>NC_050597.1:9680000-11082500 GCF_013368585.1 Megalops cyprinoides
GTACAGCAGCAGTGCCCCAACAAGGAACTGAACCTGCAACCTATCGGTCATAAACCCTGTTCCTTACCCCTATGCTACACTGCCAGCCCCCGAGACTCAAAGCTCCTGTCCCTGCAATGACACCCCGTACCTTGGTACCAGATTAAATGAAATTTTGCAATAAATGCTAATTAAATAGAAATCCAGTACAGACTCCAATTTAAGCCAAGGTCTGGGCAGGTCTCTGTCCTGCTCCCGGTGCAGTCGAGAACACTTTTAGCGGGTCTCCCTTACCTCTCGGCCTGTCTGCACATGCCTCGCCAGCTTCACCTTGGCGAAGTTGCCCTTGCCGATGGTCTTGAGGAGGCGGTAGTTGCCGATGTGCGGCTGCTCGTCCGAGGCCGAGGAGATGGAGTTGCGGCAGCGCGGGAGGCTCTGCCTGCTGGTGGACTTAGAGGGAAGGACCAGGGGCTCCGGGTAGCCATCGACCGACGTGTGCTGCAGAAAGGCAATACGGGTGGACATCAGCAGCATCCTCAGACAGGTGCAACCGAAAGCAGCCCCGAAACCAGAGAGAGGCCCTCACTCCAGAGACTCTGCACAAAGACTGAACGACCTCTTTGGGCTGCCACCATGCCAATACCGCAATCCCGTGTCCCATCAGAACTGACCCCGCCGGCTCCGTTTCCGATAAGGAAACGTGATCCGGTGTTCGCAGTGAATCCAGGGCGCTCCCACCGGGCACGTAGCAGGTCGCGATGCACCGGCGTCAGGTTCCTGCTCTTCACCACCAACCGTAATGACCTGCATGCCGCAGTACGCACAAAGTCCGCACACTTCCACTGAACCTCTCCAATAACATCGTTCTTTCTGTTGCTGCGATAGTCAAACTTCTTTGTATCTGAGCTACTACTGAAGATGTTACTGCAGTGGGGGATATATTTGAGAGACTGCTTACAAAACATTTTTGCTTGGACACATACAGTCCTAGTGGATGTTCCTGGCATTGAATATCACTGTACAAGCCAGCAAGCAAGCCAATTGGTTACCAGTATGTGCACAGTAAGCTAATGAGTTAGCAAGGAAGAGAGATGAATTAACCTACTTTTTTATTTAGCTAATTTTCTTTGACTTTTCAAGGACCCTGGAATATTTGACTTTTCAGGAAGAGAGATACAATTTTCAATGATGATTACAAACCATGTATGACTACAGCTAAGATTGGGTCCTATGGAAAGGGTGGGGTGACACTGGCTGAGCTGTTAGAAAGCAATGAGAGGACAAACTGCTGCTAAAATGATTTTCTCTCAGGGTAAAGTGGACATTTTGGTGACAGTGACACTTTCTGGCACAACTGTGACACTTCCCCGCATGTGAGGTCTGCTCTTGCAGGGGGCTCTGAAAGTGGAGCTCACTTTCAGACGAGCAGGTCCAGACATGACGGGAGAGTACCCTGGTCCTATGAGCAACGGAGCCCGCTCAACCAGGTCAACTAATGTTAGTGCCACAGGGCACACACAGACAACCCAAAACTGATGAGTGACCAGCATCAGTGCTAAGAGATGTCTGCAGCAAACAGGCAAGAAAAATGATTCACGACACACCGCCCACTTCTACAGGGGGGAAAAAAAAACCCAGCTTTCAATAACCTCGCTTCACTTGGTTTTCTTATCTTACAGACAACAGCAACTGGAGCATGAGAGCACCCAGACAACAGTATCTGACTCAATCTTATTTCACGCAACAGTTTGTTTCCGAGCACAAGGCTGATTCATGACATCATGATGACACAACAACACCAGCCTGCATGATACCACACCTTGGCTGCATTCATTTTATTCTGAAATGTTTGAAGTTGTGACTTCATACAGCTTCCAGCATCACAATGTGTTGTAGCTAAAACTGAGCGGCATGTGAATGCACAGCATACCATACACAGAGCCAGATATAACGAAGATAACCAAAAATAAATTAGCCTGATAAAGCACATCAAAAACAACTGGGGCATGAAAGCAGCCAGACAAAATTATCTGCCTCAATCTTATTTTGTACAACAACGTAGCTTCAGAGCAGCAGATGGATTTGACCCAGTCATGTATGATCGCTGTGTGATCCTACAGAATTACATTACAGCATCCAGGACATTTATCTATGCCTTCACAGGGCATGGCTGACAAATGATCTACCCTGTACACCAGTGCTATTCAGATAGGAGCCTGGGCCAAACAACTCCCACCATGGACTTCCTGCTGACCCTTTGACCACAGAGAAACAAAACCATATGCGTAATATTAATATTTGAATCTGAATTTAAAAACTGTGTAAAGTGCACTATTTAAAATTGCTTCAGTTGGTATCTAGCTATATAAATTGCTAATGCATGTACAATAATACAACTGTACACTGCGTGTGAGACTTTGAATAAGTGACTACATGTTCTTTATTCACTGCTAACTATCAGGAACTAGATCAAACTGAGTTTGCACTTGAAAACAATGACAGAGAGAGACCGTGGCTTTGAGCCAAGTGGAGAAGCTGTTCTACACAATGGCACCTCGAGTGCTAAACAGTGAACAGAGGTCAGCAGATAAAAGATTTATACAGAATGAAAAGAAGAACCAGATTTACAATCTGTTCTAGATGACAATGTGCTTCACAATACACCCAACTGTAAAATCACATGTAATGCGTTTCTGTAACTGTAATTTCATTTTATTGAGAAACATAAGAAAGATGTTCAAAAACATAACACAATGAAGTGTTGCACAATGAAGGCCACCCTTCACACGCAAACAACACGGAACCCATTAATTATGAGGTAGCAAGTCACAGAAATCCATGGCTTAAGTAGCACTCATCAATTAACCAGCTGGAAGACCCGGTTGTAATGTATTTTACCATGTAAAAGAGTGGGTAACATAGCACAGCTGCTTCAACACTCTGAAGTGATTCTTTACTGAAGACCATAAAGGTCTATGCCAAGTCACTGTGCTTAACACACGATTAGCAAAAAGACTGGGATACATAAACACTTCATATAATAATTCCATAGTTTCACTTATTACATGTTCTGGGAAACATGCCTGCACTTTTTACACACTTTTACACTTTTTACAGTTTCCAAAAAAAATTCAAAAGGAATCATTATTTGGATTTTAAGCAGTGTCATCTTTATCCAGATCAGAGACAAAACAGAAACAGAGGGACCACAGGAGCAGAAATAGAGATGGTTTTATGAGTTTTATGTCAAACTTCTCAATAAGCCGTCTGGAGAAGACATGGTGCACAGTGAAGATCCGAAAGATCTCTCTTTTTCTGTCTGCCACCACCTCCTTGAGGTATTGCATCTGTTCTTGATACCAACGGATTTCAGGGAGGTGATATCACAATTAAAAAAAGTACAAGAAACAGCCAATATATTGGTTCCTGATGTCACCTCTCCTAATGTTATTTGTTGCAAAATAATTTCTGTTTTTATACATGTTTTTGTTTTCCACATAATGTCAAACCATGGGGACATTCAGTCTGTGTCTTAATGTTTGACCATAAAAGTAGATCTTCAAAAACAAATGCATTCCGCCATTTTTGCTCCACGGTCATCGGATATTCTTTGAGAGAAAACAAAACCCAGGCTGCACATCAATGTGACCAGACCACCAATGTAAAAGCAAACTCATATGAACACTGCAATGACATTGTTATAAGCTAGTCTGGGAAAACCTGTGGTAGACCTAGTGCCGAACCTCCCATTTGTCACATTTTCCAAGCATGGCTCAAGGGCCAAGTGCATGCTCAGTAATTCTCGGCGACCTTATGTTAAACAGGAAGATGTTCAGACTCAGTTATTGATAAACATTGGCAAATATATTTCTTGTGATACACTGACACTTTGTTTCTTCTGACCCTTCAAAAGTAAACAACAGAGATGTACTGTTCATAACATTTTTAGTAGGCCCACAGAAGTACAGAATACGATACTGCAACACCTAAATTTATAATTTACCTCAGGGGGTACACTCAGCAGGGTCCTGGGTCACGGTCTGACAAAAATATTCAATGCCTAAACATAGTCTTGAATTTCAACAATAAATTACATTGGTGCTTAAAAAAACCAACCAAAAAAAAACGAATCTGTTGCATATCCCATCTTTCCGATATTAAATTCTAATCTCTGAACAGTACCTACGAAGATTAATGAGCATGATTACGCTCTTGTGTTCTTTGAAATTTTGATCCCATGTTCTTCAGCAGGGCTATTCAAGCTCCGTTTCCATATTTTATGATTGCGCTTCTTAGATTTCTCCTCTCATGGAACAGTTGCAAAGGATCCCGTGTCATATCACATTGTATTAGCGCAGGTATTATTAAGACAGAAGCAAACACATTATTTAAAATATATTGGATTCAAAAGCAAAATCTAGGGTTTCAAGCTAGGAAAAAACTCTACTAATAATCTGAGAGCACAGCTGCCATCTGCTCCCAGCTGTAAAGTATTGCTTTACTGTCAAAACAGCAGGATATAGCTTTTGGCACAAACATCTTCAGTAATCATGTAACCGCCTTACTTCCAGTCTTTCACGGTTTTAATCATTTTCTCATCTTGACACATGCTGAGCGTTTAGAGTGCTCATTTCAGACGATGAATCTCATCCCAATTAAAGCGACACTTCTCTTGGCGTTTCCACACCCCTTTACTTACTATAAGGGGAACAAATCAGCATATTCGACTGACCTCAAAGGGACATCTTCAAAGGCGATTATTTCCCAAATTCTAAAAATAACACAGAGTGAAGGTTCTAGACTTGATTCTTTGAAGAGCCAGAGGAATCTTTCTGAAACACTTTCGTTAACTCAGCACTCTGTAAGTAATTCAGTGTTCAGTAATTACAGCAAAGACCTATACCATAGAGCTCAGCTCAAGCACAGAACCTTAGGGGAGATTATATACCAGTCATGGCATTTCTTCAAAAGCCACTCTTGCCCTTTCCTGTCCACACAAAAATATGCTCCCCACCAACCTTTCACCCCACAGCCCCAAAGGAGGGAGGAGCACATCTTGACATGAGGCCACATCGTCCGGGTTTTCACTCTCACCACGCACCCCCTTCTGAAAATTCACAATGAATATCCACACATGAAATCCACATATGAATCCTCAAAGGGCTTTTTGCTTCCATCTGTAACCATCTGTTTGTTTTCAAGCTTGGCGAGTAAATGGACACAACAGACATAGTTCTAACATCTCATCTGACCAGTCTATAGCCTGGCATACCAGCAAGTTCAAGGCAAAGTACAATCAACGGGACTATTCTGCTTGAAGAAGACCCATTGCTCCCCAGGCTATTTCTTGGCGTCCTTCATGCTAAGGATATTCACATCAGAGGAGGAAGAAAACCAAGCTAAAAGCAAAAAAAATATTTTTAAGCATTATACAAAAAATAAACTTCCCCCAGCCTTCTCACAGCCTAAGGGTTGAACCGGGAAAGGGGATGACTGTTTTTTATCAGCAAATAGGATTAAGGACTCTTAACTCAATCAAACTTCACCATTTTCAGAGTTTTTTCATTCTACTAAAACTGCATCTGGAAACATTCTACAGCAAAGAAATCCAAACCTCCATGGTCAGACAAGAGCTTGTTCCTGTAATAAGCACTGATCTTTGCTAAAAGAAGGAGCATTCTACAGAGTCTAGACTGAAAAGGGCCATGATAGGGACCCGGTTCTAGAGGTTCTGGTGTGTGGTGGGTCAGTAACTTCATGGAGAGATGCAGGTGGCTGCATCAGAGCATTTCTGACTGCTCTAACTGTGTCTTGGTCATTGCTGTGCTTCCTTTACACACAACACAACAGGATTCAAATGTACCAGACATGAGAATTGTATGCAAAGGACAAAGGGGTATGTAAAGAGCATTATTATTTAAAGATTTAAAGAGTATTATTTTACAATAATAATCCCCTAAAATATATGCTTTAGGTCCACGTATGTGGGAGAGGGAGGGGGTGTGCCTGTGTGTCTAGATTAGTGAGGGAGTTCTGCCAATCTGATTTAGTACAACTTCACCAAAAAAGCTGAATGTGATTTTAACCGGCAAATCCAAAAGAGATTATACTATTGATATCCAATTCATGAAGAACTGAAATGAATCATGCATTTATTAACAGATAAAGCTCAGCAGCTATTATAAGGGTCAACATGGAGGATAATGTGAATACAAGTGCTAGATGTAATTAACATGTAGCAAAAATAAATCATCCTGATAATGTACATCAATATCGAATACGATTTCGAGTACACTGTGTAATCAGCCTCATGAATACTTATGGAACTGTTGGAAAGCTTAAAATGTACTTTCTCAGCGAATCACAGACAACCATGACAGTGTATCCTATAGAAAAGCACATTTAGCACATCATTTGTTTCTTGTATGATTCATAAGAGTGAAATCTTTCAGGTTTTATCCCTGCCTACAGGAGAAAGGGATGAATTTTTTTGACTCCCTCAAAATGTGGGCACTGGGGTTTATATTCCCAAGTAAGAGCAAAGCAAAGAATTTATTGAAAAACGTACACACTGACTCATGACAAATACCAAAGAACGGTTAAGGGCTTTGCCTTCAGTCATGCACACCTAATTACAAACCAGGTAGAGGTGATGACTCAATGTGGCGCCATTTTCCCCATCATCCTCTGTTCTGACAGAACAAAAAAGGGCTGTACAAACTCTCTGCCAGTGGGCTCTGCACTGCTTCAACCCATACTGTTACACTTTTCAGAGTGCCCTACGGTAGCAAGGTCAACTGCTGAAGGCCTCCCCGACCACCTCCACTGTCACCCCTCAAATAACCTCCAAGTACCACACAGCAAACATGGGCGTCTATCAGCTCTCTTATACCAAGAACGTAATGGGAGGAGTCTCAGGGTCGGGCCGTCTCCCAGTCACCAGGATTAACACACCTGTTCCTCGCTGTCATTTCTGCGGTGGTTACTGCTGAATAGGACTGTCCTTGGCAAAACCAAGGTCCCCGGAGGCAAGGAAACGGACAAGCGGTTTTGTGTGGATAACGCGCGTCCAATCAAAAGCCTCGCAGAATGCTGACGTACGAAGGGGGTTCTTAAAATAACGCTCAACAATGGAATGCAGCAATTCGCCCACGGGTCACGACAGAGACAGAGAAAAAAAAAAAAAAAAGCCAGGTCTCTGTGTCGTGTATTGAGATACAGAAGAATCACGACTGCATGCTCACTTTCTCCCTGGAAACAGGCAAGAGCAGGGGGAACCAGGACTGCGGCACGCTAAACATTAGCTGCAGTGCTCATTAAAGTTTCTCAAGCACTGTATGAAACTCCAGCTCTTTCTGCGCACATAATGATTCCCTGCAAAGAGATCCGTGTCTGATCACTCTTCCAATGAACAACAGCTTTTTCATTTTCTGCCGTTTCAGATGTGAGTATTAATAAGGGAAAAAATTACCACTCCAGAGGTTTGGTTGATTATTGGTAATTGTTTATTCATAAAATTTTAATACTGATCCAGTAGGTGATAATATGGTTAAATATTAAAGCTCAGCTCAGAATGGGCTTGTATGTTGTGTATGAAAATAAGACGCGGAAAGGGAGGAGGGTAATGGCCAATGTATTTAACAGGGCAGCAGACGTGTCCCAGCAGGCCTCACCATGACCTCATCTTACTGCCACTGCTGCAGATAAACAATGCAGTCTCCTGTCTTCGGTGAATTTCTGTGGATTACTACTTCCCGTCAATGAGGACATACAGTGACGTGGGCGTAAGCCGAGACGGGGGGGAGAGAGAGACTGACATGACATTTCTCCCCCTTTAAAAACGGATTAATCAAACAGTTCAAATCCCCCTCATGATACTTCCTCTGCGTCCCCTGGTTTTGAAATGCATTGTCTGATTGCGTGTGACGGGGCTGGATTAGTCTGTGACATAAACAACCGAAATGAATGTGATTCAATGATCACGTGGTGGCCGTCCAGACTCCCTGCCAGCCAAAATAACAGAAAATCTACCGGGCTACTGGTGCACTAAGTTTGAACAAATCTTTAATCTTTGCTTTCCTTCAAAAAAACTCATATCTTTGGTTTCATGCACTTGTATCTCTACTAGCTAGCTTGTACCTTGTCTGGCCAACAACTGAAACTTGGTGTTGCAGAGCTTCTAATATTGTTGACTCCTGACATGGTTATTCATTTTGTACTGTGCCTCATTTGTAAGTTGTTTGGATAAAAGTGTCTGCCAAATGAATAAATGTAAATGTAATTGCAAACTAAAAAAACCAGGTAAGCAGAGTTCTGGAAAAAAGAATGTGTCATTAGTTGGAGCACCATGCATTTTCTGGGGTCAGGTGTGATAAAATGCAAATGCAAAAGATTTATGTAATTATACAACTTGAAACTAAAACATTGATGGCTTTGTTTCCACTACTAACGCACAGCTAGCTTGCCTGTGAATGGAAATAAACAAGGCAAGAACATAGTATCGCTTTATCTCTCAGTCAGTTCACTCAACCTCGCCGACATATGACCCCGATTCTGTGGAAAATTTACCACTTTAACGGGTTTACAGGCAAAGGCATTTTAAATTAAATAACTATTGTCGCACCTGACAGGAAAGCCAATTGTGTTTTTCCATTCTTTTACTTTCGTAGTCAAGAAAAGGGCGCCAAGTTCATAGAAGAGCAGAGGGTAACTTTTAAACCGAAATCACAATTACGCAACTAACAGCATAATGATCAATTGTATAATTTCAACAATAAACTGACACAGTTACAGGTAAAGGAGGAGGAAAGGAAACTCAAAAAAAGACACAGGGGCAAAAGGAGGTCAGCCATGATCTGACAGATGTGTACATCTGCACAAATATTCCCCTGAAAAAACTGGATCATCCAAAATGACATACATTTTTAAACAAGCATGTAATAAATGGTGGGCCAATTCCCTCAGCCAGTCAACTCTGCAATGCACATCTGCTGTGGACAGCGGACTTACAAGAAATCAAAATGAAAGAACTGACGAAAACATCTGAAACACTGTCTGTAGACACTTCATGTTTCGCAAGGATAATTAATTATGGACGTTCTGAGAGTGATTCTGGCTGATTCAATGTATCTACTCTATGTGAATTAGTCCTCAGTGGCAGATGGCACCATGAAATGTTTAAACGCATTTTGCAAGTTGACTTCAAAAACGTGACTCCATTTGTGTCAGACAATACAAGCTACACGTTGAAGGCCTGCAATGACATGGTTTTGACATCCTTTGAGGCTTGCTGACAAAAATGATATCAGAATCCACGAAACCCACAATGCACTTGAGGAGATGACAAATGAATATGGAACACTGGCATAAAAGATGTACTGCTCAGACAGAACAATAAACTACCAATATGTTATGTTGTTCAACAAGGTTTCAGAAAAGCCAATGGCATATTACAACCAGATCAAATAAAGAAAATGTGTCAGGCAACCAGCTCACAGATTTCTTCATGCTGTCAGGATTTTTACCCCTTAAATTTGCAATTTGGATGTGGAAACCATCCTGTTAGATTGCAGTCTCTGCTTCAATGGAGACTGAAAATCCAAAGTGGATGACAACAAACATGTCCTTAATTTGTGTAAAATAAACGATATACTGATAATGATATTCTCTGATATACTGATATGAAATGATTTACCAAGTAACAGCCTGCTACAGATTACTCAGATGTGACAGATGCATTTTACTCCATTGGGTAATCTCTCTCTCTCTCTCTCTCTCTCTCACACACACACACACACACACACACACACAGACTAAGTGTTTTGGCTAAGTGAGGGACTCGGTGAAGGAGCCATTCTGCCTCTGGTGCTGTTGAGTCAGCAAAAAGGCCGGGTCCATAAGGCGCAATCTTGTGATTCCAGACACCTTCACTGGACTGAGAGCACACTTCCTCTGCCAATTACCTTGCGTCTGATTCATTACCGTTCCCCCCGTCAACTGATTTCTGCTCGTTTTGCCTTGTAGGATGCTGATTAGAATGACCCTTTTTCTTTTCCATAAGATCAATGCTTTGGCTGATACTTCCACTTCACTCCCTCCAGGCTAGGTGTACAGATTAGCAAATGAGCGTAATCAGTTTTACATTGTGATCTTGCAGCCCAACCAGAACAAATTCCCCTTCATGACTAACTGCAGCAGTTGAAAAGACCTTTTGTCTGTATTTCAGAAATGGTTCACTGGTCATTGCCATCTCAGTGCAATCTGTAATGTGACTACCTTATGGAAAAATCTGTAGGCCCCAAACAAATGTCTTTGAAATATAAACAGATCACAGGTGGACTGCAGGAGAGATGTTTTTGGTAATCACAATAATTGCACATCAGTTAGTAAACAAGCACACACACACACACACACACATTATATATATATATATTTTAATATAATAATAGTAAAAATAATAATATAGATATACTAACATGTATATATATATATATATATATATATACACACACACACACACACACACACAGAAATGCAAAGTGTTACCAAAATAAAATCATGTCATTGAAAATAGTCACAATAGTCACAAAAATCAAATAAAATAAATTATTCAAATCAATGCTTTCATAGTACATGATTACTCAAGTACCATTCATTACATTTACACTACATTATTAATATCTAGCAGAAGCTCTTATCCAGAGCAACATACATAGGTTACTATTTTACCCATTTATACAGATGGATATTTACTCAGGCAAGTATGGGTGAGGTAGCTTGGCTAAGGGTACAACAGCAGTTTCTCAGTGGGGAATCAAACCAGTAACCTTTTGGTTACAAGCCTTGCACCATACCACTACACTGCTGCCCCATCAGAAATTCATCTTGCCGTTCCCGTTGCTTATCACATCATTCCCCATTGAACCACACAGGCCGCGGTCTGCAGGCGGTCAGCTTGCAAACAGCACTGGGCATCCAGTCATTGGAGCATTCATGATCTCTTGAGTATGAGTGCGTTGTCTTTCTGAGCCTTAACAGAAATGTGGCAGTTCCCCCTGACACACTAACTCACTGAGCGACTTGGTCAGGCGTCTTATTAACCACAAGCCCCCCGATGGTCTCCTGAAGTATTGCTGATAAGCAGAACACTAATTAACCAGCAAAGACATCGGTGAGGGCATTTTACTCTTCTATTGTCCAGCCAAATGTCTCTGAGTGGTTTGTGCCATTTACTGTTCTCTGCAGGTTTGGTTTGAATCATCATAGGCTCTGTTTTTCATCCTGCTGTTGCTTTCAATGTTTCCCTACTGTCAGCTCCACTCTACGCTTTCTCTGTATGTTTACTAAGGCAGTGGAATAAACCTTGTTCAAACTGCTGGTAGAGTGGTGTAGAAGGAAAGCACTTACCTGAGCAGAAAATAAAGAGCAACTCTGATCAAAGTCTAGATGCTTGCATGTTTTATCATACGTCGCATCTAGGCACTAAATGAAATATTGTCATTTCGAACTGTGTAAATTTGAAAAATGACAAAATGTTTCATGGCCCTGAGAATACACCATGAAATCTACTTACTGTACCGTGTGACCTACCTTAAAACTGACAACAGTGTAATTTACTTTTTCCAAAAATCATGTCTCAATCATGTCTCAGAACGAAATTATGATCTGGCACATAGAAGGTATCATAAACGACCTTTTATTTGTTTTTACCTTTAATAAATGCAAAGTTTAAAACTTTCAGACGTTAATGCAAACCCTACTTTGTTTTGGATATGTTAGCCATGTTCTGCTCATAGCTGCATGGCTTTCCTGTACCAAACATCTGGGTTCCTCATACAGCCCATAAAAACCCTCCTGTGTGCTTGTACACCTGTATTTGTGTCTCCAGTGCTAGACTAGTGTTCCATCCAGGAGGTGGTCCACTCACTAAAAGCTGATGGATGTATGGATGGGTGGATGGATGGATGTTTTTTTTGAAAGCACATTGATATTTGCATTGTTAAATGTTGTCTGCGGAAAAAAAAATGTTAAAAAATGTTTTTGAGAGACATCAGGAATCACAATGGATCCAAAACAGATTTTTACAGTTTGGTCCTGTGTGCAACAACAATCTCATGTCCGCTTTATGCAAGTGACAGCCCCACTGGAGAGCAGCCAGTCTTCCCAGGAGGAAACTGTGTCCAGTCCAATGTGAGAGGGCCCAGGGCTCCCTCTCAGCCCGAGATGCTGACAGTGAACGGGACAGCATTTATTGGGGGGGTGATGCTCCACTGCAGTTCATGCACAGAGCGCAGATGTGCCGGCAGGAACGGCTCATTAATTACTCAGTCCATTAAAGCCGAACAGAGACGAGCGGGCTCTTACCACGCGCCGAGCGGCGCTGTGGGCGGCGGGGAGCGCCGGTCGGCGGGCGTGTTTAACGAGGCCTGCCTGCTTGCTCTCCGCCGAGCCGCTACTGCCTGCAGGTCTTTTTCCTCTCAGGCTGGAGGATCCACGGGCCTGCTAGCACTGTGCACTGATCAGAGACCGCCACGGCATTATCAGCATGGGCTGCGGGTGACCATATAAACGTCACCGTTACCGAGCAACAAGGGCATGGCTGACCACTAAGCCTTCCCCAGTAAGTCCTCAAGACAAACTCAGCTGAAATTTAAACATTTTGTTCTGAGATGCTATTTGCGTAACTTGGTTATGCCCGGTTAAATACATTGTGGGGTTAGTATTCCATTTTTTGGGAAATGTATTAAACTAACATTAAACTTATAGATTTCTGGAAGGCGAGAAAACATCGGCCGTTTGGGTGAGTGTACTGACCCTATATGGGTTGTATACCATTGAGGAAACATGACAAGGAAAAAGCAGTCTTCAAGCTCTTTCACCGGAGCCCACCACTCGCCATTGGCTGAAATGTTAACAGAGATTTCCCCTCACAACCGTATACAAAGCATCTAGCACTTTACATTCTAGTACTGTCATTTAGCAGATGCTCTCACCCAGAGCTCCTTCCGTAGGTTACAGTTTTTTATACATTATCCACTTATACAGCTTGATATTTACTGAGGCAATTGTGGATTAGGTACCTTGCCCAGGGGTACAGCAGCAGTGCCACAGTATGGAAACGATCCAGCAACCTTTCGGTTACAAGCACTGCTCCTTACCACTATACTACACTGCTGCCCTTATCAGCAATGTTTCAACTTCAGCTTGTTTTAACTTCATTCAAAACATGAGTTCAAAGATTAATTGCAGCTTATGTAGGCTTGTTTCAGTTTCATTTAGCTATCCCACAAGTTGAAAGCCAGTTGCCAGGTGCAAACCAAGTGGTGAAAGTAGACTTAAAATATACAGGTATTCCAGCTTTAAGACTTGTCACCTCCATTCCCTCAGAAAAGAATTGTCTGTGTCAAGGAAAATTAGCTACATCAAGTAAATATTAAATGTTTAAAATAAGCAATTCCCTCATGCCATGGGTGTTCAAGCTCTGGACTAACAAGGCTGGGAACTAGAAGGGTTATCACGGCTGAGTGACATTTACTTTAGGCAGGAGACCTTGAACATCGACATAAAAATAAACAAAATATTAGTTGATTCCTTGTCATGGGTTCTTTGCCCAAAACAACACATAAAAATGCCACTATAAAGAGAATAATAAATGAGACGAAGGTCCCACAGTGAGGACAGCACTCATGTTTCAGTGGTGTCTTGTCTGTATGTCTGCTACTTACACACTCCTTTGCTTTTGCTCCAGTGTTGTTGCTATGACAACGTATGTAACAAGACCCCTGACACCAGAACTCAACCTTACGCCCCCTTTAACTAGTGAATCCTAACTGTGTAAATCCTTCCAGTATACATTCTCTCTGAGGAAGGAAACCAAAAGTAATGGAATGAAATCAGACACCAATGGGCTATTGGCAACCTGACACTTAGGATGGTCCTACACTTCAGCCATTTCTCAGCTCTTTCTTTAAGATTTATGATAAAGTTGGTGAATGTGTGTTACACAGCCCTCACAAATTGACTTACATAGTGTCACTGCAGTTCCACCTACAGCCACTGAAGAGGGTGAGGGCAGTAGTGAGCCAGTTGCCACAGCAACAGCAAGCCTACTCAGCAAGCCAACTCAGCAGAGGTGAAAAAACATGACATGACTTGAAAGAACCGAGTTTCAGAATACACTCGTGTACCCTAAAAACGTTCTGGTTCAACGCAATCTGCAGTTTTCAGGGTAAGGATCAGAGCCATTTATAGTGTTGAGAAGTGCTACATTACAGCTAAAGGCCAACACTAGACTGACTGAAGGTACAGCAAAATGTTAACATATAATAGCTCCAAACATTCTCCAAATTTCAATGCTTCTGGTTATACAGGCCATCCTGTAAAGGTTGCAGTCCGATCAAAATATGCTATATCACCTGTATTTCTTAAATCCATTTTAATAAGGATTAGATACATTACAACTAATCTGGATAGAAGTGAGTTATATCTATGAGATCATGTTTTTTTCCACCAGTCTACACGGCTTCTGTTTAATTCACCGTTGTTTAAATTCAAACCATTACTTGCGGCTTAACAGGGGCTCCTGCCTCTCCATTAATGGACCGCTGCCCTCAACCACAAGGGGTTATTTTTAACCACAAAGGGGGAAATTGAGGTTTGCAGTAGACTGAGCATAAATTTACAGTCAAGCTTAGCGTCGGGTTAAGCGCGGTCAGGGTCAACTCAACACCGCCGGGGAGAAGAGGGCAAAATCCATCAAACTCAAGCACCCCGCTTCACTATCAAAGGGAATTATCTGGGAATAATGCACGCTGACATACAGCAGAGCAGACACAACAAGCTAACATGAAGTACCAACAAGTGCGGGCGTTTCCTATAGAGTAAACAGGATGAGTGATTGCAAACCAGCAGCAGAGATGGCCAGTGTTATTACACTGAAGAGACTTCACCATTGCAGAAAAATCTGAGAGGGGGTGGGGGGCGGCTGAACTTGAGAGGACTTGGACTTTTGCCTGAAAAATGATGCAAGCGCGTCTTATTCTTTGGCAGCGCCTTCCCCTCCAGCAGTCAGAAATGAGTGTGCCGTGTTTGTGGGGTCAAGTTCGACAGATTTAAGAGAGCGAGCCCACGCCCCTGCGAACATCAGCTAACACAACACATCAGTTAACACAAGGCCGTTATTCATTGGACACTCCCCTGGGCCACTGGCTCTTTTACACCTACTACAGTATTCCATCACCACTGTTCCTCACCATCGGTTCCCCAGAAATCTCCAGCCAAACGGCCATTCTGTTACACAGGACGATGACTTCTGCCCTGCCCAATGCAGTACTGTGTGCCACTCTTTGAATATGTTTAGCTTTGAATGGTATTTTACAAATAAATGTAATATTTGGGGGGGGGTGTTTCTGTAAGTAAAATTCCTGTGAGGATTGCTGGGAGAAAATGCCTTACAGGGTTGCATGTCTCTTAGAATATTTGGTGTCTGCAGAGACACACACTTGCAGATGCTTGTAGCAGGTAATACCAGCCACCAGTGACTTTTGATAATAGGCTTACTGTTGAAGCTAGTGAGCCAGGTAATTTGTTAGCAATGCTGGACATAACTATGAATACAAATACTATCAAAGCAGAGTGTTAGCAAGAAAGACTTTTCTTTTTATGTGGGCAACTTTTTGTCACTTTTCAAAAATGAGGCTATCTGGCCACTTTCCATGACTTTCTAGGATGAGAATGTTGGCAAAAATGTTGGAGGATCACAGTAACCATTTGCACGGTAATGCTCGGGGTCAGCTCTGCGGCCGCACAGGGGGAACTCTGCGATACGTATTACCGCACCTTCTGCACCGACCACGACAGCTGACGCCGTCAGTCGGGCCAGGAGCGCTGCTCTTTGGAGTCCTGACCTCACGAACACCACACCCCAAAGAACAAAACCCCGCTCGGGTTACCAGAGTCCAGCAGCTCAGATTACAGCAGAGTAACGCTAAACCATGCAGGGCGTCATTCAGTTCTCCTGACTGCAGCCACTGTGCGGACGAAATATAAATTACTTCGACTGACAAATGGTCCCCCTTGCTTCAGTGCAAGCGCAGCAGTCTGTGGCCTTGAGGGATTTGTTTTACTGTACTTTGTTGGTATACACAGAAAGGTCAGGAGTTTCCCCCTGTCCACCAAGGTCCCATTACTTAAATCAGTGAGTGCTATGGGGTTACAGCAGAAAGACAGGTGTGTGTGTGTGTGTGTGTGTGTGTGTGTGTGTTGACACTTATCTTACTTCCCCCGTTTAACCTTACCATGGCCACCCATGACAAAGAAAAAGGCAAAGCTCTCAATCAGGAAACGTTTCTTGATATAGCAAAGTTCCTGAATTCATTAAAAGCACAAATGGGCACCATTACAGCAAAATCAGAATCAACAACAATGCAAGGAGGTGATTTGAGCCTTAAGGCCCGGAGTAGAAGCACATGCTCAATGACCCAAAAACTAGTGCTAAGGGATCTGAGGATGGCTATTAAACATGCAGTGGCACAAACATATAATTACAGTCTGTTCTGCGTGGTGATCAGCTTCACCCTTCTGTGTCAGTAGTTAATGTAGTCCAAATGTCAAACTGCATATAATGCTGCAGAACTTCTCAAAGTGTTGGCTCAAGACATTGCAAAGGAAGCCCAGGATCCCAGATGTCTCCTTGTGTATAGCTGGGTTCTGTATGACAGTTTTCAATGTTTCATTCACAGTTATGATTTATGTATTTTAAACAATGGCAGCATTTACAAAATTTTTATTATGCATGGAGCTACTTCATGTACTAATGTCATGGTAAGACTTAGTTAACAGCGGAAGTGGTTATTTTTCTTTGATCAGTTTTATAATTACATATCCTGCAAGGCCATCCTTATGTTTGGTGGTCATGTCCTAGGTTACATCATGTTCATGATACTGGGTGTATAGATTCAATGTAAATACTTCAGATGTAAAATTGCACTGAGATGTTGCCAGTAACTGTCAAATATATTCAGCTCCATATAATATTCAGCACACTCATCTCTGAGATGGTCTTCTCTTTTCAGACAACAAACAGCCTGCAGTATACATTTTTTTAAATGTCTTTGACATCTGAACTCAATCAAGCGCAACCAGTTTTTGCACTTCTGCAAATGCCATCAGCTGGTGTTCGAAAGACTCCCTCTATGCCGGTCTCTTCTGCAGATACAAATCATCATTCTCAGGTTGGGGTCAATGCCCCCCTCACTGAATGAATTCCCCTTGCAGAGCAGATCTGATTCTCCATTCTGTCAGATAAGCCATCCTATTAACCCCACCACGTCATTTCTTGCCACGCACTCCTCCGATTATCTCTTCACCCACTCTCTGGAAGTCTTCCAGTGAAGATGTAACCTCCATGTACTATAGCTGAGAGAAATGGACACGCTGTTCCAATCCCTAGCATCCAGCACTTGCAGGGGTGGAACTGAGCACTCCCAATGCATGGCAGATGGACCCATTCCAGGACTTTCCAACCCACACCTTCCCCTCAGTACACTCACCTGTATTCTAAAACTTGGAATGGCTGGAACAGGAATGTACTGCCAGTGCAATTACCATGCATGCCACGGAGTACATTTTACAAGACACGTCAATCCTGAATTCCAGGATGAGAATCGATGCAGTGAGGACTACAGGTTTGAGACCTGGCATGGCCATGCCACAATGCTCCATGTTAAAATCTCAGGTGGGACTCTGCCACCACTCCCTTGAGCCAGGTATTTAACCTCATTTGCCTGATTAATATGCTGTCTGAATGGCTTGCCTTTACACCGCCAGCCCTGTGGAGGAGGGCACCTGCTAAGTAAATAAATCATACAATGTAGCGTAACATCCCCGGCGCTGGTCTCAGAGCAGCGGCGCTGCCGCACGCAACCTATTTTTCCACCAACAGGAAGCGGCGGGCGGCTGTTCTGAGAACGTGACCGGTCTCCCCTCTGAGAGCTCAGGCGACAAACAAACGGAGGGGGCAGGCTCCCGTGCGTGGGCCACACACAAGCTCTGCTGCCGCGCACGCCAGGCAACCAGCCTCTGAGCTCCCCGGAGACAGGCAGACCTGGAAGAGAGAGGGAACGGGGGGGGGGGGGGGGGGCAGCAGGAGAGGACTTCACTGCTCTGGTAACGAGGGCCAGAAGGAAGGAGGCCAGCTATGCGTCTAGGAAGGCGCTGTGGCCTAGTGGTAAGAAGATGGGCTTGTACACCAAAGGCTACCATTTTTATTATGCTGCTGAACCCTTTTGTGATGTAGTTAACCTGATCCGCGGTTAAATCTCAGTACATAACCAAATGTATACAGTACATGGATGACATAAAATCTGTAAGCTCTGCAAGTCCCTCTGGATCAGTGTGTCTGCAAAGCAAACATAATAAAAAGTAGTAATAATAATGAGGACGGTCAATCACAGCCGTAGCACAACGCCTGCCCAACGTTTCCCACAATCCACCACACCAGGAAGTTGTATCAAGAAGTCAAAAGGGACAGACCACAACACAGCTTATCAGCGTACCAGATGAATGGTGAGGGGTTTACAGACATCACCTTTAGTACCTGCGTCAGTCGCACTCTGAGAAATTGTTTGTTGCAGCGGAATTGGAAAAAGCTAACCTGACCAGGGCATGGTAATCTGATGCAAACAGAACAGCAGCGCCAAGGGATCCAGGTCATGACCTGATGTAGCACCAACACCTATATGGTATATTCGAAAATTCAGCTCCTCGTCAGACAGTGACACACAAGGCTGCAGAGGACAGAAGGACTTGAGCAGAGAAGTGGAGTGGCTCTGTGGAAACATGGGCTTCACACTGCAAAGCCCCTGGCTAGGTTTCCAAGCTCTCTTTCTCCCTTAATAAGGATTAGTCAAATGAGCCTAAAATTGCATCTCGCCCAGGAAAGATTTCAGGACATCAAACGAGTTGGGACTGCGGCAGAGGCAAGCTACACCCCAAAACGTTAAAGACACAACTCGGCACCTGCAGGTGTTTTTGAGGTTTTTTCCAAAGTAAATCAAACTGACAAGGCTAAAAAAAAAAAAAAAAAAAAAAGTCACCTCCTTTTCATCAGTGACTTCCCCTCCACTCAAAAGTCCCTGTTTTGAAATTAACTGAGGAAATGCAGCTCTGCCTGGCAAATGGCATGTGATGTAGAATTGCAAGCTGTCCCTTTCACTGCCTAAACTAAGCCACAATAACCTTTTGTACGGTTACCTGCGTGAGAGTGTATCCACGTCTGTGTGTGCATGCGTGTTTGCGCATATGTGTGCATGCCAGTGTACCTCCTAGGACAGTTATATGAGAAATCGTGAGGCTTCCTTTGAGAGGATTAACAGGTCCTGACTGAAGGGGGGGGGGGAGGCGGAGAAAGCCGCGATCAGATGCGAGCCGGCAGGGTCACTCCGGCAGTGTAAATCAGCAAGTTAGGAGCCGCCACGTGTGAACGGTGCCTCCGGCTCCCCCCCTATTCACACCCCTGTAAATCTCACACGTTTGTAATCTCCCCCCATTTGACGGGACGTGTCGCATGCAATGGCAGAAGGACACAGGGACAAACGCTGAGGCGTGATTTATGCCTCTTGCATTATGGGGAAAAGAAAACATCTAAGCAGTTGTTTAAAAATCAGATCTATTATCAGTCATAAACCTTTGACCCCCCCCCGGCTGGACTGAGAGGAAGCGCGGGCTTTAGGCTGGCTCGCAGGGTTGAGGTGGTAGTGGTAGGCCCCCGGGATCGCAGTGCACAGACAGAACGGATCTCCCGGGCCTGTCAGTCACTCCGTGCCACTTGGGAGAGGGGCCGAGGGGGAGCAGCACTTTGTTCCACTTAGCCAGAGCGGAGTTCATTAAACGGTGACCCAGAGGCATAAATCAATCCACTGAAACACTGACACAGCCACTCCAGACGAGGCTCAGGGTCTCTCCCGCATCGAAAGACAGCAACGCCATGAGCACATCACTGCCACACCCACTAGGGATCTCCCCTGTGCTTCTAGGGGGAGTTTAGGGGTGTTAGGGGTAGGGGTCTCTTCGCATTCACTGACACATGATAGACAGCGTTGTAATGACCAAGTTTTCCACAACATAGGCTTCCTTCAGTAACACAACATCATGCCTGCCAGGAGCACAAGATCTGCTGGTGTGTGTGCAGTCTGGGGCGTGGAGAGATGCGAGATGGACCTGTGTGTGTGGCAGAGTTCACCAACCACAGAGGGTCTGTACTAACAATCAGGAGGGGTGTTCTCACTTCAAACTAAGAGGCCCAGGAGAAAGGAAGAAAGAGACTGGCAAGGGGGCCTCCATGACAGAATTCATTAGCCATTAAACTAATGCCTTGTATCATGGACCCCAAGAGACTAACGGATTTGCCACAAAATTAAAAGACTGTAATAATGATTATGTCCCCATGTACTGTATGTTAGTGTAAAACTGTATTCCCAGCCCAATGATTCACTCTTGAAATGTTCACAACCTTGTCTATGGTAGCTCTGTTCAAAGCACTGGGAAGAAGAAAAAACATGTGAAGGAGCAGATGTTCAAGTTAAGACTCTTCTTTTAAACAAGGTAACTGTTGCAGCTTTTGGCTTGTAACGGTAAAGCAGTAGTTTTATGTTATCCAAAGAGTACATTACAAGTCACTGACAAAGTTCTTATTGGTTCAAACCAGTTCCCCGACACATACCAGAGGCAGTTTCAGAGCTTCTATGTACAGCGTCTACACACTATCCCACATTCTTTCATAAGTCCAAGAATGAAAGTACTGCCTGAGGACACAACTTTGTACAAAATGAAATTCTTTGCTTTTTATAGTTTTGAAAGCCTCTCATTTGTCATTATTGTTGTTCTTCTTCTGCCCTTTTCTTCTTAATCTTCCTAATTGCATGTACCGTAAAAAGTACAATACTGTAAAATGTCTATTGTGAACCAACATTAAACTCTGATGTCATCAAAATTATACTGTGACATCATCCTAATGCCCACTGTGATATCATTATCTTGTGATGTTACCGTTAATGAATCTGTGACATCATCAACATTCAGCATAATCACACGTACACAACGTAATCACACGTTTACATTTTGTCACTTAGCAGACACCATCCAGAGTGGCATGCTATATGAACATTTAACATTACATTCACGTTTCTGACATCAATCAGACCCTCTTAGCTAGAGCCATTCACACAAAATGCCATGAAAAGTTACACAAAAAGGACACCACAATCCACAAACTGGGAAAGATGCCATTCTTAGGGTCATCTCATGTAAAAAGGGGCTAACAGGCTTGCCCCCCCCCCCAGATTTTCTTGAAACTTGGCTTATGCATTTGTCACATGGAGATTCAAACATTGGAAATATGTCTAATTCATGCCTTAAATAAGTTTTGAGATATGGCAAATTGAAATAGC
Organism: Megalops cyprinoides; assembly: GCF_013368585.1. Taxonomy (NCBI): domain Eukaryota; kingdom Metazoa; phylum Chordata; class Actinopteri; order Elopiformes; family Megalopidae; genus Megalops; species Megalops cyprinoides. The sequence goes on from NC_050597.1 coordinate 9,701,426, forward strand.
TTTTTTCTTTCATTTTTACACCTAGCTAGACATCCTTTCCAATACTGTCAATTTTAATCTAAGCAACATTCAGTCATGACCTTGGTGTCATATTGTCATAATCTATGTAATCACTGGTGTGCGGTGATTACATGCATTAATTTAGCCAATTTAAAAACTAATGATATGCATATTTAAAAGCAACATCTTGAATTTTAATTTTGGTATCATATGCTAAAGGCTATTGTAGAAGAGCAGCAAATTTCAATAGTGATACCTTTTACAGTTTTACAGATTGCCTACAACGAGGAGAGACCTGAAACTATTCAATAAATATATTATGATCACCAAGGCACTATACAGTCATTCCTATTGGATCACTATGAACTCATGCTTAAGCCTTAAAGCACAACACAAGATGAATCTTTCCCATGCCCTCCTCAGACACAGTTTAAGCTGTCTCCATTGACAGCGTTCACTGTTGTCAGGGGTTTCATTTTTAAAACACCAGAAAGAGCCAGAACAGGCAGAAAATACATTCCACCAAGAGAAACTCTACTGTGTGAGAAAGACTCTGGCAGAGTCAGAAGGGTAAGAGTTGCGGGACACTCCCTAGGGACCTTTATGCATATCGTGCTACTGGAATAGGACAGGGCTCCACATTAAATTTTCCGCAAAATCATTCTGCAATAAATCAAGTCATTACCAGTACATTATGTGAGGTGGTAATGAGGTATGAGTTGCTGCACAACTCTTGTTGATCCTGCCACACAACAAGAACAACAGCAGCACAAATTCCATTTTAATGTTATCTTGCTGGTTTATATATCACTGGCTGTAAATGAGCCCACTGGCTATGAGGCACTATGGAGCCCTCTAATGCATAACAATTATGTACTGACACACACTACACCCACGGACATGCCCGCCGTATTGTCAGGATTAAGTTAGAAAAAGTGTTTTTTGAAACAAAGAATGCGATAAGAGAGGAATATTAACCTCCACTTAAACTCCATTCCCACTGAACCAGCTTCTGAACAAATGGTAGCATTAACTGTGATACACAGAGAGCTAAGCAACATGCTGTTGCACCCACACTATGCTGGACATTCATTAATAAATGGCATGGCATACTGGATGCGAGTCCTCACGTCACAATAATGTGAGGTGAGAGGACCAACACTAGCGCATTTGGGGCTGTGCTGGTGTCAGAAAAGACAAAACGCATGCACAAATTAGTCACAAACGTACTGCAAACATAAACCCCTGAGTAAAATTACACCCATGCCATAAAGTTGCTCCAAAAGATAACCAGAAATTTTTGTGCAAAACAGCTCACACACACTATTCCAGTCTTTACCAGCATGAACGTCCCATAATTACACTCATAAATTCTTGGACTGTCATGGCTTCCACAACAACAGGAAAATTTCAGTGGGATTAAAAAATGTATACACATTTGCATTCCCCAACAGTCAAAGATGTCTTCCACACCTCCACCACTAACACCATTAAAATCTTTCCCATGTCCAAATTCGCCCAGCTTGGTAAGATTTGTCTTGTCTAGACCCTAATAGGATAAAAATCCAAGAGTTTCCCTGGAGATGAACCTATGAATCTCCCCCTACAACCTTGTCCATCATGCAACTGTGGTACAGGGACAGTGCAACAATAGAGGCTGCCATAAAAAAGCTGTCCCAGTTGAACTTTGGCTTGGGAAATGTGTGAAGGTGGCTTTTACACTTACAACAATCAGTTCCGTAGATGTGGACTTTGGACACAAATGGTCGCAGGAGGATTTCTTTGACTTAAATGCACCGACACAAAATTGCAACTCAGTCTGCAACATTCAAATACTGGCGAGGAATAAGGAAGTGAACTGATAACTGGGGTGGAGCTTTCCCTCTTTCCAGTGCGATAGGAAAGACCTAGATATGTCAAACTTGGTTGACTTGCACGTCCTCAGTTTATATTACCCTCAAGTTCATTGGAGGGGAGCTTCAAGTGCTGGGATATGGACATCAGTGGCAGCTGATGGGTCAGCGCTGAACTGTGCTTTGTTTGTACAGCACTCCCACTACGACTGCATATAACTGGAGGTCTACTGCCTGACTGGAGGTCTACTGCCTGACATGACCCCACCAACTGATATGGTCAGGCAATGCTGGACATTGAGAGCTTGAAAAGGACAGGAAAGAGAATAATTTCTGATACATCATTAACGTTTCACTGTTCTGTGATGTTCGTGATGAAAATTTTTTTAGGTTTACTAAAAATGATTTTCAACAATTTTCAATAATTCGCAGTTGGTCAATGGAAAACACCAACATGACTAATTCATAATAAACTGGCTGTTGTAGGTGGCTGCTTCAGCAGCATTTCGTATTTAAGTAACAGAAATAGAAAAAAAGTCTGTTCATAAACTGAGAATACAGTGAATTATGACACACTCTGGCACCTGCAATATGGTCAGAGAAAAGTGAGAGAGATCTTTGCCTTTATCTCTCCTTTCCGCTTGATCAGGGCTTCAGCAGTCAAAAACTTCACATGCGCTGAGAAAATTTCAGTTCACTGTCAGAGATACTGAGCCCTTGATGCCAGCAACAGGCTGCCACACCGAGAAGATGAAAGACTATGGTGAAATGTTACCAAGCTGTCAGAGGTAGCTAGCCTTTACCTCAAAAATCACACTATCGTATAGCCCCTTCGCACACAGGCTTACATAAAACAGATGTAAATCACAATACTGATGATGGCTCTTTTCCTAGACGTTACTATTAATACAGAGCTCAGAGCTGGACAGAGTGAAATACTGTACTCTGGAAGCTGTTCAGGTATGAAGCTGGGTGCCGCGATGACAGTTGAGCATGGAGTTACATCACAGCAATGAATGCAATGAATTCACAGTGAGCAACAGCTAGGGAAAGGGGTATGCTCCAGCAGACATACAGATAACAGTCCAGACAGACCTGCACCATTCAATTGATCAACTGCTACTTAGCACAGTTCCTTCGACAACCTGATTATCATAAACGCAGTCAGGACTTCCAGAAGGACCTACAAAATCAGCCAATGTGGGAAGACGTGGAAGATTTCATAACCCGCTCAAAAGTGTTTTCATAAACTCCAAGATACCAGCAGAATACTACATAAATACTATTACTATAACAGTGAACACAAAAAGAAAAAATTAAACGGCTACAATTTTGCATAGTTAAATAAAGACGAGTAATATTTCACAAAACATCACAGAAATGTCTACGCGCTTTAATGTACACTATAACATCAGGATCCCAATGACACAACCAGCGTGTCCTTTTGTATAGTCAGAATACAGGAGCATCACCACGTTAAGGAGTCTTCTGTGAGGCTCGGACCACCATGCTCTGTCATCTAAAAATGGACATTTTCATCAGCAATCCGTGCCACCATGTCACATCTTCAGTACACAGCGTATACGCATGGAAGTGCTACACGTCATAGCTTGCTCAATTCAAATTCAACTCAAGAATTCCATATTACGACGCAGAGGAAAAAAAAGAATCTAGATGAAATCAATGGATGAATGAACAGTGCTCTGAAAGCCGTTACACCTGAGAATCCGCTAAATAACTGTTGTGGGGATCAAGTTGAACTGCACTCGGTATAAAAATACGAACAAATGTAATTAATTGCGTAGCTTAAAGGTAAATGCTCTCAATTCTATAGCAAACCATACAGCCTGATAACTCATGTTCAAACTGCAGACCGAAATGCTTAATTTCGGATATTTCAACTGGAAAAATCAAGGACAATACTGACGATAGGCAGGCCAGATTCTTTCACAAACTGCCCTGTGCGCAAGGTCCAACAAAAGTCACTGCTTTGGGTCTGACTGATGGAATTTAAAACGGCAAATGAATTCGAGGTTTACAAAAGCAGAAATCACATTCACAAAAAGATCTACGCTAATAACTGCATTTCAAACGTATTGTCAAGAGAGCCATAATTTCCGACTTAATGAGAAAACAGCGTTTTGCCTTGCAAAAAGTAGGACACCAGCGGATACACAATGACGATGATTCATTCAAAAGCAGTCTATCCCGGGTGTAAAATATATCTGGCGGTGCAACAATTTCCTTACTCAAAATCTGGCCATAGAAAATAGCGTTGTCAAGTGATAGCAATGCATAAAAAGAAACGTTGCAAGGGAACTTGAATAGCCTACACAATCGGCTACTGTGCAATTCACATCTCACTGTAACACTTGGCTAAGTTAGCAAAGCTATCTTGCTAGTTGGCATCCAAGTTATCACGGCATGCGTATTTCCAAATGTCCTCTTGTGATTAGCTCGTCAATGACAGCAAAAGTAACTAACTGGCAGACTGTTTCTATAGCTTTTATACTCGTACCCGCGAATCCCCCTTTTCAGTCTGTTAGCTTGCAAGCTAATTCTGAAAGTATGCCCGTTCGCAGCGTTATTATGCAAAGTCGACATCAGTCCTTACATCGCTCGCCATGACACATTTACAGGGGGAAAAATCTACAAAATATATTCCCTCTGATGAAAAAAATACGGAATCCCAATACTTACATTCTCGGTGTCGCGCTCATTCACTGTGGGCAATGGCGTTCTGGTCGACATTTTGTGTTTTTAGGCCTCTTAGCAAAGCAACAAGCTTGGCAGCGCAGAGTGGGGGCAGCGAGATAGTAGGCGAATATTCAGCCCTCTACACCTCCGACGGCATTTTCACGCCGACCGTCCGAACGCCGATTTGTTCCACTACTGCATACTGAGCTTCGGGCCCCCTCGGAGCCAGGTGAAGGGGTCAAAGCGGCGTAAGGATGTTTCCCCCCCGGTAGCAACAGAACAGGCGAGCTCAGCGGAGAAGAGAGGGAATGGGAATTTGCATGAATCGGGAGTCTCCAGCGCGTTGATGCACTCCCATAGACACATAAAACGAGCAGGAGCCACGGGGGGAGTTTCACATCCACCGGCAAGGAGCTACCTCCTGCCCTCCTCAGGACGATAAAAGACGCTACCAGATTCACTTAAGGGAACACAAGGACACCACCGCCCCATGTTTCATTTAAGTTCCACTAATTTAGCTACTGTCTTATTTAATAGATCTGGTTGTTGGCAGCTACCCCAAGTTCATAATAATGCTGTTGTGCAGACCGCGAACGGTCTAGTTCGGGGTAAATGAAATCAGTTTTCACACCCCAGCAATTCGTCAAGGCTCTTAAAATTTCCCACTGTAATGTGGATTTCGGAAGATTGTTCAAGTGTAAGCCACAGGAGTTGCCTACCCCCTTCAAACCAGTGACATAATGTTCCCGCGGAGTCATGACAATGTGCTTGGACACACAGAATAAAGTTTTCGCCTTTGATTGGCACATAATTGTCACGTCACATAGGCCTAATTGTTGTGAAAATGGATAGATCTATTTTAACTCTCGCTAACTACCTTAACTGTAAACGATGCCTGCTCGGCTCCCGTTGGCTATCTGATATTTCAATGTTTAATCCTGCACCAAGAATCTGATACGAGATCTAATATGTTTTTGCTGTCGTGGGTGGTAGATATTTACATTTTTAATTAGTAAAGAAAATCATGTAGGCTACTATTCAAACGTCTATATGATAGCCCTCACGTGAAACTGTTTAAGCGAAACAATGGCTCCATCTTGTGAGACAGATTTGCTATTACACCCTTTTAACGTACACAAAATACGGAAAGAAATTAACTCATTTGTTTATTTACTCGTTTGTCGGCGTAAGTCTACTTAATATACTAATGCACACTAAAGCTATCTGAATTTTGGTTGTAACTGACAGGAATTATATGTGTGTCCTTAAAATTGTACATAATAGTAGTAGTAATAGTATTTTTAAGGCAGACACTGTAATCACGTTGCTACGCACTCTAAACTGTGAACGTAGTGGTATTTATGGAGGCATGTGAGTGTTTTTAAATTTGAATACAATGCAAATACAGCTAGAGTATCAGTCATTAATGCCAGTGCTCCAATACATAAAGTGAACATTTTGATTCACTCGCTAATAAAAATGCAAATGAAACAACTGTTCGTTCTTCTGTCAAGTAAGAAGATGCAGTACAGTACGTAGCAGCACACAGGTATCTGAAAGGCAACGCAACGCCATTTGATCCGAATATTACTCTAATTCACCACTGGGGGGCCACAGCTAAGAATGAGTATGTCCTGGTGATGGAGCCTCAAAGGGACAAGGCAGACACAGCTAGCAGTGGAGGAGCACAGGACATACACCTGCCTGGAATTTTGCTACATGCACGGTTTAGAGGAAGATACAGGCAATATAACCAGTAGTAATTTGTAGAGACCAAAGAGATGAGGGATGGCCAGAGAGTAGCTGTGGACAGAGAGGAACAGTCAGACTGTGATGTTCTGGATGAGGTGAAGTGGTGAGATAATGTTGGCATGAAGGCCTGCAAGGAAGTATATGCCTCAGTCCAGGGTCGGGACCAGTCTGTTAGTGAAGAATGCAATGGGAATGTAGGTGATGTTCACTTAGGAAGCTCCACATGCCAGGCACCCTTTTGATGGTCTAGGAGAATGTGAATGCATTGTTGATCACAGCTCCAAGGCCATTGGATGTCTAAGAGGGGGTAAAAGTGGCATTCTCCAGAGAGATAGTGTATTTCAGGGCTTCTGATGGCAAGACTGGGAAGTATTGTATGTTTGAGCTGATTGTGATGTTGGTTGATATCGTAGTTGGTTGATTTAACTGAAATCATAAATTACTCAATTGGGTGTAATTGACAGTATGTACTATTACTTGTATGAAAATACATGTTTAAACATAAATTGCTATAGCTAAAAATTGCTATAGCTAGAGACAGAGAGATGAGTTCGTGCATGGGCACATGCACAAAAATGAATGAACTCATTCATTCATTGGTTTGGTAATTCACTTATTGAGTCATTTATTCATTCACTTGCTCAGTAGCATGCATTTGTTTCCTTTAGCAAAACAGTGATCTCCAGGGCTGGTGATGAATGGGGTGAGAGGTGCAGTACGTCTTTAAATTATCGTCTATGTCTCCTGAAGATGGCCTATAAACGAGCTCAGCCTGAGAGCTCAGCATGTCTATCCACTTTCGCTAATGGAAACATCACCTTCCCCTCCGGGCTAAAAAAGTCACACTGTGTTGCTTTATGTTTTCTTTGGGTGTTGTCTGATCCCCTCTTTTCATTGTCATCTCGAGCATTACACAGTTGTATCGGCAGTTTTCTTATCACACTGAAGTCTAAGCATGTATACGTGTATGTACTGTATATGTATTAACTTGAATAGATACACTTATGTTCTATTGTGCTGGAAGTCACTCTGGATAAGAGCATCTGCTAAATGCTTGTAATGTAATATATATCCTACATGTATTTATGCAGTGATGAAATGATGACTACAGTACAATCTCAAACATTTTACTCTTCTCAATTTTCTGCACCCTTATGCCCTTATCTGACTGTTTCAACTGGCACATCAGTACTGTTTCAACAGTAGGGCTGTGGACACTAACATCTGGACAATCTGAATGCATGACTACAGATGAGACATCACTTCCAATGATATGAAACATCTATTTTTGTGGTAAAATCAAAATCATGGATGCTCAGGATAGTCAATTCAGATTGACAGACCTGTTGGGTTGCATAGACAAGATTTTCCAGTAGGTGGCAGACTTGACTTTCATTTGAGGTACTCATATCTGAAGCACTATCTTTCGTCTCCCTCTAGTAAAAACTGTACCACGCTACATTTGAGAATGTCATTTCATGAGCTAACATTCCCTTATTTATTTGCTTTGCAGACATTCTTGTTCAGGATCATTTTCAGGATACATTTTCACATGTTATCATTACAGCTGAATATTTACTGGAACTGTAATCTTTGGATTACAAGCATAGTTCCTGCCTACTACCGTGCACTCCCAAAATGATGAAATTTACCCCCAAAGGCTTAAAATTATGGCAAGCAACCTCTGATGATGACTATAACTTATAATGATGATAAAAATGGCTAAATGAATGAAAAAAAACAGTATTTGTCTCAGGATGTACATATAAAACTGACCCCTTACCTATAGTTCAAAGCCTTTTTACTCAAGGTTTTACTGTAATAAAGGCTGTAGTTTTTGTCACTTATTCTGGGGGCAATATGAGCCAGTTCTGTCCTTGGGCTGAATGCCGGCTCATGGTGTTTGTAACAATAGCCCCAGCAAGACAACATTCAAAGCACAATACAAGATGAAAATTCAGCATGACGGACTTGGCAAAACCGGGTGTTATTTTACAGCTTCAGAGGAATCTGTTAGTTACTTTATCAGCCCTTTAATCAAAATCACGTGACAAGAGAAATCTTAAGAGTGAAGCTACAAAAACAGAAAGGTCTGGGATCAAGATCAGATAAGCTGGAAATTTCCAGATCTCATCTTATCGGCCTGCTGAACCCGTTCGGTATCCATTGACCGACATGCTGCCACAACGCAGGAGAAATGGCCAAAAACAGGGGAGGGTATCACTAAGCGAAAATGAAAAACACTGCCTTGAATCTTGGCAAGGGGCAGGGCATTGCTGGAATTCTGCATCTGATCCACATGGATCACGCCCCGACAGTGAAGATCTTATCCACTTAGCCAAAGCAACGGCAGCATACTTTAGCCAGGCATTATCGCATTATCCTTTAGCAAGAGGCTTATTTCTCTATTACTCATCAAAAGTACAGACAGCCCGTCCAGACCTCTGTGTTCATGGATGTGGATCTGAAAGGTGGGCACCGCTGGTTAAATGCTGATTCCGTTCATAGGTGATTATGGCCATTTAGGGATGAAACAAAACAAATACTTACTATTTCTGTAGTTCTCAGATGTCGAATGCTCCAGCAAATGCATTGTATGCCATTACCTTCATCAAATGTATAAACGTCTGGCACTTTTCGCTCCCCATCACTACCAAAACAAGTGGTGTGGTGCAATGAGAACTCTGAAGTGGAATGCACTGGAATTGTCATGGAAAAGTTATTCTTAGGTTAAGATCGGTGGAAAATTGAGAGGGTTCCCGGCCTGCATGTAGTTTACTGCTGTGTATTTCACACTGGAATCTTTCAGGTGGGGCTTTAATGCAGCGGCATTATAGCGACGGCATTCCTATTTGTAAACAACCTACTGTTTGCAGCCATGAGTTGCATGGAGCAGTAATGGAGTGATGCACTTACATATAGAACATCCATATAGAACATGCTCATGGCAGACAGAAAAAAGAAAAAATCATGTGGCTTCAAACGCCATGCTGATTCAGTATCCGGTCATGGTAATGTTCCAGAGCCTTCCATTCTCAAAGCAGTGATCTGAGTTGAGCGAGTGTGTGGAGCTGGGAGACAGGTGAGGGAGATGAACATAACACAGCTGTTATAATGGAACTACACTGATTTTCAGCAGGGTCTCAGGGCAGTCTCAGTCCTGGTTAGTGAAACAAACTGAACAATGCAAAGCCCTAGTAACCTTTTATTAACTTCTTTATACTGACTTACATAATTATGGCTCTGTAATTCTCAGTGTTGTCTCAGTGAAACATTGGTAAACTTCAGCATTTACAGTATACGATCTTTCAAACTCTGAAACTAGCTCAGTTTTCTTTGTACTGAATAAACACCCTCCATTTCCATTCGAAGAGTCTTTATTGGAGAAGTCTCCTCACGTTTCTTCTGTTGTGCTGCTGCCATGCATGTGCATGTTGAAACCTTCAATCAGATGAAATGAGTGCTGGCATTCGCATAAAAACCCTCATGTATGCCCTGAGCAGAATGCAATTACATGCTAACACAGGTACGGTTGTGACAGAACACTCCATTAAAGCTTTGTGTGGTTATGACATCACAGTAAAGCCCTAATCTAATGGAATCAGTGGCTAGAGTATCACTGGGGGAGAGGGGGGAGGTGGGATTGTAATATGTTAGATTTCATCTTGATCTATACTGGGATAATGTAATTTCGCTCCTGTCCCTCCCTCTCAGCTCTGTCTTAGATCCTTGAGATACTGGCCTACTGAGCTTTACAGTAGGTTGTAATGAGAGAGGTGGTAAGTTGACACTACAAGGAATCCCAGCACTCTGCCAGCATTACGGGGTGGGTTTCCCACGTTTGGGCTTACAGGGTTTATATATGATATCTTAATCAGTAACACATTGCTGTGCATGCAGCCCCTTTTTCCTCTTATTTTATTTGGCTGCTCATCACTACAACTCCTATATTACCTCTGGCAGCCTAAAAAAATATATTGGAATGGCTCATTTGGGATGAAATGGCTGCGAGCCACTTTGAAGGGGCTTTTTTATGTAAAATGAACCAAATCTTTTATACATTATTATTTAAAGCCAGCGGGGCTTGTTTAAGACATGTTTATTTTCTCATGTTTTAAGCCCTCAGTGACAGCATTATTAGAGGTTGTTTCATTTTATCTGGGTGGGGTGGGGGTGGGGGGCAGTAACTAGAACCAGCTCAATAAGCTTTTCTTTTTCAAAACATGTAACATGTCCAAATTAGCATCTCACAGACCTACAGGAAAGCAAATCAATGCTGTACTGTTATATTAAATTTCCACAAATCCTGCTGTCAAAAAACTCAACAAATTGGGAAATAACAGATAACAACCTGGTAGCTGTGACAGTGGAATGACTTGGGGGTGAAAAAGCATGCCTTTATGATTTGAATTCTTGATTGTAGAAGGCTCTGGTCAATGCATTGTATTCCATTATGAGCTCAGAAAGTGGAAATTAAACTTGGGTATATCGAATATTCCAGAGTAAATAGGAGAAAATAAGTCTCAGATCCTACTCAAAGGGAGTGTCTAGGGGAATTATGTCATTGGACTGCACGCTCCAAATGTGATGTTCCTTTGTGCCCCGTTGCTGTGTTGACTTTTCAGAAGTTATAAATCTTTTCAAAAGCCATTTTTTTATTGGAAGAGAAAAACACAACTTTGCACTGACAGAAACAAAGCATCCATTAAAGCTATGCTCCCCGAAGAATCAGTTTATATATTGTGTTTCCTAAAAGCATTTTTACAAGGACATAACCATGGCTCTCTATAGAAGCACAAACCAGAAGAGCTGGACATAAAACCTCTTTGCAATACTACCTGGCCCCTGTTACTAGGATTTCCTGTTTTAAACAGATACTACATCTGATGTTTGGTTGCATCAGTTCAGTCAGAATGAAATAGCTATACAGTAGGTTTAATGAAGACAGCAGTAGGGGGTTGTGGGCTACAGATCTGAGAACAGTGTAGAGCGATGGAGACTGTTGCTGGCTTGGCAGTCCAATAGCTATGTGCCATCAAATTCGCAGCAGTGTACATACAGATTCATTTAGATGGATTTCCTCCCATCACCTGGCTGCGGCAAGGAGCCGCTCTACAGTGGAACAATGCCAGCTGAAACGATCCCCCCCCCCTCCCCCCCTCCCGGGCGCCGTGCCAACTCCACATTCCGCACCGAGGCTCTCATTACACCAGGTGAGGTGGCGCGCCGCAGTGCGGCGCGGGCACGAACCGCTGCCAACCACCTCTCCGCGCCACACAGGACCGTGCCGGCTCCTTCCAAGGCGAAGCTGTCCCGACATGCAAGCAGGGTGTGCCCCCCCCCCCCCCCCCCCAAAACAGAGAGAGCCGGGGCTTGTTAAAATCGTTAGGGATGCGTTAAATGTATGTAATATAATGGCTAATAATTTTCACCGCCATTCCTTCCTTTGTGTGAGATGCTGCTGTAGCCATGGATGACTACTATGACCCTATCATTCCCTGTTTTTAAATTTCACTTTATTGTCCTTGTAATTAGACATTTGTTTCACCCTCAATAACAGTTGCTTGTTTAAATGAAACAGGGAGAGAAACAATGACCAGCAAATACAAATAAAAAAACTTCCAAGGGAAACATACAAAGGGGCATCTTACACAGATCAGCAGCAACATATGGAAATAGACAGTTAATGGATTTGCATCATTAGTGTTTGCTTAGTACCTCAGTGTCCGCTGGAGTGAAGCGCTGAAACTGGTTATCCATCACTGGCAGGAGCGACGCCATCAGCTCGATGGCAGTTTTTCAAAGGAGCAGCGTAATGGGTGCTCGGTATCTCTGGTAACAGCCCCTGCCTTTTAATCCAAAATAGTTGAATCGGAAAATGTGAAAAGGCACACCTTACAAGGCATGGCCTGTTGTTGCGTTTGCTCTGACAAGTTGATGAAGCCCCACTGGTATGCCTAACATTTTTGGAAGAGAGATATACGAGACAAGGGTGGAATTTAATCAGGGATAAGCAAGACCTCCGTTACAGGGCCATCCAACATGCCTTCAAACACACCTCTACTTAAGAAAATAATTAATGTGCCGAGTGTTGCTCCGAATCTGGCCCCGTCAGTCTGCCGTTACCGGAGCTCAGAGCTGGGGGGGGATGCCGGTGGGGGGGGGGGGGGGGGGGTTGGGATTTGAAGAGACTGGAAGGAATGAGAAGTACTTCATCCAGCCTGAAATCCAGGACAGATGTGAGATCAAGTGCAAGGAGGAAGAAGCAGATGCCATGAATACAGATGCCATGAATTGGGGGTTGTGGGGGGGGGGGGTGGAGTTAAGGGGGGGTGGTGGAAATAAAACAGCTATTTCACCATGTTTATTTTCATTGTCTCGCCTCATGCTCGACCCTGTAATGATAGGCATGACACTGTTTTTGTCTGACCGTTTGCTCCCCCCCCCCACACCCCGCCCCCAAACCTTTAATAACTGTGAAGATTTTACCATCGTCTCGGGCACACTCTTATTAAGACCGCGACACCCGGTCCTCCCGGCTCAGCCTAAATATAGCGGCAATTTTTTTTCCCTCCGCCAGCCTCCAAGCCTCGGGCCATTGTGCTGAGGAGTGGGGTCGGTGTATCACTTGTCAGGGGGTCAGCATTTTCCCTCCTGCTCTCCTTCCCCTCAATTATCCTGGGGATAATGATACGAATCCAGAGGATTTCTTTCTAAATCTCCAAAACTGTCTTGGCCTATGAGCCAAATCATCCATTTGTTTCTTTTAGTCATATAGAATGCTGTTGACTGTAGTGGTTCAGCACTTAGGCTTTCTGTCCCACAGCTGTAGGCCTCTAGATGTCTGTGGGGCTTGCATGGTCATCCCTTAAGTCATCACAGTGCTGTCTGAGTACAATGATGCTTGTGGTTGGTTACTCGTCTGGGTTAAATTACTGATGTCACTTAACCACGAAGCAAGGATCTTACTGAGGAGAAAATTAAGTTTTCAGGCTGTTTCTGGTACTAGCAAGGCCTTGTGTGTGTACTGTACATTTTAATTTATCTCATCTTCTGCATTTTGTCTATGTAAGAACCAATAATGTAGTAACTTCCTGGAAATGAAATAAACTTGTTGAATGGATAATGTAAAACTAGTTATGTAATAAAGGTAACATAATAACTTCAATGATTTATGTAATAACTTACCAAAATCACTGGCTTTATATTGTTTTATTCATTTTAAGTGTCACATGGATGCATATGCACAAGCACATATACCAACAAGAACATGTGCACACATACATAACAATTTTTTTTTCATTTTTAACCAAATAGGTTAGGCCTATAGTGACTGTAACGAAGGGCGAGAGCAGTCACCCCACCCGGCCTTGAACCCAGGTCTACGGGGTATCAACTATGCAACTTTGACTGTGACACCAAAGAGCCAGGCTCCTTGGTATGGCAGTCAGAGCGCATACTCAACCGTAGTGACGGCACCATCACACTGCCCTCCCCTTCAGGAAGCGCGCCCATGCGCTTCACGCACCAAGGCGTCCCTCACGCATTCCCTTGCCGTATAGAGTGCAACAATTCTCTTTGCCATTCTATCTCATCAAGTTGGGAACCTATTGTTCATCGTAGGTTAACTGCAGTATACATTTTTAGATCCTTGTATGATGTCCTTTCTATAACTTGAAATATGCATTGTTTCTGATATTGAAATTTTTTACTTCTTACAGCTGGAAATATATGTGGAGTTTTTTTTTTTTGTCTCTTCCATTTTTCATTATCACAAAGCATTTAGTAGTCAGACAATATTTATTGTTTATTCTTCTAAATAGTTTGAAATGCTGTTATTTCCCAAACTGAAAAGTCGGTTTTCCTCTTCAACCTGAGGAGACAGTTTATGGAATTTCCTCCAGTGAAACATTTCAACAAATCACAATAATTCTCACAAAAGATTATGAGTGTGTCTGGGGGGTGTGGATATGTGTATGTGTATGCACTTGTGATCGTGCATATGTATTACTGCGTGTGTGTGGGTGCATGTGGAACAAGACATAATGACAGTGATTTTATTATCACTGAAATTACATTATTTTAAGAGTTATTACACTATTTATTGCTCACCTGGTTACATAATAACTATTATTACATTATTTCAAAGTTACATTATCTGGTTATATTACATTATTGGCTGTTACAGTCCTGAAAAATATTTGTCCTCACCTGGAGGATGGTCTGTATTCTGAGAACATTGTTTCATACCTATCATTATATTTAAACAACAAGGGAACATTTGTAGGTAGTGGATCAACAAGACAAGTCAGGGGTTGGGGGCCTTTCCAGTATGAATGAGTTTTTTTACGTAAAACTGGTGGGTTAATTTTATTCTCTAGTCAGGCATAAAACATTGACCACTACAACTGCAGAGCTGCTTCAAGGTTTTATGAAAGTGATGCCCCACAGCTGTCCATTCTGGGAGAGAATGTGGCGTGTCAGCATGATTTAGCATTGGCAAAGTATTGTCATCTTTTTTTACTCACTGAGTGCTGCCACGGATTTGCAAATGGCAACAGGTGACCTCGTCCCATTACAAAGTTCCGGTGGTAAGTGCAAACGAACTGGTCAGCAATTTTTTTTTTTCTGGCACCTCTATATTCCCTTTTATGAAAATGTGCTAAGAAAATTTCTCAATGGAGATTGTGGAAAATATACTTTTCCTCTGACTCCTGCACTGCGTATTCTCCCAGAGCTGTGTCAGCCAGCAGAATGTAACCAATATCTGCACACAGGACTGCATGCTTACTGTCTTCCTTTACCTGAATGTAGACGTCCACACATTTTGAAAAAGACATTGTTTAGGGAATCTGCACTCGAGATGAGATGGAGTGTTTAACCTCTGGTGTCACCTTCAATGAATATGTGATCTAAGTAGAGAAACATGAGAACAAGTGGAATGAGGATGGGAGAAAAACCTCTCTTCTGGCACTGCCACTGAACGACCTTCATGTGCAAAATATACAGCCTACACTGATGTCGCTGTTAAATCATAAATGTGTTGGAAAGCTGCACATGCAAGCAAGGTCATGTAGCCATGGTGACAGGACTGGAGGGTAAACTCTTAGTTGCAGTCCAGTAGAGGTTTGTCTCCCTGACCTCATTCAGCTTTATTCTAGCAGGTCTTTCTTGAGATCTTCAGCTGTTGTTAAGTTCAGCTGGGCCATACCTGACCTAATTTATGTAGCTATCATACAACTCACGATATTCACTAGGACTGCAGTCCTAGCCCTAGAATCACTCACCTGTATTACTTTAATGTATTTTTAGCTGAACATATTGTATTCCTGCATGAAGAAATAATGACGAATCCCAAACATCAAAATCCAGAAAATTATGCATGAATACACAAACACACGAGTGATTAAATGTGATGATGAAAAACAAAGTTTGTGCAAACATTTTTTATGCCAAGCAATATGACGCACAAAAAGAAAAGATTAATCACACATATATCTGACATGTTTTTAAAATAATTAACATCAGACCTTCACTCAAGTTTTCAAATCATAATATGCAGGACTAGAATGATCTTATGCAGAATAAGGGGACAATAATATACTGTTTAATACTGTGTGTGTGTGTGTGTGTGTGTGTGTGTGTGTGTGTGTGTGTGTTTGTGTGTGTGTGTGTGTGTGTGTGTGTGTGTGTGTGTGTTTGTGTTTGTGTACGTGCGTGCCTGCATGCATGCATAAGCCATGACATTTACTGAGATTTGTTGAATATAACACATATTTACAACCCTCAGTACTGTGTGGTCCATCTTTCCCCTGCTACCTTCAGCCAAAACCACAATCTACAGGGTGGCCCAAAAGCCATGCTCAATAGGAATTTTAATAAATACAAAAAACTCAGTAAATTTTCAAATTGTTGACCATTAACGTTTCTATTTGACAAATACATGATGCCTTAATACATCCTTTTTATGTAAACTGCGTAATTATTCTTTCCACAGTTTTGTGATTGGTGGCGGCCTTGGATTTCGATCAATGGAATCCAGAGTAGAAGATCAATGACCTTTTCTTCTGAATAAAAAAGCAACTTCACTCTTTCTTCCTGTGTTAATTTTGCTGGCATCACCCATCTGTTTTTTATTATACATCATTGTGAATCCCTATGGGGAACAAATTTTAGGCACCCTGTATCTACCCAAACCCTTAATGATTTAAAAACCATACACAGCAACACTGCAAGCAGTTTAGAGGCCAAACTACTAGTCACTGCTAAAATAGCTCAGATCCTCTGCATTCAGACTCCCCAGATTAAAATTATTTATGGAGATGTATCTCCAGTGGTGGATTGGTAGAAGAGTAACAGCAGATTTTATTATCTTTATTGATATTTAATTCACCGATTGAAATTTGCAGTGGTTTGGGAGTTTTGGGGCGTTCTGTAAAAAGTTTTTAGTGTACGAAAAGGTGTTGCTGTTTTACAAACAAAAGATGATAAAAACACATTTGCAGAAATAGAAATAACTTTAGAATGTGCAGAACACTCACGTTTTATTGTGAAGTTTGAGATGAATGAAAATCATTGAGCAGTTTATGACATCTCATTTTTTTCTGTTTTCAGTATTGTTACCAGCTCTTAAAATATTCCACTCAACTCCTCTTTATATCTCCTTAAAAATGAATTCTAATAAAAAAAAACAGCTGCTCAAGAGACAGGGAGTTGAAGGAGAATGTGTTCAAGGTGAAAAGTAGCTATAGTTTCCTTAAGAGCATGGCTGTGGTCTAATATCCCTGGGATATGGACTCACAGCTCCACAGTACAAAACAAAATGCATAATCTGTGGGGTTATACAGAGGTCAAGAGGACAAGAACACAGTGACATGTCATGCACAACACAACAGCCTCCTATATACTTCTGCCAAACAGGATGTTTGAGCAACAGCTGGTTCTGTCCTATCCTGGGCCTATGCCCCCTCGGTCCTGACCCCGTCCAATCACAGCAGTCTCTGTCCTCTGCCTCCATATCCACAGACACGTGGGTTAAATAGGATTTTGGTAGAAACTTGCACGTGCACATAAAAATCAATATATAAACAGTCACAGAGGATAGCACATTAAAGCATTCATAAAAAAAACACTCCCATCCAATATCGCCCTCTATTAACTCGGAGCTATGCTTCCCTCTTGCCAACTTCCAACTGCGGTTAACACGTCCAGAAATACATCTTCCCAATTTGAAGGGGATCTTCCTTCCAAATGTCTTCTTCAGTGAACCACTCAGGACGGATTCCTTTTAACTGAAACAGGTGTGCTCTCTCCTTTCAGAGCGGGGGCTTGTTTGTGACTGGTCATATCTTGCGCCTGTCGTATTATTTTAAATTTTTTGGATGAATCCACCTCCTGCTCCCTGCTCTCTTGTTATGTAGCCCTATAAACATGTCAGTGCAGCCGTAAATCTGTGCTTTGAGTGGGCTTGCCTTTGTGCTGTTGCTTTACGCAAAAAAATGGGAGTATGATCATACTGACTTGATGTGGCTGTGATAAGTTTGTAATGATCTACTTTAGTGTTGACTTGTCTATCAGCACATTTGGCCGTGGGCTCCATAGTGTTTGGCCTTGCTGGTTCAATAGTCTGTACAAAGATGGATGACAATGATTCAAACATCACTGGCACTAATACAATAATAAGGAACTTTGAAGAGGCCTGACACAATACAGAGTCAAGCCAATATATTGTCCTTTTCCCAACAGCACACAATGTTCTTGTACAGTTAATTACAGGCAGTGCATTTTGGTAGACACATATATGATGCAAACCTATCAATGACTATCAACCACTTTAAACAACTCCTTACATATTTTGAAAAAAAAAAAAAAAACACATAAATCATTTCCAAACTTTTATGTGTAATGTAGCTGTCTGTGTCCAGCTGGGAAGTGCACAGAAGTGTCTAAAGCATGTGATGCAGCCAAACTGAGACATAAAAAATACAATTTACAAGTTTTATTTCATTACAAAATTTCTTTGCACATTAGAGTAAAGTTGCTCAAAGACAGATGTGAAAATACAGTCTTAAATAGAGAACAACAAAAGCACTTCAGTGTGGAACAGGATAGAAAACACAAACTTCTGATTGTTTAAAAGTAGCTTTACATGAAGGTTTTCCTCATGTCAAAGTAGCATTCCATAAACTGTAAAACAGTATAGTATCACCAAAAAGATGTTGCTATTATTAAGATCTCTTAAAAAAAGGAATTCAAAGCAGTGCTGATGAGGAAAATGCAGAATGATGACACATTTAAGAAGGATTACACAACCCTGGAACTAACAGTGCTGTATATTAATGCCTCTTGGCGCCATATGTAATAATTGTCTCTTAAACACATAGAGTTTTTGCAACTTTGAATCATGGTCAAAAACCACCCCTGCGGCCATACCAGTGCTTTAAACATGAATGCCTTGCCTATATGACTCAAAGCTTTGAAAATATATGACGCTGCCAACATTTCTGTTCCCAACTGTTATTGCTTTTTAACCACGGTGGTTCGTTACTGAAGCGTATTCAAAAAGTAAATAAGGTAATATGCATTTATAAATGAAGCATCATATTTCAACATAAACGGCTCCATCTCGCCCAGTCTTTGTTGATGTAATTAGTGCTCTCTAAGTACTGAAATCCCCAGCCCATACATCACTACAGCTAGGTATTACTTAACCCTCCTGGACAGAACTCCATGTTGATTCTAAGAGCTGCAGTTCATTGAGTACAAACTGGAGGCTGGCTACGAATCATTCAAGTTGCATAAATCTCTCCACATACAGGGGGTGCTCACGCACTCTGGACCCCACGTCCTCACATGTGACTGCAAACCAGCTTAAAACAAACCACACCGAAATCACAATACAACGGCTGCCTTCAGACAATCAATTCCATGAAACGGATCAATTCTATCTTTTTCAACACAGAGACGCTGAAATGTAAAACTTCGCAAAACGTCACGTGGCACCTCACAAGAACTAGGCCACCTAAGCCTGAGTTTGTGTGCAGGTATTACGGAAGCTACAAAAGATCCAATTATAGCAAAGGTGAGACAGATATACTGACCACTAAGACACAGGGGATGATGGTTAAAAGGGGGAAACACTTGTCAGAAGTAATTAGTCCTGTATTTACAGTTGGGATTTTGGGTAAGGCACGTTTCATTCAACCTGGAAAAAAAGTCATTTATTCAGTGTAAACAGCCACAGACAGTTGGCTTTCCACATCAGTGGCTCCTGAAGCAGCCAGCCAGCAGCAGTACTCTTATCTCAACTGTTAAGCGCAATAGTACTAAAAAGGAGGAGTATAAGAAATGACCTGTTATGCTCAACCTCGAGTACTTGAACCGAAAGCAAGCTGTTCACAATCTCTCGCCGTTTGCTGCATTTAAGTGGCTATAACTGTAGCGTAGGGGGCTATCTTTTACATGAGAAGCAGTGGTAAAAGGTGCCGGACTCGACGGGCGCGGGCGTTAGAAGGAATACGGCCCCACGATGATGGTGAGCCGTAGCAAAGAGCTGGAGCGGTAGTTTCGGATGCTGCTGTGTGTGACCATCTCCAGGTCCACAATGTGCTCCCGGGGCCCGGACAGGGGCTTGGTGACCACCAGCATGGCGCTGACGTTGCTGGAGCGCTGTGAGGAAACAACAACGGGAAACAGGACGTAATGAATTCGACTGCGTTTCAGTTCCACCTCAATTCCCCACCTCCTAACACCTGCGACTTGTATTACTTGCCGTTCATTGTGCACGTAGAATCACAATGTGATACTGCGATCTAGTGACTGTGATGTATGGTTTTGCGTGTGCACTTTGCTTCCTTTAGTTTCTAGGCTGTCTAGTCAGGTTAGCAAAAGTTAACTTGTGGTACAGCTGGTATGGTGTTGCGCTCACACTCACTGCTCTAGGAGTGTTGTTAGCCTGGTCTGACACCATTGCTCATTCATGAAATGAATGTCATCTAAGGTAACATAATGTAATTCAGTGTGTTTAACAGCAACAGAAATCATTCAAACTTGCTGATGTCATGGTTACTGAATGTGCTTCACAATTACATCTAGGTTAGTGCATATTAATTCAAGGACCAAACTGAACTAACCTAACAGGACCTCGGTTATGTCTGTTATGCACAGGGGGTCAATTCAGGTTGACACTCTTCACACAATCTTACCAACAAATGAAAGGTTCAGTCTTGAACAGGAGACTTCACTTTAACATGGTTACAATGATACCTGTCTGAAAGCAGTGACTCCACTCCACTCCACTCTGTCCAACTTTATACAGGGATGGTAACCTTCATAACATTTTTCACACTTTTACATGTTAAATCATTAATTGCCCACAGAATGACAATACAAACCAGCGACATAAAGGGACAGAAAAGGCAAGGTTAAAAGTTATCTGATTGGCTCACCCTCAGGAAGAACTCTCCCCCCTCATTGCCTGCCTTGATCTGGAAGGTGTTATGCGTATTGGGGTAGATGTTGGTAGCCTGGATCTGGAAGATGTCAGCTGGCACAGAGTGGTCTGACAAGATGCTCATGTACTTGTACACGATCGTCAGAGGCTGCCCGTGGCACATGTTCGTCGCTGATGAACAGACGCAACGACTAAGGGCGCAGAAAAACAGGAAGCCGGCGTCAGCGTTATACCTTGTGTTCGCAACAGTGCATTTGTGTTTGTTTCAGTTTCCACTTGGTTATTGGCATGACAATGCGTGCATTTGTGTTGCTATAAAATATTTATGAAAACAATACGAATAAAAGGTCACAAAAACAGTAACCACGGTTATCATCTTCAAAGATAATAATTCAAAGAAATTTTATTTTCATGTCTTTCTCTCACTCTCTCTGAACCTTGGCCAGACTTACTTCTCCGCTGTCCTCACATAGGGCTCCTGGCAGGGGTTCCTGGGGTAACAGCGGAATCCGCCGTGGTAATTCTGGCACCTCTCGTCGTCTCGGCAGTTGTGGCCTCTTTCACACTCATTTATATCTACCCAGCGACAGGGAACACGGGAGCCGACATGCTTAATCGTGTCACAGTTTTGAGGCTGGCAGGTCCATTATTATGAGCAGCCAACCCACAGATTCATATTCTCACAGGGCTGAAATTCCGAAAATAACACGACAGAAGTCGAACCAAGCTAGGTGATCACGCGTGAGGGAAAAGATATCATCAGCGATGGTGTATAAGACATCATTAAGCATAATGAAATGTCACTGTGCTATTTTCAGTCCCAAACCAAAACATGCATACTGCCAGCAACATTTGCTCTTTGGTGTGGAAGGCATGTCAGGTAAGCCAATAATCTGGAACAGAGAAGATGTCCCCCCCCCAATATTTCTGCAGTAGTGAGGCAATGGCAAAATACAAAGTTTGTGTGTGGCGCTGCGGCTCGTTTCAGTCTTTATCTTGATAAGTGCCTCTGTCTTCATTGATATGTATTACCATGCTTCAGCATGCAACAGTGTGACGAATGTAGCCCAGTCGCACTGGCCTAGTGAAGACAGATTTCACTGTGATGTTTCCAGAGATTCTGCACAGGCATGGATTTTTTGTCTCGCTTTTGAAATAGACACCTTGTACTTTTCATCCTCAGGCTACCGCTACCAGCGATAACTGCAGTTATAGGAAAAGGTTTGACGGGAAGGAAAGGCTGTGAGGCTAAAACTTCACTAACAGTTCAGCCCTAAGTTCAGAGAGGGCTATAATTTGACTTCTCTCGTCGAAAATGGAATCACAGCCAGCTATCAGCTACTAATTTCAGAGGATGAAAATAGCAGCAGACCACCCACGGGCAGCACGCAGCTGAATATACAAAATTATATTTTGCTCTTTTAGAGCTGCTTCTCCAATCATGTCAGCTGTCTGATGAGATCATGAAGGCAATTCATTAGAGTCTTGATCGGTTAGCCAGACGGCTCCAACTTAACAGCTTACACAAAAATCGCTGATTTTTAAGCGCAGAACTGTACTCAAATTCAAAGAAAGGTTTCGTGTCATGACAAAAACAAGCTTTGTTTTTCAGATGACAGTGGCCTACTTGCCCAAACTGCCTTGTTCATGAAACTATACAAATTAGCACTGAAGGTGCACAAGAATTAATACTACTCTGGCATACCAAGTTGACATCATTGAATCAGTTAACTGTGCTTTTTTCTTTCCTCCACTGTAAGTAATGCTGACTAAACGCTGACTATGACATAAACAATGAACCTGAACATAAGAACAGTTTGGGGAAAGGAGGGCAAAGCCTGAATTGTGATTCATCCAATGCCGTAGCTCTGTTCTGCAAGGAAATGAATGTGGGAATAGGCTAGGAGACAAGTAGCCCAATGGCCACACATCCAGCCCAGCTGAGAATGATCACTGATCCACAGCACATGGCACTGTCACCCAATCCTACAGCATGCCAGTCTAAGTCCTTACACAACACCCAGGATTCAACCAAAGATTTCTCTTTTCCAGGAGGCAGAGACTCATCTTTCACAGAGGCAGTGTGCCGTCTGAGAGGACAGACTGAAGACTCGACTACAGGGAACACAGAGTGAACTTAAATAAGGTGCAGCTTACAAGGCTTACAAGGAGTCACCTCACCTGCTTTACTGACCCCAGCATACTTTCCATGACAGTCACCACCAGAGAGCATGCCCATATTCCGCAATATATCTAAGCCGTGCAAATGGCAAAAGGGGAGGTGATGCAGGCTCTTCTGTATTAGGAAGCCCTCTCCAGGTAGGGGGAGAGGCTGTATTTCAGCATGAGGAAGACAGTACCTTGACACAGTCTTGTTCCCTGGAGCTGGTACCCGTCTGGACAAACGCAGGAATAGCCACCCGGGCTGTTGACACACTGATACTGGCACATGTAGCTGGAGAAGCTGCACTCATCGATATCTGGACACAGATGGACACAGACATGTTTACTCACCACAAGGGACGCTGCCAAGAGACAGTGGAGAGTGGCTGCAACTAACAGTCACATTCACTCACAGTACACTCTATATTGACAGTTTTCATGCAATATGGCGTGTGGCCTCTGAGCCACACCCGTCCCCTTCATTTGTATGAAGTGGGACACTGACTGCGAATTCTCTTTGTTGTAACTAAGTGATTTTTAAACACGCTAAGTCTGTAGTAAATGTGCATACTTATAGACATAGGAAACAAAACTAAGACAAATGAGAACTTACCTAGTCAGCTATGGATGAATTAACAAAATGCAATGTTACTATGTGACTGACACGAATCTCTTGATGTTAGACAGTCCAAACAAGGTGTACTGCCTTGTAGAACTAGCTTGTTTGGATGTGTGTTCCAGAATGGTTTCCCTTAGCTTCCATGTGGTCCACCAAAAAGAGGCATGAGAAAAACTGCTACAGTCCTCTGGATATGTTTGATTAAGTATTATACCCTTAAACCTTTCAGCTCTCTTCTAAACGACAGTTTGACTCTTGTCAGAAGTATTGCTGAGGAGGATTACATACCCACGCAGGACCTGGAGTCAGGTGCCAGCTCGTAGCCCTGGTCACATTGACAAATGAAGGAGCTCATGATGTTGTAACACTGGTGCTGACAGGGGTTACTGACCTCACACTCGTTCACATCTGCAACACAAAGTGCACGAATCAGCTGAGGGTCTGTGTGTCCTTCTCACCTTCGAATAGCGGGTATGCAATCTGCCAAGTTACAGGTTGATGGGGCACACCTCATGCCTATACAGCACCAAGTTAGGCCCTTTTTGGGGCTTCCCATATGAATAAGTATAATGACCCTGAGGTCTGACATTAGGTGTCATTAAATGCCATCTAAGATCCATTAAACACACAGAATATCTCATATCTACTACTGTCAAACAATAAACTCCCCAACTTGAATGGGATGGCCATACCAAATATTTACCCATTAACTTACACATTCTCTGAACAACCAAACAAAAACTTTCTCTAGTGAACTTCTATCATGTTCCTTGATGTTTTGGTACAATATATAGTATTAAGTAGTATAGTAGTATAGTGTGGTATAGTAGTGTAAAGTAGATTATTGTATGACAACAACAGTAGGGGCCCATTAAGGAACCAGTACAGTAGTCCCGTAATCCAAACACAACAGTCTTCAGAAGAACGAGGCCTTTCCTTTCATGAAATTTCTACTCTGTTATGAGTCAAGTGTTTTATATTCACGAATTACCCTGTCTGTTGCCCCTTTCTTGGGTGGATTACCTGATATGTGTAATTTAAGGATGCCCTCTGAGGAGGATCCTATGTGCAGGTCCCGTGTGCAATCCTATGTGCTGTGTGGGTGAATATTAAGACAGCACACACCTTTTGTGGAGGATTAAGGCACAGCACCAGTATAATCCCCTCCATGTCATTCTATCTTAGATCTCTGAATCTCTTTGAAGTGCTATTTGCTCCTTTATTTTTCAGGTTGATTTGCAAGCCCGGACAGGCAGATTTAGATGGTTATGCTTTCAGGGGTAACAACAACAACAGACCACGGACTTCAACGCAAAACATATCCATTAAAAACATGATTTGAGTTCTCAAAATTAATCACAAACCTATGCTTTCAGCGTCAGGACTGGGAGCTCCAGAGAACAGATCTCACAGTACATCTATGTATAACTGGATGATATGATCTCCATGCCTTGCCTAAAAACAACACTGTTCTGTTGAATGACATTCTACTGAACACCAAATATAAGCCCCGAGGCAGTCAAAATTAAAATCTTGGAAAAAAACAGAACAGTAGAAATAAAGTAGGATGGGAATAAAGTAGAAATGCAGAATGCTACCCACATGCTCCCACAGTCCAGTTCAATATCATTTTGTTCAGACTCTTCATAACGATCTCAAGGAAATTCACAAGCTACATAAAGAAAAGGTTTCTGAGACACAATCACGTCATAAGCTGCTTGCCCTGACCTTGGTCCTTCCTAGCTCTGCATTGCAGGCCTGAGTACAAAGGACAGCGCTGATGTCAAACCTGCCTGTGTTTGACTGGCCTCTTGCAAGGTGTGTTTTTGTTTTCCAAAGAGGAAATCCTGACGGATTCCCACAAGGCTAATAGAATGCTT
This sequence comes from Megalops cyprinoides, assembly GCF_013368585.1. NCBI lineage: Eukaryota > Metazoa > Chordata > Actinopteri > Elopiformes > Megalopidae > Megalops > Megalops cyprinoides. The sequence goes on from NC_050597.1 coordinate 9,726,842, forward strand.
TTTAGCCTCCTGAAAGCTGAAATCTCTGCTGTGTGCTCTGGCCAAACCAACAAGGGGGAAGAGAGCTGTATCCCTTGCAGGATACAGGGGGGGCTTACCTATACAAGAGTGATTATTGCTGGCGAGCTGATGCCCAGGGTTGCACTCGCAGTAGTAAGAGCCCACAGTGTTGACGCACCGGTGCATGCAATAATTAGGCAGGAGGCACTCATCTCTATCTGCAGATCCCCAAGCACAGACACACATACATGCATACACATACACACAACATACACACACAACACACATATACACAGGAATCCATACACACACACACACACACACACACAGAAATTCATTAACACACACACACACACACACACACAGAAATTCATTAACACACACACACACACACACACACACAATCAAAAGCAAACAAAAACAATATGAGATTACATAACCTTATTGTGTTCTTGGATTAAAAACAGAGTGCTTGCCAACTGGACTGTGTGGTGCCTAATAGTAGCCATCAAATGAACTGAAGGTGTGTGAAGGAGCGCAAGAAAATATGTTTGTAAGTCAGTCCTGGTGAACACATTTAAGTATGTCTAAACAGGTTAAGATTTTATGTTGCGTGGTCATTATTTTTTGGATTATTAAAAGGCTTCTAACATATTATAAAAGTCCTTTATAGACAGATGAGGGTGCAATCAGAAAGTGGTCACTAACAATAGGACATTAGAACACAATAGAATAGAACACTTCCAGGGCTTATGAGTTCTCTTGCATTTAATTCACTTCACTTAATTTCCAGTTATTAAAGTAATTTTTGTCTTCTGCATATTTTTGAAGCTGATCGAAAAAAGAAACTCTTAGTTTAGCCACGGAGATACCCACGTAGACATTTAAAACAAGAAAATACTAATTTTCATAATTTGTATAATTTATTTGAACATTTCAATGTTTATGATGACAAAATATTTCTAACCTGAACAATTTTCACAAAATATTTCCAGTGTAGGGACGGAGTTCTGCCAAGGGTAAAATGGCAGCGGGACAGTTCACTCACCCACACACTGGTCCCCATTCCTCCGGAAGCCAGGTGGACACTGGCAACTGTAAGAGCCCCTGGTGTTGTAACACATCTGGTCTGATCTGCAGGTGTGTCTACCTGTGGCACACTCATCTATATCTGTGCACAGGAGAACAGACACAGGTACCGGGGGTCAGAGTTACAGGGGGACTCTGTCTAATAACACATTAATTTGATCTGCCAAACTGCTCACAAATATTTCAGTTTGGTAGGCCCATACATAATGATACGTAATGTGTGTTTAGTTTTTTTTTTTAATTATTGGAACCTCAGAACAAATGGATGTCTTGTATTTTATATGAAGATTATTATGATAACACTGAATATTACTGTTATTGTCAGCACCAACAATAATGCATTTTTGTATTGTTTTCTATGCAACCACTGCTGTATTTCCTCCCTTTGTTGGTATGTGTGACTGCATAAATGACCTTCCCACATAATTTCTGGAAGGTTTTCTGTACGCTATTTGGACGGCACTTTTCTTTGTTGGACAACATCTGACATCACATTGGATCAAGCCCGATGGCAGCTGATCAAAAGGGAAAAAGGGCCTTATCCAGTTCACGGTGGGTGTGGGCCGACAGGAAATAGTTGATTGTATCTCGCGCTAATGGATGATTAACCGGGAAGCCTTGCGAAGCGGGCCACAGTACGTGTGAAGCCTGGGGACCTGCCCCTGAGTTCATCTGATGTGCTTTATGCTTTTTAACTGCAATAACAAGCCATCCTCCGGAGCCTCTAATAAGCAGGTGTTTGAAGTCTGGGGTGAAGATGCATACGGGAAAGTTGCACTGTAGGTTGAATCTTAAAAGTGCTTGTTGTGCAGTGTTTATTCTGTAGTCAATATCAATGCGGCTTCAGCTGAAGTATATGTTTTGTAAAGCGACATTCCCTTTTAAAAAAGACTCATAAGGAGTGTGACGCTATTATTCACGTGCCTATTCCTCAGATTCAAAACCTCTGGTAATGAGTCCATTCTCCTAGCCACTTCTGAACAATGCTGTTCTAATATAATGGCCTAAAGGATACCCATCAATCAGGAGCTTGGGTCCTGACAAATGGTAGTGTATTAATATAATGTTACTAATTATATCACACTGCACAGGAGAGGCCTTAGCTAACACAAATACTAGAGGAGGGTTACCTCTCAAAACAGATGTATGTTATTCATGACTTTTCAAGATTTTCATGAAATATTTTTAATATAAAGAGTTAAATTTCAACATAACTGTGCTACCTGCAGTAGAATATGAAAGGCAGGGGTATATTGACCTGTTACTATCAAAATATATCAGCACACTGACATTATCAGGGCAATTTTTCATGTCTTGTCAAGGCCAGGTCAATGTGGCAAAGTACAATTCAGTAAGCTGCATGATCAGTCCAGTGTCCTTGATTAAAATACTTCTGGCACATACAGTAGTCATGTCTCATTCACACAATGTGCTACATACTAAGTGGAAACCTTACTGGAAACTTTAAATTCACAGACGGCTAAATCCTAAGCACAGCACACCTTTCTGGCTCGCAAGTTCCTTCATAGATGCATGTCATTTCAAGAGCAAAAAAATATACATTTCAAGGAAAGGTTGCTTTTTAAAACAACACCAACTCAAAGCCTTCAGATCAAAAAGTCTCACTTTTTAAATGTTGCAGGGGTGTCCACTTTATTAACAAAGTGCCTGTTTTTCATGGTGGTGTCATGGAATTAAAGTGTGTGTTCCTGAGAAGCATCCACACAGCTCAGAACTGGAGAAAGGCCTGCTTTTCTGTCCTACAGATAAATATGTTCCAGCCTTGGGTGGTCTGTGGTTGCCAACTATAAACAGTAAATAGACTACATATCTACTAAATGAAAGCTTTTTTATATATATGCTACACATGTTATTGAAATTTGAAATCTGAGTTGACTGAGTGACACACAGGCAGTACAGAATGTTATATCCAGATGCTATAAAGGTAGTTTTTTCCATCATCTACAGATTTGTGTTGCTTTCTGGTAGTCCTGTCCTGCGTGTACAGTATGAGAATTATGTCATTTTGGGAGGGCGCCCCACCTGGGGCTTGTAGTCTGTGAACATATATCCTACCCTGCCCAGCTCTATCTCCACTCTACAAATCTCAGCTGGCCTGGGCCTGAGAGTGGGGGTTGGGATAGCTTGCTCAGCAGACAGATACATACAGTAACATAAGATTCTTATGCTTTGGCCTACAAAGGATCCCCCACTTCAGTTCCGTTCACCATGTCATCAGTTATATATTTGTGATTATGTTCCAGGGCATTACAAATGACCAAATCAGATCATTACCAATGTCAACATCCAGGCACACACCTTGCATAAAATGCAACTGCAGAGTGAGGAAAGGTGAACAGCGTAATCCTGTCCTGAATTTAAACTGTTTGCTGCCAGTGGTAAGAGTTTACTTATGACTTATTTAGTTTAGTTAAATTATTTATTAACTTGAAAATAAACTGCTATAGGTTCAGTAACAATGACACAATCAAGCATTCATGGTTCATTGTTAAAGTGTGCCAGGAGGTAAAATCTCTTCCTCTACTGACAAACAGATTTAGACCAGTTCTGTAGCATGCTGGGAAAGAGATGATCTGCTAGTTTTGTTGTGAATCTGATACTGTATGTTGTGCCCTCATACAACACTGATGAAGGATTATGAAAACCACCTATAATCCTTACACAACCATGCTATCCAAAAAGCTGTAATCAACCCGGAGCCAATAAATTGTGACACTATTTGCTATTGACATTACTTTGCACAAAAGGTTATCCCCTTAAAATTTTATACAACTGTTGTTCAAGTCACTGACCGGACTGACCCTTTGAAAATGGATCCCTTGTTCTCATCATTTGCCATGTTCAAGAAGAAATCCCAGAACACTTGCTTCATACTGAGAAATTATGATTTGAAATGCACACAGCACTCCCTCTCACTCACACACACACCCATAATCCTTCTACATTAATCCTGCTAACAGTAGGCCACATAAAGGTATCTCTGTACTCCCCATGTTGTATATCACAGGGCATGTCCAGCTCAAGCAGGTCCCTTGGGCCTCGTTAATATGACCATCTCTTGGATCTCTGAGCAGCCTCAGTGTGTGCTCTGAAGCAAATCCATTACACCACTAGACATTTTAAGGCAAAACATCTCGGGACTATGGAAAAGGAAATTAAGTTTGAGGGCCCACCCATGTGGGAGCTCCGCGTTAACGTTCTCCATGAGCTGAATTCTCAACAGATCAAACCTGTGCCAAATGACCAAAAAGCATATTCACAATGAAAGATAGTGGCCTGACTGGCTCAACTTTTTCTGTAGACATCTGATATATTGGGGCAATTCAGCTCATACATGAACACATCTCAAGTGCTGACAGAGACGCAGATACCATGCGCCTTACAACATTGCTATACAGCATAATTTGTCTTCATTCTGACAATATTACTTTCTGTACCTCATGCTCCATATTTTTTTTATTTAGTGGTATACTATTTGAAAATATTCTGGTGACAACTTTCATAAAATACTAGGATAATTAGGAATAATTGTGAAGCATATTGAGCATAAAGTATCAATACAAAACAGCAATGAGTGCATCATTCAAACGCCAGAGCTATGGGCAAGAATTTAAAATGGAAGTAGTTGTGGCTCTAAGGATTGGACTTTGCATAGAAGGCAAAGATTTTTCAAACCAGTTTGCAGTCTTGCTGAGGCACTCATCACTGATGTTGCCACATTTGCCAGACGTGAGTGTTAATAACACACCCCCGAAATATTCACAGTTTCTTGATGTGATGGTGTGTTTAATGAGAGGCAGGGTTCCCCTTTGTCTTACCCATGGTTCTAAAGCATTAATAAACACAACTGGTGCGGCCAGGAGCTCGTAAATGCTACTCAAACACCATAATAATGCATCCAAACCCAGCCTCTCCCACAGTTAAACTACCATTCTCTCAAGTGGTCATAAAAGAAAAGGGTTCCTTTTGAGCTTTGTACAGGGACCGAAGTGCCATTCCAGGTTTCGGTTTCAGGCGCAGTGGCCTTGTCATCGTTTCAGGCTCGATTTATTGGCTCTACTGTGCATTTGATCTCAATATCTTTCTCCTAGGTTTTTCGGGGGATGAATTTTAAAAGCCCTCCGGGGGGTTGAGGGCGGCGCTGGACGCAGCACAAAGCAAGAGAGTTCAGTGGCTGTAACCTCGCCGTAGTTTTATAGGTGCATTAATGTGATCCCTGCGGCCCGCTCCTGAAAGGGTCCGGCGTTCACAGCGAAACAGCTGTGGTGCGTTAGGGGGGCTCCGTGCCAAGAGCCGGGAGAAAGTGAACGGACGAGCAGAACGCGGGATGACCCCCCCCCCCCCCAATCAATGCGGTGAACTTGGGACGGCCGGAAAAGCCAAGACTAAAAGGCGGTCTCACTTTCGCGAGATGTTCAGTTCGCCGCATGTTGTGTCATAAGTTTGGGCAAACTTGGGACACTTCTGACAAGAGACAGAAAACACCAGAAGCTGCTCTTTGTCCTTTCTGAAACACATCTTAAACTGTAATTTTACCACAATATGGAACACTGCTTTTTTTACAGGATTTGTTCTGACATGCTAGAGCTTGTTGTAATTATGGCACAAGTGCATTTGGTTTGTTTTTCACTGAGTCACAGTAATGGAAAGTAGGATTTTATCCAAAGAACAACTTGAGTCACATTATCTGTCAGTTATTCTATTTGGTTGTATTTATTAGAAACTGTAAATCTTGGAAAAGCAGAGGCAAAACTGTTTTAAGTTAACAAGCCGTAAAATTTCGCAACTCCTTTTTATAGGTCTGCCAGACATGACCAAAAGGGAGATGAGTTTATTCAACTTAAAACACACAGGCACACGCACATGTGCATAACAACCACACACAAGCATGCATACACACATACACACATACAGACATAAATACACATAACCACTCACATAACAACTACAAGCAAACACATACACACACTCACACTAGCTGGATGCATCCATAAATATCATACAAAACAAAATCTAGCAATAATATATAACATATCAATAACTTGTTAATAGACTATACATTGCATATTTTTCTTGTACGCTATGAACATATAGCACTTTATGAAATATATTTCAATTATACCAATTAGATTTGCCAACAATTTACAGCTGCATGTGCATTTTCAATTTAATACCCATTTAACATTATCCAGGATCATAGCATAATAATATCTAATATTTCACTACTTTAACCACTGATACATCACACCAAATGATATATGACATAATATGACCACTTCAAGTCAACACCAAGATAATGTGTCTGCATAATGCATAGATCGAAAGTTACAAAGTAATAAGCCTGGATGAGCAAAAATGGCAAAAGGCAGAAATTCAATTAACCACATCTATTAACCATATCTATAGAAATTATTGAAGATATAATCATGAAACTTTGCCTCGGCTGTAACACCCACCAGATGTAAGAATCAAAAATCAAAATGTAGGACCTTTATAAAATAAGAAAAAAATGTGGGAGTGGAGCCAGAGAAGAGCTGATTCGACACAATGATCCTGCACAGCCCAGGCCACAGATCCCAGGACAGAGAGAGATCAGACACACAATGCCCAGGAAGAGGGCCTGTCCAGGTCTGTTCCCCCCCCCTCCACAACCCCGGGTGGTGGATGACAGGACCGCGCTTCTCTGACTCACCTCACATTATCAAAAGGGCACTTTCCACATGGGTTTCATCAACCTACTCAAGCTGTTTGTTTTCAGTCCAGGCTCCCCAGCGGTCAGATACGAGCGACCCTTACGAATAACCAGAATGCCAAAAAGGGCAGAACAAACAAAAAAAAACGCAACAAGGGGTTCTCTCTGACACGTCTTTGTCACATCATAAAGCATAATCGTGCCATTTCCCAAAAATGCAAGAGCAGAGCGCCGGCTCCAGCCGAAAATGCTGGAGCGAGCTTAAATCTCACAGGGGCAGTCTCCAGTAAGTTGTTATCAGATAACACTGTAACCGCTCCAACCTCCCTCCCCAGACGCTCAGACTGTATCATTTCATTTTCTTTTCACTAAACAAAGACCTCAGTATTACAGGCAGTTTGATTTATTCATAATACAACGTTGGAACAACTGTGTAGGCCTGTGTAATTTGCCAGTATTTAAGGGTACATAGATGCACATTTCTGTGTTCAGCCCAAGCATATGATGCAGCAACACTGTTGCAAAATAATTACTTATACAAGTAAATTCCATGTATACTTACATTACATTACATTACATTACTTACATTGTTCCCACATGCTGGTGCTAAAATTCTTCAAAGGGTTTTTTTCAGACTTCAAAACCTTCAATCAAAACATACTCTATACATGGATTGAATTGACTGTGAACCTGATATTTACTCTAAAACGTTAAGAAATAATGCACTATGTCACCCGCTTACAGGGGCCAAACTTTAGTGCCAGAGATGAAAATGAAAAACATAGAGGAAGGATGTACTTGTAGTCATGTTCTGCATGGCTTCCCAGCCGGAAAAAAACACATCTCTATACAAACTGTCTGCCACATTTACTTGTGTGCAGGTATTTAACTCAGAGGCCAAAACAGCTTTCCATCAGAGGGGATGTGAGCTTTGAATCCACACCAAACTGACTGCCAGCCCCGTGGGTGTTGGACCGACAGGCACGGTCAGCCAGGCTGCGAGGCTGGGTGGAGCTGTCACAAACGCGCTGCTTATCTGAGGGATGAACTGCATGCCGGTGTGACACGCAGTCTGCCGCGGTCTCCGGTGCTCTGAGTAAACACGCGGATTCCTGGTTCGGTTCCAGCTTACACAGACGTCTGTGTAGGTGATCTGCCGATTCTCACATCACCTGACCTACAACAACCGGTCAAAAGTTTGGGCACACCTAAGACAGTGGGAAACATGCATTCAAAGATATCTTCGATCTAAAGACTTACGCTTAAATGCTTGAAATCTGTTTCTTAGAATATAAGATAGTGAAGTTGATGCCTATATATGAATTTATTTCCAAAAATATATATGTTTTTTTAAAAAATATTTTTTGGCTACTTTAAAGAATCTAAAATAGAAGATAGTTTTGATTTGTTTAACACTTTTTTGGTCACTGCATAATTCCGTCTGTGTTATTTCATAGTTTTGATGTCTTTGCTATTATTCTAAAAGGCGGAAGAACCCTTCTATGAGTAGATGTGTCCAAACTTTTGACTGGTACTACACACAGCTGTGTGAGAAAGGGGCAAAAGCCGTGACCGGGAATAAGATCCCCAGCCACGGGGGGGGGTTATCTGCCCTTGCTTACACCTGCATTGGTGGCACTGTTACTCCGCACTCCGTTACTCCTGCAGTTCACGCATGCACATCTCGAGTCGGGTCGGCAACGTGTGCACCTGCACTCACTCACTCACATCTAAACTCCAAGCTGCGCTGCGCTCAGAACTGAACTGTGTTAAGTGCCAAATGAAATACTTGCTTTGAGATGGAGTAACCTAAGTCAGGCAGTATACGGTAGTCAGGGTGCACAATGTTAAGGGGCAAAGAGGCGTGCAAAGCCTTTTTGACCAGATAGACCCAGAGTATATTTGCTGTATATGACAGGCAGCACTGTGGTTCACTGACTGATGACAACAGAGTTTATTAATAAGAGCAAATCAACCACTCTAAAAGGGTATGTATGTGCTCCACTGTATGATAAAGACATCTGTCAAGACAGAAGAAATGCTTAAAGGCCAGTTTAATCCAACTGACAGTCATTGAGGTTTTTAAACAATCATTGAAGTTGTTAATGTTGAGATATAATCAACTAACTTCTGACATAAACAACCACTTAAAAAAAACTACTTTCACAGTCTAAGAACAGATTGCATGAATAAAATGTGTTGGTATTGACTGATCTCACAAAGGAAGGATCTGGATGTCGTTTTCCCAAAGGTTTGGCATGAACGTCCAGAGACTGAAATCCTTGCTTTGAAATAGTTTCAAGCCTCTCCGAGTTCATGCACCTACATGCCTTGCTGAAAAATGTGACCTTTATTTTACTTTTCCAGTGCCAGTCAGAGGGGAACATTGTGTAATTCCACTCACCACAGTGGGCTGAAATGAATCTCGCCTGACATTTATTTAGTCCTCGTGCTGAGGGAGCTCTTGATAAAGTGCTTCTGTGGAAACGGTGCAACCTGCAAAGAGCAGAGTCTGATAACAGTGGCAATGATGATGGACTGCGTTTACAGTATACACCACCTTTCAAAGGGGAATCTTAAAACAGTGCCCGTGAGGACGGGACTCACCCCGACCACCACCGATGTGTAGCATCCACCTGGGCGATGTATGGCAGCCATTTTGTGCTAGGAGACTCACTACATGTTGGTCAGGAGTGGGGTGGAGTTGTGGCCAATCAAACCGGGGGCTTTATAACTGGCTCACTCTTGTCCTAGAGTTGCATATTCGTTTTCGTTCACCTCCAGTCTTGTCCACTTAAGTAGAAAAATTAACTAGTTGAGAACTTCAATCAGAGCATTACAACAATGATTCAACCCCTTCCCTCCCCCCTGACTATTATTATGTAATAATACTTATTATAGTATTATTTTTATAGATTTTACAGATAGAGAGACATTGATACATTTCCAGGCAAAATACATATCTTTTCCTTAGGAATACCCAGTGTCACCAAGTCTGTGATCAGATCCGTAGACAGATTATGTGTGTTCTGCCTGAACTATAATAACAACCAGACTCAATGTAGCATTTAAAAACATGCTGCAAACTGATCTAGACTTAAAGCCTTCAGACACATACTGTGTGGGCCACATGTGGGTGTCTGTGTAAACAGAGTTACAATGTGTTATCAACATGAGGGAAATGAAAAGGGGAACCATACTTCAGTCAGTATTCACTCAGAATCAGTATTTCTTACTTTGCAACTCAGCTAACTGAACTAATGTGACAGACAAGTATGCACTGCAATATCCACCATCATGCTATTTTACAGTAATCCATGTGTATAGACCTGCATGTAGATGTTACAAGGTCAGGCATAGATTCACGTATACTATAAGCCTTTCTCAAAAATTCCATGAAATTGCAACAAATAAAGCCACCAGATCACTTTTCGATAAAACAATAACATACTGTTTGATGGCATGTTGATTCTGCCGTAACCAAGGTGATGGAATTTGCTGCTCAAGACTGAATATTTTTGCTGAGCCTCTGTTTATGTGTGGACCTTTCCGGGCTTTTTGAAGTTAGATGTGTCAGTCCGAATGGCCTGTGATTTAGGTCAGCAATTCAAAGTCTGAGCCGTTTTGACGATGATGTCAGTGGAAAGATGAGGAAATTTGAGAGCAATGGAACAGGGGGCGGCTGAGCTACATTTTCTGTTCCATAAATAATAACAACAACATTTACCACTCAAGTAGCAGGTAATTTAACTTCATTTCTTTATTTCCTGTTCATTTCTTTTGCTGTCATTACTTTGGAAAAAAGGTTTGAAGTTTGAGTTAGCACTACGGTAGAGGAGTTTAAGCCAAACAGCATGTTAACAAACACACAATTTCCTTGAGGCGATTACCGTGATATGATGATTGACTCATTTAAAAAAATAACTTTTAAGTACTTATGGTTGCCTCAAAGGAAGTTTATTCATGGTTGCATAATGAGCAGAATTTATTTTGGATTTGTAAAAATATCTCTGGAGACCAATCTCTCTTTGAATATTGCTCTGAAACGGAATTAAATCCCTCCAAAACTGTATTTTGAGATTTGCCAATATTATATCAAAGCTCGGACCTGCTTGAATTATTATTAAAAGCAGAGCGCAATCCACAAGAGAGGCAAATCTTTAGTAATTACCTCCTCTGTTTTTTTTTCCGTTACTTGAAAGACATCAGAGGCAATAAATGGAGGGATCCAGGGAGCACCTGTCTAACCTCAAATATGATGGCCTGGACTCCCAAGGTGATGCACCGAAAAAGCTTTGGAGCAAGCAATAGCTGAAACACACTCATCAGGGATCTGAAAAGAATATGGGCAGGTGGGCGACTGTTTTGAGAAACACACTCACATCCACACCCGTCTCACAAGGGATTTTGCAGGGATGACTCAAAGTTAACAGGGATCAAAGCCTCTTTTATGACACCACTTTATAAACAGTCCCTGAAAAATCAAAGGCCCCCCCTGCTTTCATCCAAAAGTGAGCAGATACGGTATGATTAACCTTAAAGAGAATTTACAGCAATATGTGGTCACTGAAATATGACTCAGGGTTTCTGTGAGCACTGATCAAAATAGAAGGAACCCCCAGTAAGGATTCCCTGATTGCTTTTCAGTATAGCACATGCATTTCTATATAGCACTGGACCACTTTAATCAAAGGAAAATCTTGTTGCAATTGGCTGTAACACCATTTCACTGTCCAAATGTTGACTCTACAACTCAACAGCTGCACGAGGGCAGGGATGATGGTCAGGTCACATCTTTACTGTAATGACTGACTAACCAAAGGTCTCATGTAAAAGAGTGTAATCATTTGCAAGGTCATAGGTTAAAGTATTAAGTACAAAGGTCAGGTATGAGATCAATTGTCAGTGCTTCACAGAGGTGCTCATGGGAAGTGAAGTTTATAGCTGCTGTTAGGTTCTCAACAGCTGCTAAGTATGGATTTAACCTTCCATTGTCAGTGTTTCAAAACTCCATGTTATGTGACAGGAATCATGAGAGTAAATGATAGGGTGGCAGTGTAGCATTGTGGTTAAGAAGCAGGAATCGTAACTGAAAGGTTGCCGGTTTGATTCTCCACTGGGGCACTGCTGCTGTACACTTGGGCAAGGCACTTAACCCACAATTGCCTCAGTGAGTATTAAGCTGTAAAAACGAAATGAAAACCAATGTAAGTCTCCCTGGATAAGAGCATCTGCTAAATGCCAATAATATAAAAAAGAAGCTTATGGAAAATACAAGTTACAAAGATGTTTGGTCACCTCTGTGACTGACTTGGCTTCCTTCAGTTTACCAAAATGCAAGGAAAAAATATCTTGTGATAAAAGTCCCTCATAACTACAGAAGAGAGGCAGGACAAAGATAGGAGAGCAGAGATGAGTATTTGTGGAAACTACACATCAGTGTTAAAATCTCTTCATATTTCCATCGAGAGCGGCTGACAGCTAGCTTTTTCCCTTTCCTCCTTATGTCGACATAATTTTTGCAGCTGCTTTTGGAGGAACATGGAAGGGTATCAGATTTGAAGGCATTTCCTGACAATCATTATCAATGGCACAAAGAATTGCTCTCTATTTTTGTAGAATCTGCTCTTTTCATTTGCCTGGCCCAAAAGCTACTGTTTCCTGAAGATGTTAATACCTATTACAAACGATCATAAAAGAAGGCTGGTTCCGTTCCTCACTACAGGCTAATTTGTTTTCACGGAATCTAAGTTTTGGCTTTATCCAAACATCATATCATCCGCAGTTTCCTGTCATATCTTTCCTTTCATCTCGAGTATGATGAGTGAGTTTGTTTCTGCAGAGTTCCTTGTGGTTTTTTTTTCTTAGAGCTCGTGTTTATCATTCCATGTTCAGTAACTATTCCATCACCAAGGAACAAATGCAGAAAAAACGACACTGCATTGCATTCTTAAAGAAATATGTGATTCCTCCACAAACATTCAGACAATGGAAAAATACACACTTTTCCATCAGAAAGGGCACTTAAGGTTCTTCATTTTCGATCTTTCAAGTCCTCTTAAAACACTGCCAGAAATCCTTGCCACAACATACCTGGAATCAAGCTGGCTGACGTCAGAATTTTGGGTGGTATTTATGAACCCTCAACATACAGAGTACATTTTTTTTGTACTGTAGAAGAGTATGTCCTGTCATGTTTGTGTGTGTGTGTGTGTGTGTGTAAATTGTTTCTACTAACATAAAATAATAGAATGACAATGTTGAATGATCATCATGTCTCATATGTAAAAGGGTTGCCCAATAAAAAATGTGGTCTGCCTTATTTTCCCTTGATACCCTTTAATCTTTTTTGAAAGTATAATAAACTTATGATTATGGATGACTTTTCTACCCTAGAATAACAATAGTACAGACTGCAGATATAATACAGACACTCTTTTTTTTCATCCACTTGCGTGATTCATTGAAGTTCATTTAGTTTTTACAGTACTCAATTCCCATGCAAGGGTGACTTCATTCTGACAGGATGAAACAGAAATGACCTGTTGTGCAAGTAGGCTTAAATGAGTCAATTTCAGGCAATCGAGATGGCCTTCAGCCATGGAACAGGAAACACTTCAGTGGCAGTCATGCCAGTGGGCACCAACTCTAAAGCCCGCTGCATAAAAGACACCAGCCCAAAAAGCAGTCAGACTTCCACCTGCTCTACATGAATTGGCTTAGTGACGCACTACTGCCACGCATGACGCGGCCGGGTGAACAGCACTGCTCCGGCACCACCCGCCTGGTTACAGGACCCAGACTTCCTCCCATGGAACGGCGTGGAGTAAGCAGTATTTGATACCGTGAGGTTTCTTCAATAATGAATTTATGAAGTCGAACTGAGTCAATGTCTGGGCCTTATGCAAACTAAGCACTAAATAAAGCCCATTAAACGCCGCCACAGCAGAAAACACACTCCAACGGAAACAGAGCCCTCGATTAATACAAATTAAATGGGGAAACGTAAACACTAAAAATGCACACTGTCCGTTTTGTGTGATTTTCACGCGAGAGCCATTCGGGAACGCTGAGCCATTTCTTCCAGAAACAGAAGTGTAAAAACTCTCATGCTTCTGGCATCCCTTTCGAATAATGATCCTCTTCAATGTGTTGTTTATGCTTACCTTTACAAATCTGGGAAAATGCGCTCTGATTCTAGAGCCAAAAAAACATTACATGAAGGAATTTCATGTAAACCGCTATGGGTATCTTCAGGATGTTGCCCTCTTACCTGCTATTCAAACTGATGGTGACTTTAAATAGTAGGTAGCAGCGCAGTATCACCATGTCCAACATCACCACTCCACCCAGAGTTCAGTATCATCGTGTCTAATAACATCACTCCACCCAGAGCCCAGCGCCATCGTGCCCAACATCATCACTCCACCCAAAACCCAGCGCTATTATATCCAATATCACCACTCCACTCAGATTCTAGCCACAGAGATAAGAGACGTTGTGATGTAGTAAGACACTCTTACCGGTGGTAGACATACATATGCACAGAAGATGAGGAAAAACTACCGTTCCACTTATTGTGAAATTACAGTTAATCGAAACTTTAGTGTAGTATATTACCTTTTGGGTAGAGAATAAGCTAAGAAAGATGATTTCCCTTTAAACTGTTTGTCACCTCAAGGTGAAGAAATAAACCCCTTTTGCTGTTCCAACTGCATATTTCTTTGTGGAAAGTGCCAGCCCAAGGTTCCCATTGGACAGAAAGCACTTTGCACCACTCAGTGTCTGAGCCTTTTTAAAAGATCCAATCACCAAACATTTCATAAGGAAAGCCCACATTTCCCTTCAAGCTGGCATCAACGAGCTTTTTAATCAGTTTGAATTCACCTTGAGGACCATGCTTTCTGCATCATGAAGGGGAGTTTGCCTTTGCAACACCATCGGTCACAAAGAAAGAGCTTTGCACCCAGTCTGTAAAAAAGAGGGGGGGGGGGGGCAACTTCTCTAAACACAACAGGAATATGTAATGGAGCCACTGACCATTGTGGATGTGACTCATAGCCTTGTGTCTTTAATCCAGTCAAACAGAGCGTAATAAATTTGCTGGGAGTGAGGTGTCAAGAGTACAAGGGGAGTTCACATCTACAGTAGATCAACACGGGAGCCTTCAGCCCAACGTCAGCCCAGGAGGGTCCGCAGAGTGTCATTCGGGTTTAAACTTGAAGCAAAGCCTTTGAGCACAGTTTTAGGTAATAAAACACTATTTCAAAAACACAAAACTCTCCCCCCCTAAAGGTAGCGCTGCGCTGCTGGACTGGAAAGTAAAACGCTTCCACATCTGCAAGTAATTAAAGTGCAAACTGTGTGCCGTGTTTTACTAACTAATGACTTAAACAAACTGGAGCTGGTGGAATATTGCTGGTCACCTCTAGGCCACAGCAAAGGCAAGTCTGCATGGGTCTGCCTTTGTTCGGGTTATCAGGAAGGCACTACTGTTTTAAAGGAATCTGCTTTTATGTGATTAATGTGAGCAGAGCATAAATGGATTCCTCTTCTCATCAGAGGATAAGCATGCAGTACTTTGAAATGTACAGCCAAAATAAATACATAAAACATGGATGGCATCTTCCTATTTAAAAAAAAATGGGCTCATCAACAACATTCTCACCGAGATCATCCCGGCCAAGCGAAAATGTTTACGAAATTCCTAAACTGAGTTTAACAGGCAGACTATAAAAATTGCTAATCCGGTAGCATGGCTCAAAGATAAACTTGTTATTTTTTTTAAATCCATGAAAACAGTGAAACGTATTTTTAAATCCAGCAGTTCCGCAGTGAAAGGAACCACATTAGGGAGCACGCCCTTGTAGCTGCTCTCTAGAACTTTCAAAGCCATGTAATGTTCATGTTTTCAAAGAAAACTGTACACAGGCCAAAAACATCTTACTGGAAGCAGCTTGAGTCAATGTAACTTGGCACAAGCCAGAAGGAACCAGAGCCGCCATGGCTGCCTTCAGCAGCGCATTTCTGGATTTGTCATTTGCTACTAACTGGGCTAACAGACAGAACTTCTGAATCTCTGACGCTAAGGCAAGATCAATGGGGCCTCATGTGGCCTCAGAACACCTGTTTTTTTATTGTGTTCACTTTGAATTGATTTGAACGGTTAAACGAGCCTGCCTGAATCCAGCCACAGATGTATAACCAACCATGTGGTAAAACAGCAAAACTCTTTTTTTTTTTCCTAACATTAATAAGCTTCACATCTGTTCTTTACAATTATGTTCCGCATATGTGTGTGTGTACGGAGGGGGGTACACTTTGTAGCCAAACGTAGCCGTTTTGAGGTGATATTAAATAATGTCACCTCCCAGCTGTGTCTAAAGCTGAAAATGGAATCAGTGTTTCTAAGCCTGTCTGTTGTGGTAATTTAGAAAATCCAAGTGTTTTGGTAAATGCTGCTCTATTATGTAATTGCTTGCAAAGTTTGACCTGAAGATGTACACAGTTTGGACACACCTACTTCCTTTTTTTGGCTGGAGAGCAGACATCATGTCAGATCTGCCCAACAGCTGCAGCAGAGACTCAAGAGAAACACCCAGCAGGTCAGAGCAGGAGTTTCAGATGAGTTCCCCAAGAGATAATTCACAAGTCACTTTCCTGTGCAGGGAAACATGCTGTGTAATATCTAAAGAGAAAACATTTGACCCCTTAGAAATCTTACCATACTCCCACTGAGTCACTTGAAGGACAGGCCTCCTTTGTGAATGCAGTTTTTGAAGAAGTTCATGTCAATTTCTCTGAACTAAAGGTTCTTTAAAAGACAAGTATGAAGCTTTGGGGTCAAGAGAATGTGGGTGGCATTATCAATAATGACAGGCAGCACAGGGTAGGACACAGTCGCAGACCCCAAAAAACGCGAGGGCAGAGAAAAAACACACGGCAGAATCAAAAAACCAGAATACAGGCAGGGTCAAAAACCAGGGAAGCAGTCCGTGGGCAAATCCAAAGCGGGATAGTCAGAACGGGCAGGGTCAGACAACAGGAAGGCACGATCGAGCAAACTAAGCAAAAGCGGCAGGCAAACAACGGAGTCAAAAACGGGCAGGTCGAAAATCACAAGAATAGCGAGGTAAAGAAAACGCGGGGACGAAACAGGCAAAAAACACTGAGACGAACTAGCAATGACTGCACAGCGAGCAGGGTATAAATAAGGACAGACCGACGAGGGGATGAGATGCAGGTGCGCAGGTAATAAGGCGGAGACAGGGCGGAGAGAAGGGCCGGGCAGAAACACAAGGAGAAAAAAAAGGAAAAAAAAACCAAAAGCGCAGGGCTAGGAGGCGGGAGTACTGACAGTACCCCCCCCCCTACGAACGCCACCAGGCGTAACAGCAGGTGCACCAGGGTGCCGGCGGTGGAAGTCCCGGATGAGGGCAGGGTCCAGGATGTCTCTGGCGGGGACCCAACATCTCTCTTCAGGGCCGTAGCCCTCCCAGTCCACCAGGTATTGGAATCCACGTCCCCGGCGCCGAACCTTAAGCAGACGGCGCACAGTGTACGCCTCCGCTCCGTCGATCAGGCGAGGCGGCGGCGGAGCCCGGGGAGCAGGGCAGAGAGGACTGCGGATGACGGGCTTGATCTTGGAGACGTGGAACGTGGGATGGATGCGACGGAGGGAGAGCGGGAGCCTGAGCCGGACCGCTGCAGGACCAATAACCTTGGCGATAGGGAAGGGGCCGATAAAACGAGGAGCCAGCTTTCGGGAGTCCACCTTCAAGGGAAGGTCCCGTGTGGAGAGCCACACTCGTTGGCCCTGGCGATAGCGAGGGGCTTTGGAGCGGTGACGATCAGCAAACTGCTTGATCCGGGCCGTGGAACGGAGCAGCGCGAGCCGAGCACGTCTCCAGGTACGGCGGCAGCGTCGTATCAGCGCCGCCGCCGAGGGTACGCCGACCTCCTCCTCCTGGGCCGGGAACAGGGGCGGCTGGTAGCCAACACAGCACTGAAAGGGGGACAGACCCGTGGATGCAGAGGGTAGGGAGTTAATGGCGTATTCCACCCAAGACAGGTGTTGGCTCCACGCCGTGGGCTCCTGGGACGTCAGACATCGTAGCACCGTCTCCATTTGTTGATTCGCCCGCTCGGTCTGGCCGTTAGACTGGGGGTGGAAGCCGGACGACAGGCTGACAGTGGCGCCCAGTAGCCTGCAAAACGCCCTCCAGAAATGAGAAGTAAACTGGGGACCCCGGTCAGACACGACGTCGGTGGGCAGACCGTGCAAACGGAATACATGGTTCACCATTAGCTGGGCCGTCTCCTTGGCGGAGGGTAGTTTGGGCAGCGGAATAAGGTGAACAGCCTTGGAAAAACGGTCGACGACTGTGAGGATGGTGGTGTTACCGTCAGACAGGGGCAAACCGGTAACGAAGTCGAGGGCGATGTGAGACCAGGGTCGTCTGGGTACAGGCAGGGGTTGCAGCAGGCCGGCGGGTGGTCGGGTGGTAGTCTTATTCTGGGCACAGACCGAGCAGGCGGCTACGAAGTCCCGGATGTCTTTAGCCATGGTGGGCCACCAGAATCGTTGACTGATGAATGCCGCGGTGCGACGAGCACCGGGATGGCAGGCGAGTCTCGAGGAGTGCCCCCACTGCAGGACCTGAGAACGAACTGGCTGGGGAACAAAAAGACAGTTAGGGGGACAGGAGCTGGGACCCGGTTCAGTCTGGAGAGCGGTGCGCACGGTGGTCTCTATGTCCCAATGCGCCGCCCCGACGATACATCGGGCGGGCAAGATGGTGCCGGGCTCCTGGGTTTCATCTGCAGGGGTGAAATGACGGGACAGAGCGTCTGGCTTACGGTTCTTGGCTCCCGGGCGGTACGACAGGGTGAAGTGGAATCGGGAGAAAAACAGGGACCAGCGGGCTTGTCGAGGGTTAAGGCGCTTAGCCGTCCTGATGTACTCTAGGTTTTTGTGATCTGTCCACACCAGGAACGGCAGATTCGCCCCCTCTAGCCAATGCCTCCACTCCTCCAGCGCCAGCTTGATAGCCAACAACTCCCGGTCGCCGATGTCGTAATTACGCTCCGTGGGCGAAAGGCGATGGGAGTAGTAGGCGCAGGGGTGGAGCTTGTTGTCAGCCGATGAGCGTTGCGACAAGACTGCTCCCACACCCACATCCGAAGCGTCCACCTCCACCAAAAACTGCCGGGCAGGGTCAGGCTGAGTCAGAATGGGCGCCGAGGTAAAACGGGTCTTTAGATTGCAGAACGCCCCTTCAGCTTCCGGGGACCAGGCGAACGCTCTGTTGACCGATGTTAGAGCCGTGAGGGGAGCTGCCACCGTGCTGTAGTCGCGAATAAAGCGTCGATAAAAGTTCGCGAATCCCAGGAAGCGTTGCAGCTCCCGACGGGAGGCGGGGCGAGGCCACTCCTCCACTGCCTGGACCTTCTGCCGGTCCATCTGTATGCTCCCTGCCGTGACGATGAAACCCAGGAAGGAGATAGTGCTACGGGTAAATTCGCACTTCTCCGCCTTGACGTACAGGTGGTTCTCCAGCAGGCGCTGGAGAACACGACGGACATGCTGGACATGTTCTGACGGGGAACGGGAAAAAACGAGGATGTCGTCCAGGTAAACGAACACGAACCTATTAAGCATGTCGCGAAGGACGTCGTTTACCAGGGACTGGAACACGGCAGGGGCATTAGTTAAACCGAATGGCATAACGAGATATTCATAGTGCCCAGATGGAGTGTTGAATGCCGTTTTCCACTCATCCCCCTCTCGGATCCTAACCAGATGGTAGGCGCTACGAAGATCCAGTTTCGTGAAAACGGTAGCCCCCTGTAACGATTCAAATGCAGATGTCAGAAGCGGCAGGGGATAGCGGTTCCTCTCCGTAATGGCGTTGAGGCCCCGATAATCAATGCAGGGACGGAGGGAGCCGTCTTTCTTGCCCACAAAGAAAAACCCGGCCCCGGCGGGTGAGGAGGACGGACGAATAATGCCGGCGGCGAGGGATTCCCGGATGTATTTATTCATTGTCTCGGTCTCCGGTGCAGACAGGGAATACAGGCGGCCCCTAGGAGGAGATGAACCGGGCAGGAGGTTAATGGCGCAGTCGTAAGGGCGATGCGGGGGCAGCGAGGTAGCGCGGGACTTGCTGAAGACCGGTTTGAGATCCATGTATTCCGGCGGCACAGCCGACAGGTCCGGGAACTCCTCAGGGGCTGGGGCAACCAGCGATACAGGGACCAGAGCGTCGCGAAGGCAGCTGGAGTGGCAGAATTGACTCCAGCCCAGGATCTTGTTTCCTTCCCAGTCGATGTGGGGGTTGTGCTGGGCCAGCCATGGGTAACCCAGAACCACGGGAGCTTGAGGGGAGTCGATGATGTGCAGCACGATCGCCTCGCGGTGGTTGCCAGAAATGAGGAAATTCACCGGGGGAGTGGCGTGGGTGATGCGAATCAGCGGGGCTCCGGTGATGGCGTGGGCCTCCAGAGGTGAATGCAGCGGGATGCGGGGGAGACGCAGGCGGGCCGCCAGGTCGGCGTCAATGAAGCTCCCATCGGCCCCTGAATCGATCAAAACAGAGACCGCATGAGGCCGATCCCCGACGAGCAGGGAGGCAGAGAACAAGGGGCGGATTTCAGGGGACTGGCAGATAGGGGTAACGCTCACCTGTAATCCCCTCGCTACGGGTGAGCGCCGGCTTTTACCGGACAGGTCGCCACAAAGTGACCAGTCTGCCCGCAGTACAGGCACGACCTGGTGCTGAGTCTCCTCTGACGTTCGGCGGGGGACAGGCGAGTGCGGTCGACCTGCATCGGCTCCGGGGAGGCAGGAAGCGGGGGCGTGGGGCTCGGTGATGCGAGCGCTAGCGGAAAGGCTCGAGAGGAACCAGGCAGTCCACCGACAGCTCTCTCCTTTCGCCGCTGCGAAAGGCGCTGGTCCACACGAACGGCCAGCTCCACCAAAGCGTCGAAGCTGGGGGGTAGCTCCCGGGTGGCCAGCTCATCCTTGATGGTCTCTGCAAGACCGTGGAGGAAGGCGTCATACTGAGCCTCGGTGTTCCAACCGCTGGTAGCAGCCAGGGTGCGGAAATCGATTGCGTAGTCCGACACCGACCGGCGCCCCTGGCGGATCAGCAGCATCTCCCTAGCGGCCTCGCGCCCGTGCCTGGAGCGGTCGAACACCTTCTTCATCTCCTCGGCAAAGGCGGTGTAGACGTGGCAGAAGGGGGCATCGGCGTCCCAGACCGCAGTCCCCCACTCCCTGGCTCGGCCCGTCAACAAGGTGATGACGTACGCGATCCTCGCACGGTCAGTAGGGAACGTGGAGGGCTGGAGCTCGAAGACCAAGGAGCACTGGGACAGAAACGATCGACAGGTTCCCGGATCGCCTGCGTACGACTCCGGAGGTGGCAATCGGGGCTCCCGGCTCGGGGGCACGGGCAGGACAGGTAGGGAGGCTGCTGCGGACGGAGGGGAAGGGGAGCGGCTGCCTAGGTTGAGCTGCAGCTGCTGCAGCTGTGCAGTGACGCCCGCTAGGTTGGTCGCGAAGCTCTCCAGGGATCGACCGATGGCGTCCAATTGGTTCTGATGCCCCCCCAACAACGCACCTTGCAGCTCCAGTGCAGCCTTCAGGTGAGGTAGGTCTGCTGGGTCCATGATGGCTAGTTCGTACTGACAGGCAGCACAGGGTAGGACACAGTCGCAGACCCCAAAAAACGCGAGGGCAGAGAAAAAACACACGGCAGAATCAAAAAACCAGAATACAGGCAGGGTCAAAAACCAGGGAAGCAGTCCGTGGGCAAATCCAAAGCGGGATAGTCAGAACGGGCAGGGTCAGACAACAGGAAGGCACGATCGAGCAAACTAAGCAAAAGCGGCAGGCAAACAACGGAGTCAAAAACGGGCAGGTCGAAAATCACAAGAATAGCGAGGTAAAGAAAACGCGGGGACGAAACAGGCAAAAAACACTGAGACGAACTAGCAATGACTGCACAGCGAGCAGGGTATAAATAAGGACAGACCGACGAGGGGATGAGATGCAGGTGCGCAGGTAATAAGGCGGAGACAGGGCGGAGAGAAGGGCCGGGCAGAAACACAAGGAGAAAAAAAAGGAAAAAAAAACCAAAAGCGCAGGGCTAGGAGGCGGGAGTACTGACAATAATTTAAATATCATTGTATGCCATGTTTTTTTTTCTAAATCTAGTGGGAGGAACGTCTGAAAAAGGCTCAGAAAGAACTCGTGTGCAGTTCTGTGAGGACCACCACAAACATTATAAAGTCTATTCCCAAACAAGACGTGGTGCAAGCAGAGAAAGATCATTTCAGCACTTCCTGTAAACACTACACAGACCACTAAAGGAATGCAGAACAATATCTTTGCGAAGGAAGTGACTGCATGCATTCCTTGAACACCCATGTCTTCAGAAATTGAAAATCCAGAACTTGAAGATACTTGTTATCAAACCCTGTGTACCTGATCAAGTCCACAGCATATACTGTTCTTAACCAAAATACTGCACCAGCTAGGTATTTCTTGCACTGATCAAACATTACAGTTGTGACTTGCTTACCTCTACTCAGCCTGGCTGGTTCAGTCAGGGGCTTTTCCCCAGAGGGCTCCAAAGGAGAAGGGAATTCCTCCCCTCCATCTTTTATTTCATTTACATTATGTCACCTTGGTGGAGCAAATCTAAGTACCAGGTTTGTATTGATGCTAGGAAAATACTGCTTATTCATCGCGATCACATTAAGGAAGGCGCTGCTTACTGTATATCCATTCAGCTTTACTTCTATTATATGGATTACAGAGATCAGTGGATCTGTGCAGCACCTGCTCTGAAATGATGCCTCTGCAAAAACACAGTGCTCCCAGTTCAAAAACAAAAGGCATTACTGAAGTGTCCCGGCACAGCAAGGCAAACACTTCTGGTGTCTCCTTCCAGGGTCCAAATAAAAATTCGCCCAATCAACCGAGGCAGAATTCAAGGCTCCAAAACAAAGCTTGTAACAATGTAACGGATCAAAGTAGACAAAGCCGTTCCTGCTCCATTGTTGTGATGTCATGAGAAAGTGCTCCTGTTTTTGTGTGGACAATTCCATTTCAACCACATGCTTTAGATACAAGTAATCTCCTGCTGAGTTAAGTGAACCACTGAAGTCAACCAGCACTGGTTTATTTGCAAGGCTGTAATGAAGTGCTCATGCCCTGAGAAAGCCTTTTACTTTTTATGTTAAACACCTGGTCCTGGATATACAACACTAAATGAATGGGGTTGGATGGCAACCTTCAATTTTTACTATGATTTGTTTTCTGTTTGATTAAAACTGTTCTGATCTGTTTCATTTTTTTTTTTTCAAACTGAAGTCAGCACAGTTTTAATATAATGAAAAGCACTTTCACTGAAAAACTGGCGTCTTTGGAAGTTTCTGTATAACCCCGCACAGCTTGATGTCAAGATTGATATTGCAATGGTCACGAATGCAAGCAGACCACTGTACTATAATTACACTTCATTTCACAGCACAGCACAGCCTCGGCTACCCTGCCCACTGAGGATGGAGGAGACAACCAAGCCCAAGGGCTCCAGGGTGGAGTTCGGGTGGAGGGCATAGCCAAGGCACCCTGCAGCTCTCTAATCCCAGCCCTCCATTCATCTCTATGCTGCCAGAGGTCTTGCCAGCTCCATCCCTAAATCTTCAGTTCCAGCTTGCTGTATATATAGCACAGGCGCAGCAAAAAGGAGGTTACCCCTATCATTTCCTTTACAGGCGCTTGGGGATTCTTAAAATTAATTTGCGGCTTGAGTTTCTTCTACCGTGCTCCATATTTCTGTAAAGGTTTTTTCACACCCTTTGCAAAATTTTTTCCTATTACTTTCGGCCTTCCTAACCAGTGTCTCCATGTTCCAAGGGCTAAGACAGACACAGTGAAAAGAATAGCCAGTGTGGCTTTAAGTGAATTGTCCTTTCAGCACATTGCTTTCACCCACACCAGTTTATGAGATGGTGATCGTTTTCACCATAAAACACTTGTTAGGATTCCACATTACAAAACCTGGCTTCGGCCTTTTACAAGATTCACACAGAAGCAGACTACAAAAATAAACTCCAAGGCCATCAGTTTTACAAATGCAAATCACCATTCAAGCAAGCCAACTTCTACATGAGCATAGTATTAAAATGCCCCCCCCATGTTATCTGACTTCAGATGACATAAGCCCATCAAAAGCTATAACACCCTATTGATCAAACAATGCTATGTCAGAGAGCCATGATCTGATGACCCATGATCTACTTCACTATAAGCTTGCATGCCCCCATGTACTGTGGAAATGTTTATTCCCATGTCTCTTGTGAAGTTTGACTGCATCCTTGGCAGCTTCCTTTTAGTACAATGCATGGGACATTTCAAAAACTGGCCTTTGGGTGAACCACTAGGACCACTATGAGTGCAGGATAGTGCTCAGAGTGCCTGATTTAAATTAGCAGTAGCAAAAACCCTTCTTCAGGTTTTGTGTATTACTACATCATAAATTCAATTCATTAAGCAAACCACATTGGATCATTTCCAGGGCAAAATAAACAAAAAATAAAGTGCCCTAAGACTGGCTTGTCAGACATCTGCCTCTGCTTCTATACGTTATCAATGTAATAGACCAGTTTATCTTGTTTGTAGTATAAAAATACACATACTATGACATTAACCATATGTTTAGCCCTTTGTGAGCAGTGATTATTTGCTTGTAAAAACCCTTTGATTTTGACTTTAGCTGTACGTACTGTTTTTACGTACTGCAAAATGAAGGAATTCAACAGGGCGTGACATTTCTCCTTGTGAAATGCAAAGCATACAATGTGAAACTCAGCCTGTCTTTCAAATATGCCTCACAAATCAGAGATCACCCGTGAAGATGTATTTACGATGGCCACAGCTGGCATTGTGTGTTCACAATCACATAGAACAGGTTAGTCTGTGCATTGGTCTGAAAGGCTTCTGACTGATCCTTTTCCTGATAGGATGGGTGGAAACCGCTGAACGATGTAGATACGGTGTGGAGGACACCACAGAATATAATGGAATGTAAGCTATTTTTCATTTATCTCAGTGAAAAGCACCCATTGGTGTGGAGGGCATATGAAGCAGACTACGTCCTATGCTACAGCTGCACAGTCCAGGACAGCAAGAGGACACCTTACCTCTACAGTAGTTCTGCTCATCCAGGGCGAAGCCCGGGGCACAGCGGAGCGTCCGGGTGGGGTTCTGGATCACCTGTTGAACAGGCGGGGGTCGGGGAGCAGGGACAGGCTCGGGTGATGGGGTGTACTCTTCCCCATTGGTGACAATTATCTGTGCGTTTTGGGGGAGGCAGAGATACCCACCGAAATGGTTTATGCACTTCATACCCCCCTTGCAGGCGTCTGACACAAGGACGCATTCATTAATGTCTAAAAACGGGAAATGGAGAGGTGAGAGAACAGGTTTGCTTCCTTTACTGATATGT
Source organism: Megalops cyprinoides (assembly GCF_013368585.1). Classification (NCBI taxonomy): domain Eukaryota; kingdom Metazoa; phylum Chordata; class Actinopteri; order Elopiformes; family Megalopidae; genus Megalops; species Megalops cyprinoides. The sequence continues at coordinate 9,752,162 of NC_050597.1, forward strand.
CCTGTAGACCATGTAGCACTCTAACATCCCACAATAAATCAGAATATCTAACAGTAAATAAGCTCACCCTATAAGACATTTATAAAAGGTCTTTCAAACACATGGAGTGAAATACGTCCAGCAACTTCTCATGGTTTTAAGAAACTATAGTACCAGCCTGACAAAAACACAAGTTACTGGCAAGCACTTTCTCTTAAAACAATGTGTTATTACTAATTGATAGCGATGGGACAGTGAGGATTCATAAACCCATTCATGAGCTCTCATGAACTCTCAGAGTCTAAATGATTTGTGCAAAGGTATTTTGCTACAGAAAGCAATTTGATTGATTGGTTGAGTGATCAGTATGAGACAGTGATTGACAGCACATAGTAGTTGCAACCCAGTATGGGTTTCATAAGGCCACACTATCCCATCACTAAAACATAATCAAGCAAGGTCCCACAATTCCTTCCAGTATGTATTGTGGATTCATATAGATAAAACAGGAGACAAACATGCTACATTTCACTAATAACATTACAGTAGCTCTTTGTAGTCTTGATGAAACAATACTTGGGGGGTTGTTATCCCAATATCACACTGTCTATTATCTAAGGATTTAAATAATACCAAATACTTAATGGGTTATGTATCCTGTGATTTTGGTAAAATAAATTATGAGACAATTATCTGGTGATCATGAGATAACAAACTCCAAAATTATCATATTAAAACAGCATTGATATTATATAAACAAAACCACACTGAGAAAGTTAATATTTCAAGGCCACATATGATCTTAAAAGCTGTGTCCAGACAAGTCAACTTTGCAATGTACCAGAATTCCCTGTTTCTATGACTGCCTTTATGGCACATACTGTATCATGGAGGGGAGAATACTGTGGAACAGGCTGTATGTCACCATCTAGAAAAAACTTCTTAGATGGCTTTTAAATCAATGTTTTGTATTTATTACAAATGTTTTCCTAAAATATATGTATGCTAGAGATGTCTGTAGAAAAGGCGATGAACAGTTCACACATTGTTAGCTGTATCAGTCAGGGTTCGTTGTATCCTGAGCTGTATGTCTTGAACCCTTTTTCCATTTTGCTGTTTCTAGACTGAACTTGAAATTTTTTGACTTCTGATATGTTTCAAGTGTAATTACTGCAATTGTATGTTTTAAAGATTCCAAAATATTATTCTGCTTCAAGGCAATTTATCCCTCAAATCTGTCACGTGCTTGTCTTGTGAAACTTTGACTCAGGGAAAACAAAACAGTAAATGTCCACTGCATTTCAGAGTACATTACCTTTGCACACTTGTCTGACAGGATCAAATGTGTATCCATCTGTGCACTGTGTGATACAGAAACAAATGTAGCAATTAATTACTGTACATTAAACCTTGTCTGCAGAAATATACCGCCTAAACTATTGTTAACTCAGGTGTTTGCTTTCTAAGACACTTCCCTTTTAAGTTCTTCCTGTTTCCACACTCCCATTGGGGTCACAGGTCAGGACAGGAGAGTGAGGTTTCATGAACCCAAAAATGTGTGAAGCTGTCATACGCTATCAATGACTCACTGGTCAGAATCAGAACCAATAATGGGGATAATAGAGTTGTTATGAGGAACAGAGTCTATAACATGCTTTCTTTAGTCTTGCACGTGGTTTACACAAGTTAGTGAATGGCAATACAAGGCGGATCCAACTGTAATGGGGTTCATGAAGCTTCAGAGTTTGCCTGTCTCTCCATAGCAGAAACAAGCATTGCATATAATTTTGGGATACGTGTGGGTGGGCTGGTCTGCCAGGGTCTGGACAGGATTCCTACCCTGGTAGGGTTGAAATGCCCTAGTGACACAACAGATTGCACTAATGTGGGCAATTGCACAGAGGGGAAAAGGCTGGTGACAGTGAGAGCAGTACAAAAACACCACTGACCAGAATGGAATGCAATCATAGTTTTTAAAAAAATCTACCGTTGATATGGCAGGTGTGTCAAACCACAGGCCAGTATTTCTTCTGAACACACCTGATTCCCCCTACACTTCAATTAAATATGATCAATAGATATACTGTGATACATGGTGTAAGTTTCTTTCTGCTCGGTGCCAGAAAGGCACATCACTCTATAACAACATTCTGTCAACCGTTATCCCATATGATATGGTATTCACCCTAACTTCCCCAACATAAATATTTGAAAATCATAGCTTGATACAAAGATCATCAACCCTTTATTCAGTATGGTTAGCCTTCTGTTTCCAGTAGGCAGTGCAATCACCACTAGCTTTGCCAATGCCCACAGCAATCCCTGCTACTTTCCTGTCTTACCCACATTGCTAAGTGACCACATATGCAAGGACTGCAAGTCTTATTTCCAATTCAATCTGTCAGGTGAGCTTCTTACAAAAATAAATCTAGTAGTCCGTTCAAATCATGCCTGACACGTTTTCAAATGCAACAAGCTACATCAGACTCAAAGGGAAAAAGTGTTTTCGCTAGTTTAACCAAGGAACAGTTGTATTCAGTCTTAGAATGAGACGGAGCATCTAAACTTCTCATCAACTAATGTTAATCATTAGTCTGAGTTTACAGTGAATGACACCAGTGAGCTCCCAACCGGCCAACTGCATCAAATGATTGGCTCAATAGCGAAAATATCCCCTGCAAATTCTTCTCTGAAGTCAAAAGCTGCATTCCGTATTAAGGTAAGTGTGATATAGAACTGCAGATCGAAACATCAATTGCACTCGTACGTTAGGTTGCATTACGGGGTTGCTCATCAACACATAAAGCATTTGTACTGTTATTTTCGTTAAGTTTTTTTCAGACTTTCACCGGATTTCATAGCGCTTGAAACAAACGCAGTTTCCTTGTGCAGATCTTTGTGTCTCTGCCTCCAATACGCATTAGTGTGGGCTGTTCCTTATTTTACGATTTGGTTTGTTCTTCGGAATAAGAGCAGTATGCGCTCGTATGTTGAGAAAGGATACTTACCGTGTAGGAGATGGGTTCTTCTGTTTCTTGGGACACAATATAATTTATGGCCACACACAAATACAAGCAGATCCTGTACATTGTGAAGCGTCTAAAATAAGAGAGGAAGAGTAACTTGATTAGTTTTTGTGTTCAGTTTCTCGTGACAGTCTACAAAATTGTAAACCGGTTATTACATCAGCAGCCGAATTGTTGAGCGAGTGCAAACATCTCCCCCGTGTTTACGCACTATTTTCATTGGCGTTGGTCCAGTTAAATCTTAAGTGCTTTGGAGCGCTTAAGTGTATTTCTTTTCCGTTTTCCCCCATGGGTCGCGAGTGCCTCGTGCGTGCTGGTTTGATGGACAGCAATGTACGGGAAAATTTTATAATTCATAAACTGACCTGCAATGATTAATTTTCAAATTATTGCAATATGGAAATTTTTATTTGTTTATTAGTATATTTTGTGTACTGCGAGGGTTACTTTTCAAAAACGGCCAACGACCTATATCTATGTAATAGATAGATAGATAGCTAGATAGATAGATAGATGGATAGATAGATATAGACGAGGAAAGTGGTCCAGAAATTGCAGGTGCATTTTGCGTACAATTGCATAGATTTAATTTTGAATGCTATCCTTGTATATATGCTGTCCTTGCGGAAATTCAGATTTTAGGATGTAGCTTTACAGGATACAAAGTATTTGCGCATTATTCACAATATTACATATTAATTCTTCTCCATGGTCTATGCTGCAGCGCTTTTCTGTATTGTCAGTGTACAGCGGACCTTCTCTTAAAGCAACCTTTAAAACAGGCATCCTTACCAGTTCAGATCGCATGCAAACGTAATACTGTACCTGCGAAATACCCTTTCTCTGTTCAGAAACAACGGCTTCAGTTTTTCAGATGCCAATCCCTTTGATGTTCCACACAGCGCTGGACCTGGCTTTCGCTATCCGATCTGACGATGAAGTAACTCGCGGCTTTATCGGAAGGTTTAATACTGACAATAATCTCAGTGAACATGCGGTGCGCGTGGAATGCAGGGGGCGGCGCTCCATGCAGGTTATGCACCACCACTGTATCAGAGTTTGCCTTTATCAGATTCCAACTTCAGATTAAATGGTATCTAAAGTAGGGTGTGGCTCCCTCTACAGGTTATAACACACGCTTGAGGATAAATGCAGTTCATTGTGAAGTAATTAAAGATTTTCCAAAACATCAGTTGCGCGTTAACACTGCACGCGTGCACATGCATGATGAGAGTTAAAGGCATTTATCATCATCACGGGCTTATCACCTTTTAGTGGAAATAGAATAGCTATTTGCTTAAAGGTTTAAGTTGTTCAAAGGCTCAGATTGTTTTGCCTTCAGGTAGTTCAGGTATTTTGTTAGCGTTTTTTTTTATTAGGCGTGCATTGGCGAGTTGCAGAGGGACATTTAGTTGAGATTACAAGGGCCAGTCGAAACAAACTGGAGAAACTTCATTTTTTTCAAATGAAAAGGATTTGATTTCCGTGTTCTTCGGTGGACTCTGACAAAACCCAGGTTTATTGTTATGTGGATAGGAGATTTGGGGTGGATAAAGATTTTTTTTGTATTCTAAAGATCACTTAGACGCCCTTTATTCTTGTAGTCAGGTTAATATCGCTGAAGTTTGCTATTCGATTTCTAGTTATAAATAAAATCTGTACCTCCCTGTATAAAAACAGTTCATATAATATAACCCGCACCAGCCAGGGCACCGTATGGAGGCTTTGTTTATTTTAAAAGAATAAACAAGTATATAAGTATAGGTATAAGTATAAGTATAAATAAGCATAGAATAAGGGAAAGTGATGGGGAAATACTACGGGTGTGCAATTTCGTTAAAATTTTGTTCTCATCACATTGGCAGTTTTAGCATTTCTGTCCTTCAAATCATGTAGCGTGTCAATCTCATGTTCCATTTTGTACATTATTGCGTTATTAAAATCCAGTAGGTACGCCAGGTGAACGTAGTCTACCGCACTCCCACGCGCTCGGAATGACGAATTCGAAGAATTGAGCACTTGTGGTAACCGCACTATACGAAAACAGTCATATGCAACTGATTATTCGTCCCATTTAAGTGTATGGGATGAAATCATACCCAATGCCCAAGACCACTAGCTGGGAGGCCCACGTTAGCCAGTGTAACACTGTACATTTCACGCTGTTTACAAGATGTTGGGCTTTATGAGAGTGTGCGCTGCTGGCACCGGAGTGTGACTTTCCCGTAGTTAAACTTAACGTGCCTGATGTAACAAGAGTCTGTTATGTGCGGGCCCTGGTCGACTTAATTGACTCTCTTGGCCATTTAACCTTTTCTCCCAATAGAGACTTGAAACGTAATATCAGTGTCTGAAGTCTCACCGACCGCGCGGACGGAACAAGACAGGTCTGACACACCATGTTGTCATCTTCATACACGAAGATATCGCTTTATGTGGGATTCCGATACTTTTATCATGTGCAGAGACAAGACAGCAAGCACTTTTGGATTTTTCCTCAGATTTTTAGTGCCATTTTTTGTAACACAGACCAAGAGTGTGGGCTGGTCATGTTTGAGTTCTCTGGACTTTTTAAAGGTGTAATCCAGTGTAACAATAGTGGTGCGCGATAGAGTGGCAAATTCAGCAGTATTTTTCTTTTGCTTCATGAATGCCCATCTTCTTTCTGTGTAGTCAAAGAACCAGAAAAATACCTGTACGAATAACAACCATTCGGGCGCCCGTCGCCAAATTTTCATCCAAGATTGCAATTCTACTGTTGTCTCATCTTTGAAAGATAAAAACAACGTAGAAACGAGTTATTTCTATGGTATTTGAAGAGGGGAGATCTACTCAATTACAGCTGTAAGGGGACCTTAATCTATCTTCAGTCGTCTATGATTATGTAGTCTCGGGCCCCCATCCAATGCTGAAAGATTCATCCTTCTCCATTCCTCTTTCCTGGCGTTCTTGGGGGAGTCCCTGTTCAGTCCCTTTTAAGTTTGTTAGTGCCTTGTTAGATCGTTTATTATTTGAATATGGAATTTTTGGTCATAAAATAATTAATGCGAGTAACTTGGCGCTGTACGGTCCTCTGAGCGTGTATTTGCGTGATCTGGACCTGATGTATAACGGCACTTGAAGTCCGCACCCCAATCCCGAGAAGTACCACAGCCACCCAGCGGATCGGGCCCCGAGAATGTATTATTTGCGTTGCCTCGTACCAACTGATTTGAATGTTGTTTTTTGCGGATCTGGTGGGTTGTCTGAGTACTGCTTCGGACCCGATGACCGAGCCCCAAGTTTATATGTGTATTACGTATGCCGGGACCGTTTCCACACGGCATAATTCATAACTGGGCACCGAATACGTATTTTTGCGTGTTGCTCGCCCAGCCACCGGGGATATCGAACCAGCCAAACAATTATATGACATCGTACAACAAATTGCAAAGATACTGAGGTCTTCCTTTGCACGATATCAGTAAAAGAAAATTCACGTAAACATTAACTTATTCTTTTTCACTAAACCCTTGTGTCAAGCCCTTGCTATCTGGGACTGGTGTAAGCAGGGACGCCGTAAGGGGGGACGATTCCCAACCTAGCGCTCCACTCCTCCCTGTCATAAACATATTATGTATGCATATGTATGTTTTCAATGTGTACGCTCTGCGCTATGTTTGAATTCTGCAGTGTGCGTGTATAGGTAGGTGGATGATAAATGGGTAGTTGGGTGGCGTTTGCTTGTTTGAATAAACAATTTTAAAAGAGTCAAGGCTGAGTTTTTGTGAAGAATTTTCATTGGTTTTATGAAATAGTCAAGATTGGGTTTAAACAAAAAAAGATTATTTTCATTGGCAATTTGTATGATAGACGCACACATGAAAGAACAGAAGCTAAATGATAACACTTGATTAATCAGAGGTATTTTGACGCAGTTAACTGTGATTCATGGGAAAATATCTCTGTGGATGAAAGGGGGATGTAAATCAAAATACTTTCCTGTATTCTTCTTTCTACATTCTTTATAAGTTAGGTAAAGGGGTGAAAACAGAGGTTGCTGTTTGCAGAACACAGGAGCAAAATAGAGGTCACGGGAAAGTTGCAGAACATTCTTCGGAGACGAGGGTTTGCAATGTATGAAATTAAATGGCCAATAGATGGCGCCAATCGCTTGTGTACAGAGGGGGGAACCAAATCAATGGATGGATCTCCCGGGCTATATAAGGTCACATAAAATACGGTTGAGTTTTTTCTTTTCTTTTCAGCTGTGTTACTACACAAAATAGCCTCAGTTCATGTATGTTTTCAATCTCTATTATCATTTTGAATTATAGGAGCCAGGTTTAGCCTATAACAAATCCCTCAGGATGAAAGTCAACATTGCACAGTGGGATTTATTGTGGGTTACACTTGAAGGAAAGGATTGAATTCTAACTAACAGAACAACCCCAGATTAACTTGAATAGGGGGTGCCAAGTGCAACATAAATGAGATCAACAGGCCATGCGCCCCCCACATTAAAGCATGTTTGGTCACATTTAAGTTTAATACTCATTTTCATTTTAAAAATGCACTTGTCTGTATTTGTGAGCTTTTAAAAAGAACTCTAAAAATGAAATATTTATTACAAAATATTTAATTTTAACCTCTAATTTTGTAGGTACATACAATATTGAGTAAATATTTAAATATTTATATGAATATTTCAATTATTTAATGATCATTTCACACATTTATTAAATGTTTCCTTGCTCAAATGTTTTGAAGTAGTATCTTCTCTGCTGAAGTAATTAAGTAATGCTGGTCCTGTGGCTAATGAACTTCATTTAAAACTTTACTGCAAGAAATCTGTTTATCGTTAATGCAGACAAATATTGTGGGCAGCAATCAATCTCATTGAAATAAAAAGGTGATTCTTCATATTTCTTGATTCTGAGAGCGTATTATATTCACAATCTTTTAGTATGCATACAACATCACAATGAAAGCCCAAACAACAGGATCATGTCATATGCATGGTGTGTATTTACTTCCATTGACCAATATCCAAAGCCCTGGAAAAAGTAATAAGCTCTATCATAAAACGTAACATTTTGTGGTGTTTCTTTCGATGCTGAAGGCAATGCATCAAGAACTGATGGCCCCTCAGTATCATCCAATCAGTTCCTGATGCAGTATCATCAACATCAGAAAGCTCTATGTACAGATCACCTGTAATCCTCCCTATAATCAAACAAACAACATGAACAGGAAAGAAGATAAACCGTTACAATAGTTAGTTATGGAGATAAAAAGCAGAAGTACAAAGGTAGACAGGGCTTTGGCAACAGATGGAACTTTAGGCTGAGGGAATCGGTTACGATAAGACACGCTGCCCATAATTGTTCTGACATCTTTATTCAGGTTTCCCCATCTCCTCACGCAACAAGACAGCTCGTGGCGACTGATCCGCAGGAGACTCTTCCCGAAAAGTGCAGCGTTTAGCATAACCCCAATGGCAACTGTGAGAGAGGGGCTACAAACTGCTCACGGTTGCCAGCTGAGATTTGACCACAGCGCAGCTGACGATGCGGAGGACTCCGGACCGGAGCGCGTGGCGTCGGTGGGGCTTCATGTGAATGCAGGTGTCATGCATCCTCCTCACACCTGCCACATGCACATTAGGCAGCCTTTTGAAGCACACCGTGTCCATATGTCACAACTTGCTACAGCCAGGCCTATTTAAGGTCATTTCACAAAATGCTGACATCAGTCACCCCTGTTATGCCCCTGAGGAATAACCACAAGCCTGGATATTTCTTCCTCTCGTGCCTTCCAGAATTTGCCATTCCATTATCTGAATATGTTCTGCACTTCCATACATAGACAGTTGTCTCTGACTTTTATTCCCTCAGTTAATTTTAGGCTATGACTTGCTTTGAAGCCAATAAGACTGAGATTCTTATTCTGGTCATTGTTACCATAGCATCTGCATGAGCTGTGGGTGAAGGGAGGCACCAAGCAGACAGACTGCAGAATCTCTCCAGGTTAATGTGAGATAAAGTTTCACATCACAGTTGCCTGCAGAGATTACCCAGTCCATCCCTGGCTTCCACATTAGTTTCAAATTGTAAAAAAAAAAAATAGAAACAATGCACAGTATATCAGCAAAAATTCTATCAATTATATGATCTTGTCTGACACAGACTTGTTACTAACACATCAGTACTGGGGAAATTATTGGTGAAATTGGGAGCAAGTGTAGTGTGTTCTTCAAGAAGCTACGTCTTCTCTTTTGGTGGATTGGTTGAAACATCTCAAATATAACTTGCCATGAGGAATATTTAGAGTACCCCAGAAGCACTTCCTACAGACTTTGTTTGTACATCCACTTAACCTACGGAGCAAGTTAGCAATTTACTACTTCTGATTCACTTAGGTTTTATATTAACCCCAGTGTATGCATTCTGTGCAAAAAACAACTGTGTCTTCAACTGCCATGCATATATGCAAAAGGCCTCTTTCTGTTCAACTAACTACTGACGCGGTGTGCACTTTGACTGTTCATATCCATGTTAGCGAGGGTGTTTCCTCAATCCAGACAGCTGTGTTCCTCTTCCTTACCTTATTCCTCCTCATGTGGTAGTATACCCAACTGGAGCAGCATCTCATTTTAGCTGTGTTAACAAAGGCATACAATGGAAACGTACAACAGACAAACACAAGCAATTGTTCCCTCCATACCACGGTGCAGTTTTCAGTGGGTTTAAACATCAAATGAAGGCACATTCTGTCATAGTCCTTAATGGTGTCTTCAACACTGCCCCTGCTGTTACCACACAACTTTCTTACCTTCTGTGTGATCGGTTGCGATTTCTGTCCTGTCACTTGTCTCTATTTGGACAGGGTAGGCATCCACCAGCAGCCTTACAGGTCGTGTAAAACTGCGTATTGCATGCTGTGTTATTCTGGTATAGATACATAACGCAGTAACCATGGCTACTGTAAATCAATTGTTACAGGGGAACTTTTGGTTTGGGACACATGTAAATCTACTAACGTAACTACATAACAACAGTGCATCCATGACAACTTATGCCAAAAAGCTTATTGGATCAGGATTGGTTCCACGTGGTTTTTCACAGCAATTTTTGTGAAGTTGGATGAGAGTCTAACGTGAAACTGTAGCCCCACAACCAATCTGATACTGGCACGGTCAGAAGCGGGCTAGGATTGTGGAGAGTTAAGCAAGTAGTGAACTTGCTCCAGGCATCTCCAGAGAAGTGAGGAAAGAGAAAATGTTACAGGAGGCTACCAGATGCACTCACGAGACCACATGTTCAAATCACCCTGTAATATAGGTTTGTTTTTCGCAAACATTAGTTACTTTCCTCCAGCAACATAGGTGTGTGATAGCTGTATCTATATAACTACACTGATTACACACTTATGGGTATTAGGATCTGCTGCTGTATAATAGAGGTCTCCCATCAGCATCTGGCCAACCCCCCCTGCCCCAACCAACCCCCACCCCTATCCCACCCCCAGGGGAGCCGACATCCTACGGGTAAGGTCTGCTGGTTACCATGGTGATGGTGCAAGAGCACGTGCCTTTTTGTGAGGGCTTTTCCTCCCAGGTCAGCTTGCGCCCTGTTGGGGGGGGGGGGGGGGGGCTGGGGATTGCACCCTCTCTGTGAAGCCTTGACCCTTTTGACCCCTTCAAATCCTGCAACAAATTGATATGAAGAAAAGTGAAGAGGGGAGGAAGGGAGGGTGGAAAAGCACGTTTAAGAATTGGCTCTGGTTCATGGAAAAATCCCCTGCCACGCACCAGAGCTGAGACCGCAGACTCTCGGAGATGAGTTTCATACAGCTGCACAGAGGAGGATGCAGAGTCACAGGAAGCTGCCTGGCAGAGCAGCTTCACTCTGCTCCACGGGGCCCCACCCCTGTCTGCACACTGGTAATATGATGTCAGCATTTTTCATTTGTTACAAGATAACTTCTACAATTGGCTAGCTTATGCAAAAACAATTGCAGTAGCGGCATTCGATGTTCATAACCACTGTGATATCCAAGCACGTCAATCCACAATACAGCCTCATTCATTTTACACAATAAGATTTTTAACTGTTCTTACCTTTGTTACCATAACATGTACTAGAATGAGTTAAGTGAGCTTTCTCAGACAGTCTGAAAACACTGCATCATTTCCAACAAGAATCTCTTGCTTACGTTTAATGGTTTGTACAATGTATTTCATACTGAGAACAGCCGATACCGAAGTAATGCTACTGCTCTCATTTGGGCTTTTACTCGTATGCAGTATTGTACGAGCTCTTGGCTCCCTCTTCTGGTTACTTCATGTTTTGGAGAATATAAACAAAATCTTGGATGACACGGACTAAATAATTAACTTAATACAGATTTGCATCTACCCTTAACGCCCACTTGTTTTAACTTTTTTTTCTCTCTCTCAAGAACATGTCATTTATTATAAATCATAATCATAAATTTTATGTTATAAAACAGAACAGATAGTTTTCAAAGTTTATCTGGTGAGTTATTGGATCCTGTGTGAGAGATTCCAGCCACAATCTGAGAACGTATGAAAAGAAAATTTACTTGGTTAAATTAACTGTTTAGGTCTGTTCACTAAAATATATTCGGCTATTATACATGTAGCAGTATCGTTATTAAAGAACATGTCTACGACACAGCTGTACAGAAGGTTAATCCATTGCTTTAGGCCTAACATTTGCCTGTTATATCGCCCTCTGTACAGGTAATACTTTTTTACGTAAAAGTGTTCATGTGTTTTAAGAAGATAATGCTATTATATGTGTCGAATTTGAATTTGAATGAAACATAAAACTGTTCTGTGCCTGCCATTTAAAAGCCTTAGACATCTTCATTGTAATAAAACGATATGTCTCCTTCTATAAGCTGCATGTTAAATTCTGCATGCAGCTACAGAATTAAAATACAGAAGCATTAACACGTAGAGCCATCTTGGAGTATGTACTGTAGACTATGTAAACATATTATTAAAAAGTATGCAGTATCCAATGTAGTCGCTACAAAACTTATGTATTTTGTACCAACTGCACGGGCACAAACGTAACAAATCAGTACCATTAACCTTCAAGTGGAATTAATTTTTTCTCGTAATTTAAACTGGCTACACTTCTTTGTAACAGCATGCATGTTGATAACCATGGCTACAAGCAAATAAAGTGAAACAACAGGATGATACTGTGAAATTGAGCAGAAAACGTGTGTATAGAACAACGCCGCCTTGGACGTGAAAACATTTCTTGTTTAAGGCTATTATAAATTAGTGTCTTTCTATGGAATTAAAGTGCATTCCGATTCACAAATATTCACTATAACGAACAATAATACCGTCTGTACTGTACCTTCGTTTCAGTTTGCTCTAGGTCTCTGGGTCGAGAGAAAAAAAAGCAACAGATCATTCGCAAAATGTTTAGCTCCACGCAGGTCCCTCGGGCCATGGCAAACCAACTCTAAAGCGATGTTTCGGGTCTGACAAAAGAAATTTTTAAAGTTTATTAAACGGAACGGTCTGACAATCTGTACTTTGTTGTTCCCTGAATGGACAGAGCCATTGTGACAGCCCTAACCTCCAAAGCTGCGGGTCCCGCTGAGCGCAGCGGGGCTTAGAAACTGAATGCCATCTGTCGGAACACCAGTTTCTGCTTGAGACTGCCTTGTGTACCTGCATATGCTGATAACAGTAACCAAAATTTACACGCATTTTGAACAACTGTTCTGACGTAATGTGTTTACTCATCACGTTTAACGGTCAAGTCCACGTTGAGCTGAAGTTTTGGAAAATGTAGGACGAACGCGCTTCTGGCGTACACAGTTAACCAGGTCAAGCACGCCGCTCTAGTGATCTCGCTGGCAATTCTTTCTGTGAGTTTTGTTGTTGTTTGTTTGTTTGTTTTGAATAGTACATTGGTTTAACTCATGCTATGAACAGTCCAATATACAAAGTGACTATATTTAATTAGACAATTAGTACCGCGTACTTTGCGCAGATTCCACAAATTTACCACTTTAGTTGTGCGTAGTGCCAACGGTGAAGTAAAGACATTGCTCTGCAAATGCAAAAAAAAAAAAAAAAAAAACATATGTTATACATGGTTTAAGATCTACTTGCCCTGGTCGACTGACTTTTTTAGCTACGTTGAAATGTAAAACACCAGTGGCTTGCGCAGTCATTCATTTATATACAATAATTAACAATCTAAACAACACTGCTACTGGTATATGACCGGCCTAACCAGACGCAGCCCTGCAGAATTCACAAAGCTCTAGCTGGGCAACGCGGCACCGCAGCACCTGCCCTGCGGCTTCTTTCCCGCTGATTTGTGTTGTTTCAGACCGCTGTTGCGAGGAAGTGGGACGGGCACAATCAGGCTGTCTAATAACTTCAGGCGGACGGCGAGTTTGGCCGTTAGGGTCGGTCCCATGCAGATGTGCTGCGACTCCTCTTACTAATTCGTCCTGCCAAACAGCTTCAATTTGCATAAACCTGTATCGACCGCGTATAGGACAGTTGTTTCTTTCCATGCCTCATTCCAAAGTACCTACCATACCTCTTTTGAAGGTTAGATGCAGTGTTGTCAAATATGTAATGCAAGGGTGATTTAACACTGATAATGAATCGATTCGTCGTGTGAACTCTACAGTTAAGGCGAACAATTGCGCCACAGCGTTTTGAGTGCGCCACAAATTGTATGCATTGGGTCACCCTCCACATTGTCTTCCCCCCGCGCAGCACACCCTATTTAGCCGGTACAGTTATATTCTTTTTTTACTTTCCCTCCCACGACAAATAAGATGTAACTTCTCAGCTGGAGGCCACTTTCAAAGAGCTGGCCTACAATAGCCCTGCCATCTGAATTATGAAGAAGTTTGGGCAGGGTGGCGTCCCAGAGAGGCTCATTGTACTGTCTGATAGAGGCCCTGATGGGTGAGGAATTAGACTGCGCAGTGCAGGGAGGGAAGGGGGGTGGGTACGGCAGGACACCCTCCAAACCCTCCAGAGGGCCCATCCGCAAGACCTCTGGGGGTGCAGATTGCCTACAAACAATTGAAATCTCCGTGAGCAGGACTGACATTTTTATTTGTCATGGCTGCGCAGCTCTGAATATCCCCTGCAGGAGGAGACGAGGGACGGGGCAGGGGGAAGACGGTGACGGACCACAACCAAACACAGGCACCTTGGCAGAGGATACAGGTTGCCTTCTCTCTCTCTCTCTCTCTCTCTCTCTCTCTTTTTTTTGGTCTAACAGCAAATGGAAAAATAAAAAATATGAATCACTTGCTGGAACACAACCCCAGCCATGGCTGTAAAAATCTCCCAGGGATAAAGCATCCCTACTGTATGTCAGAGGTGCAAAGGATTTGCAATATATCACATCACCTGCAGACCTTCAGCCAAATTCCCACACAGATATAATGTATCTCAATGTACATTATTAACTCTTTGCTGAACTCACAGCCATCAGTTAATACACAGCACCATTTTACGCTATAAGTTACAGTAAATGCAACATTTCTGCTCAGACCTATCAAATATCAATCAGTTCAGTTTTTACAACAGCAATCCAGTTAAAATAATTCCAATGTTTCTAGCTACAGACAGAAGGTGGTACAGTATAATTAATCTTGTTCACTTTTCCACATCCACACTAACTGCCTAGCTGTATGGAGAATGTTTCTGAGAAAGAAGCCTTAAGCTTGATAACTATATGGCTCTTTGTTGTATATGTTTGCTCAAGGAACTTTGGTTTTTGAACATCAGTTCTATTAATTTATATGAGCAACAGGCTACACATAATACTGCAAATGTTATAACATATTTTTCTAACTTTTAACTGTAAAGGGTACATGAGACAGTTCAGCAAGAACAAAAAGATGAATTAATTAAGAACATGCGAGTCTACTTTGTAAGACACAGCGTTCTCTCAACATTCTCTCATCTTAATTTCTGAAGACGATGTACGCAGCTTGACCATAGGACACTTTTTTTTTAAATTGTCAACCAATACGGTGCATTGCTGTCTGTTATTTAAACAGCAAATGAAACAGGCCACTGCAGACGCAGTCCAATCTCTGCCCAGCAATATTTATTTCCACTCCAATTTATTGGATGCATAATTTCTCAACACTCCCGTGTCAGTTGACACAAAGAGCCGATATTGGTGGTGTATGATTACAATCTTAAAGGCTGGCGTATATCACAGAGGCAATTTGGAGCCAATTAAAACTCTATTTATGCCACATGCAAATGAGGAGAAAGCAATTTGAAGTCTGTAGGAACACTGACCTTTCTAATGCGGCTGCAGTATGGACATCCCTGACAATCGATACAAATCACCTCATTTCAGCAGTTTTAATGCCAGAACTGAGTTATGCTATAGCCATGGAAGGGGTTCCAGCTTCAACCTCCAAATCTTATCGCCTTTTATTTAAATCCAAACCTAAGTTCAGAGACAAATGCTTGCTTTTTCTTTCTCCCCTAAAAACCATTTGTCATGATTATCCTGTTCAATAAAGGAAGGACAAAATAGTTCCCTCTCTCTGGAATATTAAATTATTTCTCCACAAGGTTAAAAATTTGAACAATTTAAGTCTAAGAAAATTCAACAACCTCAAAGTCAAGAAGAGCTTTTACATCATGTTTTTACATCCATTGGAAATGAATGGCCCCTTACCTGCATTTCAGTTATCTCCATCAACCCAGCTTGAACAGATTTGCTGGGTCTTTGCAAGGGGATAAAATCCTTCCTCTAGCTGTTACAGGAACTTGTGAGGCTCGCCAACAAAATGCCCTCCAATTCATCACCTCTCTGGGGCTAACCATTATATTCTTACCAGAACCCTCTCCTCCAACAACCACCCGAAATGTATATAATTCATAACCTATTTCAAACAGTGGTTTCCCCCTCTACTACGCCAAATTCCTATTAAACTAATCCTTTATCAGATTTTTTAGTGGGACAGACCCAAAATACTGTCCCTTGGATTCAATTAACATTTATCCTTAACTGACTTACAGTTAAATGCAAATGTTACTTTTTAAATTCACAAGCATAGTTTGGTGAGTTCACTGGTCACAAAGTACTTGCATTTATTTTTAAGTCAAAGTTAAGAGCAAATATTGAGTGAATCCAAGGGTGTGTGTATTGAAGCAGGAGACCATTTAAAAACATTTTAATGATGACCACATAAAAACGCATTGTCTGAAAGTTCATATAAAGTTTGTCTACATGGCTAGGTACTTTCCAAGTAATCCTATTTCAGCTCCCCCACCCTCAATCCTAACTTTGCGCAAAAACACAGATACTGATCCAGGATCAGTGCTTCAGTGGCAGAATGTGTTTACATCGGCTGGACCGCTAGAAATTAGTGTGCAGCTGCCCAGAGGCAATGTGTTTGTCAGGTCAGACGCGCCGAGGTTTTCTTACAAAAGACGCAATCGTTACATTCCAGAATGGCCGCGATGCGTGATGGTGTATGTCAAGGCAAATGATTGTGTCATAGAGCTTTCCGGGTCATTGGGCATTGAAGAATGGGAAAATGAAGCAGACAACACTGAAGGCACTGCCATCACTTCAGTGTCAACTCTCCCGCGGTATAATCTATAATCATTAATCAGGGCAACCTCAGAAATCGAACGAAACACATTAAAATGTTTTCAAGGGGTTGCGAGTGCCGTCTTCTGTTTAGATAGTTTTTGTACTGTGTGGTAGCATAGTATGCGTTATCTGCATAATCTTTCAGTTACAGCGATCATGTCCGCTGGGTAGTTTTCAGTCACTCATTGCATCAAATACCAAAGTGAATTCGTTACTTTACCAAAATGGTAAATGGGTTCATATAGCATCATACAGTGAATTTATAGGTTATCTGTGCCTTTCACATGCTGCATATAGTGTTCAGATTTAAATGATTTAGATTTTGTTTAAGGGAAATTCATTAAGTTTCAGACAAGCCTAAATTACTCAAAAGCATAAGCCTCATAGTCATTTTTTTGTGCTTTGTAAAAGGAAACTGCACAGACATCCTAAGACTCATCCAAGCACATTACCAGGTTCCGAAAAACAGTGCTTAAATCTTCAAGAGCAGCCCAACTTTTAAAAACAAGCATGTAGAAAAACTGAATTAACAGCTGGAGACCATGCAGTATCAGGTGGTGATCAAATTTACCAGGATATACCAATATACCAGCTGCATCAAGAAACGATACTCAGTGTAACTGGGTCTACAGCTTGTTCAAAAAAAAAGCATGTGCTTCGTGCAGTAGTGCTGGTTCATTATTGCCAGTGTATATCAAAAGGCATGTCATTCTCACATGAGGAATGTGAGCTGAGCATAGTCATATTCTCCATCGCTCCTTGTCTGATGACAGAGAGTTGGTGGAGGGCAGTAAAAACACAGGGTCCTCAGCTTTTGTGTAATGACCGTTTACACTGGCTCTGGGCACAAGGACTTTGCCCCTTCTCATGCTCCTTATCGTTCAGCCCCACCCAGCTGGTGCCCTTCTCACGCTGTGGTGCCCCCCCCCCCCCCCCCCCCGTCTCAAGGCCTCAGTGTGTCGGTAGAAGCCTGCTCTATGTCTCTCACGCCTGCCATTTTTCTCCATTTTCTCTCTTTGTCTCCCGCTCTCTCTCTCTTCCCTCCATCTCTGAGCGGGCCCTCTGTGTCACCGCATAAGTGGTTATTACTGTTTCACACTGTCTTTTCATTTTCATAAACGCAACAGTAAGGGTTCCCGGGCCAAAAAAAGGCGACGCTAATATTCGGGCTGCAGTAACTTTCATCCACAATCGATAGCGTAATGAAATGATTAAAGAATGCAATGTGCGCATTGCCTCAACTTCAATTTAACAGTGATCTAACTAACTCTTTGACTCAGGACCGGAGGGCTGGCTCATCAGCAATTAACAATTAGTGCTGAGGTACTGGTATTTGGCAGCTGGTTTGTGGAAAATTTATTTGTGTATTTTTTTGTATTATTTATTTTTGTATGCATTTACTGTATTGTATGCTAATCTTGCCCTGTTCTGTGGGACTGTGATGCTGCAAGACAAATCTGCCCTATTTGTTTTTATTCTTTTCATTCATTTTTAATTCAGATTTTACATTTTTATTCACTTTTGTCATGCCCTCACCCCTCTCCCAATTCTACTGTTTTCAATTTTTTTTTTCATGTTTTCTTGCCGATCTAAACAGCAGGTTTTGTTTTTTTCTGTGACTCTTTCAGGGATTCAAGAGCAATGGTCCATCAGGTGTTCAACCTCACAGTGTTCTGTTTTGTGCTAGCAGTGTACCGCATTGATCACAGCCCTACGCTAAGGCCCCAGTTTTTTCCTTCTGTGAGCGCTGCCATGGGGTCAAAATGTGAACCCCAGTTTGGGGAAAGCCGCTCCTCCCTAATGAATCAGCCTCAGTTGTTCTGAAGCACACTCTGTGTGTAATTTTCCGTTCCGTAGTAAAATCTCTTGTCAACATAATTGCAATGCACCTTTATCTTCAACCAAGAGTAACAAATTTTATCATTTAAGCATTTGTTATGCAAATCGACAAATCGATATCGTGATTATATACACACAATAAAGGGTCCATGCACATCCTAGTGAATAAATGATAGACTAACTAAAATGACTGCAATCGATACTATTCAGCAGAAATTCAGAAACACGAGAGAGATGATTTAAATTCTTGGACAGAGAACAGTCCTCCATCTTACAGTACAGTACATCACAGCAGAACATGAGCAACAACTACCACTGATAATCCTTTAACAGCATAATAGAGCGAGGGCTTTGTGGCCATGCTGCAAGGCCCAGGCTAGATGTGGGACCTCAGCGGCCACACGGATAGGGCTCTCGGCAGCCCGTCCCACTGCAGGTGAAGTGATGTGTGATTCGACCCAACGGTGAAGCTCCGAGGACCCAGGGGGCGTAGGCTGCAGTGCTCACCCGTTTTGTGATTGATGGCCTGTGCGTCTCTGAATTAGCTGAGTGAGCAACATATGCATCTCTCTCTCTCTCTCTCTCTCTCTCTCTCTCTCACTCTCTCTCTCTTTCTCTCTGTCTCTCTCAGAACTTGTCTTAGCTGGCTAGCAACCAACCTGGGCAAGCGGCCATTCAGAGTAACTCAGGCAACCCCCCCCAATATTCCAAAGGCCCCCCCCCCCCAAACTGGCCACTAAGCAACAGCAGTGCTGACTCTACTGTATACTAGACAATACTGTACGATATGCATTCTGTTGGGGGAAACCAGACCATTCCAAAAACATCACTTGGTGTAAATGTATACTGATTCTGAATGATGGCAAGTGAGGAAAATGAACACTATATATACTTGTCTGACTTGTACTCTTAGTACCTCATGCAGTACAGGTGTTATTTAATGGTTACAACAATGTTGTTGCTTAGGCACTTTTATCCCCCTTCTCTTCCATCACCTTCTGAAATAACCAAAACATTTGAATAAGTAACAAAACAACTGAAATTTGGTATTCAAAGTTGAAGCCAGACCTTTTTTCTTTGATTGAATATCTCCTTTCATCACCTATAACTCATCCAATTTAGGTACACAGACTGAAGGTCTGTGGGTCTACGCGGACGTGCTGCTGCTTAAAAACAGAGAGAGGATCTCCCTCCCTGATTTGTGTTTATGGACTCACTCCTCCATATTTCATGACATCCATGACATCCTCACAGTAAATGGACAGGCACTGCAGGTAACAGCACAAAGCATACAGTTGAAATAAATGTTGCAGTGTGGTGTAGTGGCAAAGGAACTGAACCTGGAACCTGGAGATTGTAGATTTGAGTCTCAGATGAGGCATTGCTGTTGAACCCTTGTGAAGGGTAATTAACCTGAATTGCTTTAACAAATATCCAGCAGTACAAAAAGTAAGCCATATAAGTATTCTTAACACATACATAATGCAATATTATTATTCAGTTGACTCATTAAGCAGATCCTCCTCCACATTACTGAAACAGCCCATACAGACATCATGGCAGTTTACTTAACACATACAACATTCTTTTGGTGAATTACCGTCATCTATTTACATCAGCTATGCCATTATTTGCTACATTCTGCCATACCAGTGTTACATAGACCAGACTACGTACATCTCCCTTCATAACAGGAGGCTGTTTAGGGGTTTTTCATATTGTATAATCCATCATAACTTGCAATAAAATATAAAACTATTTATAATCACAATAATCATTGCTCTAATTAAGAAATATTTTTCAAAACACAAAACAATCTTTACAAAAAGTGCAAATATTAAGACTGTAGCCTCAATGCAGGACTAACATCGATATTCAGACAAAAAGCTGCAATTGACAGAACCATTAATGAGAGTCTCATTGTTTGACTAAATTCCATTAAATTTTCAGGGTGTATTAATATTTCATAGCATCCTAGCTCAAGTATATCAGTCTAAAACTCCAGACACCATCATTAAGCCAAGAGCGAAAAACACTTCAGAAAAATGTTGCTTTGTCCTTAAAAGTAAGAGCAAGGGCCAGATAAATTTGCTCCCGTAAACAACAAAGGGATTTTAAATTTTACCATAGTGACATGGTGAAAATTAGGAATGTGTGTGTGTGTGTTTGGGGGGGTACTGGAGGACAGAGAGGGTGATAAAAAGAATGCTAGACACTATAGGTCATTTTGCTGGATATATTTTTTTTTTACAGAAAGCAGAGGCTTTACATGGGCTTCATACAGTCTCTTCAGTGCAATTACGGCTATATGAAAGCTCATTCTGCCTCTGATGAAATGTTTATCTGTTACACACACAACTTAACTGTTGGTTGAATTGAAAACCTGTTTGTGCTGTTGTTTTTTACATATAGTTGCTTGGAAACTATATTTACATTTACATTTATTCATTTTGCAGACGCTTTTATCCAAAGCAACTTACAAGTGAGCAGAGTACAACACAAGCGAAAGCTATACATGGCATTGCAATATTAGAAGTGCTGCATGACCAAGTTTCAATAGTTGGCCAGACAAGGTACAAGCTAGCTGGTAGAGACCCAGGTGCATTAAACCATAAAAAAATTAAATGGAAAACAGAGTTTAGGACATAAGAAATTGCTTTAAGTGGGAGTGATTGAGGTGATCAGGTGAGTGTGGAAGAGCTGTGTCTTTAGATGTTTCTTAAAGATGGTGAAGGATTCCGCAGAATGGATGACATGCAGAACGTCATTCCACCATCAGGGGACAACGGCAGAGAAAGTTCTGGATAGTGAATCTACTCTTAGCAGCTCAACACATTTTTTTCTTACTAGCTGATGGATTTCTATGCTAAGTCGTGGTTCCTAATGATTTGTGTGTATGGTTATTTTTCTATAATGGTAGCACAACTCATTTATTTTACTCAATACTAAAAATATAAAAATTACACTTTATGGTGTTTTCTGTTTTTAAGGTTGTGTAAAGCTGTTGAATCCTGGCTAAAGAGGCACAAAAGAGAAAATGTCACAGATGCTCAAAGAGAACTTGAGATATGTGATATGACTACTTAACATTGATTTTTTTTTTCCCCATTATATCACTGAAGCGTTTCAATTCGTTTGAATTATGGAAATGTATGCCTTTTCTAAGCATTAAGAAAGGAATTTGTTGTTCTCTGAAAAAATACCTGGATTGACCCATACTTAAAAATAATGCGTCATTACAATGACTTTGAATGACAAGTATAGATAAAATACCAAACATTCCAGTGAACACCAAAACCCCCGTTCATTTTAAAGATGTCTGTTAGTGTACAATAAATGATTTGACTGTTTTTCTCATTAATTTGTATTTAGTTAAATATTTTTGTGTAAAACCTGTCCGTCTTTCTGATCAAATGCACTGAGTGATGTTTTACGGAATACTTGTCAATTCACGGTTTCAGATTGTAAGTATTTGCAGAGCTGATAGAAATTGCACAAGATCATAAATCTTTACCCATGAATGAAGGATAATAGCGACCTAACCGAGAGTAGTAAGATATTTCAAGCCCTGAATTGTCAATCTTGTTAATGTGTGCTTTCTCTCCTCTGTACATAAAGATAACGTAGGACATAGGAATGGGACAATGTGGAGTCTTTCGTAGCATCACCTTAAAATTACTCCGTAATATTATAATTTAGGGTTTTTTTTTTGTTTGTTTCTTTTTTTTTAGTCGATCCAAATATTGTTATACCCAGGTAGGACTATGATCATATCTGTAGGTTGTTCATGCAAAAACAAACATCCATGATGAGATTGATAAATTAGGGAGATGGGTTTTTCATATACCTGGCTTTCAAACAACTGGAATAATTTTATGTTAGAGGTGATGTAATTAATTGAAATCATTCCATAACAGATGTTTCGCTTTGGCCTTACTTTAGTATACACTAAAACAGCTATCAGACTTCTTCTGTGTATTTTATGTTCTTGTTTTACTTTGTAAAGAGAGAGCATTTTGCATATGTATGATCTGCAGTAGGATTGCTCTTCATTGCAGAGCCCATTTATTATTTAAACACATATAAAATATGTTTGTTTTTAAAGTTTTGGATGGAATAGAAATACTAATTATCCATGTTGATTTAAAATGAAATTATGGGAAAAATATTGACAATAACTGAATTACATTCTCTTTTACACATTTTTTTTTTTGTCCTTTGTGTGGAAAGGTGCACCCGGTGAAGCAAGTAACACGCAGATATAATCCTTTGAATGCAAAGTAAAAAATAAACTTTTGGTGAGCTTATGGAAAAAAAGTTAAAAGTTATATATCTCCATAATGTATTCTCTGTTATCTACACGTTTTATGAATACTCTACAGCTGGAGATCACAAAGCTACCGGAATACTGATAATATGCAGCTATGATGAATAGCTCACGGTTAATTCTGTTTGCAATTGGTCAAAGCACGTGCCCGTTGTGTGTCGAGGAATAAGCTGAAGTTGAGGTGATTGATTGAGGGGAAGCTGCTCCAATAGCATTCTGGGTGATCTTGCCCTCTGCTGGGTTAAACTAATTAGCCTCTGCTCCCGGTAACCCTTAGTGACCTCTGGTACGAACAATGTTAAATTGAGTGATGACCACGGTCCTGGCCCCATTGGCCTTCTGTCAAGTGAATGCTAGGGCTCACAGTGACCATCACAACCCTGCAGGACAATAACCCAAAGTCAGCCACACGCTCCATGGATAATACTATTACCAAATCAATACGCACACCCCCAAAAAAGAGGGAGAGCCTGTGGCCTTTAAGCCTGGATTTAGTGCCATTTGGCTTCCATCTGAACAAACAGTCAGCCGTGCGGTTTTGTTGTCATGGTAGGGCACAGGGCACGAGCAAGTCTTATCTTCCTCGCACCAGCAAACTCACGCTCAGCACCTTCACTGCAAAGACAGTGGGAAATCTAAATTGAATAACCTAACAATACACCATAAAAATGGCAAATATAGATATATATGTGTGTTTGTGTGTTAGTATTTAATCCAGTCAGAGGGGGAAAAAAATTATCCACTTCCTGAGCGTGCCTCTCTGTTTACCAAACCCATTCAAACTGGACCAAAATCTTGCTTTGTCATTCAAGGAGTGCCCCTCGCTAGCATCCATACTATATTGACACACAGAACAGTGAATGTGGTGCTGCAGATTTCCGATGCAAAATATCACGGTAACACTCACTGGCACACAATCGTACATGGAAAATAACTAACACAATGCGTTATGTGTGTTGCACCATGATCGTTTCCCATTAAATCTTTGTTTTAATCAATGCCCGCATAAGCATGTATAATCAGTCACCACACCTTGTTTTTGTTGGTTGGAGAGGGGATGGGCCCTCTGGTAGTATTGGTAGTACATTTCTTTCAGAGCCAGTAGTGCCCAAGTCAGAGCTTCACCCTCTGAACTTTCATCCTTAACCAACCGTCAAAAAGATTATCTCCAGTCATATAAATAGAGCAGATAAAGATTTAAAAATGTAGGATCTTCTGGGGCGATGGGAATTTCACACAATCACAGATAAAAGCACATTGGGTGTATGAATCAGAAATATACAATGCAGAAATGAACTGACGACTTGAGCAACAGCCCTTGTTTATCGGGGGAGACCTAGAGAAAAATTAAACTTGAATTTGATCTAGTAACATGTTGTATACATCTCATTCTTCCAAAAAAAAATCGTAGCTGACTATGTCATTAGAGTACATTGGCCATGGATCTATACAAAAAAAGCACCCAAATTGCTGAAAAGTTGATGAACCGTGTAAGCAGTCACACTGGGTCTGTTAGCTGATCGCTGACTGCTTAGCCAATGCTGGATCAATATTCAACGGTCAGAATACAAGGGGGTGTTGACAAATAATACAGCAACAACTTGTTATTGGCACCTTAGGTTTCCAGACCAGCGCGTTTCAACAGATTTCAGAACTGTTTCCTTGGTCAATCACGGGAAGAATTTGAAAACATATTCGCCTTACTTATTAATTCATTCACACCCGAGTCTTATTTATTCACCCGTTCATTACCAGACTGAATTAAAGCACCGCAGAAAGAGACATGGTGGTTTACAAGTCTGATGAAAAGCTCTTCGCTTGGTTCACAATCAATTTACAAAGATGGTCCCAGCGCGCAACACCAGGCGATGACTACCCTACAGCGCCTGTGTGGAAAGCACCACTGGGGTCGATTGCAAACACAGCTAAACAGGTTACTTTTGCATCCCGTTTCAGCAAAGTTGTGAGGAGTCACAGGTACGAGAGGCGTGCAGGCAGACTCCCTCAGCATCCTGCCTGTGTGAATCCAGATATAAAGGAGTTTGGCTCCTTTGTGAGAAGAGTGTAAGTGGGAAGGGGCTGTACCTCTGGTGTGCCGAGTCCTGGCCGTGGGGAGGGGAGACAGACACCTGCCAGAGGCGCTGCAGTCCACTTAATCCGCCGGGAGACTGCCGCTGAGACGGGGCGTCCGGTCGGGTCCTGTTGCCTCCCTGTCTGGCTGGAGAGAGGGGGTCCTACTGGCCGTCACATGGACAGAGACGACATGGGGAGGGAGGCGGAGTGACTGCAGCCCATAGATCAAGCTCCCTCCCTCTGTTCCTCCTCCTCTCTCTCTCTCTCGCTCGCTCGCTCTCTCCACCCTTTCCATCCCTTGTTCAGCGCCCCCCCCCCCCCCCCCCCTTCCCTCTTCCAGATCTTGCTGTACATTCACGTTAATACAGTCTTATTAATCTGTTGGAAATGGACAGAGGCTGATCCTGTCTCCCAATCTGCAGCCTACTCGGCTCCTGGGGTGTGTGTGTGCGTGCATGTGTGTGACCTCGTAGTGCACGTCTCTCGCCGTCTCGTAATACCACAGCCGGGATTAAAACCGGAGTGAGTCGGGAGGGGGAATCTGGTCATTGGGGATAATCACTGCAGTCCAGCTCCCTTACCCTGCACACTTCTGCGCCCCCCACCCCTCAACTACCCTCCCCAAGCCCCATCTGATTCAAGCTGTACCCATCCCTACATAAATCATTCTCTTATTTCATTGGCTGCACGCTATTGCAGATATTGATTTTCTCCCCCTTCTCTTTCCTCATTGCTAGGGAACCCTTGGCTTCAGTGAGACAGGAAGCGAAACACACACACGACGAAAAAAAAAGAACAGAGAACAGGAAGAGGAAATAAAAACCCCTGGCGCATTTTTCTGCGCTCACAAGTACAGACCCCGCGGACCGGGTCACAATGACGAGGATGGCAGGAACCTGTTATTGGCCAAGCTCTACCAATCACAGGCTGGGCTTGCCTTCGGAAAAACTGCAGGTACGCGAGCCGGGACTCACGGCTAGAGTCTGACCACTAGAAAAAGACACAGAGATGTGGGGAAAGGTCAGGACAGCTGCAGAGGTGCATATGCCAGCATAGGGGGTGAAGGGAACACACTTTTAAGTTGGTGACGCCCACGTTACCGTGGTCAGCAGCACCGTAAGGGCCCCTGTTGGTGTGGCCTTTACCACTGTGCAAATGAGATGCATTTAGCCAAGTGCAGCCCGCCCCCCCCTTCCACCCCACCCCCCATGGCTTAGTGTCCGTTGGTGTAAACTGTCCGTCGACCCCGAGGACCCCTGTGTCCCCTGACACCAAGAGGGGCTAAGGGGTCAGCTCTCCTGGGATCGCACACGGGGTCATATGGAAATTAGTGCGGAGGGGGGTCAAGCCTTCTCCGGTTACATAACACCTGACATCACTGTGCCACCATCTCTCCAAACCTTGCGTCATTTTCTTCTGCATTTGAAATATGTGCCTATTTCACTGTCTGTACTCGTAAAACCTATGTGAAAAGGAGTTACTAATGCTAGGACACATACTATAGAAACAGCGCAAGACTTTTATGTAAATGATACTAAATGCATTCTGGCCTCATTGTGCACATTCTGGGTGTGGTGTTTTTGTGAGTGACTGGAACATTCACAGAGTGGGAATTACCTGGGAAACAACCTTTACGCAAGCACAAGGATTCCACAACCAAATACACTACACAGAGTCACAGAGTGGGAAAACGAGCTTGGTGATGTTTTCATCCTCTCGCCTAAGCAGAGGCAGCTTAAGGTTTTAGAAATGTGAATCGGAGATGGAAGCTGATAAGAGCAGCCAGTGCCCACCCCCCCCAACACACACCCTCACAGGAACATCGGGACACTTGACACCATGCTTTGCCAGACAACACACACCCTCCCAATGGAGCCTGGGTGAAGCTGGGCAGTGGCTTGTGTCTTCAGCGTGTTACTACCTCGGAGTACAAAGTACAAAGGACTGGCCATCTGCTACCCGGTTGTGTGAGGGGGGGTCAGGCCAGGCCATGGTCACAGAAGCCCCTATGAAAGTCACCTCAGAACTGGATAAGACCTCACCAACTAATCTGCTGGTGCATCTTATGGTGTATCTTCTGTTTAATTACCACCCCAAGTAATTAGAGAAATTAGTGTCTGGAAAGGATTAACCAGCATATGTAGCAGTGTTCCCCGTCTAGAACTGATCCATATGGCTCCACAGTATTTACTGTAATTAAAGGACTAATACCTTCCGTCAGTACCATCCTCCAAATATTCCTGCTGTTATTCCTTAGAGGTCCGGAGTTTATTTCAGTGTTTTCATACTGGCTTAGAATTTTCATTATATAAAATTCCTGTTGCATTTCTTTACTGAAAGTTTCAGGATCTGAAAGATACAGTGGCAGACCTGGGTTGATATGGTCCTAATTAATTCAAAGCACCTCCAGAAGAATGTGGAATTATTCAGTATAAATATAACCCACAAATGTGTAGTTATTGGTTCATTAGCAGCCTTGAAGAGAAAGCAGAAACCGGTCCTCCAGTTGCCCCATCCCCTAAGAGAATAAAAAACAAGAAGGCTGGGATCAGGTTCAGTACTCCAGGGAAGACAAACATGCTCACTCAGGGATGGGCGGAGAGGAGGAGAGGGGCGAAAGGGCGGCCCCCCGCAGGGTGTGGGCTGATCCGCGTGGGGCCCCGGACCGTCAGCGCTCAGCACGACCGGAGAGTCCAGCGTGCGTTGCCGGCCACCGCTCCATTATTCTGCTGTCTCCCGCGAACAATGGGGCCCCGCCGAGGGGTCTGGGAACAGCGGCAGGGCCCGGCGCGGGGGGAAGCCGCGTGAGACTGGACGTGCTTTTCCTGACAACCGCGGGGCAGCAGGTTCATCTGCGGCATTCCGCGCGAGGATCCACATGGAACAGAGGAGCTGACCGTTTCAGTCCAATTAAGATTGCGAGCGGCGATCAGGCACGTGCACATGGGGGGGGTGGGGGAGTGGGGGGGGGTTTAAGGGTTTGTGTCCCACCCCTTTTGTCATTATTAACCCTTTCCCATTAATAATATGAGAGGCGCAATGGATAATGTGTCTGACAGATCAGAAGATTCCAAGGGTGGCAGTGTAGCATAATGGTAAGGAGCAGAGCAGAGGGCTTGTAACTGAAAGTTTGCTGGCTCAGTTCCCCACTGGAGCACTGCTGCTGTTGTACCATTGCAACATCTATTCAAGTCGCTCTGGATAAGAGCGTCTGCTAAATGACAACAATGTACTGTAATAAGTGGTGAACAGTCCTTGATGAGGGAGAACACTCTGTAGGTGTGGATATAATTATTTTATGGCTCGTCCAAATCTTTTCCAGCTCCTGTCAGGACAGATACAACAGGTCAACTTTTGTGGCCTGGCCGTGGCTTCTTGAAAGGCATGATATATCAGCCACAAGATTCCTTTGCTGGTCACATCAGTATTTTACTTAGTCATCATGAAGCAATATAGCAACAGGAGAAACTGCAAAGAATGCCCCATTCTCAAAAATCAAAAATCCTGTTTCTTCCTAGTTAGAAAAATCTTGAATTGGAATGGGTACCCATGCTGTCACTAACCAAAAGCTCCCTGAGCTAACTCTTCTGCTGCCTACCTCATGTAAGTGTTGCTTTCCGTGGGGCAGTTTTATGTACGTGTATTTTTCATATTTTATGTCACAAGAGCGACAAAAGTGTCACTTCATTCCATGGTGTATAAACAGTGCAAAAACATAATGCTAGCAGCATCTCAGCTGTATTGATGTGTATTCTTCTGAATTATCTTGAAATGGAATGAATTAGAAAGTGGATTACGACTATGGTGTACCCCTTTTTTCAGGAGGTGCAAGCAATGGATCCCTTTGCAGACGTCCTCTTCTCTGTTCTGATGTAATGTGGCTGCTCTAAAATTTCCAGCATGTGTACGGTGAAGAGGCCTAACTTGTATAAAGGTTGCACTACAGCCACTGGCACCCCAGTTCACTAAAGCAGGGATGGCAGGCCTACATGAAGAAGACATAATTAATCGGCCCCTGGTGACAGTGGGGTGGACAGTAGCTCCCTACCTGTGTGCGGAGGATGGGGTTGCCTGCCAAGCAGACAGATGTGGAGTACACCATACTCCATTCTCAGTGTGGAGGGGGTCACCCAATGTCTGTCTGATCGAGTAGAATAAGTCATAAATTGGATGTTCACTGTTCACCTTTAACAGTATTACTTTTGTGAGCCATGGTCCAATTATAACAGCTAAATTCAGTCTTTTGCATTTCCCCTAGCCTTACCCAGAGGTGTGCCGGACAGAGCAACACCCTATCAGACGCCGCAGACGAAACGCACAACACTTCTCTAACCTTCACAGAGAAGACCTGGGACAAACAAACTCTGCCTCTGGCACTGCATCCAGCACCGCCTTCAAAGAAAGTACGGTACATTCGATTTAGGATAGTCTGCAGTCAACCCCAAGAGGCCAGCCAGGGCAACTGATTTCTGCACCGCCACAGAGAAAGCACATCATCGGGTATCTGTCTCTTTAGCAGTAATGAATTCACAAACTATCTGACACCGAGACCTCTCCAGCTCTCTCCATTCTAAAACCTCAGCTGCCCTTCCCCTTACCATTAAAGAACAATTTTGGATTCATAACATGCCTGTTTTTCAGAAGACGGGTGGCCACACATTCACACTGTTTTGTTTGGGCCGCAGAATGTTACAAAGGTTCTAATTTCAAGGTGAGAATGTTTTGATCTTGAGGTGAGAGGTGCAGATCAAAGGGCAAACAGCCCTGACTGACCTTAAGGCACTGCCAAGGCAGTAGAAAAGGATGGGATCTCATTACTGCAAAAACACAGAGATCTATACATTCCCCAGTATTGATCTACCTCCATTATCTGCTGTGTGATATCAATGTGGTGCAAACCTTATCCAGAACCTTATTTTTCATAAAAATCAAATAAAGTAACAAATGTTTGACACTTTCTTTTTTTTTTTTTTACAGATTACCGAATGTTCATAAAATGATCTACCAATTTTTTTTATACTGAAACAGGCAATGTGTGCATCTTTTAAATGACACTGGCAAAGAACTGGATTGAAGTGGGACTGTCATCCACACAGATTTGTGATGGGGGGGGGCTTCCAAATACTGTAAGATGCCTTGCTATGTGGCCAAAAATAGGGTTTTGTCTGCCACTCTCTGTCTTAGCATGACATCATTCAACCTTGATTTGTTGTCACTAGGTGAAAACACAACCCTTTAGGTGGATTCAATCAATGGGGAAGAGAAAAATCTTTTCCCTTTTTCAGTGTCTCGGGAGATTTAGATAGCCAAAAGAGACCATTTATTTTTAGCTTTTTCACAGTGAATGTGCACTAAACTAATTCCAAAGATCCATAACTTAATACTCAAAGCCCTTTGTTTGCAAGAATGGTGAAAATCAAACCATAATATGAAAACCTTACATACACATAGACATAAGATTAACCTGAAACAAAACATTACATGCAACATAAACACATAAACTGAGCTCTGTCTGTCTGTCTGTGTGTTTGTGTGTGTGTCCTCGGTGGCATTGTCTTGAAAGTTACAGATATAGCCCCCTCTTGTGGTTAAAAAGTGTAGTTACAAAGTTACTCAATTAAAGTAGTATAGGTCATGTAATTTTTCTCAACACTGAACCTACCCACTTACAAATAAATGTGATACATGACATGTACAAACTCAGATAATTCAACTGCTTTTCCTAAACACAAATCATGACCTGATTAAGTAAATGGTAACTGTAACAATAGCCCTAAGGCTTGAAAATACCATATTTCACACTCATTCGGGTTTTAGTTCACAAACTGACACTTGCATTGTGACACAGATTCAGACACTTGCTATTTATTCTCTGCATATATCAGTCAATTTAATTTTTTAATCAGATTATTTATAGGAAATGGTTGATTTTTTTTCAACCCACAAATGAATTCTGACATCAAGATCTGAAACCATATGATGTAAGATCAAAATCTTGTGATGTAATCTGATGACAGTTACAAAAATATGACCGTAGGTGCACCGAAAGAGAAGTGCAATTTCTGGTGCGTCTTTCTTCGCAGACTGGAGGTACAGCTTCTGTCAGTCAGCTGTGTAATGCCCTCCCAAGGGACATCAAAAACAACAAAATGACAGTGTAGCTTCTGGAAGAGAGAACACAGCGTCTCCTTAACAACCAGCAAAACAGTGGAGACAGTGCCTGAAATTGTGGTCAACAGAGTCGCCCAGCAACAAAATGAGGACAGCCAATCAGCACCTAATTGGAACATGGTGCTCCTTGAGCAGTCCAATATGGTTAATTTTGCGCTGCTGTTAAATAGTGGATTTTGACATTTCTGTAGATTTGGACCTAGACACAATCAAATCAAACATAATTTAAGAAGGATTAATGGTTAGTTCATTTTGTCAAAACTTCATTGACAGGATTAAAAATGTATGAAAAAAATCTTGAAAAAATCTAATTTTTCAAGGGGTATCTATTGAGGGTTACAAGGTAATGTAGGAAAGACCAACAACATAACTACAATGACATCTGACCGTAAGATCACAATCTTCAATCTTTTTTAGATCAGTTTTTTCTACATTTAATCTATTTTGGTGTGGGTTGGGACCTTTCAGTTTCCAAACATGAACAGAATGAACAGAAATGCTGATGTTTCAAGTCTGGTTGACTCCTGTCTCAATCGTGTTAGTACCAAGCTGTCAGATAAGCTTTCACCCATAGCTTATCACCATCTTAATTAAACATTAGAATCACCTAAAGTGGTCCTTGAATTCCCTCCTCTATGCAGAAAATAGTGAATACTGTACAACCTATGTAATCTGTGACAGAAGACGTGTTTGTTTTACATTTTTGTTACTTTGTGTGCCCCTTACTGTATTCATATCATAGGAGCATCTCCTGAAAAAGAAAAATTATCCTGCTCTACAATACAGTTTAGAAAGCAATTTCATTACTATGTGAGGAATCATTGAGTTGTAACAATGACTTTGAACATTTCTAAACTGAAGTTATTTAAAAGGAATGTGTGTACCTTGCCGTTAATTTTTAAAGGACAGCTTTCTGCATCAGTGGTCTGGGTTTTCTTGCACTGCGTGAGGCCCAGATTTACCTCCAGAATAAAATTCAATCCAGCTACCACCTGTAAAAGAAAAAAAACTTGTATTCAGACGTAACCTGATTGTAGGTCGGCCCCGAGTCCTTCTTTTAGCAGTATCCACAAAACATCGACTCAGAACCACTTTCTCACAAAGGTTTGTCTCAGAATTACTAAATTATTCACTACTAATTACTAAAACTTGTCGGAAGTACAGACCAAAACGGTTTTAGACTGTGACAGGCCGAACGCTGTTTTGTTTTCGTTGCCGCAATCGTACCTGAATTTTGGACGACGAGATTGAAGTAGTTTTATAAGCGTACTCTTCATTGATCGTCTCTTTGTTGTACTCATTAGCAGCAAATTTGGCTGCTCTCTGAACATCACCTCTGTTTGAGGGAACGTCGACCGGTGACCCGGTCATTATCGGCTCAGAGACGGTGAGGTGAAGTGCCAAGTACACCGCCAATACTGCGGGCCAAAGGCATGAAGCCATGTTGTCAAGATGAGAAGAGTCTAGGGCGAAATGTACGACTGTCGTTAAATATTATATCCTCAGCATTTCTTTCAGCGTCTGCAACGATGTTACAAACAACAATAATTGAGTTATAGCGTACGTTTCTTTTAATCACAGATGTAAATAGACAAAAATAAACTCATACCTTCACCAGGCAGTGGTTTTATGGTCTCACCAGAGATGTAATTTATTACGTTACCGACACAGACGGCCTTTATGACCAAACGTGTTCTGTCGTTGTTGCATAGCGGTCTTATTGCGCAGCGGTCACTGACGACAACGGAACATAATCGCTCAGTCACTCCTACCGTGGAAGTTGAAAACGTGACCAAACTCAGTCAAACCTTCGTAGTCTGAACCAAAATGGCCTCCAGTTGCAGGCTGTGGTTTCTGGTTTGAATGAAAAAAGACCAGGTGTTTGTGTGTAAAAATTAGTCTTTATTTTGTTTTTAAAATCTGCTTGTATTTTAAAGTTTGAGATAGTGACTGTCTTACTGTGAATACAGCCATATTACCATTGGCCTAGTCCAGCTGTAAAATGTACAAGGAAATCCTTACCTCGGTTGTCAACAGCAGAAGATTTTGCTGCTTAAAAACTCGGTAAATTATTAATAATTGTTAATAATTATGATTGAAAATGATTATAACTGAAAAACCAAATGTTGAAACCTTTCCCAAAGGTCAACACAGCTGTTGTTACATAGAATGTCAATCACATCAGCAAAATTTCTGCAGATTACCTATCACACTTTCCTTAGATGTGCAAAACCACAAATGATAGCGTTATGCGATTGCAAGAACTTTGCAATATGAGTAAACAAATGCTGGGTTCGGAGAAGATGATAACCGAAATAAAGGCATTGGCTTCAAATGACAGCCTTAGTAGTGAGGTGTTGACCAGACTAATGTAATACAGGAAGGTAGTGTAATACATCACCCAAGACCTGCCAATGTGGCAAAAGATCACCAGGAGTGTGGTTCTTCTTTTGATTTGCCAAGCACCATGTTGCGTGATTATACTTTTTAACACACTGCTCCATCAGAGGTTAAGATATTTTGAATGTATACCCAATATCATAGAAAGTAAAATGGAGTGAAATCTGGTTTTATCGGGTTGAAACAGCATGCTTTACTGGATCCAGTCAACTACTGCACTATTTCATGTGGAGGCTATAAAGGCCTCACAAGTGACCACGATCCCTCTGACCCATGACTCGTGATAAGTGCTCTCTAAAGACCTGCATTATATTCGAAAGAAATGGATCCTGAGGAATGGCCTTTCTTACATTCCCTTCCTATGGTACACCTGTACATAAGATCTGCTGGAAGACTTAATTGTCCCTCCAACTCATATCTATAAAAAGCAGTACCTGAATTGAATATAACCACTCCAGGTTCAATAGAGGAAATTCACCTTTCACCAAAACCTGTGACAGACTGCAAATATTTATAAATGTCTAAACAGATATCAGGTCACCATTGTGCATTATAATATATTAAACACGTACGCTGGTGATAAATCAGAGACCATAGATAAAAATGTTTTATTAAGATTTCCAGAGAATATTGGCTATGGTTAAGACACCCACCCACTATACTGTACATATATTTCAGGAAATATCCTGAGTCACGCTTGTCACTACAAATGATATAATTGTCTAACTATAGTGGGCCAAAGGTGTAAAAAAAAACAGCAGATTTTGAAATCCCGCTCACCACAGTTGATACGACCGTTTTTATTTAACATTTAAAACCCAAGAATAACACTAAGGACGAGCTGATATGATAACACACTCTACATGCAGAACAATGAAAGTGCAGGGTGTTAGTTTCAAAGATTTGGAGAGCTCAGTACTCCCATAACAAGTTAAAATACAGATCAAATAGTCTCCCTTTGGATGTGAGCCCTCTGTGACACAATCAGCTTTTCTGTCCAGAGGTGAAATTACCCCCTCACACCAGGGGGTGCAGTTTCTACCCAGATGAGGCACCCTATCAAGTCTAAATAATCTTACTGATATTTACTGATGATTATGATGACATTTTTCTGTGAAGACCCAGAGAAATTAAGAAATGTGTGTGAAATCTTGAAAATTATGAACAGAAGCAAATCTATATATATATGAGAAGTAAAAATAAAACTGAAAATTGAGCATTTCTTTAATTTCAAACAGGCAGTAAAAATAGCAAGACGTGGTTTCTCGTCTTTGTGAGAAGGTTTTGCTGTATCCTGTTAGCCTGCACATGACCATTAGCCGTTAACTTCTCTTTTTGGAGTACAATAATTTTGTAGGGTGAAAAATGCTGTCAGTATCATGTGAATGACATTACTGGGAGAATGACTGTTGAATACTTAAAGCTCTTTCCATAGATTTCCCACCTATGAGCTTGCCATTGGGGCTGGGTAGAGACATTTGCTGAGATGACAGACATAACTGTTTGCTAGGAATACCTCTCATCAAAATAGTCACGCAATCAAAATTGATCTGATTAGTACTAATGAGATTATGAGCCTGGTACCATTCTTTGGTACCACAGAACATTTGAACCAGATCAAACACCCACTGCACCACGAAGTACATTTCTAGCAATGGTAGAGTTCATATTACAAAGACTACATCTTATTTTAATGTAATATATTTCATTGTAATTGCATTAAATGTATATTTATCCTTGATTAGCTGTGTTACATTTACTGCTAGTTACGTTCACTAAAATTATGCTAAAGTTGGGGCTTTTATCAAAAACTGGTGAAGATGAAGAAATGTAAATTAATGTTTTGTTTTGTTTTTTTGCTTTTGAGAGACAACAAAACGATATTGGCAAATGAAGCCGATTATATGCAGATCCAGTGTACTTGATTTTCTTTTAGCCCTTATGATGACATGAAGATACTGCTACCTGTACCTAGCCTCCATTAAGCATTGTGACACTTTCTAGGTATTGTATTTTGCACAGGATAAAAACCCTTCTGCTTAATGACCTCAGTTCAGAATGCAACTATTATTGTATGCTGTTAGCCTGGAGGCATTTTGTGGAGTGCCTCCAGCTTGCTTCTGGTATGTCTGATTGATATCTTAAATAGATCGGTTGAGGTTTGATCAGAAATAATGCACTGGTCAACAAACAAACTCCACTTACATTAAGGCAAGTGTGCACTGTCTTTTAACTTAGTCTTTTTCAAGCCATATTTAATTTATAGAGCAATACATCTATGGTTGAAGGTGTCAGCAGTCAGTTTTTGCTGTTGCAGCTTGTGTAATCAGACAATTGGCATCACCTTAATCATGGTTTTGCAATTTCTACAGAATAAACATTTTATATCAAAGATCTTTTTGATGCTAAGATGGCAAATACTGTCAAATGGGATTTCGGCCAGGTTTCGTTGGACCTACAGGCTATAAAATCCCAGTCAGAACAGGCTGCCGTCACTTCTTTCCTGACTCTCGGGTTTAGAGTGATGATGGCTCGTTGGTCCTTCTGCGTCTGTGTGCTGTTGGCCATAGTTGCCTACGCATATGCAACTGGGCAGATCGAGGATGCGTCAACAACCAGCCCAGAGGTGAAGGATGCGGCCAAAACTGCTCTGGAGATGTACAATAAGCGAGCCAATGACATGTACATGTACTTCCTGAGAAACATCGTTTCAGCGAAGAAACAGGTGAGACCTAGATCACTCCCTCCTCCCCTGTTCAGTTTTTCAAGCTGTCTTGTGTGTATGACTAGTTACTGTAAAATTGGGTAATGTGTTTGTGGTTTATCATTTGTCTGTTCCAACAGGTGGTGGCAGGGCTCATATTCTATTTGGACCTTGAGACGGTACGATGCGTGAAAGACCAGGATATGAAGGCTTGTCCTGAAACTGGAGATGCACAGGTAAGACAGAAAACATTTCTTACCGTACCCTATAGTATCTCACTGAAATGTATTGTGTTAATACATTTGTTGATGCAGCTTTTAAAACCTAGCTCTAATTAAAGTCAATGCTGCAAACAGTGTCTAACACTGCTTGTACTGAATTCAGCCAATAATTATTTACTTACTTAATCGTGAGTATTCCCAAACCAAAGGAATTCCATCACAAACTGATAATCAACATTAACGAAGATGTACACTCAGGAATTGTGCGATCATTATGCAATTATTCAAATCCCACTTGCACACTATGTCTGTTGACTGAAATGTATTCAGCAGTACTTCATAAAGTATGTTGATATTATAACATGAAACCATTTCTTGGGGGTACACCATGTATGCTGGTTTTCACTCCATCTGAGCTCTGCATTAATTAGGGTGAGCTGCATCTGTGACAACTGATGTTTTACATTATTTGCATATAATCTGCAGCACATTCTATGTGAAAGGAATGTGCTTTTGGAGGTGTGGTTGTTCTGATTATGTATTAAGTACATGTGTCCCTTGAACTAAGCTGAGGCCATGCTCTCATAACTGCTGTTAACATTACTTCAAGCAATTGTTCTTGGCCAAATTGGCTCAAAATGATTGAAAAACATACAGCAGTACATTTACCTGTAATCCCTCTTTTGGAGCAAACACAACCCATTTCTGTTACAAAGTACTCACAGCTGATAATTACTAGAGATTTAATTAATAATAATTGAAAACTCAGCTGGAAAGAAAACCCGCATGCACTGTACATTGTACATACTTGTTTAAGCTTTTTAATTTGTTGTCTTCCATAGGTTAGCATGCCTTTTCTTGTTAACCCAACTGTGTAGTGCAGCGAGAAGAGGGGATAAAAAGCAAACCACCATCATCTGTTTCACTAATTTATTATCCCTTAATCACAACCAAATACCTTGTTTAATGAATCAAATGTTAGAGACGCCTCAATGGATTTCAAACTATTTTTTTTAAAAACCCACATGGTAGGAAAGCAGGGCCATATTCATGGACCACTGGTCAAACTGCACAAGACAACTGTTCAGTTGGAATTAGTTTTGTTGCAGATCAGTGACAAGTTTCCAGATCCAAAGTAAACCGCACTGGTATACTAGAATACACCAAAAAGAAATCAGACAGGAAATGTTCACTGTAAATGAAGAATTTTCTGAAAATGAAGTGTTCTGTAACCGTCCGCTTTTTTAAGTCCTTCTGAGTGAGTTCCTCCATTTTCCCCACAGCAGACATTCCTGTGCCACTTTGAGATCTGGTTTAAGCCTGGACCCGCTCGTGACGCTGAGATCCTGAAGAGCACCTGTGCGGCTTCTGTGTCAAACAGCGAATAGTTTCTCCCGCGAGAGCACTCTCTCTGCTACACAAAAGCATGCAAATCTTCAAAGCCCACCTATACATGTAAACTGCATTTATCAGGGTTCCCGGTCATGGAAAATCCTTCACATATCTTCAACTAGGAACAGTTACAGCAATTGATCCAATAATCCCACTGTCCTTTGAAAGGTCATTGAAAATTGCTCAAATATTAAAAAACAGCTACTTCTTTTCCCTTTTAGAGGGAACAAACATCCAT
Organism: Megalops cyprinoides; assembly: GCF_013368585.1. Taxonomy (NCBI): domain Eukaryota; kingdom Metazoa; phylum Chordata; class Actinopteri; order Elopiformes; family Megalopidae; genus Megalops; species Megalops cyprinoides. The sequence continues at coordinate 9,790,166 of NC_050597.1, forward strand.
TCTGCTAGCTTGTAAGTTTCTAAAATACCCCAGCATCATTGGTAGCAAATTCCTTCTTCCAATCAGCACAATTTCAGGGGAAGTGGACTGCAACAAAAAGAAATTCTTAAAAACTGCTGTAAAATGAACATCTGATTTGAACGGGAACCCTGATTAATGTCTATGAATGCTACACCTTTCGTTAACCTTAAGGCTTAAGCATTGTTGATTGTTGCTTTAAAATCTCCAGAAGTGAACCGTATGTACCGAGGAACGTGGCTACATACAGCAAACTACAGAAGCTTCTTCCTCTCTTAATAAAATGCAAGTGCAGCACATTGGCTTTTTTTGTTTCCTCACTGACTACACATCATGATCATTATGATTTATGATAACTTAAAAAAAACAAAAAAAAACAAGGCGGAATACAAAAGGTATTGACTACACCAAATTGGATGTTTAGCATCATAAACTCAGTATCTCCCATTTATGAAATGGTTTCCCCATATTCTGGACGCTCAAGTCTACATTTATTAAAAATGGCAAAATATATAAACAGCACAATGTACTTTGAAATACTTTGTTTCAAATAAAAATCTTAGTGTTGAATGAACAAATAATAATAAAAAAGAAGGCAACGGATGAATGTACACTGAACAGTAGGGGAAATAATTAAGTGGAATGTAGTAGGGGTTATTTCTAGCAAGAAAACCGAACCGAAAACGCCTCTTAAACGCTGAATGGAGAGCCAGTTTACATAAAACAAGACGTAATAGTCACATCAAGGGTACCGCATCCTCACAATCCCAACCACCGAGCGAACCTCCCATTGTGTTGGTTTGTTGTCGTTGTTGTTCTACATGACATATATTCTTGCATCTACCACCCTGTCTACACTCTCGTGTGCGTTTTTTTTCATGATCGCTGCTAGTTTGGCTACAACCACGTTTCCAGACTGGCTGCTCTAATGGCCCTCTGAGTCCGATGCAGGAAGGTGTAGCCACCCGTCCTGTCCCTGTATGTCCCCAGCGATTCAAGGACACATGTAGTGGAATCCGGTTTGGGTGCTCTCTGACGGCAGACGTACAGAGTGATATTCTACCTTTAAAAGAAAAAGACCCTTGTCATGAAAGGGGTGGTAGAGGATGGGGCGCTGAGGGGGTTCCCAGTGAAGTCCCAGCACCCCCTATGTGCTGCGTTCCCTTAGACATCGTCCTGTTCTGGGGCGAAGAGCGAGGCCAGCCCTGTGCTCTCGCTGTTGTCCATAACGTCCCTCTTTGTGTCCGGCTTCACCTTCTTGAAAAGAGACGGCAGATTCCGGATGTGGACCTCTTTCTTAAACTGCTGCCCCAGTGGTTTCTGCAGGGAGAAGCAGCGGGATGAAAATTTGTTAAAAACACAGCCTTATGTATGTACACATTTGGTCACTTGATGCACTCTTATCCAGAGGAAATTGCATAGATAACAATTTGTTACCCATTTATACAGCTGGTATATTTACTGAGATCACAGTGGGTTAAGTACCTTGCCCAAGGGTACAACAGCATTGCCTCAGTTGGGAACTAAATGCCAACATTTTACTTAGGAGATCATCTCCTCACCACTACACATCACACTGCCTCACAGCCTTCCCTATGAAAATTGCATGAGTTTTTATTTCTTCCTAGAGGCAAAAATGATGGCTGAACTGTTGAAAATCCATAACCATACTGAAGTTGAAAACCAAAAACTGGGGCAGAGCACACTGCCCTCAAGCTCTCCCAGTAGAATCTATTGAGAGAACTTCTACCCATATGTACTTCAGCAACAACAAGCCAATAAATAAAGTGTAGTCCTTTATAAAGCATTGAGCACTTTATGTTCCCTGGAGGACAGCTCCCCTACCCCCACAGTCCCAGCCAGGAGCTTTTTAAATTGGTCCTTCCTCTTCTTCTCTCCTGGCTTGGGAGCCGTCGGGTTCAGGATCTTCTGGTCGAACTGGTCCAGCGTCTCCATCTGGATGTTGGGGATCTGCGTCATGACGACCCGAAGCTCTGGGTAGCGTGGCCTCTGTGAAGAACATCCAGAAATCACTCCTGTTACATTGCACTGTTAACTATGCAAATCTATGCATGTATTCAGCACGTTGACCACACCTTGTCTCGGCAAGGAGTATTTAAAAAGCCAATGCTTAAATACAAGCTACACCAGTTCCCACTGTTTGTTACACTCTTTTTCCACTCCAGCTGTGGAGCCTCAACATTATAATCTCTGATGGAAACACAGCCACCCAAATATATAAAACCTGGCACAGTTTCACTATACTGGATACGACAAAGGGAAAAAATATTACATGATTATAAGGAAAAAAGAGGCGAAAGAGGCAGATTTTAAAAGGCTGGCAGCAGCCGGGCGGTCTGGACGGCTCACCAGGGCCTCATAGATGAGGAAGGCCAGCTGCGTCAGGGCGGCGTTGCAGCCCTCGTGTTGCCCGTGCATCTGCAGCCCCTTCAGCACACTGGTGTAGAACCACGTGACCGCCTCGGGCAGCAGGTTCCCCCCGACCACCTACAGCGGAACACACAGAGAGTCCGAGTGAGCGTGAAGCACCGAGAGAGCAGGGCACTGCAGACACGAGCAAGCCTCTCTGAGAGCTCCCGCTGCGCTTGGGCAGGCTCCACTGACTGCAACTCTTATTTTTTAAACCAACACAGCTGACACGTCCATTAATACAACTGAGTGTCTGATGTGCCAATTCAAAATCAGAATCAGACTTTATTGGCCAAGCATGCTTCTACACATACAAGGAATCTGACTCTGGTTCCAGTGTCTGGTTCCTAGTAGGGCGTGCATACAACGTGAAAAGTGATGACAACAACAAATACCAAACAGCAGCAGTGTTAAATTTCAGATTAAGAACCTTGCTCAAGTGTATAACAGCAGTGCCCCACCCTGGACTCTACCCTGCACCTAAATATTGCTTTCAGACTGGACAGGTCAAGTTATACAGTCAAATCAGTCACAAGCCATACACTACACTGCTCCCAACGACCCTTTCAACAAACAATTATTCCCTCTGCTTTGGAGGACATAAATTACCCCCCCAATGAGCAAGGTGACTGGCTGTTGGGTGTTACTGTCACTCAGCACTCAGCCTGATGGATTTAATACATACACTGGAGACATCTTTAACAAAAAGACAAGGTCAGAAACCTGGTTCTTCATCAGTATGATTTACCCAGCATCCCACCATACCCTACCTGTCGAAGCAGAGTCCAGCCCACCATGGAGGCTGTGCGCTGGCAATTACTAGTATCCTTCCAGGACAGGGAGTTGAACGAGATGGTCAGGAGTGTCATGTAGATGTCCTTAGGGGCAATCACACACAAGCCTTAGCTTCAACATCCTCTATAATGCCGTCTTATACATAGAGGGTTCCCTTGTGTCCCCAATTTCCCAGTGTAGTTCTCTAAATCTGGCCAATTAACCATCCCCCAGGTTTAACTGGCTAGGTAAAGACCTCCCTCCCTACCTCTGATGCACGGTGAACATTACAGCACTGTACACCACCCAGCCCACACACCCAAAAAATTCATTAAATTCATTAAAGCATACAGAGAATCAGCAACAGTCTTCTTGTTTGTATTGTATTTGATGTTTAAAATTCACGATTGACCTCATATCTTAATGACAGATGAGGCAGCCTAGCTACCCTCGCCCTGTTAATTGGTTTTAGATTCCTGAATGCAAGGTGTTATACAGACTAATGGCCTGGTCTCCCTTTAAAAAAGATATAATGTAAAAATAAGTAAGTAAACTAAAACCAGTCAGGAGAGAAAGAGTGACTGGCTGCTGGCTAGGACAGTCACCTCGTGTTGGAGCAGACACTTCCCCAGCTCCGTCAGCTCGTCTGAGGGGTAGGTGGGCGTCACAGAAACAGCCTGGGAAGACTCTGTTGCCATCATTTCCTCCTCTGGAACCAATACACAGAGAGTCAGCATCAAAATGCCCACGGAAACGTCAAAATAACCTCACAAATGTTCCCCAAACCCTTCCCTTAGTCATCACACTGATCTCTTACATCATGTGCCTCCCCCCCCCACCCCCCACCCAAAGCTAAGGAATCCCCCTCCTCGCAACCTGCTGCACCACCAATCCCAACCTTACCCACCCATAAAAAGGGGCAAACCATGCTTCAGTACAAAACGGTTGCCAATGTAGACGCTTACCATCTATTTCCTCTTTGCTGCCTGCCGACTCCGGGGCTTTTTTCAATATGCAGGTCACAACTGAAAGAAAAGAGGGTGAGAAATGTTTGTGCACTCATTTCATCACAGGTTTCATGAAGCTGCATGCACTCTAGACGTTGCTATAATCCTGCCATTTCAGGCAGTCCTGCCATGGCCGGGCCTCCATTCAACAGGCCACACTGAATGGTAGGTCGTGAATCTACTTCCAGTCTTGACCAGTAATGATATGTTCTAACTTCAGACTCAGGCGTATCCATTTCTGTGTACCTGCTCATCTAAAAGCACTCTCAGCAGAGTATGAATGGGAGTGTTCATTAGGAACTTCTGAACATATCTACATTAAAGTACCTGTTGCTCATTCAACTTGAATTGAGACACTTATGCTCTTTTGTGCTGGAAGTCGGCTCTGGATAAGAGTGTCTGCTAAGTTAATGTAATGTAATATAGTGTACCATGGGCTAATAATGAGTCAGAGGAAAACACCTTCAGTGATGTGGCACTGAACAATCTAGTACTTTTCTAAAGACAGTGCTCTTGCTGTTAAATCAGGATTGTAATCTACTGTACGCTGCTGTACTGTATGTACAAGTCTGTTTGCCTATTCCTTGGTCCTCTGTATTGCTTCTTTTTTTATTGTATATTTTTTCTCTTTTCCTTTTCCTCACTCAGTTCAAATTACACTTTCCTGCACTTCTCCTGATGCCTTGTAACGTGAATCCTGTCCTCACAGCACCCACTTAAAAATGATATACATCATCTCTGGGGCTTTCAGGCTTTCCAAAAAGGCTCTAGATAAAACATAGGCAAAAGTGAGGAGCACAGATGGGCTGAATGACCTGTCGTCACCATTAGACCGTGTGTTCCATTATCTGCGGGCAGAACGTACTGAGCAGGTCCAGAACCTCCCGGGTGACCAGGCGCACCAGCTGCTCCTCCAGCATCTCCTGGGTCACCTGATTCTCCTCGCAGGCCTCGTCCTCCTCTGAGCCGCTGGGAGTCCCGACAGAGAGACAGAGAGGAGTCAACAAAGAGTCAGCTGTACCAGTTAAGTATTAGTGATCAACAAGTATTTTGTGTTCTCGAGATGAACTAAAAATATTTCTAGAAATAGCAATTGCCTCTTTTGAAATGAAAAAAAAACATGCTTAGTATACACAACGTTTCACATCCTATTCATGATCCAGTCAAGGGTGGCTCTGTGTGAAAGGTACCACACCCACACACAGCTGGCATTTTGGTGTACAGTCCTCTAAACACAGCGGGAAGTGGCAAATACCAGGAGGACCCACGCTGAGTGGGAGGGGTTCTTACCACAGACTGCTCCTTTGGTTAATTATCAGCCACCGCTGATTCAGTCTCTGCAGAAAAGAGAGACAAGTAACAATATGAACAAGAGATCATCAGCACCACAAACTAAGCATCCCATGTAGTGAGCAGTGAGGCTTTAGCATATCATGTGTGAGTACAAATCCCATTCCAGCATTTAGCAGCAGTTTAGCATACCCAGTAACCAACAGTACAAGCTTTGTGCTCACCAATGTCTGAGCAGACTGTAATAAGTACACTATAAAAGGAGGACCATACAACCACCAACTGTAAGTATGGACATGCTGTGTATTGATATGGATATTACATTTGTTTGTTAAATAAATGGTGTTTATTAATGCTTATGGTTTTTTATCCTTACAATACTGTACACATTCACATTGCACTACCCATTTACACAACTGAATTGGTGGTTAGAGCACTCTGCTCAGGGGTTTAAACAGAAATGTCCCAGAATTCAGATGTATGACATGACTATTCCACACAACTGCCCCAGATATTGAGGTGAACCTCACATGACCTTGGCTTTAGGACAGCTTACCTGCAGCATGTACGCGAACAGAGGCCCCAGCAGCGGGCAGAGAAGACTTTCGTAATACTCCTGAGGACAGGACAGCACCAGCTGCTTCATGAACACCCGTGAGCACAGCCATGTTAAGGAAACCCTCCAACAGACGTGTGCACTCCTCCAGACCAATAATAAGACAAACCCAAGCTGCTATCCGAGGACTACACTGCAGTGGTGTAGCAAGCACTGCAGTTTGTGCTTGCTATATATAGGTCCTTCACCCTACTCGCTCCTGAAGAATTACCACTGATCAGTGCTGGATGATTTCTGGGATAAGTGATTTTTTTTCATTTGAATGTACCAGCTCGAAAATCACCACTCCTCCCTTGTTTAAAAGGTGCTCTGGGGTGTGGAGGATTATTCTACTAGCATATTTCCCCAAAACGGCCATGTTCACAGGCTCAGTTCCACTGAGGTCATCAGCATAAGGGGGCTTCCCTGTGTTTGACTGGTAAAAAAGATGGTCATAAACTCTCTCTCTAAATCCCTGAATTTCCAGCAAAAAAGACACTGTACTACTGAAAACTGAACAAACTGTTTTAGCTCAGGCAATTCACAAATACTTGTGTTCCCTTCCTTATACTGGAGCTAGCTGCAGCACTGGATAAATCTAACCACTGCCAAGCACATTAAGGCACCCGTTTTCAGCTCAAATACACAGTGAAAGTTAAAAAAGGAAATGACAGCTCAGCAGAAAGGATATGCAGCATCGGCCGCAGGCGGTGGTCAGGGACGTTGTCCAGGTTGACGAGGACAGAGTTCACAATCTGCTCCGCCAGACCCTCAATGGTGTAAAAGTCCTGCTGCAGGGATGGTCCCGCATTGCCCAGGACATGGTAGCTGTGGGACAGTGAGGAAAAGAGACAGAGGAGAAGAAAGAGACAGAGGGAGGGAGAGAGAGAGAGAGAACGAGAGAAAGGGGGGGAGTTTGCAGTGTTCCCATACAACTAAGATTTGCACTTGTCCTGACCTTACCCAAAAAGTCTAATGCAAAGTATAATTTCAATTTATATACAATGTAAAATACAATAAATGCAATTTAAAGATTTTTTTTATTGTTGCTGTAGTCAAATTTCTGTGAAATTAGGCTATTTGGAGGATGTAATTTGGGATATTTGATGAGTCATCGAGGATGAAATGTTCCTTTGTGGTGCTGATAAATTCCCTTCAACTGAGCTGAAAGAAAGGTGACGCAGCCAGAAGCACAGAGAGCTTTAGGAGGTGGAAGGAGGCAGGACGTTAGCAGGGAGTCTCTCCCGGTCAGCAGCGACAGTGCCTCACCAGTTGTCGTAGAGGGTGCAGAAGAAACCCTGCATGCGCTCGAGCGTGGTTTTGTACACCGGGGAGTCGTAAATATCCAACACCGGCTGAGGGAGTCCTGCAACAGAGCAACAAGAAATAACATGATTTAAACCGTTATGGTGATAATACCGCCACACATCTCTCAGGAAATATCAGCCTGAGGAATATTCATAACATGTCATACCCTAGAAATGTTCATTCCTGAGCCTGTGTTGTGGATCATGTATAAAAACACAGGAGAAAGTGTCATCTTTTTACACAAAATACTGATTTCACTGCAGCCCTGAACTTCTGTAATTAATCTCATTCAATTAATTTGAATTGACAGGAAATGTTCACTCTTATGTAACTATTAGGCGAATATATCAACTATAGATAAGTTCCATAATATTTAAGTCCATGCTGTTCTATGCATAAATACAGAGTAAAATATAAACCTTTTTTTTTTACCCTAAAGTTATCAACCATGTGACTTTGAGCCTGAGATGCTACCTACCCAGCACCACATTCTTCTCCACGTCCATGACATCATAAGCTCTGGCAAATGTCTCACTCAGTCGTGCCATGTTCTCAGGCAGGAACAGGTTATTATGGGTCCTGGGAAAAAAAGAATGGTTGCCTCAAAGATCCCTTCCACCTGTAAGGCATGACTACATGGTCTTTTTCTAGATTCAGTGAGAAGTGCACAAAAAAAAACCTTGATAAACAACTAAAGGTTCTTTTTTTTCCTGGAACAGCCATGAAATAGCTCAATTGACAGACATAATCCAATCTGAATTTGGTGTGCACGCACTACCTAACTTTTAAAACCTTGAAAAGGTAAAATGCATGTTAACTTCTGTATTGAGGGTGATAGTGAATTTTTAAATTCTTTTTACTTTTTTGCTTACTGCCATTTCCAGTCACATATCCAGTCATATATCAATGCCTGTGAGTTTAAACTCATTCATACAGGAAGCACAGAGCTTTACATATTTTGTGACGATGAAACCACAAGGATTAAAACTAAAGGGCGGATTTTTTTGTGTGCAGAACACATTCAACATTATCATGTTAAAACAGCATTATGTAGGAGTTCAACATACCAGGTAAAAAAAGGTTCTGCGAAACAGGATATGCCACTCACATATACTGTGTTTGAGTAAAAAAATTTGAAGCGGATTCTGTAACTGAAACTCTGTCTCTGACTTTGGGCAAGCGGTTGTACTTTTGGCCATTGGAAGTACTTTTCCGCCCTATTGCTTCCTCAAATGCCTAACATGGCAAATACATTTACTCAGGTGCTCATGTTATGAAAACAGAAATCTCTAATTAATCTATTCAAATGAGTCACACCATTCATCAAGTACCCACCATTCCATACAGCCAACGTTACCATGTTTTTGAATGCTCACAACTGGCTGATCAATGACAAAAGAAGTTGATGATATTAGTAAACCAATGATGTATGCCTGCCAGACTGAAACAACAGCTTGATATAACAAACTGCACTTTGATCGATTTCACACACACGTGTTGTTAGCAATGGTCAAATAATGACCAAACCAGGGACAGAAGCGCTCTCACATTAGGATTCCTTAGAGTGCACAGATGCCTGACTCTTTCCACTGTCCTTCACTACACGTATTCATTAACCCCAAGCGGGGTCCCACGCTCTAACTCTCGCTTCTGCAATCTATAAATCCGAGCCACCAAGAAGCCCAAGGAATGTTTGTGCTGGCAATGAGTACCTTACTGCTAGAAACGGGTTCAGTTCAAAGTCTTTTGAGCTGAAGGCCATTAAAACACAAAAAAATGAAAGAAAGAAACAAATAAAAGAGGTGACGGTTCAGAGCTGAGAGGAAACGGAAAAGAGGCAGGTGTGATGTTTCAGTTTGGTTACCCTAGTCTAAGCAGTGCAAACTTCCACCGGCTCACCAATGAAAGTCAGCACTGCCTGCACGTGCTCGCTACAGTGATGGGTCCCCAACTCACACCCTCTCACTGGACTACAATGGGAGAGGTGGCCCAGGAAGTCTCTGAAGTCTCTAAAGTACGTCCCCTCCCATGTGGAGCACTGCGAGTGCGGTGGACCTCTAGCGTTGCCTCCCGCTTGGACCAGCAGGGGGCAGCACTGGGTCCGCACCCTAGCCCTCGGCTGCGTGTTGCTCTGGGGAGGGGGGGTGCAGTGGGGGGGTACTCACGTCCGCCTCCACCCACCTGATGAGGGCCAGCACGTTGGGCAGCAGGGCGAGCACCTGTGCCGCGCAGGGGTTGCGGTAGATGGGGCTGCCGCCGGGGGTGTAACCGACCACAAATCCTCCGGCCCTGGCCTCTTCCAGGTCTGCAGGCCAGCGGGCCCGCTTCACTACGCCCAGAATGGTGTATACACAAAAGCTGATCTACAGCAGAGAGGAGGGGGGGAGGAAGAGGAGGAGTGTAGGTAAAGGAAGGAGATTAAATTAAAATCAAGAAGAGATGAAAGAGGACAGCAGCTTTAAGGATCTATTCTGGCTTGCACACACACACACACACACACACACACACACACCCAAAGAAAGGCCAAGTGGGGATGGAAGAAAAAGTCCTGGACAGATGGATACCTGACCTCACTGTCCAGAACAACTCAGGTCCACTGGGCACTCACAGTGGCCTTCACCTGCACCTCAAACTCTTCCTGCACTAAAGCCATTTATCCAAGTTTTCTGTCGGCCTGATTGGACTCCTGTTTTCTGTTTCTAATCTGCCGTGGGCTGTATGTAGTTGTTGACATGTATTTGTTGTTGCCATAAAAATACCCACATCGACACAACTAGAAATGCTAGTTTAAAATCCTAAACACATCATTCTGAATGAACTGCTCAACAAAGCAACATTACCATTCACAATTACAACTGATGAAACACAGCTCAAGTATCCATTCATTAGTGACAAGTAAATGCTCCAGGTCAAAAGAAACAAGAGAGAATCCTATATATCTCACCTTTAAACGATCAAAGTTAGAAGCGGAATGCAACTGAAAAGTTTTTACCGCTAACCTGAAGGGTAAATATACTTCCGAGTGAGGCACTTTGACAGCCAAATTATTTTGGGGTGCCCAGTCTTGGTGTTGGGTATCTGCACTCCAGGTTTTCCAGCTCTTTAAATGACCAAAGTTCAGATTTGGGAGGAGGGGACAAACTGACTTTGAGTCTTAGAGCCTTGGGTAAGGGTCATGTCCTCTGGTGAGTAAATGAACTGTGTGGACTGGCAGCCTGGGGAACCAGGACTGGGCACCTCCGAACTACAGGGATGAGAAACCGCCAATCCTTCAGCCTGACACTACTAATGCCGGTGCTCAGCGTGAAATGTCCTTAAGGCGAGGCACCAACGCTCACCCTTGACCTGTTGATCCCGGTCAGATCCTCAGCGGTGGAGTCAGTCGTCGTCTGATCGGCCCCAACAAAGGACAGGAAACGCGCCGGGTCCCAGAGGACGCTGTGAAACAGAAGAAGAGATCAGAGAAAGGCAGGACCGTGACAACCAGGCAGAGTCTGTGTATTTAAAGCGTGGAAAGGATATTCTGACACATCATTAAAAATCCTATAAGGTTGATTTTTTTCAGGGGAAATTTGTTTGTGAATGATAGAGTTGATGGTGAATGGTAGCCTTGCTCATCTGTGCTGTTCAAACTCAGTCAAGTCTTTCTGCTGCTCAATGCTTACTTTCGGCCTAATCATTACATTACATTATTGTCATTTAGTAGATGCTCTTATCCAGGGCGACTTACACAGGTCACCTTTTTTTTTTAACATGTTATCCATTTATACCGCCGGATATTTACTGCGGCAACTGGGGGTTAACTACCTTGCCCAAGGGTACAACAACAGTGCCCCAACAGGGAATCGAGCCAGAAACCTTCTTTTGACAAGTACTGCTCTTCACCACTATGCTACACTTCCGTCCCAATCAACCTCTCAATAAACATTAAGAAAAAACAAGCATTTGAGTGCATCCCTATCTTATTTGGTCTTTACACAGGGGGCATTTTATTTGGTGTCACACAGGGGGCATACTGCCTGGTCTCCTCGGACTGCCAGCGCAGGGACACGGGGGCCATGAGCTCCTCCAGGAAGGCCTTCTGCTTGTTGTAGTCCTTGAACTGGTTACTGATGAGCACCAGAGCCTCCATGAGGGCGCATTTCTCCATCTGTGTCAGCAGCAGCTCGTTGGAGAAGAGCTTCTTCACATGGGTGTACAGCATGTCGAAGCAAGGCTGGGCACGCACACACACACACACACACACACACACACAACCAGGATGCATGTTAACTTCTGTATCAATTTGCTTACAAGGTCTGTGACTTGTCACTTTCTTAACAGATCGACTGTGCAGCTGTCAAAAGAAGTAAGAAAGTGGTCTTGCATCTGCTAAACCATATTTTCAAACAAACTTTAGCAAGGAGAGTGAAGCTTCAAAAGCTTTAACTAACATTTCCTCTCCTCGTTCCAAATCAAACTCAACGGCAGAGTTGCCTCAAGCCATTCCTGTCACTGAACGAGAAACCATCCAGCCTTGCTGAGCCAAAACGGGGCATTGGTAATCAAAAAAAAAGTACCTAAATGTAAAAGCCCATCACCAGTCGTCTAAGCTGAAAAACATCCAATGGAAACCAGTCACCACAAAAATAAAGAGTAGATTTTGTCTCCTCACATGTCCCTGTTCCCTGCTACCAGGGCAGTGGCGATGGACATCAAGAAATTAAGATGGAGCACAGCCTCTACTGTGCCCATTCTGAGGATAGAGAAATCCCTCTCTGCATTTGTCTTCCCCCCTTCACCATCCTCTCCCCCATGGCCCTGCTACCCACCAGGATGAACTGCGGGTAGTCTCGGCACATCTTGATGATGGAAGAGCAGGCATGCCTCCTCACGTTCTTCACTGCTCGAGTCCTGGGGGCCTGCCAAACAACCAATCACAGCAAACCTTACAGCTGCCCATTAGCTGGAGACAATGGGCAAGTGTTCACGGCTCTACACTGACTACTATGTCACTGAACAGGCACTCTTTATCATAACACAGCCCTGCCTCTTTATTTCTCAGGTAAGCAGTGAGTGCCTCTCATTCAAGAGGATTTGTTCACTTTGCTAGCTAAATAGGTCCTTCTGCTTGGCTTCACATTGCTCCTACTTTTCATTTATTCAGCTGCTGCTGTTCTGCATTTTATCACTTCCCTAACTAGCTTGTAGTTATTAATGGCTACTTGTAAAATTACGTGTATTTAGTCTGACTCCAGTGGAATCTTACCCACATTTTAGGTTAAAATAATGCAATTGGAACTTTATTAGGACGTGACATGTGGGCTCCTGTTGATAAATTATTACCTTATGGACAATTTTTTTTTAAAAAATGACTGGGGCTTAAAACATTAATTTGTGAGATGATGATATCCAAATAATAGGTCTCTATGAATATTCATTGGTTAGTGTATGCAGGAGAGTGTGTTCTGATGTCAGGGTCCTGTTAATTATGCCGTTAGGGTAATAAGACTTGAGCAAAGGCAAGTGAGTGCCAGACAGACAGACAAGAAAGCACTGAAAGTTTAGTGCTGTCTTCACTGTGGGACTTTGGTTTCGTTTATTCGTTTCTCAACAGGAATGTTTCAGCGTGTCGTTTCATGCTCAGACCTGTGACATGACAAAGATTTAAGTCTCCTAAATTCTAATTCTGATTTAGAAGTTACAGATTTCTTGCCTGAAACAAATACCTGTCAACCACTGCAATGCCTGTAAATGTTAAATCTACTTTTACCACTTGGTTTGAGCTTGGTTGAGTGTTCAACCTGTGTGACAGCTAAATGAAACTGAAACAAGCCTACTTAAGCTGATGAAAGAAATACTGCTGGTAAACACGCAGGGGCTATATATACAGCTGCAAGGGGAACTGGCAAGATTTCAGCCACTGGAAATGGCCAGCAGTTGAGAAGAAACTGGAGCCCCCTGCTGGACTGGAGGGTATTACGGTTTATGCATTATATTGCCATTGGCTGTCTTCACACCTCATTTATGCTCTCAGTTTGCACATATTAAACTACTAAGTCTAGATATTTATTTCTCAGACCCTGAAAAGACAGATAATCTCCATAACTCTGCTGTAATGGCACACACACTGTTAGCATTAAACATCTTGCCCTGTGCCAAGGTACTGCCACCACAGCTGTCAGTCAAAATCAGCCCTCGCATGTCTCTGAAAGTAACGATCCCCTACAGAAATTCGTATAACAGCAGCGACAGTCCATTGCATTTCCACACCACAAAAGCGTTTCTCGCATGTGATTCTGAGGTGGGTCCTGCGTGCTGGCCTGCGACACCACTGATGGACTCCTACGCGGTGAATATCATCTGCTGATGTGGCAAGGGGACTCGGGAGGACTGGAGCTCTTACCTTGCTCTCTTCTATCACTTCAAACGTGATGGAGGCAAAGAGCTGCAGATGAGAAAAAAAGACGTTCATCTAAGTTAGAAGTTCAAACACAGGAGAGGGGGGGGGGGGGGGGGTCTGCACTCTCTGCATGGCTAGAATAAAGATGCATAACTAGGGGTGGGTCTGGAAAACAGTTAATGCACAAGAGACCACATAACTGCAGATCCGAGGGGAAAAGTCAAATAACCGCAGTGCTTCTTTGGAATGCTGAGTTTAACCAGTAACATCGCTGAGATCTGACTCACAGGAGTAAAAAAGGCACACCATTACATTACATTATTGTCATTTAGCAGACATGTTATCCATTTATGTAGCTCGATATTTACTGAGGAAATTTTGGGTTTAGTGCCTTGCCCTAGGGTACAGCAGCAGTGCCCCAGTGGTGAATCGAACCAGCAAACTTTCAGTTACAAGTTGTCCTACAAGTTGTCCTTCTCCTACAAGCCGCACCAGCATAGTCTTCCTCAGGCAGCTAACATGAAGTGCTGCTATGAAACTTTCCACACCACCCACAGAGAGGAGGGCCGCTTACCTTGTAGAGCACCTGGGGCAGGAACTGAGGCCTGTGGGTGACGAAGGGGAAGAGGGATGACACATTGGTCAGGACACAGGAAAGGATGAGGGGGTCCCGGGTCTCGTAGTTCAGCACAGCCTGCAGAAGTTCGATACCCTGGTCCACTGGTAGTTTCTGGGGTGGCGGATGGGGGAAAACCAAAAAAAAAAGATAATTACCATTCTGATCACCAACAGATGACAACCTTTTTTAACTAATGATGGTGGAACAAAAATTAGACTGAAAGCTTATCATACGGTGCACACACTGACCAAAATAATAATGCAGTCAATGCACTTATGCTCAACCTGTGTAGGCGGGCTATGTACCTCTTTCTCCACGTTCTTGAAAAGCTGTCCCACCACGCTCTCGGTAAAGAAGGTCATGGCGTCCCACTGCACCACAGAGGGGGAGAGGATGGAGCACAGCCCCTCCGCCGTCTTCGCTGTGGACCAGAGGGAGGGGTGGGACACTTTCAGTTCTGCAAATTTCTCTCATGATAGGGCACTGCTGCCCAGGTGTTACCATTACACATTTCAGCATCATGTTACAGTGTGTTATTGGACCCACTGAAGCTACTTTTTCCTTTGTCTGCTCTCCATGCAGGTACTGCTGTATGCTTATTTTAGCACTCCTCTCAGCTTGAGTCTTTTGTACTGGTTGCTCTTGTTACTCCTATGATCTGTATTTAGTGCATGAATGATGTATACATACTATCCTAATGCTGTCACACCTTATAAACAAAACACTGTTTTAACAGAAGAAATTCAAGAGTACAATAAATGCATGTTCTTTTCATAATCGTGACTGTTTTTTTTTCTCACGATCATATTCAACACTTCAGGAATCTGAGTCCTTTGCTGAAGAGGGAGAAGTAATGGAAGCGTGAGAATGAGACATGCAAAGAAAAAAAAAAAGCCCCTCTCTCAAAAGTTCTCCACCATACTCTCGATCTGTGCCAGTCACGGAAGTGATCAAACGCAAAAGCTTGGCCACATGTTAGCCACAACTACTGGGGGGACCACCCCTGCCACCCACACCTTAACCTAAAAACTTTTTGCCCCTGTGCTCTGAGACAGGCCTTTTGCTAAATGACAGGGGACCCCCACCCCCCCCACCCCCTCAGTCATCATTATCCTGTGACACACTGTGAAACTAACCGCACCCTACGGAGCAGACAGCCATGAAGCCTGACCTCACCACAGAGTCGCTAAGCTCTGACTACCACACTGACAGCGCCGACTCTTTTTGATGTGGCAGCCTCACCTTTCCCCTTTTGAGTGTACAGTTCTTCAGAAATGAAACACCAACCTCTTCCCAAAAGCAGACTCAACCATTAGCCTTTCAATATTAAAACTAGGGAGGGGTTCAATCTGAGTAATGAACACAGGCAGCAATTATATCATTATGTAACACAAGTTACATTTCTATTCCTACCACAACTTCCTTAATATTGGACATAATATATAACAACATAATTACTTCACCCAGACACAAGCAAAAAAAATGTTATGCAAATAACCAACATAAAAACACTAGAGTCACCTGTACAATGATCCACCTAATTGGACTTTGAAATTATATTTCTTTGGGAGAAAACCTAACCCCTAGCAGATATCCCAAGCACACAGCAAGTAAATAGGAGTCATTTATACATGCGCAATTTCCACAGTTTAAGCTTAAGAGGTCATCCCCCCTCTGCCATATCCATATTTTGAAAGCAAAGGCCAATCCCTTTTGGTTTCATCACCCCCTCAGACAGAGTGATCGCGAAGGATAGAGGAGGCCTTGCCACTCACACATGGTGGTGCCGACATCGATGGGCGTGTTGATCTGGTACTGCAGCCACTCGCTGGCGATCTGGAAGGCCTCCAGTGGCACGATCCTGCAGGCGTTGCGAACCACCTCACCCTGCTGTGCCCGAAAAGCTGGAGCGACACAAATAACCAATCACAAAAGCTGGAGCGACACAAACAACCAATCACAAAAGCTGGAGAGACACAAACAACCAATCACGCTGAGCAACACCACCACTACAGACGTATCCCCATAATATTCCCGCAGTGGCAATCACATTTGTCAACATTAAAGAAGAAGCTAATTAACACACAAATCAAATGCAGCTGTTAAGTAATACTGGTATGGAATATTGTTCTGCACTCTGATTAGACAAGACATTAATTTAGCGTTGAGCATATAATGTACCACATGCCATCTAAACCCAAATTGACAGCATCTAAGTATCTACTAGATATTAATATTTCACTATTTTACAACAAGGCAAATGGGGTTATACATTGTCTTGACACCTTTGTGCGCTTTTCTACAGTTTATTCAGACCATGGCCTGATGCCTGGCAGCCATAAGTAGCAATATTAACAGAAATCATAAAACTTAAATTCCATGAAAAATGTTTTTTGAAGCCACAAGAATAGTTAGGAGAGTTAGGAGAGTTTATAACCAATTCTTTTGAAAATATCCATTGGCTAAAAGAAGTCAACAGATAATATATTCAAATTTTGGAAAAGAATATGTTATAAGCCCCTCAGCACATGTCCTAAGGTCTGCTTGTAAGCATCGTCAAACTACAGTATTTCATTTCAAAACTGGAACTTTTGAGAGAAAATGCTCACAGTTGAAGAAGGAGTTGAAGTCCTCATCGCTGTCAAAGTCCACACGTGAGTACTCACAGCTAGGGCTGTCATTTTTGGATGGAAACCCAGTCTGTGAGAGGAAGGAGAGTTTAACACCCAGCTGCCCAGAGCAGGCAGGAGCACATTCAGACAGAACAGTGCTGGGAAGAGAGTGTGATCAGGTACCTTCACCAGGTTGGTCATGGTTGCCCTCATGTACTTGGTGGTCATCTTCACAATGACAGGATCTTTTGACAAAATGTCATGTCTGAACAAGGTGCCCCATGTAATCTGTGTAGATGACCTCAGAAACTACAGATATCAGAAAAAAGGGAAAAAAACACAACTGATTTGTCTAAAGATAGCCTGCTCTGGATGTCACTAAACAAGGAAATCCAGTTCTTACCCAAACAACTATGACTGAGAGCAGTCTTTGGGTACATTTAAGTCATCACTTTCTGATACTTCCATAAAATTGCACAAAATCCTGTTTGTCTCTGTAACAGTAAGAAATTTCAACAAGGTACAGCAGGAACAATCAGGTGAGAGGGTTTACCTGGCTAGGGTGGGTGGTGAAGGCAAGGAATGCTTCCATGAACTTGTTGAGGTTGCTAGGAACTTCCACATCAACATCAGATCCCTTCAAAAAGAGAGACATCAGTCAACATGGCTGAAATCATCATACATCAGCAACTTATTCTTCCTGTAGTGATGTTTTGCAGCTTCTCGGTCAAATCATTTATACTATCCATGCCTACAGTGGTTTTTGCATGTATAAATGTAATACTTTCAAGCCTTATTATTATCATGGAAACAGTCAAATTCTCCTAATTTTGGGCTACTTCAAAGATGGAATTGTGGGGGGAAAATACTTTTTACCAACATAATACATTCACTTGTAGGAACATTTTCAGATTTAGGCCATTTCCCATGGCTTTTCTAGGGCAGAGAGAGATATTCCAGCACTTTCCATGACTAATCCCCAAGACATACCAGGACAAAAATATTGTGATGTCTCTTGTCAAATGAAATGTACTGTTTATACTGAAGCCAAGGCCAAACAATGGGCAGGTTACTCACCACCAGGGAACAGAGCTGACTGCCCAGGGCACACAGAACCTGGCACAGTCTCTTCAGGAAGGTGTAGTGTCTCTCCACCAGCCCCGGCCCATCGACCGACCTGGGTGAGACACAGGCACATTGGCTGACTGGCTGAACCAGTACTCATGTGGGTGAGCAAGGCACCATGTACTCTGGTCAAAGGCACAAATTACTTCAAGAACACTGACAGTGATATCGGCTCCTTTCGGAAAGTGGGAGAAGCTTTGGGTTAATGTACATAGAGAGTAGATGAGTAATGCGTGGTCTTACTGTGGGTCTGAAAACTTGTTGCACATGGCTGCTCCATCCGCAGACCTGGAACAGAGACAAGATGAGTGACTTTCCAGGTAGAAACTGCTGCAGAAAGCACCTGCCCAACTATGTAGTACATGCACACTCATACCAATACTGGCCCAGCTCTCAACTAACACAGTATGTAAAGGGGCTTAACGGACCGAGCAAAACTCAAAGCGCGCAGACGGCACAGACGATTATGATCTCACTCTTTCAGTCATCGTGGCAGGGTTAAGCTGCGGTGGAACAGCTCCCAGACTGAGGAAGAACACGTAGAAACATTAAGGGAAGAAAAAGCAGTACTGACTGTGCAGCTGACAGTATGTAGTGCATGGCCACGTCGTCGAACAGCACCATGAGCGGTTTCCTGTCCTCCAGCTTGCCCTGTGGAGTAACACACAGCACAGCAGGAAAACAGTACCGATGAGTCATGACGAGCGATTTGAAAATCAGTCAATTAAGATCAGTGAATTCTGTGCAGCACGATGCCCAAAAAAAAAAAAAAAAACACACACAATGTCCAGCTCTTCCAATGCCCAGCAAGATTTTAGGGCCAAGGAAGCCATTTTGGCAAATGTCAAACAACAGTGTCTTCCCATTTGTGGTTCAATATTATTAATCATTTTGCCTT
The DNA here is from genome assembly GCF_013368585.1 of Megalops cyprinoides. Lineage (NCBI taxonomy): Eukaryota > Metazoa > Chordata > Actinopteri > Elopiformes > Megalopidae > Megalops > Megalops cyprinoides. The sequence goes on from NC_050597.1 coordinate 9,809,224, forward strand.
TCATTTTTTTCAAAAAAGTTTACTGAAGTCAATTTTTCAATATTATACGCAAATGGGAAGGGTGGGTTATATGGCGTGCTGGGGTGCTGTCCAAAGGAAAAACACGGGTCAATACTTCCTAAAGGTTCTCATGGGGGAAAAGCCCAGATCAAGTCTAAAGGTACACCAGTTTTTAATGATAGGCTTCACTACGCATTGAGCCCATGGCTCCATGTTGGTATGCTGAACTCATTCCAGTCTGGCTATTCCAATTATAAATGTGGGTGGCATTCATTTTTCCCCAAAGTGAGTTTACTCATACTATTCCAGTAGTAGGAAGATAGAATGGAACGTCAGACTGCCTCTCCTGCTCAGTGCACAGAAACCCACCTTCCTGCTGACAGCGATAAGTAGGCACTCAGCCGCCTCCAGCTGCAGCTCCGTCTCCCCTAGCAACAGGCACAGCATCTCCAGGAGACGGCAGTTGTCGTGGGTGATGTGGACCAGGGCCACCCAATCAATGTAGCCTGCCAGAGTGTTGAGCGTGGCCACGCCCACTCGACAGTGTGCCTTGGCCTGAGTCACAGAGGGGTGTAAGGAGACTATCTTAACATGAGCAAGCTGACACACTGTGCATTACAGTGCATTACACACAAAGCAATAAGGCCCCTGTTATGTCCTCATTATTTCTTCTCACACATATTACTGGGTAATTACACAAGACGGTATGTAGTGACAGGAGTTCTTATATGTCCTACCATTAACTCAGACAACTGGGAAAAACCATGCCTGAATCTGTGCTGAATCTTAGCCTCTTTATTTTAACAACCAATCACGCTTACCTTTGATTCCTGACTGGGATTTCGCTTCTGGAAAAGGAAGATATACATTTGTAAATATGTTCCAAACTTTAGAAGGCATATAGTAACTTCAAGCCCTGATCACTATCACATGCATGTTTTGGCAGTGTAAGAGGAAGAATGTTTAACTACACAAAATGTTAGCAGAGCTACATAAAATAATGTTATTAAATTTACATTACATTTATTCTTTCGGCAAACAATCTACAGCATTTAATAGCTCCTGACACTACGACATCAGTTTTTTCCCCCATAAACCCTGTGGCTATTACTGTCATTCAAACATCTTACTGATGATTCCAATAATAACTTACAACAGTGCAGTATACAAAGGACATTCAGATCCCTACATTACCCAGGGACTGCTTTTATTAATTAATGAAAAAGGCCTCTGTAAGCCAATTTGGTCTCTCAGTGGCTCACGGCCTAAAGCCTGAGTGTCGCTGAAGTGAGGCACACATGACACACTGCAGATATGGCCACTTGACATTACAGTTTTGTTAGCAAACAACATTTTCTGTCGTACATATATGTGGAAACAACTTTGTAAGTGACAAGGCCAAATACACTGCAAGCTACAAGTTTTTAGCTTGACATTTTTAGATGTGTATTAAGGGCTGTATGCGCAGCCTTGTAAATTCCATGTTCAGCCCGCAACAGAGGCTGGGCTGAGAGCATCAGGTCTGTATGCTGTACATTAGTCTCTCTTGCCTAAACCTTCTGAGCGAGCCCAGAGTGTGGTGAAGGGGGGGGGGTCTGACCAGGCGCCGGTATTCGTCCACGTTCCGTTGCAGGATGGTGAGCAGGAAGCTGAAGATGCTGTCCATGTTCTGGGTGAGGGTCTGCTGGATGTCCCTGCGCCGCTGCGTGGGCAGTGTCTGGAAGGTGACAACGTCCTCCGCCAGCCGCAGCAAAATCAGCATCACCAGCTCTGTCTGGGCCTCCTGCGTGTGGGTGGGAGCTACGGTTTCAGTTTGTCTGACCGCCCTAAGTTTACACTATAGAACCTGGATATTGCCTAGAGGGATACAGGCTCAACAACTGGAAGCATGTCAAGCTTTTGTGGAAACATAAACCACTCTGAAAATAGGATTTAAAGCTTAAAAGTTATAAACCTTAACACTTTCAGGCCACATTAGAAACCCAGCCCCCAGTTTAGACTGCTTGTCCCAGCAGTAATTATTTAATGTTTTCATTTCAAAGGTTATTTTTTGTGTTTTGCTTTGCCTTTAAAAACATAAAATGACACATACAGGTAGGGCTTTCTGAAAAATCACTAAGCTTCTAACTAGTTTCAGGCTTAATTTAAGAAGGCAGAGGAGAACAGACCCCTAAATTGGTGAGGGTTTCCAGTTCCGTGAGCATGTCTGGCCAGTGCTGAGGCCATTCCCTCTTAATCATTTCCACAACGATACGGGACAGGACATCTTTTATGTGACTCTCCTCCTCCAAGATGGGGTATGTGCCCTGTGATGCAGCCAGGACACAAACGCATTACATTACATGCATTTACAATACATGTTTTACTTTCATTTAAAGTGAGAGCAACATGGCTCAGAAAACTTTGCAGATTTTCCTTGATATTAATGGTTACAACAGAAAAAAAACAGGCAGACTAAAATTTCAGTTTGCATTCATGAAGTAGTAGATGTAATGCCCCTTTTGACTTACATTTGATAATAATCCCATTGCACAGTTCTTTAGATGGACCTTCTCTTGCTGTGGCATGTTGTTCCAGCGAAATCTAATATTTCAAAATACATTGGGTCATTTACAGATCAATGGCGAGAACAAATTCTTAAAGCAGAATTTCTTTCAACAAATGAACTTCTAGTTTTAGAAGTCTTACAGTCCAAATATTGTAAGATTAGATATAATCCCTTCTGGCAATGAATGGCATTCAGTAATTCGATATTGTCACCCAACCGAAATCTCCAACATTAAAATGTACAATTACAGAGTTTCACGTACTTGATGACATGTTCCAGTATTTGTAAGCCGAAGTGTCTTACGACTGCGGTCTGAGACTTCTCTGCTAGTTGCAGCCCACAAGGAACGCAAAACGGGCATTTCTCTTTGAACTCCTCACAAAACTGTAAGAAAACGGAGACAATACATTGATATCAAAATTGAAAAAAAAATTAATCGCTTCCTTAACTACAGTCACGTTTAAACACACTTAGTATTGCTGATGTGTTCGGCTCCTTGCATGGTAGTGCACCAGCTAGTTACTAACTAATGATTTACCAAGCAAAGCTGCAACACTCTTTTTGCAAGATAACTAACTTGCTGTTCGTGCATCTAGATTCACACGTGGGGCTGGACTGTAGCTAACTAGCTAATGATCTGTCAAGTATTGTACCTTGCTAGCCGGACAGTTAGCTAGCTGAGCCGAAAGAAAGCTAACCAGCGATCCCTAGACTGTATAGGAATTCATGACACATTGAATGATCCCACAAACAGTTAGTAAGCTATTTAAACAAGTCACGAAAGACAAGTTCATGTGGAAATATTAGTTATCATTATTAGTTATGTTGCCGCTTCGACCCTACTCATTGTCTAACTGCATCAAGCGAAATGCAGTTACCGGGTGAAATGCTGTTCTGGCCAGCGAAACATCAACTAGCCATGTAGCTTGGAATGAATGAAACCCACAGCAACCTAGCGTGAAGGTTCTCACATTAGCCAAGTTAACGGTAACGTTACTTAGCTAGCTATCATTAGATCACGACTTTAAATGTCGGCGTCTCCATTGCTTATTTTGACCCAGCTCACAACACCCGAGAAGGAGCTGACTGGTTAGCTAGCAAGCTTTTCTGACATTGCAATATCTAACTAACTAGTTTCACTCAAAATGTCAAAACACGTCTCATGTTGCTAGCCAGATAGCTAGTTACCTTTAGGGCCTCCAGGCGGTATCGTTGGCTAGATTCTGCGTCCATCATTACATTCACAGCTTTAATTAGCTGATCGCACATTGCAGCTACCGGTTCCGCCATAACTTCTATTATTGTTTGGAAGTAGCAAATGAACAATCTAAATGAGGCGAGCTGTGTAATATACAGTACAATACTAAACACCTGCAGAAGGACTGCACGCGTACCAGGTCTTTACACCATGTACACACACGCGACGTGCTAGGCCGTGCCGAAACACGGCGCATGAGTATTTTACGATAATTTCTAAGGCTTTATGGGACTCGTAGTTTTGTCAGCTCTTGGACAATTTTGAGCATTGACTGCTATGCCGTAGGTAGGGTGTATGACTAAAACGTGCTTTCCGTTAATGTCTGGAACCTTTAGATGAAACAATCTGATTTTATGAATCCATTCGTCAGGAAGAAGTCATATATCTACAAAGCACTACATGTGTAGTTAAAAATGATCATTTTAAACCAAAGGATTGGAGAAAAGTGGTTACTTTGTTCATGTTCTGCTCTTCAACAAAATATTTCTTGACAGGTTTCAGAAAACATCTCTGAGAAGTAGGCCTAAGTTATCTCATGACATTGTACCTGAAATAAAACAAGCATGATCATTTTCCAACAAATATTTATGATGTCAGTGCTAATACCGCAAATACTGTCATTCTCTGTCATATTTTGATAGTCTCTATCTCCCTGTCCAAGTACTTGAATTGTTAAACATGTGGCTTAGTCGAAACAAAATATAATTTCATTGAAAAAATAAAATTTCGTACTAATAAGTATGGAACTACATGAAACGTGTAGGTATTTTTTTCAGTTTATCAGCTGATGCGCAAAATCACCCTTGACGATTAATGCCTTTGGAAGAATAAAAAAAAAACACAATTCCAACACAAATATGTAAAATATTGTTTATATATTGTATATATATTATCATTTTAATGCCATTCTGCTATTCAGTTAGCAGTTTACTGACAATCTCAAGAGAGCCGGCAGCAATGACCCCATAGTTTTTATGAAAAAAAAAAACACTCATTGAATCCGTCTAATTGTAATCGCGCATCAATGATGTATGTCTGTTATTGATCTTAAAAGGTATTTCTTGCTTGATTTTACAAACACACACATATGTAAATATATAAATATGCAATTTAAAAGTTTCTTATATTCAGTCCGCCTGTGTCCCGGCGTGACAGTAATTCCCATTGTTGATGCTGTGCAGGGGTGGGACAACCTTAAAGAAAAAAGGCGGAGTTTGAATTCCATGGGAAGGAGTTTCCTCTTTGTACGTCACCGGGGCCGGGCTAGCGTTTGTTGATCTTGCCCAGCAGGGAAAATCAGGCAATTTCCAGTGAGATATGTCTGTGGCTGTGTTGCACACGCAGAACTGCGGAGTTGCCACAACACAGATGCATGTATCTGCCTGTTTGTACTTTTCATTGACTTTGGAATGTAGCTAGCCGGCTGAATTTCTACTCCAGCGTTGCTTGTCCTGTTGAGGAGACAACTGGCCAGCAACTTGCACCAGGTACGGACTATTGCTATTGTGTAATGAGTGGCTGCCGAGGTAGCTGATCGCCACGGAAGAAACTTTCCTTTCCGCGAAAAGGCCTTGTTCCCCTGCAACAGGTTTCTACGAAGGAACAATAATTAGAATTGACAGACCTGGCTACATCGCTTTGACTAAGATTTTCTTTAAAGGTGGAGCTCGCAAGGACAGAGTAGAAAGGAAGAAAAACTGCGGCTATACCGTTTTTTCTGGCTCACTGGAACCGCTGTATCACACCTTCGAATCCACGATCAACGCTTCTGGCAAGCGGTGTAAATGCGGTACGAAGCTAAAATGATGCCGGTGAGTACCAAATCAGTTTAACTCTGTTCTAAGTGACATGTGCTTTTGTCGTTTTCTCTTAATGTCTGTTTTTTAAACATATCAGCCAAAATTGCAACTTGATTGTAGAATAGAATATGTAAGGTAATAGCCTAAACCGGCTAAATGGGTTTATTGTGTACGATAACTATACTATCTCGGTTACCTTAATGTTACTTGTTTTTGTGGCTGTAACGTTGATTGGCCACTGCTGCTGCTCAGTCAAAGATTTATTGTGTAGATGTGGAATTCTATAGAACTATCCATTTGATTATTAAAATAGTAAGCCTATATTTACGTAGCGAATGCGGTACACAGTTTAGACAAGGTGTTGCCTGTATGGAGTTTGCAACCGATTCGTTTAATGTAGCCTAATATTCCTTAAGCATGAATGCCATCTTCTATCTGCCAAAACCGACAAATAGTGTACGGTGAAATCTTCGGCTATTTCTATCAGTTATGGGCTGCGTTACTTATATTATGGCTACAGTACTTTAGCAACCCCATCATTAACAGAAGTCATTTCTTAGTTGTTTATGTTTGCAAGTTTACGCCTCTAATGTTTCATTCTGCGGTATAGCCCACATCTATAAATCAACTGCTCACATACTGCCCAGTAAACGGTATTATTTCATCAATCTAAAACCTCATGGTTGAACCAGATCCATTTCATGGATTGGAAATTCACGCTGCAATTGAACCGTTCAATTTAGGGACATATGAGGTCGCTATCACTATATCGGATAAACAAAATGAAAATGGATTGTTGTTGCAACTCCTTATGCAGCAGCTGTAGTGGTCTGTAATGCGTTGTTCAAGCCCGGGGAAATTGATGTAGGTTATTTTTTTTTGGAGCTGCGGGCTCAGCTCACGTCGAGTTTACGCGTTCATCGATAATAACGGGTGAACACGAGTTCATCAGTTTAAGATGTAAGTTACATATCATTTGAAATCACTAACAACACAATTTTCGCCTCAGTCAGTTTATCCAAAAACAAATTTATCCCAAACAAAATTTGACAGTACAGTGGGTTACGTGGTATAGAAATTGACAGACGACTCAGGGAAACGAATTGTCTTCGACTTTCGCTTCTCAGGGGCCCATTTGAAAAGTCTGTTGAGAAATTGACGGTGATGGGTTGCCTAGTATCGGTTTCGCCAGTAGGTAAAGGTTTACATTCCAGCGGAGTTGTGCGCCGAAACTGGAAACCATCATCATTAACACATTGAGAAAAGTCACTGTTACATGGGCTATTTTCCGTACACGTTTCTTATAAATGATTGTAATGGTTGTCGACAAAGCGGTTCTTATTTTTATGAAAACGATGGGATGCATTCATGAACATGTAACAGGGCAACAGCTGTCCAGAGAAACCAGTCAATTTTAAGGTAGATGAAATTAAGTAAATTTCGGCATATGTGTATGCTTGAAACGTGTGTTTCAAGCTAATTACACCTTGAAACCGTCTAATTTTGGTTTGAATTGACATAATTTGTCATTTCCTTTTGCATTATTGTCAAAATATTAATTTCTCAAGCTGTAATGTTAGTAATCTGTAATGAGTTATATTAAACTTGCTTGCCACTAAAATATGACAGAGGTTTGGTGCAGGCAATTTTCAGCACCAGGGGCTTAATTTTATTGGCTAGTGTTCTAATGTTTTTCATTTTCTGGTCACACTTAAAACCATAGACTCATTCAGCACATAATTTTCTGGTGCTTAGTTTATTGTTAATGATTAGCCTACCGCTTGAAAAATCTCTGGGACTGCAAAGCAAATATTAAGCTTAAGGTCAAACTGTGCAGTAAATGTTTCGCAACAGGATTTTATTTTTGGTCTCACGGTATGTTCATTGCCAATGAAGTCACTAGCTGATACAAATCCACACCGAGACTGGTACAGCGATTTGGTCATCAGCTGAAGAAGATTATGCTCTGCGCCACAACAGCACTCCTCCAGTATGGCTGTTTATTTCCCATGGAGATGGCCATCTCCCTCAGTGAGATAAGCTCATTAGGCAGTTATTATGTAAGCGATGTGGTTATGGGGGGCCTGTGGTCGTGGTTCCAGCATTAGCGGGAAGCTGACTGGGGATCCGCAGGGAGCACCCAGCACACACGGAGTCCATGTGTTCGTACCAACTCCTCCCTCCTTGCGTGGAGCAAAACTGGTAGCGTGAGGCTTGCTGAGACTGCTAATAAATTGTGAGATCAGTTAGGGCAGTTCAGGGAGCTGCAAAATAATGCAGGACTGTGAGTGAGTTTTTTTTTTTGGTTTGTTTTTTGAATCCTCACCACTCCCCTTTGGAGGACAACTTTGTTCAGTACAGTAAAGTACATCTTTACATTTATAAACATTCTTAACATTTAATATATAACTTATATACAATATCTTAAATGTATAGCCTTCTGCCAATGCCCATGAAGCTCTGTTGTGCCTGTCATGGAGCTGGGGAGTATTAAGTGATGTTGTTTGTCTTGGCATTGGCTTTGCTAAAAGATCTAGGCCACATAGTTTATGTCTGTGTCTTGCAGCAGAGTTAGATCGCTGTGTCCTTGATAACCTATCTGGGAGAAAGCCATGTAGTGAAAGTCCCATATGTGGTTTACGCTGGCTTGAAACTAGGCCGATGTAGGCTTTGTCCTATGTAGATGCAGTCAGAAAGTGACGCACTTTTGGCTTCTGTCGGTTCCAGGAGTGAATGGAAACCTCTCATTTTAAGTGCCACGTCCCTTCTTGATCTGTGAGACGAGTAGATTGCTATCTGGGTTTCCTGGGAAGGGAAGAATTTCGCTCAGAACCTCAGATCTCGGTAATCACTGTGTTCACTGCCCTATATTTCCGGATATGTGCAGAAAGCAGCGGTGTATTTGTGGAAGCAGCACATCTTTAGAGACACATGAAGTGGTCAGAAGAAAGGCACACCTTCAGAAAAGGGAGAGAGTGTTTCTTGCAATATGAGAAGAAGCTGCTTAGATTTTCCCCGAGACTTTTTGTAATTGAACAACACAGTACCACTGAATTCCAGTTCAGCTCACAAATGCTGCATGATCAGCTGCTTCTGATATTTGACAAATGCGCAGCGTTCTCAATTTAAAAGAATCAGAATTGCTCCCAGTGAAGCCGTGCACTTTTAATGACGCAATTCCTTCAGGGAGTGCAGTTGGATGTGCTATTCACTCCCGAGTTTTTAAACGCTGACCTTCTCATCTCACAAGTGCGGCAGGAGGCCAAGCCAGCCCTCACTCTGTAGGAAGGGCGATGGATTTTTGCCAAGGGCTTCAGAGATGCGCACCCCCCCTCTGCGGCTCACTCTGGAATTCCACACATCCTTTGCTCTTGGTTTGCCTCACAGATTTCAGAGATTTTAAGATCGTTGCCTGAACTCCCAGTTGCATGTAAAGGCTGGAGGTTACGCTCAAGATGTTACCTGTCGATAGTCCTCCTTTTCATGCATAGATTATTTTCCATTTGTGGGTTGCCAGACAACAATCCCTGACAACAATCCCATAATCTCACTGCTGGAGTTGAAGGCCACAGTGAAGGGACAATGATGTTTTTCCACAATGCTGCCCAAGTTCTTTCACGCTGGGCTTGGCTCAGTGGATAAAGGTCACGGCAAACAATGGACTTTTCTAAAATTAACTGGTTCATCTTGGGTAAAGCAAAAGACCGACAGAGATATGTTCTGGAAAGCGAGGTTGTTTGGCTTGTACCATATTGTTTTCAGTGCTTGTGAAGGTGCTCAAACTCCCAAGGGAGTAGATGGATATCAGGCATGCCAGGTGTTTGCATAGGGGAGATTGGATGGTTCGTTGCGATCTGCAGGTCTTGGAATGCAAGTGGGTTTAGTGACCTGTGCACAAGCTGCATTGCTTGGTGGGAAATTTTGTCATTTGTATATGACACTCAACACAGACTTGATTCAGGGAGGTTCTTCTTAATTACTGTGTCTTAATTATTGTGTGCGAATGAGAAAGTGAGCGAGTGTGTATGTGTATTTGTGTGAGTCAGTGTATGTGTGTGTGTCTGTGTATTAGTGTGTCAGAGAGAGAGAGGGAGAAGAGGCGAAAGGGAGGGAGGATGCAGGATGTGACTCACTCACCTCCAGTAAAACAGCTCGTCAGCAATACAGCATTAATCAACTTGTCAACAGTGACAAAGTACTCTGGGGGTGATTATCCTGTGCTGTATGACCTACTGCTGCCATTCACACCAATTCATTTACCAGCAACCCAGACCCTTACGCTTGGGCATCAATAACAATTTTCAGGGTCGCAAGAAAGCGTCGCTCCCTCACTGCCTGCACAATGGCTCCAATAAGTCTTCACTGCAGCACATTGTGTAAGGACCACTGCTGAGCACTGATAAGGCTGCAGCTTTTTCACCGGATGTGCAAAGGAACCAACATGTCAGGCACTGTTATATTACACTGCATTCATTGTCCTATAAAGCTGAGGCCTTTTTGTGGGTGCCATTTCTACTGATAGTGTTGTTAGGCATTTTTATTTATATTGTAATGTTAATGAGTTGCAATTGTCCTCTGCCTGTCCTACGATAATCTATTTATTAGTTATAAACAGTTGGTCCCAGTTTAGATAAGGTGTAATTTTCACCTCCCAAAATTAAAAAAAATCATTGCCCATGTTTGGCTGTAACAGTCAGGGAAGCAACACTCACTCACTCACTCACACACACACACACACACACACACACACACACACACAAAAAAACATGTCCTGCACTGGAAAATTTCATCCTGTGCCATCCTACAGCAGTCCTCTAAACAAAATCACCTAACAGTTTACACTGAGATTTTATCCACAGACTGCCTGGGGTGTGTGTGTGTGTGTGTGTATTGTATATGTGGGTGTAGGTGTGTGTACAAACACTGTAATTTAATTAACTTGAGGAGGTTCAGCTGTCGTGTGGAATAAAGGGTATAACACAGTGAGTGGAGCCAGAAGGTGAGCTGGTAAAGAAAACACCTTGGAATTGGGTGGCAAATCTGAATGAGACAATAACGTTATCGAAAACCGTGAAAAGAGCATCTGTTAAGGAGGTATAGATTTTCCTGTCCAAGGATCATGGTAGAACTCTCCTGTGTGATCAGATTTGAAAGGTGAGGTCTTTTAGAAAGGGCAGTCTGTCTGTTCACAAAGTGGATATTGTGAGGTGAATGTCAAAAGCTGAAAGGCTAGTCACCTCAGGGAGAGTAGTGCTGGCGTATTAAGAGCTAACCTGAAATGGCTCGGAGAGTTCAGTGTGGGTTATTGTGTTCCTCCACTTGTTCGTAAACCATCGTACCCAAACAGTGGTTTGCTCCTCTGAAGAGACACTTGGCAGTCAGGCCTATATCACTGTGTGGGAACTGGATATTCGCATGTTGCCCAGAGAAAGGAGAGGAGAATGGAGAAGGCGGGGTGTGGAGAATGGGCGGATTAGCGGTTAACAGGATCCATTCAACTCGGGGGGGCTTTAAAAGCCAGCGTGGTCATAAATTGAATTAGGTATTGATTAGTGGTTTCAGGCTCCTCTCTCTTCCGAAGTTAGTGCCAGTCACAAGGAACTGAAGCCTCTCGGAGTTTCACTCAGGCCAAGACTCCCTTGCCTCCTGACCTGTTGAACAGGCAGAGAGATTTCTCTGCAGCACAGCAGACGCAGTGTTGGGTGGTTATGTTCTGTTTCCACACATTGCTCTGAACCTTATTTCAGAATGTTGTTCATTTGAAACAGGGCGCGCAGTGTCACTGTGAAGGGAGTTAACAGATAGCCTGCAAGTGAAAACATTTGGAGAAATCGATTCCCACTCCTCTATCTGAAGTGCCTCAGTTTAGTCTGATTGTTTCAGTGACAATATTTTACAGTCCTCCTGGCACAGCTCCTGTACAGACAGGTGTTTATAGGGGGCTACAGTATGACAGCGGAGTATAGTGTTCACAGTGAGTGGTGGTCGCACTGTGGGAACAATTCCAGGCATGTCTTGGAATCTAGTTCCACCAGATTCTCACAAGACGCTGCAGCTGAGGGTAGTGTGCAGTTATGTACACAACAGCCCACCAGCGAAGATTTTTTTCTTATTTATTGTTACTTATTTTTCTCCATGATGTCAAGCAAAGATCAATAAGAATATCTCACAGCATCGGCTGCTCCGTGATTATCATCTGAAGGACTCCGGCATCCTGGAAGAGTGTCAAAACTTTATGCCGCGGAGGCTCATGAGAGAGATATTTGCTGCCGCAGTCCCACACTGCTTTCCTTTGCAGCAATAATTGGATTCCAGGGTTGCTGATTTAACAGGGGCCCCCAGGATGGCTTGCTTACCTGAGCAATATCTCTAATGGCTAAGGCGGTGCAGGCGAAGGCCTGCCCGCCTTCTGCAGGGCACCCCCACAACCTCCCCCAATGGCCTGGTGAAGGACACAACCTCTGTGCGCTGTGACCTCCCCTACCTCCTTCTCCGGGGAGGAATCACGAGAGGCGGGGGCAGGACGGACCTGTATATATGTCTTGACCCACTGGGCTGTGATTCCCTGACTCTGCTGAGCTTCGCCCTGCTGCAGACAGAGCCCAACACTGCATCTCTGTCCCCTCATTACATCACATTATATTATTTGCATTTAGCAGATGCTCTTATCCAGAATGATTTACATAGGAAATAATTTTTACGTTATCCATTTATACAGCTGGATATTCACAGAGACAATTGTTGGTTAAGTACCTTGCCCAAGGGTACAATAGCAGTGCCCCAGCGGGGAATCAGACTGGTTATGAGTCCTGCTCCTTACCACCATGCTACACTGCTTCCCCTGCCGGACACTTTCTGTCTTTGAGCTGTTAGTTTTGGGGGTATCACATTCGCTGAGGCAGGGTGGGGCTCCACATTAAAAAGTCATAAATTTGTTTTCTTTAGACTCATCTTTATTCTTGTAGTTCTTTGATTTTAACATAAGACAGGCTTGTTTCAGAGCTGCTGCAGGTCTGCATAAGCATCTTATCTGATATTCTTGTGACAAGACGAATATTTTCCTTGTTGCAAGGTGAGACATAGTCTTTAATCATCTGCTGCTGTGGAGTTTACGTGACTTGCTTACTTAAGAGATGAAATGATGCACTGCTTGGGAATCTCAGCCGCTTAAATCCCACCTGAACAAAGCCAAAAGCCTTTCATGTGTAAATTGTACTGTAGAGCAAGTGCTAGTTGCAGTAGAAGCAACAGCTTCTGTGGGACTGTGTAATACTGTATGCAGGGAAATGCTATGACATACCTCTAGTTTTGATGCAGTTACTGCAGGTGAATACATAAAACCCAGTGAAACTGCTCTGGTATCCAGCAGTTTTGTGTGGCATTGTGTATTTATTCATTGTTAGGCCTGGATGTGTTCATTTGTGAAACTGATTTGATCTTAATCTGGGTTCGCTAACTTAATACGGGAAAGTTGTGTGAGTGAGCTGATAGTGGCTTAAGCCCTGTGACGTGGGACTGTTTGTCAAGGTTGTCAGGGCTAAACATTACAAAGGTAATTTTTTTTTGAATTTTTAGGTGTTAGTTTGTTCAAATTAAGGACAGAATGCCAAAGCAGTTAGATTGAAAGCTTCCTTTATGTCTGGGTTTTATCACATAAATCTGAGATATTTTTTATTAACAGAAATAATTCAACATTATTTGTTGAATGAGCGGATTTGGTTTTTAGTGTAATCACTAGTGTTTGTGTTTGTCTGATTTAAAATGATTTGTTTTAAAGGCATTCCTGTCTCCATCATGATGACTGCAAGTCATACTGCTTCTATCTGCCATAGACACCCAATTCAGGCTCTGAAGAGGCCCAGAGTGGAATGTCTTTTCTTCTGACATCCAATTCAGGTTATGAAGGGGCCCAAACTGGAGCCCACAAAGTTGCATGTGACAGCTGAGTACTTCATTAATGGAACTGTGTACTGGTGGCCCTGGAGGCCCAGAGTTTTGTGTTGGAAGAGGCTTGCTTAATTACTGTGTGTGTTGTGTTTGTTTTCTTTTCAGAGCACTGGCCAAATGTGGCCTGCTGCTATGATTAGGGCTGGCCTGTGTGTGTGTGTGTGTGTGTGTGTGTGTGTGTGTGTGTGTGTGTGTGTGTGTGAGTGTGAGTGAGCGAATGAGCGAGCAAGTGAGGGCACTTGTGTGTGTGTGTGTGTGTGTGTGTGTGTGTGTATATGGTTATGTGTATGTGTGAGTGACTGTGTGTGACTGTGTGTGTGTGTGTGTGAGCGTGCACGCATGCGTTTTGAAACCCCGCAGGCCCTGTCTCTGCTGTGAGTAAACAAATGGAAACAAATGGGGCAGATGTACCCATTCCCTCTCTGATTCACGCAGACTCGAGTAGAGTGGACACACAGTGGTCCCAATGTCACAGCTGGTTTTAGGGGACAAATGGCACAATAGCCTCAGGAGTCGAGTGTTAGTCTTCATCAGTGGACAACAGCAGAAACCTTCTGGGACTGTAGACTCACCCTCACCATGTAGATTCAGTCTCACCCCAGGTTTACATGAGCACAGGGCAAATCACTGTAGAGAGACCAGCTCTGTCATAAACTGAAGCTGGTGTGTGTCTGCCACCCTAATCCCGAGGTCACTGAATTGTGGCCTGCTTTAGTTGCTGTGACTTGTATCGACAGCATATGCACAGAAATTTGTGTGCACATTGTAAATTTCACACACACACACACACACACATACACACTTGTAGTTGTGGTTTCTCCAGCATCAAAACTGACACATACTCCCTTCCAAAAGTTCAGTGAGCTTTTATATCTTTGACTCATAATTTATACATATCTATTTCCATAGTTGACATATCTATTTCCATAGCTGACAATCTCAGTCTGCGGTGAGATTTTCCCTGAGGTGCCACGTCGACGCTGTGCAGCCAGGGCACAAGGCTAGAGCGCGCACACCCTCCTTCTTGTTATTCAGCTCACGCTCGATGCTGCGGCCGTGGCCCCTGGCTGGGGGAGGAGAGGGATGACCGCCTGGCCATCCTGCGGAGAGCGGCATAGCTGGGGTGGTCAGCTGCAGGCGGGGTTCTGATCCAGTCAGCTCGCTGAAGTGACCTGTCTGTGGAGCTCGCCAGCAGGGCCTGACCCTGCGCTGTTCAGCTGGAGCCCGGCACCTGGGCTGGCCCGAATTCAGGCCCCGTGGAGGGACCAGGGGGCACGCAGGGGTCAGATGGGCTGTGGTTAGCCTGGTTCCAGGGAACGGCACCTGTGGTCTGGCTTAACGCACCGGTAGTGTTTTTTTTCCTGAGCCGAAGCAAATAGCCTGGGGAGGCTGTGGTTGTGCTTGCTGATAACCACCTTGCCAACAATGTGCGCTTTATATATTGACTTGATTTTCTCTGAGGTTGTAGTGAGTGTACATGATGAATGAACAAAATCAAAACTTATTTGTGTTAGAGCAATTTTATAATCAAAGTGTCACATAATGTTGGACAGATTGCTTTTTTCCAGAGAGTAGAAAATGACAGAAAACACTTGCTGAGGATGGAAGCAATTAAATTCCATTAGATTAGAAGCAATCAAAGTAAACATAGTTATTACACTTCGTAAGACTATAACTAATGTTTTAAATAGATTTGAAACTATTTGACAAGTTGTGCAGAAATAAAGGATGGTAAATTTAGGCCTATGAAGATTCAGATATCAATTCTACATAGATGTCATACTAAATAAAGCTTTTGGCAAAATATGTGCTTTTCAGAATTATATTGCTCCATAAATAACTCCAATATGTGTTTACATGCCTGGGAAATATGTGATGTGATCAATTGAGGGAATAATATACAACCTGCTATGTCTATAGCCTTCACTTTCTGCATATTTTTCTCCCGTGTTTTAAATGTGCATACAAAATAGGTTCGGCCGATTTTTATGGCCAGCACACAGTGATGGGTCAGCGCTTTCTCCGGTGTCTTTGGAGCCCGGTGAGTATGGACGCAGTATTCCCTGCAGGCCTGAAAGCCATTAGCCCTCTAAATGACACCGCCATGTCCCCTACACTCCGGCTGGGGACAGCGTGGAATCAGTGGAGGGAAACGTCAAAGTCAAAATATAATAATGGTTTTATTTCTCCCTTGTTGCATGGGGGGGAAAAAGAGACTGGTTAGAAGTCGTTAGAACTTTAACTATGAAATTCCCCCTTTTAAAAAGACACATAGGGTTATTCTATGAAGAAGTAAGTCCAAAGGTACATTTTTAGTTTGAGGCACAGTATCATATGTTAATCTGTCACGTAAAGGCTGCGAAGTGAGCACTTTATCATATTCAGATGCTTGTTTTCTACTTCCAGAAAAATAATTATTTTCAAGCCATAATTAGTTAATATGTAGTGATTAAATGATCATCAGATGGGTTCTGATGTCCCTCCTTACACAGCATGAATGCTTCATAATCTCTTATATATAGAGTGAAAAAAGGCCATCCTCTGAGTACCTTTCCCCACCCCCGTCAGCTTTATTCCTTGATGTATTCAGATTTTTTTTTTCCAATGTGTGCGCATGCTGCTGGAGGAAGGTCACAGGCATACGCAGGAAACTGCCAACTCATCCAGCGGAAGCTTCCAGAATGCACAATGACAGCTCCTGGATCATTAAGTTCAGCGCTGAGTAAATTGTGCCGCGCCACCCCTACTCTCCCGTAACCTTTCTCCCTCTGAATGATCTCCATCAGCGTCTAACTCAGAGCTGCCACAGGAGTCCTCTGGCAGGGGTAGGCACCTTGAAAAAAAAAGACTGTAAGCCAAGTCATCAGACAGCAGTGAGTGTGTTTTTCCTGGCTTTGCTTTTGGGTGTTTTTTTTTTAGATCCAGGGGCAATTATAGAGCCAGTTTCACCTAGGGGTGAACCCCACAGCACAAGATGAGATCACCCCTGCAGGAGATCCAGTTTTTTTTTCTCAGCCATTGTTGAGAACTGAGTAAAGAGAGGCCAGTATGTGTGTATTCTGGAATGATCTCAGCTGACTCACACTACTGAGCTGCATAGCATTACAATGGCTATAGTTACATCACAAAATGTAAATGGAAATGGCGGTGATTAGCGGCAATAGAAAATCTGTCTTTTGAGAAGCTGAACTGATCTGAAGCGATTTCTCGCTCACCAGTTAATCCCATGCTGGGATTTAGTCAAAACGTTAGCCCACCCACCAGTCACCAGTTACAAAATGGGCACTAATAGATGGTCATTCCCCTTTGAATACGGTGGTGTTAGTCATACCTCGGAGAGCGTGGTCTATCATTACTGGTTTTGTTCTTTTAGGTCGGTGGGTGGGTCAGCTTTATTCATACGGACCCCTAGTTTGAATATTCTTCCACCGCGATCCTCTTGTTAAATGGTGGCCGCGGGGGGTCTCTTTGCTGCCGGGAACCACTGCCACTGTGTACCTCCTGTTACAATGAGTCTGTACAGCTGCTCATTCTTAAAGATGCCTGTGATCCAAGCTTGGCAGGCTTGATTAATTGGAGCCTTTCAGCCTTTTGGTGAACTAAAGCTTCCATTTACAGGTATTTCTGTCTCGCGAAGAAGAGAACATAAGAGTATTTGAAGGAGGGTGTATTTGTCCAAACTTTTGTCACCTTAGTTTCGCTGACCACACTTAGACCTCAGTTACACTGTAACTAAATACGTCACAGGTCCCCCTTTGCTGTTAATATGGTGAAGTGTATACATAGTCCAGTTACATGCTGTAACAGTAACAGTTATTCGTTCAGATGGAAGCACGTACTAAAAACAGCCATGCTAATGCACACATACATGCAAATATATGTAAGTTTATTACTAGCTGTAGTTGTCCTGTAGACAGCTTTATAAGTTATATGGTAGGTCAAGCATAGTGAATATCTAACAGCAAAAAGTGTCATTTTAATTGGGGCTTAAACCTGAAAAACCAAGTCTATTTTGTAAAGAAAAAAATGACAAACACAAACTTCAGAGAGGTAGAACTTTAATGTTAGAATGTTAGAACTGACCTGCAAAGAGCCCAAGGTATTGCTACTTATTTGGAATACTAGCAGGAAATAAAGATGCTGTTTTTGATCGTTTCATGACATCCTACAGGTTCTGTCTTAAATGAAAACATTGCTTGTCAATAACATGGTGAGACAAACTGGCCGATCTATCTTGAGCATTAGTACTGCTGTTACCTTGCATTGCCACTACTCTAGTGATTGTATGAAATATGCACATGGGTAATGTGCTCGCTCCGGTCGTTGAGTGCAGTTTATTATTGTTTGAAACTCCCTCAGAGCAACAGTTAACTTGCTCATTTTGAGTGTGTACAGTAACCCAGTCGTACCTGATATGGCCGAGAACACTCATTACTGAACTTTGCAAGGGCGTGGCAACAGTAAAATGGCCCTAGTCATGCTTTAGGCGCTTACAACAAGTACAGAAAGGAGAAAGAGAGCTGTTAAACTTAATTACAACAAGATTGTTAGTAGTGGCATCAGATCTTGGTTTGGCCCAGTACTATGCTAGGATAAGAGTTCTTACTAGTTTACATGACTTTTCCAGTTGTGAGTGAGAATAAAAGATTATATGAAGACGGTTATTCGATCAACTCTGTAAATATGTAAGAGATGTTAACCGCTCTGTGGGGAGGGCAGTTAAAAACAGTATTCAGCCTGAAAGTTGCATGTATGGAGTGCTGACGAACCTTCATTTCCTCTAATCTCTACAGGTTTGCTATTCATTAGACTGCCAATACTAGTGACAAGATAACTCTAGCTCAGGACTGCTGTGGTATCTCAGAGGAAAGTCTAAACTGAGGAACTAAACTAAGTCTAAGTGAGTCTGAGTAGTTAAAATTAAACTTGAGAACAGGTTATTGGCAGGACCTAAAGTGAAGTATATAGTGAAGGAAATTACTGACAAGCAGGGCAAACATGCAGCAGATGAAAAAAAGGCATGTGAAATTTCCTGATTGCCATTCTAAACCAACACAGCAGTGGTGTTTTACAAGGAGTTTTAAGAGACTAGGTGCTGCATAAAATCTGCTGTTCCTTCTAGTTCCTTTTAGCTGTGGGTGCCTCATTAATGCAGTTTATTACAGATTGTCCTGGAAACGCGACCTCGTTACATCAGTTGTAACTGCAGCTGTGATTAAAGGGCTTGTTACCCGTGCCGGGAGCAAATCGAAAGGGATGGAGCCCTCCGTAGCTACTGAGTCTGTGACACACACGACCCGTTTGTATCCCTCAGGGGCTTGGAGTACGTGTCCGGCTCTGATGAACTCAGCCGCGGTCACAGCACAGAGCCAAGCTAAATCACCAATTAGAGAAAGGGGGGTGGGGGGAGAGGGCAGGGGACAGGGGGAAGTAACTTGCTGGTGTGTTGGCTACTGACCGCAGTGCCACTTATCGCAGGAAGAGCTGCCATATATGGGCCCAAAGACGGAATCTTGCCAGTTTCATTTGAATCCAGAACGCAGATTAAGTGGCAAAGCATTTTCAGCAGATGACAAAAAGCTTCTTAAACTCTTACTGCACAGATGTTTATGAAAGCGCACTTAATTTTTTGTGCGCGACATCGGTGGCAGTACGAGCTCTCCCTGTACAAACCTTAGATCTGCGGTGTTAATGTTGCAAAGAGGCTTTTTCCCCATGGCCTTTTCTCCTTTAGTTATATGTTGTTTTGCATGATGCTAGGTCTATTTCAGGGCTCATGTTTGTGATGCTCCCACTGTTACCATGAATGAGTGATGCTACATGAATGTTCTAGAAAACCTTGTCTACAGTTGTCTACAGTACATGTTTGGGAAATTCTTCCCAACGTTGCACGAACACTTCACAGAGTAAGTGCTTACTCTTGAAACATAGACTGGAGCGTATGTAAGCACGTGTCCTCTTTCAGTGTCCCTTCCTCCTTCTCTGTTGGCAGTGCTGGAGGTGTATTTGTTTATGCCAAATGACTTGTCAATGCGTCAGTTTTCCAGCAGCCTGATTGGCTGTAAAACATCAGCTAATCAGTGGCAGTGTGCTCCATGGACCCCTCCTGCTCTCCCAGCATGTAATGTGTACACAGGCCAGGATCCAGGCCTTGCATCACTCTTGGATCTGCTCTCACAAAGGGAGCGCAGATACATCTAAGACATTGTTAAGATGTCGCAGAGTCCCAACAGCAAGCAAATAATTTTGGGTTCCCAAGTGTACTTGAAGTTGGCGGTATGTAAATTGCCTGTCATGCCTGCTGAAGATGCTCCAAGATTGTGGAGAGCCCTTTGGGAATATGTGTGATTGCAGCTGCAGGGATAGCAAGTGACTCAAGGGAGATTGCTTCACTGCAAAACAACGAGTGAATTTTCTGTGTTTTTTGTCCCCACACTGCATTCTAGGGGATAGTGGGGTAACAATAAAACAGTACTGTAGGACCATCATAGAGGTTAGATGGTTCTGGCTCATGAACAGGCAGGGATAGCTGTTTTGTGACAGCACATATACTCAGTGGGGCTGGCAGGAGAGAATGGATACCATGCTGTACTGGGGGCTCTGCAGAGAGTAGTTGGTTGGCAGCTGGTGGCAGTGAACAGCAGGAGCATCATGGCTAACAGTGGGCCTTTGAATGTGTATTAAATGACCGTGAGATGGGTCATCAGCTGGTGGAAGAAGGGTCTGGACTGCTAAACAGTGGACAGAGTGTACAATGAAGAGTAAAAAAGCTCCATCATAGCCTCACACGTGTCTCCACATAGTGTGGGTGTTCATATTTGGAAATGTGAAGGCACTGACATTTTCAAAAATACCACTGATCAAAATATTGGCTGCTCATACTGCCAGATGTGTGTGCCACCATATGTCTGTGTTCCTTTCACCTTTAGATCATCATATTTGTGTGTGATGTGAAGTGCTTAAGCCCGTTTTTCTGTGTTTGTAACAGATGTTCCTGACGGTGTACCTCAGTAACAATGACCAGCATTTTACGGAGGTACCCATAACCCCTGAGACCTTCTGCCGTGATGTGGTGGAGCTGTGCAAGGAGCCGGGAGAAGTCGACTGCTACCTGGCTGAAATGTGGCGCGGATCTGGTGAGTTTTGTGTGGTTTAAACTGACCCATACAGTCAGCACCCTATTCCACCATCTGTTTTATTGTGGTCTCTTCAAAAGAACAATTCCCAAAGTGCAAGCTTCAGGATTCTTTCTCCGTCAGGAAGAAATGGTCAACTGCACAATTTTACTCTGTATTTACAGAGAAGGGTGATATAAGTGAGTGTCGGTGGTACTGGAAAAGTTAAACTCTAAAGATTTTCTAGGGTCAGAAGGACATGAGAAGTAGATGAGACTTAGATGAAATGCACTCTGCCTTATTGGGTGTTATTGGGATGGCATGCATACAGCACGTACATGAAAACCAGGCTTTGAATTATAATACCGCGTCAAAACGGATGATCAGTTTCCATTGTTATTGTCACTGGCTTTTTTGACAAGACTGAGACAGAAAAGTGAGGGTAAAAGGGAAAAATGGAGAAAAGATATTTTCAGCACGAATGAATCTAATTGTGGCACAGCTTTATTTGTGCCTTCACAGGGCGTTCACTTTTTACACCGGAAAGAAGGGCACTGGGAAGAAAGGGGAATCTCATTGCCCCTGGCCCACTTCAGAAGGCTTTGGTCCTCTTTTTGTTGTTGTGGTGTAATCAGATAGCCCAGGTTTGAAAGGCTTCTCTGTGGATTGCTTTCCCCCGATTGGCTAGTCTTTTCCGATTTTCATTCAGAGGTGTCATCTTCTGGTGCGGGCTCTGCCGCTAATTCTGTGCGGCGCATTCCCGCCCCAGAAAAACACACACACACACACAAGTGCCACACCGCGCCAGAGCCAAAAAGAAGCGTTTCAGCTTTTCAAAACCACACAGACAGAAAGCATTCCTCACAGTCAAGTACCTGGAGTTTCACACTGGAGGGTTGCCATGGTTACGTTTTGAATGCTATGGCAGGCACTCGAAGTGTAGTGCCGCCAGCCCTCAGCCTTCAAGGACAAATTCAGCACAGTGACCACTTCTGCAGTCTCGCTGCGGAACGGCGGTATCACTCAGCTGGACAGAAAAATGTATTTCTCTAAAAAATGCAGTGCTTTTTAATGTTTTTAGGGATATCTATAAGATAAAGAAGTTATGGGTGAGTGCCAATTGAAACTGTCAGCGCAGATCATTCATGAGATCCGTAGGAGCAGACCGTGATGTCAGTGTGTAAAATAAACACAAAACGGAAGTGTGAGAAAGGCAACACTGGAAAAATGTGGACTGGACGAGTCTGAGCAGTTTGACGGGCTTTCTGTGAGATGGAAGATTGTCAGCTGCTGTCATTTGTTTCTCATTGAAAGTTTTTTTTTTTTTTTTTTTTTTTTTTTTCCTTCCGTTTCTCTGTCAGTTTGTAGTTCAGCCTGCAGGGAAATGTACAGATCAGGGGCAACGCAACTCCATATACATTCCATGCAATTTCTCAAGGTGACCCGTTTTTGAAGCCCGCTCTGCATGTACAGTTGTCAAATCAAAATGGAAGCAAAAGAGAGGAGCGCGATGAGCCGTGATGGCAGTGGGCGGGGCCGCGTGACCCCCGATGACCCCATGCTTGTGCTGCCGTTTCCCTTTGCAGAGCGGGCCGTCGGCGAGGGCGAGCGGATGCTGGACGTGCTGCAGCGCTGGGGTCAGCAGCGGGCGGAGGTGCGCTTCTTCCTGCGGCACGAGAGGGCGCCCAGCCGTGACTCAGGTGAGGGGTGTGCCGGGGGGGGGGGGGGAGCTGGGCACAACAGGCGCACATCATCAGCATCCTGTGTTACTCTGTGTAAAGGTAATCAAACTCATGATTCCGCGTACAACCGGAGGATCTGTCAGTGCTCGTCATGGAAGCGGCAAATACGGTGATGGATTTGACAGCTGTCAGTGGAGGGTATCATCAGTGATGGTGACAGGGCCTTATGGTGAGCACAGTTATCTCTGAACACAGCGGCTGAAAAAAAAGGGTCGGCAGTGCAGCACAGTGGTAAGGAGCTGGGCTCGTAACCAAAGGGTTGCTGGATCGATTCCCTGCTGAGGCACTGCCACTGTACCCTTGGCTAAGGTACTTAACCCAGAACTATCACAGTAAATATCCAGCTGTATAAATGGATAACGTAAAAAGTTTAACCTATCAAAGTTGCTCTGTTTAAGAGCGCCTGCTAAATGACAATAATGTAATATAATGAAATGGTTTCCTTTACAGTGAAGGATCAGAACACATATCTTAGCTCCATGACAAAATAAGAGAGTCTGTTGAACCAAACATCGGATTTTGGAATCTCACTGCTCTGACATCACCAAACTTCCAGACTTAGGGAAGTGGTGTGGCAGTCGGGGGGAGTGGGGGTAGCAACTGGGTGGGTGTGACCTCCTCTTGTTGTTATCTAGGGTACAGAGTTCCTGCCCTCTCAGAGCTACTTTGGGTCACAGATGGTGGCATGCCACTGCACTAATGACCTGTTACTGGCAGGGTGCGCTGATCTGATCTCCGCCAATCCGCGCTGCGAAAGCATCGAGCCGCTTGTGACTTATATAACCTTCCAGCTCATCTGGACAGCGCAGCGCTGGGAGACTGGCCAGGGGAGAGCTGCAGCAGGTTAAACTACACATCCACCCATCTGATGTTAATGAGCCTGATATCGATTTCAACAATCCTATCTGATCTCTTCACTCTTTGAGACTAGATGCATTTGAAAGACAGCTGTTCTGTTCTGAGATACCCCCTCATCTGCGTTTTACCTATTTGTGCAGCAGCTCTGGCTTAGAACACAAATACTCCGTAAGTTGAAGTCATGCCACCGTGTTACCGTAAGTAGAAGTCATGACACCATGTTACCAAAGACGCTTATGCAACTTGAAAAAAATCCAAGATGTACCATTTGTGTTCATCCAAATTTTAGATGTTTCAGTTCTTTGACAGCCACAAGTGAGGATTTAATTAAATTGACATAAAACCTCTCTTAGGACACAGCTGTTACACAATGGAGCTGGATAGCTGCCTCTGTACATGTGGTTTTGACTCACAGTCAGGGAAACGATAACAGTGAAGGCATTTTTCATTTTACTTTGAAGGCCTAAAAGTTTTTTTTTTTTTTTTTTTTAAAGTTTGTTTTATAAGCCTGTTTTTGTGCCCCTTAGGGTTGTTGTAGTACAGGAATCCTGTATACAGCTGTAACACTACAGAGCTCATGGATACAGTTGTAACAGTACAGGGATCAGGTCTTCCTGTCTTTTCTGTTCACTCAGCAAGCTGTTTACCCATATTAGCCATCTAGTTAAAATTGTCTGCAGAATGAATTACATAGCCAAGCTTTGTCATGGGAAAGAGCTTGCAGGATCAACCCCAAGTTCTTGGCTTGTGTGATGGCTCTTGCACAATTAAACCCCTTTTTGCGCTGTAGAGTTGGCTGTAGCCAGGTTATCTCATTATCACTACTTCTTTTCCACAGCAGAGCTAGCGCAAGCCTGGCTCATTATACCTCTGTACTGTAGGGCTGGATCCAGGCTAGCATGCATAGTTCATCTAGGTGATTTTGGATTATCTTTTTTTTTCTGGTGTCACCTCAGCCCGCTAGTGTCAGCCAGCCTGCATTAGCTCCAGCGTGATAATGGAAAAGGGGTATAACTGAGCCATCCTTGTGACTTGAAGGTTATACAAAATGTTTGAAAAGGTACATAGCAATAGTTTGGACCTGCTAAGCAGCTGAACATGTCCCTGGCTTTGACCGGTCTCACGGCATTTGTTCTAACTGAGGTCTGCACACTCAATCTGAATTGGCCCCATTGAGGTTGACTTTGCATCAGCTCTTTACCTGGAGTGGTTTGACTTTGACTAAAGCCTGTAGCCTGTGTTTTTTTCCCCATGTGGGAATACATGTTTCATCCTATCAGAGTGTGAAAGAATGACAGGATTGTTGTGGCAGATGGTACTGATCCCAAACTGCTTCTAAAGGATTGAAGTGATGTTCTTTCTCAGGTGGATCCAGAGGGCACGATCACATGGCCAAGAGGAACGGGATGAAGGGGCCTGTCGATAGACGGATGGAAAACGGGGTGAGTGCAGGAAACTGAACACAACAGGCCCGGTGAGGCCCTCATGCTCACTCCCTTTCCCTTCCCGGCTCTTTTTTTTTCTTTTACTGGAATTGTGTCTTTCACCATAGAAAGGTACCTGTGATGAACTAGATGCTCAGAGACAGTGTCTCAGGCTTCCTCAAATTCGATTTTTTTCGTCCTCTTCAACACACATCGAAACTTCTTGGCTAAAAGTTGTGTCTCTGGTTTTCCTCGTTCTCATAAACATTCCCCGTGGTGTAGCAGGTGACTTAGACACTGTTATGTTTTGAACTTAGCCCTACGGTACACAAAACACACCCGTGGCAGGAACTGGTCAAACCACACCAGCCTGTGAGTCATTCAAAGTATGCACAGCGAGATAACCATGATGAAAGACAGCATAGTTTCCGTTGCCATGGGAACTGACTCATGTTTGCGGAGGAAGTTCTTATTTGCTCGTTTCGTATTTTCAAGCTGAGAATTTTCAAGGGACTTGCTGCTGATTGGTGGAGCTTGGGAAGAATGGGACTGGGGTGTTTTTTTGCTGTTTTTGTAGTGGTTACAGGAAGTTTAGTCCTGGGTGTTTCCTCTGCAGGTGTCACAGCCACGAATGGACATGACCCTGGCGGAGCTGCAGGAGATGGCGGCCAGGCAGCAGCAGCAGATCGATGCCCAGCAACAGCTGCTGGCCTCCAAGGTGAAGAGCGATGGGGTGGTTCATCAGGAGATGTGGGTGGGGCGTGGGGAGTTGTAGACTGGGGTTGAATTGTTGCTTCCTTACTAGAAGGACAGAGGAGGGTAGCCGTGAAAGGAAGGAATCTGAGTTGCAGTAGGTGGTGTGTGTTCAACGCTGGCAACTTCAGCTTTCCTTGATTGTTAGCGGTGGGAATGGGATTAGAATTCATTGGTTATTCACTGGTCAGACATAGGACGCCAGGTAGGACACAGAGGGGTCCCCTGCAGAGACATGTTTTGCTCCTGGTAAAGCCACAGTGTCCTGACCCCACGATACTGGATCAGCATTGGTAATGGTGACACTAGCTTTTTACACAACCTATGTTTGTGTGGTCTAGTCAGCCAAATTCAAATGAGACACTCAGCACTCACATAAATTACCAGCAGACATCATTCGGTTTTGCTGTCACACCTGCAAGGTGTGCAGACTGTCCCTGCTGATCCGAAACTGCTGTCTTCAGCGCACACGCCTCATAAAAACAGACAAACTGAGAAATTTGTGCAGGAAAAATTACGCCAGAGACCATCGGTCTTCTTTCAACCAAGTCGACAGTGCTGTCATAAGTGTGACATCTTAGTCAACTGAAGGGGGGGGGCAGATGAAAATGAGATTTATTGTAGTAAATGCACTTTTAGAGCATCAAACATCCACCGTGTGGTTGCCGCATTTTAGAATGTTTTTGCAAGCTGCAGTACTGTAAACTGTAAATTAAGTAAATAGTCAGGGCATGGTTATTGCCCTCTCAGAGTGTACCATGGGCTCGTAGATAAAGTCTGGAAGTGTAAATAGATGACGCACACTTCTGAAGCAGCAGTGTAGCATAGTGGTAAGGCGCAGGGCTCGTACCCGAAAGGTTACCGGATAACATGTAAAAAAAAAAAAAAAACAAACCTTTGTTTGCTAACGCTCTGGATAAGAGCATCAGCTAAATGACAGTAATGTAACGTAATGTATTGTAATGTAATGGAGCCGTGGGGGTTCCTGACGCGCGCTGTCTTCCCCCACCGACCCGCAGGAGCAGCGTCTGCGCTACCTGAAGCAGCAGGACCAGCGGCAGCAGCAGCAGGCGTCGGAGCAGGAGAGGCTGCAGCGTCTGAGGGAGAACGCGGAGAACCAGGAGGCCAGGCTGAAGAAAGTGCGCGCCCTCAAGGGCCAGGTGGAGCAGAAGCGGCTCAGCAACGGCAAGCTGGGTGAGCGCGGCCTCGGGCAGCGGTCACGGTTTAACCTCATTGCAGCCTCTCAAAACTGCCACTGTTATCCACCGTTTGCCACTAACATGGGAGGAACGCTTATGACCATCAACGTGTTTTTTTTTTTTTGGACAGATAAATTTGTACTTTCCTAACATCATAGACGCTAGAGAAACTAGCCCTGAACTCCCTTAGCGTTTACTGTTTGGACACATGGTTAAGTGAAAAAATAATTAGAATCTAAATACATGTAATCATCTGGAATATTATTATTTATATATCTTGAATATTATTATGTATTATTTATCCTATCAATGCTTTCTAAATTTCGGTTTGCAATAGATATTTGACGCAGCATCTGCAAATAGGCCCACTCCAAAGGATATGAATGAATGTGTCACACTTCTTGAATCAACCATGCCCTTTTATCAGTTGGACCCTGACAAGACACTCTGGCTTGCCCAAAGTCCCAGTCAAAGGCACATATGTGTTCACAGGCCCATAGTCTTTTTTTATCCAGCATCCTGCAGTCTTGCTCCTTCCACACAGCCAAGGCCCCACAGGGACCATAGCACATGAGGGCTCCTTACATCACAGAGGATCATGATCTCACTCTCAGGAGCAAACCTTAGGGGCGTCTCTGTTTGCCAGTCAAATACAGAGGTCAGCAGTGGGAATGCTGCAGGGTTTGCTCACGGTGCAGATCTAAAGTGAGCTGCTCAGGAGTAAAATGAACCATTTGAGCAATTGTTATGTCATACTAGGGCATGTGGTAACCCTGGGCGCTAGACCTGAGGGTTGCTGGGCCCCATTCTGTTTGCGACGCAAATGTTGTCCCACTTCAGCAAGGAGCATTAACTTAATCTATTAGAACCTCTAGCAATGTCCATCTGCATATAGGAGTAATAAAATAAGTATGAAATATGAGCAGTGTTTTTTTGTTATGTGTAACATATGTACATGTCTGCGTATGTAAGTCTGCCAGTTTCAAAAAGTGATTGAGCCTGTCCTTTGACAGAAAGAGGCCCTCAGGGTCTCCATGTGAGGAACTGGGTTCAGTTTATTTTACTGAGGTAGAAACTAGAGACCTGAGGCATTCAGTGGCATGACCTCTGTCTCTCAATTTTCCTCTCTCCCTCTCACATTGAATGTCCTACTCTCCATCCCTCCCTCACTGTCCCTCTCCCTCCCTCTCTCTCCCTCTCGCTCCCTCTCTGTCTCCTTCTCTCCCCCGGTCTCCGCAGTGGAGGAGATCGAGCAGATGAGCAGCCTGTTTCAGCAGAAGCAGAGGGAGCTGGTGGTGGCTGTGTCCAAGGTGGAGGAGCTGGGCCGGCAGCTGGAGATGCTGAAGAACGGCAAGATGGACAGCCTCCATGACAACCAGAGCTCCGCGGCCGAGCTGGACCGCCTCTACAAGGAGCTGCAGGTAGCAAGCAGACTCTGTCCCAAAGAGTGTCATCTGAAAGTGCACATACAGTCATCCCATGAAGAAAATAATAAACTCAGGGGAAGTTTTTGGGTGGATATATCCAGTATTTATCAAAGGAAATCCGTTGATGTGTGCCAGAGCTGTCTACTAATTAAAATAAACTCTCTTGTTAATTAAAAATAATTTCAAGCTTTTAGTGATACATGCCTGTGAAATTGATATATTTGTGTGACCTAATGATTGTTTGACTGACTTTTTCAGCTGCACATGTAGTTTTGTTCTCTACCTGTTTGATGGAGGAGTTGTATGTAGTCCATCTGATTAATCACCCCACCCACCCCTCCTCAGATTACATATAGTTATCCTAGGAAAAAAATAAATAAACTCAGCAAAACTGTTTGGGTGGATATACCAAGTATTCTAAAGGCAATCTGTTGATGTGTTGATGTGTGCCAAAGCCATCTACTAATTTCCAATATAAATCTGATGAATTAAAAATCATTTCAAGGTTTTGCTGAAAAATACCTGTATAATAGATGTATTTGGATGAAATAGTGCGTGTTTTTCAGAAGAACACACTGGGTTGATTGGTGTTTTTAGTTGCACATGTATTATTTCCCCTACCTGTTTGATTGAGGAGTTGTGCATAGTCCATCTGATTAACACCCCCCTCCCCCAACCCCCCCAGATTAGGAACAGGCTGAACCAGGAGCAGAACACCAAGCTGCAGCAGCAGAGGGAGAGCCTGAACAAGCGTAACCTGGAGGTGGCGGCCATGGACCGGCGGGTGAGCGAGCTCCGGGAGCGTCTGTGGAAGAAGAAGGCGGCGCTGCAGCAGAAGGAGAACCTGCCAGTGAGTATGGAGGCCTCAGCCAGGGACCCTGCTGTGTGCCCACCGCCGCAACACACACCACCGCAACACACCACTGCGACGCTCACCACGGCACACTTCCTCGCTATCCCCGTCCCGACACTCCCATCATCCCTTCTGCTGTCAATCTGGATCTGCTTTAGAAAAGTGGTCTCTGCATTTTACATTTACATTGACGTTTACTCGTTTGGCAGACATTTCATTTATCCAAAGTGACTTACAAGTGAGGCAGAGTACAAGAAAAAGCAAGAAAAAAACACAAGAAAAAAGTCACATAACAAGTCAAGGATAATCTTTGCCCCGTTTAGTGAACAAATATATTTTCCATGTTCCAATGGCTTATGAAAATGACACCCACCACATGTTCAGTTATCACATAAAAATATTTTTGGATGTATTTAGGAACAGCATGTATGCAAGTCACTGCCAGTTTGATTAGTGTGAGCATGTGCGGAGGGACGTGCTTTTTGCATGTTGTTATGTACTTGTTTAGCAAAGACCCTTGTTCAGGACAACTTGCATAGGTCAAAGGTACAGCAGCAATGCCCTGTCTGAGAATCAAACCTGCAACCTTTGTGAACCATGTCACCACTTACCACAAACCCTCCTGCAGCCTTCTGCTGTTATCCTTCGGTCAGTTGGTAGGCACCTCCCACAGGTGATGTAACTACTCCATTTCCTGTGGTTGTGTTCAGTACAGTGTGCCTACCCTAACTGCCAACTCACCGTTAATGGCAAATGTTTTGATTTTTTTATATTATGTAGGGCATAGAACAAATGCAACATGCCATGTACAGATGAATCATATCATCGTCCCCATTGCTTAGGCAGATTTTGAAACCTTAAATCTATATATGCATTGATACTAATGGGGTTAATTTAACAAGGAAAAATCCATGACATTTGAATGTTAATTTGGGGGTTATTCCCTACGTTGGTCCACTTCATGTGCCTAGGTCAGTCTCTCTTTTCCAGGCCACATACATGTTTGTACTCAGATCAAAAGAGTCTATCAGTTTAAGACTCCGTGTTTGCTTTAAACTGGGAGAGGGGTAACAGCCCGACTGAGGGGTAATATGAAGTCTGCTTTTATCGTGAGGTTTACTTTTCATTTTCTCCTACATCTCTGCTGGAATATGTAATCCTGTCTCATGGCTGATGTGCTGTTTGTTTAGACTAACATTTCCGTTCCCTGCCTCCACATGCCGCTTTGGCAAAAACAACCCTCGGAAATGAGGTCCAGAGCGAGCTGAGGGGAATGTTGCAGGCAGATTACTATCAAACCCATCAGCCTCCCGATTAAACATGGTGATCAGCACGGAGGCTTCGGGCTGTCCTCCCTGCAGGACTCACACGGGCTCATTTCTGGAAGTTGTTTTTGTCCAGTCACGGGTGCAAATCTAACGAGGAGCAAACGCACAATATCCAACAACATCAGGCTCTCTTTCTGAAATGACCAGGATGTGAAGTAGGCTTCTTCTTTAAAGAGGTCTCTCTTTATTCTTCTTCTCTTTCCTGTGTTTTGCATCAGTTCTGGTGCACCTTTTCTCCTTCCATCAAAGGTTTCTAAGTTATTGAAAAACTCTTTATCACTTTGCAGAAAATTTATTCAAAAATGGTGTGCATGAAGTTATGGATGAATTGCACTGATTTTCATTTTTCCCCCAGACAAAATTGTTTAAATCTACAAGCAGGCCGGATTACTGCACCTCTGTTCAGATTATCTATCTATCCGAAGCATGTGGTTTCTAAGCTCTTTGTGGTTTCCTGGTGGTTTCTGGTTCTCTAACTCTAACTCTGACTCTACTTAATGCTTTCTTATTTTGAAATGAATTTGTATCAGCAGGGGATTGGTATTATTTTCCCAAAGAGGCTGAAGCGGCTTTGTAGGAAAGGACCGTGTATGTGTGATAACCACTACAAACGGTATCACAAATAAACCTCTCACTTGACACCAGTTTGAGGAAACGCACAAGCAGAAATAGCAGATCTTCTCCTACAATCTTTTTGAATCAGCTTGAATGGCACAGCAAATCTGAGTTCACATACTCCTTTTAAAAGCCTTTCTCAGTCATCATTATCCTAAAACTATGGGGTTTATTCAGCATTTCTGCAAAGAATATGTACTCTTTTTATTCATTTCTCTCAGTCTGACAGAAGTGGAATGATGTTGCTGATGAAAGCTATGTCATAATAGGCAAAGAAATGCTTTCAATAGGCCACTGTGAGTAGGTAATTTACTGACCCTCTGCCTGGAATCTTAATGAAGCAGGCTTTTTTAAATGGTTTGGAGCACAATGAAGATTACGTTCACCATCAGTCATTGCCAGAGTTTGAGGAAACGTCTTGAAATTTCCCAGCTAACATATTTATCCAAACATTAGGAGGAGTTTTGAAGGTTTTGAATCTTTGTACGGATCTGACAGAATTCTCTGGTGTATGCCACCTCCAATTTGTTTCTTTTTGTTTTCTTAAGAATGGATTCCCGGTTAAAGACAAGGCTTCAAAAGACGATCATCATAAGGTAAAACTGCTGATGACCTCAGTGCTTTGGTCCACTGAGGTCTGCATATGCTCTGGATTCTATCTTGAAAGGTTTTTGTGCACTTGTGAGATTTAAAGTTTTGTTTTCTTTTCAGTGAAGAAACTTTGTTAATCCTACTTCAACAGCTGAGATTTAGCATAATCGGCTTTAAAGCTGCAGTTACATAACTCTATTTTGCTGTAAATACCAGGAAAGATAGCCTTTTGTTTTTCTCAGGGTGAAAAATGTCATTGTGGACCTTGAGAATGGAAGTGGTATTCATGTATTGCCTTTGTTAATGGAAATGCTTTTATATGGGCCATGTCAAAGATAGTAAAAGGTTTTGATGGAGACAATAGGACAACTGCTGTGAAGTTAAAGTCGACTTTGTCTTCTCATCTGTGGAGAAGCTGGCCAACACTTCTCACAAAAAAATGGGCAGAAGGAACAAACTTAGAAAAAATTCGAACAATTTATTCTAACACAAAACAAAGAAATCCAGCCTTGAACACAAGCAACAACTGCTCACAAAAGTGTGCCTCTACCGTCAGCCACACATCTGTATTTAATGTGCTTATGGTTAGGCAGGTATGACTAATTAACCAGTGGCTGCTCAACACAGACAGTCACTATTACAAGCAGACAATTAAATTAGCTGGTTTGTTGCAATTGATGAAATGTGATCTGCTGTTGGTAGACTTGAATTGGGTTGAAGGCAGAGGGCCCTTAAACATTTAATATTTTACCAATTAACAATGACCGCTCAGTTTCTGGGAGACAGGTGAAGACTGTCCGTTACATCATCCATAACTTCATGCTGCAAATACCAATTAGGGTGTTTTTGTGTCCAGTATGTCAGATCATTCATGCTATTGTGAAACACTTGCACAGGATGGCATATTACCCATCCCTGCTTTTCATTTGCCACGGGTTCCCAGCGGTTTCTTGCTCTCCTCAGCTGCCTGCAGATGGACACCCTCCCCAGCAGACCGGCCCCTCCCGGGTGGCAGCAGTGGGTCCGTACATCCAGTCGTCCACCATGCCCCGCGGGCCTGTGAGTCATGAGCTGCTAGTGAAGCCTGCCTACCCCGACGGCACCGCCACCCTGCCCATCCAGGACGGCCCCCTCAAAGCCCAGGCCAGAAGCACCACCAGCAAACCTTCCGCAGGTCCGCCACTCACCTCTGCCGCCCTCCAACCTGAAACCTCATCCTCACCTCCACGCTAACTCCTCCGTATCTACCCGCCTCTTTTCACCTCCACCATAACCACTATTCCTCAGCCTCCACCCTAACCCCTGTTCCTCACCTCCACCCTGATCCCTTTTTCTCCCTTCCATTTCGACACACCCAGGGTTATTTCCAGCACTGTAGACGCTGGCCATTGTTCTCAGGCTTCGGAACGCTCTCATTATAACGCCACAGTGCTCCTGTAAAGCAGTCATCATGTGGCTCCGGTTTCTCCTCTGTTCCATATTTTAAGTTACTCTCTCACAGCATTGAAATTCTATAGCACCCCTCCCTATTGTGTATCCTGGCAACGTTATGTGTTGTAGTGGGGGTCCGCTGTACTGGTCATACAAGCCTGGGTCTGGCTAAATTATAGCTTAAGCACTCATTTTCTCTTCGTTTGGTACTGAAGGTAAAAAAGACAGAAGGACTCTTAAATGGTGGTGCCCCATAATCAATACCAAGTGTGGTCCTGAAATTGACTTTTGATGCATGGTTAGAGAGTATATTTCTGATTCTGTGTTTTGTGGTGGAGAGATAAAGGGTGGCAGTGTAGCATAGTGATTAAGGAACCAAACTCGTAACTGAAAGGTTGCTGGTTCGATCCCCCGTTGGGGCACTGCTGCTGTACCCTTGGGCAAGGTACTTAACCCACAATTGCCTCAGTAAATATATGGCTGTATAAATGGATAACATTGTAAAAACAGTGTAGCACTGTAAGTCACCCTGGATAAGAGCGTCTGCTTAATGGCAATAATGTAATACAATGAGATCTGTTCTTTGTCAGAGTCTCATATTTGTCACACACCAATAGTGATACCTATTGTATTCACCTGTAGGAGGGAACACTCTTTGCTCTAGGTCATTTATCTGTAAGGTGTATGTGTGTGTGTGTGTGTGTGTGTGTGTGTGTGGGGGTGGGTGGTTGGGTGGGGGGTTGTGTGGGTGTAGGTGTAGGTGTGGTAGTTTATGGGGCACAGTGCTGATATGTCACTGTAGAGTTGTTGCTGTCTCCTAGTTGGAGCAGAGCAAATTGTGATATCCCTGTGTTGAGTCAAGCTGAGATGTCACTCTTAGTTCAGAAAGCATTGGGTGGGTGTGACCATAGAACCCATTTGCTTGCAGTGGTGCAGTGCCTATCTGTGCATGTTTCTTCCTCCCACCCATCTCTTTCAGTCTTTCAGTCTTCCCACCTACCTCTTTCAGGTCACCTGCGTGGCAATGTCATGCTGGTCAAATACCAAAGTTTCCCCGGTGTAGTAACTCATTTAAACCACTTGGTGGCGTGAGAACATAAATGAACAGTTTCAGCTATGCAAATGAGGGCTTCTGTCTTGGCTTGACAATAGAGGTCAGACCGTTAATGCAATTTTCCATGCAAGTTGGCTTTGTGTATTCTGCCTCTCAAAGCATGTGTGAAGCTCAGTGGCTGGACTGAGTCAAACAAAAGCACTGCAACAGGCACTTCTCAGCTCAGGTGGTGGCACCTTTTCTAAAAGCCTGAGTGACTCATTGATGGAACAGCATCACATCGACAGTCAGAAGCATCTCTCAAGCGTGTTGCAGTTTATTGTGATAAAAGCCGACAATGTCAAACGAAATCCAAAGAAATCCAACTTTGAGGCTGTTTTTTCGAGAGGATGAGTCAGCCTGACTCATCCCGACTTTCCTTAAATAGCTCTCCCCGAAGATGGGAAAGTGTTTGTCGTCATTAAACATGAATGACCGCGCGGCACGCCCGAGACTGGACACGCAGCGCAGTCTTGCCCTTTCCCTCCAATCCTTCCGCTCTGTGTCAATGGGACGGGGGGGAGAGCAGGAGTTAAAAGTAACAGGTTTTTTACGAGTCTGCCGTGATGTTGGATGCAATCACTTCCGCATGATGAACCAATATGCAGTGGGAGAGAAGGGAGAGGGGGAGAGAGCGCGAGCTGGCAGGCTGCGTGGTCCCGTCCTGACCGCTTGCCTACCGGGGGTCGACCGGGAGGACTCCGGCCCAGAATCGGTCCGATCCGCCCGCTCTTGAACGTGCGTGTGTGCGGACTTAACCCGAACGCACTTTTTAGTTTCTGCGTCGTTAGCTGAATGTCAAAGGCCCTTCTGTTTTTTTTTTTTTTTAGTTTATCTTTTCCACCCCCTACTTGTCTGACGCGTGCGTTTTTTGGAACGCGATGTTCTTGCTAAAACCGCTGAAGGACCTGCGGGCCAAGAGGAAAGGTACTGGCTCCCTGCGCTGTGGTGGCTGTGTTTGTCTGATCCCAGGACCTGTGACCCAGGACCCGGCTGGTGTGAACGCAGCAGGGCTGGTTGTGTGCTGTGCTGCTTGTGGCTGTTCAAGTGGCTGTTATGTGGCTATTCGTCTTGGGGGGGTGGAGTCGAAATAGATGAGGCGCCGTTCTCTGAGGGATCCTCTTCATGGCTGGAATGTGGTTTATATCACTCTGGAAATGGCACAGCTCTTTGTCATGGTTTTCTATTTTGTTCCTATAATATAGACTGTAAACAGGTCAGTTGGAACAAACTGATCACCTCTGGTAGAACTCATCAGCATACTTTTTACCATTTAACTGTTCTATTTGACAAGGTAACCAGCTGGATATAAACAATTATGCATATGTGGTTTTGCTTGTGAGTTTGGGATGCGGTACACTGTTTAGACACAGTGTTACCTCACTCTCCAGTACTGTGGAGTTTTTGGATAGTTTGTATTAGAATAGTTTAATTGCATTCAGTGGTTTAATAATACAGATTAATAGTGTAATTGTAGACATCCCCAGTGGTCTTCACAGTTACGGTAAAGCCAGGGTAGGGTTATTAACACAGTGAGTCGGCAGATAACTGCTAACCGTCGATCTCCGCTCTCCCCTCAGGAATCGGCGTCCAGTCAGCTAAGGTGTCGGAGAGGGCAGGCTCCATCCCTGAGTCCAACGGGGGCCATGGCCTGCCTTCCGCCTCCACGCACACGGGCGCAAACGCCACGGTGGAGCAAGGTACCCCTCCTGCATGACCCCAGTGCCTTTTCGTGTAGAGGCGGAAGAAGTCCGGAACCAGTGATAGCCTGCAGTTTAATAGCCATTTGGGTCATGTTCGTTTGTATCAACATGCAGCAGTGAAACCTGTGAGCTTGCTATTAGCACTTATCGCCATGCGTTGTGGCTTTTGCTTGCCCAAGGTGGGGCACATCTGTTTTTCCCTTCAGCAAGGTACTTTACTTGAACTTTTTCAGTACATGATGCATAAAGTCATAAGTAATTCTGTGTAACGACATCTGCGGAGTGCATGAAAGATATCAGAATGCGTTGATTCTAACACCATATAATCCACCCCTCCCTCCCATAGATGACACAGAGGTCTTGAAGAGAGATAAAGACAAAAGGGTCCGCCCCTTTTCCATGTTTGAGCCAACGGAACCACCCATTACCTCCCTGCGCAAGAACCAGAGCAGTGAAGACCTTCTGAGGGACGCCCAGGTAGGATCTCTACTGCCCCCTGCCTGCTAACATGAGACCAAATCAGGCCACTCTACTTTAACTGAAAACAGTGGCAAATTGAATAGATTTTGTGAGGGTGACATAGCATACACATGGATGGTTGAACTGTGTTGCATGCATTTGTGTAATTAGTACTCAAAAATGAAATCAATGAAAAACAGTAGGAGTACTCAGGGAAACTATTTATTTAATTGGAAATCTGAGTGGTTGAAAAAACACTGGAGTGTTCAGTTCAGTACATATTATGCAAATGCCATATTGCGTATGTCAGAAAAATAAAGCAAGGAAGCTTGCATAAGTGGGTTGATTTCCTTCAAAAACAATGATTCTGGAGTCACTGTTTGCCGTGGTCTCCCATGGGAATGGACAATCTGGCCTCAAAACTGGGTCTTCTGCTTCTGCTGATATGGAGTACTGCCTGTCTGAATTATTTATTGCACTTGTGTGAGAGCATCTGTTTGGAGTTCCATGCGAATTCTGTTGGTGTGAGGGTCTGATCGGATTTGCCCCTTGCATTTAAGGTATCATTGAGTCCTCTTTCCTCCACAGAATGCTGCCAAGGGGCCAGTCAAGGTGCCACCGCCAGTGCCCAGCAAACCCAAACAGGTCAACTTGCCACCTGGCAGTGCACCCAGCCAGCCTGCCTATGGAAGGCCGGTTCTGAGCGCGGGGACGTTCCCTGGGAAGGCCAAAGCGGCCGGCCAGCACCAGCAGCCCGGGCAGCCATCCTGGGGCCCTGCCGCCTCCTCCCAGAGCCACACCCTGCCCCTACCCTCCAAGCAGGAGGCCCCCCCGGCGGCCGCCGTGCGCCCCTTCACCCCTGAGCTGCCCGCTGCCAAAGAGCACGGCCCCCAGGGCTTCCAGAAGCCCCAGATGGTGGCAGCCAGCTCCATCTACTCCATGTACACCCAGCAGCCTACGCCTGGGAAGAACTTCCAGCAGGTGGTTCAGGGAGCCCTGAACAGGGCCCAGACCCGGCCCAGCCCCTTCGTCAGTGGTGAGTCCTGCCTCTGCTCTGCTGAGTGTTTGATACACCACCAGGTAGCAGCAAATGGAAGTATTAAATCTGTGGTGAATCTAATTAAATATAGGATGAAGCAAGCTATGTCTTAGTTAAATGTGCGATGGTTCTATGACAAAATAAAAACCCAACCCCCCCTTCTCAACCTTCAATAAACAGCAGTAGATACTGCTGTTCAATGTGCTCTGACAGCCAGCTGTTAGCAAACGAACAGGCCAGCTGAGTGCCGGTGCAGTCGCTCAGATAGAGAGAGAGGGGCTAGGCAGTGCTAACGTACATTACCATCTGAACAGACAGGCAATCAGGCACTGCAGCAATACTGCTTTTGAATGTTGCAGCATCAGTGGTTTATAACAAACTCAAAGCTTGCTGATGACTTTGAGAAACGCTGACCAGCAGTTGCAAACTATCCATTTTTTTCATTCAAATGGGAAATATCTCCATCTTTTCTCATGCCTTGCAGTAAGAAGAACAAGGTTTGTGAGGTTTGTGAATTACACTGTACATGGCCCAAAAATCACTGCAGTGCCTATTAAATAAAACATTGGAGAAGCACATACTGTCCTTACAGTTTTTCTTCATGACATTGCAAATTTATAATTCAGTTAGCTGAAAATGTGCCCCAAGCACAAAGTACAAACAAAATATGAGTGGTGTTGTAGTACCTTAGTTTTCACTACTTAACTTATAGAGATATGACTAAGTTTTATAATGTAGTGGCCACTGTAGTAATGTCTCAGGTTTTTCCACACAACAGTATTTTACTATGTGTGCATTTCACATTCACTTATTTAAAAGCATCTCTTTTATAAGATGAACCTAATAGGTCTTGCTTAAAAAGGGTGTCTAATTTAACTCTTTCTCAGTGATGTTCATAAATACCCAGTGTAAACTCTTATAAATGTTATAATTACATTAAACATGTAGTTATGACGATCCTTATCAGTAAACTGTGACCATGTAAATTGTGTTTATGCTTATTATTCACCCATAGGTTTGGTTGTGCTGAAAGGTGGGTTTGTTAACGGCCCACTGTAGATCATCCGACCTCAGCCCTCTTTTGTGTGTTTCATTTACATGAGTCTGTCTGTTTGTATTTGTGGGTTGATCAGAGCAGGGAGAAGACGTTATTGCCCTGTGTTAAATCTGTGGTAAGGAAAGGAGGGGCTGACACAGAGCAGGTGTGCCTGAACGCCCAGGGCCAATCCAGCAGAGCAGACTGCGTTTTCAGTCACACACAGAACACTGACCAGCCAAGCACACAGACAGAAGGCATCTGTTTCACTCTCCATCCCCACAGTGGGATATGCAGAAGCACTGTTCTGTATTCCAGTCCATGGGAGCTGTGCTTGCTGGTTGAGTGTCTTCCTAGCTCTCCCACCATTGTCCTCGTTCATATCGACACTGATTCTGTCAATGGGACAGCTGGGACAGGTAGTCAGTAGCGTGATGGTTTTTGTCATTACCCCACGCGTCAAAGGTACTGCATTTAGCTCTGGATGGCTCTCTATGTTACTGTGCCCCTTTAGATGTAAATGCAGAGTTTATCCAGTGGAGGATGGGGTTGAATCAGGTGGACAAGGGTTTGATACCTCTAGCCGTACTTGTTAGCTGTTGCCCATCCATAACCCTGACCTCTCTTTCTCTCTAAAGTGTATGGGAAGCCTGTTATCCCTGGAGGGGTCCTGCAGCCTCAGAGTCCTCACCCAGAGAACCCCTACCTGGAGCGCCCCACGGGCTCTGATTCAGAGGTGGACAACGGAGGCTCCGCCCCTTCGGGAGAGGCCCCCGAGACAGAGCGCACCCCCCGCCCCCTCAGCCCCACAAAGCTGCTGCCCTTCATCTCGAACCCGTACCGTAACCAGAGCGACGTGGACCTGGAGGCCCTGCGTAAGAAGCTGTACAACGCGCCACGGCCGCTGAAGAAGCGCAGCTCCATCACCGAGCCCGAGGGGCCCAGCGGACCCAACATCCAGAAGCTGCTCTACCAGAAAACCACGCTGGCTGCCATGGAGACCACTGTCTCCGCCCCTTTCTACCAGCCCCAGCCCGGCGGGGAGGAGGAGAAAGAGAAGGAGGGAGGAGGAGGAGGGGCCCCGCAGGATACTGACACGGCCACCGCCCACAGCACGCCGCTCGAGGCCCCTCCCTCGCCAGAGACCCCGGTTTCCCCTGAGCCCCCCATCCCTTCGCCCCTCCCCGAGAGTGACCTAGATGATTTTGTCCCACCTCCTCCACCTTCGCACCCCGCCCCCACCCCCGGAGACTCCTTCAGCCTCCCTCCGTCTCCGCCCGGTGAGGAGGAGGCGGAGCCCGCCCTACCACCTCCACCCGAGGGCTTCCTGGAGGAGTTCCCGCCCTACCCCCCGCCCCCGTACCCCAGCGGCGGGGAGCAGGATAGCCTGGGAGAGGACACCTTCAGCATGCAGCCCCCCGAGATCACTGGAGAAGTCACCTTGCCACCAGTATGTACCCTACAAATATGCTTGAGGGGTTCTTATGGGCCTCCACTTCCTTGAAAGTGCTTCCTATCCTGTTACCTGACTCTGTAACAATGACCCAGCACCTTTGATCACCGGGCTCCAGGGCTGTCTCAGTTAACAGCAGAGGTTAGGATCTGACAGTCTGTCCTGTGGAGCTGTAGATTTTTTACTGCAGTGCAGCTAGGCAATAAACGTCAGCAGTACAACAGTCAGGGTTTCAAAGGTCCTTGGAAATCCTTGAAAATATTTTCACCCTGCAAAGCCATGGAAAAAAAAAAACATGGAAAGTAATCAAATATTCCATTGTCCTTGAAAAGACATGCAAGGGCTGTTACAGCAAGCTACATATGTCTGTTACAATAGCTTTAATAAGTCTATCTCTATTAGTATGCTCATATTGCTAACAAACTAACCAGCTTGCTGGCTTGTACAGTAAACCCACTACCAAAAGTCATTACAATTTACAATTTACAATTTGGTATTTTGCAGACGCCTTTAAACCAAAGCAACTTACAATTAGTGCATCAGTCAGGTTCAGTTTACTACCTCATAAGCAAAAGATCGCAGTAGGAATGCAAATTAATTATTTACAGTACCATGCTCCTGCATATCCTGCAACAGTAAAACAGAAATCTGCAAACAAAACCTGCAACATTATCGTTAGTGACTAGTGTTCACTGCTAAGAGAATCCACCAGGGTATATCTGTGCAAATATGGTAAAATATTCTGCTAGTATTGTCTCCAGAGTGTTTCACCCTGCATTTACAACTTTAGAAGTAGTCCAGTTTTACACAAATGGACTTTGTCTGCAAGGGTGGCATTGGGTATTGCAAAAATTGAAGAAATCCTTGATTTTACACAGATTGAAACCTCATAGAATATAAATCTGATTTAAGTGGTTCATAGTTACCTGCATTAAAATCCACTTCTGTACTCTCTCCTCCAATATTAATATGTGCTATGATTTGAAGGGTAAGGGTTAATGATGTCACGAAACTCACAACTTGCAAAAAGTTACCAGAACAAAACAGATGGTCCCTTACAAACATGCGATAAGGACTGAATGCTGTAGGCTAGTCAGAGAGGCAGCCTGTTTCTAAAGATGAACTGAAGGCTAGTGAGCTTGGAGAATTTACCATATGATGCTTGTGCGTAGTGGATATTTCCTCCAAGCTGTTCTGATAATGGGTAGCGCTTTGAAGACCATGCATAGTAACCGGCCCATCCAGGTATTTATGGAAACATAAAGATGTATATTTACACTAGCAGCCCTTATATATGTATATAAGGGCTGCTAGTGGCCAGAGACCCCTCAAGATTCAGAATGTATTTTCCATTTCATAGTTGCCATGTGAATTCTCACGTAAAACAGATTCCAGTTTAATACTGGTCTGAGGCCAATCTGGTTAGTGACTGATCTTCTTTAGTTTAATTGCTTTCATACTTATTTTTTTTACAGAAAGCAAATGCACAGCACATGTCATGGAAATACAGATTGATAGGTTCACTCTGAATTAGACAGGGCTTGTCTGCGATTATTATGGAGTTACTTTGAAAACTAAGGTTGGAACTGTCAGTCAGACCAAGACGAATCGATCCTGATTTTCTTCTGCAGTGCAAACAAGCCATTTTAGCCCCACTGCTTAAGGGGCCTTCCACATGACTGCCTCCAACGTCCAACTTGCACGCAGCTCCGAGAGAGCTTAGAGTCCCGCTGGCTCTGCCAGTGGTAGTTTAAGTAATCCCGGTATACTGTGTCATTGTGACTGAGCAGATTTTATTCATTAGGTCAATATCAGTTTCCCCCACCTTGGCCGCTGGGATAGCTGCACCCCCCCCCCCAAATGTGACGCTGAAAGTGGATTGTGTTTTTCCCGCAAATAAACAATGAGGAGCTCTCCTGTCCCCCTTAATTCCCCCTGTAATTCTCCAAAAGCAGCATTACGCAGAGAGGCCTGGGCTCAGAGCGAGCGGTTACTGGAGATAAACGAGCTGACCCAATTTGAACCGCTTTGTGTTCGCTAAACCCTAACGGGCCTGCGTCCCATTAAGCCCTAAAAAGGCTCTTTCTTTCAGCGGAAAAAAACACCGGTAATCAGCTTGTGTGTCCTCGTTAAGTGAAACCGACTTGTTTTCACGCTAATTGTGTCAGCGCCATGTCTCAGCGCTGAGCCGAGTGGGCCGGAGCAACAGGTCCGCCCAGTCCCGCTGTGGCGTAGATCCCAGCTGCACCCGGTAATGCGAGGAGGGCTGGGTGAGAGAGGGGGGACAGAACCGCTTCTGTGCTGGATTTGCGTCTGTCGATCAGCTCTTAATCGAAAGGCTTGAGCCCGTATCCTGTGTGACACCAGACCCTTGTCTTCCCCTGAAAACAGGGCAAGAGGACCAACCTACGCAAGGCGGGCTCGGAGCGCATCGACCACAACATGCGGGTCAAATTCAACCCGCTGGCCCTGCTGCTGGACTCCTCCCTGGAGGGCGAGTTCGACCTGGTGCAGAGGATCATCTATGAGGTGAGTGACCGGCCGTTGAACTTG
Organism: Megalops cyprinoides; assembly: GCF_013368585.1. Taxonomy (NCBI): domain Eukaryota; kingdom Metazoa; phylum Chordata; class Actinopteri; order Elopiformes; family Megalopidae; genus Megalops; species Megalops cyprinoides. The sequence continues at coordinate 9,851,448 of NC_050597.1, forward strand.
CGCACCTGCGGGTTTTTATGTGTCTGACAGGACGAGAGCAGTCATCTCATTTTGTAAAGTGCACTCTCGCCTCCGTTTGCCTGATATCAGAACCACTGCATGCTGCATCATACCTTGCACGAGCCTGTGAGCTCAAAGCCGTCTGCTTGAGGTGTGGTCAGAGTTTGTAATGGTGGCATAGTGCAGTCCAGTTGGTCAGATCCATGGACCATATTCATTGTAGCTGCAGATTTGTAGCTTTCAGAGGTTGCTATGACAAGCGTGGTGAGAAAGAGAGACAGTTCTCCTCGCTAAGAGAAAGAGAAACTTTCATTTAAAAGCAGACGATGGAATGCAGATTGTGTTATGTATTAATAAGTGCTAAATCTTCCTACAAAGAAGAACAGAAAAACCATTGTAGACTGGTTGTCCTTCCATTCCAGAATGGCAAGTTATTGACTAATAAAAATAAACACATAGTGAAATTGTACATCAGGAAATTGTAGCATCCCATGCATCCTGAAATGCGATTGCTAAAATACACCATTTTATTGTCATTTCTCATTACTTAACTGCATGAGATTTGACCAGAGCTAAAGCATGAACTTCAATATGCATATAAACACCCAAGGCAATGCTAAGAGAGTCTCCTTTTTGTGTTTGTATATTTGCAACATGTATTTTCATGGTGCCAATTCCTATGTTGTCATAATTTTTTGTTGTCATTTTTGCACATGGACAGATGAGACATTTTTGCAGTAAATATTCAATTATCTATTCTAATAATACCAGTCATTGTTGTTAACAATAGTTAATGTGTTTGCACATTAACATACTGAAATTACTGGACTGTTTATATAACTTATAACCCAATAAGGAGGATCATGTGTGGTTGCTTTGTGCTTTGCCTGAGGCAGAAACAGCATATGTAAAATGTCTGCTGTGTTCCTGCTGTTGCAGGTGGAGGATCCCAGCCAGCCGAACGACGAGGGCATCACTGCCCTGCACAATGCTGTATGCGCCGGGCACACCGAGATTGTCAAGTTTCTGGTGCAGTTCGGCGTCAACGTCAACGCTGCTGACAGCGACGGCTGGTGAGCGCTCGGCGACCTGTCATCCAGAGACGACAAACATGATAAATGACACACACCTGCTCACCAAGAGAGGCATAAGAAATATATGTATGATAGCTTGTCATTGCACATTTCCAAAGCCATTTCCCAATCTGCTGTTGGAAGAGATGGGTGGAGGCAGTATTTTGATGTCATTACTAATGCCGCATCTCCGTTAGCCGAATGAAGGTGTGTTATTAATGTAGACACTGCAAACTGAGAGGGTTTATTTGAAGTGAAGTCCTCACGCCTCTGCTGTCTGCCCCTCTCTCACCCCCACACCCCCCCACCTCCACCCCCATCCCCATCCCAGGACCCCCCTGCACTGTGCAGCCTCCTGTAATAATGTCCAGGTATGCAAGTTCCTGGTAGAGTCGGGGGCGGCGGTGTTCGCCATGACCTACAGTGACATGCAGACAGCGGCTGACAAGTGTGAGGAGATGGAGGAGGGCTACACCCAGTGCTCCCAGTTTCTGTACGGTGAGTGTTAACCACCGGTCTGCTGGGCGTCAAGTTCATAACGTTAATCATCATGATCTCATCATGACCTCTCTGTTTGTATTCAAAATACTGTGCTAAGAGGCAAAAACTGCAAAGTGTATATTCTAATACTAAAGAAAAAGCTAAAGGATTAGACTGCCATACGCAATCATGATTGACCTAAAAACATTGGCAATATGGGCTTTCAGAGGATAAACCGTTAGGATCAACTGCTCCATAGGGTCATGGTCTACATTTAAACACAGGTCTTAATCATGTAATGGAAGAAGTACTTGTGCAGTGATTGGATTACCATTTAAAACCTTGGAAAGTCTCAGAATTTTAGGTTGGTTAAGACAAAACAACACTCACTCCTTTCTTCCATAAATTGGAAATGGGCGGTTGGCTGGACATTTGCACATCTGGACGTGCGCACGGGCACGTGTGCTTGTGTGTACGCATGTGTGTCTGCAGGCCGTAAACACAGTGTCTTCGTGTCTGCTCCCAGGTGTTCAGGAGAAGATGGGCATCATGAACAGGGGTGTGGTCTACAGCCTGTGGGACTACGAGAAGGAAAACGAGGATGAGCTGCAGTTCAAGGAGGGTGACTGCATGACGATAGTGCGGCGTGAGGACGAGGACGAGATCGAGTGGTGGTGGGCGCGCATGGGGGACACCGAGGGGTACGTCCCCCGAAACCTACTGGGGGTGAGTAACAAGAACAGGACCTTCACGAAACAGTCCTCTTATCTTTGACAGAAGAGATTTTGTATGGCTTTCTTTGTTTTAGACCTCCTGGAAGAATTTGAGCGTATTTGATACAATGTGCGTCATAGGGCACAAAATAGTCAAACATGTAAGCCACACTAAAGTGAAGCCAGATTACTTTAAATGAAAGTGAAAGTTTTGAACACCTTTGCTGAACAGATAAATCTTAACAAATCCTTAATATATTTCTTTCCTCAACAGCTGTATCCGAGAATCAAGCCACGGCAGAGGAGTCTGGCTTGAATGCTGTGGATGAGTATGGTTCCCAGTCCAGTACATGGGTACGCTGCATTACAGATAAACAGAAGGACTGCGGCAGCTGATCCACACTGACTTCGAAAGAACTGACGCCAGAATGAAGATTAATAAATCAAAACACATGAAGGATTTTTGACTTAAACATGAACGCTCCTTTGTGGATGAGTTTCTGGAGCGTGGACTCTGGAGCAGTAAGGAGAACACAGCATCGATCAATCTGAAGATTACTCCTCTATTTTTACAGAAGGAAGGAAGGATCGTTTATATGAACGCTGTCTCTGCATCTCATACTCGAGAATTCTTTTGTACAGAATGAAGCAAAAATGGTCCTTGTACAATGCTATTCTACAGAGCTCTTTTCATAGGGAAGAACCCTGAACAAACAGTATTTTTGTGTAGAAGATCATTTTTCGCAATTCTGATTACAAGCACAATCTTGTCTTAGGGGTTATTAACTGGAACAGCTGGTCAGATTGGGGGGGGAGGGTTGTAATTTTCAAACAGGTAAGGCTTTTTAGCACGTTTGACAATGGTATGTATGAGGGGTTTATGACAATGGTGACGGCCCTCATCATCATCATGGATCAGACATGTGAGTGTCTGCACCCAGTTTTTAATGTGGACAGTTCCCTGGGAGCCCATAGTATGTGTCAGCGTTACTGTCACTCTTCTCATTAATGTGTTTTCCTTGTATTCTCTTTATTATCTTTTTTTTATAATTGTTGAATTGTTTTTCATGGTGTAGGAATAATCATGAGTTCATGTGTATGTGTGTGTATATCTGTACTCTTTTAGCTTGGCCTACCTTTTCACTTGGTTAAGTGGGGGACATTAGGTAATGTGTGTGCTGATCAGAGACAGTTTTAATGCGCTAACATTTTGAGCTGTTCTCGGTGATGTCCACTGTTACGATGTTAGCGTGTGCACAGCAAGCTAGTATTACCAGCATTCACTTAAAATGAACACAGCTTGGATATGTTTGTCACCATAGATGAGCATAAGTGCACACATTTTTTTATCATATGTGGCCAGACATTGTCACTGCTACAGCACATTTGATTGTAGCAGCAATGTCTCTTGCAAGTACAGGTCTGCTAACTGCGATAGGGTAACCAGCTAGGGTAAGGCAGTTTGTATTTTCACTCAGAAGTGTGTAAGAAATGTCAAAGACATTTCCCAGAAAGAGCCAATTTCTCAGTTATTACTCCACAGATTTTCTCATATTCACACCAGCATTGGCCATGTCTTATCCCAGTCTGCCAGGTTAATTAGAACTGGAGAGAGACCTTTCACTACAGTGTCTATGATGACCAACAACTCAAAGCGCACACAGTCATATCTTTAAGTGTATTTATTTTACCTATTGTCTTTTTGTGTTATAACGATGGCAGAACTATATCAAATGTTGGGTTTGAAGAATTTACAATAAAGTACTTTGCATACAAAGTCTGCTTCTCTTTTCTTGATATTGTCTTGGCCTCTTGCATTGTGTTGTGATACTCCGTTCCCTTGCCGGCTGGACATGACTTGGTAGTGCTGGCCCAGTGGAAGGCATCCTTGAATCCAATTCATGTGTTAGTGGTAGTGTAACCAACAGCCTAATGCATGCAGCAGCATCTGTGTGTCACAGCATAAGTGACCGGTGTCACATGTTATTTCAGAGCCTGTGTAGAATGGTTACATTACATTACATTATTGCCATTTAGCAGATGTTATTATCCAGAGTGACTTACATATGTTACAGTTTTTACATGTTATCCATTTATTCAGCTGGATATTTACTGAGGCAACTGTGAGCTGTGCCCTAGTGGGGAACCAAACTAGCAACCTTTCAGTTACAAGTCCTGCTCCTTACCACTATGCTACACTGCAGTCCCAGGTGGCTTGGATTGTTCTGTCCATCAATTATCAAGACAGCCAGTGTTTAATGGAGGTGTCCTTATTGTTGCCCATCTGTTAACCAAATAAGACACCAGAATAAGATAAATTCCTTGATTTTGAATTGGTTGAACAGTCATAATTACACTTTAGTACCCATCAGCCAGGTGTTGGACCGTTGGTGCAAATAAACTGCATTCAAAAGACAAGTTCCACCCATTCTGGAGTGTAGAAAGCCTTGCTTTCCCATCACCATTGGTAACCGCCTTTCATACAAAATATTTGAGGTTAGGTTTAACTTGTGGCTAATCTGATCTGAATCTGGATCCCATAATGTACCAAGAAGAGGACCTCAGTCTTGGGGTTATGGTGCTTAACTTAAGCCCCCAAATGGACATTATCAAGAGGAAATGTGAAAAAAGAGAGCCAGGTGAGAGGTGGATGGGGGGGTTTCAAACCGGAAAGAGACCCCAAGAAGGTTAAAAGTGCATGTAATGTTGAGTATGTTACAAATAAAAGTATCCCCGGTCTTATATTGTCTGGAAAAGGAATGTTTATCTGGGTTGACCTATTCACAAGCATATTCACTTGTGGATTATTTCAATGTATTCATGTTTAAAGCATCTACCCCAACACCAGAAGGCAGTGTGTCCACAATTGAGTCAAATTTAAGACTTAGACATTGAAATCTACCATATCTTTCATTAGAAATATTAGCATAACTATTGCACGTGTATACCTAAAGGTGTTAAAACAATCATTGCATAAGTTAAAAATACACACAAACAAAATGCAAAATACAAAAAAATGGATAAAAAATCAGTTGCAACAAAAGTGTGTGTGTGTGTGTGTGTGTGTGTGTGTGTGTGATTGCATTACAAGATGTCTGCATACTATTCATTATACTGTTCGTTACATTTTCATATTCTGAGACACCAGGTTTGCTTGAGGGTGAGGGTATGATATTTATTGTATTTATTGTCAAATCTTTGGCATCCGCATGCCAGCGCTAAATTACCTTACCAATATGGCTTCCCAGTGCCCCTGTCCTTCGTCCATTGTTGATGACATTTACATAAACCAGTTCCTTCCGCGAAGTCCGAAATGCGCGAATGACAGGTTTTGTAACGTCAACCTAGGAGCGTAACTGAAGGTATTGACGGTAGTTTTCTTCGTTTAGTTTGAAAAGTGTAATTTTTCCAGTGTTTCACTTTCAAAGTAAAGTAATGCTATGTCTTTTGAATCATTTACGAAAAGTTTAGACGGAGCATGTGGATAAATTTAAGAGAGCTAGTTAGCTTGCTAGCTCAGCTTAGTTCGCGGTTAGTTTAGTTGACGTTAACGTTAGCTGTGTTACAGTCTCAAATAAAAGTATACCTGGCTAGAAATTGTCCCTAATTAGTGAAATAACCGATTAGATGTAAACATGTTTTTCCTTGGAAATGATGATGGTGTTTTCTCCACTGCATGCCCAGGTGATGGAATATGGGAAGGAGAGAGTTGTGGCTCTGGTGGATATGGACTGCTTCTACGTGCAGGTGGAGCAACGCTTAAAGCCAGATCTCAGAGGCAAGCCCTGTGTGGTGGCCCAGTACAAGACATGGAAGGGAGGCGGGTGAGTCCCAGGGTCCGTCAGTATGGACTTGCACGGCCAACGGTAACCATCCACTGCCTGCCTAAGCAGACTGATTATTTAACAGACATAACAGCGAGCTTACTGGGGTATGTTTTATTAACAGCCCCCCCCCCCCCCGGTTTGGCAGTTAGACAGGCTGTTGATTCACTTCTTCTTTTTCTTCCTGTCTCTCCACTCCAGCATCATCGCCGTGAGCTACGAGGCCAGGGCACATGGGGTCACCAGAAATATGTGGGCGGATGATGCCAAGAAGCTGTGCCCTGATCTCCAGGTGGCACGGGTCCGGGAGTCTCATGGGAAGGCTGACCTCACACAGTAAGTGAACTTTGATCCATTTGGGTTGCTGTGGTCCTTAAAAGTCCTTGAAAATATTAAAATATCCTATCGAAAAGTAAAGGGACAGTTGCCCAAATCTAGAAAAAAAGGTTGTTAGTTGTTATTTTGCAACAGGTAAAGTATGTCCTCCTTTTTCATGGCAATTTACTTAATGTCATTTGCTGTCAAGTGTAGCATTGTAAGTGGATGGATATCCCTAGCATCTTGGCTGGCTTGCTGGTTTGTACATTAAGTCTGCTACCAAAAGTCTTTGGTGACAGGTGTTAGTTGCCTAGAGTATCCACGAATGTACATCCAAGTAATGAGTCTTAAAAAGTGTTTTCTTGTCAGTTTCATCTGTAAGTGTATGCTAGTTTCCAGTGAGTTTGACTGTTGCACCTTTAAAAGTAATCCTTCTAAAATTCACATTTATACTAAAAGCTCATTGAAAAGTCACAGAAAATATATGCCTGAATTGCATGTAAACCCTGTGCCCTGTGCTTGGACCCGTGTGCAGTTACCGAGAGGCTAGTGTGGAGGTGATCGAGGTGATGTCACGCTTCGCCGTGATCGAGCGGGCCAGCATCGACGAGGCCTACATGGATCTGACGGCAGCCGTGCAGCAGAGGCTGAAGGACATGGAGGGCCAGCAGGTGGCGCCAGAGCTGCTGAAGACCACCTATGTGCAGGGCTTCCCACAGGCGAGCTCCGACCCACAGGGGGCGACAGAGGAAGCAGTGGCAGATAAAGGTTTGTTCTTCGAATTCAGGAATGCAGATTAAAGGCATATGTGGGTATGCAACCCAGTGACATAGGCGCTTCCCGCTGCCATGTCGTACTGGCTGTCGCTGTAGCAACCAGTTAATTTATTTAAAGATTTTATTATGTTTATTTTATTTTTATTAACTGTTTTGGTACATTATGCAAGCATGTCAGTTCTACATGTATTTTTAGTTTTAGCTCAAAAATTCTGTCTTTAGACAATGTTTCCTCTCCCCATCTCCCAGTCTGCAACCTTTGTCTCAGTCCTCATATCTGCTTTAAAACCTTCAATCCCTTTTTGAAATTGCTATTTGAAGGGGAAATGCTGTGTAAGGTATGGCATTGAGTTGGAGGGGCCCGCTGTGCTCACGCTGTGGTTGTTCTGCGTCCCTGCAGAGGAGCAGAGGTCCCGCGGGCTGCGGGAATGGCTGGCCTCTCTGTCCAGCGCTTCGCAGGCGGAGCTGCAGCTGGCCGTCGGAGCCCTGATCGTGGAGGAGATGAGGGCCGCCGTGGAGAAGGACACCGGCTTTCGCTGCTCCGCCGGCATCTCGCACAACAAGGTGAGCCCGCCTCCCTCACTCTGCTGGCCCGAGGGAGGCGACAGCACTGCACTCTGCAGGACCAGCACAGCCATGGTGACAGAGAGAACATTTTGTGGTGTACAGCCTTTTAGGGGCACTAGTTATTGTTGAGTTACGTTGTTCCTTCTTAAGAAAAATCTTCTTCATTACCCCAGGTGCTGGCCAAGCTGGCGTGTGGCCTGAACAAGCCGAACCGACAGACTGTACTACCCTTGGGATCTGTGCCCCAACTCTTCAGCTCCCTACCTGTCAGCAAAATGTGAGTGGCAGCATCAGCCATAACAGTGAGCTCAGTACTCTATCCATAAAGAGGAGGAACATAGAAGATGTCGGATCTGTAGCCCTCTGTAGTTCATGTGGACATTGGTGGGCGACTCCTCCCCCTTTAACAGCGAGTCTGTGATTTGCTCGTAGCCGTAGCCTGGGCGGGAAGCTGGGAGCCTCCATCACAGAGACCCTGGAGGTGGAGAACATGGGGGATCTCACCCAGTTCACTCAGGGTCAACTGAGCCAGCACTTCGGCGAGAAGACAGGGTACTGTAACTCCCCTCCACTCTCTCTCTCTCTCTCTCTCTCTCTCTCTCTCTCTCTCTCTCTCTCTCAGCTGACAGGTATACCCATTGGGTGGACCCAGTATCTGTTTTAAAAAGTTCTATAAGTATGTCTGTATTTGTAATATTGCTGTAGTAATTATGTTGTTGGAAAAAGATCCATTGATTTTATAAAATATTAAAGTAGTAGTCAATATTAAATATTACATACTGGTTAAATATTAAAAAATGACTATGAAGTATAGATATTAAAATATTAGAAAAAGGTCTATTGATTTAAAAAAAAAAAGATTAAAATATTAAAATATTCTACTGGGTCTTAAAATGTTAATTTTCATAAAATAAAAATCTACCTTCCTTCTCAGGCAGAGTGTAGCAGTCATTCAAGATTACACAGCTAAAAATTCCTGGCTCTGCAGGTTAACGTTTTTTCCAGCATACCCTTTAGTTGGTAATTAATTTGGCTCCGTACAAATGACTGTACCCTCTCCAGGCAGTGGCTGTATGACCTGTGTCGGGGTATTGAGTTTGAACCAGTGAAGCCCAGGCAGCTTCCAAAATCTATAGGCTGCAGCAAGAACTTCCCTGGGAAAACTGCTCTGGCCACAAAAGAAAAGGTACTGAACCATACAGAGCTGAAGTGTGGAGAGCTGTTGATTGGTCAGGGTATGTGAAGCGCAATGATGACATCAGTCTCCTGTCTCTGTGAAGGTGCAGTACTGGCTCAATCAGCTGGCTCTCGAGCTGGAGGAGAGACTGACTAAGGACAGGGAGATGGTGAGGGGAATGACACTCTGCTTTTTAAACCACTCAGATACACAGTACCAGTCAAAAGTTTTCACATACACCTGAAAAAGTGAAACTGATGCTTATGTATGAATTTCTTTCCAAAATTCAATAAAAAATTGGGATATTTTGAAGAATCTAAAATATAAGATAGTTTTCATTTGTTTAACACTTTTTTGGTCACTGCATAATTCCATTTGTGTTATTTCACATATTTGATGTATTTACTATTATTCTAAAAACACTTTAATCTTGTCCAAGAAACAAATTTCAAGCATTTAAGTCTTCAGACCAAGATGTCTTTGAATCCATGTTTCCTATTATCACAAATGGTGCGTCCAAACATTTGACTGGTACTGTGTGTCTGTTTCTCTCCCTCTGTTTCTTTCCCTCTTTATTTGATTTTGAGGTGCTTTAGTGGCATGACTTGTAAGTGTGTAAGTGTGTTGTCAAGACACTTAGCAAGACATGGATGTGTAGAGTAAGCGATAATCAACTGTAACGGACACAACCGTGTGTGCGCGTAGAATGGCAGAGTGGCCAAGCAGCTGACGGTGGGGGTGCGGCAGATGGGGGACCACAGGGCCAGCAGCTTCTCCCGCTGCTGTGCTTTGTCCCGGTATGAGGCCACAAAGATCTCTGCTGACAGCTTCTCCATCATCAAGAGTCTCAACACCGCCGGAAACCACCAGGCTGCATGGCAAGTGTCTCACACGTATTCCACACCTTTCATCGTATTCACTGCAAGCAGATAAAATAATAATGGATTTTTTTTTATATACAGCACCTTTTATATAATTTAATGGGGAGCAGTGTGGTGTAGTGGTAAAGGAGTAGGGCTTGTACCCAAAAAAGGTTGCTGGTTCGATTCCCTGCTGGCACACTACTGTTGGGCAAGGCACTTAATCTACAGTTGCCTCAGTAAATATCCTGATAGATACATGGATAAAACTGCAACCCTTGTAAGTTGTTCTGGATAAGAGCATCTGCTAAATGACAATAATGTAATGTAATGTCATTGCAGCCCATAATTCTTCACAGAAGCAACAAGTGGCAACGAAAAAAAAAACTTAGTATTGTTCTGTGCGTGACACCTAAGATCACCTCACCATCTGTTTCTCGTATTGCTTATCATCTGAAGTTCGGTAGCACAGTGTGAATGATTCATGCTTTGCCGTTTCTGTGTGATGCTGTATGTTGCCAGGTCCCCGCCCCTCACCCTGCTGCACCTTTCTGCTAGCAAATTCAGGGAGGCTCCCACCGCCACGGCTGGCGGGATCACCAGCTTCCTGACCAGTGACGTCGCCTCCGGCTCTCCCTCCCCCACCTCCAAGAAGGCCCCGCCTCCCAAGAGGCCTGGCACCATCCAGTCCCTCTTCCAGAAGGCCGCGGAAAAGAAAGGATGTGGGAACGAGTCACAGTCCTCCTCGGATCACCAGTCGCCTCCACCTGCAGAAAAGCAGCCCTGTGAATCCCCCACCACAACGTCTCCTGTGAAGTCCTCATCCTCCCCTGGAACTGGCATCTCTTCCTTCTTCCAGAGGAAAACGCTAGAGAAAAGTGTAAAGGCCTTGAACGGAGACCTGCAGTCTGATAGAAAGGAGTCATCAGGGAGCATAGGGACAGGTGAGGAGCAAAGTACAGGACCTTCTGCCATTGAGACCGAAAGTTCTACGCAAGCAACAAAAATGGTGGACTCATCAGAGGGGACCAGCGGCAAGGAAGGTGAAAGAGAGCCCAGTGGTTCAGACCTATCGTCCCATCTCCCCCCTGAATGTGCCAGCAAAGATGTACTACAGTGTGAACGTTGCGGCCAGGAGATTTCAGCCTGGGAGATGCCCGAGCACACTGACTACCACTTTGCTCTGGATCTGCAGAAGTCTTTCTCCTCTTCCTCCTCCTCCTCTTCATCCTCCTCCAGTCTGCTTCCGAGGCCCACTCCCAACCCTCCACTTACTGCCGGGACCCCTCATTCATCCCATGGTAAGACCAAACCCAAAAGTCAGGCAGGACCCCAACCCAAGAGGGCCAAATCACAGGGTTCCAACTCAACCCTGGACTCCTTCTTTAAGAGGAACTAAACAGGTCCCCACTGGCTGTCAACCCTATTGCTCAGCGAAAACACTGACATTCTAGATTGTTTTATGGATCTCTTTACTGTTTATTTCAGTTTGCTATGTGTGGTGAGTGCTTGTCTGCATCAGTCAAAGCTAAAATGTTTGCAGTGCACAGCAGAAGGGATCCGAAGTCATGTAACAGGCCAGTCCTTCATCCATACATGGTAAATGTGAACTTGATTATCTTAATCACACAGGGGAGAGAAGATATGTCTCTACAATGACATTTTTAAAGATGGCTGAAAACTTGTATTCATTAAAATGTAGCAAAATAACTTTATTTAATTAGACAATGCACTGAGCAGTCTATCTTGCCTTGAACGAAACTAGTGATTTCTGATGTCGCATCGTCATCTGCGTCCCTCAAGGGGGCAGCGTTGGACAAGATGAGCCTCATGTCCGAGGTGTGACGTGCTTGCTGCCCAGCAACAACCTTCAGGCAGGTTTAACTGAGGTCTTGGACATGTCACACATTCCCTGCAGCAGAGCTGACTCCTGAGTTCTGCATTTCTGGCAGAGTGTTTTTAACAATACAAACATCACCTTCAGTGCAAATGCAAATATACTGCTTAGCACTACCTTACTATTTAAAAAAAGACCTGTCTCATTAAGTATAATGAAATAGACTTCATAACTCCATTGTTAACACAAATGTCACAGATAATGTAAGTCTGGGTTAAATCAAGACAATTTAAACATTGCTGTGAGTAGGATAATGACAGCTCATGGCTCATGCCAACAGAAGAAAGTCAGTGAATTTATAAGGAGATTGCGAGTCTTGCACACAGTTCGTTCAGGTTAAGTGTTTTTTGTATGAGTGAGCTGATGTAATTGTACAATATGCTTGTGTGGTATGTGTGCTTTAACTTCCCTTTGAGTGATTTATGTGTTTTAAGTTTTTAAATGTAACCTGTTCAGCTGACTGGTGTAATAAAAAACAATTTTAGCTGCCTCATAATGTTGTATTGTTAGTTTAGTCACAAGGTCAACACAAACGTGCTGCCAAACCATTTAAATTGAATTACATTCCATGAATAGAAAGGGGAAAATAGGAATATTCTGTGCAGTTTTGCTGAGTTGTCCTTTTCTTAGGCAAGGCCACGCTCGGCTGAAAAGCAGAAGTAGGTCAAGGCCCCCTGCTAATCAGGCAGAAGCACACAGCTTTCTGTAATGTATCCGTCTCAAGAGAATGAATTCAACAAACCACCTCACATCTGTGGCAATTGTAGGGTTAAGCCAGACCGTGACTGGTTCCAACCTGGAACTACATTAGCTTCGTTAAGTTACCTGGAGATATAGCACTTTACTTTGGCACAAGATCATTCTGACTGAACCCTTCAGTAGTGACTCTACTGAACGCAAGGAAGGAGTGTTACAGAGGCAGGTAGTTAGATTAGTTAGATGCGTTGTTCCAGTGGTACTCCTGCAGTGACTGAGCTCGCTGGCAGTGCGGATGAGGTGCCCAGAGGTCACTGCTCTGCTGAGTCTGTGGAGGTCATGTTGCTTCCTAATCCCTCTACCCAATTTTTAATCCATAGCAGCCTCTGTTGTGTGGAGGTTGGGCCTCTTGACCACTGTGGCAATTTGGGTTCCCCTCCTCTGTCAAGAACAGTGACCTGACCAGTAAATGCAGATTCAGTCCTGCTCAAATAGAGCTGGTAACTACAACAACCATGCAACACCTTCCATTCAAACCCTTTTGGACAATGGGATATATTATGTGGCGACTCACCTTGATTAGGCTGCACGTCAGGCATTTTATCTACAACAAAGCAGCTGATGCAAGACCTTTGTAAAACCACCTCACAAGTTTGTTTCACTTCTTTGGGCTCTAGGTTTTACAAGAAATATTTTATACATGCACATGCATGTCTTTGCCACAAAGTTTCCTCAGTTCAGTTTGCCTAGACATGAACCCTGTCATTACAGTCTCTTGCATCAGCTGTGCTTTTACAAGCCTGTTTCATCAGATTAAAGCTCTCATCAAAAGTTAATGAATTACCATCACAGCAGTCTAATCACAATATGACTCCCTGCCACCAAACTAACAAATCTTCCTTGAGTAGAAAGGTTATCATAAGGTCTGTTCCATCCTACACAGGTATCATTGCATGCATTTTTTCCATGGAAGAATCTGAAAACAACTGTTGAAACATTCTCTTCCTCTTTGTAACAGCTTTAAACAAGGCATTTTGACTGAAAGCTGAATACCAACCTCTGGTGAGTAAGCAAAGAATACTGTGCCAGTATTTTTTTATGGGACATTTTTCTTCTTGAAAACAGTACCTCAGTTTAACATGAGCACCAGAATGCACAAATGCAAACATTTTTGACCACTCCGATTGTGAAATCAAGAACTCATCAGGACACAAATCCATAATAAAACATTTTATTTATGTACACCATAATATACAAACTGGATTTGTACATAAATCTCTGGTACTTCACTCGAAAGCAAGATTAAAATATTAGATTTTAAAAGAAAATGTGTTTCCTGCACTGATGACTTGAAAAAGTTACATTTGTGTTGGTGAAGGCCTGTTCCTTCAGTCCCCAACAACCAGGGACCCGGGAACAAGCAATAAGTCAACAACCTACAATGTCTAGAAGAAAATGGTATGACACTCAACAGCATTTGGTTACATATTTAAATATTACCATTCCTCTTTATAAAATAATTTGGTTCATATACATTCGCTGTTATCCTCCCTCCACGATTGCACAAGAACCACATACAAGAATATAGGTGAAACAACAGTGAACACACAATATATCTGAAATTCTTCCTCGTGAGAGTTTTTACTGCATCTTTTTTTACACTGAGGGTACAAATATTCCTCTTTCACACATAACATGCAGAGTCTAGACACAGTTAATGAGGCTGCAGCCAGCCTTGAACATGGCATTCAGCAAGAAATACACTGTCCCTATTCAGTATCTACTTATCAAAAGATGTTGTAAAAGAGTAGCACCAAATCAAGTAAAAAAGGTCTAAAATCGTGGGGTGCTGTAAGAAGAAACTTAAAAGCAGTCCCTCTTCTGTAGGCACTGAGGTCGACCCCTTCATAACTATCTGGTGAGAAGTAAATAGAGGATAATGCTATGACAACATTCTAAGAAATTAAAGAATGACTACAACAGCGAGAGTCCAAATATGGCCAAAGACTGAAACGTGCTAACTCACAAAGCATTGGACTTATCCACTTCTATCCTTCAGATGCTCTGTAAGTCAGCAAGGCATTTCTTCATTCTGCTAGTCTGAATGTTCAGGGATATAGAGATCTGATACTCTTGATCACTATCAAGGAAGCTTAAGTTGCACTATATGAAAATGGAATGCTCTATAAAAAAATAACTACAACCATCCCGAGCAACTAAAGCACTTGAGAGAAGGAGGCAAAATACCATTCACTGGTTTTCAACCAGGGTTACTTAAAGGCATTCCAAAATTCTTGTATGTGATTAGCTAGCAAGAGTGATACAAATATTGGGATGCTGAGAAGGGTGAGTTTGTTTCTCTAGGGGCTAGTCTGCTTTGATATAGACTTCAAGAGACAAGGCCCACTAATCCACAGAACATGATAATCGCTGGAAGGAACTACCTTTAACACACAAGCTTCCTGGTTATTAGGAAATAAATGCCCTTTGACCTTTGAGGGAAATTCTTTCTGTATATTGGCTGTCCCTCCTGGTGGTCTGTTCTTCCATTTTCTGTCTAAAACACAGAAAATCCCGTGAGGAGCGAAGGGGAGATGTGCTGGTGTTCTGACTCTGGAAGAACTTCTGCCCATCACCGTCACCTCAGAGCGTTCCTGGTAGCTGCCGTGGGTAAAGTCTCCAAAACGCACCCTCTACAGCCAGTGTTGCTGTTTTTGGTATTGTAAACATTTCAAACTGCCGGGTGCTGGCAACCCTCGTTATCAAGCTGCTTTCTCGAGTGGTTCAGTGCCGTTTCATGTCGCAAGATGTAGGTGTTTTAAGTGTAAACTCTGTGCATCGGCCCTCTACCTGCCTTGAGAATAAAGATCTGTCTGGCCAGGTGGCTGCTTATCTGTACCCTTTACAGTATGTAACACAATCCAGAGATATGAGAGAGATCTGACGTGCAAACTCTGGAGGCCATCAATGGTAAGTCTCTCAAATCTGGTCCTGGGGGCACGATGTGTCTGCTGCTTTTTATTCCAACTGATCTCAGCTAATTAGAACTGACAGCTGCAACTGAGTACTGGACCTGGATTCTTCCTTTTTTGGCAGTAGAGGAATGAAACATGCAGCTGGAGGTGTGCTTGTGCTAACAAAGCCAGCTTGCACACAGTGGCCCCCCAGGAACAGGGTTAAAAAACTGCATTAATGACTGACCTGGCGAATGCCTTCCAAACGACCTCACCGGCACACCTGTTACGTGAGAACAAGCCAACCAGGTGTCAGGTGACTATTCCAATCCCCTCCCTAATTAAGACCTACACATAAAAAATGAGAGATGTAAGCAATCTAAAATCTACACCCCAAAGCAGTCGGAAATGGAATTCGGTAAAAAAATGGTGAGGCAGATCTTTGGAAAAAAAAGTCAAACATGAAGAGAAGGTGAGTGAAAATCAAACCGGGGTCAGAATAAAAAAAGGCTTTTGGAAGAGAGAGGGACGCAACGGATGATGGTATTGATCCCAGCTGCTGTCTCCTGCTCGGCTGTATCCCGCCCCACTCTAGGAGTCCTGCTGGTACAGGGAGACCGGCTGCACGTAGGTGACATGGCCAATGCCCTTGGTCACGCCCTCTCGGAAGAGAAGCTTGGCACCCACCTTCAGGTACTCTGGGTGCTTGATGAACTTGAAGCGTACCACTGCTTTCTCCCCCGTGCGTAGCTCCTCCTACAGAGGGAAGACACACAAAGTGACTGACCAATCACAGCTTAGCAGCTATGACATAACAAGGGGCTGACGAATCAGAGTCTAGCAGTGATGATGTGTGCAGTATTCAAATAGTGCCTGCAAACATTTCAAGTGCATACTGAAGGTTGATGACTGAACTTTCTCCCCTTATATCATAAGGCCAGGTCATTTTGTATTTTAAATTCACACATCATCACTTCACATGTCTTATAACTGTCTCATAATAGGTAGCTTCAGACCATAATTCTGATTAATATAGCCCCATGTCTGTTAATAAGTCACGGGCAGGGCTGTTGAGAGCTACATGGGACCTAAGAAAGACAGCTGCACCACACACACACACACACACACACACACACACCTTCATCCACACCCATACAGATACATACACATGCACACAGACAACAACTTTACATTTGCAAAGCAAAATGATAGAAGATTTCAATTTTTAAAACTTTATGTGCTACAACCTCGCTCAAAACATTTCAAACATTAAGCTGACATTCTTGAGACATACAAATACAGCATTCACCAATGTAAACGGCACTTATGGCGTATTAGAGAGGGAGCCCAGGCCTCTCCCTGGGCACGGTCAGAGGCCGCTGCGGGGACACAGGCACACCCACCTTCCCCTGTAGATGCTGCACGGTGGCGGTCTGCCTCACGTTCCCCACGTGCACCGTCACCTGGAAGCCCTTGTGGAAGGTCTTGGCGTGGAAAAGCAGGACGATCTCGGCCTCAAACAGCCAGCAGATGGTGGGGTTCATCTCCGGGCTCACCATCACCATACCCTGTGTACAGGACCAGTAAGTGCGTATATGACATTCTGCATGTATCACTGTTTATATGTACAAGTAACTACAAAGAATATTTTGTATGTGGCATAAACGCGTTGGAGGATTTTGCAAAAACTAATGGAAGAACAAGACCCAGAATCTCATTAAACCACAGTTAGAGAGAATGACAAATACCGTGGAGAATTTATATAATCTCCTCCACAACAGGTTGTGGATAGAGGTGTGTATGAGGAATTCACTTTGCAGAACAAACCACCCCCCTGAAAAAGCACTAGTGATACCAGAGGCCATGGGCCTGACGGACCTTGCGGAGCAGCGAGCGGTCGAAGTCTCCCAGCGCCAGCGTGGCAGCCTGGCCGGCTCTCAGCACCCTGCAGGCCGAGCGGTTCCTCTGCATGCTCCAAACCTTCAGCTTCAGGAAGGCGCCCTCGTCTGTGGGTCCCACCACCAGCTGCTCCCCCTCCCGGCAAATCCCACTACACGACGAGAGAGGGAGGGACCGAGACAGAGAAGGAGGGAGGGAGTGGCATAGAGGGGGAGAGAGAGGGAAAGAGAGAAAGAGACAGGGAGGAAAGAGGGGGACATTGTGAGACAAGGACATGGAGGGAGAGAGAGACAGAGAGAGGGAGAACAAGACAGGGGCATAGAGGCAGACAGAAAGAGAGAGAAACAGAGAGGAAGAGAGACAGGGGGAGAGGGAAAGAGAGAGAAAGTCTGTGAGCAATCATCAATTGCTCTCTTTCTCTGCGTATGTGCATGCATGTGTTTGTGTCCACAGTGAAGCAAGAGCAGAGTACTTTGTCAGAAATCCTACATGAGAGAGTCACTCCCTCGCATTGGATCATGAATATATTTGCTCCATAAATCAGTGGATGTGTACATGCAGTTTGCCTTGTTGAAGTCAAACATTGCTGACAAAATGGAAGCACAAGCTGACTGACCTGTAGAGCGTTCCTCCTACCACCGTCCCCACGTCTGGCACTGTGTAGATCTCATCCACCTGCAGGAATCACGGATTTCTCCTCAGACCAACAGAGGGGACCGAGAGAACTGGCACAAGGCAGAATGGTGTGTCTGTGTCTGTGTGTGTGTGCACGGGTGAGTGTGTTAGATATGTGTTGCTTGTGTAAGCTTGTGTACACCACAGATGGGTTGTACGTGTCAGCGTGCACTTGCATCTTGGTGTGTGTATTTGTGTGTATGAACTGTATGTGTCGGTACTGCAGTACCTGGAACTCTGTGAGTTGCTGCATAAGCTCCTCCTGCTCTTTGCTGTTGCTAAGGGGGGGCAGGATGTTGAAGAAGACCTTGAGCAGGTCCAGACTCTCTCCTGACACACTGGACAGGGTGAAGATAGGTGTAATGCTGTAGGAAACATAGAGGATAGACATGTCAAGAGTGTCCTTTACAAGTGTGAATTGTACACCTTTACGTCTGCAGTAGCTGGATTTCTGAGTACCTGAATGGTGCAGTCTACAGTAGTGTCTGCAGTATCTGAACCAAATGGTGCAGTGTGCAGGAGTGATTGCAGTAGCTGGATTTCTGGGTAACTGAATGGTGCAGTGTGCAGTAGTGGATTTCTGTATCTGAATGGTGCAGTGTACAGCAGTGTCTGCAGTCACTGTGTTTCTGAGTAACTGAATGGTGCAGTGTACAGTCGTGCCTGCGGCAGCTGGATTTCTGTATCTGAATGGTGCAGTGTACAGTCGTGTCTGCGGCAGCTGGATTTCAGCGTAACCGAACGGCAGACTGCACCTGGGGGACTGGGCGAACTGCTGGGCGGCGGTGACGGCGTCGTCGGCGGTGGACACCACCATGGGCACCTTGTTGCAGCCGGGCTGCTTGAGGATGCGCTCCAGCTGCCGCACGGTGCGCTCCACCGTGCCCCGCGTGCACAGGTCCACCTTGCTCACCACGATGAAGATGGGCACCTTCAGCGCCATCGCCAGGCCCAGGTGCTCCCGCGTCGTGCCCGCTGGGGGTGGAGAGGAAACGCTGCCGTTTTAAACATGTCCGTGCATCACACGACCACCAGGGGGGGGCTACGACTGCCGTCCCACAAGCTCTGCTGTCCGCGTATTAATCCACTGTACATACACAATGCCAGTATCCTTGTGTAAAATGGGAGACAACGAGACAGCGAGCAGACTTAACTCACTCCTATTCAGAATCATCACATTTAGTGTGATGTCGCATAAAATTTTAATCAAGAGTTTATTCAGAACAAATAAAGATTAATCAGGTCAAGCCCTATTTTAAACATGTAAATACTCAGGCTGATAACGGGATACTACATCACACACAAACATCACTAAAAGGATGCAGTGATATGACAGTGCTGTTGGTAGGGCAATTCCCCCACTTTAGGGACTTCTGTTGTAAGGCGATGTAAAGACTGGAATGCTGTTCAGCTGAGGTTGTTACTAGAGCACCCCATAGCCCAAAGATAAGCGGAGCATAAAAACGCAGTCAGGATTATGTACAGTGGACAACGTTATCGTGCACGACTGCCTGGCTCTTATGTCACAAAGGAAAATTCACTCAGGTGAGACAGGTAAGCAAACACAGCGATAACACCTGAGATAAACTAGAAAGATACACAGAAACACAGAATTTGCTCGGTGTGTGATGTAATGCAGCTTACTCAGTGCTTTGAGAACCATAACTAAAGTTGCCTGCAAAACATCAGAGTTTCTGGGACTGAAGGTAGTGTGTAGCAAATAGCTCAAGATTGAGGTATCACTGTAAGGAACCACAGTATATCACTCCATTGTAAGCCCATTATGTAATTGACTTGTGCTGAACAAATCTAGCAGAAGCCAATCTAATCAACGGGTGGATTGTGAGCCTGTGTTTGTAGCTCGTCATATGGCCTCTGATCCTGGGTCTGCTGTGAAGCACAGTTTGATTAAGAGCTGTTGGATCAGGATGAAGGTGACAGAAGGGATCTCGTCTCTATGGGAATCATGCCAGGTGCATGACCAATCAGAAAGCAGGCCCACATTTCCCACCAGCGTCCTCAAAACCACCCCCCAACGCCACTACATTTCCGTAAGAGGCAACAGAGTGAACTCTTGAGAGCCAATGGGGAATAATGGTGAAAGAACCTCAATGGACATGGCTGTAAATTAGTTCTCAGTCAGCTGAGAATGCTGGACATCATCGTTCGACTCACCAAAGGACTTTACAGTCAGGGTGAACGTGCATTTCCTGCGCAGCTCATACAGTGGAAATGTAACCAAACGTGACATCTGCTCCCCACCGATGCACAGGTGGGAATACCATCTGTGCCATTGGATTACGCGTTATATAAATTCCAACGTGTTTATTAATATAAGCAAAAGAGCATGCACACTCTGAATGTTACTCAGAATGTTAACCTAATATATACCTGAGAATTAAGAGGTCTTGGTGTAAAACAAAACAAGCTGAGAGTCATGGACAGAAGACAGAAGACAGAAGACATGACAAAGCTGCGGCTTGCTGGGTGGTTTGTTTTGTATAACCAGGAGCTACAGATCAGATGCTCAGACTGTGTAGTTGATAGATACCTCTGAAAACTGAACAGTGAATACAGAAGTGACGGCCTTTATTTTTCATAGGTGCAAACCAAGATGTTCAACCAGCTCTTCCACATGCTATCACCACTGCATCCATTCAATCCTTCCAACACAACTTCAAGGGCACCTCAGGGTCTTCCTTTATATATATATATATATATATATAAATAAAACTACTTTTACACAAGTTGTCTGATTACACCTAGCAGATTTAGTAATCTGTGTGAGGGCCTACTTTGCCTTTGTTGGCTACTGCCAAACAGTTTCCCTTGATTTCACTTCAAAATCCTGACTTATGTTTCCCTGACAATTAAGTTCATTTAAATTTAGAATTTTAATTAAATAACAACAATACTGATCTGTTTGACACCACTTGTTGGCACTAACACAGTGTTGGGACTAGAATAAATAAAGAGGTGACATCCCCTGTGCAATACCTTTAGAACATGGCTTTAGGAGAAAAACTCCTTTAGGAGGAAAAGTTATGTGGGTAATTCATAAACTAAAACAAACAAACAAAAAAAACATCTAGGTAGGATGAAAAAACTTAACTTATACAGGCAGGCTCATTGCACTGCATAGCCTGAGCCCTGTGTTTGATGGTAACAATTAAAAGTGGGATATCATACTTACATTTTGGCACAGTTTGACCTTAATCAGAACATGACAACGTACCAAAACAGAGTTTAGACTTCACAGCACGTCATTCACTGAGACTGGATATCAAAACACTGTTGTCATCACTGATATTGACTTGAAGTCGGTTAGCCTTAGGCTGCTGAATTGAGATAGTCTGGTAATTAAATGGTCAAGTGCAGCCTGACAGTTCAGGACTCACTGTATATGTAATCTGCTCTACGCATGCAGTGCTGAATTGGTACTTCTATTACTATTTTTCACAGCAGTATAATGTGGACCTGTGGTTCAAATCCTTCCTATACACCAGAAGAATACAAAGGAGCCAGTCCTAATATTTGAGGTTTCACAAACGAGACACCAGCAGAGTGCCTGGACACCACAGAGAATGTGATAGATACACAGTGTGCTGTATATAGCTCCAGAGCACTAAACCTGCGGCTGATATGTCGGGCATTCCACGGATGCCTCCGTCAGCTGAGCGGGGCATCGGATCACCGCACAAATCAACACGGCACGTCTTACATCAGTCAGTGTGGGGTCGAAATAGCCCGCCGAGATAGGGCCTTCGCATTTGTCCAAAGTCTAATCTCAACCACAGTTAATCATTGATCGCGCACCTTCCTCATTCAGAACGTCTCGTTTTACTTAGTGAACATCACCTTCTTTGGCCATACGACCAGGCCTGCAGCCGTCTTAAGTCCGCATTCTCCTGGTCAAGAGAGCTCACTCCCATATGTTTCAGGTATTCAGTGTCCACTTTCCTGTTGCATAATTCATTTTTTCATCTCTGGTTGCATGAGCAGTATCGCTTGACCGTGACCGCTTGGCTGGAGTGCATTCTTGACCCAGAATCCTACATCCCTTCTCCTGTTTCATATACATGTTCAAGGCAGCGCTCAAAACAGAAAAGGGCTATGGCTAAATGTCAGGTTATGTCAGCAGTTCATACCAAAACACAGAGAAATGCATAGCTGCTAATGCTCAACTAGTTTGACCTCCATTTTTAAAGTGGTGCACACCATCAGATGTGTAAACACTTCAATACTGAACCACAAGAAGGGGAAAAACACACAAGCAACAACGCAGATAGAGTAATATGCAGCATTTCCTCTGTCCCCTGCATATAAGACTTAGTCTGTAGGAGAGGAACCCTTGAACTTGTCATATAAATAAAATTTTTCAGTGTTGCCCCCCTTTACGCAACCCTATTTTTGGAATCAGCAAAAGTTGTTAGGCTGGTCTCACAACGACAATGTGGCAATAGTTGTGCAGCAGCACTGAATCAAGGCAAATGCCTCTGACACACCTGCATGCAGTACATAAATACATTTATTTGTTTCTGTTTTGTGCCATTAGTACAGCCTACCTGCACTGAAATTCCAAATAGTGCACACTGACAGTGTAGCAATACTCATGGAGCAGAGTGAGGCTAAAATCAGATTCTGCTGAATTTATCTGCAATAACTGACAACCTCCCACAGGAGCCCCTTACCTTAGAAAACAAAGTGTTATTGCAGTAACATGTTGTTGGAATGTGTTCAAACATGGATGGAATAAGATCAAGGTTTGCTGAGGATTTAATATGAAGTAAGTATATTTCCTTTTCCTAGTGCTGTTACTTGTCTCTTTTCTGCTTGCTCCAGCATGATTGTTAATGGCATCAGCTCTTCTACATAAGACAGCTGTGGTGGAACAGTAGAGATGAATGAAGACAATCAAATGAACTTCTTAGATCTTCTAGGCAGTGCCAGGAAATATTCAACTTAACTTGAGCCTACAGCATCTTTACAAATTCCTTACACCTGGCTGTTTGCCCTATGTTTTTATCCTTTCAATTAAAGTAACAGACAGTCCAGGTGACTTTGGGCTGGAGTGAAATTTCAGAGGTACAGCCTACCATGGCCACTTGGCAAACTGATAATGGAGAGTTAGCAGAGTAGAGTGTCAGGTATAAGGATTCACTATCCTTCAGCTGATGACCACCACCTGACAATATACACCCCCTCAAAGGCCACTGGAAACAGGCCAAAGGCCAGAAAAAAGGTCCACACTACCCACATTGCATACCTATATAACTTACACATAGACAAGCTAAAGCGGGCACACACACACACACACACACACTATTTACATTTATATATTTATTTATAGGGTATATATACCTCTTCCCCAAGACTGTTTGTTCAAGAGCCAGTTTATTAAATGTCTAATAATTGTTCTCTTTCTATTTCCAACCTTCTTAATAACTGAGCTCATAAATCAACTTCACTCCATGCAGGTTAATTGTTTAATTTGTCAGTTAATAATTGTCTTTGTGTGAGCCAGCCTTTGGTTAAAAAGCCACACCCGCCTAATTAAAGGCATATTAAATACAGGTGTGTGGGAGGTGAGCAGGATGCTCTTTTCAGTTGACTTTGTGCTGTTTTTTGGTTTTTGAAATAAATTATTGTTTTTCTTTAATGTTTGTTCTTTCTGTTCATTTTTATGAGATGTGTTGACCAGCTTTTCCACTATACATACACACACACACACACACACACACACACACACACACACAGTGTCCTCCTACATGTCTATTATTTATCTCTTGGTGCTGTGCTCTTTACAGCCAGCATGCCATGGAATTTGAGTCTACTGACAGTTATAATGTTAGTTATAAGGTGTGGGAAGTGTCTGGACTTCAAACCCTTACCCTTGATGTAAAACTGGGACTTAGTGAGGAGAAATAAGACCAAACTTACCAATGCCTGTGTTGGCACCCACAACCAGCATGGCAAAGTCTGGGCAGTAGCTGGTCAGGCCAAAGATGGTGGTCTTCAGGTACTTATGGTGCCCAGCCAGGTCAATGAAGGTGATCATTTTTGAGGCGCTCTCACAGATTTCCTCTGCTGTACGAGACTCACTATAGTTTACTACCTGTGGAGGGAGGTGCAGACAAGGGGGTCAGTGGTCATCACTACATATTACTTGATGGATTAACTCAAAATGACTCCTAACACTTCTGTGATGTCAGCGTGTAACAGCATTCTGCTTGTGCTCCTCACTCTGAGTCAGAACCACTGTCCTAGGTGCTCGGAGTCTCACCTCTCCTTTGCTGTTGAAGCCCAGGATCTCAAAGCTGATGCTGGATGTCCTGCCAGACTGGATCTCATGGAGGTGTCTGAAGAGGTTTAGGCGTGCCCGCCCCCGGCCATTGTCCAATTCGCCTTGCGTCAGGACACCAAGCAGGGTGGACTTCCCAGAATCCACATTGCCCAGCACCGCTACCCTCAGGTCCAGGAACTACACATATAAACACACACATACTTACTGGCATTAGCACCAGACTGTGCACATGTCATTGGACATGCCTCTCTTCACAATGATCAAACAGCCTACCTGCTGATCATCTGGCACCTTCCTGACGAGCACCTCTGCAATTTTCCGGGGTGTGTCCGAGTCATAGTCTACCTCTCGCTCTCGGAGAACTGTAATGTCTGCTCCAACCCTGAGTATACAGACACAAATGAAGGAATTCAAGCAGATCCATAGGATTAAGACATGACTTTACATTATATTATTGTCATTTTGCAGACGCTTTTATCCAATGCGACTTACACAGGTCACAATTATTACATGTTATCCATTTACACAGCTGGATACTTACTGAGGCAATTCTGGTTAAGTACCTTGCCTAAGGGCATAGCAGCAGTGCCCCAGTGGGAATCAAAACAGCAACATCTCAGTTACAATCCCTGCCCATTATCACTATGCTACACTGCTGTTACAATACACTTATAATTGTTGTACGTCTGCTTAACCCATGATGTACCCACAGTAGCAAAGAGCATCGGGGGACGTGTCCACAAAAGGGGACCGCTGCGTTACATGTTTTGAATTATAGTGCTCATAACTCAAGCGGTGTTAGTGTTACTGTAAAAAAAGGGGGTTGCTGGCATACTTCTCTGCCATTCTGCGTAGAGTCTTCAGCGAGGCCTTCATGTCCTCCTCTGACAGCCCTACAAGCAGCCCGTTGTCTTCCACACCGATCTGGTACACTGCTTCGCCCCGCCCCTCCTGAAGTCGCCACTTCATCTGTGTTGCTAGGTGCTCAAATCGATACTGTGTGGGGTTCACCAGCTTCAGCTGCACAGAGGTCAGACAAAAGCTCAAAGTCACACTTCCTGTGTCTACACTTTTCACTTCCTGCTACTGAGTACAGACTCTGGTGCTGTACACAATGGCATGTGCTGTGCATTGCATATGTAGGCCCTTAAGATCACACTTATACATTAGGCCGTGCAAACACACTCACCTGATGCACTGATTAACATAATTAATGTCAGATCACAATCTATAAAATCAATCACATGTCAGGGAAGGAAGATTTTTACACCCATACCTGGATCGATCTACTCCCTGCTTTGTTTGTTTTTGAGAGACAGCTGCTGGCAGGAGTCTAAAAATGGCTCTCTTAATCCACAGTGGTGTTGGTTCGCAGGGCAGACATCTGTTTGAGCTGTGGCCAGACTGTACACTTTTAATCTCTGAGCAGCTAAACCTTACAATCAGCTAGTTGTGCCCCAGAGCCATCTAAAAACACCAGCCTGACAATGACCATGGCAATAGTATATTATTTAGAAGTCATTTCATCTCTGCATATACCCATGGTTGCAGTCTACAAACCCATAACCTTTTTTTGAGAAACCTCTTTGAACTACCTGGGGTTAACAGAATTTGGGATGGAGTTAAGGTCATATTCTCAATTTCCACAAAATGTAAAAAACAAGTTCTCTCCATGTATTTTTGGATTAATGAAATGAGACTATGCCAATTACACCAAAGGCTTCTGAGTACTCAGTTTTACGTGGGGTCCCTATACAGAATAGGCCCAAACAGCTGACCTTTACCTATCCTTTGTAACTGTTCCTCTATACCTGTGCAAAGAACAGGGGGGCACATGCAAATGAATCACTAATAGAAATGCTTACCTTGTATTCTATGTTTCCTTCCTCAGCCTGAAACAGAGGAAAAAACACAGACCTTAGTGTGGGAACAGAGAGAGTGTATGGTGTGCTTTGAGGCTTGAAAGCAGGGTCAACTCCGACACACATGCTAAACTGAATTCACTATTATACCTGCCTTCAAGCCGACAGCATTTATTTAATGCCATTACAAAGAGCCAAAGCAAAGGTAACAGGTGCTTCCACAGGTAATATGAATTTTTAGCATTCTGCTGCTTTTGTTTTTTGTTGATACCTGATTGTACAGACTGGTGATGTTTGTCCAAAGATTAACTACATAAAAGGATGGAACAGTATAAAATTTTAAAACTACAAAAAGGCATACAATTTGTATAAAATTTATGAGCCAAGAACAGCAGCGTGAGCCAACATTACACATATACCACATAGTTGCAAAAGTTAATGTGGAAGTTTCCGAAACATCTCAAATGAAATCAGCCAATTCATCATCCACTGTCAGGAAGCACTTATATGGGCACATTGTTTAGACACATTCTAATGTCTCATGAAGTAATCCATCATATAGACGTGTGCGTAAAGGCCATGTTGAGACGTGCAACTGTGCACGTGAAATAACAGAAGTTCCTTCCATCACGAGGGGGTTTGTTTTGAAACCCTAGTGAGAACGTCTATGCTGCAGAGTAACTCAACTCTGAATGCCAACTCTCACCCCTACACTAAGGCTACTGCCAGTGGTTTGGGACATGTTTTTTCTGTCGGCCCTCAAGCTGTTGCAGACAGAGAATGCCCAAAACAACACTTTATTTTAAAAAATCTCAACATGGAACCAATTCTTCCAAAAACTCGTGCTAAACAGTAGAATGGTGTTCTGCCTATTTCCTCTAAAAAACCCTGGAGTATATTTAGTCCGCCATGGCAAAATGCAGACCTCTCAAATTACACTCTAACACAGCAGCTCTGACGTGGGCCATTCCTGTCCAGCAGAATTCACAACACAACAGCCACCACGCTGTCCTGCCACTAAATTCCACAGAATCACCTCCATGACAAGTTAAACTGCGCTTACTTTTTTAAGTGGTCACTAAACCAGACGATATTATTGGCTATCAGTTTCACTCAAATTACTACATTCAGCAGCAGACCTGAATAACTATAATAGGAAGGGCCGTTTCTAGCTATTGACAAGATCACGGGCTAAGTCAAGTTTGCCTGGGGCTTGTCTTTTTTTTGAAGGGAGATCGGCATCGGTAGGTTGGCTATATCTACCTTTATAATAAATAAATATTATCACACCTTCGGACGCTGCAAGTCAAGTTCCGCTCTGTTACACAGTCTGTCTGTTGTTTTGCTATAAACACCTAATTTTTCAGGGCGAAACTATTCTGGGCTAGGCTTAAAATATTGGGGGCTATAGCTCAGAATGATCGGACCTAACGGCGCCACTGGTAATAGGCAATCTGAGGTTCAAATGAGGCTGTCACTGCAGCTTCCTTAAGTGGCAAATTTAAAAAAAATATTCTAGGCTTCAATTGTCTTAAGGTAATTGTGACTTGAGGGTAAGGCAGAGAGCAATTATGGCCCTATATGATCGGACATCACGTTATCGGCGAAATGTCAAAGAATTACACATTTTACAGCAAATATAAATGAAGTGGGACAGTACCACAGTGACACTTGATATTTGCAACTAGCTAACGTTAGATTTTAGTGCTAACAATGGTAGGTACGGTTGCGTTCTCTATGCGCTAGATTTCAGGGTCAAAATGACACTACACCAGCTGGAGCGACGAACCGCTCCCACCCACTTTGCTAGCTACCCAGTTTCAATAGTAACTGCTATGTTTACAAACACAGCTGTCCTTGTCCATCAAACCTACAACGCAGCAGGCATTAATATGCACTTTCCTTTGCTGAACTAACGTTAGAGAAGCTTATTCCGTTTAATCTTTAGTTAGTAGCAAGACAGCTAGACACTGCAATATACCTAGCTAACGTCAGTTCTCCTTTCACCGGTAGCTAGCAATAGGTTAGCTTTCGGTTCTGTATTAGGGAAAAAATGAAAGTAAACACTTTATCTTAGCTAGCCAGGCTGGCGTAGTTAGCTTGCTAAGCCAACAGACACAGCAACCCACACAAGCATAGACAGCTATGTGAATAAACGATCTAGCAAGTTTATTATGCATTACAGATGATTTCCACCTAGCTAACCTACCACACAACTGCAGCAAATAAGATTAACTGGCTAGCTAGGAAACCCGAGCATTTGCTAACATATATTAAGCTGGCTAGCTTTAAACCCCAGGAAAAATGTTGGCTAGTTAAGTAGTTCGCTTTTTTGTGTTAGTTATCTAGCGAGCCAGCATTTTTTTCCTTTTTGGTCTGGATATTTTAAAACCACTACTGCGGTTGGGGCTCCAACTCACCTCCGGGGGCAGGTACGGCGGGTTGTTGCTGGGTTTTGTGTTTCTGGTCGATCGATTCTTTACTTTTTTGCCGTTCTTCGCACATGATTTTTTGGATACCATCCCGAACCCGTTGCTCGAACCGGATCCCAGTCCTTGCGAGCTTGACTTCAATCCGGAACTGGTACCAAACATCTCTGACACTCGCGGATCCATTATAGTTCGGTACACTAATTAAAACAGCCTAAAAATTATTGTACTTAAAAAACCGGGTCATTCACATCGGTGAACTAAATGGGCAAGAAAAGCAAGAAGAAAAAAAGAAAAAAAACAGGACGATTAAAAATAAATATCCTAGCTAGCTAGCCAGCCAACCAGCTAGCTAGCAGACCCCCCAACCCAGCCTGTACCTAACTACAGAATAACAACTCCGTGTCAGTTTCACACAGATGCGGATATACGTCAGAAAAGATTAATGTTAATATTAATGAGGTATCAGAGGCACTGAATATTTATTTTCGTACGAAAAGAAAGGTGGATAACCAACTTCGTTTCCTTATTGGGCAAAAGGACCGTCAATTACTTGTAGAGTCAAAGGAACGTGATTCATTATTCATGATTGTGTAGCGAGCAAAGGGCGAAGCAAACGCAGGCGACAGTTATTGCACATCTTTTACATCAGCAAAGGAAAACTGGTGAGTTGCTTTAACGACAAAGTTTATTTCATCGTTTTTTCTGTAGGCTGATAATACTTCGATTTTGGTCATTTTTTTACATATCATTACGGCGGTTTAGCAAAATATGCAAGGAATCATTCTGAAGTACAGATGGCAGTTAGCAAAGTACTATAATGATCATACCCCATGAACAGTTTAAATTTTACAAATGTTGTCAAAACTAGGGGACAAGCAAAACTTAGGGGTGTGCCATAATTATAAACTGGACCCTTAATATAGAATCTCGTGCAACTTGCACATAGAACTATAAGATTATACTCTTTTGTGAAATGGACAGAATACCCTTCCCAGGGCAGTAGATTTAGGGCACATAGCCATAATTGCTTATTGTGTCCTGTTTGGTCGTTGAAACGTCTTGACATAGTCCTGTGCATTTGATGACTTTTACCTTGGGAGGGCTGATCTTATCTTACACTCTGCTACCACCGTGGGGTGAAAACACACCACTGCATGGAGTAAAAATTACAATTTGGACGCTCTTCTTTTTCTTTGAAAAAATCATGTTGAATATCAAATATCTCCGTCTGATATGTGCATTATTTTGCAAAACTATGGTGTACAAATGTACAAATGAAATAACTTGGGTAAATGTAATGTCACTCAAAACTTTTTGTTTAAATTTAAAAATTAAACCGAAATTAATTTAAAAACTATTTAATATTATTATTTTTCATCTTCGTGACAGTAACTTGTGACAGACACTATTACAAGCATGCACGTAGTTATATGAGCATCTACAGTACAGTACCAGCACTGTCCCAGGGTATGGCTATCACAAAATTTTGCAGAAGAGCCCCAGGAATGACCCTTTTTCAACCTCAGAGTGGTTAAGAGGACATTTACCTCCAAGGCTGAAGAAACACTAAGGGCCTGAGGGGTAGACGCACGGCATGCCCTTCTCTACAACTGACAAATGAGAAGCCAGCTGCCAAGACACAGGTAACCCCAGTTTAAGATCCTTGAAACCCTGCATTCCAAGTTCATACCATTTGGCACATACCTGGAACAAACTTGCCTCCCATACCTGCCCAGATCCACACTTCCCCATTTAGTAAAAGGTCTCAGCCTCATGAAGACTGACACCTGTCTCGTAAGTTAACATTTTCTATAGATTCTTCGGAAATAAACTTCTGCCATAAATCCCTATATTTTTGGCATCTACTCTTCATACTGATAATATGTCAGTACTAACTCATGGCCACATGTTCTGGTGAGGGGTCAGGGTTAGAAATGTTGTCTTTGTGAACCCTAGGAAAGGTTTTTCAGGCCATCCTGTTCAGAACTAGAAGTATCTAGAGCAGTCTAGACTACAGCCCCAGCTCAAAACACTTAGGCAATGCTCAGGCTATAAAAATTGCAGGAGATAATGTTGGCCAGGTTTAGACACTTGTCTAACAGAGTAGGTATTTGTTTCTTGATAAAAGGAAAATAGAATATATTGTGTTCCTAGTCACACTTCGGTTGGGGGGGGGGGGGGAGAGAGAGAGAGAGAGTCTATATTAGACTATACAGTCTATTAAGTTTATAGTATACATGTCACCAACATCGTTTTGATATGTCAATGTAACCCATCGATGTTAATTACAAATATCATGGAGGAAGAAGTTGCCCGTAAGTGCTGAACTGGAACCATATTCCAGGACCAAAATGTAATCATGAAACATAATAAGTCAAACAGCAAAACTGGTCCTAGGTCAGCGCTTTTGGGAAATCTCTGCCTGGAGCTTTAAGAACAGGCTGGAACGGAAATGACATCAGCAGGAAATACGTAAGCCGTTTGACGATCGTCATAAATTTAAAATATTTGGTTTAATGAAGTAGTAAAAAACCAAATATATCATATAATTACCAAAATTAAGTGAGATCAGAGAAGGCGAATTTCTTATTTTCGGGGCAAACGCCATACTTCGGTAAAGGCCGGCAGGTTGGCTTCCGCTTCTGGTTTCCCATGATGCAGTGTAAGGGGGAAAATTCAAACAACTCTTGCGGAGCCGGAGAGCGAGAGATGGCGGAGGTTCAGGAGAGGGAGGCTCTCCGAGACGGGGAAGGCGAAGAAGAGAAACAAGAAAGCGATTTCAGAAGGGCATCAGACGGGTGTATAGAGATCCGAAATGACACACGGGAACGTGATGCCAAAAGTGGGTACGATGAGCCCGTGGTGGCGGCGTCTGAACAATTCCCATCGGAAAGCCTGTGCAAAAATAGCAGGACACCCTGCAAAGACGAATTGGCATCACACATCACTGGGGAGGAGTGCAGTGATGAATCAACAGATGAATCCAAGTCCAAAGAAAACTGTCGGGACAATGATGAGAACAAGGAGAATCGTGACATCCCCGGCATGTGTGGACTGACAGTGGCAGGTGTGTTCCTGGACGGCGGGTTTGAATCTTGAAACTGGTACCTAGCTAGCATGGCACTATGGCTATTTTAGTCGCCAAGCTAGCCAAGTTAGTCTGTCTGGTTAATTTGCTACTTGTGTCATAGCTAGTATGCTAGCTGCATGGGTACAGTTAGGTAGGTAGCTACTTATTATGAGGTGTCAAAGTTGGCGCATCGTCCGTCAGTTTCAATATTCACTGGTGAATGTTACCACCATAGTCTTTAATTGTGGTTCGTTGTGTGGCTATAATGTCTGAGTCACGTCTATAGCGAGTTATAAGGTTATAGACAGTATGTGGTACTGTTGATCTACACTTACATTAAACGGGTAGCTACAAACGTTAGCTAAATAACGTGGTAACTTGGCTAGTTCTCTTGAAAATGACAGCACTAGCTGGAGTTGGAATAGTTATTGAACTTTTGATGTTACTGTCTTGTGACTACGTGACTGCTTATGGAAAACCTGACCAAATGGAGTTAAGAAGCATAAATCCAGTTGACACAGCTATTTAACTCACCTTTGAGGAAGAAGTGACAGTTTTCTCAATCTACTGCCGGACAGATGGGGTGTTTTTTCACACTATGTCTGGGGGGTAGTCCAGTCTGTCGTCTGGGTTTCGTTTCTGTGGTGCAGTGTTTCGCAGACGCCCGTTACCTTTAAATACTATTTTCAGTTTCTACCACTCAAAACATCAAGTGAAGTACTTGAAAACACGCATTTGGTTATTAAAATGAGCTTTACCTGGACATTCAAGTAACATTTGAATGCAGTGAAAGCAAATAAAATGCTATATATATATGCATATACTGTGTCGCAGGAATTTGGAAGACTTGGCTAGTTACTGTATTCACATCAACACCATAAATTTATGTCATGTGCGCTTGTCTGAACGGACTGTTGTTTCTCTCGATTGCTTGAAACTCTCAGACCCCTCACCAGAACGCGTGGCCAGGCTGAAGAAAGCAGCAAACGCTGTGGCGTCTCAGGTAACACAGACTCAGGTAGGGACAGACAAGGAGGCAGCGCAGAAGAACAGGGAGGACGGCTGTGTCGCTGTTGTGTTCCCCGGCACAGTCACGCAGGACAGCTGCTGCAAGTTTGTCTGCGAGATTCTTAAGTGTGTCCTCTACCAGCGGCAGCAGCTGCCCATGACTTACGACCAGCTGGTGTTCTTTCAGAAGAGGCAGCAAGCAGCCAGTTCGGTGAGTGAAACTTGATATCTGGATGCTTTGTTTAAGCATAACAGCAACTGCTATATTGTTTGATTAAACAATGAGATCACTATTCAGTTGCTTTGATCAGTATTCAAATGCTTGTTTAATCCTCTAGAAATATTCCAAAAGGAGGTCACAAGAGCCCTGTTAGAAATATTTTACTTAATATTTACTGGCAAATGATAACCTGTGATGGGCTGTATTGCTGTATCAGTACTCTTACTGTTATTCAAAGTGCCACTTTTAAGATTCTGATGGACTACAATATCTTTCAATATTTTGTGACCCTGAACACATGCCAGGAATATGGAGCAGCTCCTGTGCTTTTACCTCTTCGTGTTTTGGTGTTTTGATGTTTTGGTTGGAACGCATATGAAAGGTCTGGTGATGTTTGAAATTGAACCAGTCTCTGCTTCTCCCCCATGTGAAGAGTGAGGAGGGGGTGGGCTGGAAGCCGGCAAAGCCCAATGGCTGGGACTGGCGCAGGTGCCAGCGCACGCTGCAGGAGCTGGAGGAGGTGCTGCAGCAGCTGGAGACATTCTTCTCCCTCAGCCTGGTGCCGCGGGTCCTTCTGCTGCTGGGGGGAACCATCATGCTGCCCAAAGAGTTGTATGAGGTCAACATGGAGAACCTGACCCCTGGGGCTGGAGAGAGCAGCCTGCGCACCTCCGCCTGCCTGCGCCAGATCTTCCGCACCCTGTTCGTGGCCGACATCCTGTCGGACGCTCGGCCCGTCCGCCTCATGGCTACCACCGTCATGGTGCTGGGTCACCGGAATTGTGGCGTGGGCTGGTTCCGGCCAAAGCTGGACTACCGGGTGCCGACACGGGTGAAGAGGCAGGTCATCTCCCTGTCCTGTGACCCCTCGCTCAGCGGTCTGCTTCAGGGACAGCCGGCAGACTGGGAGGACTATGTGTGGTTCCAAGCCCCAGTGACAATCAAGGGGTTTTGCAAATGATGCACTTGAGAAAGGGAAGCAGTTTTTAAATTAAATGGCTTTGAGACTGGAAAGATTTGGGAGGGAGGTGGAGGGGGTTAAAGGCATTAGTGACTTCCTCACCCTTTCTTTGACTCAGGGGCCTCAAGACTTTCTCAGTGTCAGAGCCCAGAGGTGCTGTATTTTAAAGAGATGAATGTAAATTCTATGAATGGTTGGTGCACAGCATCCACTTGCTTCTGTGCTTTTAATGGATATGCTTAGGTATTTAATTTTAGCTGTATTTAGCAAGAAGTAGGAAATCATGTGTGGTGTGGATCCATTCCTCATGAACTCTGAAAGTCTAATGGACCAATGACAGTGATCACATCATCATTTGACAAGTGCTTGTATGTCTGTTTCCTCTCATCTCCTATCAGTTCTGAAACATAATTGAATTATTTGGGTTTAACTAACTTCTGTGCTCACATGGCATTAATAATCACACCATTTTGTTGATTTTTACACATTATGTGCCTGAATCAACAACCTCTTTTGCTTTACTTTTGGTGTGATTTTCATGAGCTGTGTGTATAAAGCATATTGATCTTGTTTTATTAATACTGTTGTATGTATTATAGGCCTAAGTACATAAATCAATGCATCCACAAACATGCATACGTTGTTATTGCTGCAAGGAACTTTTTTACCAATAGGGTGTTTTGTATTCTTAGCTTTAATTTGAATATTTGCAATTTAATAATATAATCATTATAAGCAGGTGTCTTTACAAATCTGCTTTGCATCACAGAGTAATTTACTCCATTACAACCTGAAATTGATCAGACGTGAGTTCATTGAGTTCAGACGCTTAAATTCATTTCCCTTTTCCCCTAGGGCATTTCTAGGTAAGTGGTAGTTGGGGAAAGTGTTCCTGGTTAGCACTAGATGTGTGTCTCCACTGTGGGACTGAGTTACTTCTTAAGGAAGTGATGACAAAGTAACACCTGCCTGCAAGGCATCAACAGAAAATGGGCAGGAGAAACATCACTGAAAAAGTAAGAGAGATTCCCCTATATGCTCATTTTTATCTCTCAGTAAGTAAATGTCAGCTACTATGGGAAGGAAAGAGGGGAAAAAATCTTTCCCTACTCCACATAAGGTCTTAGCTGGTACTAATTTTCTGAAAATAAGTTATGTAGACAGAAATGTCGTGGCTTGTTCATGCTCAGGTTACAGCACATTAGTAGAAGGATATAAAAGGTCTATGTTAATATTTATATAAAGTAATTCATACATCACAAATTAGCTGCAGTGTAATTCACTGAGAGACAGTACTTTTGTTCTGTCTGATTGGCATGATTCAGTACTTGTCACTGCTCCGGTGAGTGTGCCATTGCTATAACACCAAAGCTGTCATTCAGTTGATCAGTGTATGCGTAAGTATACAGATTATACATTTTCCACTTTCTTGACGAACTGCTTGAAGTCGTCGGCAAGCAGCTGTGGTTCCTCAAAGGCAGCAAAGTGACCCCCGCGGGGCATGTAGGAGTAGGAATGGATGTTTTTGTACTTCCAGCGAGCCCATGTCAGGGGGCAGTGAAGCATTTCGTGCGGAAATGCTGCCAGCCCCGTAGGCACATACACCCCCGTCCTGAGGAAGGACAAAACCCAGGTTACCCCACCAGAGCAGGATTTCTCACATAATGCAGAACTTCTGTGTCCCCAGCCAGACTTTAGCTTTTGACCTAATCACTCTCCTGTCTTCCTACAACTTTAGATACCTTTAGCAGGTAAGGTCAAGTTTTCTGCGAGCTCCACAAACCATAGTATATATAGTTGGTACAGCACATTGAAAAAGACAACCCAGATGGAAGGAAGGTTTTCACAGCCTCATGTGCAGCTAAGTATGAAGAATATTAAATAGTGTTTACATAGAAAATGCATTTCCATTACAAGTAACTGCTTTCTTCTTTAAAGGGTAGCAATAGGCTCACAGTCAGATTACACCCTGAATGGAAGGCTGTACCCACATGGGGGACAATTTGAAGACATTATTGAATGTAGACAGCATGCATTTGAACGGTACGAGGGAGCCTGAATACTTGCTGGAAACAATACACAGCCAGGGACAAAAATGCTTACTCCTCACAGAGCCAGACTGAAAACCAAACTTCCATACACCTAAAAGCTGGGAGATATTTGGATTAATGGTGAGTACTTGATCTGGACATCGCTGTTAGGCCATTAAGCGTTACACACTGCTTTATCACAGTGATCCTGACACAGATTCAGCCTTTCTCTAAAATCACTAAAAGCAATGAGTTATTGCTACTACAAATGTATGTACTGTATGTAGCTTTCACTTAAGTTAAATCTTGATAATTGAACTGTGCCCATTGTCTTTCATCTTCACATATGCATTAGAGTCATTCATTTATCATGCAATGGACTACAATAATTGTTTTAGAGTGATTGACAAACGGTGCTATTCTCTTCTTGACAAACTATATTAAAGCACTATTTTACACTCTGTAAAGTAACTAAATACTAGGGGAGATTTACCCGCTTTACAAAATCTCTGCTGTGTCTTCTCAAAGTGTATGAGACAAATGTAAAGGTGTCCAAAAACAACATTTAACACAACGAAAATTCATATCTATAAATCTCATGAACCCTCTTCTGGAAACTTCACTGACGTTGATTTTACCTGGCATCCACTCTCGTCTGAATGTTCTCCTTCATGTTCTCTTTGTAAAAGCGCATTGAGGACACTGCAGATCCCGTAGTCCAATACAGCATTACATTAGTCAGGAGATCATCCAGGGTAAACTTTCTGAAACAAAATAAATCCCCTTTTCAATAAACAGAGGCAAATCCTGAGCGGTGTGTCGAATCAAAATACCAACTACGCAAAATGAATTTTTAGAAAACTAAGACTGAATGATAACTACAGACTTTTAAGTGAACAGAGAGGTTAAAATACAATTCCTTACCTCTCCAATCCCCCATCTTCCAGATCTCTGTGTTGGAAATCAGTCCAAGTGGAGAACTTCTCCAGGAGGTAGGCTGCCAGACCCACAGGAGAGTTGTTCACTGCACAGCCTGCAGGGGGAGACAGAGTCCATATTGAAGCCATAGTGACACCTTTAGACCACTAATCTCAAATGGCCTGAAATGCCTTGAAGCACGCCAGCTCCTAATTGTAATTATTTTCAAGATATACGGTGGTCATGCTGCCCTCACCTGCAGTGTCAGGCTTGGTGGCTTGGATGTGCAGGTACCCTGACTCCCTCAGCATCTCGTACACGTTCCTCTCCATGTAGGGGAAGAGCCGTCTGACGTCCTCCCGGGTTAAGCCCACCAGGAAAGGCAGGTAAGGCCCAATGATCAAGGCCAGCAGCATGCCCATCCCTCCGCGTGTCACAGGGAACATGTTCAAGTGCAGGCCCTTCACTGACCTGCAGAAAAGCAGAGAGGAGCCTCTTCAGCTTTATAACGAATTGATCAGATTAGCATTAGGATCACTAATGCTGATCAATGATATCAGCATTAGGAACACTTAGGTAATCAATAATATTAGCATGAGGAACATTACCGCTAAAAAATAACACCAGTATGAGGAAAACTAGAACTGTACACAGTCATTATTTCAACTGCAGACTACATTCTTACTATGTCTTCAATCTTTTAAATGTTTGATTCAGATCCTCCATGCAGGTAGTTATTGATGTGCACACTGGTGCAAATGTATTAAATCACTGTGCATGCTCAGTATTAAGACAAAAGAGAAAATGCAAAAAAAAAAAAACATGACAGAGGTCCCTCCTCTGCTAACCACAGGCTGCTTTAGAAATAATTAACATTCATACATAATGATGCTGATCGATTATCATCTTGTAGCGGGAACAACAACCCTCTAAGAACCTGCGTACTAAAAGTCTCACTCTGGTTTCATCTGGGCCATGTTGGTGGTGATGAGGGAGCCCCAGTCGCCGCCCTGCAGGTAGAACTGGGAAAAGCCCAGCCGCTCCATCAGCTTCAGGAAGACCCGCGCAGCCGCCATGCTGTTAAATCCTGAGAGAAACCAGGAGAACTCACATGAACTTGAGGCTTAGACTCGAGCAATCCAATTATGAGATTTGGAGAATATAAACAGTATCAAATTTATTTTCTCTTAGTCCTTCATGCAAATGCTTTGCATGGCAGCCTTGATCTCTTTTCACTGACCTTTTACATCTAAAAACATCTAAAATACTGGTGGCAGATCATTTCAGAAACAACATAGGGAATGAACTCTTTATAATCTGGCTGCAGGATGCCATGTGTGCACAAAAAGAATTAAACATTATTATGATTAGAAAGCAGTTCCATCTTAAGAGTATGTGGTGTGCATCATAAACAAAAATGCAACCCTTACATACGATTCCCATCTTGGTGTTTTTACAGTAAAGTCTGTCCTGTTTGGAATAATTCCACACACCTTTTGGCCATCTCTGCAATCATGCCCCACTGAAGCCCTTACCCTGCTTGTGGGGGGCCTCAGAGAAGCCATACCCAGGGATGGACGGACAGATCACCTCAAACACTAGGCCATCCTGGGACTCAGTCAGCAATGGCAAGATCCTGTAGAATTCAAAAAAGGACCCAGGCCACCCGTGGACCAGCATTAGGGGTCGGACCACCTGGCCGTCCCGCTGGTGGGTGGGGCGCACCCGGACAAAGTGCACGTCCAACCCTGGAGGACGGAAACAGTTGGTCCACAAGTCATTTATTTACACAGCTCACATCTATTATGACACCAGCACTGCAGTACAACAGTCATCATGTCTGCACTTATACATCCTAAACCTTCACTGAAAATAAAAGGCTTATTCTCTTGTTACACACTAGTATATTACTCCTACTATAGATACAATGCCCACCTTCAATTTTGGTTTTAAAGTGAGGGTATTTGTTGAGGACCTTAACTTGCTTCTTCCAGTCAAACTGGTTCCTCCAATAGGACACCACTTTTTTGAGGTAAGTGGAATTGAAACCATAGTGAAAGCGTACGTCTTCTAGTGGGTCAGTGAACCTAGTCTGGTCAATACGATTGTACAGATCCTAAGGAAAGGGAAACATGTTTTACAACGACTTTCCATTGCAGCTACTGCGTAAATGTTTCAAACAAAGATACAAAGATAACGATGTAAGTACCATTATAAGACAGGATACCACAAGCTCCCTGTGATTGTCTTAACATGCACCAATTACTGTATGATCCTGGATGTCAGTCTATACCTGAATTTCCTCATCGGACGTGCTGACCACAAAGGGGTAGATGTTTTCATCCTCTGAGAGTGGCTTTGCACCTGCTCCCCACCAGCCATCGCCCATGGGGATGGTCTTTGTCCTCTTCCGACGAAACAGGAGGAGCGTCATCAGCCCCCCCACTCCCACTGCACTTGAAATGGCCAGGATCTTTAGCCTGGGGGGGTCCCAGCTGGAGAGGGCCTGTCTGTAAATTACATGTAACATGACAGGCTGTGCCTCATTGCATGTAGTCTTACACTGAATGTCTTTCTGGTCTATTTCTCTCTTCAAAGTGGTTTACTTTTACATCATCAACGATGATAATCTCCTGGGGAAAGTCCTATACGTTTGTGACACTGTAGCTAAATTGTTTATTTATCCTATACATAAAGATACAATCAGTAAACTCGGGTCATTGTAAAATTATTCAAGTAACATTTTACTTTTATTGATATGCATGTATTTATTGCAAAGTGCAAAGCATAATTACTTAAAATTACTATGAGTGCTGTTACTAGTATCACATTAGCTACACTCATGTATCTTTTCCCTGTCTGATGAATGACTCAGGTGACAAATCTGTTCAAATCTGTTGTTTTTTTTTTTAGGCCAGCGTTTCAAGATTACAATTACAATCAAAGTGAAAATGTCAAAAATTCATTCTCGTGCCAGAGTGTATAACTACAGTTACGCACTGATCTTGCAATAACATTTACTTAAAAGGGAAGGAATCTGAACCACTGTTCAAAACAGTGCAGGAGATTCAGTAGTCCCACGTTGACCTTTCAAAAGTTAATCTTCCTTTGAGTGCCAAAATGGCGAAATTAAAGTGCAACACCCAAGCCTGTTTGAATTATCCGTTTGTGTGTCTGGCTCTCGCGGAGTAACAAGTTCGGTGCAGTTAGCCAAGCGCGCTGCTGTTTCATTGCGACTTGCTATTAGTTAAAATCTGTAATAATCTGATGTCCGCATTATGCAAAATACCTATGTAGTTCACTCGATCCTTATCATCACGATAGTTAGGACAACCATAGCCCTGTCTACAAGGCAACACCTACGTAACAGGTAGAACAACAGGTAGAACAACGGGTCAACTCATGCATTTATCTAAACAACTACAGCATAATTATAATTTGGTTATAATTTAATTTACTCACTGGAAAGCCTCAAGAGTCAGCATGACTACTGGAATATTTCGACAAGAGCAACACCTCGGGGTAGTTAAAACAAAACTACTGAAGAGCCCGCTTAGCTGTCCAGGGTTTCTGGGTGTACTGACGTAGAGACACGAGTAAGCTATTAATATGCAAAAGTTCGAGCAGGGTATACCAGCACTGCCGACATGTGGTGAAGGTGGGTATATATTCAATATCCATTTATCTTCCTTTGGATTCTGTTTCCCAGTACCCACCATCTCTACCCCTATTCGTGTAACGCTACCAAAGACGTGTTTTATCTGTCACACTGAAGCTGTGGACTCATTTGTAAGATACTCGTACTAATAAGCATCCCAGACGTTGAAACAAACAGAATAAGCCATTAGATAAAGTAGGAGCCAGCAGGAGAATAAAAGCCACAAAACAAGGAGTCACAAAATTTCACACTGAAGGATATTCAACAAATTGAGGGGCTGACAAACTTTTTAATGTTTAATTCTGTTGCATGTGTTCCAGTCACTATGCTGTATTGTTTCAGGGTCCTCTATTGCACCAGAGAGCCCTAATGCCAAGGCTACATTAGCGGCACTGATCCTCCAGGAGGTGGCTTGAGAAATCAGAGTTCGGCACAGCCAGCACAACAAAGCGACAGGTCATCGTCTGAAAAAGAAGAATAAATCATTACAGTGCACTTCTTCTTAAAAATTAAAACATGCAAGAATGAAAATTGCAAGCATTTATAACCTCACTACTAGGTCATTTGGAAATAATAAGGAAATTCCAATTACATGAGTTACATTTCACAAAAAAGCCACAGAGGCATTTTTTGTTACTGGTTTCTGGGGGGTGGGAGAAGTGGGGAAGGGAAGATAAAACCAGGATTATTTTCCAGTGTGGTCTGATAAAAAGGTACAAAGGACTTAACAGGCTGTCGTACTGCCGTCTCCATTTTCCCCTTGGCCCACTCAGACCAGTGCAAAATTGACAAACTAAAAAGACTCCGCTCTAGTTGGCCTGTGCTCATTATGAGCCCAGCTCACCTTTCCTGAACTCTGCAGGCTGCAATCCTTCAGGTTCACATTGGGTTGGTTCTTGCAGATGGTCTGTCCTACCTCCACAGTCATGGTGTATTTCATGTACGAAGGAGGGTAAATCTAGGAGCCAAAAAATAAAAGGTCATCTATGACTACCTCATTGGTTCATGAAGAAACAAGGGCACCCTGAAGAGAAGCCAGTCTTCCCCGTTAACATACAATACATCATACAAAAGACACACTCATTTCTACAGATCTCCTTCCACAAGGCTAACGTTTGCATAGCTTAAGTCTCACCAGTCAGTCAAAATAGCTATACAGTCAGTAAAATCTGAAATGTCAGCACAAAGTATTACCTGTGTAAAAGTTCTTCAAAAAAGACTCAGTGCTTCTACACTTAGACATTTACTAAAACAAAAAGTGTCCCAGATAGTACCCTACCCTTTGTTCTTTGGCAAGATAAGCTTGATATATCAATATGTGCACATATAAGAAATTTAATTATGAAAACAAATTGTTCAGACCAGTATTCTGCCTATTGTCTAATCTGTACTTCTGCCTTTACTTCCACTGGAAAGTTTTTACATAAAATATCTTTGTCTGAATTAAAAAAAAACATTGTCAGTGATTGTTCTGCTGATAGAACCCAGCTTAAAGAAGCTTTTGTAGTCCACTTAGTGAATCTCTTAAAAACATAAAGACTCCAGTCAAATACCACTGTCTCCTTTTGCTGAAACAAGAGAGAATAATCATGTTTTCCTTCATAACTAAGTTTGATAATCAGCATCAGTTTTGTTGACTATTTTGTAACTTTTTTATGAGCTTCTGTGACACAGCCAATCAATTTATATAACGTACACATTTATAAGTAAATCAAATTATCATGTTCAGACAACTGTGTGGTTTACCTGAGCGCTGACAGACTGGATGGCCATCACTCTGTAGGCATAGGCATAACTGTTCATCCTGTTGTAGGTTTCAACAGCAAAATTTGCCACTTGCTGCACCTGGGGGCTGCTGGGGCTAAGGACTTCAGAGTCGGCACATGCCGACCGAGAAATGAAGGCGGCAGCCAGCAGAAGAAGGAGAAATCTAGTCATCTCTGGAGGCTGAAGGTTGAGGGACCGAGTATGGGATCGAGCACAGGGATCACTGGGTATTTATGTGCGTTTAATCTAAGCGATACTGCCTCAGTCTTTAATTTAGATACAGAAAAGCACAAGCTTTGCAGATTTTTGGAACCAGTAAAATGCCCACAACAGCATTTTTACAAAGTACGTTCTTAGAATTCACAGCTGAACAATAACCTTTCATTTATCTCATTTATCTTATTTACAGTTCATATCAAACAAGGAAGGTTGAATAAGAACTGAACTGGTAGACAGCTGACTTGCAGTGTGAACATTATATTTACAGAGTAAGCAGAATGTGCATTAATGATTTAAAAATGAGCAAATATTATATCAGGGAGCAATGAAAGACTACACTTTTAACATGGCCAGTTTCCAGAGCAGTAATATGGATAGATGAACATCCTGCACAGAGCAATCAGAAAACTGTGAAAAGTGAAAAAAAGAGCATTCACATGAATCCAAGCAGTACAAACGTGCTTTATGAGAACAATACACCTTTTTATTGCAGAGTGCAAAACAAAAACATTTCATCTGGTTAAGACTTTCATCTGCATTAGAGAATCATGTGACAGTAATACCTATTAGACACACTTGGGGCTGTCAGTGTGAAAATATTAATGGGGGTATTGATGAAGAGGAGGCATAGGAAAGAGCTAAGAACAGACGGCCGTTTAGCGAGTATGATAAATCCGGTGCGATTAGAAAACTAGATTGGAAAATTCTAGGTAATTTTAGCTTTGAGGAAACAGCTTTAACATTGAAAATATAGCAAATGCTAACTGAAAACTATGAGACGCTTAATAAAGCTAATGAAAACATAACGAACCATGTAATGTAACATGCGCACTACATAGCATAAAAATTATTTAACATGCGAAAGGGTTAAGGAAACGCATTGGCAAAAAGGTAAACCCCATGAAAGTTCTGATGTTTGCAAGTTCTTACATCACCTCATTTATGTTCTCTACAGCTACGAAGGAAACGTGTTTTAGTCATGTGTTTGAATTATTAAGAACGAGAAAAGTGTAAAAATATATACATTGTTGAAGATGTAGGAGGCGGAGTGTCCCCTGATGGCATATAAGAGCGTAGGCCTATGTGCCGGGGCTGAGCCCCAGACAGCCCTGGCCCAATTTAACCCCTGGTTATACATGCTTTCAATTTTCATTCTTGCATGTTTTAATTTTCAAGAAGCAGTGCACTGTAATGATTTATTCTTCTTTTTCAGACGATGACCTGTCGCTTTGTAGTGCTGGCTGTGCCGAACTCTGATTTCTCAAGCCACCTCCTGGAGGATCAGTGCCGCTAATGTAGCCTTGGCATTAGGGCTCTCTGGTGCAATAGAGGACCCTGAAACAATACAGCATAGTGACTGGAACACATGCAACAGAATTAAACATTAAAACGTTTGTCAGCCCCTCAATTTGTTGAATATCCTTCAGTGTGAAATTTGTGACTCCTTGTTTTGTGGCTTTTATTCTCCTGCTGGCTCCTACTTTATCTAATGGCTTATTCTGTTTGTTTCAACGTCTGGGA
The DNA here is from genome assembly GCF_013368585.1 of Megalops cyprinoides. Classification (NCBI taxonomy): domain Eukaryota; kingdom Metazoa; phylum Chordata; class Actinopteri; order Elopiformes; family Megalopidae; genus Megalops; species Megalops cyprinoides. The sequence continues at coordinate 9,895,327 of NC_050597.1, forward strand.
TGCTTCTTAGTACGAGTATCTTACAAATGAGTCCACAGCTTCAGTGTGACAGATAAAACACGTCTTTGGTAGCGTTACACGAACAGGGGTAGAGATGGTGGGTACTGGGAAACAGAATCCAAAGGAAGAGAAATGGATATTGAATATATACCCACCTTCACCACATGTCGGCTTTTGCATATTAATAGCTTACTCGTGTCTCTACGTCGGTACACCCAGAAACCCTGGACAGCTAAGCGGGCTCTTCGGTAGTTTTGTTTTAACTACCCCGAGGTGTTGCTCTTGTCGAAATATTCCAGTAGTCATGCTGACTCTTGAGGCTTTGCAGTGAGTAAATTAGATTATAACCAATTACCGTAGTTATTTAGATAAATGCATGAGTTGACCCGTTGTTCTACCTGTTACGCATAGGTGTAGCCTTGTAGACAGGGCTGTGGTTGTCTTACCTATCGTGATGATAAGGATCGAGTGAACTACATAGGTATTTTGCATAATGCGGACATCAGACTATTACAGATTTTAACTAATAGCAAGTCGCAATGAAACAGCAGCGCGCTTGGCTAACTGCACCGAATTTGTTACTCAGCGAGAGCCAGACACGGACACAAACGGATAATTCAAACAGGCTTACGTGTTGCACTTTAATTTCGCCATTTTGGCACTCAAAGGAGGATTAACTTTTGAAAGGTCAACGTGGGACTACTGATTCTCCTGCACTGTTTTGAACAGTGGTTCAGATTCCTTCCCTGTTAAGTAAATGTCATTATTGCAAGATCAGTACGTAACTGTAGTTATACACTCTGGCACGAGAATGAATTTTTGACATTTTCACTCTGACCTTTGGTTGTAATTGTAATCTTGGGAAAAAAAAACAGATTTGAACAGATTTGTCACCTGAGTCATTCATCAGACAGGGAAAAGATACATGAGTGTAGCTAATGTGATACTAGTAACAGCACTCATGAGCATAATTTTAAGTAATTATGCTTTGCACTTTGCAATAAATACATGCATATCAATAAAAGTAAAATGTTACTTGAATAATTTTCCAATGACCCGAGTTTACTGTTTTGTAGCTTTATGTATAGGATAAATAAACAATTTAGCTACAGTGTCACAAACGTATAGGACTTTTCCCAGGAGATTATCATCGTTGATGATGTAAAAGTAAACCACTTTGAAGAGAGAAATAGACCAGAAAGACATTCAGTGTAAGACTACATGCAATGAGGCACAGCCTGTCATGTTACATGTAATTTACAGACAGGCCCTCTCCAGCTGGGACTCCCCCAGGCTAAAGATCCTGGCCATTTCAAGTGCAGTGGGAGTGGGGGGGCTGATGATGCTCCTCCTGTTTCGTCGGAAGAGGACAAAGACCATCCCCATGGGCGACGGCTGGTGGGGAGCAGGTGCAAAGCCACTCTCAGAGGATGAAAACATCTACCCCTTTGTGGTCAGCACGTCCGATGAGGAAATTCAGGTATAGACTGACATCCAGGATCATACAGTAATTGGTGAATGTTAAGACAATCACAGGGAGCTTGTGGTGTCCTGTCTTACAATGGTACTTACATTGTTATCTTTGTAGTTTGAAACATTTACACAGTAGCTGCAATGGAAAGTCGTTGTAAAATATGTTTGGTATCTGTTTCCTTAGGATCTGTACAATCGTATTGACCAGACCAGGTTCACTGACCCACTAGAAGACGTACGCTTTCACTATGGTTTTAACTCCACCTACCTCAAAAAAGTGGTGTCCTATTGGAGGAACCAGTTTGACTGGAAGAAGCAAGTTAAGGTCCTCAACAAATACCCTCACTTTAAAACCAAAATTGAAGGTGGGCATTGTATCTATAGTAGGAGTAATATACTAGTGTGTAACAAGAGAATAAGCCTTTTATTTTCAGGATGTTTAGGATTTATAAGTTTATTTGAACCTTATAAGATTTATAAGGTTTAGGATGTATAAGTGCAGACATGATGACTGTTGTACTGCAGTGCTGGTATCATAATAGATGTGAGCTGTGTAAATAAATGACTTGTGGATCAACTGTTTCCATCCTGTAGGGCTGGACGTGCACTTTGTCCGGGTGCGCCCCACCCACCAGCGGGACGGCCAGGTGGTCCGACCCCTGATGCTGGTCCACGGGTGGGGTGGGTCCTTTTTTGAATTCTACAGGATCTTGCCATTGCTGACTGAGTCCCAGGATTGCCTAGTGTTTGAGGTGATCTGTCCATCCATCCCTGGGTATGGCTTCTCTGAGGCCCCCCACAAGCAGGGTAAGGGCTTCAATGGGGCATGATTGCAGAGTTGGTCAAAAGGTGTGTGGAATTATTCCAAAAATTATTCCAAACAGGACAGAGGGAAAGACACCAAGATGGGAATCGTATGTAAGGGTTGCATTTTTGTTTATGATGCACACCACATACTCTTAAGATGAAACTGCTTTCTAATCATAATAATGTTTAATTCTTTTTGTGCACACATGGCATCCTGCAGCCAGATTATAAAGAGTTCATTCCCTATGTTGTTTCTGAAATGAATTGCCACCAGTAGTCTACAGGTGCAGGCTGAACTCCACAAACACAAACAAACGTATGTGAAAGTAATCTTGTTGGCTAATGCAATTGAACACAACTACTTTGATTCGTATTCATAATTCACATTAACACAGGATGTTTCACCATGTTTCAGTAATTGAAACACTGAGGTCCAGCACTTTTCAGATGCAGAAGCCATTAAGTGTACTTTACAGAGGTTAATATAGAGTTTATGACTGACATATTGAATAAAAAATTATTTTAAGAAATAATTCAGATTCCCAGCTTGCCATGAAGGGAACAAAATGTGAAAAAATAAATATGGAAAAGTAAATGCCCTTCATATATTTTATGTTTGGCAAAGTCCAACCTGTATATGGGTATGTCTTTTTTTATTTTTGGAGTTATGCATTCATACACATTTTAAGTTATCTATGTGAAATTGCAGATGTTTCTAGATGTAAAAGGTCAGTGAAAAGAGATCCAGGCTGCCATGTAAAGCATTTGCATGAAGTACTAAGAGAAAATAAATTTGATAGTATTTATGTTCTCCAAATCTCATAATTTAATCTCATAACTCATTTGTTTAAGTCTAAGCCTCAAGTTCATGTAAATTCTCCTGGTTTCTCTCAGGATTTAACAGCATGGCGGCTGCGCGGGTCTTCCTGAAGCTGATGGAGCGGCTGGGCTTTTCCCAGTTCTACCTGCAGGGCGGCGACTGGGGCTCCCTCATCACCACCAACATGGCCCAGATGAAACCAGAGTGAGACTTTTAGTACGCAGGTTCTTAGAGGGTTGTTGTTCCTGCTACAAGATGAGAATCGATCAGCATCATTATGTATGGATGTTAATTATTTCTAAAGCAGCCTGTGGTTAGCAGAGGAGGGACTTCTGTCAGGTTTTTTTTGCATTTTCTCTTTTGTCTTAATACTGAGCATGCACAGTGATTTAATACATTTGCACCAGTGTGCACACCAATAACTACCTGCATGGAGGATCTGAATCAAACATTTTAAAAATTGAAGACATCGTGAGAATGTAGTCTGCAGCTGAAGTAATGACTGTGTACAGTTCTAGTTTTCCTCATACTGGTGTTATTTTTTAGCGGTAATGTTCCTCATGCTAATATTATTGATTACCTAAGTGTTCCTAATGCTGATATCATTGATCAGCATTAGTGATCCTGATGCTGATCTGATCAATTAGTTATAAACCTGAAGAGGTTCCTCTCTGCCTTTCTGCAGGTCAGTGAAAGGCCTGCACTTGAACATATTCCCTGTGATGCGAGGAGGGGTGGGCATGCTGCTGGCCGTGATCATCGGGCCTTACCTGCCTTTCCTGGTGGGCTTAACCCGGGAGGACGTCAGACGGCTCTTCCCCTACATGGAGAGGAACGTGTACGATATGCTGAGGGAGTCAGGGTACCTGCACATCCAAGCCACCAAGCCTGACACTGTAGGTGAGAGCAGCATGACCACCATATTTCTTGAAAATAATTACGATTAGGAGCTGGCGTGCTTCAAGGCATTTCAGTCCCATGCTTTTTGGACTACAAAAACTGGACTAATGCTGTAAAAGAAACAGATAGTTCAGCAGGGGAACAACCTGAGAAGCAGGATACTATGACAAGTTCAGACAGGTTCAGCTATGCAGGAAAGGGCTTTCAGGTCAGTGGCCTAAAGGTGTCACTATGGCTTCAATATGGACTCTGTCTCCCCCTGCAGGCTGTGCAGTGAACAACTCTCCTGTGGGTCTGGCAGCCTACCTCCTGGAGAAGTTCTCCACTTGGACTGATTTCCAAAACAGAGATCTGGAAGATGGGGGATTGGAGAGGTAAGAGCCAGGAATTGTATTTTAACCTCTCTGTTAACTTAAAAGTTTGTAGTTATCATTCAGTCTTAGTTTTCTAAAAATTCATTTTGCGTAGTTGGTATTTTGATTCGACACACCGCTCAGGATTTGCCTCTGTTTATTGAAAAGGGGATTTATTTTGTTTCAGAAAGTTTACCCTGGATGATCTCCTGACTAATGTAATGCTGTATTGGACTACGGGATCTGTAGTGTCCTCAATGCGCTTCTACAAAGAGAACATGAAGGAGAACATTCAGACGAGAGTGGATGCCAGGTAAAATCAACGTCAGTGAAGTTTCCAGAAGAGGGTTCATGACATTTTATAGATATGAATTTTCGTTGTGTTAAATGTTGTTTTTGGACACCTTTACATTTGTCTCATACACTTGGAGAAGACACAGCAGAGATTTTCTAAAGTGAGTAAATCTCCCCTAGTATTTAGTTACTTTACAGAAAAATGTATACTCAATTGTTCAGATAGTACCTGCTGCATATGTAGTTTGTCAAGAAGAGAATAGCACCGTTTTATGTCAGTCACTCTAAAACAATTATTGTAGTCCATTGCATGATAAATGAATGACTCTAATGCATATGTGAAGATGAAAGACAATGGGTGCAGTTCAATTATCAAGATTTAACTTAAGTGAAAACTACATACAGTACATACATTTGTAGTAGCAATAACTCAATTGTTTTTAGTGATTTTAGAGAAAGGCTGAATCTGTGTCAGGATCACTGTGATAAAGCAGTGTGTAACGCTTAATGGCCTAACAGCGATGTCCAGATCAAGGACTCGCCATTAATCCAAATACCTCCCAGCTTTTAGGTGTATGGAAGCTTGGTTTTCAGTCTGGCTCTGTGAGAAGTAAGCATTTTTGTCCCTGGCTGTGTATTGTTTCCAGCAAGTATTTAGGCTCCCTCGTACTGTTCAAATGCATGCTGTCTACATTCAATAATGTCTTCAAATTGTCCCCCATGTGGGTACAGCCTTCCATTCAGGGTTTAATCTGACTGTGAGCCTATTGTTTTTGGTGCTCACCACAACCCTTTAAAGAAGAAAGCAGTTACTTGTAATGGAAATGCATTTTCTATGTAAACACTATTTAATATTCTTCATACTTAGCTGCACATGAGGCTGTGAAAACCTTCCTTCCATCTGGGTTGTCTTTTTCAGTGTGCTGTACCAACTATATATACTATGGTTTGTGGAGCTTGCAGAAAACTTGACCTTACCTGCTAAAGGTATCTAAAGTTGTAGGAAGACAGGAGAGTGATTAGGTCAAAAGCTAAAGTCTGGCTGGGGACACAGAAGTTCTGCATTATGTGAGAAATCCTGCTCTGGTAGGGTAACCTGGGTTTTGTCCTTCCTCAGGACGGGGGTGTATGTGCCTACGGGGCTGGCAGTATTTCCGCACGAAATGCTTCACTGCCCCCTGACATGGGCTCGCTGGAGGTACAAAAACATCCAGTCCTACTCCTACATGCCCCGCGGGGGTCACTTTGCTGCCTTTGAGGAACCACAGCTGCTTGCCGACGACTTCAAGCAGTTCGTCAAGAAAGTGGAAGATGTATAATCTATACACTTACGCATACACTGATCAACTGAATGACAGCTTTGGTGTTATAGCAATGGCACACTCACCAGAGTGGTGAATCATGCCAATCAGACAGATCAAAAACACTGTCTCTCAGTGAATTACACTGCAGCTAATTTGTGATGTATGAATTACTTTATATAAACATGAACATAGACCTTTTATACCCTTCTTCTACTAATGTGCTGTACCCTGAAATTTAGCAAAAATGTACCACTATCGGGTAGTTCTAACGAGCATGAACAAGCCACAAAACTTCTGTCTACATAACTTATTTTCAGAGAATTTTCAGATAAGACCTTGTGTGAAGCAGAGAAAGAAATATTAATGGGGGTATTAATGAAGAGGAGGCATAGGAAAGAGCTAAGAACAGACCACTTAACATTTCTTATGTATGTAGTGTAGGGAGTCCTGTTAAATGAAGAAAAGAGAATTCAAGATTTATGAGGCTAACAGGCCAGCTCCATTGTCCAGACCACAACCTACTTCAACAGTACAGAATTACATCTGTTAGTCAAATTAGTTAGTCATCTGTTAGTCAAATTAGTATTACCTTTAATCAGTAGTTAGCCACAAATAGTGCTATCCAGTGATATGCATGTCAAAGCTGAGGTGGGATGATGGCAAGATGGGTGTGGTGAATCTGAGTAGGGGCTCAGCGTCATTTGGTACATAGAGATAACAATGCTATGTTATAGTGAAACGGAGGAGGCAGTTGCACTCATTCACTGGGTTCAGGGTAATGTTGTCACAGTGGTGGCGGTCAGAACACACAGGAGTCAGGCATCCAGTTCAGTGCTTTATTGAGTGTGTGTGTGTGTGTGTGTGTGTGTGTGTGTGCGTGCGTGTGCGTGTGTGCGCACGCGCGGGTGTTTGCATGTGTGTTATCAGCATTGACGCACACAACAACACAACAATCTGTGTCAAAGAGTTTGATGTCTCCAGCTCTTCACTCCACAGGGACTGGTGCAGCACTGAAGTGGGGGAAGTCACCACAACTTTTATCATGTTCAAAATCCCTGGCTCTGTTTGGGTTCTTATTAGTGGCAATTGGATATGGACAGGTCAGAGGGCAAATGGTGGTGTGAACTCCTTACTCTTCTAAACAACTCTTTCAAATTTCCACCACCAACACTATCTTTATCACTTCATATTAATGTGGCTCTGTAATGCTGTTCCATCCATTTTAAAACTCTGGTTTTCATGTCATTACTTCTGCACCATTTCTTTTGGCTAAATTAACACATACCCTTTCTCTGACCTACAAACACCACTTCTCATACCAAAATCCTGAGTTGAGTTTTTTCTGCTGAAGGGGGGCAGTGTGTGGTGCAGAGATTGGAGCAAAAAAAAAAAAAAAAAAACTAGGTTGACACTAGTACTTTCAGATTCAGCTTCATAAATGTGCTATATAGACAACTGACTACAAGCCTCTCTACAATAATGTCTCGATTCCCAATGCCCAATGTGCAACGTAATTGTACAGTTAAACATTAAAGGCACGATAAACATTCCCAACGTCAGAATATTAAAACATTAATCGCCGTGCTACAGTCTCCTTTAAACATTTTGCATTGAAACAATCATCTAGACAACTATTCAATTTTTTTTTTGTTCAAATATAAAAATATATCAATCTGTATCTTAAAAATATATAACCTTAACCTATATAATAGAACTTAACAACCTGGGTAATGTTGCTGCCATTTTTAAAGCGCACATTCAAACGACCCGTAATGCCATTTAGCGTAGCCTACTGCTGTGCTGTGGAGTCAACATTGCACAACACTGTCCACCAATGGGAGGAAAATTTCAGATCCACTAATCCGTGCCGTGTGTGCTGCCCCCCTCGGCAGAAAGCAGTAGGCGTTAGCGCTTATATAACCATCGAAGCACAAGCTTTTTCAATATTCAGTCGACACTGTCGGAGAAGGGCGTTTGTTTCGAAAATGGCAGTGTGCTGGAAAATAATGGTGCCGCTCCTCGCTGCCTTCTTGGCGGTGGCGAGTGCCGGTCTCGTCGGTGGGCCCATGGACGCGGACATTAATGAACAAGGCGTCAAAGACGCCTTGCAGTTTGCGGTTGTGCAGCACAACAAAGCGAGCAACGACATGTTTGTGAGCCAAGTGAAAAAAGTAATCAAGGTGCAGAAACAGGTTAGTGGTTGGTATTTTCAGTCAAAAACACGGCAGGGTGGAGGTTCAGTCGTCCTTGCCTTGAGTAGGCTAAAGGATACATTACGCCTATTTAAAATAAGATATTATTATTATTGTTGTTGTTGTTGTTGTTATTAGGCTATTATTGTTGTTGTCGTCGTCACTCGTCGTATGTAGGCTAGTCTTCCTACAATTTGCCATTATTATAAACTGAACATAGCAAATGTTTTTGTAGTCAGTGGGTCTTCAGTGGTTTAAATTGAGAAAATGTTATTCTAAAATCATCTTAACTGTCCGGTCAAAAAAATCTGCTACATATAAAAATATATTGAATGACGAAATGAAATGTTGGTAGTTAAAGGTTAAATGAGAGGTTCTGGGCTTTAAAAACGGTGAAACGAAAGTGTACGTGTCTGAAAGTGTTTTTCTAAAACAAAGAAACAAAAACACGGTCATCTCGCCTAACCGACAGGATCAGTTCTGAGAACGGGGATTAGCTAATCTTATTGCCCCACATTTCAGATGGGAAACCACGGAAAAACCCACGAGTCAGTCCTTATTTATGTGTTTATTACTGCACTTTGAAAAATTACGAGTACCTAAGAACAATTTTTGTTGATTTGTAGTCTAATTTATAACAGTCGTGTGTAAATCACTATACGAAGAAGTTCGATTTTCCGTTGCTGTTGTTGTTGTTGATTAGGTGTCGTCACTGAAGCAGTAGCTTGATTCCGCATTTGTCAGGTCACAAGTCAAGTACAAGTTGGATAGTACTGCTGTTTCATGTTGAAATTTGAGGAAGTTGGCTATGTTCACATTTGTTCATTAGTCAGATGTAATGTTTAATGTTGTACTTTTTTGTTGTGTTTGTGTACCTGTTTTCACTATTTAATTTGAATGGAGATTTGAAACAAATTGACAAATTGATTGTGTTATTAGTAGCGGAATATGGATATCCTCATATTGTCAAAATGATACATTAAATTTTAAGGGGTGTTAGTTCCTTACTAGTAATTTTGTATCTAGGCTTTGTATTAATTAATTCCAACCACAAAAATTACTATCATCATGACCTTCATGTCTATGGAAATGGATGGGGGCAACACTGGTGTATACTGACGATTCAAAACGTTGTTTCATCAAAGTGGTTGAGCTGTTAAGCATTGCATGCTTTGAATTGATAGCAGGCCTATCTTATTGCTGAGCCTGGATTTATTTCTTCTTTTGGCCACTGTAAGCCTATTATTTATTCTGAGAACCCCCAAAGTCACCTCTGTCAGCCCACTGTCAGATGTTGAAAATGCAATGTATGAAATTGCTTTTTTTTCCATCACAGGTTGTTGCTGGCTTGAAGTACATCTTCACAGTGCAGATGGCCCGGACCTCCTGCAAGAAGGGCGGAGTTGAGAAGCTGTGCAATTTCCACGAGGACCCCCAGGTTGCACAGGTAATGTGTCCTCAACACTCATTTTATGTACATGTCATTTCCAATACAGACACACTGTATGCACAATTACCAGGTGTAATGGAAGAGTCACATATACATATATATAAATGACATACTGTATATTAAATATTTACTTGGTTACCTTGTCTTTTCAGTTCTTTGATTTCGTAATTATTAATTCAACTGTATTCAGTATTCAGTAAACGTTAGCCTGCTTTTATTAATTTACTCTGACATTACAATGTCAGTCGCCCCAAATGTCAGTAGTAAATACATATCTTGGTATTGGCTGTTGCATGGAGTACCCTCATATTGATGTCAATCACCAAGTTTTTGGTGGAGATGCTTCTTTTGGCTGCAGTTGCTTACAGGAACCCATATAAACAGTACAATAAATAGACAAAAATATATGTATATATTGACCATCTTGAGACTGTGTAATGTGAACATGTCCCACCCTGGCTCGTTCTTTTACATTCTGTGTTTTACAGAATGTCACCCAGGCTGACTTTTTTGAAACTGTTAAGAATGGTGCCCACACGTTGGTACAGAGCTCTAAGAAAAGGATTGTGAGCATACAAATGCACAACATTTTTGACACTCTCAGTCACTATCCTAACCTGACCAAAAGGTCAAAACATTATCTCCTCACTGATAAACCACTTCCTTGGAGCTTCATATTGTACCAGTTCACACGCACCATACCTTAGTATGTGAATGGTATTTTTGCCAGAATTAAGTTGATGTGTGTTTACAACTTTTCTAAACTAATCCAAAATTTTGTAATCTTTGTTTCAGCCCTACGAATGCACTTTTGAGGTGTGGAGCCGCCCCTGGTTGAGCGACATCCAAGTGGTGAAGAACACCTGCAACAAATAGGAGTCTGGAGAACTAGTTTCCTGCATTACTTTAAACTCCACTCACCAAATATATTAACACCATACCTTTTGTTGTCGTTGGCTCATAACTAATCCATTGATGTATCAAGAGTATTGCTTTTCCAGTGTTTTAAAAAACCTTTTAAATATTTTAGTTCAGTGTTTCCTTTGGGGAGATTTTAAATGCAGACAAATTGAGTTGAATTGGTAGTTCAAGCTATGCAATCAAATCAGACATAAATGAATTAAAATAAATGGTTGTTAAAATGTTGCTGTCTTTTCTTCCTACCCTTGATGTTACTTTACATTATTGGCATTTAGCAGATGCTATTATCTAGAGCAACTTATATGTTGTTTTTTTATGTTATCCATTTATACAGGTGGGTATTTACTGAGGCACTTGTGGGTTAAGTCCCTAGCCCAAGGGTTCAGCAGCAGTGCCCCCATGGGCAATCGAACCAGCAGGCTTTCAGTTATGAGTCCTGCTCCTTAACCACTATGCTACACTGCCACCCCTGCTGTTACCAGGCCATGACATGGTTTAGGCATATGTATGTTCTGTCTAGTTTGATATGGAGGTACATTTATTTGTCAGGGTTTTTATTTGGTTCATTTTACATCACAAAGCTTGAAATGGCTCATTTATGACCAACAGCAACTACGGTTGTATTGCTCCTCCAAGTTTAGCAATATACACTAACACAAAATGCCATGCTAAGTTATTTTCAGTTACATTACTGTGCCTTATACACCACATTTAGCATAAAGACATAAAAAGATGAGCTCATGCATATCTTATATTGATAACTGTAAATAAGACTTTGAACTCACGGTTAGTTGACCGCAAGTGTATTTACTCTGTACCAGTACAGCATGACACTGTAGTTGCTCTTCACAAAGTGTTGGTCAAAACTGGGTAATGGAAAATAAAACCCTACATATAGATATTTAAAACACAATAAAACAACTTCTCATAGACATTGTCCTTTTGGGGAAAAAGTCAAACACTAAAATACAATGCTAAGAAAGTGTTCAAACACATTTTAAGATTTGGTTCCTGCTGTCATAGATTGGATTAGAATATCATAATGACCCAACTGCTTCAGTCATTACATATAAAAATGCATCACAACTCAGGTTAATCAGGGAAACTTGGCAGGGGTGGCTACTCTCACCTATTTTCTCCAGCCATCAAACCACATCTGTATGGATCCTGACAACTTCTATAACAATAAAGAAAACCTCATGCCCGTCATCTGTGTATGTATCACTTACCCCCACCAGGACTGATAGGTGTAAATCTTTTTCAGTGTATGAGATTAGTTGCAATGATAATGAATTGATGGTGGTAACGTCATTTGAAGACACGGGCAGTTTCTGCTGTCGGCCCTTTTTAACTTAACATATTATTAAGACATATATCTAGGCACAGCAGTAAAAAGAACATTAACACGCCTGAAACTTTCCCAGGGTGAGAAAACAGAGCATTTTAAATAAAATTTAGATTTTTGAAATACACTTCTCACCTTAGTAGTAGGGTGCATACACAGAATTATATCATAATCACAATGATATCCATGCCTGTCCCCAGCAGGAAAAATGCGGTTTATTTAAGTCCCTTAAAACGCAGTTTTGGATTTCAACTGCAGCATCAGCTTCTGAGTTGCTGCATAACATGACAGCTTGCACTACGACAATTCAGCTTTCAGTAATTGCTTGTCAATAGCCTACACTATCCGTAAGCAAATATATAAATCTAACTTTTCACAAGCAAATATTTATTGTGTAGGTTGTCCAGAGCTGAAAGAGGCGTTTGTTTCGAAATTCTAAAGGTAAATATCTAATGCCTAGTGCAATGAAAGCTACATATCTTTGTCCAGAAATAAAAGTCGTAATAGTTTACAAATTAAAAATTAATTCAGCAAATGTCACTGTAGCCAGCTCTCTGGCTAAATATTAACATTTATACCGTGACTAAACGTTTGAAGAAACATCACGTTGTAAGTAGTTTTGCTTATTTTTCCCCTTTTCGTAAATACAGGCCTTGTAATATCTGTCCTCTTCACGCACCAAAATTAATTAGGCCTTGCCATCAGTGTATTCTGCTACAACATTGTTATTTAAAACCTGTATATTCACTAGTTGGACCACTTAATTATGCGCTTTGCAGAATCGGTAGTACCAGAAAAAGACAGCGGCCTCTGTTGCACCTCTTCCGGGACAAATTCTAAGGTGACGCAGGTAGACTTCGTGTCGGTCCAATGGAGAATAAGCCAAATACAGTTTCTGCAGGAAAGTGCATTTACTGCACTTATTGTCCGCTATAAAATTCTCCATGATATTTATACTAAAGTGAAACTGCCCTTTTATTTTTCTCGGTAGGTTAATAGCTAGGCTACTCATTGCCGTCTTATCAACGTGAAAAAGATGAAGATTTTAAGTACGGATGAATTACAGCAAGCGGAGAGGATTCTGCAGTCACATTTACCAAAGAGTTCTAAGGTAGCAAATGGTTATTCTGCTGTTATTACTATATATCACTAGCCTATATATGCTCTAGTGTCTGTAAATTGCAGCGCTGTAATGACTACAGTAGGCTATAGGCTCCTTTACAGTTTTAGGTAGTGTGTCCAGAGTAACTGGAGTGTATTCTGTTCATTATCAGTTTAAAGCTGTCAATAAAAGACATATTGGTAAATGACAAAATTGTTTTAAATATTGTGTTGTTTTGTGTTTTAGATATATGGATTAATATTTGGCGTAAACAGAAATAAGCCACATTTCCTGGAGTTTGTTGTGGACTCCTGGCCTGATTTCACAACCATCATTTGTCGACCCAATCCAGAGGTGAACAGTTTTCTTGCAAATCTATGAGCTTATGTCAGTCACTTTTGCTATTCATCATGTCTATTTATCGGTTTTAGTACTCCACTCAGCTGTATCTAAATTTAATTTATACTAGTGCAGCCTGAACTAGTGCAGAAACATGTTATTGTTTCTTTATGAGCAGAGTGAACACTCTTTGGATTACACGAAGAAGGTGTCTGTCTTCAGCACTGATGAAAAGATCCTGAAAAGAATGCTGGCTGAAGATAATGCTATTGATTGGAGTACATACTTCTTTGTTGGGGGTAGAACACTTTTCCCCTTTTTTTCTCCTTTTCATGATTACACCATTAACGGAAGCGTAGCGTGATGTGGTTTTCATTTTGTTTCCCAAAGGGTTTGACATTCGCCATGCTACCATGTTGAAGGAAATCTCATCTTCAAAAGGTGTTCCAGTCAGGGAGTTCACTCTCGTTCATCTAATGACCTTACAGGATCCAAGTCTCCTTCCCGAACTGACTGTGAATAGGTACCAAAAGGGGAGGGGGTTTGTTTATTACCATCCCCACACATTCAAGTTTAGAAATCATTTCAAATCTGTGACACAAAGCTGAAAGTGATTACATAATGTAAAGTTTAAACATTGTTTTGTATCAGTTATCTACTTGGCGTTTCCACAGGTAGTTTCATATTGTTGTAGAAATGTAGCCCCTTGGAGTGGAACTGAGAAGCCCAACACTGATGGTTTACGAGAAGATGTTTTGAGTTAAGCCACATCCTCTGCCTGGAACGTCTGTTAGTTTAAAAGTAAAATTTGCTGACTAAATTATGTTACTCCCTTCAAAAAAACAAAAACAAAAAAATGCCTGTTCATTGTCCCTCAAATGTAATGTGTTGCTTTGCTTGCTCCCACAGTGACGCAGTGACCAGGATCTCCTCTCTGAATGAATCACACATTGATTTGGTGAATAAAACCTGGAAATTTGGGGGTGATGAAAAAGGATACAAAAATATTAAGAAACTCGTAAGCCATTTCCCAACGTGCTGCATCACTGACGAAAAAGGTCAGCCGGTCTCGTGGGTGCTCGTGTACGATTACTGTGCCTTGGGACTGCTGTACACACTCCCAGAGCACAGGGGCAAGGGATACGCCAAAATCCTGATATCAACCATAGCAAGAAGGCTCCATGCACAGGGGTATCCTGTCTACTGCTTCATCGAGGAGGAGAATGAACTTTCATACAGGCTCTTTAAAAACCTGGGCTTTACTGAAGACCCCACATACAGAGCTGCCTGGTTTGAGTTCAACCACTGAAAAAAGTAATCCCTATTTGGAGAACTTACTTGTATCTTGGAGCAATGCCTATTTTTTATTATTCCATTAAACAGACCTTTAGTAAGTGGGTTGCAGATTGTGCAATACCAGATGCAGACTATAGACATTGAACAATGGCCTGCATAAAAGTCTGTGCTGTAAAAATGAGTAATATACCTTTGATTTAAACTGTTTAACCTTGACCACTGAGAGTGCAAAGGGGAATTTGTTGCCTTTGATTTCAGGTACAGATTATTGTGATCAAAGTATGTGAAGACAGTATCTGAAGTTTGATGAATTTGTTTCAGATTGACACAGGTGTAAATTTACACCTCGTTTAGGATTATTAACAGGAGATAAATATGTAATGTTAAAAATATAAAAAGTCTAATAATTTTTGAAGGGGCATTATTTTGATGTTAAAGCTATCTAATGATCAGTTATAACCTTAGTACCCACTTAATATCACCTTTGCAGTGCAGCAATTGTATCATGTTATTCAATTTTTATCCAGTGGTGCTGCCACAGAGATCAAAGAACTGCATTTTAAAATTGTACTTATTCATGTATTTCAGAGTGAAATAAAAAGTGATTTAACTGCATGTTGTAGGCATACATGTTTTGTCGCTTTACTGTACAACTGCTACAGTAGTAGAAGACAATGTATTGCTGATGTCCCGTGTTTTCAATAATCACATAATGTGCTTCAGCACAATGTCATCTTATTGCCGTAGTAGGCTAAATATCAGCTGTAGAAATGGATAGCATAAAAACAGCTAGCTATGGGACTCGCTAAGAAGAAGAGCTTGTGATACACAAAATGCAACGTAAAGGATAGTTTGAAATTGATTCAATAATCTTTAAAACAGTTAACTACCGTAATCGTAATATTCATCAAGAGATCAGTGACAGCTCTTGGACGAATGAGGACTGGCCGTAGCGTCAATATACCGCAAAACTTACAATAAACGCCGAGGCGTTTATTTGCTTTAATTACTTAACTTTTCCGACATTTATTGGAGACTCGGCCATAATCAGAGACCTGCGTTTATTTCACCTAAAACCTAATGCAATGTAAACATTTAGCCTAATGTAAAAAATTATGTTTGTGTTATTTCGTTTTTTTAGCCACAAAAAAATAAATAGGACTGCTGTAAGCATTTGAACCCACTGCTCTTTCGTTTTATAGTCACGAAAAATAAATATAATTTTCTCCGGCGTTTATTGAGGCAGGCGTTTATTTCACTGAAAGGGTCGCGCATACCGGCGATTATAGGAGACCTGCGTTTATCGGAGACTCGGCTATTATTGGACGTTATTGCGACACCAACGCAGCTGCCTCGTCTGTCTAGGTTCAAAGTGCACTGCTGTAAAACTTGAAAGTCGTAAAAGCATATGTGGTTGTACACACGATGTCATATTGGTTTTGCGATCACAGGGAGCAGTGCTCAAGGAAATAAAATAGGTGGGAACACTTAAATTCTTGTACATTGCACGCTATGTAACGTTAGTCAAATTGTCAGGTCCAGGATGTTTTAATATGATAACTGAGTGCTCTTTGAATCACTCTGTAAATGTAGCAATAACTAGTGAAAGATGTGGGTTAGCTAGGACGTAGCGTTAGTTATACAGTTTCATTCTTCCACGAAGGAGGAAGTTGGTCTGATGATCAACAGAGAAAGGATAGCTATTGTCAGTCGTAGCAACTACTGCAAACGGAGAACTGCGAAAATACATAGCCTGAAGCCTGATGGTCACCTTCCTCATAACAAACAAAGGAATGTCCCACTGGTGTTTGTAGAGGAAGTTCCTGGGAAATACTGGACATTGCTTTGCACAGCTATGATTTTCGATGTTCCTACGCAAACTGTGACGAACCACTGCCACTTTGTCTATTTCACAGGGATGAAGGTGCTCACTCGAGACCAGTTGAAAACTGCCGAGAACGTGCTAACGGCTTACTTCCCTAAATCACAACTGGTAAGCAGGGTTTGGGAAATTACATTACGTGTCTCGTTTTCTTAGCAGAAACCCCAAGAGTGACTCAGTCTACATCTTTTACACAACCTGCATCGACACAGTGAAGTATGTTGTTCAGTGGTGCAACCATTGCAATACAAGCCATCTAGTTGAATAGTGACATGTAAAATACAGGTGGTCAAGAAAGCAGGGATGCTGTGAAGTATACATACTACAGTATTGTATAGAAGTAGATAGTTACATGAATACCTATCTATGCATAGTAATAGAGGTGACATGTGACATCTATTCAGTTTGTGAGGTGTCAATTGCACATTGAAAGAAAACATGCATAAAAGTTGTTTTAAAGTGAATCAAACTCTTGTTTTGTTTCTTAAGGTTTATGGTCACATTTTCAACATCAACCGAGTAGAGTCTGTCTCCACAGACGTTTTAGCCGATGACTGGCCAAACTTCACAACAATTCTGTGCGTGCCAAGGTTTGAGAAGGTACTATAGTTGTTTTTGAGTATATGGGCTATTTTTCTTGCTGTTCCAAGGCATTTCATGTTATTTGAGGCAGTGGTCTTTGTTTAGTGGAGAGACACACGTGCCTTCAGCACCAATATTTCTAATGGATTCTAATGTCTTTAATTTACAGGCTGGGGACATCTTCAAAGATGTGTGCGTGTTTACAAAAGATGAGGTTTCTTTGAGAAAAATCCTACTTGAGACTGACATTGTAAATTGGAAACAGTTTATTTCCCTAGGTATCCAACTGTCATTTGTTCTTCTTTCCATTAGAAGTGGCTTGTCCTTTTTTAAAGTTTTGCAGTGTTTGCCTAGTAAAACCATTAATGAAGACTATTTGAGCAACAGCTCTCTTACAAGAAAAAATATAAGGATATATACTATAGTAATGTGTTTAACTCCATGTACAACTCCTTATTTTGAAAAGACAACTTCAGTCCTTTGAAGTGTTTCATCACATTTTCAGTTCTGTCCTCGACAGGTCTGTAATAAAAAAAAAAAAACAGCCAGTGATTTCCATGTGTCCTGTGACATCAAAATACAATAAAAAGGACAAAGTTGTGGGGTATTGAGCTTTTTAAGGAGACCTCTCAAATGTGTATGTGCTGTGGGTTTAGCCTATAAACTCTGCTCTGTCTGAATCCCAGCCGTTGACTTGTGTCATGAGGAGATGGTGTGGGGTGTGGCGAGGGAAAGAGGAATCTCAGGGAACAAAGTGGCCGTGTGCTACCTGATGAAACTCCAGGACATCAGCTGTCTCCCCAGATTGGACAGGTACTGTAAAAACTAGCTGTACATCAGGCTTATGTCATGGGTAATAGGGGCCTAACATGTATACTGTACCAATGGATGATTTTTGCTGGATTAAAAAAAAAAATACAGTCACACTATATTCAGTTGTCTTTTCTATAATGTCAACAGTCAACTTTTCTCTTCTTGTCCCGATTGGTCAGTTTGCACTTTTTCCCTGTTGCCTGGCAATTTGTTGCCCCACCAGGGTAAGAATCCATCAGTGGTGTCACAGAACAACCCATACAGATGTCTCCAACTTACCTGAGGTGCACAATTCTAGTGTAAAAGCATAGTACCTTGATCTCAAACATCAAAAATGCACTGTAGTGGGTAAACTTGGGTTTGGAAGTCTTGGAAAATGCAGTCAGTGTGCTAACACACCCCTGATGTTACATCTCAGTCTGCGAGCGTCCAAACTGACAGCCTCTACTTCACTCTCTACATTTCAGTAATTCATCATTAAAGATATCTTCCCTTGATGAGTCCCATGTTGACCTGGTGAACAGGACCTGGAAGTTTGGAAGAGGGGAGCACTCTGTACACATGATCCGGGACATGATCCGGCAATTCCCCTCCTGCTGTCTGTTGGACGGGGAGGGACAGGCTGTGGCGTGGATTTTAACTTACGCGTCCTGCGCCCTGGGCTGCTCTACACAGTCCCAGAACACAGGGGCAAGGGCTACGCCAAAATCTTGATATACACCATGGCAACAAGGTTCCATGCACAGGGATATCCTGTCTACTGCGTCATCGAGGAGGAGAACCAAGTGTCCTACAGGCTCTTTAAAAGCCTGGGCTTCACTGAAGAACCCGGATACAGAGCTACCTGGTTTAAGTTCAATCAGTTGTGAGATGGAGAAAAACGGTCTGAGATTGTAAAAGTAGCTGTCAGATGGTAACAGTTCTCACATTTTGTGTTTGAAGAATGTCTGAAGACAAGAAGTGATTAAATGTCAATGAGATTGAAAGAAAAGGAGAGATTTTGAAAATTGATTAAAGAAACAATTTTAATCTCTTATATTATCTGTCTATATGTCTGTTCAAACTGCTTGGTCCAGATGTGACATAGATGATAAGTGAGTACTTGTTAAAAATACAATGTTTCTGATTAAAGCGATTAGAGTTTTTGGATGGGACGACATGACTCTGGTTAGCTGGTTAACTTGGGTGTCCTAGAATGCTGAGAAGGAGGGACTGGAGATTGCACTAGTCTGCTTTTACCTGGAAGCGGTAATGCCAAGCATTACAGTGTATGTGAGAGAGAGAGAAATCTCAAAGAGGAAAGAAGTCAGTCACAATCAGAGAAATCAATTACTTTACCTCACTTGTAAGTCACCTTGGATAAAAACATCTGGCAAATGAATAAATGTAAATGTAATGTAAATGAAGTCTTGAATGGTAGCTTGGTTTCAGTAAGAACGAAAATGCACTGAACATAAATATGCTATGTATAATTTACATGTGTACCATGCTTTTGAGCACTGCATTGGATCATGAAAATAATTATACACATGCATTCATTTACTTGAAATTGTAACATCAGTGCTGTAGGGCCATGCCTGCTATCAAAGTATGAAAGTGAATGAAGGATATTTTCTGTTAATTTTCCCCACATTCTTCCATTTTGTAAACTTACACAAAATCAAATGCCATTGTGATCTTATACAAATGTCCAATAATAAATATGCAACACACCCTTTCAGGGTCTTGTATTGCAATGAAATATAACATTGTTTGACTTATGAAAACTATACATAGTACTTAACTCACAGGAGCTTGTTTTTTGGATGATTTTTCGGATTTGTTTCCGGATGAAATATCATATGGTACTAGAGACAGTGAAATGACTGCTGTGTTTCCTTGTGAGCTGCACAGCAAGCAGTATTTGGTTCTGGGCTCAATAAGAATTTGCAGTCTTGGTTTTTTTGAAGCAAAATATTCTTGCAAGACTGAATACACAAGCAGTTACATTCAGCTACCTTCATTCTTGCCTTGTCCAACTGCAATTGGTCTAACGTAACACAGCCTGCTGGATCCTCCTTTGACCACAGGCCAGTGTATTTCCATTGTGCTCTCTCTCCTCTATGAATAACCAGTTACGCCCATTTCGCTGTGTCCTGAAGTAAGCCAGCACGAAGGCTAAGGATTAAATCTAAAATGAATAAATCTAGGTTTAATATAAGCTACAATAAGAAAGACCCCAATGTACAAACGACTTTGGTGTTTCTTCTCTTGATCTTTGCTGAGATTTTTTTTTTATTTCTCTTGTTCTCACTCTGCAACCTCTCATCAATCAGCAGGATCTTGTAAAACACTTCATGGTGTCATTTGTATGAATGCAAATTCCCCTGCCAGGAGAATATATTGTTACCAATATGTAACATCTGCTCAATAATCTCTGTACTTGCTCACACTGGAAACTCCAACTTTAGGGTGTTCCTTCACAGTGTTTAGAAATTTTAATGTAAGAAGCTGTTTTTTGTCCAAAAGTAACTACAAAAACTTTATCTGTCAGCCAGGAAAGAAAAACTACAAATATTCATTCTAATGACAGTAGGACTCTTAAAAAGGTCACTTGTAAAAGAAAGGTGACACTTTGGGTGAAATTTCTAACTGAGACAGGTGAATGTTTATAATGTTATTCACATTTCAGCCTCTCTCTGGTCTCTCAGGCTACTGATGTCTTTACACATGGTTTCCTCCAGGGAATTTCGGCTGACCGTAGGAGTGGGACAGGGTCCAGGAGAAAAGCAGACACATTGTAGGGTTTGGCGCCGTTGGCTGACCCCCTGCCTGTCCTGGTTCTTGTGTGCCCAGCTGCACAAGCACACACTGACCACAAATACCCTCAGAACACACACTTCCCGTAGCTCGAAGGCTGCGTCTGCAAACAGCGAGAAACTGACTGAGTCATCCAGATGGTCTGTACGCATCCCACACATAAGAAAACAAGCATCCGTGTTTCTGGGACAAAGAGAGTTCTGCTGGTTTCCAGCTGAGATCCTGAGTGATTGAATAATTTCTGGTTTGTAGCTGAGATCCTGAGTAACGTAAGTAGCCCAAATGATTAGCATTTATCAATCAAACAGATGAGATTCTGTGACACACATCTCCCGTTTCATGTTTTGGTGCTCCTATATCATATCTACTCCAGTCCTTCACCCTTCAGTCAGATGTCAACAGATTGTAAAACCATTTATGGCTTATTTATGGGAGGATATGCCACCAATTAGAGGCCTGAAGCACATACTGTCTCTTCAGTGAAAAAAGTACATAGATTGCATGCATTTACTCTTTCAACTGCATCAGCTGTTCTCACGTCCTGCCTGCTTGCCTCCCTGTCAAGTCAAGCCAATGATCTCAGCAGACCTGCTCCCCACATGTATCGCTCCTGTACACTTATGAACGTATACAAATAAACCTCTACATATTTATTTTAGTGGTTTACGAATTTCATTTCCTAGTGAAATACATTTTTTTCCCAGGTTATATTGCAGTCATAGCAATCAATACTCTTGAAACATCTGATGGGAGATCAATAAAACTGCACATCTTAATTTTTTGACTAATGCTATTATGAATATAACTGGTCAGACCAGGCTTTTCTGAAAGTGAATTTCCTTGACACATAATTTAAAGCCACTGAGATTTTCCTAACAGACACATAAATCTTGAGGCCAGTTATATCGTTGAAAACCTTTATTTGGGAGATAAGTGCAACCTGCTTCCCTCCATTGCCTAAATGCAAGTTTGAACACAGCTCTATCCCAGTCACAGATACACTGTTGGTTGAAAGCTTTGAGAATATTCAGGACTGTAACATAACCGGCTAAATCATTCAGTGCTGCATATTTTTTGCAGGTAGGGACATGTCTGCTATACACTGACTTGTGGTTAAATTACAGAGCCTGTCTGTAATGCTTATTCACACACCATTAGCTGCAAAGCTTGGTATTTTCCTGAAAGAACTGGGTAAGAACATTGCTGAAGGACAGCAATGCCTCCACCTGGAAACCAAACCAACAACCTTTGAGTCACACATCACACTGTTAGCTACACACCACACTGACAATATAGAGCCAGTAGATAGAAATAACCACTTGATTCATCTTAAATCTCTGCAGTGAGACAGCTAGAACACAACATAATTTTATTCACCCTTGTATTTGCCTAACATATACAGAGCAGCAGGTAATACAAGTGACATGCAATCACGCTGTTTGCATAATCACCAGGTAAATATCATTTAAAATACATCAAGACCAGGAAAAGGCTACACTTATTTTAGCTTTACCAGATACAGTACATATTATAGTCTATAATATAGTATATAATATAGTCTATATGTTCTCAGACTCTGATATGTTGGTTTTTTGCAGGCAAGGATATGTTTACTCAAGACTTCTGGTTAAAAGAATATTCTGGGCTGGCCTCTAAATAACTGACCCTGTCTTTAAACTCTTCCTCACAGTGGGCTGCAAAACTATAGCCTACAGCTCTTGGGGAGGAGAGGGGATATATAATTTTAAAGTAGAATGTACATTGTACAATATTCATATTCATATTAATAAAATATAATATATTATTAAGTGAAACAGAGATAAGTAGGATTATATTTGCAATGAAAATATAGTACATACTGGACATTTAAACCATTAAGACTGCTTTGCATTATTTGCTTGGCAGATGCTTGTATCCCGTGTAATATACAGTTTGCATTTTCCACAATTATCCACTTACTGCATACAGCTGGGTATTTTTCAGAAATTCAGATTTAGGGTAGGAACCCTTTTCAGAGGTGCAGCAGTAATGTCCCCACCTACGGATACGGCCTGCGTCTTTACCACTACACCATGCTGCTAGCTCCTTATAGTACCAGAGAAAAAAACACTTGAACCTGTAGATGCAGGACAACAGAACTCTACACACAGTTGATAGCAGGATCTTTTAAATAGCACATCCTGGTTGGAAACAACGTGACCACACAAGTACAGTTGGACATAAAGAAATGGAACAGAGCTTTATTCACCCATGTATTTACCTAACACGTATAGAGGTGCTGGCAACAGAAGTCACATTCAATCATGATATTTGCGTAATCAAGTAAATATAATTTACAATACATCAAACCCAGGAAAAGGCTGTCCTTATTTTACCTTTAGTAATTAAAAGGATGTTGTTCTTTAGACTCTGACATCGGAACTCCGGCCAATCTTCTGAGACGTGAGCAGACCATCAAACAGTTATGCAATCATCACATGGCCTCATGAGCAGTCAATGAGTCAAGGACACATGCTTTACAAAGACTCACTGTTCACTCTGTGTCTTAAAGGTTCTGTTTTGGATCATTCGGTGCCAAAGAACTGCTATTTGGGGGTCATTACCATGGCGACGTAGATGTTTGGTGCCATTCTTGTTGGAGTATCCAGTTTACTTGTCTGTGTGTTTAATTTACACAGGCAAATGGCTTTTACTTTGGATCAGTTAAGTTCCTTGTTATCCTGGTGCACTTGCATCTATTTGGGAAAGCTGGAGTTCAGCATGCCTGTCTTAGGAAGGCTTGTAGGTAGAGACGTGTACAACAATTGAAAAACAATGAGAAGGACTTTATTCCCAACAGAACAAAGGCCGCACTGCGATTTCCTGCAGAGTTTTGGTAATATGTGCGTCAGCGCTGGGACAAGGGTCGGTGTGGCACACCACACTTACAGTTCACAAAAATCACAAACCACAGTAAAAAGAATCAAAGCCATCCTCATACATAAACTAAAAAACTCTCCAGAAATTTACTTAAATAGTTTAAATCTTACTTTACTATTACATTATACCAAAAGACAGCACATCTTTCTTATTTAGATTCAAATATGATTCCCCAAAGGGATCACTACTTGGCCCACTACTCGGCTCCCCTCCATTTGTTATCTCCTGGAAGTTATTTGCTGAAAAAAAAAAAAATCATTTTCACTGTCATGATGACACTTTTATGTTTCAATAAAAGCAGGCCATCTACTAATTGAGAACAGAGATTGTGCTTATGTAATCTAGATGGCTCCACAAGGAGAGGGCAGTTTGTTCTCATCTTAGATGGGTCCCCACTATCCCATAAGGCAGAGCTCAGGGGCATTTGCAGCATTTTGTATCCTGACCGATCTCAATCCATGCACATGCAAAACACTTCAATATGGCCTTCTTTCACTTGTGAAATATAACTAAACTTGATACAAATGTTTTAATGTCATCATCTCTACAAGGCTAGACTACTGTAAACCTGTATCATATATCAACTTCAACTTGTAAAGAATGTGTCTGCAAAGAATCACAGGATATTTTATTCTATCTCAACCGTACTAACCTCACTTCATCAGTTCCATATTATATTTCAGGTCGTCACAATGCCTGGTTGCCCTCACAGCTTCCTTTCTAAAACAAACAAACACAAAATAAGGGGAGTTCTTCCTTGCCATTGTTGCCCTTGGCCTGCACTCAAGGGGCCTTTTAGGTTTCTCTGAAGAAACTTTCACCCTTGCTTTCTTGTCAAATCTGGCAACATCTGTATGTCATATGTTTGTGTCTGTATGCTGATCGACGGATTGATTGATGACTTGAGTTGTATCTTTCTCATCTCAGTATCACGTTAAGAGACATTTATCTTTAACAAACTCTGTGAAGAGGTGAAAAGCCTATTGGTTTAGATCACAGGGATCTGCTTGCTATTCTGTTTTGTGTTCAGCTTCACCTTCACAATTACAGGCTCAGCAGCTGAGTTAACTTTCCCTACCCCACTGGGACACTGCAAAGAGATCCATACTGTACCTAATCATCAGCAGCTGTCTGGAGATAGGCCTAGTTCCTCACAACTAGGAGCGCATCTCTGAGGAATGCTTTGTAGCCCAGCCCCATTATGCATAGAGGATCCTAGGATTAGAGAGTTAATCCTATACGCATATACAGATGTATACACAACTTTTCCTTTCCCTTATGCCTGTAATGCCTCATATGACATTTTCTCTATCTTATATTATTTTAAATTCAAGTCTTAGGAAGATACTAGAGAAATACCAGAGATTAGACTGATGTTGCCATGAATGAAGCAGTTTTCTCAACATTGTGTTGCCTCATTGATGGATTTACTTTGGTCAGTACACATTAAATTATAAATGCTGCTGCTTACCATGAATTCAGTCAAATTTGGCACCATTCCTCTCTAATTACAGTGATCAAGCCGCAAGTACATCTTCTTCATAGAAACCCTAGGAAAGTGTGTGCCATGAACCATAAATCAATTACATATTAATATCAAATTAACACCACTGTTGTGTGGTATATCCGATCGCCTAAATCCTAATAATGGAAAGAGTATTAACCCCGCTTTATAATCTTGTGTTACCAATGTAAATGTGTAATTTCTTTCCATAGCAACACAAATCCAAATGCTGACCACCGATAACATAGTCAACTGTGCTATAAAACTGAATTTGTTGTTAAATTGCAGCATCTTGTGGCCAAACAATGCAACTTCATCCACTGAGAACAGCATGTAGGATAACCTTTCCTACAGCTATAATACAATATTTGATATCCAGCTTCTCTTGGTTATCAGAACTAATCTTACTTAAAAAATAAATGCAACCAGGCTTATAAGTTCATGCTATGAATTCACAGCTATGGACCTAACTATAAGTGTAACAGCAAATAGACTAGTAAAACTAAACCAGTGTTAGAAATGAATATACATTTGTAAGCAAATCAGGACAGCAGCAATCATCATCTTATACAAACCTAACATTACAATGCACCAAATGACACACACAAAGTAACACAGTGAACTTACTGACCCTCGTACATACCCCACAGGTACAAACTTCCTGTGCCATTTCTCAAAGGGTATGGCTCATTTCAATAGGAAACAAACTTAAAGATCATATTGTATTGAAATAATTTAGACAAATACTTACATATACATAACTCTAAAATGACAGAATACAAAGTTCAAGCTTGTATAAATCACTTGCATCTAAACACCAGCTGTCTCCTAGATGAAACCAACCAATGCAGATGAAACCCAGGCTGGAGAATGGAAACCTAAAATATGTTTTGTGGCGAGCTACTTTTAATGTGAATGTCAGCATAATTACATAATTACATTCAGCAATCTTAATACTTCAATACTGACCAAAGGTTATTACCCAAAATGACACTGAATCTTTGTTATTATAATTAATTAGCAGATTAACTGGAAGTCTAACATAAAATTCAAAACACAGTGTCACAAGGTCATTAACAGTCCATTTCAATGAGGTATTAAATGAACACACCGTGGATATAACTGAAAAAGACTGCTTTATTGCATCCTGTTAACAACAATGAACCTAAAATGCAATCTGAACATTTTCTATACTAAACAGGTCAAAAGTAACTGGTGAAAGGTGTATAACTACACATTGTGCATAGAATGTTGAATACAGCTCCATATACTGAAGCCCAGTTTTCACCCTGTTTACTAAACACTGCAGAAACTCTGACGTGGTTCACTTCCTCTCCATAAAGTCCTCCAATCTAATCAGCCATTTAGTCCAGTACTCTAGACAGAGGTCAGAGGTCATGAAATGAGGGTGAGCTGGTGAGCCATCTTTGTAGGCCACAACAATCAACCCGCTCTCTACCTGGAAGGGAATGGGAAAAGAAAAATGAAATTCAGAGCTCAAGAGGAGGAACTGATCAGACATCATTGTAAAAGGATGCACCGACCTGGTAATCATAATGCTCATCACTGTTTAAGGCCCCAATATAAGCAGCAACTTGTAGGGGGTTGTCATATGTGTTGTGAAGGAACGGTTTGGGCTTCTCTGAGGTCTTCCAGTCAATCACACAGAGCTTTCCCCTGTGGGGAACATATAACATATTTGGTGTTATGCTACTGCAGGCACACCACATATCAATGACATATTAAAAAACGTATCATAAAATGATGTGTGCCAGATTCTGGTTTGCTAAACCCTTGACTGCATTCACTATCTGAGCCAGTGTTATCCACCAGAACAAGACGTGGAAAATATGGCAATTTATGACATTCACATTTCACAGGTAAGCTCATTCAGACTACAATGCCAAAAGAGGACTGTACCTTCTCAGAGCAGACTAACTTATATTACTCATTAAAGCGGAACAGGCGATAACTTGCACAATTTCATCCACAGTGATAACTTGTGGTAGTAGCTTGACTACTGTTAAACTTACACTTGCTGGTTTGTGAGTATTTTTAGCCTTACACTGTTGCTCATTCAACTTGAATGGATACACTTCTGTTCTTTTGTTATAAGTCGCCCTGGATAAGAGTCTGCTGAATGAATGTAATGTAATGAAATATCTGATAGGCAATTCCCACCTGTATTGCGCCACACAGTCCACCATCCCCAGGTAGTTCAGGGACTGATGCTGTACAGCACTCTCGATGGCCCTAACCCCGCTGATGTCTTCCAGCACATGCTGGACGCTCTCAATGTACCCTGCCACCAACTCCGAGGGCTCTGTATCCGTGGCCGGCACTTCCTCTGACATGAAAATGGCCTCCAGGGCCATGTGGAACTGCTTCCCTTGCCTGAAAAGATCTGACACAAATATTCCTGGTGACTCAAGGTTGTCTCATTGCCCTGTGTTACAAGCGATGAGTGTGACTACACGATCACATGAGCAGTGATAAAGCAGAGAGAGCCACAAGGTGCTGGAATAAGGAAGCTTACTTAAAGAGTATTCTTTGAAGCCCTCCTCTCCAAGTTGGGCAATCATCATTTTCCTCCATCTCTCCAGGTAAAAGGCCTGCTCCGGGGACATGGTTTGTTGCAGAATGCGGGTTACGCTTGGGGCACTGGATTTGCCTGGGCCCCTCTGTAGTGGGATACGGGTTGGGGGTCCCGAGTCTGCTTCCGATGTCAGGTCCAATATCTTGGCATGGTTCAGGAGCGGAACTGGGTTCTTTGGAGCTTTTGGTGCAGATCGCTCAGTCGCAGGCTTCGATTTAACAACTGGACCATAAATATGACCATCTTCCTCCTCAAGGCTTGCAGGAGTTTGGGAACTGGTTCTTGAAGACACTACTGACTGAACAAGGGAAGAGTACTTCTCTGTGTCCACTGTACTGTACTGGCTGGTCCTTTTACGGGCATTATTGGCACAAGAAGTTGAAATGCCGGCAACTAGACTGGAATTAGCATAAGAAAGCAGCCCAATGACCAGACTCCTTGCCCCCACATGCTGAACTTGGCGAAACAGCCGACAGAACCTCATTCTGTAATGATGCCGATGTTTACTTAACAATAGTTTCTTGTGTTGGTGGTCCTTTCCTCATCCTTGTTGGCAATATTCAACACACAAAGTACCTGAATGTGGGACACAGCATTATTAAAACATACAGACCTGTTCGGATAAATAATGAGCATCATGCCCCTAATACTGAAGACATTTTTAGAGCATGAATCTTGTACCTTAAAATTACTGACACGTAAGTGTATCTCTGATTAGCATGTCCGTAATGTGATCCTATATGTGCAGTGTGTTAATCCTGTCTTCAAAAGAATAAGTGATTGCAGCAGATTTCATTGGCAATTACTTAGACTTACTTAGCTCGTACAGACACTAGAACACCACCACCATGTTCTGAATTGTCATTGTCTAAAATGTTAATTCTATAACTTGATATTATTAAAACATATCTGCAAATGCTTACGCCTCAAATGGATTTGACATCACAGATTTAAATTATAAAATAGGCCCTATACTGCCAGCTTTGCAAGCGTCGCCGACTGTAACGATCAGAGATGTCCAAGGCCAAATATGCTATGCAACGATTACCTCTGAGGGTTTGTATCTAAAAAGAGGCGGCCCGTGTTGGTTTTGGCGCAATTATGTAACTAAAATGTCGGAGATTTTATCAGAACAAAACATTTTGCGCTGCTTTTGAGATACAGATCCGCGGGCATTTTTTCCACAAAGAAACCTTACAAAACAACCACTATGTTACAGCAAGCTAGCTATCTGGCAACCAGTTAAAGTACTCTAAATAACGTTCAACTGTAGAGGCATGAGAACATTCCGTGAATGGTCCCACAAAGTATGTGAATGTATCTTACAGCATTCACTGAAAAACACGCACAAACTTACCACAAGACTTTCCTCCCCAAAACGGCGCGCCAGTATGCTGTCAACTGATTTGTCAATGCAACCAACACTAGCAGTCAGCAGGTATCTGTTGAGGTTTGTAGTTTTTTGTCCAGGAATGCCTGTTTGCATTGCGGCATACAAAACTCCAGTTACCATAGTTCCGTGCGTTTCGAGCCGTTTCGACTTCTGCCCGCGTGTGATGACAAATATGGAAGCTGGCGGAAGCGCTGGTTCCACCCACTGACCGGCCTCGCTTTGAGAAACGCCTCACGGATCCAGCAGAGCAGAGCCATGTAGTACAACCAGAGCAGCGTTTGATTGATGTGCAGGAAACGTATTGGGAAACGGGGAAGGAACGTCGCACTGTCCAATCAGAAACTGCATTGGTCGGGGTTTAAACGAAGTTAGTGGAAGAGGTTGGGTGACAGGGAAGTAAAAGGGGGTGGCTTACTGTAAGTTGAACTCACTAACCAACTTAAATATATTAAGAGCCCTTTAATGACTTTCCGTTGAACGACTTTTAGATAGATAGTTAGATTCGCTGTTCTTCGAAACATGGCATCAACTCCTGAAGAAGGCGAAAAAGAGAAGGTGAGCGGATGGCTCTTCTAAGTTAGCATGTTAGCTCGCAAGCTACTTTGGCAGCAAAACTTGGAGGAAATGTTTATATGGGTTGTAGGGGGGTATTACGCTGAAATGCGTGCGTTCTGTTTGGCGTCATGGTGAAGTATTTTTCGTGTTGGGGCTCACCTGCTTTTCTTGTACTTAGCTTACATATTGCCCCTAATCAAGTTAGCTAGTCTACGTAGCTGCGTAGCTAACTAGCTGTTTTGCAAGACGTGTCACATGAGTTGAAGTCAATGTACTTGTGGGTGTTTTTTTATTATGGGGCGCTGTGTGGTGCGTAAAGTTTGAATTATGCACCACATCGCGCCTTGTCTTCTGTTATCAGCCATGTTAGCGAACCAGAGAAAGTCCGAAAAGATCATGTATTTGTTAGTGCAGCTTGAAATGGCAACGGACATTCCTGCACGCAGAACTGATCTAAAGTTACGTCTGTAAGGCAGTAGCCACATGACTGCATTCTGCAGACCACCTGTTAAACGCGCAGGGAAGACACTGACATGAATTTGTAAGAAGAACGCGTCGATTTAAATAAATACTTTGAAATGTAAATCAGTTGTACAATATACCGTTCCTACACAGTACCAGTTCAGCCTGTTAGTGAAATGTCCTCAGCAGAACAACGGAAGTAATCTAATTTGGCCCACAAACTTCATACACGCAAGTCTTTATGTTATTGCTTACATTTATGTTACAATCACACATAGCTGTCAGATGTGAGGAGGGCAACGCAAATGCAGGTTTTTACAGCGTACTAAGTGCGTAAAGCGTAATTGCTCAGCTAATTATTCCAGTCAAGTTCACCGTCTTGTCTTTACAGATGATAGTGCATAAGTGAGGATTGTTAAGGATTGCTGCCCTGAATTATGTATTCACCAGTATATTGCGGGATATGCACAGGTAACGGATAATTAAAATACCGGCTCGTTTAAGGCAGGTGACTTTATTGGTATGAAAACGTTAGAGCACAGACGGTCCTTCGGGGACATTTGGCTTGAC
This sequence comes from Megalops cyprinoides, assembly GCF_013368585.1. NCBI lineage: Eukaryota > Metazoa > Chordata > Actinopteri > Elopiformes > Megalopidae > Megalops > Megalops cyprinoides. Next base: position 9,925,998 of record NC_050597.1, read on the forward strand.
ACAGCTGGTATCGGTCATAAAATTCTCAGACACGAACAGTTATACGTCAAACCTTCTAGTTATGAAAATCGCTTCGTTGTCCCCTCTTTCTGTCTCTATGAACAACGTTGTACTCAGTTCTGGAGGATACTTCTTTTCCGTTAAATTAACCAACTGCAGCTGTCAGACCAAATGTCTTATTATTCAGGAGCTGTAGTTATTCCAAAGCAAACACTCTCCCCTGTTACGTAAATTTCGTGAAAAAGTACTCTGCTGAAGTGGTCGAAAACCGAGAAGTCTCGAATCGACAGGAGCACTTATAAAATTCTCTCTTTTGTGGATTAATGATAATAATTCTCTGTAACAGAAGAATGGTAGCAACTGCCAGTGGTAATAGTTCATTACATCAGTCCATCAATCAGACAGAATTGTTCTCCTTGGTATCAAGTTGGTATGATTCATTTGAATAAGTGGAAATAAACTATTATAATACAAACTTAATTTCTCTTCTCATTGTCATGCCTTTTTAAAAGCCTCTGTAGACATCTTTAAGTAATATAACAGTTAGACTTGAGAATCTTTGAAGAAAGGATATGCAGTAGAATATGTGACCCTCTTTTAGAGAAAGAAACGATAGGTCCAGTGCATAAAATTTTTGATCTGGGTCTTACTAGAAGTAGAGGAGCATGAATCCAAAAGGAAGCTTCCGATGAGTACATGCACCTGCATCTGGCAAAACTTGGAATGTCTCCAGCTCTGATGTCACAGGAATGGTGTTTCCATTCCTGCCTTTTTAAATGCATCAGTTTTGAGTATTGTTTGTGCTTTCCGTACTTTCTTTTGAAATGCTATCGTCTATAAAATATATGAACGCAGATGCTTAAATGCTCAGACGGCTTTCTTAGGCCTGTCGCCTCAGTCGGTTAGCCAACAATGGACAGTGACATTCTTCATGTCCTGCATCATACTGCAGTGCAAATTGTGTGTCAGTGCATCACTGAGCTCTATTGTGTTTTGAATTGGATGCGAGTGAGAGTAAATGGAGCAGCCTTACAACCCTCCACTGTAAGGATTCTGGAGGCCTGTTTGTTTAAGGTTTCCTGAGGGACATTCCAGAGGAAATGGGGACTTCCATCTTATCTGTGGACCATTTCAGCTGACTCTGCAGTGTTAGACCGAGGCCTTCTGCTGCCGCTGCACCATATTGTAAAGGGTCCCGAGGACCCCGTCACACACACACACAGCGTGTTCAGATGTCCTCATCAGGCTGCCACTCATTTGACTGATCCTTTATTTCTACATGTCACGTAGAGCACTGCAAGCCATGGGTGTATTTGTTGCTTGAGGAAAATTCATAGCACCTGAAATTCATAACAGGTGCTCTAGATGTTTGACAGTAGCAAGTATTTATTTATTTAAACTCAGACTTACAGAAACAACTGAATTCAGAAGGGTGTCTGGGAGTTAACGTTATAAAGACATTTTGACCCCATCGAATTTAACTATAGTTTTCTAAATCTGTGACCCTAGCCCGAATGGTCTTACCTTCTTTGTGTCTAAAATACATAGGCGTACAATGAGTCAATATACACTGTTGTGCTATAGCTGTTATTGACTGTTTCACAGAATTCTTAAGATTGAGTTGGATAATTATATATGAGATCAGATACATGATGAGGAAACATGACAAAATTGTGCCACAGTGGGCCACTCTATCAGGATTTACAGTACAATTTAGTTGTTAGCATTGTTGTTCACCCCTTTCATTTATTTCAAAAAATTATGTTTGCATTTCCTCTTCCGTTACAGTTTATGGAGGTTAAGAATACATTTGGGTGCCACCATTGCTTTTACAGTGTTTAATTTGAAGAGTCCCATACTGTTTGAGGACAGTAGGTTGTTCTTGCATTGTTATTGTGAAGAAGAAGCTAAAGACTCAAGCACAAATTTAGAACCGTATTCTCAAGTTAGGGCAAAAATTACAGTGGAAAGAGACATCTAAGATAAAGGGTGGTGGATGTTTTCCTTTAAAGTGTGGATTTAAACTACTTAGCAGAGACTCTGGAAGCACATCTCAAACATCTGGCTTTGTAGACATTTATCTCGAGCCCCAAGCCACATGTTGAAGCTAACCATATCAGAATTAGATGCTTTTCCTTTAAGATGCATTCCATCTGCACTACGCTGTAAGACTTAGCGTTGTTCCCCAAACATACATGGCATTCTGTCTATGATCACACTAGCCAATGGATATTGTTGAAATGGTTCATTTCAGTGTCTTTTCACCCGGTGATGGTCAGATTGTCTTAGTCCTCACGACTTGGGTTTGCAAGGTGAAGACAGCTGAGTATCAGTGGAGAACTGTGAGAGTGTGTCTGAAGTGGATGACCTTTTTGTTACTATAGCGCAAAGGTCGTCTTCAGGCCTATGCCCCACTAGTCCATCTGTTCCTGGTAGGCATGATTTGAAACACAAGCTCAGCTTGAATGTTTTGTTTTTTCAGTCTGCAAGTGCACCAGGCAGGGTCTTTGAGGAGTAAAATATTGATGGGGGATAGGGTATGGGGGCAGTGTCAGTTTCGTCGAGGCTAACTTTGTCATCGAAGTCTGCTTTTTGTAAATAATACGCCAAATGTGGGAGTGTAGTGGTTGCATAAGCGGCAGACAGAACCCACCTGCAGGCCTGAGCCTCCTGTCAGAAAGTGGCCTGACTTGTTGTTGGAGAGACGGTTTGCGTTAGTCGCACTCAAACATGTAGAGGCAATGCAGACAGCTCAGTGGATCCACCGCTGCGCATGGCTCATAAGAAGACAGGTCTGTCTGTGGGCAGATTGTGCCTGTGGCTCCCGCTGCAGAACTGTAGTCCTCAGTAGCACACCCCCAGCCTCGGGGTCATAATTCTTCTTTTGTCATTTCTAAGATGTAGTGTTCCACCATTTGAATTATACGGCTGCTCACAGAAGTGCATATTGCATGCATGTGTTTCATTAACTCGCTGGCTTATGTTAAAGTCCTTCTCTGTAAACATTGTGTCCTGTCGGAAAGTTCCCTTTAGCCTACTTGTGTGCGGCAAAGCAAAATATTTTCTCAGGAAAAAAATGTGTGAAGATAGCTAGACAAGTGTACAGTCCTTTGTAACTCAGTTGAATGATTTTGTGTTGCCTCGTTCATGTGTTTGAATTTGCTCTTGCTCAGGTCCGCTCCGTGTCTGTAGACCTGAACAATGATGCCTCTCTGGTCATCGACATTCCTGACGCCCTCTGTGAACGCGACAAGGTCAAGTTCACAGTCCACACCAAGGTAAAGCTCACCCAAGATCCCTCCACGCAGGCAAAGATGGCACATGTCAGTTGTGTAGAGACAATGATTTTTAGCAACTGTTTCAACTGAGGTAGAGTTAGAGGGTTTGAGCCTCATTGGAGATTAGGGCATGGCCTCAGGGTAATAATGCTTACTCTGTGAGATGTCTGCATGCAGAATCTTTTGTTTTACATGCTATATGAACGACCACTTATTCCACTGCAACTTCTCCATCATGATACCAGATTAGCGGTTCTACATGTTTTAGGTTACAAACAGTGCTGTCTACTGGCCCAACCAACACCACGTCCAACATCAATCAGGGTGTTTTGCCTACATTTACATTTACCTTTACATTTATTCATTTCGCAGACGCTTTTATCCAAAGTGACTTTCAAGTGAGCCAGAGTACAGCAGAAGCAAAAAGCCTTATAAGGAGTCAACAGTCTTAAGTACTAGCCAAGCCTATGTAAGCACTAGCCAACCTAGGCCCTGGTCAGCCCTTAAAGGCGATGCAGCTGGCTGTAATGAAACCCCTGTGTGTGATGTTTTCTTTCCTGCTCTCTTCTCTCAGACAACATTGGGTACCTTCCGGAAGTCTGATTTTTCCGTTCCCCGTCAGCATGAGGACTTCATCTGGCTCCATGACACGCTTGTGGAGACAGAGGACTACGCAGGCCTCATCGTGAGTCACTAGCTAAAGTAATTCCAGTGCGAGGGCTGTCTGATGAGAGCCACAGACTCAGTCCTGTCACCTTGGTGTACTTCCGTGATGTATTACCTGAAGTGTTTGACAAAGCTCCATATGGTCCTCCATTATATTGCAGCTGTAGTAGGGATTAGGTGCACTGTGGGTTTTGAGCATTCCATAGCTGGGTGCATGCTTGAAACATGTATGAACTGGCCTCACAACCATGAATAAGCTGACCCTCTGATGTTACTACATCACCGTATGTGTAGACCCAAGGTTAGTGTTTAAGCAGGGTGTAAGAAATGTACACCATGTTTGCAACAAAGGGAAGAATGTGTAGCTGATGACGTCCGTTGAATGACAGCTCTTTCTGCTTATTTCTGTGTAGTTCAGGAGCTCTGCTTGGGCTTCCTGGAGCTTGCTGGAGTGTGTCTGGTGGCTTTGTATTGTGTTGCCTCTTAACAGCTGCAGTTACACAGCTTATTTAGAGATTTAAGCTATTCTCATCCCCCACCCCACCCCACTCCAGATCCCTCCAGCTCCCCCTAAGCCGGACTTTGAGAGCCCCAGGGAGAAGATGCACAAGCTGGGTGAAGGCGAGGCCTCTATGACCAAGGAGGAGTACACCAAGATGAAGCAGGAACTGGAAGCGTGAGTATTTCTCACCATGTTGCAGCTGTTAATCTGTGGAGGCAGCAGGGGACACCATGTGGCAGTGAATAAATGTACTTTGTGTGAAAGACATGTAACATTTCCTGATATGAATAGAATAGTGCAGATTCCATTATAGTCAATTGTGTCCTGAGCACCACCCCTGCTGTTGCTACATGACTTTAGTGCAGTTGCTAGCATTAATGCCATTTCTGTCTTGTCAGCGTGTACGCTAACAGGGTAGGAAACCATTGTGCAGGCTGGATCCAACCCATGGACCCACTCCTAAATCAGAAATGAACTGTCACAGGTTAATTTTGGGTTGGGAGAGGTATCACTGTCTGGTCTTTCCTAGCGAGTACCTGGCTGTGTTTAAGAAGACGGTCCAGGTGCACGAAATCTTCCTCCAGCGCCTCTCCTCCCACCCTGTCTTCAGCAAGGACCGCAACTTCCAGATCTTCCTGGAGTATGACCAGGATGTGAGTGTCCCTTTCAGTGTGGGGCAGGAAGTCCACCTCGTGCTTCTAGCATGGATTTCCTGTAAAACTGCTGGTCTCGCATGTTGTAGAGAGGGAGAGTGCAGGCGAGAGACCTTTGACAGAAATATCCTGCTGATATCAGCGCCACTTACAACCTGTTCACTTGCCACTGCTTTTTTTATGCTGAAGGATAAATGTTTATGGTTATCTAGTTCTTCATGACAGTGTGTAGTTTTTTAACCCCAGATGTTTTGTGGTGTCAGTGAAGATTTGTCATTCAGCTCCACACTTTCCTAGGGGCAGATTTAGAAGTATATAGGTTACTTCAGTGCTGCATTATTTGAAAATATTACTGTATTTTATTATTTCCTGATTGACTGAACATTGTTAGTCATTGTTAATAATTTGGTCTAAAAAAATATGGTCTTTCCATCTCTAACTTCCCATAATTCCTTTTAAATTATATGGATAATGTTGTAAAAAAGTCTTGCTCTGACACAGATTGCAAAAAAGATGTAATCTTCCCTCTGATTATGTGGTTCTTATTTGTTCTGTATAATTTACCTCGACTGAGAGCTCAGGTCTACAGCTGTGTTGCATAGCACTTTACAGGCACCGCATTTAAACGTATTTTATTATTTTTCCACAATGAATTTTTCACAGTTCTGCCTAATTTTTCTAAAATGGGTCCTGTAGCTAAGCGTGCGGAGGAAAAACGCAAAGGAGATGTTCGGAGGCTTCTTCAGGAACATGGTTAAGACTGCCGATGAGGTCATCATCTCAGGCGTAAAGGTTTGTCTTCTGTTTGAAATATCACTGCTCATGATAATGGTATACATTTACATTTACATTTACATTAAAGTGAGGCAGAGTATAACATAAGCACAAAAAACATAAGGAGTCAACGGTATTATACATTACTAATGACTTGATAGCCTCCTCTTCAGTGTTGATTACGTTCAGTGTTGGGTCCAGTGGGAATGGAGGAGTGAATTCTTGTTTGATTTAACTTGTGCTCTCGCTTGGTCCTCACAGGAAGTAGATGAGTTCTTTGACCAGGAGAAGACCTTCCTGCTGGATTATTTCAGCAAAATCAAGGATTCCACTGCCAAAGCTGAGAAAATGACCCGTGCTCATAAAAGTAAGGAAAATTATATTTGTATGAATGCACTGTCATGCCTCACAGTGGGTATGTGTGTGTGTGTGTGTACATGTGCATTGGTCTGGCACATACCTGCAATACTAGTGTGCATACGAATGCACTCTTGGTGTGTATGGGTTAAAGGTGTGTGTGTGCGTGCTTTGCATGCCTGTGTGTGGACCTGCTCAATGATTTTTGTGCACTATTGGTGTGTGTTCATTGCACTGATGCTCTCTTTTTTTTTCCCCCAGATGTGGCTGATGACTACATTCATGTCTCTGCTACCTTGAACAGCCTGTCTGCAGATGATACCACAGCGCTTAAGAAGTGAGTCCTGATTAGCTATAGTGTGCACTATGTCACTGTTTGTGTTCACTTGATAGTTTTCTATGCAACTTCACTTAGCTTTAGAAAAGGGCCATTATCCAATCATAACCATTCATAGCTGGCACAACTGATAGCGATGGTTGCAGCCTGTCTGATATGTCTTCCCCTCCACTTCAATAGCTAGTTTTGTCAGCTTTAAAACAACACAGCTGTATTCCGTTCAACTCAATAGTGTCTTCTGTACCGCCCCTGTGGTTGGCACACCCTTTCTGCAATCGTGTAGCATGTTGTAAAACTGTGTTGTCACATGGAGATTTCAACCCTGCCCAGGTGTGAGTCCATGCAGTAGCCTCGCAGGTAACCCCGTTGACATACCCTCCCATAGTACTGGGAGGTGTACCGGGAACAACTATTATAAACTGTCACGAGCAAACTTGGATTTGAGGTGTGTTACATTGTAAATATTCTCCTGTACAGTGTCGTTCAGGAGCACAGCAGATACAGTGTGCGCACGACCTTAGCCCAAAACTTTGTGCGTAACCTTATATTCCTGGAAACATCAGCAAATCCAGCACCAGTAGAAAAAACACGTTTCTGCTCATAGAGTTCTGCGTTTAGGGATCGAAGGGGAAACCGCTCATTATTCTCCCTGTGCTTGGCAGGCACCTGGAGAAGCTGGCAGACCTGTTTGAGAAGCTCAGGGTAAGGCCGACGGCGGCATGTTACTCAGTGGTGCGGTGCTGCTAGTGGACGCTGCCCTTTGACAGGTGTCTGTGTGTTCTCTGACAGAAAGTGGAGGGCAGGGTGGCATCAGATCAGGAGCTGAAGCTGACAGAGCTGCTGAGGTACTACATGAGGGACATCCAGGCTGCCAAGGTGAGGGCCCCTTCTCGTCACATTCTTCTGCACCTGGGAGTGTCGCTTTCAGTATTGAATACTTTTGAGTATTGCAGCAATAAAAGTCTCATAATGGGGGAAAAAAAAATTAAAATCTTACGTTTATTCTTAACATGTTGTCGAAAAGCCGTGGAGAATATGAAGCTGATTCGATTGGGGAAACTTATCCGGCTCTTTGTGGCCAGGAAAAATTGAATTACAATGCGAATGAGAGGTGATTATATTATTGAACCATAACTACTCCCATATTGATGAACTTATCAGAGTGTAAATGCATATGAATTGGGTAAGTCCCTCAATGCATAGTTTAATTGCTTTTTGTTATGAATTGGCCCATAAAGGTTTCCCATTATTTAAACGTTTGCCTTTCCTCTAGGACCTTTTATACAGGCGTGCGCGGGCCCTTGCTGACTATGAAAACTCCAATAAGGCCCTGGACAAGGCGCGGCTGAAAAGCAAAGACGTAGCCCAGGCTGAGGAGCACCAGCAGCAGTGTCTGCAGAAATTCGACAGTCTATCCGAGTCTGGAAAGAAAGGTACCGCCTCTGGCCGAGACAGTGCTTCAGTCTGGGTGGCAGTCTGTATTTTTTTTTTTGATGTTTCAACTGCGGAGTTGTCACCTGACTTGGCTGGCCAGCATTTTGGAATTTTTGGAATTCAGCCTGTATCATTTATCATTTTAAAAATGTTACTGCCGGCAGTACTGTACATTCTGTTTCAAGTGTCGAAATGTGATACACTCACTCACTGCTTTACGGCATTTTGACTTCTAGAATGTAGGTTTAGCCTTGCAAATGTTTTGTCCCTGGTTTTGCGAGTCAGTAAATACTCCCTTTTTTATGTTAAAGTGAAAATGAAACGCCAACACAGGGTACTGTTTCAGTGCACAGGACCAAGTACAGATTTTCATAAAATACAGACTTGAAAGTGAAAGCAGCATTCATGAATAATGCTGTCTTTCTTGTAGCTGTTGGTCTTGTATTTAAAACATGGGCACCCTATCCACAACAATGGTGCTGGGCATGGCAGTGACATACTCTTTTTAACAGGGCGTTGACCATGGTGTCACAGTTGATTCCTGGCAACATTATTTGTTTTAAGTCATACTTGGCTTTCACTGGAGAAGCTGTTTAATTACAACAGTATTCCCACGTGTCTGTTAGACCCCTAAAATAGCATGTTTATTCCACTGGCCTGAGAAGAGGAGGCAAGACTTTGGTAGTTTATGTGGAATAAAAGAAAAAGAAAACTTGAACATCTCTTCATGCCTGTGGGATTTAAGAGAAATCTTGAAAGAGTGCCCAGGCAATATACTGAGGCTACTGTGATTGACCTGTGTCCTATTAATATCAACATGGCGAGGGGAAATTGGCAGTATTTCTAGGCAAATTTTAGTCATGACATTTTTTGTCTCTCAGAGCTGACCAGTTTCAAGGGAAGGAGAGTGGTGGCTTTCCGTAAGAACCTGATTGAAATGGCCGAACTTGAGATCAAGCATGCCAAGGTAAGTGTGGACGTGTGTAGGACCTGTGCACAGTCTCTATCCCAGCCACGCATACACTCACACACACATAGACGCGGACACATATACACGCACACACTGCACATGGACAGACACACTAACTCATAGACACAGACACCACGTTTCTCGCTCCATGAGCACAGACTTCTGTGAGTTTCTGTCTTCATCCTCTTGCCACTAAACTATCACAAATTGCATGTGTTGTCTCGCCTCTGAAACATGTAACGCTGTTGTAACGCGGCTTTAATGTGTACGCATATGCACGATTGCCTCAGTAAATAGCCAGCTGTATAAATGGATAACATTGTTAAAAAACTGTAACTCATGTAAGTCCCTCTGGATAAGAGCGTCTGCTAAATGCCCATAATGTAAATGCCAATAATATAAAATTCCAAAATAAAAAATTCACCCTGTGTCTCCTGCTGTTCCTCCAGAACAACGTGTCTCTGCTGCAGGGATGCATCGAGCTGCTGAAGAGCAACTGACAGACTGACAGCAGTCATGTGACTAAGCTGTGGTCATGTGACCCTCTGTGAGAACGGAACCTAGACACCCCGCCACTACCCCCCCGCAATGCGGGGGTCAGCTGTCACCCCCCCAAAACCCCCCACAAGTGCAGCTGCCTGTCAGCTGTCCCCATGTGAACGCTCCAGTCCTCCTCCCCCCCGCACTATCCAATCCAATCGCCATGTCCTCCATCCTCACAGGCCTATCGAATGGGTATTTTAGCTTTGTGACTGCATGGGGTGTAGCATTACGTGCTCTTGTTGTGACTACACCCAGGGACCAACGTTTGCGCTTGGCACTCTATTTTTATTATTTTTTTTTTGAGGCCTTTTCCAGCCCAAGATCCTCTGCTTCTCTCCTGTGACAGCACATTCAGCCCCTGCTGTCCCCCAGTTTACAGCCGCGGCCATTTTCCTGTGCAGTGACGGGTGTTTTTCCACTTGCGCCTTGATTGGTAGAGCTCAGAGAAATGCCGCCTACATGGGTTTAGTTGGATTCGGTCATGGAATCCATCTTTTCGATCTCTGTCCTTCCAATTTCTATTTTTTTTTTTGACTACTCTATAAATGTGGCTTATGAGACAATTTTCTAGTTGGATAATTCAGACAGTTGAAATGCTGTTTCAGTTATTCATGGAGCCAACCTCAGATACTGACACGAAATGGAGACAGAAGTGAAGAGAGGAGGACTGGAATAACTTAGTGCCTAAAAAAGCTATTTATACCTCCCATTTTCAACTGATATGATTTGAGGTTTGCTTGTACGCAGATAATACATAGATGGTGAGTTATTACAGCACTAGAAGCATGGAGACTGGCTGTTTTTATGCCTTATAAATATGACTAGTATTTCCACAGGAATCCAGAGACTCGACTGACACTGATTTTCTTTGGTCAAAAGTAATATTCATTTAGTACATTGGCAGCCATTCATGCTTCCAGTTGACTAAGGAATCCTATTTTTAACCATGGAAAATGCAATTACATGTACCCTAAAGTTAAAAAAAAATGTTGAAATAAGAAAACATATTGCTTAATGCATGGAATTTCACTCGTAGACAGTCATCTCTGAAATTCTGGCTTTGACAAAGTACAGACATACACTGCCAAAGAGTGTATTTCAGCGTTGGAGGTTTTCTTACTGGTCTCAAACCAATTTTATAGAAGAAATTATTTTTAGAAAACTTCCAAGAATTGACACTCTAGTTGAATGAATTCTGTGGAATTAAATCTCGTTTTCAGTTCATTTTTTGAAATATTCATTTTCTAGAGCGGGTGTTGTTGTGTTCCATGATCATTAATTTCATGAAGCACCTCCTCAGTTGTGTCCCAACACTAACATATTTTTGTTCATTAGAGGAATGATTTTTGCTGCTTGCGTTTGCAGGTTTTCAGGGACATTTTCCCTGAGCTCTTGAGTGCCATACTTCTAATCACAGTGTGGACGGGACTGTGTGTTTTTGCCTAACTGAAACATGAAAGTTTTATTGACAATTTGCCATGATTTGTTTGTATTTGTGAAACACAAAAGCACAATGCATATTCTGTTGTGTGGAAGGCCACCCTGTTCCTAAAGTACTATAATCTTGTTGTTTTTTTTTTCCATTCTCTTTATAAATGCTAAAAATACCTTCTGCATGTGGTGACTTGGTACATTTTTGCCTAATAATTGAATCTGTTGGTGCCCAGATTTAGTCTAACTACTAAACACCTTGTCCTTAATTTGAACACTTAACCAAGTTTTAGTTTTAACACATTTAATAAGTATTAAGCAAATTAAAAAATCGGATGTGGCAGAACTGTGCAAGCTGTGGATGATACCATATATTTGAAAATTCAGCTACTCAACTCTCATGAGTGAATTACTTTGATTGGTGTTTGCATTTTATTTGAAAATGAAGAAAAATCCATCAGTTGTATTATTTGATGTCAGTATTCACCAGCCAAAAAGTTCTATACACTAATAAGTAATTCACTGAGATTATTAGTTTTAATTATTAGTTAATAAGCGAATGCAGTTGTTACTAATTACGCAGTAAGGTATGGAGCTTCATACAGCGCTTGGGGGGAAAAAAAATCAGGATGTGGTAGTGCCGGCGCGCCAAGGTTGCCTACCTCTGCAGAATGTTTTACACTATATCCATCTCTACTTGCTGGATGTGTTTACAGCACAGGGATCATAGACATAGGGATGAATGGAAGACTGAGGGCTACAGAGTCAGATTCACTCAGACAAGAAGCCCGATGGCCACCATGTGCACACATACTACATGTGTTCCACTCACAGCTTGAGCGGTGTCTGTTGTATCGGGACGAACCAAGGCTGACACTCATGGTTGTTTTCTTATTAGGTTTACAGCTTCTTTTTCTTATATCAAAGAAAGGGGTATGTTTTTTCCCCCCCTCCCCTCACCCCTCACTATGTTTGCTCTAATCCTGTTGGCTTTGTAGCCTTCCAACATATTCTCACTAACCATGTTACTGACACTATTGTGCCACCATCTCATTGCTTGCCATGCTTATGCTCTTGTTGTTTGATATCTGTGTGCATTAAAGAATTCATAGGTCTATACATTTTTTATTATTGTTGTTACTGATGCAGAAATGTTTTTTGACAGACAACAAACTGTGGAAAGTCAAAATGGACCAAAAGGTTTTTTTTTTTTTTTTTTATATATATATATGTATATGCGTGCAGGTAATTCAATCAGATCATGTGAAAGCAATAAGAAAAATGTAAAAAAAGCACTCTAAAGGTAAATAATTTGTGGTAATTTCTGAGAATCATAGTTTGTAGAGTAATAAATTTGTTTTTTTTTATTAATTGAATGTATTTCTAATGGATACAAACTCTGAATAACTGCATAGCATTTCCCCTACAGAGAGTCTAGATTTTTTTTTATTATGAAACTCATAATGATGACAATAAATGGCCTACTTTCCCAAACCAAGTGCTGAAAGTGTCTTTCAATATAATTTGGTGTCAGTCTGCAAGGAGATGTTTTTGCCATCAAACTCACAATGAAAATGTGTTGCTAAAATTACAGTTTTTAGATGGTTCAGCTGCTATACATTTTTCTCATCAATTTAAATTTGATTCACTTTCTGGCTCTTCTGTTGGTTTAGAATGGAAGTTGGGGGTGTTAGCTGGGGTGAAATTGCACTGCTAGACTTCAGGTCATTTTTAAAACCAGTGACAGCCCCTCAGAGGTCAATATCTGGACACCCCATGCTTCCTGAAAGCCAAGAATGTCATGAAAAGTGGTCAACTCTTCCGTTTTAATGGTCATAAAGTCATGTAAAATTTTCCTTTAAAAATGCTTTTTTCTTTTAAGATTAGCAATGTATGTTCATCCTCCTTGCCATCTTGTTGTCACTTGTAATTAAGTATAAGCAGGTGTGCTGTTACCGTTTGCATTTTGGCTGGCCTGTACAGGAAATCGACTTCCAGGGTCACTGGTGACAGCTATTCAATGCCTTCCGTGATAGTGCGTCCACACAGACACAAAATATTATACAGTAAAGTGTCTAAAAAGTATTTTCCCCTGCAACTCCATCTGTAATGTGCCCCAGTTGTGTGGTAATATGACCATTTCAATCACAAAAATAATCATTTTCACTCATTGAAAATGCCATATTTATTCTTTAGAAAGTAATTGTAGATCATGAAATTGTCATTCTTTTTTGACCCAGAACCATGAAAATTAAACATTTGCCAAGAATGGGGTCAATACGCTACTGAAGAACTAGAAACTGCAGGAGACTGTCAAGAGAAAATGGAAAAGGGGGATGTTGCAGTCTAAATTTAATTACATTTCAGTTTTTCTGAATACATAATTTAAATAACAGCACCAAAAATGAATAATATTTGCAATCATATATCTAAAAGCTGTACCTCAAGAAAAAAGGGCTGTTTCTACCTTCACCTGGACAAAGCTCTATTTTTTAAAATCCCAAAATCTCATGTTTCTGTGATGTTGCTGAAGGATGTTACTCAAAGGAATTCACCCAGTGGTGTCTGTTGTACTGAGGGTCATTTTCCAGCATGTAGCAATGACAGTTCACAGATGGCTTTGATATGTATCATATTCAGGAAACATTAGGAATGTATTTCAAAAATGTGTATTGCTAATCATGTGTCTAGCAAGCTATTGATGATTTATGCACATAGCATGCTATCTCTCTATCCAGTCAGAGTCTACTATGCCCCATAGTATACAGTACACCAGAGCAAGGGCTCTTTTCTGTTTAGATATTTCTAGAACAGACTTGAAACTTTATTGACTAGTATTTTGTATTTTGAGTGAAATTACTATTAAACTACACACGCCTTTAAACATCCTAAATTATATTTTAATTTAAGGAGATATTTTCACCTAAACTCTTATGTAGTTAACTTGCAGTGGCTTGGACTGTATTCTCACTTGAATTCTGTACTGCTTGTACACCAGAGGGGGGCGCTGTCTGCTTGTCTATTGCAGTCAGAGCTAACGTTTGACCTCATGCCCTCTCTGGAGAGGCCTTGCTTGAATTTCCTTTCCTCATACATCAGCTGTAGAGTTTATTAAGCATTGAAGGGGGGCACAAGGCCTCGTGTCAACATTTAAATCAACAAAAAAGCCGCGAACCCCCTCTTCTGCCAATAGTCCCGAGGAGGAGATCCTGCTATCTCACTGTGCGTAGTAGGATGCAGTTGTTTGCTCGATGCCCGCAATGCATGCATTTTTTTCCAACAGTCACAGTTGCTCAGTTTAGTGTTTGGTGTGTGGGAGCTTGTGGTGTATTCCCTGGTCATGGTTCGTGGTCTAGCCATAACATCCCAAATTCAGCTACACCGCTCCCCTGGCTACGTTACGCTGGATTCCTGTGTTTGCATAGGATTTGTCACCGCTCTGAGTAGGCTGATTTGGATCTCTGTAATATTATAGGACCAGGAGGCTTAACAATAGAGTCCATTAATGGAGAGAGGTTAGTAATGAAGGAGATGTGGACTGGGCTACCAGGTGTCTGGGCCCGCTGCACACCTCCTTGGCCGATCTGTCCACACTTTCCTCAGATAGGTCAGACTGTGACCTCCGCAAGGGTACGGCTATGATTGTGAAGGACACGGGCCTGACATATACGGCAAGAATAAAAGACCGAACAATAAGAAGATGAACATAAATACATAGATGCAAAAAATTCTCAGTAAAGCTGTATATAAGCCGTCCCATGCTCACCTTTTGTTAAGATCTTTGATTTCGCAATAATTTTAGACATGGGTGTGATATATTGTGTTCCCTGGCGACGTGGGTTTCTGAAAGTTTCTGTCATTGGGGCAGGCCACAGCTGAACCAAACACAAACCTGAAACTACCTAGGCTCCATCTAAATAAGTTTATCAGGCTCATTGGTCCTATACGAAAGAGTTAGTGATTTTTCGAATTCCTGCAATTAATAATGCTTCAGCCTGCAAATAACTTGCCACAACAATCAAGCTGCTTTGCCAGTTTTGGTGAGCTGTGACCCAATAATGGCAGCCCGTTGTTGTGGAGCCCAGGAAATCTTGGCGAGCCTTTCTCAAGGCTAGGAAAATCCCCAGCAATTGTCTGACGTCGGGCTAGCAGTGTGTTGGAGAGTTAAAAACAATTTACATTGCAGTGCAGAACTTTCAGTCTGCCCTTTCTGAGTCAGACTGGAAGGTTTAAGCATGCATCTGAGTGCTTCCATGCATACAAAAAAAGCTTGTCAGGAAGTACTTGAACAATGTGTGAATCGCTGCTTAATTCTAAGCTCTAGGCCACATGTTCACCTCTTTTCCCCATTACCCAACAACAGATACCTCATGTTAGGGTAACAACGAGGGGGGCTGTCCAAACTGCTCAGTTATGTAACTCTTACATAACAATGTACAGTACATATAGAACGTGATAGTTTGCTGAGGGCGACAGAAGGAACCCTCCCCTACACACACACTTTAAAAAATGTAGTGAACTGCAGACCACAAATCTCCAGAACCCCCTGCCATCTTCACAAAATGAATCCTGAAGGACTAATGGCAGCAGAACACAGTGACATGTACCTCCCCCCTCTCTTCCACTTCCCCCTTGCCCCTTTCCCCTCTCGTCTGTCTCTTCTACTTCTCATCTGTCTCTTCCATTACTCACCTGGCTCTTCCACTTCTCTTCTACCTCCTCCTGTTCACTAGCAAATCAGCCTTAGTCTGTATGAGTCTCCTTTCTTTTTTAAATTGCCACTTCCTGTACAGGGCTACGTGTCACATTCCATGGTCCCTGCCTGCTATGTCTTCACTGTGTTTCAAATGAGAATTGCCCATCTGTCATATTTTTGTACTTGTTCTTCCAAAAACATATCAGGCATGTGTGTGACCTGTGCGACTGCTTGTTGGTCACATAGGCTTGGGAACAGGGGCATGCCACAGGTCTACCCATAAACAGTCTGGGATGCAGCTGCATGTGGGTTTGTGGAACAGCTGAGCAAGCTCTGTTTCAGCATCTGCATATTATGCTCATACATACTTAATGAAACTTTATTTAAACAAGTGGCTTAATTGAGAATAAGTTTCCACTTTCAGTGAAAGCACAACAAAGAAAACCACGCGGACAAAGAGACAGAGCACGAGTGATACAGATAGTTCGCCTGAAACAAGATTGTAATAAAGGAAACATTACGCAGTTAGCTGCATTTGTGATTTTAAATGTTTGTAAACAAGGAATTACCTACTGGAAAGAGCGCACTTTGAAATATGCAGATTCTGTAAGCATCACAGTGTGAATTTAATGAACTCTAGGTGCCAGTGTTAGGTAACATATTAATGACATCACTTCTTTCTGGTTGAGTATCTGCTCTTTTCTGTTCAAGTGTTACCGCGAGCGTCAAACAGCGTTATTTCGCCTGTTCGTATTACGCTAGTTCTGGTGTCCAGCGCCTGATCTCAAGAGCATTCAGTGACCATTTATAACCGGCGTCTCTCCGCGCCGTTCTGGCACGTCCCGAACGCAGAGCGGCGCTGACGGCGATGACGGCGAGCCGCGGAGTCACCGCTCTGGCGGATCGCTCAGAACAGCGAGCGGCGTGTGCGCTCCAGCGGCGTGCGTCATCCCTCTTAAAGGGCACACTTGAGTCTGACCCCGATCAGCGCTGCCTTATAGCGATTACAGGGTTAACGTGTAGCCAGAAGTGCTGAACCCCCGAGTGGGGCTCTTCTGCTGAGAAGGATGCTTGCTGCGTAGGTGGTGTGTGGATATAGGGGAAATTGTAAGCTATTAAAGTTTTCCCAGATAATTTTGGCTGCAAAGCTAAAAACAGAATTAAAGGATATTGTTAGGATGTACCATGGGTGAAGTGATTTATCCTCCCCTTATTTTATTGCTCCCACTAGCCTTTGCATGAATTAAGGCATTGCGTTACTATTTGCGTTATATTTATACTGTAATGTTGTTTAATCATAATTTAGTGAAATTCATTTCCTTTTTCACTGTCCTCTTAACTTAATGAGAATCATTGCCTGCGTGATGCCTTATTTTAAAATAGATTGTTTTCAAAGGAATACTGGAAGCAGCCGGATCTTCTAGAAGTCTCCCAACTGAATGTGTGCAAAAATGTGGTGGGAGTGTTAGTTGACAGGTCGAGTCTGCTGAAGAGGTTATAGAGCCTGTGCTAAAATGAGCCCTGTCTTTAGGTGAGCGCAGCACGGGCCGTCAGGATGACAGGAAATGCCAGAGTGCTCCGGGGACCCGTCACCATCAAGGCACATGCTGCACTTCCTGCTCCAGCCGTGTCACTCGGCAACCAGCTCCAAACAAACATGCTCCTTGTGCAGAGCACGGCGCACACCCCTGCCAAAGCAAGAGGCCCCTGTGAGCGCGGTGCGGGGCCTGGGGTTGCTGCCGGGGCCTTGTCGTCTCCTCCTCCTCCTCCTCCTCTTCTTACATTAGACCTGGTCATGGTCTTGGACTCCAGAGACCTGTCATTGTGGGTCAGTGTTATCCACCCTTCTCAGTCATGGTGCGGCATCAGCCCCCACAAGCCTGAGAAAGTGGGCTGCACCCAGCAGGTTTTTATCTCCTGGCTGGTTGCGTGTTATGTTCTGCAGAATCTGGAGGAGTCCTAGTCTGGATCTGAGAAGGATGTGTCTGAGGGCAGCAGTGTAACATAGTGGTAAGGAGCAGGGCTCGTAACCGAAAAGGTTTCCAGTTCGATTCCTCGCTGGGGTACTGCTGCTGTACCCTTGGGCAAGGTATTTAACATAGAATTGACCTCACTAAATATCCAGCAATATAAATGGATAACATATAAAAACTGCAACATACATAAGTTGCTTTGAATAAGAGCATGATCTCCTAAATGACAATAATGTTATATAATGTAATGTGTCTGAACTCCACTGGCAAAGGTGGGGGTGTACCTGAGCGCATGGCGGACACTACAGGAATGAACCGGTCAGCTCAGTGAAACCTGACTCCCACAGCCCCAGGTTTGACATCACTGCTGCATTTGTGTTCTGCCATCAGGAAGTTTGCTTTGGAAAGCAAACAACAGGCTTCCCAAACGCCTCCCCCCCCCCCCATCTGATTCCTTAACATCTGGAGGCAGCCATCAGCAGATGGCACATTTTTAGTCATCCTCGGGGCTACGATCTGTGCAGATACAGGAGGGTCCCGTCACAGATCCAGCTGAGGTTCTGCGAGCCACGCTTGCCAATCTGTGACTTGCGACAGTTTGGAAACTGGTGCCAATCATTGTGACGCAGAGGATCACCACAGTGTTGCAAATTTCAGATGGAACAATGCATCAGTTGTGATTGCAGCTTTGGCACAAGTCACCAGTTCCTTGCCTTTAGGGTATTTTTAGAGGCGAGATGTGTGAGTTTTTGTGGGACTCTAAAACTGAAGCAATATGGGAAGGATGGCATTCCCACCCCTTTCTCTACATCTGCTGGCTCTGCATTTACACCCTGCTGTGTCTGTATACTCTGGTGTGTGTGTGTGTGTGTGTGTGTGTGTGTGTGTGTGTGGGTGTGTGTGGGGAGGGGTGGGTGTGTGTGCATGTGTGTGTATTTCCACCCACCCTGAGAGACCAGCAGCTTTGAATTTCTAAGGCGTTCTGAGCAAACATTGTGCTGAAGGAGCAAAGCTAATACTGCAATGATTCTCACGCTTCCACAGTGAGTTTGCCAACTGCACACTCTCTTTCCAGAGGTTTAGGAGGCTGGAGAAAGGCTAGCTTTTCCCAGATCATTTTACCAGACTGTATGTCTGTGTTAAGCTAGTCACTGGTCTTTTTTTCAGCTGGTTTCAGGACTGCTCATAAGAATCAAAGATGCTGTGCTTTTTGTCATACACTTCATTAAACAACACAATTTCCATGAGTATGCTGTGTCTTATGGCTTGGGAATCACATGGAGTCACATACTGGCACCGACAGTCCAGAGTACCCATCCAAAGTCAACAGTCCTGTGGTCAAAGTCCTGCTGCTTGAACAGACAACAGGGCAGAGAGTGAAAACTGTAGGCACTGCAGACGTTGTAATCTGCCCCTGTTATCAGAACTTAGGCGGCAGAGTCAGAACCAGGCCTTGGTGGACTCCTAAATGAGATACCATAAGCTCAGCCCACTGCTGGTGATATATGAGAGGGGAGAACTGTGCCCCTAGAACTGTTTGTCTTTCCCCTGCCTATGCCCCCCCCATCCCACACCCCCACCCCCCACCCCCAAACTGCACGTGAGAGTCAAGCGTGATTGAGAGTTGGCCTCTCTAAGGGTGACAACATGAGCACACAGTAGACCCAAAACACACATATACACAAACACACACACAGACACACACATACACACACACACACACTCACACTCCTTCCCCAGCTCCGAGGCTCTGGCTGGGGCCTGTCTGTAGGAGAGACTCACAGGCTTGAGCAGCACAAAGGCCAGTCTGTGTGCTGGGCTTGGACCTACAGGCCTCTCAGTACACCAGGTACCATGCAGGCTCCTCACCGCCAAGCCCACAGCGCACAGACAGAAGGGGGGAGGGAGGAGGGGGGGCTAGTGAAGACAGAGAAAAAAGGAAAGATGGAGTGATCAGGAGGGAGAGAAGGATGAGGGAAAGAGAGGAGGAAAGTGGGGTTGCTGAGAGATGAGGGGGGAGGGTGGCCATGAGGAGAAATAGAAAGAAACGTGAGTGAGGAGGAAGCGGGAAGATTTTCAGAGGGAAAGAGAAAAGAAGGGCAGAAAAGGAACAAAATAAACAGCAGAACTCAAAATCATTCATTCACCGTTGGGCAAACATTGCTCAAAAGCTGTTATAGTGGGTATGGGAGAATCTCTATCAGATTTTAGATATGTGATACTAGTTGTATCACTGAGACAGACACACTCTGAGATTGAGCAATGGCCTGAGGTAGGAGTCAAAGAACACCCCAACCGGAGAGAGGAAGGGTGACTGGTCAATGATTACCATGACAGAGCAAATTCCCTGCAGAATGCACAGTGTTGCTCTGTAATGGTCTGTAGAAGGAAGCCCGTGGCAAATACTGCATCATCTGCAGTTTCTTCACAGCACTTACCTTCAAGACAGTCTGGTTGCTCTGTACTAGATAATGCTTAGATAAGTGTATCAGTCAAAGGAATGCTAAACACTGTTTGCAGTGTCATTGTGTGATGCCTTGCTAATTGACTGAGTCAATCTGCTGTTGGTCACACCTGTAACATAAGCTTGCACAGGGCAAGCAATAAGAGCAGTTTTACTAATCTGCAATTTTCTGAACAAAAGGTCTCCTCTTTGCCGTTGCTGTGATCATGCGCGGTTTTCTTTGTTCCAGTGTATTCCTTGGCTGGTGCTGAAGTAATGACTACAGGGGGATGTATCAATATTACTCTTGAAGGGGCCCCCTGTTGTCAGGTTATGTCGCTGCACATTCCTCCCTTCCTTTGCTAC
This sequence comes from Megalops cyprinoides, assembly GCF_013368585.1. NCBI lineage: Eukaryota > Metazoa > Chordata > Actinopteri > Elopiformes > Megalopidae > Megalops > Megalops cyprinoides. The sequence goes on from NC_050597.1 coordinate 9,946,421, forward strand.
TGAAACCCCACCCCCATCCCTCCCGCTTTTCCCTAATCAAACCATCACAGTCCACGTGTAATACACCTCCGGGAGGACTCCAGCGGTGGGTGCAATGACATAACACCGCAAGAAATGCGGCCGCCCAGCAAGGAAGGATATTACATCAAAGCAGAGTCACTTGTCCGGGGGTTATTGGTGAACATCTTTATTACATCTGAAGTGAACAAAGAGCACACATTCTTCATGTGAGTGTAAAACGCCTATTTCTAATTGTTTATTCCCTGATAAAAATATATGCAACGCCAAGCATGAAAATGCACAGCAATCACAGACAACAAAGTAGCATTTCATAAGCTGCTTCCTGTTTTTTTTGTGTGTGAAATGTTCTGCCACACACTTTCATTTCTTTTGGCTCCTGGGCCTCTCTGAAAGGCTGTGATGCAACCCTGTAATTCAGCCGAGAGAACACAACTGTTACATAACTAAGTCCCAAGGGAAATGAGCAAGCGCAACACGAGCCATTGCAGCACTGAAACTCTTCCCCCGAGCCACTTCCTTCCTGGAGAAATGAAACATATGTCTCGAATAAGAGCCCGATTGTGTGATGTGAAGAGCGATGCGGAGGGGAAAAACTGGAAAGACCGTCCCCTTCGTAATATGGAAAGTCTGTGGGGGTGATGGAAAAGCAGGAGCCCCTCGGGACGAGAGAGAGAGCGACTGGAAGCACAATGAGCCTCCAGCAGGTCTTTGTGTTTGGCTGTGTCTGGGTACAGGAAGCATCTCGGGCACTCCGAGGCCAGTTCAAAGGGTCTGGTAATGACTTCCAGGCCTGAGAGAGGGGCAGGAAGTGGGATGGGGCGGGTCACATCTGAAACTGAGTCACCGCGCCCATTGCTCGGGAAAGCACGCTTTATCAGCTGCAGCTCCTTTGGGGCAGTTGGGTCTGCTTCCCCTGGGACTCAGGACAGGCTTCAGAGTTCTGCACTGGTGGCTTATGATCAAGTGCTTTCTACAGGGAGGTGCTGAGGTGCGACTCTCAGGAATGCTAAGGATGCCACTTATATCAAGACCAGTCATCATCAGTTTAGTAATGTAAAATGCCAAACAATACATGCAAGAGTGACAAATCATTTGTGATAACCTGACTTCTATAAAACATCAATCTTCACATACAAGTAACCTGCATCACCACCAATATCCCGTTGCCTAATGGAGGAAGCTCAACACACTATATGTATATATCAGCCCTTTCCCACATGTATTCCTCTCATACAGTTTTGCTGTGTGCTTAATGCAGTGCAACTGAAGGACAGTTCAATTTCGTGACAGAGTGTCACAGTGTCAGAAAGGGCGCTAAACCCTTTTTCAGCGAGAACACGTTGTTTCAGTCATAAGGTGTCGGCAGTTAATGCAACGAAGTGAACCATTCTCCCCATTCGCTGTCCTTTTCAAACGACACCTGCAGAGCCCAGAGAGGCCTGATGCCCCTGGAGGGGGTGAAAACACTGAAATTACTCACTCTCCTGAGCTCGAGAGGGACTTCATGTAATGATGGGCTGAAGTCACCGGTATTTGCTGTGGTGTAGCTGTAGAGAGAGTGCTTTCAAGACATGGCTATATAAAGACAGCAGGGGGGTTTCCCACCAGGTTGCTGAGAATCCTAGAACAGCTGTAGAGTTCACTGCTGCAAAGTGGATTGAAAGTGTGTGACCAGATAACAAAGCCAGGCTACAGGACAGGAGCGGTTTGACTGAGGGTAGAATACAAGTAAAATGTGCCTCTGTTCATATGTGCCAGTTTATCATTTATCTTAAATTATTAAAGATGAATTTGGTGTTCGAATAACTGCTTTAGCAGCTGCCTCATGTTTGACAGAAAATAAAGTTGAATAAATGCTTACTGTCAAATAATGTCAAAATTAGGTAACTGCTCAATTAACAGGGAAAACCTAAATTAGATCTCATTTTGAACGGAAACCAGCAGTAGTGGGTGCCAGCGAATAGGAGTGGGAAGCACGGGCTGAGTGTACAGATGAAATGGTGTATTTTTACACAGCTGGTAAGTACCTCTACTTACGAAACGATGGTGTGCCCCTTACGTCAGAAACCAATGCCACACCATCAGCTGTGTCTTTGCTGGCAGAGTGAATCATATACTGCAGAATTTTCCAGCACCCAGCAGTACGGAAGAGCCGGTGATGCAGATCTCTGGAATCGCTCTTGACTTCGAAAGAGACTTCCTCGGCCAGTCTTTGCGTGTCAGCGACCTGCTCCAGCGGGAGAGTGAGGCAAGGTAGAAGTATGAGCTGAGAGGTCGATGCGTGTTGACCTTCAGAGAGAACGATAGGCCCCCACCTGGAGCTGCCGTGTGCCCACTCACCCACCAATGACCAAGGGGTTCAAATTCTCGTAGGAGGAGGATAAATGCCGGTAAAGCTTCTATCTCTGCCTGTGTGATGCAAGCACATGTGTAACACTTGCATAACTCAATGCCAGAGTTAAACATCAATCTCAGGTTTTACTTGCACTGTGCTCGTGTATGTATGTATTCACAGGAACATGCACACACACACATACACACTTTGGCGAAACAGTGTCACTGATACATCTGGAGATGCAGACCAAAATATTTCAGTTTCATTCTGCACTTCTGAAAATATGAGTCTAAAGACACGTCAAGTAAAGAGCATTTCATCGTTTTAATGCTGAATGTCTGGGAATAAATCTGAATTTAGATTTATCTGATTCTGGATTACCTGGTGCACATGAGAAATTCAAGTATCTTCAAAATCTAATATCAACCATTTCCGTATTTTCATCAAATAATCAAATGTAATCTCAAACAATCCAGTTTGCTGCACTCTTATGAGGAACAATGTCAAGAACATCCCAACAGGGATAAATGTTACTCAGAAACGTACTCAAATGTACTCAAATGAGATTGCAGAGAGAGTAACGACAATATCATTAACCGCAAGACCAGTTTTTCATGTGATTAGACCATAAAAGACGGATCGCTAACAGTTGACAGTCATGATATCACACTTCCTTCTCTGGTTGCCAGGTGTGCTACTGCAGGTATTTACTCAACACACCCTGCATTATGACGCTGATACTGTATACTGCGTCAATGAGAAACTCCAAATTTGTTTAGAAAGCACAAAATGGCAACAGGGTTAGCAATTACATTCCTCACTAACGTGTTGCTATCACAACAGATCCACGTTTTTCTGACAGGAAAACCTTTTTTACCAAAAATTCCATGCCCAAATGGGCTTTGAGTCAAAATAACATCCAAGTTAATTTTCCAATAATTAGAAATTAGTTACAGGATGTTGCAGTAAGGAGGAGGAAAGAAGAAAATGTCTTTCAGGCCCAAGACTTCTGACCGGCATAAAATTTATTACATTGGACACGTTTATACTGTACAGTGGGTCCGCTGCACTACCAAGTATAATCAAGGAAGCGTCAGAGGAGGGTGTGAAGTGACTGGAACTCATTGCGGAAAAAGACTGATTAAGTCCTATGAAGAATGTGGGCAGCTCCCCCCTGTTTTCAGATCTAGTGTGCTACTCTTCTTCCTGGAATGAAAACCATCTCAAGAGGACCGTCACATGTCCTGTGATGTCAAGTGGTGTCGACCTGAAAGAAAAGTTTGTTGGTTGAAGGAGAGGGCTCTGACATGCACAGCCCTGTGTGAATGTCTGAAAGCCCTCTGAAGGAAGGACCCTCACTAAAACGGCAATACTAAAACGGCTGGCAGTGTAGTATAGTGGTAAGGAGCAGGACTTGTACCTGAAAGGTTGCTGGTTTGATTCCCTGCTGGAGCACTGCTGCTGTACCCTTGGGCAAGGTACTTAACTCACAATTGCCACGGTAAATATCCAACTAAGAGCATCCGCTAAATGCTAGTAATGTAATGCACTATCCAGGGCAGGAGAATCAGACCAGAGGGAGATACACATTCTCATGTGTTTTATCAAATGAACAAATTACCACTCTGCTTCTTCATCTGTGGAAACGTGTGCCGATATCCTCTCAGTTTGAATACAAAGCATGACATAGTTGTGCTGTTCAGCTCAGCCAGAGCCAGGAAATATCTCAGGGGTCAGACCAAATCAAATTAGCACACCAGCGCTCCCATCTTTTGTCCCAGAGCTTAGATTCTGGGTGTGCTTACTATCCCTGTGCATGTGTGCATTGTTTTTCTCTCCTGAGTGTCTTGATTGGGTTTTCCATTTTCTGACCAACTTTCCGTGTTTTGACTGGTCTCCCATGTTGGCTTCCGGGGGAGGCGGCTGCGATTTGCCGGAGCCAAGCGCTTCCCAGATCAGCGCTGCCTCTTGCCAAGTCCTGTTTGTTTAGCAATCTGGAGCGAACACATGCCAAGGATGTGAATGAAACAGCAGGCTTGTACAGAGGAGCAAAGCAAACTGTTAGACCTGGAGCAGGAAAGGTAGTCGAGCCTGATGCATTACGAAGGTATGCTGCTTATAGTGGTGTACTTTTCAGTTAAACCATCACAGTTTTGGTACATTTTGGCAGAAGATCTCATTTCTGCTGATTGATTTATGAATTCTTGCTACAAGAAAATATTTGGTGACTATGCTAGTATTGAGGTATATTTATTTAGGAAAAGCTATTGAAGTACTGCAACCTGCTACTTGTTTGGGTGTCTAGGTTAACGAGGGCCACAGAAACGATCCCTTCAGAGTACACGCGGTCCAGGTTTGCTTTGGAAAGAGGATGGTATTCTGATGTGGCTTTCACATAGAAACACTGTGGGAGGGACCCGACCCTTGCCAAATCGTAACACAGTAACCTAGGTTATTCATTTTCTTAGCAGACACTAATCCACAGCTATGTTCACAGCGGACAATTAACACAGATTATTTATTTATACAGTGGATATTTACTGAAGCATTTCAAGCTAAGTTCCTAACTCGAGGGAACATGTGGAAAAGATGGCTGATCTCATATACAATTAGCAGAAGGAGATAAAACTATCAAGCAAATAATTCATTTTAAAACAACACAGAGCCAGCAGTGAGCCCAGCACAGCCAAACTGCTGAAAGCAGTGAGTCTCCTGCTCTGCAACCACACACCTGACAGGTGTGGCTTATTAACAAAAGGCTGCTCTGACACAGTCACACAATAACAGAAACCGAAAATGAAACGATTACAATTAAGCAATGAAGTGGTTTGGATGCGGTTGATTGGAATGAGGTCAGACAAGGATGTTCAAACAAGTAAACAGCTGAAACAAAGAATCAACTGTTTTTTTTGGGACAGGTGAAGGCTCTTCACAGAACACATGCAACGCGGGAGTAATCAACCCAGCAGTCTTCTGGTGATAAGACCCTTACACACATTGCTATGCCACAGAACTTTCCCCCTTAGCAAGGAGCTTTAGCCCTTGCTTTTCACTATTGTGTTGACATTACAGTTACCTGTATCACCAGTTGCTATATGTCTGGATTCTCTCCACCTGTATTATAAATGTGGCACCTGGCATGTCCTTGTAGCCTAACCCTGTGGCACCAGTAAAGTAACTGGAATTTGTTTAAAATAAAGCTTCAGTGCTGTACCTTGTAATGTTCATCAAAAGTACAAACATTCTCTGTTCCACTGTTTTCATGGTTTTTGCCAATAGTAAAAAAGTAATGTTGGCGTATGATTGGGGCCTGCCTTTCCTGGACTGGGTCGTGTTACTGCTATGTCATGTTACAACATATAGCTCCACCTTTCAGCTGGATTTTAGCAGATACATTTGGAAAGAATTTCAACGTGCACAAAACTTTACATTTTACGAGTCAATGAGGCTCGCTGGTTGGAATGTTCCTTTTTTCCGTCTGCAGAGATTCTGTCACGGCGAGTGATGTACTGTTTCCTGCTTTGCTACACGGGTAATCACAGCGGGTAGGTTAACTGTATTATTGGGACAGAGTGTTCTGCTGGAGCGCTTGGGCTGCTGTTTTTAGAACAGACCCTCTGTCAAAGATCTGTGCATCAGTTCTTTGGTAATTAATCTATAAATTACATCAGTTGACTCTAAACGGGTGTACAGTTATGTACACTCCAAAGAGACACCGTATACTGAGAGCTGTTAAAAACACTTTATATTGTCATGGCTAAAATTATTCCTTAACAAGCAGAAAATAACTGCTTCATTTCTTAGGTAGAATAATGCGCTGTACATACTCTTGAGATACTTTTGACACATGAATATTTGTTAATTCAGCCTGAATGTCAAATAAATGATACTTGTATACCTGCCATTAATTTCCATTTATTGAACTTGTATGGTCAGTTTATGTTTACTTTCATGCACTGTGATTCTGCAGTGCCATAATAGGCATGATCCACTGATGCATTTCAGCTGTTCAGAGTCTCAGATAGAGCATTACAGCTGATCAAAACCATCATTAATGCATTGTGTCGTAGTTGAACTAAACCATTTGTGCTTGCAGAAAAAGGCAGATGAGACATCGATGCACTATGTATGGTGAAACCCAATCAGGTGCAGGTTTTGTGAATTGCACGGCTTATGTTTAAAACGTCAGAGAATTGTTAAAAAATCTTGCTGCAGCTTTGCCTGACCTTTCTGCTCTTTCATCAGGAGCACCTGCAATGACACGGTATGCTCTCTCTTACCGTGACATCTTCCTGGAAACATGGTATAGCTGCAGGCAATGTTTCCTGGGTGGTGTGGGTGACAGCCAGATTGTCTGCAGAGTTTGCAGGCTGGACCTGCCTGTCTTGCATGGTTGCAGGTGACTATGCCTCATTTGGAGATGCACAAATTGTTTGTTGCACAAAAGGATTATGCTTTGAGCGTCATTTCTCACACCTTTTCCTGTTCTTCTCCAAAAGTCTTTTATATGTAGCCTGCCAGCTCATTTGGTTACATCTACATCCAAGGCTGCAGCTCATCTCTTTGTGGAGTACTGGATTAGCTCTCCTGGTGTTGTCACTAATGCAGTTGTAACACTGAAACACACCTGCTGTTTATCCCCTGACAGTGTCTACTGTGTCAAAACTGAGCCAAAGCACAACCATAGCAAAGCACTAATCTAAAGGTTAATTAATCTGCAGCCACATGTCTAGCTGGGTGGGATTCTTCTGAGGCAGGCATTATGAAGTTTGCCAGCCAATTTCATTAGCCAAACATTTCAGCAAAATCAAACACGATTCATAAATAGCCAAAATGCAAAAGAGGGTCTACAAGTGATTTAATCTCCTGCACATTTTATGCAAATGATATTGCTTTAAATGATTAATTAGCTGCCTTCTTTCCTTGTGTGTTAGCCAAATCACTGGATTCAGTACCAGTAATAGAGTAAAAGCACATTTTATGAAAAAAAAAAAAAACATAAGACTTAAAAGTCAATAAATTAAAATATAAGTTCACAGATATGTGTACATGGAACCATATCTGTACCTACTTCTTGTATTAGAATTTGATTCCAAGCCACTTGAAGTTAACATCTGGTAGTTAGTTACTAGCTAGTAGATTTTCAATCTATATTTAAGTTATAAGGTTATAACTGTCAGACTTCGCTGCACTGTATCTTTCTTTTAAAGAACTGGATTAATCTCAAAATATGGATTTCTTTAACACTGGCAAATAAGATAAACCTGAAGCAAGAAGGTAGAAATGCCAGTGAAGAGTGATAGGACATGCATACTTTTTTCAGTTTTCTGTGCACTTTTTTTGTCATTTGCATCATTTTGCAAGTGTGGCTGCACTACGCTAAGAACATGCAAAGCCCAGAAGAAGTGTCATTGAATCAGTATGTGTAGCTGTAACTGTCAGATAGCTACACATGCTGATTCAATGACACTTCTTCTGAGCTTTGCATGTTCTTTTTAGACAATCATGAATGGGAAAAGAAATATTCATTTTGCCTATTATTCCCTTTTCCTAAGTTTCAGCTGCTCTGTCCATAACAAGCCTGTCTTGTCTCTACAACATTATCAATACTTTGCTTTACACTTGGCATTTGACATGTATATCTAATTCTGGAAAAACATCAATAGCTATTTAAAAATAAAAAATGGGTGGCAGTGCAGCACAGTGGTAAGGAGCAGGGCTTGTAACTGAAAGGCTGCTGGTTCAATTCCCTACTAAGCACTGCTGCTTTACCTTTGGGTGAGGTGTTTAACCCAGAATTGCCACAGTAAGTATCCAGCTGTATAAATGGATAACATGCAAAAAATGTTACTTATGTAAGTCACTCTGGAGAAGAGAGTCTGCTAAATGATAATAATGTAATGCGAAGAATACTTATCCAATAAAAAATACAGTTTTTTATTGAAAGGGTTTCATTGGACATAGCACGCATTGGGTCTAAGGCCCACAGAAGGCTGATATGTAAATATTAGCTGTGTCCAACCAAACATTTTTGATTAGTTTAATTTTCTGCAGAGATACAGTCATCAGCCTTTAAGCACAATAATCCTAGTCTGTGAACACGGCTCCAATTCTAGCTACTAAATCCCCTTAATGAATCTACTATATTTGTCGCAGGACTGTTTCTGTCTTCTGTGTTTAGCCAACAAAGAGATACATGAAAAACAAATACTCCTGGCTTCCAGCCTTTTGGGTGGTGGCCTTCTGGAAGGGGTGGGAAGGTGAGGAGGGGAGGCAGGGGGAGAGGGGGGGGGGGGGGGGGGGGGGGGGGGGGCTGCAGCCAAGTCTCCCCCCAACTGTTTCTCCATCAGTGGGTCATCTACTAAAAGGCAGAGGCCTGTTTACATTGCCCCCTAATCCACCCCCAGTGGAATTCCTCAGCTCTGCCCATGCAGATAAAACCCTCGGCTGCCGCAGACAAAACAAAAGCCACGCTCTCAGTGCCGCTTGGTTCGTCTCTGGTCCACCTGCAGAGCTGTGGCCATGACTGTCTTTTTTTTTTTTTTTTTAAAGTCCTTCCAGTGAATTGCGCTGGACAACTGGAACCAGGACTGTTGATGAAGCAGTTCTACTCTTCATACACCTCCATACTCCATGTATGTTGCCTGTGCTTGTGCTAGGATGAGATACTGGTGATGCCTGTCCTGTCAATGCACATGTGCAATGTGCCCTGCTAATTAGTATATCCCCATTCTTCTGGTTATGAGCGGGTAGTACAGACTTTCCACAATAACAAATGTTTTGCAAGAGATTTTCACAGGGACAATATATTGTTCATTGAATTGCATGTAAGTGACATTGATTCACTCTATTTGCGGATTAATGCAAAGGTGACAAATTTTGATAATAATAGAGTTGATCACATTTTTATAGTTTCCTTTGTTGATCTCAAGGAGCTTTACTACATAGGATAACTCACATCAAGCACCTCAGTGATGTATCACAGTTATTTTTCACCAGCACACTCATCCCACAGCAGATTAGGTAAAGAGGGAGTGATTTATTCAGCCAGTTATTCTGGGAATGATTAGTTGGCCAGGCTGAAATAACCAGGACATTCAATCTTCCTTGACAGCTACATGCTTAATTTTTTAAACAATCTTATTCCCACAACTGACTGGGTTTGTTAACAACATGTTGAGAATCATTAGTTTTATTTTAAAACCAGACACACATTATTCATTGACTGTTATTATTATTATTTAATAAACAACAGCTGATGTCCTTTGCTCTCTTTAGCTGAGGGCTTACTGTGAGAGGAATTTGGGATAAAATGAATGTGGTTGCCTCCTCTTTTGAAGCACATTCAGCCCAAATCACCGGGTGTATCCTGGCAGCCCACACTGAGAGCCGGGCTAATTGATTTGCAGTACTTTAATTGTCAAATATTTTACCCTGGAGACAAGATGACCACCACAAAGCCTTGAGCCTGCAGGAGGGCCTGGGAAATAGTGCCATATTTTGTCCTTCTGCCAGTTACAGCACAAATAAAAAAGTCCAGTATTGTCGCAGGCCCAACCAGGCTCTGAACACTTCTCACAGGTGAAGATAAACCATAACTATATCCTTGGGAGACAATCTGTGTTCCTATGATGGAGAAATACATATAAATCTACTTCAGATCAACATCAACTAAAAATGAGATGACTGGAATACAGTTTGACAGGTCATAGGGATAATTCAATTATATAGACAAAGACCACAAATCTATACAGTATACAGGATATTTGTTGTGTCTTGGGCTTGCAAGTGTATCAATGTTGACAAATAGCTCTCATACTGAGAGTAAACTATGATCTAATCATGTTTTCTGAACAAATGATTGTTGATGAGCAGATCTGATACATGAGACTGTCATGAAAACATAGATAAACTTCAACATGTCATTGCTCATGTGGGAGAACCCCACCACCAACCCAGACCCGTTACTCTACAAACTGCAAGGGCGTGATGGGTAAAAGTGAAAGGGATCTCAAGTGAACTGTCTTGGTCTTCCATGCAACGGTCTTTCAATGTGCCAGAGAGCAAAGACATTGGCATTTAGACTTAAGACTAGAAATTGTTACTCAATAAATGAATCAATGCATGTGGTCCCTATCCTTAGTAAAGAAAATGGCCAGGGGGAGGGGACCACCACCTTATATTAATATAGACACTGTATACTTCAAAAACTAACAAAGTGGAAAAAACCACAAAGAGCAGTATACGCATTTCTATGTATTGCACTTTCTGGCAATAACAACAATGCTACTACTAGTACATTCTCTTAAGAAGACGTAGCACTAAAAAAATCCACAGGTCGAGATTTTTGTGCCGGGCGCCTGGCTATTGTAGTTTTTTAATGACGTTACAGCCGTCTCGACGGCCAGGAAACCGGAGGTGAGACTACAACTCCCGACAACATGGCAACGCTATCGCCGAACTTTCGGCACTGACTGGAAGCCTGTGACATGGTTGGTTACATTCTAATGATTGATTACATTCTAGCCAATTAGATCTTCTCAAGATCAGTTGTAGCTGGGCTACGGGCCGGCTTTTTGCCAGCTCACAGAAAGTGCCACGACTCCACAGACCGCGGCTACTCCGAGGTACTGATAGCTGGAGCCTGGGGAGAGATATTTTGTATCGGAGACAAGGAAGAAAGAAAAAGGACAGAGCTTTGAAAACACCGCAAGCACTACATTTGAAATACTGAAGCGGTATACAAGTACTACAGACAGTTGATAAGGTGAGGTTAAACAGTTTTGCTTTATATACAGTACTTAGCCTAAAATTGTGACTTTTTGTTTCTAGATATCCAAATATGAATCGGGATTTTATTGTAGCCAGCTAGACATTTAGCTTACTGGCAAACTAGCTAGTCAGCTAGCCCGAGAAATGAATTAAATGCAGCTCGAAAAAAGCTTGACTGCATGTTTTATGGGAGCCTGCTAACTTGAAAGTAGTTATTTGGTATCACATGTAGCCTATTATTAATACGTTTCAACAGGGAACTCTTCTGCAGGGACATTGACATGATGCAAACTGCAAAAGCTAACGGAAAATGCAATTGCTAGCTTATGTCTAGTCAGCAAAACTTTAGAAGGAAATGGCAACTTTTAATAAATTAATAGAATTGGGATGACTGGCTGATGATAGGTTTGCAACTTTTTAGGTAATGTTTAAAAACGTAGACGATCTAACCAAACAGAAATGTCAACAAAGTTGTGTATATAGTGTGTAGTTATTTTTCCAGTTGATCCTACTATTAAATCATCCTAAGTATTCAGTAGCTAGCTAACAAGTTGTTACTTTAATCACGGCGTCATGTGCTTGTGAAGTGGCTGAATGCACATTGATTTCCTCAATCCAACCTCTAATGTTACCTGAATTTTAGATAATTCGCTATTTTTCTTCGTTTGCTTGCTAACGGATTGTCTCTGTCCTTCCAACATGTATAGCTAAATGAAATGTACAATTTCATGTGGTCTTGAACAGTTTTTTTTGTTATTTACCTGGAAGCTAAAGAATGCATGCTTCTGTTATCCGGGAATGATTACGTGTTCAACTATCGCATTGGCAGCGGGTCAGCTTTAAAGGGCCATTCCTGTGGTCCTGCAACTTTTCACCGACGTAGGTTATCTGTACATTGTTACTTATTGTTTGGACTACTCAAGATGACTGAACAAGATTGTTTTCGCAGTTATATATATTTTTAAAAAATGTTAACCGAAATGATTAAAATATGAATTATAAACGAGCAGCCTCTTTTGATATTCTTTATGCATACTAATTTCGCAGTAAGCATTTCCTTACTTATTAAATTCGACCCTGTAAACGAAATATGCTAATTTTGGCTGCTGTAGACACGTAGCGTTGGGTATTTTTGGTTTGAAGCTCATCGTCCGGCCGCTCATATTGTTACGTTTCCATCATTCTCTCTAAGCAAGCAAAGAACTCAACTAATTATCCTATCAGTACGTCTAAGCAGTTATCATAAAAACTACAGAATATTTGTTCTAGACTTGACGTAGCCTGCTAATTGTTTTGCAGTGATGCAGCATGTTTTTTTTTTATTTTGTGTAAAAAAAAATGTATTTTGCTTGCTAATGGTCACATGTCGATTCCGTAGACCGTGGTACCTTGGTAAAAAAAATGAACTAGTAAGTAGTTATTTTTGTAAGAAGGTAGTCTGGATGGGTTTAGGGTGTACTGAAGATATGTTTTATTCCAATACTGTCAGGAACTGTAACTGTCTACTGTACATCTGTTATGTAAGAGGTGAGGTGCAGTATGGGGATTAACAGCCCAGAAAGAAGTGGCACAGGGTTCATTCTCTCCCACCCCTTTCAGGATCTGCTCACCTCCAGCCTCCACAATAAGAGTATGTTGCTTCTTTCCAAGTTTGATTATTATCTACAGTTGCACATTTCAATAACTGCTTCACTGCTGGCAAGCACAGAACTATAGCCCATAGTCTTACTAAAACACGCAGTTTGCAAATTCAATGAAACTGCTAAATGAAAGAAGAAAGATGCTGCTAAATGAAAGAGAGTTGCAGTTTTATGCAAACCAGAAAATTAAGTGAAAATGCTGGGTTGGGATCATAGTAAATATATTTGGTAGATTGAAATGGATAGTGTAGACGTATTAAGAATTTTTAATTACTCTGCACCAGACAGTGATTGATGTGTAGGTGTTGGATTGTGCGGCTTGTGTGCGTAATCCTACATTGAGCTTTGTAGAGTTGGTTAAGACCTCATATTCAAAGTGATGCAGCCACAGTCTGACGGCAGAGCAGGCACCATTGAAAAGCAGAGAGATTAAGCTTTCATCTGAGGTATGCTGTAGCTTTGTGTTGAGAGGGCATATTAAACTTACAAAAATTTAAGCACCTTTTTTGCAAAACGCCACTCAGAGCATGCTCGCAAGACTGACTGAGACTGGGCCAGATTGCATAACCAGAGTTTATTTTGTGAAGTACAATACAGTACAGAGGAAATATTAGCAAACGTACAGTTTGCTTTCCATTTCTACAAAATCCGAGTTTGATTTGTTTTTTTGCTACCTGTGGGCAGATTGTCGTTTAAATCTATTTGAAAAAAAAAAATCATTGTATAAGAAAAGTGGTGCTAGGAGGAGTATCCCCTCCCTGACCCCCCACTGTAACAGGAATGCCTCCTCCTCTCAGCTAAGGGTTAAAAAGCACCAATACCGGGGGCCAAGAATTTATGTGGACGCCAGCAAGATCCACAGTGCTCCAGTAGAAGGCAGTCTCCCCAGTAATAAAGGCCCACCACAGGGCAGCGATAGGCACAGCTCCCCGGCCCCCATGGAGGAGAAAGGTGGCCGCTCACCCAGGAATCCCTGAGGAATGTCCGGGGTGGGGGGGGTGGGGGGCGGAGCACGGAGCACTGAGGCCTGACGTGTGGGGAATATGTAGTGAGGAATGGTGAGTGTGTCCTATAGAGGGAAAGGGGGGGGGGATCAGCTCCATTGCCGACGTGTAGAGAGCTCAGACACAGCTGGAGAGGAGGGCCCAGCGTGGAGCCTTGCGTAACGTGGCTTCTCCAATGGGCGAAAGTGACTGAGGTTGCATTTCTTCATGAAAGGAACTTTTCTTCTGAGGTAGCCTGAAAAAGTTCTGGGGCTGTCTCTGCTTTTCCCAGACATCTGTTTTTTCTTAGGAGGTGCAAGTAGCTCGGAGCAAGCCGAGCGCTGAAGCTCTGTGTTTTCTTTGCACATTGTTGCTAACTGAGTAATTGAGATGTTTGCAGCCTCTTGTCTCATATCTGCCCACCACTTTATGGAAGACAGTGAAATAATCTAATTTCCGTGTTTCTTAAATATGAACACAGTAGATGGTGGAAGGTGAGGGAATTGTTAAGGCATTGTTTTTACACAAAAGGTTAACCATGGACTGCACTTCAAAATGAAAGAAATTCTCCTAGATAAGAGACTGTAAGTCTAAAAGGATACCCTAGTTAAATCGTTTTATGATTCATCATCAGAATGGAACACATACCAAATTTGTGATCTGTAATTATGCAGTGTTTTTCCTTAGGAGAGAGAAAAGCTTGGGAATGTGCTGCAAAATGACAATAAAGCTTTAGCCATCATGCTTGCTTATGGTGCAGCACTTTGATCAAAAGTACCTTAACAGTGATGCCTTGAAGAAACAGATTTTAAATTTGCATACAGAAATGTATTGAGTTAAATCGAAGCCTCTCGGATTAAATTGGAGCCTTTGTTGATTGAAGCCTTTGTCTCGAAATCTCTCCACTAATGAAATGCTTGTGGTGAGCAAAGTTGTCAGTGTTCAGGAATTTGTTGGGTTCCCCTGTGGGGTTTAACTCACTGAGGTCCCTCTGTTTCTGACATGGATGTTGTTTTTCCTCAGGCTTTGCACAGATATGGATATCTACGACCCCCAGACTCTTGGCATTGTGGTCTTCGGTGGCTTTATGGTGATCTCAGCCATCGGGATCGCCCTGGTCTCCACCTTCTCCATGAAGGAGACCTCCTACGAGGAGGCCCTGGCCAAGCAGCGTAAGGAGCTGGGCAAGATTCAGCCGGCTCGCCCCGAGAAGAAGAAGAAGGAGAAGCCGTCTGAGAAAAAGAGCCGCAACAAGAAGAAGGAGGACAAGCCCAACGGCAAGCTGCCCGAGCCGGAGAGAGCCCCCGAGGCTAGCGAGACGGTCAGCGACTCCGAACCCGAGCCCGCCCCCGAGCCCCCCGTCATGCCCGCCGCTGCCCCTCGCCCCGTCCTGGTGGAGGCGCCCCCCGCCCCCTCCCCCAAGGACAAGAAGAAGAAGGAGAAGAAGGTGGCCAAAGTGGAGCCCGCCCCCACCCAGGCTGCGCCCCCTCCGAAACCCGCGCCCGTGCTGGAGGCCGTCACCAAAGAAGTCCCCGTTATGGCTGTGCCCCCCGTAGGAGCCCAGCAGAGTGCCCCCGCTGCCGCCCCGACGCCCGCCAAGGTGGAGGAGCCCAAGGCCGAGGCTCCCGCCAAGAAGAAAGTGGCCTCTAAGAAGAAGGCTGAGCCGGGTGAGGGATCTATCCTTAAATGATTTATTTAGTATCACAGAGAATAAAGGAAATTACACACAGACATAATGTGTAGCACTGGTGCGGAGTAATAGAAAGAAATTATGGAGGAGAAGAAAGGAATGTGCCCACACATTGTTAAAATACTTCCAAGAGATTTATTTTATTTTAATGATTCATACTGGCAAGTTTACTTGTGAAAACCTGTCGACTCGCAACAAAATATAAGACAAGTTAGAATCTTTTTGAAAATGGTTTAACAAAAAAGCTTAATTTAAGATACAACACCATTCCTGGTGACAGTAAATCATAATCATGGAAATCGTAGGATTAAAGGACAATTTACATGCATTGCGTGTTGCAGTTCCCTCTTGATTTGATCCCAAAGGCCACTGTTTCTTGGCCTCATACCAGATTTTAAGCTGATCACTTTATATTTTAGGAGGCCACTCTAGTCTTTGGCTCTGGGGGAATGTTTGTTAAGATCACTGTGACCGGTCTGACATAAGCTGTTATCAGACCATCTGTTAAAATAAGCTTAATGATCAACACACAGATGTCGAGTGAAGGCCCATGTTACTATGTGCATGCAAAGTGAAAATATGTTATTGGGGAAGAGGTTGACAATAGGAGGGTACTTATATGAATGAGTATCATAAGAATGTCCTCTTTGGTCTGTTTTACATCATGATCTCCAATTTATGGATATTGGGTCTGTTTTCTACCCCTTGAGTGTGATCTTGATCTTTTGGACCAATCCTATGCTATTGTGCATTTGTCAATTTTGTACACTGGTCACTCATAGAGCAGCGTGCTTTGAACTGCCTCTCCCCCTGCAGTTTTAATGTGTGTGGCACCACAAGGCATGTAGCTCTTTTCCTTCAGCATCTAATATTTACATGAACTCTTTCAAATGTTGTTTCAGATTTCAGTTTTTACTTCATTGCTCAGTGACAGTTAATGAAGGGAAACCAATACAGAAACAATTACAGATACCTGAGGGAGCCTGAGTGTTTACCTGACTGTTTAAGAGTTCGACAGTCTATGAAACAAAAGTCATTGTAAAGTAGGATAAGAACTGGGACATGTAATTAGGGGAACCAGTGTTTTGTCCAGTAGCTTTCTTTAAAAAAGAAACGGGTTTACAGTCTAGGTGCGAGTGGTACATAAAAGGAAAAGGTTGTTTTGGGACAAGTCAGAACATATAGGACACACACAGCTGTCTGTGGATGCACACACCCTACCTCAGTGCACTGAAGTTGGCCTGCTGTGTAATTGGTTTATAAGCATGGATTTTATTGGCTGACGGAAGGCACCGCATTCCTGTCACTCTCATGAGTGTCTCGCTTCCAGACACGTCTTTTGCTTCCTCCGTGCGCAGGAATGAAGGGACTCCCAGTCATGCGGTAACCCCGGCGCAAACACGAGAAGCGGATGTCTTATTGGATCATCATAATGTACAGAGTTTTAATGAATCGCATCAGCTTGTCAAGTGAGCAACTAATGTGTTTTATGAGCGCATGATGCCGCTAGTGGTGTGCGGGTGGAGATAAGGGACAGGGGGGCCGTGTAACAGTGACAGAAGCCAAGAACGTACAGTACCAGTCAAAACGCACCTGATTCAGACAATGGGAAGCACGCATTCAAAGACATTTTTATCTAAAGAGTTATGCTTAAATGCTTGAAATTTGTTTGATAGACCAGTGTAAATAGTGAAGTTGATGCCTGTGTATGAATTTCTTTCCCAAAAAAAAAAAAATCATTTAAATAATATTTTTTGGCTGCCAAAGAAGCTTTGAAGAAGTTTTGACTTGTTTAACACTTTTCGTCTCTGCATGATTCCATTTGTGTTACTTCATAGTTTTGATGTCTAATATTCTAAACAGTGGAAAATAGTGAAAATAAAGAGAAAACCCTTCTACGAATAGGTGTGTCCAAACCTTGGACTGGTACTGTATGTATTCACAAAGTCTTGCACTCAGAGACCATGTTTCTCGAACAATCATGTTAATCGCTTGACGAAGTGAAAGGGTAACCAGCCCTTAGCCAGGGTAGAAGCAGTGTGGGACTCCAGTGCGGGCCAGCTGAGTTGTCCTCCAGACTGCACTTTAGACTGGCATTTGGACTCATTATGAGTCATTAGGACACTTACAGTGCTTTTAGTTTACAATAATTTACCCAAGGATCACACGGTGCCTGCCAATGTTGCTTTCTACCTCTTCTCAATTCATTGACCATGCTATTATCGAGAAGCTGCATGAAACAATTTGTAATGGTGAGGCTAGTAATGTGGGAGCTGGCATTTTTTTTTAAACACAGAGGTTCTGCGTTTTTGCTTGGCTTTTGCTCTGCCTTGGTGCTCGCTGGCCCTGGCCTATCATTTTGATCCAGCTCCGTACAATTAGAGCCGAGGCTCGGTGCCACGAGCGGAGCTCTCGCTGACTCCGTAGATCCGTCGCCAGATGCCTTGAACGCGGCCGTGCTTCTCCGGGGCAGTGGAGCGCCGGGGTTGTGTAATTACAGGGGAAACAAACGCTCCCATTCGGTGGAGCGATCGCGCTGTCTGGACTGGGTACAGCCGCGAGGAGGCTGATCTGATCAGGCATGCAGCGCCGGAGAGGAACATGAAGGAATGCGAGGAGCGGTCCAGCGGCGGCGGCGGCAGCAGCAGCAGCTCCGGTTAAACGGAGCATGCGCTAATGGGGCCGTTCAGCCTAATTCCCAGCCACAACCCGGCAAGTTACTCCCGTACTCTAATCCTCTCCCAGCTTAATTGCTTTTGTGAATATTGCAGTCTTATCTGCCAAAGCCACTTTATCGTTTAATCAGACGCTTCTTGGACGGTTTGCCCCTGTTCAGAATGTGACCGTAGCCATACGACTGTTGAATTATTCACTGCTTTGTGGAAATGCTACCCAAGGTGGTAAGAGATTTCTTTTTTTTTTTTTAAGGAGCGTTAAAGCCTTTTTTTTCAATATTGAAGTATTACCGGCACAGATCTGCAGAGCCTTGGAAAGGATTCTGCGTAGTGGAGCAGCGTGTCACACTGCTTGCCTGGGAATGCGGAGGAGCCCAAGCACATGAGAATCCCGGAGGAGGCGTTTATGACTCATTACATTCTGTCCGCATTCTTTAACTCTTTACTTCTTTTTGTACCCCACAATACAGTGTAATGAACTAACTAGGAAAAAAGAACATCACAGCCTTGTTTCTCTTAACCTCAAGGCTTTGCCCCTATTCTGTACAAGAAGGGGCCAATCTTTGCTTGTTAGCAGCTTTTAGCTTTAGTGCGTTTTAACGCACTTGTCACATTTAACGCAGTACCCTTCTGTCATTTTTGCTGGTGCCCATGGGAGAAATTGTCCTGTTCTGGGTCAGGTACAGTAATGGCTTGGAATAATACAATGACTGCTTTGCTTGTGCGTACAGTATAACTTTTACAAAGCACGGTGCGCACTATGTTTGCATGCATTAGTATAGGATTTTTCATCGGAGTCCTCCAGATCTACTCCTTGTTTACCAAGCAATAGTAGGAGGGTTATTAAATGTGTACCTTTTAAACAGTGTGAATGAATCAACTGTTCATTTTTTCCTGTGCAGACTGCATTGAATTTTATTCTGCATGCCCTACAGTGGGGTACTGAGAGACCTTTTTTTTTAACTAGGCTTTTACATAATTTACGAGGATATATATTTGTTATGCTCATTTCCAAAGAGCTGTTTTCATATTGGAGAGGCAAACGTGGCAGAGCCACGTGAGGAAAGGCTGTTGAAGCACTGCAGGCTAAATTTCTCATTCAGGAAGCACAGCTTTTTTACCGATAGGGGAGACTTTTTTCAATTTGATCAAATATTTATAGTGTATTTTTTTTCCTGCTTAGTAAATCAAATGTGATTACAGTTTGATTACCATATTTGTATGTGTTGTATGTACACAGAAGCAGAGTCCTTTGGAAACTTCAAACCAATTCTCTTTCATTTCAACACTCTCACTGTCTCACTCTCTGTAATCCCCTCTGTCTGTGTCATCATCCTGGCTGTATGAGTGAGTCCGGATTGGTGTGTAATTCCTGCCACTCCTCTCCCACGGAGAAGGCCTGCAGTAGCACTTCTTCCTCCAGCTCTGGGACTCGGGTGGGGTGGGGGGGGGGGGGGGGGGGACGGGACTCCGTTACTGTTGCATTCCTCGCCCGTTACATCACTAGGAAGCCGAGGTTTTACAGGCGTTTCACTGCAGATTATCACTCGTCGACTGGACGGTGCTCCAGCAACCACAACAAGCAGGGGTGGGACTCCAAACGGGAGGGCGGCTTAGTGGTAGCGGTCGTAATGCTGCAGGGCCCTGCCCAGCTGGCA
Organism: Megalops cyprinoides; assembly: GCF_013368585.1. Taxonomy (NCBI): domain Eukaryota; kingdom Metazoa; phylum Chordata; class Actinopteri; order Elopiformes; family Megalopidae; genus Megalops; species Megalops cyprinoides. The sequence goes on from NC_050597.1 coordinate 9,966,195, forward strand.
CCCGGCACCTTTAACCTGCTCCGCCTCACTCCAGACCCTGCCCAAGCCCAGATGCCAGTGGGGAAGGAGAGAAGCATTTCTCTGATTGACTCAGACACCAGTTCATTTTAAGGAAAGGATTTGATTGTTGTTATTTATAAGACTGAGTGAGTTTTTTTTGAGCAATTGAGATGAACTGAGTCAGTGTCAGAATTGTTAATGGTTATATGAAGGGTAGTCTACTACTTTGTACACTGCACCCATGAAAGTGTAAGTAACCGTCTTAGATCACGTCATCCAGAAATTTCCTCAGGTGAATCATTCCCAGGAAATCCCTCAGTCTGAAGTTATTGTTTTTCAGGCTGTCTAGTTTTTTTGGCTTTGATTGTGTTTGTTTTTAGTTTTATCTTATGGTTCTATCTAATTATTCGTATTGTATTAATTATTTAATATTTTATGTGTTGACCCCAGGAAGATTAGTGGCTGCTGAAACGAAAGATAATGGGGATCTGAACGAAGAACAAAGGTGGGCCAGTTTTGAATGGTTGGAATTGGCTGTCTCTGCAGGACATATATTAAGATGGGTTCTGTGGCTCTCGAGCAATTTGGCAGACTTTAATGAGGAGGGGCTGGTTTACGACAGTATGCTTCACCATGGAAAACCGCGCTGGTGACCCGTTTCCCCACTGAAAGTGGGCTGGAAAACTTTACCGGGACTTTCCACTTGCTCAGTTGGACAGTAAGTTCAATGAGTGCAACGGTGATTTGAACAGCATTTGCATCTTGGGTCTTCACCCTGCAGAAAGGAGCCGGAGTTGCTTGCCATGTCTCCAAGCTAATATTTAAATAAACCCTTCCAAGCTAAATTTATGCTTGGAACTTTTAGTGCTGGGATTAAAGAAAATTACTTGATAACGTGTCCACTGCAGTTGGCTTGCGTCATTGGTGCCTTTTCAGAAGACAGTTCTTGGTGGACCAGCTGTTGATTGCCATAAAGGTTGGCAGTATAGCATAGTGCTAAGGAGCAGGGCTTGAATTTGAAAGGCTTCTGGTTCAATTCCCTGCTGAGGCATTGCCGCTGTACCCTTTGGAAAGGTATGTAATGCAGAAATACCATAAAATTGGCTGTATAAATGCATAAAACTTGTAACCTGTGTAAGTCGCTCTGGAGAAGTGTCTTCTCAATGCCAACAGTGTAATGTAATGCAAAGCGCGATTTGTGACATCACAAAGAAAAAGAAACATGCTTTAAGCACCCCAGATCTCATGAATGGAAAAGTTTTTGTGCCTGCAGTTCTGGCTCAGCACTTCTCAGAGGCATGACTGTACAGGCAGGTCAGAAGGATCTACAGCAACTCTCTGGCTCTCTCAGACATTAAGCCTCACCGTGCAATAGTAATGTTTTGTGCTCTCACTGGGACGGAGCTGCGAAGATCAGATCACACAAGTTCATTATAATTAACTGATTCTAATCTTCCTTGCCATACTGCATTCGGTCTAATCCTCCCTAAGAAGGGTGAGGTTGTCTGGGGCAGTGGGCAAAACCAATTGAGTGCGGTTGGGGTGGGCAAGCATACATGTTGGGCAGCAGTGTGGCACGGTGGTAAGGAGCTGGGCTCGTAACCGAAAGGTTGCTGCTTCGATTCCATACTGGGGCACTGTTGCCGTAACCTTGGGCAAGGCACTTAACCCAGAATTGCCTCAGTAAATATCCAGCTTTATTAATGGATGAAATTGTAATTCGTTCTGTATAACAACTTCTGCTAAATGACAATAATGTAATTTACTGTAAAGCACGGAACTATGTACACTTTTCCCCTCCAACCATTTGCTGAGCTCTCTCAGGGCTACAAGCCCCCGTTATAACCCAGCGCCTGGGAAAGCGTAATCGTGCGGCGTGCTCAGGTGGGCGAGCTGTAGAGGTCTCTGCTGAGCGGGCTCTGCGGAGCGGCTGTGGTTCTCACACATTGCGGGCACTCAGCAGGGCGAGCTCCCTGCCCAACTGTCCAAACAACCTCCTCGCACCAGCTGGCTTGTTTTGTTAGCAGACAAATGCGTTCAGTGCCTGAACAATGGGGGTCTCTCCGTGCCCGGCGTGCCTTCTCAGGACAGTGCCACCCTGCCCAAGCCCCGGCACCGAGGCCGCGTTGCCCGAGGCGTCGTGGGACAAGGCCGGTTGACGCTGAGATTTGAGTCCCGCCTCTTACATCAGTCCGCTTTCTCTCATTGGTCAGGAGCCAATCATGTCACTTATCCTGAACTCCTTTGTTTTTTGTCAGTTTCTCCGAGTGCTATCAGAAATATTCACTGCATCGCTTGTCTCAAGTGCTCTCTCCTTCCAGCTGCACACTTGAGCGCTAGTGCTTGATTTTCAGCCTGGCATGATGAAAGGGTACTCTTGTTTTGGTACAGCGTTGAATGCACTTGAGCGCAGTGTTTTGGGTTCGTGAGCGTAACCTTTTCTGACAGCAGCAGTGAGGTGTGATGGACTGGCAGATGTATGGAGATGGTTCTTGTGAGGTCATTCAGCAGAAGTAGGTTGACTCCTGCATACCCTGATGAAAGAGGCATCAAAGCAGCTGTCTGTCAGATGCTTCTGTCAGGCCTCTCTTATCCCACTGTATCCCGTTGAGGGGAACCATTTTGACCTGAGCCCTGCTCAGACACCTAGACTGGCCTGGTAGACAAGGCTCACAAGGTTCCCTTAGTCTTTGAAAATCCTTGAAAATGTTTTTAATGGCTTCATTACATTACATTACATTACATTATTGACATTTAGCAGACTCTATTATCCAGAGTGACTAACACAGGTTACTATTTTTTACATTACTCATTTATACAGCTGGATATTTACTGAGGCAATTTTGGGTTAAGCACCTTGCTCAAGGGTACAACAGCAGTGCCCCAGTGGGGAATTGAACTGGCAAATTTTTGGGCACGAGTCCTGCTCCTTACCGCTATGCTACACTGCCATTTCCCGCTGTCTTTGAAAGGTCATGGGAAGCTGCCCAAAGGAAATGTCCACCTTTCCTACTAACTCAGTAGCATCATATCATTTACTATCTTTCAAGTCTAGCAGTGAGCTGATACTGCTAGCAGATAGGCACGCTTTTTGGCTTGTACGTTATGTCTGCTGTCAAAAGTCAATGAAGGCTTATTTGATTCCAAGAGCACCTACTGCATGTTTATATCTGTAAAAATGGAAAATATTTTCAGTTAAAAGTTTCCCATATTTTATAGGAGTTGCGGCAAAAGTATTTTGATCATATCCTTAAATCTTATCCTCGTAAAATCTCTATCGAATAATCTATTTTATATGAATCGATGCTTTGGAATCCTTGGTTTATCTTGTTTTCTGCTGCTGTTGATCGTACCTCTGGCACTCAAGCTGGAGAATAATCTTTCATTAATTTATGAAACTATTTGTAATACAAACAATGTCTTTGTAAGCTAGGTAAAATGCAGGATAAAGCTGTTTGCTGTGCTTACCAGTTTGAGTAAGTCTGTTGTTTGATTGCTCACCCGAGGCTCCCCGCACTTCCATTGCATGCTTGCATTGTGCCTTTGAGAAAACCTGTCCTCCTTCCCCATTCCTCCTGCTTGTAACCAGGCCGATACCAGATTATGGCCACTGCATGTCCTAGTTGGGTCTCCACGGCAGTGGGGTGGGTGGGGGGGAAGGGGCGTGTCTCCAGTGCTGCCAGCTTGTATTGTTTCACCGGAGCTCTGTTGCTCCTGCGCTTCTCGCTTACATGGCGCAGAGGGAAGGAACAGCGGAAATCGCTGCTGTAACGCAGCGCACTTCATCATCCTCGCTGGCCGTGTGGGCCGTCTTTGCCAGTGAGCCAGTGGCGCCTCGTTTGCAGCTCAGCTTTCACAGTGGATGAAAAGCCCTGCAAGTCGTATGCGCCGAAATAGGCGTTATATATTACATTACATTACATTACATTACATTACAGTCGTTTGGCAGATGTGCTTATCCAGAGTGACTTATGTTACATTTTTTTAAGTTTTATCCAATTATAGAGCTGGATATTTACTGAGGCACCTGTGGGTTCTGCCCCAGTGGGGTGTCAAACCAGCAATTTTTTGGTTACAAGTCCTGCTCCTTATCACTATGCTACACTGCTGCTCCAATTACGTGGTCTTGATGCACTTTGTCCTAATATGTGTTCTGTTCTCATTGAGACAGGTAAATTCATGTTCCCTTGTATCATGATGCTGATAATCTCTCTACTTAGCAAGGTGTTCCAGTCCCCCCCAGGCAGGGTGTTTTAAAACCGGTAGATTTAATGATGCCGGTGAGTACGACTCTGCTTCAGTGAACTAATGTGTCCCTTCTCTCTCTCCGTAGCTGTGGCGGCAGACTCCGTGGATGCGCCCCTCTACCTGCCGTACAAGACGCTGGTTTCCACGGTGAGCAGCATGGTGTTCAGCGAGGGCGAGGCACAGCGGCTCATCGAGATCCTGACCGAGAAGACGGGCATTGTGCAGGACACCTGGCACACGGTAGGGCAACCCGCCTGCGGCTCTCACTGCTCTTTTCGCTCTCTCTCTCTCCAGCCAACATGCAACAAAATATCAAGGCTTTCCCACACCATCATTTCAGCATGGTTAGTGCAATGGATCTTGCACAATAAGTGTCTGAAAGTTGAACGCAAGGAAAATTTGTGAGTTCATTTGGATGCTTTCTTTTGTTAAGTACTAATGTCTTTTTTTGTGTATTGTATAGTTATATGTATTTATTTTGTAAATTGCAGTAAATATCAGGAAAAGCTATGATGAACCTACAAGGAAACGCTGTTTATGGCATATTTACAGCAAGGAAGGTTCTTGGTCTTGAAGTACCTGTTGAGAAATATCGAGTTTTCCCCCCTCACACTCTCCTCAGGTTTCTGCCAAGAAGTGGAGGTGCCTCCTAATCCTCTGCACTGCATAAACATCATTACCCATCTGATACGTACATCTGTCTGGACGCTTTTTCAGGCCCTGCTGAGCACAAAGTCTGGAATGCCTTGATATCGGTTGAGGCCAGCCTCATATGACAGTCCTAATTTAAACTAAAGCGGGTGACTCTTTCAGTTGTTTCTACCAAACCTTTGTTTATAATGCCATGGGGGTTTCATTTTGATTTTTTACAAACTTCAGACATGTTATGTCTGTCCGTAGACTGTAAGGCTGTTAAGTCCACCTGTATTTTAATTGCAAAATACCCCCGAGCCCCTTTGCCAGAAATATGGATCGATGCCAGGGTGTTCATTGAGCCAAGGGGGAATGTAAGTCATTGCAGATTGATGCCGGCTGAGTGAATCGCACCCAGACTCAGCCAGGCAGGCCACAGGGCCCACAATGTAGCCCCGGTGTGAAGGAAAAAGAGGGAACCATTCGCATGCTGCTCAGGCCTTCAGGTTACAGCAAAGGCTGTCCCGTCTTAGAGGGATTAAGGCTGAAACTGCTTACGTTTTATATTTTGCTACTTACAAAGTGCATTTAATGTAGTGGCATGAAAGACTGTGCAGGACACTACCGCCTATGTTCCACTTGGATACTGCCTGTGTTGTTTGTCTGGAGGGGCGGCTGCTGGCCAGCTCAGAGGGGGGTTAAAAGGGAGGATGAAGGATGTAAACCTGCTCCTTACATTCCATAAATACTGTCATCAGTCCTCTCTGAGGATTTTCTTCTGGTTGTGTTCTGTCATGTGATTAGATTCACAATTGTTGTTTTGCCGAAAAATGTAACCTACTCCTCACGTTCCTTCTGCCTGCCTTCCTTTGCCGAAATGTCGACTGTGCAGTGTCACTTCTTCCTTGAGAGCGTTGTTTCTTGTTTTGGGGTTTGTTTTTCGGTCGTGCCGCCCGAGTGCGGCTAGGCGCTGGTGACGTCCCGCGTCTGCGCGGCTGACGGTCCTGCTGTGTGTCTCTGTGATCAGGCCACCCAGAAGGGGGACCCTGTGGCGGCACTGAAGAAGCAGCTGGAGGAGAAGGAGAGGCAGCTGGCCGCCGAGCAAGAGGATGCAGCCGCCGCCAAGAACCGCCTGAGGGAGCTGTCCAAGGTGAGGCCGGGGAGAGACCCAGCGGGAATCTGTGTGTGTGTGTGTGGGCGCATGCATGTGTATGTCCAAGTGCATTATGCACCAAAAGCCATCTAGAGTATCGACAAAGCGATTAGGTTATACAGACCCGATCCCACACAGACCCAGAATGTGCTGGGTGTTACAGTGGCTAAAGCCACCCATGACACTGTGAGGGAACAGATTTTATAAAGTAATGCAGTGAATATCTGTTTTTAATTGATTCACTCTGTCCTTTTTTGCACTTTCTGCTGCATGCTATATCTGCCATCTGATATGAAGACGTTTGCATTCATATAGTCACATGTGTTAGTACGCATCTCAAATAGAAGTGGGGTGTCACTTCAAAAGGTGAACCTCTTGTTGTACTACAAGCACATGCAACAGACTGTGCTCAGAGACATTTGAGGACAGTGTAGGCACAGACGGGTGTGTATGCGGAGCCCTGTGTGGTGGCAGTGACGTCACCCCTCTGTTGTCCCTCTGCAGGAGCTGACTGCGGAGAAGTCCAAGGTGGCGCAGGTGGAGACTCGGCTGAGCTCGCAGCTGAGCACTCGGGAGCAGGAGCTGGTGGCCCTGCAGGCCCGAATGCAGGCCAGCTACCAGGACCATGTGACCGAGACCCAGCAGCTCAACGCCAAGGTTAGAGGTCACTGGGACTAGCATTTGGCTGAGGGGGTCAATGCTATCAGCAGTGCAAAGCAGCACTCATAACATGAGTGTTAGGGCTTCACACTGATTTTTGCCCTGACTGAACTAAACACTAAATTACTCCAAGAAGAAAATTGTGTTGTGTGTAGAGTGTAACAAGTCTGTGGAGTAATGGGTAATAGAATTGGTGATATTATTAATGATATTATACAAATCTCAAGGACAGCCGGTAAAGTGTGTCATCTTTCAGCTGTGTGTTAGTACGACTGAACTCCCTTCACGGTTCCTCAGGTTTTGTGAACTGTGCACAGTGGGCTACACAAACCCGGAAATGACCTCTCCTGACCTCCCTCTCTCCCTTTCCCCAAAGATCCAGAACCTGCAGGACCAGCTCGAGAAGGGACCCAACGCTCAGCTGGCCCGGCTGCAACAGGAGAACTCCATCTTGCGGGACGCCCTCAACCAGGCCACCAGCCAGACGGAGAGCAAGTGAGCGTTGCCATATTCCTGCTTCCTCTTCAGGGAACCTGTCACAAGGGGGCGATAACACTCCTGTCACCGAGGGCATCTTACCTAATCACTTTCTAGTCCCCCTATGCCTTACTGAGGTTTTTTCCTCCTCTGGCACTATGGGTAATATTAACAGCTGCTGAGAATGACTTCATCTTTGAGCACACAACATTATTTGGTGTCTGGTCCCTGAGGAACAGTGAGCATTGAAGCTGGGTGGTAACTGGGTCATGCCCAGCTCCCTGACCTAGACTAAATGCACGTCATATCATGTTGGCCCCGTGTCTGGTAGCAGGGGAGGGGCATTAATCGTCTCTTCTGTTTTATCACGGAGCAAGAACAAATGTGGTTTAGAAAGCATGCTTGAGGATCTGTTAAAGGTCTTGGCATCAGTTTTAAGGCAAATAGCCCAATCAGTGCAGCAGGACTGTAGAGTGGGACTGCGGAGACTGTTGGCTTCCCAGTAAAAAAGCTCTGCTGTTTGCGTTTACAGGACTTGCGTCACTTCACCTACTTAAACCGACTCAGTTTATGCTGTCTAACGGCAGTCTCCTCCCTTTCCTGTAGGCAAAACGCGGAGCTGGCCAAGCTGCGGCAGGACTGTGCCAAGCTGAACATGGAGCTTGGGGAGAGGAACGAGGCCCTGCAGGCGGAGGAGCTGCAGAGGAAGGCCCTGGAGGCCAAGGTGGCGGCTGCCGAGATGCAGCTCGCTCAGCTGCAGGTGAGAACAGGAACTCCCAGCCCCCCTCAGCCCCAGTGGAGTGCTGTGCTCTGATTGTTGACTTGTTGAATGTGAATGTAAAGTCCTTTATGTCGTTGATGGCTGGCACACAACAAACCTTAGTCTTACCTGCAAAGTCAGTCCAGAAACTGCAAAGCGGGGGTGCTGGTAAATGTATCACCACCCAAACTTTTTACATTCAAATTTTGGGATCCCATATGACTGCCATAAAGTTCTCTTTTTTCATTGGCTGTTGGCAACCCATCTCATGAGCTCTGCTCAGTAGATATCTGGCCAGCTAGAATATATTTAGATAGGGCTTGCTGTGAATGTAGTCGTGACTATTTAGACCTGACACATTAGATGAATTGAAAATGCATTTCAGAGTGAAAATCCTCTCTGAGTCTAGTTTGAGCTGAATCGGTGCCAGACTCGTAGAGTGTGTACGAGGTCTGTTAAGGCAGCACATTGGTTGCCTGTCGAACAGATTCAACAAGCATGCAGTTAGATTCCCCCCCCCCCCATAATGGGACTGGTTGCATCGAGTTGGAACATTTGACCGCTGCTGTAGCCGTGCAGCTCTGCACGGGCCGGTGGAATGCCGCCTCGCATTAATGCCTCCTGAAAGCGGCTCGGAATGTACACGTACGTTCCGCCGAACCTGCCAGTGCCCACGAGCCAACCAAACGGCCGCTCCCCCGCGCGGCAGGATGGGCGTCATTACGTGGATACACTGCGGCCCTCGGCTGGGGAGAGTGAGTCAGCGTTTCTCGTAGGCCAAAGGGTTGCCTGTCCGATCAATGGTTAACCACCCCCGCCTGAAGTGTTTTTATCGCTGTTTATTATGCAACTCCCTGTCTCATCAGAGGTTTTACACCACTCTCCTAGTACACAGTCCCTCCTGTCTTTTGGCCTTCCCTGCCGTACCTCTGTTTATTGTGTTGTTTATCTGTCGAGTTGTTTTGCAGTATTTTAACAAGGTCATTCAGAGTTTGAAGATGATTTTCTTATGACTTCTGACGCCGTTTCAGCTTTGATCGTGGCGACTCCCTCTTCTGGGAGATCGAGGGCGGATTGTGAGGTGTGGAAAAAGTGACGCTGTCTCTCAGACCTGTGGAAGAGAGCTGAGGCAGGGTTAGAATAACGGCTGGCACAGCTGCGGCGTGTCCTCCCTTTCCTCCGCTGGCGGGAGGGCGCGGACCAGCGTGCCACAGTGTGCAGGGTGTGACGGGCGCGTCTCCCTGTCCCCCTCCAGGCCGAGCAGGCGGAGAGTGACCGTGCCCTGCAGAGCCGGCTGGAGGAGGTGAGCGAGGAGCTGAGGAAGAGCCAGAGCAGCAGCAGCGCCCTGCAGGCCGACCTGGAGAAGGCCCAGCAGGAGGCGGCCGCTCTGGAAGGTCAGTGTGTAACACCACCCCTCCCTCACCACCACCACCACCGTCACTACCGCCACCCCCCTGCCCTTAACACCACCACCACCAGCATACAGGCCTGATTACTGACCAATACTTTATACTACATACCGTACTACATAGATACTACATACTAATGAGGATACTAACTAGTTGCCACTCACGATTGGATAGGTTTCTGTTTGATTCCATGAATTTTTTGATGGCTGGGGCTTTCATGTTCTGTCATTCGAGGATCCAGGCAGAATACTTTGAATATATTTCACTGGTTCATATTAGCGAGTTATTGATGTCCCATGATGGAGTCTCACTTGCCCTCTGCCAGTTTAAGTGGTAGGCTAACTTTGTCATAACGCCCTGACCGCTCAACACTGTGGCTGTCCCGCAGAGCTTCAGACGCGTGTGGCCGGCGTAGAGGCGGAGCTCAAGGACAGGTGTGCCCAGGTGGAAGGCCTGCAAGCCCAGCTGAGCCAGGCGGAGGCGGAGAAGGCCCAGCTCCAGGAGCAGATGGGCACCATCGAGACCCTGTTGGGAGCGAGCCAGAGCAAAGAAGTGGAGGGGGAGACAGAGGTGAGCTCCCTCTACCCTGGCACAGGGAACTGCAGTTTCACGGGTTTGAATCTGAACCACAGTCACGATTCATATTCATAAGGCTGATTCATCAGTCATGAGACCGCACTTTGAAGCAGATGATACTGGTATCACTTTGAAAGAAATATGACACAGCTGCTTGTGTCTGGGGTAAATGCTCTTCTTTTCAATTTCATGTAAATTGCAGAGTTTTTTGGCTCTGCAGTTCGTGCCAGAATGCCTACAGAATTCAGAATGTATTTATTCGCTTTTAGTATGTGGATGTGCGTGTGCGCTCCATCCAACTGAATCTATTCCATGTGCTGCTGAGGAAACCATGGAAAAAGCAATTCACAGTGTAACAAAGAGACGTTTCTCCTTTCAGAGAGTTTTAATAACGTCCATTACTCCAGAGAGGGTGGTTGTATAGCTTTTAGTCACTGAGCTTATTTTAGCTTGGCATTAAAAGCGCTAGCATTGAACTTCAAAAAAAATTCTTTTTGGAACCCCATTCTTTTGATATCTTTACTTCAAATGTTGCCTCAAACTAAGCCACTTTCTCTTCATATTTCAGCTGCCCACCAAATCAGCAGAGACCGGGGACCTGCAAAAGAGGTTTGTTTAATTAGTTTGTTCAATTGAATAAGTTTAAGTATAAGTATATTTAGGCTGTATTTATTCAAATGTACTGCTCTTTCAGCCTGAAGGAGAAGGAGGACCAGGTGACGGCACTGGAGGAGGAACTGCAGAAGCTGAAGGCGGATGTGGTGCAAACAGAGAAGGCAAACACAGTAGGTCTCCCGGCTCAGTTAAATCCAGGCGCATAATCTGCTGAGCAAACATCCCATTTACTGTCTGCCTCATCCTCAGAATGCCACCCTTTCCTGCCCGTCCCTTCAGGATCTAGCCCTCTGATCTCTGAGGATTTGCGATCTGAATTATTGTCACGTGCCCCTGGGTGCAAAGTGTGTAAAGTGCCGCTGCTTTGCGCTTTTTAGTTAACGTGTTTCCTAACGGCTTTTTAAATGGATATTTTTAGGCAGCAGACAACACGACAGAGGTGGAGCAGCTACAGAACAGGTACGTTTGGATCATTAACTCTGGGGTTTCAGTTTTCGGTCGATCATGACCTTTTTTAATGAAAGTATTGTATTTACAGTCTTAAGGAAAAAGAGAACCAGGTGACGTCACTGGAAGAAGAATTGCAGCAGTTGAAACATGAACTGGAGAGAGTTAAAAGCACACAGTCTGTGAGTTTCCTACCCCGCTGAAGCTCCATGCATCACATGCGCTGATTATTCATGGAATTCCAATTTGCTTTCAATCTAAGCTTTTTCACCTGTTTCTAACACATAGGGTTCTCAAATAGACAAACACTGGATGTGTTTTGTTGAATTGAATCTGGTGCTAGTAAGATTGCAATGATTCCTTTGCTTAATAGATAAGCCAGAAGTCATTGTTATGCTGTTCCTATTGTCACCATATTTTCTATTATTTTTTAGCAACCAGACAGCACAGCTGAGGGAGAGCAGCTACAAGACAGGTATATTTAGATATTCTGCAGCCTTTCTGCTTAATCCCTTTTCATCCTTGATGCTTGTGTATGTTGCTTACTCCTAACTATGGAGCGTGGCTTTGTTCACCAAAACTGTTTTAGCTTCTGAGCTGCATGTGAGATCTACACATAATCAACATCATTCACCATAATCGTTTGATTTTGGCCTTTCAATATGGGAATGACAAAATCACAAACATCAGGATTTATTCCCAATAAGTAAAAAAAAATCCCTCCTTTGAAAGCAGCTTCACCTATTTAATTAATTACCAAAAATGAGACATACATTCACACATACATGCACTTACATTCGTAAGTTCAGCTCTGAAGATGCCTCAGCGTCAGCAGCACTTGGGCAGTAAGTGATACTCCCATCAGCTGTAACGCAAGCTGCTGCACTGGCTTTCTGTAGAATGACGCATACAGAAAGTGGGGCGAAAGGAGCCAGGCTTTTGTCAGACCCAGCGCTGCATTGTTCTGTGCCTTTCTCCTCCAACTATAAATGTATCGTTTGTACAGTGTGACGGAAGAGGAGAAGCAGGAGGTGTCTCTGGAAGGACAGCAGGAAGTCAAAGAAGTGGAACAAGTCAAAGACACAGACACTGTAGTAAGCTTCCTGCATGTGTGAAAGCTTCACGTGTTGGAATTAACTGCTCACTTTGAGCTCCAGAGTTGTTCCTGCTCATAGAACTTAAGTCTTAACTTAACTGGGCATAACGTTTTTCTGTTGTCTGGGACTTTGTGTGACTTCCTTTTTAATAATGTGTAATGTTATATATTTTTTTTCTTATCACAAACAAGGTAGAAGAACAAAGTAGATTAAATGGAAAATGACTCTTGCCATGTTTCCAGTCAATCCTAATGGATTTTATACTTTTGTTGCAGCTTGACAACACAGCTGAGATGGAGGAGCTACAAAAGAGGTACATTTTAGTTTTTCTGTGCCTTGGAGTTATATCCTTTTAGCATCAGTAAGATATAGTACTCGTGTAAATTGGCTTTCAAGTGCAATTAAATGGCACTTTATCAGGCTTGGTGCTGAGGTACTAATTCCACTATTTTCCGATGTTTGAAATGTTCTCCTGTTTCAGTCTTAAGGAAAAAGAGAGCCAGGTGACATCACTGGAAGAGGAGCTGAAACAGCTGAAAGAGCATATGAAGAGTGAGAATAATGTAAGTGTCCTCTTCTTTTTTTGAGGACTGGCACATTTAATTCACTCTGTAGAGTGAATCTCCATCATGCAGGTTTTGCTACATTAATATGTCTGCTGTACCACTTCTATCACACAAAATGACGATGTTGGCTAGCTGAAAGACAGAGTAAGCAGGTTGTTTGGTAAAATATTATTTGCTTTACTGGCTATCAAGATAATCATTTTATGTGCTATCTACCTACCCCAGTAACTGAAATATATCATTGTGTAGATATGCCTTTTCTAAGCACCTCTCTAGGACATACTTAGGAGATTTAAGCACTTCCTTAGTGTAAACTTTTAATTATGTGTTATCCCTCAAAAAAACAAAATATACCACTTTAGATCTTGTTACCCATTTGATCACAAAACTTCTGCAGATATATTGTTTGGGTTAAATTTTTGTTGCAAATGATGTTTCTTTTTGTAGCAATTCAAATAAAATACAGTGTTCAATACTGTAAAACCCTATCGTATAAACCACGCTGTACAACACACCGCAGCCAGTTAAGGGGAAATCCATTTTACTCTCAAAATGCTATGCTGTGACATCTGCCCACCTCACTGATGTCTGACTCAAGACTATGTCAGTGTAAATCAGGAGCTGATCTCTCAGCCTGGAATGGTTACGGGACTGTGACCTAAGCTTACTAACCCCTTTTGGCCTAGAATCTCAGGAAATTGAACAACCTGTTCCAAAAGTCAAGTCATGACAACGTGAGTTGGGCTGAACTGAAAACCAGAATTCCTGCTAATCACGTCAGGGGCCAGGTTTGCCTCTCTTATATTCAGCCATACTTTACTGGGAAGCTTCCAGGGCCTCCCTGGCCCCTAGTGAATGACAGACATTGACTTAATGGTAGCCCTGAAGCCGTTGCTTTTTTCCACACGCATCTCTCCTACCAGGATCTTGCTGAGAAAGACTGGGCTGCAGAAGAATGTGAGATCGCCACTGAGACAGTGGTCGAGGCCAACCTGAGCTCAGCTGAGGTTGTTCAGGTCAGGAGGGTGGCCCCAGCGCTTAGTGTTTGTGGAAGAACGCTGTGGTTGACAAAGGAAACCTCAAAGCCAATTTCTGCAATCCACAGATGTCTGATAGGGCCTCTGAGAGCAGTATTCAGTGGCTAATCTGATCAGGGGTTGTGTAGCTGTAGTGCCACCTGCTGGCCAGTTGTAGTCATTGCAGGCCATCCACGTTTCGGTTCTCAGGGGTTTCCTGGTGCTTCAAAAGGGAATTCCAGAATGTACTCATTAGAAACAAATGTTTCTCAATATGCTATAGTGTGTAGTGTGTACATTCTGAAGAAATGCTTCTGTAATAGTTCATTTAACTTACTGTCTGGATACCATGTCTGGAAAAAAATGACTATGGGTATGGTTTGCGTAACTTGGCTCAGATGGTCTTCCGAAATACTTCTTGCCTGGTAAATGGTCGACTTCAAAGACACTTACTTTAGTTTGGAAAGATTAAAATGTGTCACAATCTTTAGTGGTGACGTTTCACTGCGCCTTCTTTTGTTTTACAAAGGGCTCCACAGTACTGGGTGCTTTTCAGCATATCACTGGTTCAATTTGTGTATTTTGTGTAACTTGTGTATTTTCAAGCATTTAATACTTTTCTCAGTTTGCACTGTACTGAGATCTTGCATTGGTAACACACAATACCTCTGAATATTCTCCCCTGAGATTCTGTCTCTGTCTTAGTTTCACAGTCCCCCCCTCATTGTGACAACTTTCCATGATGCAGAAACACAATTGGTCTTTGGCTCCCATTTCTCTACCATAAACAATACGGGCTGGTCCCAGTATACAGAGCAACCTAATACTCCTAATTATAGGACCTGATAACTGTCTTACAATGAGGAAGCACTGTGTCTTTGGTGACCTTCACATTTGGTGTGCCGTTGACTCACAAAACGGCTGCTTCATGTTTGTAAGCAGTCATTAATCTGCATGCAAAGCCTTTATCCTCTTGTGCTATTCATTACAGTTGTCACTGTTTTTTTTGCAGGAATGCATTGTGGTTCGTGATGTGGCTGATCATGGTGTGTGTGTGTGTGTGTGTGTCCACAGGAAGGTGTGGAGTCTAGCACATTTCAGACCGAGGTCAGGGAGGTTCTTCAGTCACTCTTCCCACACATCTCCATAGAAACAGAGCAGGTAACTGAGCTCCCATTTCCCAGAGTTCACCTGAGGACAGCTGCATTTATTGATCAAGTTAACTGCTTTTGGATTTTCTTTCGTTGATTTCCCCATGTATTCAGTGCTGTGATGACTGATATTTGCGGATATTGGCATGCTTATACCTTATACAGGGCATTAAACATACACAACTCCCTGCCTGCATTACCATCAGTACTTGCCACATGGTACTGTAGTTTAGGTAATTTTGTCTGATGCAGAGTATATGACCTGTTCTATACTTACATACTTCTGGTTTTGAGGATTTAGTAGATCATATTTGAAACGCATTTGCTTTTGTTTTAGGCTAACTGGTTGCAAGAATTCACACAGAAAGCACAGGAAACTCAAAGTCAACAAAGCCAACAGAGCCAAGAAACCCAGCAAGTAACCATTCAAACCACAGAATCATCGGTGAGAATTAACAGTATATAGTAAATGACATCACCACTAATCTGTAAAACATTTCCTATCGACTGAATGAATCTGTATTTTTTTCAATGTGATTATTTTGAACTGTTTGTGACCTTTTCCAGGAGCTGCTCTTGAAACTGAAAGAGGCAGAGGATTCTCAGAGCACACTGCAGGCAGAGTGTGACCAATACAGAACCGTTCTGGCTGAAACCGTAAGCAGGCATTTGGCTTCTAAATAACAGACTCCTTGTTGGACAGTTGACATCCTTTGTTCATATGTGTTGGGTAAAATCTGTTTTGCTGCTGTGTTCATGTACAGAGCTTTCTGACCGTAACTTGAATGCTCATGGTCATGTTCATGCTTTAGTTGTCATTGGTGAACACTCTGGACTCTGTGGTGGAATGGGTTGTGCTGAGAGATGCTGTCGTTGTACAGGAGGGTATGCTTAAGGACCTACAGAAGAGTGTGGAGGAGGAGGAGCTTGTGTGGAGGGCCAAGATCAACCAATCAGAGGAGCAGCTCCAGAAGGTGAGTGCCCTGCACCACAGATCCACCCACCCCTTGGGGAAACAGATTATGTTCCTTCCTAATCAGGGCACCTCCCACAGTCCCTAAATTATTGAATTATCATCATCCTGAAAAGTAATGGAAAGGTTATATAAAGTTTTCAAATATCACACTTTCCTTGAATAGTCATGGAGAGTTACATAAAACGCAGAACAAATTACTTGGCTTATTTGGCGTATTGTAATTATTAGGCTACAAGGAATGAAATCTCTTACTACGATGCTAGATTGTTGTCATTCATGAAAATGTCTTACAATGTCAGTGTGCTTAAATTCTTAGCTGTGTTGCCTGTACATTAAATGCACTGCCACCTCAGTTGTGAATACTGAGAAAATATGCAGTCTGTTTATGTGTGAATTATGCAGACTTACTATGTTTTGTCATGAATGTAACAAACATCTAGTTCAACCAGTTGTACAGGAATTTGACATCCAGAAATAAACATAATCCTTAAATCTTGGATGTATCCCAGTAATGTCACTGAGAAGCTGCGGAAAGTTTAACTCAGAGTTCTGTCGAAAATAAAGCCAACCAGTGCCGTGGTTCTGGGGCCCTGGAGCTGAGCGCTGTCTCCTCTGTCTGCAGGCTCTGGAGCAGGTGCAGGCTTTGGAGTTGGCTGCAGAGAAGATGACGCTGGAAAACCAAAGCACAGAACAGGTACTGGGTCTGCTATCAGCAATGTCACTCTTTCTCCTAAAAATACCCGACCAAAGCCGATGATGAGGTACAGTACTGATCCTCAGAATCAACCTAATACAGCAACGGTGACATCAGACTAGAGCCATACTTTTTTCCTTTTATGCTCTAAAGGTGTGCTAAGGCATTAAAGTGGTATAAATAGAATAAATTAATGAATATTAATTCTGAAAATTTCAATGACCCTTCGCATACTCTATTCATAAATAAACTTCAAACTTTGCTCTCAGATGCTTTTGTTTCCCTCCCCTGACATCATTTTGTCTGTCTTTCTCCTTTTCGTTTTGTCCTGACCTTTCTTTGGTCTGTTCTCTTCTCTTTCTCTTTTTGCTGTCCCCTCTCACAATGGTTGTATGAGTTGACTGTTGAAAATGGTATGAACAAGCTCTCAAAGAAAAGGTGTGTTAGCCACCATTATCCTTTTACATTTAAAAGAAGATTCGAAGTTTGTGTGTCTGATTTGTGTCATATACTAAATGAATGTTTGTCTTCTATCAACGGTATGGTCAGTTATCTTTTAAATTTCAAGCATATACTACAAATTAAAAGGACAACCTAGCAAAGTGTCCCCTTTAACTGTATCCTCTCTTCTGTAGCTGAAGGAGCAAGTGATGCTTTTGGAAGCACAGCTGGAGAAACAGCTGGAATCTGCCACTACAGACAGCCAAAATTACTCTGAAGAGATGGTGCAGGTATGTTGACCCTGTGTTTAATCGTTCACTTGACCTGAGCAGACCTCCTCTTGCAGTGCCACAGTTGAAAATGTCAAAAGTGCTGAATTGTGTAAGCTTTCATTGGTGCTTTTGTCTCAAGCCAGCTATGACACAAGACCTTTACATTTTCCCATTTCTTTTTATCCTTTTTTCCTAATTTGGAATGTCCAAGTACACGCTTAGATACCACCCCTATTGCTGAAACCCTAATGTGTGAAGGTGCAGACAAACACGTGGTTTCTTCTGAAACACATGATGTCAATGCACTGCACTAGATGGACCAGCAGGGGGTGCTGATGAGCAATGGAACAGTCTAAACTCATAAGGGCACAGGATGGAGGGGTTAAGAGGATGGTGGTGTTTTTTTATGTTACTCCATAACACTGGTCTGTGTTTGTTTCCAGCTGAAGGCCATGTTGGGGGACTCACAGAGCCAGCTGGAGGTGGCCCAGGTAGAAGCACAGAAACAGCAAGAAGAGTTGGCTTTGGTGGGTATCTGTCTGTCCCTTTGCGTTATGTGCCTCTCAGACCAAAGAATCAATGCCTTCACTTCAGAAATAAAGATACTGCTTTTCAGTTGAACTGACTTTTGTCCCAGCATTTCAAGCCTAGTTTTGTTTTGAAAATATATGCTTTTGAACAGTCTTTTTCCTTGTTTCTGTCCTAATCACTGTCGCCATCAGGGCCAGTCAAGAGACTTACATTATCAAAGCTAAACAAAGCTTGGAATGATGGGATGATATTCTTCTGTGTGCCAAAGGGCAGTCATGATTCCCATCGGAATATGTAAAATGATCATTTGTATTGATTGCAATAATTAGCTTGCTAACTAGCTATTTTAACGGTAGCTGTCTTGAATTAACACAGACCATTTCAAATGTCCAAAGCAGACTGTCTCTTAATGTTACACGCTAGCTGCTGCTGTGTAGCTTTTTGTAGTCTGGTTAGTTAACTAATCGTTGATTCAGCAAGGAAACCCTATCTTACAAGCCACCCAGCTGTTTTTGCTGAAATCTGCTAAAATCAGGTGTGTCTGATGCTGATCAATGAGAGTTGCTTGGTCAGGCTGGTTAAAGGTAATAATGGATGTAAAACTAGGCAGATAGCTGGTTGATCTGGTTTTTCATGGGCCTCTATAACTCACTGTTGGTTAATTTGGATACTCTTTTTCATTAGCTAGCCTTGCGATTACCAAAACAGGCAGTACCTAAACAAACGAAAAGTAGCAATAACAGTGATAATTTGAGAATTCATGGTAGATGTATATAAAATACTTTGATGTAATGGTTGAAAGATTTTCATTTCTTTTTCTGATATTTCCCCCTAATTTACCCAGTTATCCCGGGGAACTTTTGGTGAATTGAGGTTTGACCCACTCAGGTGTGAAGTTGTGCAGAATGCAAATGGAGAATGCAGTTGCGGTGTGTTGAGAGTGCTGACTCTTCTGTGTGATTTGAACTTTTTCAAGGCCTTCTTTTCCCACCATCGTGGCCACAGTGTACATAGTCTGTCCGGCAAAACATTGTTGAGCGCCAGCTTCCTGTTGCAGGTCAGGCAGCACTTCAGTGACGTGACGGAGCACGTGCAGAATGAGGAGGAGGCCTCTGGGTTGCAGAGCAGCCAGCCTGAGGTCGAGGCCGAGCCTGAGGCAGAGGCCGAGCCTGAGGTCGAGCCTGAGGCAGAGGCCGAGCCTGAGGTCGAACCTGAGGCAGAGGCCGAGGTCGAGGTCGAACCTGAGGCAGAGGCCGAGCCTGAGGTCAAGGCAGAGGCCGGGCCTGAGGTCGAGGCAGAAGCCGAGGCCGAGGTTGAGGCTGAGGTCGAGGCAGAAGCCGAGGCCGAGGTTGAGGCTGAGGCTGAGGTCGAGTCTTTGCCCGAGTCGGAACCTGAGGTTGTGCAGGAGCCCAGCGAGGTCAGGGTGCGACACTGCGCATGCACCCTGTGAGGCCTGTAGGGGCTTGTTGGGCACATTAAAGTTACCATGACAACCACAACCAGGGTTGTCAGGGTTTCTCTGTTCTCAAGCTTTGAGTGATTGGACTGAATTCCTCTAGAGGGAGCTGAGGCCTGTGTCAGTTTTTTGAGCCCTCTCTACATTCTAGACCTTAAATATCAGGTGTTTTATGTGTGCCCAAAATTTCCCACAGGCATTAGTCAATTAGTATTAACCTTTTCCGAGTTCCTGGTAACCCTCTGGATAAGCCCGCCTCTCACTCGTTGAGCATGGTCACAGGCACCTTTTAATTTAGTCTCCTGTCCTCACCCTCTGAAGAGTGTCTCACTGCACTTGTTTGAACATTTTTACTTCTCTCAACTCACAGCAGTCTCACAGCTTTGTACTTTCCTGTATGGTGTAGAATTAGCACAGCTTTATTTCTCTCGAGAATGGAGACTTGGGGTGCATGAGAGGTTATTAAATGTATAAAATGAATTCATAAAGTGGACTGTGGAAGCTATTTCAGGCTGAGTTCTGTCTCTATAACAAGAAAACGTAGGTTGAAATTTGGTAAATTGAAGGTAAATTGCACAGCGACAGGTTATTTTTTCACAGAGGTGTTAATGCAGGAAATATCGTACCTGGACTTGAAGTGCAAGCAGAGGCCCTTAGATTGTTCAAGACCTTGACACACAGCTTGACACGCAGTACTAGAATACCATGCAAAGTGGATACCCTGTATGTTTATAGGTAGAATGGAGAGTCAGGGTGAGTTGAACAGCCTTTTCCAGTCTAATATGTTGGATAAGTCATCTGCTAAGGGATTAAGTGATATAATGTGGACCTCAGCCTGAAGAGAGGCTTTGAAATCTGTTAGCATGTTTCCAGTTTCTGCTGTTTTAACCCTCTGTTCTAACTTGGGGGATGTTATAACCGTATGTCTTTACTTTGTTGATGTCATAACTGTGATGTGTCTTCTTTGAAGCGGTCATAGCTCTATGACCTAACTTGGGTGATGTCAAAAATCCGTGTCTGTCTTGGGGTTGACATCATAACTCTGCATCCTCTCTCAGGTGCTGTCATAACGGTGCATAACTCTGCTTCCCTGTTGTTCTGTTGCTGACATAGCTCCAGTCCCAGTTGGAGCAGACAGTGGATAAGCTGCAGGGTGAGGAATCTCTGAGGCAGCAGCTCTCAGATGAGTTTGAACAGGTAACCCCAGGCTGGCATGCCTGTCCTTTCAGATATTCCATTACTGTACGTTACATTACATTACATTACATTCCGTTACATTACATGACGTTATTGCCGTTTAGCAGACACTCTTATCCAGAGTGACTTACATAGGTTACAGTTTCTACATGCTATCCATTTATACAGCTGAATATTTACTGAAACGATTGTGGGTTAAGTACCTTGCCCAAGGGTACAGCAGCAGTACCCCAGCGGGGAATTGAACCAGGCAACCTATCAGTTACGAGTCCTGCTCCTTACCACAATGCTACACTGCCACCTCATATTCCTGTCCCACTCAGGGCTTAAGGGCTGGTGGGTTAAAGTCAGTTCAGGATAGTGAAATACTTGGTGTTAAATGTTAAATGTCTGTAATTTTAGCCGTTGATATGAACATTGAACAGTGGGTAAAAGACATCACTGAATAAACCCAAGCAGCAAATGATTCTAGTCTGAAACAAGGCAAGCTTTCTGCCAATGAATGAATAAATTGTATTAAGTTTAATGGGGCCTGCTTTCTTTGATTGGAAAAGGAGATATGTGTCATTGAGCAGTAGGAATTTACAAAGGTATTTCCTTCTTTGTTGTATTTTTTATTGTTTTCCATGGTTAATGATGCATATCTACCTCCAGGAATTTGTTTGATGTTGTAAACACATTCTTTGCCTGTTGTTAGTAATGTTGTCAGAGGCAAACATGCCCAAACAGAACCAGACTCTTACGTCATTAGCACCCCCTGCCACCAGCACCATCCCCCACTCAGACATCTCTCGCAGGAGACCATGAGAATGCAGGCTTTGAACTAACAGATGGTTTGGATGTGGAAACGGTTCCCTTTTTCCCCCGCATTTAACCACATTCCGCTGCCTGTCTGTGACATTGTGACCCCTCAGGGATGTCTGTGGGTGCACTGTGGGTGCTGATCTCTGCCTCTCCTCTGATCTTCACAGGCCCAGAAGTCTGTCACTGACCTGCAGACGCAGCTGGAGGTGCTGAAGGCTGCAGGAGAGACCCCAGCCCCCGACACAGGTGACACCGCTGAGCTGAAGGTACGCAGGGCCACCGTACTTGCACAGCACACAGCACAGGCACAGGGACACAGCACTCGCAGAGCACACAGCACAGAGGCACACTACACAGCACTGGGGCGCAACACACACACAGCACACAGTACAGGCACAGGGACACAGCGCTCACACGGCACACGGCATACGGCACACAGCACACATCCACAGTACTCAAACTTTTCATGTGGCAAATTTTCAGCAGTTTCTCTCACCCAGTAAGACACTGGTAGCTTCTCTGGTTTAAAGAGCTGTAGTTGTGCACTGAACCGTTTTAGAAATCTAAACCCTCATCTTTATGAATTCTTAACTGAATATAACTGAATGTTTTTAAACAATGTTGTATTCTTGCTAGTTGACAAAGCGGTCTGATTGTAGAAATTGTTTTCCTCCTGAATACTGAAAATTTGCTTCTGGTCATAGTTTTTACAGTGATTTTTAAATTTTTTTATTTTGTAGGATGAACCCGCCAAAGAGAATAACACTGTCAACACTATACAGGACCAACTTCAGGGAAAGGTACCTGCAGCCCACAAAAGCATTAAAAAATTAAATGGCTTTAATGGTAGTACTAACTACAGTAAGAATAACTATACAATAGTAATATGGCTATTGGTCTTAGGTGTTAAATTAACACACATAGATATATGAATAACACTAAAATGTCTCTCCGGGTTTCAAAGTAAGGTGTGCCCTTATTGCGGTTCACTCCTGAAGGTGAGGAATATCAACTTGTAAGGTTGCCATGTGTGGCAGAAAACATGGCCAGCTTCATTCAGTACAGCACAGGGATGGTTACCTTCATCCATAGCCAGCAATCATTAAAAACAAACTGGATTCAGGGCAAATCCCAGTAGGTCTGTGAAAAGGGATGCAAGTGCATCGAAGCTCATTGTTTGTGGTGGTTTTTCTCTTCCAGGATGAAATCGAGGAGGTGAAGGAAGGGACATCTGTTTGAGCCTGATGAGAGACTACAGAACTTGCCAAAATGCCTTACAATTACTATAGTTATGCATTCCTGAATATATATTCTTTATTGTACTGTAGTTAATTTTGAAACCTTTTTAAAGAAAACAAATGTTAGAGATATGAACATTTCATTTTAAGAGGGGAACGGACAAGACTTTGCTGAAGACCTTTTTATCATGTTGAAATATACATTCCATCAGAGAGCTTCTGGCTGTGTCAGAAACTATACCTGATTTGCCTTCCGTTCCAACACCTATGGTTCAGTGTTAAAGAAAAGGGAAACCGCATGTACGTTAAATGTACATCAACTAGTGCAATTACCATTTTCATGTGTGTCTTTTGTCAGAGGTTTGAAAAGGTAGGAACATTTTATGGTACACAAATGCAATACATGGAATGCCTGCTAATTTCTGTAGCTGGCTGCCAAAACAAATGTGTGAATTTGATAATGAATAAAACTACAATGTAGCTACACATGGCTCCTTTTATTTTTCCGGTTTTAATACTTAATGCACCAGAGTTTTTCCACTAGAGTACATGGTTTTATTGACATTCTCAAAATATTCAGCATTCACAATGTGCTTTACATTTAGAATGTAAAATTTAGGAGGATTTCTCCCCCAGAAATCCTTGTGGGAGATTATATTCACCATTCTGATTTATTTAGTTATTTCACCAATAAAGTCATAACTCCTTATTTAAACTGAAAATTTCAAGGATGTAAAGATACAGACTGCATATCCATCTGTGAGAGTGAATCTCTTAAATTTGTGTTTGGGGCAGCAGAGTGGCATAGTGGTATAGAGCAGGGGTAATAACCAAAAGGTTGCTCGGGCACTGCGATTGTACCCTCGGTCAAAGTACTTAACCTATATTTGCGTAAGTAAATATCCAGCTGTATAAATGGATAAAAACATAAAAACTGTAACCTATGTAACTCACTCTGTGTAAGAGCATCTTCTAAATGACATTAATGTTAATGTTACGTTAAATGTAGAGTAGGGTAGCAGGGCCTTTGGTGAGTACTGGAGCAATTCATCAAACATGTTTCAGAGAAAAGTTACACACAGCCAAGGTAACAGATGTCAAGAGTATCACAAACTATTAGTATGGAAAACTGAAGAGCAAGGAGTGTCTAAGTAATTGCCATCTGCAGGTGTTGCATATTAAAATGACCTTGAGTGTTCGGAAGAGATAGAGAAGGAAAATGAAAATGTGTCGAAGGAATGGAGAACAACCCATTCTTGGCAACAAGAACAAATTTATCAGTAACATTTCTTCAAAGCATTTTTGGGACCCATCTGGATGAAAAAAAAAATCATTTTCATGGGCACAAAATACTGTAGGGCAAATAAGAACACAATACAGTGTATCAAGTCAAATGAGACTAACTCTAGTGTGTTGTATTAATTTTACTCATCAAAAAGATTTTTTAATCAGATAAATTAGTTGCAAGGCATTTGCATTGTTCAGATGCCTTGCATTCCCCTCCAAGGCCGTAAACATTCAAAGCTATCGGACGCTGGAATCTCAAGTGCTGAATGAAGACTGGATATCAAGCATAAACAACAAGCTATTGAGCAATCAGTAACTGCTTTCTTATTTGTCCAACAGGTGCATCATAGCCATTGTTCAAGATTAGTTCTGAATACAAAAATGGGATATGTCTGCTGAAAACAGACAGTTCAATAAAATGTTGACTATTTTGTTTTTCCAGTCAAAATGCATTTCTTCATTAAACATTACTGTATCAAATGTTCCGATGGCTATCAGGTTTGACAGCCAACAGTGACTGATAAAATGTAAGCTATAAGTTCTGGTTACCTGAAAAAAAAACTCTGTACCTGTTTCCACAAAGCAGGCACCACCTGGTAGGATCATGCCTATGAAAGTTTCATTGTTTCAGCATTTCACCTTAAAGCTACTGACTTCAACAGAATGCTACAGGACTAGAGATTCTGTTTAATGTTTTGGTCATTCCCATTCTTTAGCTCCTTGATAAGAGACTTTTTGTTCTACCATCTGACCACTGAAGGGTGGCCCATATTGGAGCTGTTTGCTTTGTGACTTGTGAGTAGAGGTTCTTTGTGGTTTATTGGCATAGTTTTTAGCTTGTTATACAAGGAGCCAATCTCTCTTGAGTTGGCTCAGGTTGTCAATTGTGTGCTTAAAGATAGACCTTATTCATATTGATATAAGGCAGAAAATCAAATCTGTTTTAGTGATTCATGGTATCATTAATTTAAATAAAAAGCATGAGGCTCACACTGATGACACACTTTATTACACTGTATCCTCATATTTGCTAGAAAGACCCAAATCATTTACTCCATCACACACATAGGCTGAACAAACAAAAAGTCAAACAGAACAGACACCCACCTCCTAAACAACATTCAGCCCTGTTCAGTTATTCATAGGGTTCATTCCCACAGCCACTTTTTGGCTCAACATTTAATAGCCTTTATTTCCAAGTAATCTTGGAAAAAACACCAGGAAAAACTAGACTAGAATGATTTGACTCCACCCTTCACCCTCCACTCCCCATCTCACTGCTAAGATACCCCCCAGGAATGTGTGCAGGCGGCCAGAACCAAGTCTCATGGTCATGGCACCCCATCAAGGTCTTAGAGCAAAGACACGTTCAGCCACTGTAGAGAGATGCATGTGAAGATTCCATCACACTCTTACATACACCTGACAATCACACATCATAAAACTAGTACAGGTAGGTCTCATTGCAGGTCATTCATTAATCATGAATTTATGAATGTAATTCTACCAAACTATAATTCATTTGTTACCAGTATTTAGGTTATTTAGCATAACCTAATGAAGACTACAATCTCTGATTGAATGATATCTACCTGTTAATCAGCATTGATGCAACCTTATCTTACAGCTGTTGATTCGACCAAACTCCACACTATTTTGTCAAGAAACTATATTCAAGGCAAGACACTCTGTGCCTGACAGTGATCCATCTCTCTGGTTTGAACTGTAAGTTATTACATTGTTTATTGAACTTATATAATTCATAAAATTTTTACTTGCCATAAAGTAATAACCATTTTGATGTTATTGTAACCCGTATTATGTTACCATATATTTATTACACTATCCAGAAGTTTTTACATTATCTAGTTGTATTAAGTTAAACAGTCAAAATATGTTACATCATAAAATGGTGTTAGATTACCCAGAGTTACTGCATTATTGATTGTTACAGACCGCTTAACCACCACTGCACTCACCTCCATGAAATTCAGTTCCACCTCCCCAGATTCATCCTTGCTGAGGGTCTTAAAAGCATCTGTGGAGACAATGTTTTCCTTCATCTTTCACCACAAACTCGGGGTGAACAGCACAAAACACACTCCATAGGTGTCATGTATTTATATCAAGCTTGGATAAAGCCATCTGTTATTCCTTTTGCCAAAAGATGCGCCTTGTCCACTGAAAACCTGAGCACATGTGCTAAGAATACAAACATGAGGTATCCTGGTAAGGAGAAACACAAAACCTTTTCTATATAATTACTTTGGACAAAATCAAATGTGATGTGTGTTTTAGCATGTTTTTGTCCATAATTTTTTTATGCTGGAAGCCTTTGAATTTCCAGCCTTTCACTGGACAAGCTGAACTTCACAGTCACCAAGAAAGCTGATCTGTAAATTCTGAATTCAATTAAAAAAATTCTAAAGCATAAAGAACAACCATATGGACTGTGTTTCATGAAACACTGTATTTAAAACTTTTATGTGCGCTGTGGTGAGGACGGTGAGATGGCAGTTAACTCACTGAATAGGGTCTCCAGACGAACCAGGCAGCCCACAAAGTTGTCAAAGTCTATGGTGAAGTTGGGTTCGCTGTAGCGGGCCACCAAGATCTGGTGTAGGGGGTTGTTTAGGGAGAAGCCTTTGACAAAGAGAGACAGGGGAGGTCAAACTGTGGAGCCAAGCTGAGCAAGGATTTCATTGATACCTTGACTGTCAGCCTCAGGTGTCAAAAATACAGCATTCTGTAGTGAGAAAGTTACAAGATTCTTAAAATAAGATCTTTTTCTCTTTCCAAGAAAAAACTCCATATGATTCCCAATTTCCTGCAGCAGTATCATTTTAACCTACGAAAATTGCTTGTGGTATAGGTTTTTTTTTTAATTGTAGTATTTTTTCAGTAATTAAGATAAAAAGAAACAAAATATCTTCGTAAGATTAGGATTTAAGTAGGAGACTGCCTATAACCATCACATCCATAGTAGCCAGAGTCTTGTTAAGACCACAGGCACTCACGAAGTTGCTCAAAGGGAATTGTTTCATATATGTCCTAATGAACATAGCTCTTTATTGGGGTCTGTCAGGAGTCTCATGCAACAGCACTGCATAGAAAAGGGTCACATGACGGGACCATAGCTGTGTCTCACCTGCCTCCTCCACAGCCAGGCGCATCTCAGTTGAGCTCATGCAGCCTGAATTGTCCACATCCTTCCCACGGTACACGTTCTGTGACAAAGTTCAAAGGTCAGGCTATTGTGCACAGTAATACACAGAGAGAAAACATTGTGACAATAAGCACAGCCAGAAATAAGGCCCACAGGGACCACAATAATGTAAATCGATATCCTTCTCCGCCTTTGATCTGACCCAAAATCACACAGCTCCAATTAGAAAATGCCACCGGACACTGGTTTCCAGAACAGGACACTTCCACACCAAGGCAGGGAAGTGTTTGCACCACATTGCATATACAAGTCACAAATTAAATGTATTATGACATCAGACCCATCTTAAGAGTCACTGACACATTGGGAGTAAGAATGACGGTTTGAATGAGCAGAAAATTACTGGAGTGGGGAGAACCAAGTGATGCATATAGTGGTAAACATTTTGAATCACAGCAAGATGCACAAACCAGGTAGCCTTCGATTTTGGTCCACAAGATCTTGAACTCCACCAAGCCCAGTTTTCCAGACCCATCTTTCTGTACGAGAAGTCAAGAAATAAACCACATGTCTCTACCCCCCACCCACACTGGTCACGTGTATTATCCAGGGAATTGATCCACAGCACAGACATGAGGAAGTCCAGCAAGAGTCTAGCTTGACCCCACACAGCAGAAGGATACATCCAGTAGGTTGACCATATTCCGGCAGGTTTCCAGGCTGAACCCAGTTGTTTTAATATCATCACCTGGGGCGGGGGGGGGGGGGACCCAAACAAAATATTGCTTCAGGTTCATTCAAATTCATCCATATCAAGAAGCACCAGAATATGCTGTGCAATTATAACATAACAAATAATCTCTTTGCTGTAGTCAAATTTTCTGTCATCAGATCTAGCTATTTAATTGCCTATGGGTTGTTCCAGTCACTCGTTGACTGTGTCACAGTGCCATCTGCTGAGCAGAACTATCCACTGCAGACTACAAAGTTCACAGATGCCTACTGAGGAGAAAATTTCAGAAATGAGGTTTTTTTTGAGAGGTTATCAGTCACACACTAGTGGAGCACCAAGGTCAAACAGTAAAGTTGTATGAAGTTCAATTTAACATGCAATCAAAGGTATTATCATAACAAGATATGAATCCTTCAATTGGCACTTATTACATAAATCAATTAACTAACAATTTAACAGTGAATATAGCCAGTTTTTGGCTACAAAGAATCCCCTCAATGTTTGAAGCCATGGATTGACTGTGTGCTCAGAATATAAAGTAAGTAATTTTCATTGTACCACATTGCCTCTGACTGTTGCAGTACCATGCAAACCTGTGCTTTGACAGAGAAGATCATGAGGGACCACAAAATAACTGAAAATGGCCTTAGATACAGCTGCTGCAAAGGGCAATGACTTACGTCTGGTGACTACTCTGTTCAGGATTCTTCTCAGTTCAAATGCTGAAATTTCACAGTCCTATAGAGGCATATAGAAAAGGTAATAAAAGTGAGAATAAAACTCTCCCCCCAATAGCCAGACCCTTCTCAAAACTTCTGCTAGTTCAGTATTGTCTCTAGTTAATTTTGCTTTGCACATCTACAGCAGGACAACACAGCCCTGACCCTAGAAGGCCCTGGTGCCTGTAGGCTTTCTCTCCATCACCAATGTAATTGATTTCTAGTTGAGTTTCTACTGAATGTGTACTGCTTAGTGGTTTTCTCTTGCCAACTTCAATGTGTTCAATGTCAAAGTGACTAAAAAAAAATCTTTTGAAGGCTAAAAATCAAGATTTGTGTTTTTTGGGCGCTTGGAATGACAAAGCTTGAATACGCACATGTCCTGCTAGCTGTCCAAAGAGGTTTCTAAACCTGTCGTCCACATCATCTTCAGTTATTTCAATCTGAAATACAAACAAGGTGTCACATCTTCCAATGCACAAACACTACTGCCTAGCTCAAATCTGTATTCTGTGGAAACCTAAGAGAATGTCACCAGCATATTACAACAATTATAAGTAACATGCATGACAAAAGAATTTTACAGAGGTTTTAATTTTTTAATTTTAGGCTATAGTATGGAATTCTAAACTGGGCAGTAAATCTCAATTAAAACTGTATAAATAATGGTCTAATCAAGTTTGTGTATTAAGTCACTTTGAAATTCAGACTAAATGTGGCTAAGGATATATCTTATCAAGCTGCTAATCATTGGCTGTATGCCTTACCTCTTCCACATTTGCCTCAATGGGGTCATCAAGTTCCCTGGTTAAAAAAAAAGAGAATTAATAAACACAGATTCAGAATTTGTGCATTTAAATATCAACAGTGTAGTGTCACGCTTTGAGATGGCCTGGTTGTTGTCACCGACCTGTGTAAGTGCAGGTGTGTTTTAAAGCTTTAGTCTCTCAGTTAAGTGGGTGTGACAAGCTTTCATGAGCTAAGCTTCCTGTTCAACTGGACATTTGAGATGCTTCTGCCAGAGGCTTCCATGATGTTGATTCCATCAAGAAGAACATAACTTGTACTGTTTGTTAGCAGGGTTGCAAAAATAAGCTTGCCAGCCTGTCTGCCCTTATTTCCTCCTTCCAAAATATGCACATTACAGGTATACAACCATGTGAGTGAGTTTCAATGACACACATACAATCAGAGGATATGAGGTGGGAGCAATGGGGTGAAGCACTGAAGGAGCTGAGGCTTTAAGGTAAAGATTGTGGGTATATACCCTTGAGCAAGAAACTGAACTGCCGCTAGAAATATCCAGCTATATACATGGATAAAAAAATGTACACCTAAAGCAAGCTATGTAAGATGCTGTCAACAAGAGTTTCCATTTACTGATAAGTACAGAATAGGACTGTATATCTGAGTGCTTCTGCGGTGGGAATGCAGTTCTGTCTGAGATATTTTTGAGCTACAGCATGG
The DNA here is from genome assembly GCF_013368585.1 of Megalops cyprinoides. Classification (NCBI taxonomy): domain Eukaryota; kingdom Metazoa; phylum Chordata; class Actinopteri; order Elopiformes; family Megalopidae; genus Megalops; species Megalops cyprinoides. The sequence continues at coordinate 9,995,984 of NC_050597.1, forward strand.
GTGAATTTGGAAAAATGAATGTCAAAACAGAGCCCATAAGGTAATGGACTCTTTCCTTGAGATGCACTGTTTTGTTCTATTTCTCTCCCTGCACAGATTTCATAGCAGCAAGTATAAGGGGAGTGGGTCTCACTGTTCACGCAGCATAACATGAAAGATGAACTCCCCAAGCCAAAGGCCGGGCACTCCAGTGAAGGGAGATCACACTTGTGACATTGTGACACTAAGGAGTCACCTTGATTAACAGACAAGCACAGTCTTGCTCATGTTACTGAACCATGCTGCACAAGTCAGCTACGCTGCACAAGGCGACAGGGTTGTGGGCAAACGTACTGGAACTCAGCCTGCTTCTCGGAGAACACGCGGACGTGGAAGTCTCCGTTCTTGTTGGGCTCGAAGGTGGAGGGGACGATGAGGTACTCCCCCGGGGGAAGGCAGAAGCGATTGCACACCTCGCGCAGGTTGATGAAGGTCTCTGAGCGGGCCTTGGACGCGTGGCGCAGGAAGAAGCTCCGGTTCAGGTGAAGGTTCCTCCGACCTGAGTACTGCACAGCACACAGCAGTGAGTTCTGCTTGAGCTCTGTGCTGGTTCAACAGTTCCCACCCGACACAATTAGCAATGTAATAATAACTACATGTGCAGAAACTAGCATATGAAAGTTATTCAGTTATTCACTACGAACCTAATCACAACACTTGCGCAATCAGTTATCATTGCTTTGTTTAAATAAGAGTGCAGGTAAGCAGGGAACCCAGGTGAAATAAGCCCCATCCCCATGTGCAAAGCTTATTTGAAAAGTCCAAGCCTGTTTGCTCCTTCTGACACATACCTCCTCCGGAACCTGTAAAAAAGGACAGAGTATTAGTATTAGAATATAAAAGTGTAAGTCTTACAGCTTGTGACAGACACTGAATCTTCTTAAGTGTTACAGTTACAATATCTTGCAGTTCTAGTCGCTAAAGGTCAGTAATGTCATTTTAAAAAAAGACAAGTTATTTATCATGCCAAAAAGAGGAAGGTGTAGGTGTTATAGAATGTCAGTTCTATAATACTAAACACAAAATACTCTGGAGGACATAAGTACAATATAATTTACAAGAGATACTGCAACTTGGGCTGAGATTTAATAAAAACAAGAGTGACACACAAATGTTGACCAAAACACACAAATTACACACAAAAAAGTGCCAAATGGATCATCACAGATGCATTATGGGTAAATGCCAGAGGTAAAAAAAATCCAGGTCTGAAGAAGCAGGTTCTCATCTGTCCTCACCTCGTAGATGGCGAAGCCGATGGTGTGCATGTCCTCACCCATCTTCCTCATCCGGCGCCGGTTCTTCTGGATCAGGCCCACCAGGAAGGTGCAGCCCACCTCATTGTCATCTGGGTCGTCATCCTCTTCATCCAACTTAATCACAAACTGGGGGTTTGTCCAGAAGGTGTCTGCAGCGGAAAGCAACCACGACAGGCTTGGAACACCACTGGTGCATTCAAGGCTAATAGACAATAGCCACTGTTCATTTTCCCAAAATATATATGAAGTAAAGTAAAATTTTGTATTTTATATATCAAACAGTACCGGCATTACTGCCCAAACAGTTAAAATCATTATGTAGCAAAATTATATGATAAAAGCATTTCAAATTTTTGTTGTAACACTACTTGTTTGGTGTTTGTTGTTGTCATTTTGGATGCTGTATGCTAGCACTACAAGAGACACTGGAATCAGAGTCAAATTCCTTGTATGTGTAGAAGCATCCTTGGCCAAAAAATTCTGATTCTGATTCCAATTCTGAACGCAATATGGGGCTAAGTAGGAAAGGAACAGAGTCGTGGGTCAGTACTTGGATAGTTCCTGCAGCCTCCGGCGGTAGAGCCCCTTCTCCAGTTTCCCCCAAAATTGGAGAGGGCCCATTTCTGGTACTCGTCGTCGGTGAGCGCGTCCGGGGTGAGGTTGCAGATCTCCACCCGGGAGTACTGCCGCAGGAAGTCAGAGAAGGACATCCTGCAAGACAAACAAGGGGACTTCAGCGCAACAAAAGTGGCAAAACACCTATGCAATGCTCTCTGAGAGCAAGAGACTTTGAATCTGAAATAGAGGTTCTTTTTTTGCAGTACCTCTGTAATAGCCTACTTTCTGAAAGTTGTAATTGACCCATTACTTTGTGTCAAAACATTGCCTGTGACAGGAAATACCATTAAAGAGGTTACTGTTTCTGCTTTTTGTTGAAACCAATGGAGAAGAAACCTTTTTCCCACCAAATGATGACGGAGTGGGGGATAGTGCATGACTGAACAGAAGACAGTACAGTAGGTGATGAGTGAATAGAGGGCAGTACTGTAGATGAGGACAGACAGGAGGATTTGGCTTTACCAGAACTCTCCATCTTCAGATCGGTTCCTCAGCCTGTCTCTGTCCTCGTCACTAATATGGTGCCACTCTGAGGAGCTGCATGCACACAGACAAACAGACAAAGCCAAGGGTTACTTTTAAGAATATGAACAAAACATAAATGGAATGCAATTAACACAAATGGATCAATGCACATTCAGTTAAGCAGTAGACCTCAATACTTCTACTACTACTAATAACATTAATAAATGGTCATTTTTTTTACCACAGTCATTCATTAGATGCTGTCAACCCTGCTTTAAAATATATATTTTCACAAAACAAAATGCAATCACCATAACATATTTAAGTAAACAAGCATCAACAAGTAAGTCCTTTAGTACACATGCCAGGTGAATGGCATGCCAATGTATGCACCTCAACCTGAGGGAGGCCAGGATCTGAGTCGTATCCACAGCTCAGATTACCACGGCAGTTATTCTCAGGATCACAAAGAGCCCACACTGAGGATTGGTTAGACTGAAGAGCAGGCTGAATTCCCTGAGGATTACCAATGCTGAGCCTCTAAAGTCACCACCTCCCTGCTCATTACAGCGGTGTCACAACCAAAGGACAAGAAGAGTTTCAACATAACCATAAACTGCAGTTTGGAATAAACAAATCAAAACTATCATTTTATGATTAAAATATTTTTGGAAAGAAATTCATACATAGGCATTAATTTCACTATTTATATTTGAGACACGTTTCATATAATAACAAACAAATTTCAAGCATTTAAGCATAAGTCTTTAGATAAAAATGTCTTTGAATGCATGTTTCCCATTATCTTAATCAGGTGTGCCCAAACTTTAGGACCGGTACTGTATCATTGCATGTAGAGTGCATTTTACCCATCACTCCAGGCGCCAGTCCACTCCACCTGGCCCCAGGGATTTCTTATGCGAATCAGCTTCACCATTTCTCCACTGTACTCCACCTGCATAGGGGAGAGGCACATGCATCACCATCACCCGGATCCTTTCCAACACAAATAAAATGATAAATCCATGCATTAAACATTCATATTTACTATAGCAAAGACTGTTGCAAAAATGTTATTTTATTATTTGTTTCCAAAGAAGAATTGTATCTTAAAATAAGAACTAGTGTATAAAATAATCTAGTGTATAAGAAAGTTTTTACCATAAGCACATTTCTAATAACTTTGAAAAATTAATAAGACAAAATAAAACAGAACAACGAGAAAATAAGGAATGATGCCTTTTTTCACCCTTGTTGCTATTAAGCACAACTCAAGAAGCGTAGTAATGAAACAGGGGGTGAAGGGTCAGGGGACACTCACCTGCTCAGCCCCAGTTACAGAGTACGCGTGACCCTTCACTAGCTTGCGTGATGTGATTGCCTCAGAGTCGGCCGAACTTGTGATCTACAGACAGAGCAACCGTGAGCTGAGGGAAGCTGCACTTTAAAAAGCAGTTACTCTGCAATCATCTGGACAGCCCTCATCACTTACCAGTGTCTATTACCATGTGGTGTTCCAGGGCACACCAAAAAATGTCAACTAACTTAATTATCATGTCATTGAAACAGAACTGATTCTTTTAAATATGAATCAAAATTGTGACAAATAATTGTGATTAATTGTCACGCGTAAGTTGACCAGTGTAACTAGTTCTATTGAACACTACAGCCCTACAACACAGGTTCAGAGGGGATACAGGACAACCCTATATCATTTGTATATGTCACAGGAACCCATATTTTGCGGTCAATTGTCTAGAATAACAGGAAATAGCAGCAAAGGAAAACAGAACCAATTAGCAATCATGTACCAGTTAAAGCTTTGGTGAGCTGGGTGGTTTTTCCGCAACATGCTAGCAAGTGACTCAGTGCCAAATGTTAGCTCGATATTGACTCACAAAATGATAAACGATAAATCTACAGTTTTGTTTTGTTGAGCAGGCTCTGACGTACGTCTATGGAGCAGCCCAGAAGGGAGCCCCTGAGCAGGGCCTTCTGGATGATCTTGAAGAGTTGGGGGCCCGCTTTCCTCAGCTCGTGCACCTCCGCAATGCCGCCAGTGAAGTCCTCAAACCCCTCGGTGGTGGTTCCTCCAGAGAGGGCCTCATAGCACCCGTTCAGCCTGCAGAGGGGAAAGTCCGCTCATATGGGCCCACAATCGATTAAACATTACCACGCCACACTAGATCATACTGCTCTGAAACCACATTGTGGTCTTCTTTGTGTGAGCGGGGTGTGGAATAGCCTTACACTGAGTGAGCAATACGTTCATTCAACCTACTTGGCGTAGGCCTTCTCCAGCAGGGCGCTCCAGAACTCTGTCCCCTCGGCTGAGTGAACAAACAGCAGCTCTCCATCTCTGGTGGGCAGCCTGTCATCAACCACCACGTCCACCCACTCTCCAAACTGCCAGAACTGGGGGCACACAAGCGACATGGGTAAGAGAGAAAGGACCATAGTCACATTTAGGTCCGTTTAATCTCTCAATAACTGTTATAGTGGCTCCCTTAATCTGCGGTGACATTAGTAGCAAAAGTGAAAGTTTATATGTTATTGTATTAGGTTTCTAATATTACCATTTATTTTATATTATGACCATAATTTGTTTGTTTTTTTTTTAACCAGTTCCTGTTGCATGGAAGGAGCCTCACCTGGAAGTGGAAGATGCCCGCATAGTCCTCCTCAAAGCTTTGTCCAGGGGGGACAACCCGAGCCAACACCTGCTTGTTCAGAGTCAGGGAGGCAATGGCAGCCAGAAGCCAGCAGTCACCTGGGACATGAAAGCAATTTAACATCAGTGCCAGTGATGGTACTGCCAATACAGTATCCAATGTTTGACTAGTAGGGAGATGCATGCAATGATGCCAGAGATTTATAATTTATACTAAACATTCCGTGAAGTGTCAATCAGTTAAAGAACCAGTACATAAAACCCAGAGTTTCCACAGCAAGCAAATTATTGTATTAATGTATACATGAACTTCAGCAGATATGAATTTCTGTGCAGTCAAAGAGTGAAGATTTTGCTTGATGTGATTATAGTGGTACTTTATTTTGCCTTTCCGACAAAGGATCACACCTTCCCATGGGCCGAGGTTGTTGACCCCCCCGTGTGGACATCATAAACAGGGAAGAGAAAGTGGGAGATGGGGTGGAGGAGGGATGCCATGAACAGCTGATGCAGAAAGAAATTTTACAGACATGGATGGGAACAGTTTGTCTAAGTTTGGTTAATTGTGGGGTTGGCCAAAAATTCTCCTCCCGAATCCTTGTTTGGAGCTTCAATATGAATCACACACCGCATGCAAGACAGCTAAGTTACACAAGAGAAGGGCTCTTTGGTAGGCCTTCACAAACCAGTAAAGCCTTTCCAAATGAGCAACAGCTACAGAACAGTACACAGTAATGCCAGCTGGCCTGGACTGGGAGGGTCCCACAGCCACAACTTTCACAAATTTTTGATTCAAAGTACTGTAAAGTATTGTTTTGAAACATTTCTGATGTTTTTCCCCATACCTTGAGGAAAACTGTACTGAATAATGTGACGGCACACATTTCAAATTATTAGTCCACCTTTAACCCGTTTGTACCTGTAAAGCACATTCTAAAAAAGATTGGCAAGAATACTGGCAATGTACGAATCAAGCATGACACACCAAAAACGCAAAAGGACACACCAAAAGCACGCCTAACATGTTTGAATGCACAGTCTGCAGTGCTTTGGCATTGCTTTCACTTGTTTGTGCTTGCCTATTCATTGCACAGCCAACACCCTTCTGTCTTGGATCTCCCGTCCTATTGTTTGTGCTTGCCTATTCATTGCACAGCCAACACCCTTCTGTCTTGGATCTCCCGTCCTATTGTTTGTGCTTGCCTATTCATTGCACAGCCAACACCCTTCTGTCTTGGATCTCCCGTCCTATTTACACCTGTACCCTCCCCAACAGCGAGTGGAATTTTCCACTGAAAGTAGACAACCGACCACACTAGTTAGTTCTCTCCATTTCACCGCAGGCAGGGCAGCCAGATTAACAAATGATGGACAAGACGGGGGGGTGTGGCTCTCAAGCAGAGCGAGAGTTCCACAACGCAGCGATGAACCACTTTTGCAACATAGCCCTCTGTCTTCCCATAGTTGTGACATTGCATATAGCAATCCAAATTAGTCAACAAGCATACCCTTAGCTACCTTTGGAAAACAACAAAATCATATCTAAAAGCGGTGACTATTTCTAAGGTCCAGTGCAGACAGATAATTAACACTTCCACTCAGTGAATGAAGGTAGGTAGCTAGGTAATGAAACTAATTAACATTTGATTTGAACTGGCAGAATGGTAAGGCAACTGAAAAAAACACATGCAAGGAAAACACAGACTTCCAAGCAGAAGTGAGCAATGCAGATTTACATTATCTACAAGCATAATCCTTTCAGTTTTGATCAGATGTCAAGTAGCGTCTCAAAGTTTGTCCCTCGCCTGCTGTTAACCATACCTCATGAATCATTTCCACAATTCTATTTAGGTCTGTGGAAACCAGAACATAGCAGATGTTCTGCATACAAAGGACATGCAAGCAAGGTAACACATGTAGAAGGCAGCATAGTGATAGAGGCATTACACCAAACACACACGCTGTGGACAGCTTACATGCCTCCCACACCAACTCCAACACATTTGCTTTCCACTGTAGTCAACGGTGTCTCCTACAAACCACTCACAGTGTTGAAACGTTTTCCCAATTACATTTTAATGGTACCCTTTGTGAAATACGGCACCAAACAAATACACCCCACCCCTCATACTTGACACTTGCATAACAGAGCGTGAGCGCCCATGTATTTCCAGTCTGCTCAACTTTTGAGGGCCGGCACACCTGTTGGATGGATTTACGCTCCGCTCACTTTTGAGCGCAGGGGGGTGACTTGTGAACGCCGTTCACATGGCCCGTGCGACTGCACTAGGGGCTGGATTTAAAGGAGCCCTGTAACATACTCGGCATTCCCGCTCCAGGCATTGCTGTCAGGGCAGAGGGCCAGAACACTGAGGCTGCCAGCCTGCCGGTTCACATCCAGCCAGACCAGTTCTTCTTAACGCTCACCCATCATCTTATCTGGTTATACATGGGTGCTTCTTTTTTTTTTTAATCCAATTCAATTCAAGACCTGAAGCTATGGTTTTTTTCCACTACAAGGATTATACCGTACATGACATTCCAATGAATGTTGAAAGCACTTAAAAACTGTATTATGAAAGTAAATTCAGCTTACTGTATTGAATAGCTACCACAATTTTAGCATCACGGGAAGACTTGATGTTAATGTTCCATTCCATTAATGTTGCTTTTGTACACTGTCACTGTACAGAGAATTGCGGTTAATAAAAGAGAAAACATGAATTACATGAAGTTTTGTGTGAGGGACTGAACTGATCATAAGTAACTGAGTCATAATTTGCTTGAAAATATTTCCTGTACTCTCCAAATCCAAAATCTTCCAAAATCATTTTTAAATTTTATTAAACCTTTTATTAAACCAGAAAGGTACACTTATAGGTCAATTACAATGAACACCTGAATACTTCAGCTAAAGATATGGATATGAATTCACAGCAACTTCTCCCTAACCAACATGAAATGCAGCTCAAGCTACAAACCAGATTATTACACTTCTTTACTTACGACTTTTTACCTATTACTTATTACTTATGAGGTTTTCAATTGCACTTTGCCCCAAAAAGGAAAACAGGAAGAGGAAACTTCAGAAGGATACAGTTTGATAGTGTATAAGTAAGATACTGCTTGCCATGTAGTCACAACAGAGTTGGAAAATTTACATTAACCTGAAGTACAAGTAAAACGAATGAATGTAAATGAATGTAAATGTAAAACGCTGTAGAACAAATTGATTTATCACATTTGGTGTCATTTTCCAAATGATATTAGTGACTGATGCATCATAGTATACTTGACTTCTGTTCCCTAGTCAGATTGCACAATTTAACTTGTGGTACGGCTCGAATGGTGTTATGCTCACACTCACTGGTCAGGGAGTGTCGTTACCCTGGTCTGACACTGTTACTCAATTAACTTGAATGCGCTGGAAGTCGCTCTGGATAAGAGTATCTCCTAAATGCATGTAATGTAATGTTATTCAGAATTTCAGCCATCCTAGACTTACCAAGAGCTCCCTGGCAAATATCAGTCCTGGTGGCACCTCCAAGGATAAACTGGGGATTTGAGCACAGCTCCTATAATAAAACAGACAGGTTCAGAGGATTACATAATCCAAGTCATACAAAGAATTTCAGAAAAATTACAAAAAAATTGTGTTAAAACATCTTTGTTATTGTTACTTTAACTGGTCATCTACAGGATGACAGACAACAGGTGCAATGAATCAAACACGCCCATATCTGCGCTGTCATTCTCATTGGACGCAGTTTTTTTAAAGATTAGTTTTATTTGAGGGATCAAGCTTTGTGTGGTGTGAAATGCTAGATGCCGAGTTTGCACCTGTCACAGAATTCAGTTTGCGTAGATTTTCTAAATCAAAACGAGGGTGCATTTTGACGAACTGCTGAAAACTGCAAGAACTATTGAGATTTGATTACATTTTATGGTTCCTTCTACACACCTTTCGCTTAACTTAAACTATTGCTTAACTCGCATCGTATAACTGTAAACGCGGTGTCACTCCAATGTAAAGATGTGCACCTCTTATATGTCAGCGCTTACCGTGGGACGCATCCAGGTTATGCCTCGAACTTTGTAAGAACCCGGACCAAGGTCCTTGTAACCAAGAGACGAAGTAAGAGCCTCAAAGGTCTCATCCTCAAATAACCGCCCACACTCCAGACAATTTCGCCTCAACGCCTCGAAATCTTGTCCGAGGTATTTCACCGCTTGCCCGTTGGAACCGATTCCTTGCGCCCTAGCACGGTCATGCTGGAGTTTACTCGCAATTCCTGCCATTGCTGAAATGACGCCGTTCTGCGTATTGTCACCCATAATAGTTGTTTTTTTACTGTCCTAGGACGTGACGTTTTCAGACAGAAAGTTAACTCGACTGAATGGGCTGAACTACGGTGGGTGTGCGTGAGCAAGACAACCTCAACTACATAGTCTCTTCCCTCTCGGTATTGAGAGAATGCATCGTAACTCTCCGTGCGTCCTGCCCTGTGGTCATGTGATCGGGTGTAAACAGTTCATGACATTAATTATTCATCATCCTAATTAACTTCCAATTAATACGGATTTTTGTCAATGAAGTGTGATTAAGGGCGTGAGAGTTCAATATGTATTTTACCATTGCATATAATATATTTATATTTGCATATATATCTTTATATGTGTGAGAAAAGAACGAGACAGGAAACACGCCATTGCTTTTGTTTTCCTTTTTAATGTAGCAAACATTCCACCATACAGAAAGAACAACTGACGTAATAAACACGGTCAATGAAATCGATCAGTCAGTTGTTTGATAAAAGACATTGGTGATGTCAATCAATACGTATGTACAAACGATTTAATCAACCTTCTAACATTACTCTGATCTTTGTCAATCATTCTTTCATGATCATCATCAATCTGTTGTAACCTAAATAAAGTATTGTGAGCTTGGTGGAGGTCAAGGTCTTGCAGATCAAACTTGAAAACGTCCTGGTTTACACTTTATATGACAAATATCTGCCCTTGTATTAATTACTACGCTCTGTTTGTAAGACGTAAGTCCATTGTGCAGACATCACTTCTTGACTTGATTAGAAGTCTCTCATTCTGGAAACTTACGTGTATTGAAGTGAATAGCTACAGAATGAATCCATAGATACAGATTTGTGTGTCAAATTAGTCGAACAATTTTTAAAATTTTTTATTTAAAAATTATTTTTAGTACAATTTTTTACAAGATATTACTTTTGGTTAAAATATTGGTTAAAATGGTAGTACCTTACTGTGTAACGCTGACCAAAGTATAATAAGTATGTTTCATACAAAAGTAAAATAATTTCCAATTAAAATGTGAAATCTGCATGACATTTTTCGTTGATTTCAGTATAGCGCAATCAGAGGATCTCCAAGTTCCCAGCCAAGTAAGGATCTTCTGATATTTAATTGATCGCCAGGCATAACCACTGCAAGTAAGCAAAAACCAAGTCAAATTCTGCATGCTACAGAACAATTCTGTGTCATGTATGCCTATTCACAAATAGCAGAGAATTTCTGTGGATATTATGGAGAATAAATGATTAGACACATTTAATGAGCTATGGGTGCATATTACGCCTTATTATTGTAACATATTGAACAAACACACAGAAGCACCATGGAAACCCACCTGCAACATATTCAGCTCAATCTTTCCAGTTTTAGCTTTATCAAGTGTTTGAAATATTTCTGTTCAGAAGAAAAAGAGAAATAGATGATAGATGAAAAATAGTGGCAGGATAAATTCCATTAACTTTTTTACTAATATCTTTTCGTAATAATCCGTGAATGCTGCCTACTTCTGGATCAAACGGATTACACAGAACCAGCAGCGCTGATGTTTCTGGAGTGAAAACTCCTGTATGCACAGCAAAGAGAACACACTCACTGAAGAGCATCTCCAGCCGGATCAGGCAGCTCACAAAGCTGTCGAAGTCTATGGCATATTCAGGGTTAGCGTAGCGACAGACTAAGATCTGCAGAACGGAGCCGTTTATCTGGAACCCTGGGGAAATATATTTAAGACACTTATTAATCACTGCACATGCTCTACCGGCTTGCTTCAATCACTTCTGCTCTGTGCAATACACAGAGTAATAATAAATTAGATGGCAATCTAATATGCAAAGAATACATCGTAAAGGATGAAAGAAAAATTCTTTATTCATTTTATTTTTCACTTTTTCATGATTGTATATTGTATTGTGGTCTTTTGTGATTTTTCAAAGTTTACAAAGACAAACAATACAGTAAATGGTGGCACACTGAATGATATAAAAATGAATGGGAAGGCTTGTCATTTTTGAGAGACTGAAAATATGACACTGACAAAAATGCAGACATCCCTAATGATTTACAGCAGCATGGACAGATTGCAAAAAGGCCCAGCACTAAGCCTCAGGTAAATTGACTAGCTGTGGCAGGACCTACATGCCTGTTTTCCTATTGAAACCAGTGGACATGACTGGTAAAGGAGAAGTATCCTGCATTGTATGTCAAAACTGGTTTATCTAGTTCTTCATTGTTTCTTTTCTAAACAGTAAAGTTGTATGCTTAACAAGAGTCCAAGCTATATAAGAGGTGACCCTGCAATAAAGATTACCATACCAAAAGGCTGTTTGTATGGTTCTGGTGGAATGGATTACCTGCTTGAGACAGAGCTCCTCTCATCTCATGGGAACTCATGGTCCCAGAGTTGTCTGTGTCGTGCCTCTTGAAGATTTCCTGATGAACAGACCAACACCAGAGTAATCATGTAATCTGGTACCAGTATATTGAAAAATTTAACTAAAGAGCATAGAAGGTCATGTAGCATTACAATATTAAAGATGCTATACATATTTTCATGTCTCTCTGCCCTCAGATATAAAGATATAAATTATTTTGAAAAAATAATCACAAAAATATATATTACCCCCCTTTCAACCCAAACAACGTGAGTTGAATGGATTCAAGAAATACTAAAGGTCATACCCAAAGTGATAGATATACCCAAAGTGACTTGAAGCAATGTTGCAAGGAGACTGATAAAGGGATAACTGATAAACTGATAAACCCAATATCTGTAATAGCATTGAGGTCTATTCCCTATACATTTCCATTCATGAAAAGGTTCAGATACTGATATAATTATAAGAATAGGATTTCATCCAAATTATCCCACTAAAAATTCTGCATTGCATCTTTGAGTATGTCTTATCAGGGGTAAATAGTGTAGAGTGTTCTGTTACAGTATATGTAGTATCCAATGGTGTGCAAAATTATTTCAGAGAATCCCCCACCAGATACTTCTGGATTTTCATCCACAGCAAATGGAACTCTGTCAGGCCCAGTGTGGCACTTCCGTCTTTCTGCATACCGTCAAGGACACTTGTTTCGCAGAGAATGGCTTCTTTGTGTCTTTTTTATGCATTTTTGATTGTATCCTCAGGTCAAAAGCTACGATTCACATATCCTACTCGCCTAGCCTAGTCCCAGAGATTGCAAGAATAACTGCAACTACTTTACTCAGACCTATTTCAAATTGTATGTTTCCCATTGTTTAGTGGAATGCGCCAGGCGTTGCATAAGGTTTAAAAATGCGGTCTTTCGAAATTCACGTAAGTGACCATTTAAAGACTGTGGAAGGACTCAAGAGTTCTTGAAAAGAAATGCGGACAGTTTCAGCAACTGACGTCTAAACAAACTTTCCAAAGGAAGGATACATCTAATAGACTGATGATGTGACGACCAGTCTCCAGGCTAAATCCATCTGTCTTGATATCAGCCCCTGAAAAAAGCAGCAAAATGTTGTATACGGTAGTATTGGTGAAAATGTACATGTTCAAAATGTTATACAAGTAAATGAAAAAAAAGTCTTACTTTTTGACACAACATTGTTCAAAATTTGGACAAGTTCATAAACAGACACTTCAGAATCCTGTCAAGGGGGAAAATAAAGTATATTTATAACATTTATTTAAACATTATCATATTTTTAATATGCTATTCACAACAACATCAGGAAAAAACAAGCAGAAGAAATGCAAGGGACTGCATAATTATGTCATAATTGAGCTGTAGTTTGGACTATACCAGACTGAGAACCTGAGGCCATTGAATTTGAAAAGAGTACCAAGGTAACTGCTGCTTTTTTAAAAAAGGAAACTGAATAATATTTTAAATACATCTAATGCTACCTCCCTTTACAGCAACAGCAATGCTTTACAGAGCATTAAGGCACACATTTCCGCTTGGTAATGAGATAATACTGCCCCCTACTGGCCCCTTCCTACCACTTGCAGTTGCTTTCATGTTTCAGTAGGACGTCTCTCTTATAAGTATGGACCAAACCTGTCCAAGATCACCCTCTCTTCTCTCTCCTAAGCTTGGACTCCCATCTAGTTGTCCTACAGATAGATATCCAGCTTTTTGCCCAAATAAACAGTGAAATCAATCTTTAAGCAAAATATATTAAAGGCACCATTTTGTTTTACAGTAACAACAACACATTAATATGTACTGTCATTCCATGTGAAATGATGCAGTCTTTGGCAAGATCTGGTGAGACTGCCTTGAGAGTTGGTATGCACATTTGTATTGTGGGATGTAAATCATATTTGCAGGAATTATCCCGTGCAGTATTGACACAATCATAGCATAAACTTACGCTTCCAGCAATTCCCTTGAACAAATGTTTGAAATGGGGATCCACATCGCGCTCTGAGATTTCAGGCTGCAAAGCATATCTGAAGATTTAGTCAGATGTAATCACAACAATTGGAACAATATTTACAACACAGACAATGTAGTCAGCCTTCTCTGAAGTCCTGAGAGTAACACAAGAATATTTAGAATGATTTAATGCCTGTTAAAGATGATACCTGCTCTCTTCTCATGAGCTATCTGAGGCAAGCAGCAGCTTGTAATATCTCTTGCTGTGGTTTTTAAAGTTCAATGGTAAAAATCAGATGTATGTGTTTTGTAATGAGATATCTGAAACCAGACGCACAAGTTTGGCAGAGATGATTGGCACTTTCATCATAACAATCACAATTTACCTCCTCCAGTTTTGCTTTGATATCTGATTCCATTTTCCTGAAATAAAAACATAATGTGTATGACAACGCAGGTAATGGCAAAAGTGTTCACAAAACTGCACTAGGCCAATAGGTGGATTAAGCTGTTCCAAGATTAATCAATTTTTATCACGGCACACTGTAATTCTCAGAATTTAAAACACACTACACTCAGAATTTAAAACTTAAAAATCAAAATTTGTTCAATTTGTTAAAATATTGTAATTCAAACCATTTGCAAGGACCGGGATTCCTTTAGCAAAAACAAAAATCTTATATAGTTTCCACATGCTTGTGTTGTTTCACATCCCAACATCACACATTAATAGGCCTTGAATATGTAGAAGCTCTAAAGATATTAAAACATAAACCTGTTCTCCATTCCCTTCATTGATTATCTGGAACATTTTGAGAAAAATTTGCCAAAAAAAAAATCCATAAAAGTTTGCAAGGTTTTGTGCTAATTGTACAGTCAGAGTCGCGCCAGTGCCCCCGTGAAACCCCGCCCACCTGGCCGCGGCCTGCTTCTCGGAGAACACTCTCAGGACGAAGCTGCCCTTCTTGTGCGGCTCGAAGGTGGAGGGGATGATGACGTAGTCCCCGGGGGGCAGGCAGAAGCGGTCGCAGATCTCGCGCATGTTGATGAAGGTGTGGCTCATGGCCACCGAGCGCTGCCGCAGCAGCACATCCGGGCCCAGGTGGATGTTGGTACGGCCCTTGTACTGAGGCGGGAAACAGACTGTTGTTTATTTGTTCACAATACTGCACTTGGACACATGTTTGGCCAAAGGTCTGTTTTACACTTGGATCAGGAAAAGATGGCTGTTACAGAAAGAAGTGCTTCATGTACAATAAAATTCAAAAAATGACATGATTACAGAGAAAAAGAGGCAGTTTTAAAACATCAATAAATGCAAGACAACCAATGCAAATAAATATGTCAGTTTAAGAACAACTATAACAGCAGTAAATAATTTTCCACAAGTGAATCAAACATATCCTCCATACTGAAGACCATGTTGATTCCAGTCCAGTTCAGAATGATATAGTGCTTGATTTTTGGCCATTTTCCATTTTCAATGTTGCCTTATGGGATGAGACAACCCATGCAAAAGAGGTAGTGAGCAGCCTCTGTAATTTACAAAAACTGTATGTACTAATACAATGCATTGTGCAATGCATTCTAATAGAAAACTGTGAATGCTTTCAGAGCTGTTCATGATTTCTTGTACATTTAAAATGCTATTTTGACAGATGAATTACAAGCATATGGAATGGTGTTTTAACCGAATGTAAACTAGCATTGGGTAAATCACACAGAGTATTGTCATGATATGTACGTACCTCATCAGGCACCTAAAAAACAAAAACAGAAAAAATAAGTTGCAAACAATCAAACTTTTTGGGTACACAAACAAGAACTTTCCATGAAGGGTCTGTATTAAGAACCACATAATGGCTTAAATTAACCATCATAGTCAGAGGGTGTGCTGTTTCATCATCCATGACAAATATGCCTTTATTACAATACACCAGACAGAGTGTTAACATGTAATCATCATCAGTGTAATATCAAGATTGACATGGATTGTGACACTCTATACCCTCTGAATTTATCGCATTGTTTTATAAACATTTATATTGTTCGTATGCATCATAGTTATAATGAACGTGTTTTAAACATTTTACATAGGACCCTTGCCTAAATGACCTTTGTTGCTGTACCTTGTATATGGCGAATCCAATGGTATTGAGGTCCCGGCCAAACCGTCTCTCCTTGCGGCCATCTTTCTGCATCAGACCCACCAGGAAGGTGCAGCCGTCCTCAGTCAGGGGGTCATCATCTACATCCTCCAGCTTGATGGCAAACTGGGGGTTGGAGCAGAACGTGGCTGTGGAGGGGGGCAGAGGCACAAATAATAATAATCGTCATCATCATCATCATCATTATCTTCATAATCATAATAATACATACCTTGCATTTAGTGCATGTCCTGAGGCACAATTACAAGGACATAGGTACAGAACAGCAAGTAACACATCAGTGATTAAACATGAGATAAAAACATTACCATGAAAACCAGTTTGACACAGGCACACTCATAGCGCTGCAATTGCTCACAAGGTTAAAAGTGCAAAGAACCAGAAGAGCCATGTAACCTTCTATCATATTAGCAAACGCATTCTGTTTAACACTTAAATTTGGATCCGGTGCATTTTTGAGAAATGCTGGTTCTCTACAAACCCAATTTGACAGCTATCACATTTAGTCACTGAGAAGTAAGGAAAAATCTGGTTGTCCTGATGAGACTATAATGACCTAAATCAAGTTGTGCATTTGCTGTGGTGACATAAATGCCAACGATCCCTACCTTCAAAGCACTGGCTCACCATTACATTAGTGTCATTTAGCAGACACTCTTATACAGAAGGACTTACAATTTTATCCATGTATAGAACTGGATATTCACTGAGGCCATTGGTACCATTGGCCAAGGGTACAACAGCATTACCCCAGCACGGAATCAATATTTTGGCTTCAAGCGCTATTCCTTACCACTATGCTAAACATCTGCCCCACCATGTGATGGATGAGAAAGTACATCTTCACCATCCCTGCTCTCTGTTGTCTGTGACAGGTGAGATGAACAGGTGTACCTGGGTGGTTTCTGCAGCCCCCAGCTGTGGAGCCCACCCTCCACATGCCCTCGAACTGGTAGCTGTTCCAGCGGCCCACCTCGTCGCTGCTCAGTGTGTCTGGGGTCAGGTTACAGATCTCCAGCCTGGAGAAGTTCCTCACAAAATCCGAGTAGGACATCCTGAGAGTGGAGGGAGACAGAGAATGGGCCTAAATTAACTTCCAGGGCTGATGGCCAGATGAAACACTATCCACCCATCCACTCTCTTCACAGAGACCATTGTGTTTGGACATACCCACCTCCATTCCCACCGTCTAACACCTGCTACTTGTGGTACTGTTTATTTTACGTGTAGTATTGCAATGTGTTTTGGATTCTGTGATCTAGTGACTGATGTATGGTAGTATAATTGCCCTTCCTTGTCTAGTCAGATTGCTCAAATTAACTTGTAGTAGAGCTTGAATAGTGTTATGTTCACACTCAGTGATCTGGGAGTGTTGTTAGCCTGGTCTGACACTGTTGCTCATTCACATTGAATGAATACATTTCTGTTTGTTTGTGCTGGAAGTTACCAAATGTAATGTAATGTATTTGAGAGGCTAAGATCACTATAGCGCCCTTTGTTTTATGTGCTGATTGCTGTCACATAATATTGAGGCCTCATTACTTAGTCCACTTTGACTAAAATGTCTATGCAAAGTTAAAGTCAGACCATAAAATAATGTGGGAGGTTTCTTTTAGTAGGATAGTCAGAGCTGTTAAGGTGGCCTTGTGAATTCAAGCACCTTTTGGACTCTTTGTTCTCGGACTGGGAGAAAGAGTTGGAATGTTCTCCTGGATTTCTTCTAACTATAACTGAGGCTTACCAGAATTCTCCATCGTCAACAACACTATTCAGTTTAGCTTTCTCTTCTGGGAGGATCTGGTCCCATTCACGAGATCTGAGGTAGAGCACAAATGTTTGGATTAGTTTCTTTGACACTGTGCAAGCCATCATTCATCTGCAGCAGAGATCTTATTGTGAGTGAACACTTCAGAAGTCTGCAACAGAAAATCGGATCACCCTCTAGAGCCAGAGCAAGAAGCTGATTGATTGCCTCATCGATGAATTCATGCTGGTGATCT
This sequence comes from Megalops cyprinoides, assembly GCF_013368585.1. Taxonomy (NCBI): domain Eukaryota; kingdom Metazoa; phylum Chordata; class Actinopteri; order Elopiformes; family Megalopidae; genus Megalops; species Megalops cyprinoides. Next base: position 10,013,892 of record NC_050597.1, read on the forward strand.
CCTGTTGTGTTGTCTAAATGAACAGGGATGAGTTTTGAAACCTGCATCAGACCCGCATTGTGAGGTAGTCTCTGTCGGATACGTACCCATCACTCCATGCCCCTGTCCACTCCACTTGACCCCAGGGATTCCGCACCCGCACCAGCTGTTCAGGACGCCCACGAACATGCACCTGGGGGACACACCAGTCACCTGTTACACAGACAAGCTATAGTGCTCCACTGTTCCACTCTTTACATAGAGCTTGTTTCATTCACTTCTACCAGAACAACTGAGGTGAAGCACCACAGTCCCATCAGCCGCTGAAAACCACAGCCCAAAATTACACAGTCTGGTATCCTAGGCACCCCCCTGCTCCACACTGCTGCAAGGATGTGTCTTAATTCTGACAGTGAATTTGACGGTCCTACCTCTTCAGCCCCAGTGAGAGAGTATGCATGGCCCTTCACCAGTTTCAGCATTGTGACGGCCTCTGTGTCAGCAGCACTGGTGATCTGTATAATACATTACAGCCACATCAGACTGCAGCTAAGTGGGAGTAGAGCATCCATCATGCTGAAACGCATTGACACAGTGGTTATGCTCAGGCAGTAGTATGCTTACATCAATGGAGCACCCCAAGAGAGACCCCAGTCCCAGCGCCTTCTGAATGATTTTGAAGAGGTGCGGGGGGGCTTTGGCCAGCTCGTACATCTCCGAGATCCCCCCTGTGAAGTCCTCAAAGCCCTCTGTGGTTGACCCACCAGAGAGAGCCTCATAGCATCCGTTCACCCTGCCAAAGTACAAAAAGATATCAAAACTGCAAACTTAGCAGAGCTGGTGTGACCAGACAGACTGAGCCCCTGACCCTGCACGTGCCTGGCTGTATGCTTTAAAGGGCACCTTAAAAACAAAATATAGTCAAACATTTGTCAAACATTTGTTCAAACATTTTGTTCAAACATTTGTTTGGACTAACAAAGCCCCAGGTGCTTTTTAAATGTAATTATTTGGCAGAGACCCCAAACTGTAAATGACTGCTATTTCCTCTGTCTGTCTGTAATAACAGACAAGACAATGTGCACCAACTGGTGCCACTGATCAATTAAAGCATTCATTTTTAACCAAACCTATGGTATTTCAAATGTTAACAGTACTGTTATCCCACAAAGTCGGCAAATAAGCAAAACAGGAGCAGATCTGAGGTGTTGATGCATCCACAACAACATACATACAGTACATACATACATACATACATACATACATACATACGTAGCTACTAATTAGTACACTGTGATTTAAACAACTGGATATTTACTATGGTAATTTAGGTTGAGCACCTCGCCCAAGGGTATTACAGCAGTGGCCATCCTGAGATTGCAGCCTTTGAGTTACAGGCCCTGCTCCTTACCATTACTCCCTGGTGTGATAATATCTCCCAGTGTTCTGTCACTGAGACTGATGTCAGCTTAGCTGTAAGCGTTGGTGAGCAATTGTATTTTTTGAAAACTGTGTGCCCAATATATCCATCTTTTAGAAGGAAGGAAGATGTCGTGTAATTCACAAGCTGTGTGAATGCTTTAGAAAGTTCTCTGTGTGTGTTTCAGTGTCACTTGCTGTCAGAGACCAGGACGTCATGGAGGTCCACTCACTTGGCATAGGCCTTCTCCAGCAGGGCGCTCCAGAACTCTGAGCCCTCGGCTGAGTGAACAAACAGCAGCTTTCCATCTCTGGTGGGAAGCCTGTCGTCAATCACCACGTCCACCCACTCTCCAAACTGCCAGAACTGTTTGCGGGAAACCAAAGGATTGTCTAATCTGCTGAGGTATATGAAAGCTAGAAAAGTTAGATGCCAGTTTCTTGTACTCCCAGCACCCTTTGAGTTCTTGATTAAAACAAATGAGTGATGATTAAAATGTGTGCTGTAGAATAATTCCCAATCTTTTGACTTATTTCACAATCTTTGGAATGGGCATTAACAAGTATGAGCCTAGAATAGGTCGCATGTAAGACTCCTTCCATCAGATTTAATTTCATTCTCTGGCCATTGCTCACCTAGCTTTATACACAGAGATAAAACTGGATTCACACCACACTGAAGCAGTGAATCTAATCAGAACACAAATGGGGGATAAAACTATGTGATGATGCCCTGTGGCATATGAGCCTCTAGGTAAAGAGTCCTATTCCTCTTTTGAAGGAGGTTGCGGTCTTCACCTGGAAGTGAAAGATCCCGGCGTAGTCCTCGTCGAAGCTCTGTCCAGGAGGAATCACACGGGCCAGGATGTCCTGATCCAGAGTCAGAGATGCAATGGCTGCCAGCAGCCAGCAGTCCCCTAAACAGGGATTCACATGTGTGGGATAAGACACACAAAGGCAGAAAGCGGAGAACAAAACCATGTCAGCAATGGCCAGCGATAGGGCAACACTATGAAGCCGGTTGCCTTTGTGTTAATTGCCTCTGCTACCACTAGGGGGGAAGGGAGGTTGTGTTTGCTCATGCGTGTTTCCCCCTCTGTCTGTCTGTGAGCAAGGTAACCAGTGAAATCACTGTCTTGCAAAATGGAGGCAGTTATTTGAGGGTCATATGAAGCTGCCTAAGGTTTCTGCTCTTCAGAAAGCCACTTTACAGTAGTTTCTGCATGTACATGTCTGTACCCAGCATTGATATTTTCTTCTTGCCAGAGTGCTCATCCTACTAGAAGAACTCAAATTAAATGTTTGTCAGGACAATTATGGAAATGTTTGTTCACACATATTTGCAATGTAAAATCTCCTTTCTTACGCATTCACTTATGTTTGACATACAGTGCAGTGGTCATGCCTGTAGGGAAATTTTTTATTTTGCTTGCGTGTGCATAGATATTGTGCATGATCTTTAAGATCCACAAAGATAAATATTGACAGGTAGGGTTGAATGGAAACACAAATGTGAAGGTAAATACGAGCTGAGTTGGTTTTAAATGGAAAAACCTATACTGACTACACAGTGGTATATAAGGATAAAAAGGGATGAACTGGCTCGTTCATCTTTAAACCACAGAATGACTACCAGCTTCTGTACTGAGGAACAGAATGTTAAAGCTAACTTGTAGAAAGACTTTCACTGAACTTTTATGTAAAAAAATATCATGATAATGAACTCAAAGTGAGATGTAAATTATTTTTGTTTGTTTGTTATTCACTGAAAAGTGTATATATCCTGTAATGCTGTGTGATGCCTGATGTCATCAAAAAAAAAAAAAATAGGTGGACATGCAGTGTAGTGGTAAGGAGAGGCTTGTTACCCTTAACATGCCTAACCTGAATTATCTCGGTTAACATCTAGCTATGTAACCAGATAAATTGTTATCTATGTCAGTCAGATAAGAGGGCTTCCTACACAACAGTGATAACAATATGCACCGCACAAACTGTATTTTGTGTCAGTATATTTTCCACCAGCAGTGGGCAGCAGTGATACATTAAAACAGGAAAATGGAGCATGCTAAGGGATGTGTCTGGTTACATCACAACTGCGGCCAGTCATGGTGCAGCTGTAGTAGGCAATTCAGACTAAAATGATTCCAGCACAGGAAAGGCAGGCAGCATACTTGCCTTCCCTCTCTTCCTTTAAAAACAGCAAAGCAGATGTGACAGTGCGAGAGGGTAGCAACAGTATCTATGGCAACATGGTGCCCCCTGTTCTCTGAACAAATGACTCTGAACAAGGCATGGAAACTGTTGATGGCTATACTCTTAAGCTTGATGATGATACGTTAAATTAATTTTAACTTATTAAAATTATTTAAAGTTTAATGTGTATCATAAATACACAAAAATTTGCAGGGGTGTCAATGTTATTTTACTGTGCCTGATTAACACTCTCATATATGGTACATAATATCAGACTTGAATTCATTCTTGTACTGAATTGCAATAACCATAGTCAAGCATACAGTACATAAATGCAACACTCTGTATGGCTTGTAAAGCTCAGGTTGGTCCCAGTATTTTCACCCCCAGCCGTAATCCAGTCTGTACTGGCTGCATTTCCTCATTCACTTCTCCAGGCTTCAGGACAACCTCCCCAACCCCCAGCCTGAATCCTAGCCATGACACCTATATAACCTAACCTGACAAAAGCAAGATGTGGGATCTGATTAATCTATAATCTATCTGACATAGCTGGCATTTCCTTGTGCGAGTATCTCTCCTCTAAAGGAGTCTCTCTAAACTGAAAATCCACATTCACTCTGTTTGTGTGGTTGACCGTTAGTATTTACATATCACATGATGATATAGGGCATTGCGTTGTCATGACTACACTGTTGTTCTTTGACTTTATGAAACAAGATCTTGCTGACAACTCAAAATGAAAAAACCTGTTGCGCTATTTCCTGGAAGTGATGATACTCGTGTCAGTGTTTGCATGGCCTGTATTTGCATATTATTTTTGCAGGCTGAAATGTTCCTGTATTTGTCCCTATTGTTAAGCAGCACTGCATCTGATCCTCTATACATGGGGAGAGGACCTATCACAGTTTCATCAGACAGAGCACCCAGCCAACCATCCTCACTGTACAGCGACCAAGTAGTTAAAGTAACCTCTTTTACACTGTCACTTTTACTCAGCAGTCAAATGAACTGACCTAGAGCTCCTTGGCAGATGTCTGTTCTTGTGGCTCCGTCATCTATGAATTTAGGATTGGAACACAGCTCCTGCAGAGATGAAATGTGTGAATGCAGTGAATGCAGGACATTCTTTATGCAATTAGTCACATAGTAACACAGACAAACTAAATTAAATTATTCCAACTTCTGCACCGCAGCCAACCCAGAATGTTCCATTTTAATATCAATCCACTGTAAGTCTTCCTTTATTCCAAGGATGTGAAATTCTGGATGGGTAGTACCGGAGCTCTTCTGCTTTTAATTAATAAATCATCATCTATAATGCAGCTTTAACAATGCAGATGTCAACTTTCTTTACATACCAAAGATGTCTGCTCAGAGGAAAGCCCTGACAATCTATCTTTTACAAATGGTAGTGACATCAGAAATTGTTTGGAGGATGGGATTCTAAATGAACTGCCATTAGGGCGTGGTTATAAGATTCAGATGACTGCTGACCGCTGCTCACTAAAACTGCTACGTGAAAACATCTTTCGTAGATTAGCCATTAAGACCTTGTTTGGTCTCGTTGAAGCTGGACACTACAAAAGGGAATTTTCCCCTGCATAAAGCTTAGTGGAGCGGAGCAGAATTTATTTGAATGATTTTGCATGTCTGGGTATACCGCGCCTATGTTCTCCCAGTAACCAGTCTGCACACCTGTTTCACTTTTTTCAGGGGAAAGTTGAGACTGAGAGAGAAAACTGTGTTACCAACACCCCACGCACAAAATAATTTGTAGAACCTGCCGCTGTAATACCCACAGCTGAGCCTATTTCCATTCAATGTTTAACATCCTGCAATGAACGTTAACCAAAGACTCTTTAGTAAACTTATTAAATCATGTAATAAACAAGCACATATCAGAACATTCTAGTTCTGAGACTGTGAGACTGCTAGTTTTGTACCATTTAATGTCAATAATGTAAGCATTAAATTTAGTCATGGACGATGCATTTGCACTGAGGTTTGTAGCAAATGCACTTCCACTGTCAGACCATAGTCACCATCAAAGAGGGAATGCTGCTTTTAAGTTCATTCAACAAGCTCACAATAACAGTTCACCTTAAAAGAGGAACCGCTAATAGACGTTTGCTGTGAACAGAAGTGAGTCATTCTAGATGACAGAGAAGGGGATTTAAGAATGCCACACCCATGCATCATGAACAGGATGCTGTCTCTGATGTAAACACGCTGCCTATTATTGCCATCCAGACATCGCTTGGGCTAAACACACAGAAACAAGATGCCTTATTGTATTTAGGGTACTGCTTTACCACTGAATTGTATGTGGCACAATCTGCATCTTAGTCCAGAGTAGTGGTGTTGTAATTTAATTGCTGTATGGTACCATGCAAATATTGTCCTTACACACCACTCCTTCTGCCAAAGTTGCCTGAGAGAAAAATGCCAACACAAGATATTCTGATCACTATACCAAAAACAGTACATATTAAACTGGAGAATTTTTCTGGAAAAAAGTGATTGACTGGGCAATGCGACCTCCAATTAACCTTCAGGAATTCAAATCCAAACTGATCGCTACAGTAATCAATAAGCTCCAGCTTAACTGTTTATTCACTTTAGCACATTCTGTGGCCTAAGAAATTGAAATAATTCAGGTTATGCACCTTGCTCAAGGGCATGAACCTGCAATAACAGACACGATGTGAGATCTCCATTTTCCAGTTGCGAGATCAGAGGATCCACCTCGCTGTAATTACCTTTTACCTCACAGAGCTGAGCACCAGGTATGAAAGGCGGCAGTCTCCCCTTACCGATGGCCTCTTCCACACCAGCCCCCGGGTCTTGGAGGAGTACGGTCCCAGCTCGTTGAACCCCAGGGACGAGGGCTTGGCAGGGAAACAATCATCCTCAAACAGACAACCCCTCTCCAGGCACTGCCTTTTCAGAGCCTCATAGTCCTGCTGACAGTACTTCACTGCATTCTCGTTGGTCCCCACGCCCTGGGCCCTGTCCTGACGGCGGGCCAGACGGTCTGCGATGGACGACATGTTGAATGACTTGATTGGAGGGTTTCACTGAGTGTGGTTGGACTGAATGGATCACTGGGATTCTGTGAGGAAGGTAACGCTCGGCTGGCTCTTCCCTGTTTTATATCCCATGTCGGAAGCCCTAGGAGGACAGGAAAATGGACTGGGAGGGGTCAAGTGAGGCCAGGTGTGGTCAAAACACACACACAAAGAAACCAGCACATCCATAAACCTCAGCAAACAGTTTCAAAACCTTACCTGGAAAAATGCATGCTGGACACACCCCTTTGGAACCTGAGCTGCCCTTCCATTGTCTGAAAAGCTGGTGGTGGGGTTTGGTGGCTGTGCTCACAGAAAAGCTATAGGAGGGGTTTTTCTGGTGGCAGTCATTTGTGAAAGTCAGTATACTCTGTATCTGGTTTCATCAGTCCCTATAGACTTTTCTGAGGTGCTTACAAAGAAAAGTTGTGAAGACATGGCAGCAGAGAATTCATAAAACAACAGTATATTAGTTAAAAAACTAATAAACATTTCAAGGTTTAACCATTTTGATCAGACAAATATTGGTTATTTGTGTGGGCATTTGATCAAAGTGCACCGTGCTAAGAGCTGATTTGATCAGAATCAAACAAAAACTGAATTCTAAAATGGGAATTGTACTGAGTGAGTACTAACATTGTTACAAACCACACAGCTGTGGGGATCAGAGTTTTGCAAGGCCTGTTTGTGCTTATGATACTGCCTTGGTGAGTAGAGAGAGACTGGGAGGGTCTTAATGGTCTTAATCTTAATTAAACCTTGCAACAGCCCTGCCATGTTCATCTGAAATTAGGCAACTAGTGCGCTTTGACAGACATACCCATTAGTGGTCTCCCTCAACAGTGGCAAAACATTATCTGCATGTCTTAACCTGTGTACTGTACACGTTTGCAAAACTCACAATACCTCGATTTCACATCATAGCATATCAGCTGTGTTGCAATTATTGATTATAAACATGGAACAATGATCAATAATTTCGTATGTGCTTGGTTGTGGTGAGTCAAGATTGAAAACTGCAACTGAAAACTGAAAACTGGAATTTCTTCATGACTTTTTGTTTCTTCAGCATTTTCTCCTCAAGGGCTCAGTATAGAATTACAGGTGGATCTTCTAGGAAAACATCCAATCTCTGTCAGCCAGACATGGTATGAACTGCCCAGGGTCATGTTAGTGCCAAAATATAGTGCCTTTGTAGTCTTATCTGTGTCTGTATAGTTTGCAAAATGCCTCACCATGCCTTCCACTATTTGTCACTAGAAATATCATTTTGGTGTACTGTAGGTATATACTGAGATATCACACCATGTCACATATTTGTACCACAGACCTGTCTCAATAGTTCTGTCAAACCTGCTACATCTAAAAAAAAAAAAAAAAAAACTTTGGTCTCTGTCAGTTAATCTTCACATCATCACAAGCTCAGTGACTTGAAGCTGCAATAAAATTTTCAAGAACATTAACTTCCCTTTGGAGAAGTACAACCTGATTATGGTCAGCATTATTATTGTGTGCTGCAAGCAAAGGCTCTCTTAAGGCAGAACCACACCACTCCTTTATTTGATTGCAGTTAACATGCTAACCCTCTAATTGGCGTTCTCCTGAAAAGTATATTTGCCTTGGAAGAGCATCTTTTCAGACTGTACACAAGCATGTGCGTTTCAGCATCAAGATGAGATTGGCAGTCTGCCTCTTGAAATCACATGAGTGTCACAGAGAAAGCGTGGGTGTATGTTTTTCAAGAGACATTCAGTGCCATTTAATGCATATGTCAACAGTGGCTTTTTTCCCTTAAGTCTATTATGCAAAATAAGTATTGTTTGACTCAATCATCAGCAAGCAAGGTTAAATGGACTGATGGTAAAGTCGCCAGCTCCACTTTGGATCCCACAAATGACACAAAACGAGGGACATTTTTTGCTAGGCTTCTTTATTTTCACTCCTTTGCGTATTGCTAGGGAACTGCGTAAAACTGAGGAGGTGGCTGTTATTCCTGGTAATACTCCTTTTGCAAGCATGCAGCAAAAGAAATTTTATAGCAAATTCATGCAAAGAAAGCAACTATTTTATACCAAAATGGAAACACCACCTATGGTGACTTGTGAGCACTGGACAAAGGCATGTTTGCTTGTGAACAGAGAGATGTCCTCGTAAAACATTGACTATACGGTTAATCCCATCAAAGTTAAATGTGAGATTAGACATAATAACGAAAAGAAATGCAGACTCTTTCACAACTGTTTTCCTCAATAACCCCTGCACCACTGGACCACAGAGGCCACTGAAACAGATACCAGACTGATGAGCTGTTCTAGTGTTCAGAAAGGTTGGAAGCTAAAGATAGCGCTCCTACACTGATGCAACTCTGCAGATTTTCTTGGTCTCTCCGAGTGGAGAAATGTGGAGTTCCTTGAGCAGAAAGACACCATTGTTCACCTGCATCTCCTGGACTGGTCCAGCACTCTCCAGTCATAGACAATATGAAGAAAAATGAAATTAAAATAAAATCTCCTAAAGGCTGTCTGGAAAAAATTCCACAGTGATACAACTGTGCGGATTGTTGGTTCACAAAGAAATGTTTCAAGCTGTTGTAAAAGATGCTTGATGAAAACATTATCTTATGACTTGATGGCTTTAAATACATAACTCTCAAAGGAAATGATATGAAGGTATATCATGTATGTATGGCTATGCATTTACTGTGAATTGAAAGTGTGGTTTCCTTTTACAAATATGGCCAATGGCATATTTATTGACCGTAAGGCCATATTTGTGAATATCAATCACTGAGACTTCTTCTGAGGGCTCCATCGGCATGTATAATATGTAGAGTGCAGATTGAGGGTTAAGAGTAAAACTCCTCCAAAAGGACATGACAGAATGTTTAATCGGGCCACCTCCTGGAGTTTTGTTGTTTTGGTTTAGAACACCTCCCAGATTAGTGACTGAGCTTGAGTGGGGAGGTCCAAATAATAATGGTTCTCTTTAAAAACTGTAACAGATTTATAAAAACCTATATTACTATAATTTAATTATAATTTATACAGTAGATCCCTCTACTGGTAAAAAGTAAAAATGACATATTTGAATGTGCTGTTCACTGTCAATTGATGGATGAATTGAATGACTGAATTTAGACCCACAAATTTACTGTCTTACTTTACACCGTTCTTCCTATTTCTTTCAGCCATTCGTAATTTGCAGTTTAACCATTTTTATAGTAGAATTTGTGCTGGTTTATAGAAGTTGTTGGTTCAATGCTGTTGCCACTAATGTGCTCCATAATGTTCCAATAGCAAACACACTACAGAGAAAGCCATATTTTAAAACAGGTCTTCCACATAGGATCAAACAGTAAGGGTTAAGTTCATTACTTAACATTCCTTAAATCTGCTATTGTCACTGTTTGTGTAGAGGATTTTTTCTCAGCCAATGAGAACATGTTACAAAATATAAACATAAGCAAAGGAGAGAAGCAAGTTTTAAATGCATAAATGACATTCCAATACCACAAGTATGTGTGCATGCCAAAACTGGAGTAGTTTCACAGACAACCATACTACAGGAATAAAGTAACAGTAATATATTTATTGCCAAGTAATTCTGAAAAAATATGCTACGTATACAAATATTGTTGAACAACACTGATGTCTAGTTTATTTTGGTTTATTAGCTTATTTAGCAGGGACCACACACAACATATTAGTTGCTTCAGATTTAGTCATAGCTAAATTGCATCTGCAGTCCCTGGGCAGGCAGCACATCAAAACATTAAAATGCATTACAAGCAGGAAGCATAACATAGCAACTCAATATACAACATATACAAACAAAACAAGGACAAAAGGGAAAAAGACAATATTACATTTACCATGCACTAGTAACCATAACACAAAAAGCAAATGTGTGTCTACATGATTGAGCCAAACTTTTAGTCTTGATTTAAAAATTGTGAAACTTGATTGTAAAAATTGTGATGACCAATATATTCCAATATTATTATATTATTTCACAATCAAACAATATTGATACATTCAAAAAATAATAACATGCTTTCGTCCGGATCTAAAAGTCCTTTTTAATGGGGGCCCACTCATAGTTTATACCTTATCCTATTTAAAGTGAGGTAACCCACTGCATGTAACCAAGGTGATACACAGTGGCCACGTTGCACCAGATAAATACAACACACTCAGTCTAGACGTGTGGCAAGCATTTTTAACTGGCTAATCAGTTTACACAATGGTTGGCGATAAATGCATCTGGATATACAAATACAGATCACAGTCAATCAGCTTCTCCCTAACTAATTAGGTTTTCACTCAAGAGGGTTCCCCCCTCTCCTCGAGAGTGAGCCGCACTGCTTACTGAAACCATTTCCAGCAGGAACCAAATGTCTCTAACATTTAACTCACAATCCAACAAAAGTTAGAATTAAACCTAAGCATCGATATTAGGTGCCATTCCATTAGGTACTTCTGGTCACATTTTTGTCACACCTCCATTCTTCATGATGTTCTCCTTGTTTAAAATCTCAAACAGCGTAGATTGTGAAAAGCCCGATTTTCAGCGTACGTGCCTGGTCTTAAAAATACTATCGAAAGACTCCAGAAGGTGGCGTTTAATCTTTGGCGGAAAGTCTTTTTTTCCTGCATTGCCAACTCAAATCCAAGCGCTCCGACATTTACACAACAGATCAACAGTGTTTAGCAGTGATTTTGGAACAGTCCTATAGCTAAGAACACACAGGTCACTGATAATATACACTTTTCGTTGTCATCAGAAATGGAGCACGTTTAGAAATCAAACACGTCATCCATTCTTTTATAATGTTCATGCATCATAAAATGATTCCTTTTAACTAGGGAGGGGGGAAGTTCGATTCAAATTATTAATTGCTGATAGGTTTTTAGACATGTCGTATGTAAGATCTGTACATTCTAACATACTAAATACTCCCTGTACAGTATGGTTTCCTCTTATGGTCCATGAAACGTGCTCGTAAATCAACATAAAATAACATTTACATAGGCCAAAACATCGTAGCTACAAACTCGTTCTCACTTGCCGACAGACCACGCCTGAAAGTTCAGGGGCGGAGGAAGAATGTAACTTTTTCCACGACCAAATATTCGCTGTTTCATACCACGGAGCTGCGGTACTGAGCGCAGTGTGGAATAAAGAGCGGAAGAAAATGTCCGGGGTGGCATCCACACTGGCCAAAAAGCGGGCATTGGCTGCTGGCTTCGGTACCAATGCGAATGCTGTTAAATACCTGAACCAGGATTTCGAGGCGCTAAGGAGCCAGTGTCTGAGTCGAGGGGGACTTTTTTCGGATCCCACTTTTCCAGCCGCTACGGAATCTCTGGGCTTTAACGAGCTTGGACCGCGCTCGTCGAAAACCAGAGGTGTGGTATGGAAAAGACCAGGAGTAAGTTCTTCTTCCTCACAAAAAATGATTTTTGCATGACTTATTTTTGGATTTATTTTAGTTTGGATTTATTTATTTATCTTGGACTTATTTTAAAGTGTTTTAAGACCAAACGTTTTATTCTTGTTAACGTTAAAATGAATATAGAATATATAAGGCAACATAGACGAATGCAACACGCACACGTTGAGGGGAAAAAAGTCCTGTAAAAAGTTTTGGAAATGGGTTTCTAAATGGCATTAACACATGAGGGGAACAGTCACTGCCTGCAAGAGAAAGCTGTATCTTTTTCCCATGGGCGTGGCAGCCAAAGTAATTGTTGGTAAAATTTTGGTTTATGTGGCTAGACTATGATTTATTTATAAACAACTCCGTTAGAATTATGGAATTATTTGTCGTTCGTGATTTGCACAGAAGCAGTATTGCCCGCGACGTTACTAATATACTGTGACTATAGCAGCAATATCCATACTTGCATCCTCAGTGCGTCCCACCGCTCCACGGAAATTCAGAGGACATAGTGGTTATGCCAAAGTAGAAAAGACAACAGAACTCCTAGTGCATAGCAGTTTCAGCCAGTCCTGGTTTTCGTGCTCGCAGGTTAGCGCACTGGATGGTTTCTTACAAAACCGGGAATGGCTTAAGGTGCTATTCATCAGAAACGCTGTTTCCATATCTGCAATGATTATTAGATAGTATTAGCTTATACAGTTGTACAAATCCTGATGGGAAAGTGAAGAATACGTGCTCTATTTTTGTCGTGGCTTCCATTAACTAAACTGTTTGAATTCTTTGCCAAGGAACTGGTCTCCAGTCCACGGTTCATCGTTGGAGGAGCCACCAGGACTGATATTTGCCAAGGAGCCCTAGGTGAGCTGGGAGAGATGATAAGAACTTGATTTAACAAATAACTGTTGATTGAGTAGCACTATCTCCAAGAAGGTAAATCAGAGAATCGAAATTAAAAGGGATGGTGTGCATCGCCTACTGTTTGTTTATGTTATTTGCGCCTGTCTGCATTCGTTTTCCTAACTAGGCGAATCATTTTCTGTTTCAACCATGTATTCTACTGTGTTCTAAACGTTTCACTGCAGTGAAATATATCAATGTATAAAGTTACCTGATGGATTGGAGAAATACAGGCAGAGTGAATGGCTGGTACAAAAGCAAACATTCTTATTTGTTCTACAGAAGCTGAGTTTGACATTCCAGCCTTAATGTTGGTACACTCTAGCTGCATAACAAGTTAAGCACACTGCTGTAGTTGTGTGCCTCTTCACTTTGAAAGGGCAGTGTGCTTTAAGGTGAATCACAGTTCCTGAAGATTCAGGAAGAAGTTCAGATACAAAAAGTTAATTCTGTCCTACTTTTTGTAGAAGTACTTTTTGCGGAGAACTTAAAACACATCATATCAATGTCAGATATATAAAGTACAGTGTTTTTGAAATGATGATGTGTTAGTAAAACATTTATGATTTTTCATAACAGTACAGTACGGGCATTGCGCTCTGATATGCAAGTATAAATGCTTCCCATTTATAAGAGTGAATTGCTCTCTGTGTCAGCCTCATTACTAACGCATCACGAGAGGCTTTGTGAGTTTAGGGCGTTCCCTGCGCAGACTTTTTTGGAACCACAAGCAGACTGTTTATTTTTACTGTAATTATGAGCAGTTTTCAGTCACGCTGGGTTCTGTATAGGTGTTCAGACAGAGTGGAACTTGTTGTTGCGGTATACATCTTGGCTGATAATTACACGATGTCCAGATTTCATATAGCGCGGCCTTCAAAATATGAAGAGAGTACTGTTTGATTTATAACAAAGGCAGGGGTGGGCAGCAGCTGGAGCCACCCCAGCAGCTGGGCACTGACTGACAGGAAGAGGAAATATCTGGCAGAAGTCCATAAAGGCCTGGACAATGGATGGTGTGAGATGCACCATCCACGCATTACCCAACACAGAAAACGTGACTGTTCCACAGAGACGGTTGCTATTATGCAATTATGACCAATAATAACAATAAGGGCTTTAAGTTAAGAGTGGTTCAGTGCATGCCACGGCATCCACCACTTGGCAGATTTCTTTTCACATTTATTGAAAGATACAGGGCAAGTTGCTCAAGGCTGAATGTGCAGGGAATACTGTCTACGGCCAAAATCCTCACTAAGGCCAAATAACTAAGATCCAACTTGTCCAGCCTCCCAGGCTGCTCTTCAAGTTTCATATTTAATATTTCAATGTGTTCCACAGCTCAGAATAGAAGGCACAGGCACACTGAGAAAAATATGCAAAAATCTGAGAGAAACTTGTGCAGCTAGCATAGGAAGTATGGTGTTATGCAAACATGCACAGTGACTAGACTTTAATCACGAGTGTTCATTTACAGGTTTAATGACCAATGGAAAATGCTCTTACTGAAACTGGCTTTCGTACGTTGGAAACAGCAATACGTTTGGCCTTATACTAGTTCTTACAGCCAGCAGTGTAAAGGAGGCTGTGACATCACTGGAAACAATTCCTGTCTTCCGCACAATAGCTTTATGATTATGATTATTGCTATGTGATGCAATATTAAGTGTACAAAGTCTAATTATGATTGATCTCTTCCTCTTTTCTTTTCATTTTGACCACATTGTAGGGGAGCAGGCAGTACAAACAATGCTTGCAAGTGCAGTTTGACAGTAAGGGGCAGTTTAAAGAAAAGTGCGCAGTGGTTGCCCGGTCATTAAAAACAGTGCTAATTACAGAGTAAATGTTGAGCTGGAATGTAACAAAATGAGGCCCAGCACGAGAAATGAATGAAATGAAGTCCAAACAGACCCACTCATTTGCTAAATGTTATGCAGAAAGACTGGATCATTGTTGTTTTCCCAGAGCTCTGTTTGAAATAAGCAAGGCAATTTCACTCCCTACCAGTGGTCTCTCCATCTTTGTGTGAAGCCATGTTTCAGAACTCAACATTCTGTCTCTGTTTCAAATTAAATCCTAGCATTGTCTTCTTATAAGCTGAAACTGTGGTAGTCCACTCCACACAACTTTCAGAGACCCGTGAAAATGTGTGATTCTGCTGGGATTCGAAATTCCAAACCATCAGGAACATGGCAGAGAGTCAGTAATCACTGGAGATCTGTGTTTGAGAACTAATTTAACAGTCCCAAAAGCAGTGGGAAAATCACATGGTAACTGTGAGGGTAGTTCTCATGTGATGAAGGGGGGCTCGGTCTGTTGTGACAGGGCCTGAGGGCGTTTGTAGCGTGTTGGGACTGGCAACAGGGAAAGCAGACACTCAGAGGGAGATATGTCTTTGGTCTGGTGTCTCACAAAAGTGGTCTCCTCCACCAGGAGACTAAGGCCTTTTCAGGTCTATGAAATCAGTTGATCTTAACTCTTGTCATGGATATTCAACCTTTTAACTATACTAGATATTCATTTCTTTTTCCTATTGTTTCTTTTTCCCTCGGCCCTCCTTGGAAAGACTTAAGGCTTGCTCAGTGTTGGAATGGTTAAGCTTGGAGACATTGTTCACACACATTTTTTGGGGGGTTTTCTCCTTTTAGTGCTGAAATAGTATAACTGCAAATGTGAATTGCTCTTATCATACTAAATGAGGAGATTATGCTGGTATAATTGAAACCTTTCATTTCCCACAATTCACAGGTGACTGCTGGCTCCTGGCTGCCATTGCCTCTTTGACTCTCAATGAAGATGTGATGGCCAGAGTTGTCCCCAGTGGACAGGGCTTTGGGGATGACTACGCTGGCATCTTTCACTTCCAGGTAAAAGGAGGGACAGTCAGCTTTGAAGGAACCAGTGACAATTTTTTTGTTCCTCTCAGGCCTGCTGGCATGGATTTGTTTATTGATAAACTGTAATAGACTGTTGCTCATGGTTAAAAAAAAAAACTTTTCAAACAAAGGAATGGCTTTGAGGTTGAAGGTTCTTTCCTCAAAAAAGGCATCACCTTACAGTCACAAATAAACCTAGCTATGCTGTGTTTGCGTTCAGGTTAGAGCTGGTTAGATCCGGCTTAAGTACGGAAGACTCCTTGACTCTCAGAAGACACTAAAGACTCCTGTTAGACAAGTCTTGTCACCCACAAGTATGAGACACACAGTACTGTGAGTGTCCTTGGTCTGTGTCCCCAGATTCCTCATTGTTTCTGGAGGCGGGGTGGAAGGAAATTTTAATTCAAAATAGGAAGCCAGCCTGAGTCAGAATGTTGTAAAGTTATTGGTCCCAGAGGACTGGCTTGTTTGTGAAATGTGATGTTCTTATTTATTTTGATCCTTGGGTTCATTTAAGGATATGATTTTAGGAAAGTGTAATGAGAACTTGGCTTTCATTGCTTTTGCTTTAGTTGTTTTGGATGAGCTTGATTCACATTTAGGTTGAGATGAATGTGTCAATAACTGTAATGATTCAAATTTCCTTTATAGTTTTTTAACATTCCCAGTCAAGAAGAATCACAATATAGGTCAGATATTTAAATACATAACGTACTTTTTCATGTAAGAATAAATTAAGATGCACTTGCTGGTCCTTTGAGGCTACCCTGAATGCTTTTTTTCACATGACATTGGAAGTGCTGGCAAAAGCTGGTTAACATTTGTGGTGGTACAGCTAGAGGAGGGGAATGTGTTTGATTGTGCTACATATGATTTAAATCATGTTCCTGCATTACACAGTTCTGGCAGTTTGGAGAGTGGGTGGACGTGGTGATTGACGACAGGCTGCCCACCAGAGACGGAGAGCTGCTGTTTGTTCACTCAGCTGAGGGGACAGAGTTCTGGAGCGCCCTGCTGGAGAAGGCCTACGCCAAGTGAGTGGACCTCCATGACGTCCTGGTTTCTGACAGCATGTGACACTGAGACACACAGAGAGAACTATCAAACGCAAGAGCCACACAGCTCATCCTCCTTCCCACCAAAGCAGGATATTTTGGACACATTGTACTTAAAAAATAGTGTTGTTGAACACTGCAGCGCTTTGATTTCTGAAATCATTTAATTGCATAAGCAGTAGGTATCTGCATTTTTCTGCTGATTCCATGTCCCACCCTTCAGTCCTCTCTAGTTACCTGTGCTATTCTGATGTTAAAATTACATCTTGGAGTGCACCCAAGTCTTTGACATTCATTTGTGTTTAACTGGTTTTGGAGTTCTGCATGTTTTTCATTAAATATAAAGGCTGTTTGATGCCGAAGTCAATTTCCTGCGGTGGAACAGGTTACACTGAGCATTAGCCCTACCCCTGAGGCCTTCTGCTCCCTCTCTCTCAGGGTGAACGGCTGCTACGAAGCCCTGTCAGGGGGCTCCACCACTGAGGGGTTCGAGGACTTCACCGGGGGGATAGCGGAGAACTACGAGCTGCGGAAAGCCCCTTCCAACCTGTTCCAGATCATCAGGAAAGCCCTGGAGGCGGGGGCACTGCTGGGCTGCTCCATCGATGTATGGCTCCGTTGCATGTAGCCCACCTGCAGTACATCTATGCTTTGTATCATACCAATAGCAGTGCTGTTACATTAAAAGCAAAGTTGTGTGAGCTAAATGCCTGACTGAAAAAAAGCCTTGGCTGGATTGATGTGCATGGGGTTTGATGGACATTGCATTACATTGATGTCATTGCAGCAGCTTCACTTTGCTGGGTGACTGATGGTTAAACATGGGTTAAAATATGCAGAAACTTTGGAACACATCAAAACGTGTTTTCATTAGCAGTGTAACAATTACCAGAACAGCTGAATGCGTGAAGCAGATGAGTTGCACTAATTTCCCATGTTCCTTTGGTGTTTATCTCTGTCTGTCCAGATTACCAGTGCTGCTGATTCAGAGGCCATTACCTATCAGAAGCTGGTGAAGGGGCACGCCTACTCTCTGACAGGCGCTGTGGAGGTAGGACGCGTCACTGTGGAAAGCTTGGGCTGGTCTCTGAAAAATGATCACTAATTTACCTCACAGTTCTGATTTAACATGTACATGTAGTGGAGCTCAAAACCCATTTTTGACATTTTCTGGAGTGGTCTAGAAAATCTTGTATTCAAAAATGAACCCCTTGAAAAAAAGTACCTGGATGTACCAAACACACAGTAAATAAAACACCTGGGTGTACTTGAAGTCTAGTACTGGGCTGGCCAACCTGTGGCCCTACGGCTTCAAGTTTGGCCCCTCCCAGAAGTATGAAGGAGGAAAAAAAACATCCATTGAAGACAGGGCACTAATGCTGTGATTAAAAATGTTATGAATTAGAAATGCGATTACTGCATAGACGAGCATGAGGGCACTATTGTGCAAGGAAAATTCTTATTCTAATCATCTCACCAGAAGCATCAAAATTATAGAACTGCAATGTATGTTTGGTGAAATATCCTTTCCATAACCTCCTCCTCAAGTGAAGTGTGCTATACAATGGATTTTACACGCAAATGGATACATGAATGTAGACAGTAACAACTGACTGTACAATAAATTATTAATGCACTTCTATTTTGTAGTGTTTTGACAATCACACTGGTAAATTCTGGCCTGTACTCTGGGTCAAGTTGGCCATACCTGGTCTTATAATTTAAAGGGTACAATTTTAATATGAACAGAAACAATATTTTATCCAATGTGATATCATTGAGCAGCCGCCTCCTAACTACTGTGCTTCATTTGGGTTAGCACTGATTTACCCCAATAACTCTGGTGAACAACTCATTCATCAGTCTTGTGAGCAGAGCACACCATATGGGTATCGTCTGTGTTGAGCATTGGGACTGTGGCCCAGTGTGGCATTCGTTGTTTGCTGTAGAGCGCAGCTTGTTTCTGTTCGGAGGATTCTGATGATCTCTTTCCTGACTCAGGTGGGCTACCGGGGACGCAAGGAGAAGCTGGTGAGAGTGCGGAACCCGTGGGGTCAAGTGGAGTGGACAGGGGCCTGGAGTGACAAGTATGTTCCCACTCACTGGTCTGAGAATGTTGTTAGCCTGGTCTGACACTGTTGCTCATTCAGCTTGAATAGATACACTTCTGTTCTCCTGCGCTGGATGTCGCTCCGGATAAGAGCGTCTGCTAAATGAATGTAACGTAATGTAATGTGACATCTTAGAGAGCTCTGGAGGCAACTGGCAGTTTTCACACGCTGCTTTCTGTAACATTAAATGCTACAACTAAACCAATTAAGTACAGATTTGCAAAAGTTTTTCTGTCATGAAAATGTGACATGGGGCCCTTGTCACTTGTTGCACCTCATTCCCACAGCTATATTTGAATATGGCAAAGCTCTGCATAATCATAGCTGATTTGCTTTTGTGGTTCCACACTTATTCTGTCTCTGTCTAGCTCCTCTGAATGGAACTACGTTGATGCCTCGGAGCGTGGGAATGTCAAAGCGGACGACGGAGAGTTCTGGTATGAAAATGTTGGCTTTTCAAGTTTGTCAAAACCTTAATGATTCCTTTAATGAAGT
Organism: Megalops cyprinoides; assembly: GCF_013368585.1. NCBI lineage: Eukaryota > Metazoa > Chordata > Actinopteri > Elopiformes > Megalopidae > Megalops > Megalops cyprinoides. The sequence continues at coordinate 10,033,434 of NC_050597.1, forward strand.
ACTTGGGTGTTTGTATCACTTACTCTTCAATAACTGTTTGTTGTAGTGACACAAGTCTCAGGTTTTGTGCATGTGTTTGAATCTCCTGTCGATGCAGTGTCTTTGTCTTTGTCAGGATGTCATTCACTGACTTCACGAGGCATTACTCTCGTCTGGAGATCTGCACTCTGACCCCGGACACACTGTCCAGTGACACCTACAAGCACTGGAGTGTGAGCAAATATGACGGCAGCTGGAGGAAGGGCTCTACTGCAGGCGGCTGCAGGAACCACCCCTGTGAGAACATCACTCTGTTTTAACCACCCGTTACATTACATTATTGGCATTTAGCAGACACTCTTATCCAGAGCTGCTTACATACAGTAGGTTACAGTTTTTTAGGTTACCCATTTATTCACCTGGATATTTACTGAGGCGATTCTGGCTTAACGCTTATCGTTCCCAAGGGTACAACGGCAGTGTACAGAAATATGTAGTAAGGGAGCAAATGTCTTGGAGACTGTCTCTTGTATAGTCTGCATGTGGTGGCATGTTTGTAACTGGACCCCAGAGATGGACACACCTCCCCTGTATGAGGAATTGATCTTCAAAAAACACCAACACCCTGTGCACTGCCGCAGGTCAGCTCCACCATGTTGGACATGTTGGCTTCCTGGATTGGCATTCTAAATATGCACTGCTTTCTTTACAACTGGTCAGCACACTGATTCCGCCCAATTAGGTGCCGTTTGCATCATGATGGACATGTTGTGGTCTTGCCCCCAGGCTAACATGTAGGACTTCACTGAGTCAGGTTGCTCAGCATATTTTTTCATCAGGCATGTTCAGACAGGCTGGGACTACTTCAAATGCTGTGTGAAAGTCAAAAATAGCAGGTCCTCAGCTACCAGCTTGGACGGGCAGGGTCAGCCATGTGTACCACTAAAATTACACTGATAATGTGTTGCACAACAAAGAGTTTGGCAGAGTCCCACAGAGATTTTGTTGATTATAGCCATGCATATGACCTGTGCATACCTGAAATTTCTAAACCTTTTTTCTACCTGTTGTTTATGTTTTATGTCATTAGTGAATCTTGATGTAAGGGATTATCATAACCAATGCCTAGCAACCTCAATATAAGTAGACGGTTTACAAATTTAGGTGTATAAATATGCAAACAGACAAGTCTGTATTTAATATTCTCAGTACTGTCTGTGTATTCATGTGGAGGTGTGCGGTTCTAGCTTTGCCTTTTTCTCCACCACAGATACCTTCTGGATGAATCCGCAGTTCAAGATCAAGCTGGAGGAGGAGGATGACGACCCAGACGACAACGAGGTGGGCTGCAGCTTTGTGGTGGGCCTGATCCAGAAGAACCGGCGCCGGCTGAGAAAGGTGGGAGAGGACATGCACACCATCGGCTTCGCCATCTACGAGGTGAGCACACAGACTCTGGTTGTATTGGTTTCAATCAGATATTGACAGCTGTGAAGTTCGAAAACCTTCATTCTACCATTACTGAATATAGGCAAATGTAATATTTACCACATATTTCTTTACTGAATTAATAAAAGTAAGTAATGTACTGCCTATGAAAGGAATGCAATTACTTTAGTAGATTTGATCACCATTTGGGACCTCCTGGCTTCTTTATGTAAATGAGATGGGTGCCATGTTATCAGTTTAATCAGATTCATTTGTGCTTTGTGTTTTGTTTCAGGTGCCACCTCAGGTGAGTGTTACATCACAGAGGGACAATTCAGATCAAAAGCTGGGGATCAGGATTCCAGTCATCTCAAACAGGGAGTTTCACAGCATAACTTTTATGGTTGCCTTCAGCTTCATATTTCTCAATACTCTTTGAAGCCAGCAATTCTTTTGTGATAAGTAAGGTATTTATTCCTAAGGGTAGACCAATGGCTTATTCAATCCATGCCTGCTCCCTCAACCTGACTGTCCCTTTCTCTGCGACAGTTTCGTGGCCAAAGCGAGGTCCACCTGGACAAGAACTACTTCCTGACCCATGCGCAGAAGGCCCGCTCTGAGACATTCATCAACCTGCGTGAGGTCAGCACGCGCTTCAAGCTGCCCCCCGGGGAGTACCTCATTGTTCCCTCCACCTTCGAGCCACACAAGGATGGAGACTTCTGCATACGCGTGTTCTCTGAGAAGCAGAGCGAAACACAGTAAGCCCCTGCTTTCCCTCGTCTCGCCGCACAGTCACGTCTCAGTGCAAATATTTTTCTTTCTTGTTGCATGGAATGCACTGGTTTGAATCAGGAAAATTAAGTCTTTCTTCTGTTTAATGCAGATTTTAAACTGCATTTTCTCCAGTTATGTACAGAGTAGAACTTGAGGGAGGGGTGGTTTTGTCACATTGTTAGCTAAGAAAAAACGAAGAAATATTAGAGCTGTGTGTGCTAAAGTGCCACCCCCCCTTGTAACATATCTTTAAGCTACAGTACAGAGAAAATACTTGCACAGATTGGAGTAATGCATTTCTAAATTTGCCTGTCAGGCCCTGTGACGATCCTGTTGAAGCACAATTAGAAGATGTAAGAACTTTTTCTTCTTTTTTTGTTATGGTGTTCGGTTTTCTGATTGATATGATTGATATTCTGATTGATAGTAAATATGTTTTTATCTTTAAATTAGGACACAGTGTCAGAGGATGAGGTTGATGCAGGATTTAGGGGGCTGTTCATGAAGCTCGCTGGAAATGTAAGTTTTTTGATATTTTTACATCCTAACATCCTACATGAGTCAGACATGCCATTTTTTATTTTCTGTACATGCCTGTGTTAAAAATCCATTAAAAATATGTAAACAGTTTTATAGAAGTGTGTTGATTTTCAGAACTAGTAGAACCTGCTAGGTTGATTTGCTTATAGATGTACCTATAGATGACTTTGTCTGTTAAATGAGGGTGAATTGAAATGTCAGAGCACTCTTTGCATAGTTGCATAGTTTAACTGCTTATTTATAACAAGCTTGTGTTTCATGTTCACAGGACATGGAAATATCTGCAACAGAGCTGAGAACTATTTTCAATAAAATTGTCTCCAAACGTAAGTGATTTTTTTTTTCTCTGCCTGTCAGTGTGTCTCGGTTGCCAGATAAGACCATGCTATGATCTTACGTCATGATGGTTAACATCATTTAATGTCTTACAGGTACGGACATAAAAACAGATGGGTTTAGTCTTGACACCTGCAGAATCATGGTCAATCTAATGGATGTATCCTTCGTTGTGAGAACTGTTTTGTGGATCGAATGCTTTCTTTGGTCAGCAATACCATAATTAGAACAAGGCAGTTAATTTACTGGGATCCTGCAATCATCTTAAGACAAGAATTGATGTATTGAGGTGTATTTAAACTAAAACAATGATCAGTAACAGGCATTGTGTTCACTGTGCTTGCAGTCAACTGCCCACCCTCGCCTCATCTAGCTTACAGGGTACCTGCCACGCTGTTTGTCAGGCTGTTTCATTTTAGATGGGCAGCACCCTTGGAGGCAAAGCATCAAAGGCCAACTGCAAATATTAGACTGTTATTTACTTGTTTCATATAAATGTTCAACAAATTGTGTTTTATAATTGAGCCACTAAATCCATATTTTGGGTATTTTACAGGGGTGCAATTGTGTTTATGTCACAAATAGTGTAGAAAAATATAAGATCTAAAAGTTACAAAATGATGCAAAGAAAAATTATAACAATGTTTCATGTGAGGTTTTTCAGACAATCACATATATCCTTGACTCTTAAGCAGGAAAGTGGAAATGGCAAACTAGGAATAGGGGAATTTGCAACCTTGTGGAAGAAAGTCCAGAAATACTTGGTAAGAGACACTATTTTCGTTTACAGGGTTAGATACTGTGGATATACAGTAGATAGTACAGATAGTATGTATTTACTGAGAGCCATTGTGTGGCATAACCCTTCTTAACAACCTCAAGATTCAGCTGAAACTGATGAGTCTTAAAATACATACATGCATAAACAACAATCTCTGCATGATGCAAACATATGCTCCTCCAGGCGATCTACAAGAAGAATGACTTGGATGGGTCAGGCAACATGAGTACTCCAGAGATGCGCATGGCCCTGAAAGAAGCAGGTGTGTTAAGATAAATAAAAGGACCAAATCCACTTCAATAGTAGCGTGTAGCAGCAGCATCAGTATCAATTTGCCTAAAATATGCAGCAATAGCAGCTGCTGTGTTCCTCTGTGGCTGGACACTAATTCTTTTTTTTTCATCCCAAAAAAGGTTTCACTCTGAATAACAGTATTCATCAGATCCTGGTGGCTCGCTACGGTGAATCCGACATGACCATTGATTTTGATAACTTCGTGGCCTGCTTGACACGTCTGGAGATGATGTTCAGTAAGGGCCTTTTTCTTTGTTTAACAAGGTGTTTGATATTAGGGAAGAGGGTGTACGATCACATGCTAGACATCATTTAGCAAATGAGGTCAATGTGCATCTGGGATGGGAAACTATTACCACACGTGTTTCTTCAAAGGACAGTACAAGCAAAACAGCAATGAGCAAAAAAAAAAAAAATGTCAAATCTGTTCAACCAATTAGAACATAGTCAAGATTTGCAGAATCTGAGATTTTTTTTATCAGATAGTTTACCTTTAAAATTATGAACTAAATTCCCAGTGTGTATTGCAAAAGGCAAGCTGTCCCAGAGGCAACTATGACTCATTATCAGCTATAATAGCAAAAAGTCCCTTACTCATTGACAAAGTATTTTTCGACTGGGTGTATACTTGAAACTACACATACTTACACTGTGAAAGACAGGGTTTCATCAATTTACTTTGATTATGCAGTCATTTATAAAAACTGATCTTAAACTGATGTTAAGGAAAAAATAAGTTAAAAATGAGTTAAATGCTAATTATAACAAATTTGGTACTATTGACACTTTCTCTACATAGTATTGGGTAGTGATAAATGGAAAAATAAAACCACACCTGTCTTATAGGATTCTTTTTTCCAATTTATTTTTATCTTTCAAATGTTTTGAGAAACTCATGGTGCAACGTTTTCATCAACTGCACAGTGTGATCTGTAAAATCAGATGAGCTTGTGGTCTCATTTCAATAGATTGGATTTTACATATTACTCTTAAAATAATAATGAAAATTTTTTGGCAAAAATGTTACTACTTGTATTTCAAGCAGATATTGCAGCCTTTTTGTCTAGATTAATTACATTGAATACAATGTGATTTTATGACTTTATTACTCTGTGAAGACATGGTTCATTTGACAAGGCCCCCCTGTGCATCAGGAAATAATGGTTTTTGTGGGATTTTGATTTTGACGCTTGACTGAAAATTCTCTTCTCCTTGTAGAAGTCTTCAAGAAGATAGACACTGAGAACAGTGGTTCCATAGAACTGGACTTTTTTCAGGTAAGACCTTGCAGTGTACATGCTATAATGCAGTAATAACTGTGCTTTGGTTTTCATTACTTTGCTCATAGACTCTTTGGCAATCTGTGGCCCAGTATGGAGCCAAGTATGGCTCTTCTATCATTGCCAAAATACAAACAACTTTCCAATTTAAAGTAAAAGTTATATTTTCTTTCAGTATATTAACAGTATATTGTTACTTGTGTTGGGGTGGTCCTCTTCTTCTATTTAAGGTTAATTTTTACAACCACCCATCCTCCACACTCATCCTCTCCTTAAAATAAATGAAAGTTCTCCTTTTCTACTCCATCATGGTGATTTTGGAGCGGGCTGATTTGTTTAAATGAAGGGAAAAAAACGAGTGAATCTAAGGGGCAAAGTAACTTAGTATTTTGTTTTGTCTTCTTGCTTTTTTCCTTTTACAGTGGCTGTCATTTGCTATGATCTAGAAGACTTCTGCAGTGAAGCTACAGGCCAGGCCAAAATACAATTTTAATAACATTTTATAATGAAAATACTCTATTTTAAAACTGTTGTTAGTGCACTAAATGGTTAATACCTTTATCCTGTAAATGCTGCATAGTGTTGGATGTTGGACAAAGAGATTACTTGTATGGATCTTTTGTACATTCTGGGACAGAAAGGATCGAATCAATAAATTTTGTCATTGTTGCTTTGAAGTTTGTCGCTGCTTTTTGTGTCAACATTTGTTTTGAGTGTGCCTGTGGACCGCATGTAAATGTGACCATCACAAGTGCTGCTCTTTGCTGATGAGTCAGTGTGTTTCGGTGAAGGTCAGGTGGACAGATTTGATGTTGTGCAAAATTTTGATTGTCCCATGCAATTTGTAGTAGAGGTAATGACCAAACCAAAATATACAGTTATTTTGTTTTACGTTGCAATTATGTGTATGTAGAGGTGCAAACATATTACATTGTGCTTGGTTACAGAAAGCCTTCCCAATTAGGATGTTTATGTTTATGTATGTTTTTTCCACTGTTGCCTATGTCAAAATTGCCCACATAGAATAATGTGCTCCCTAAGATCACTTCCTGCCGTTAATTTCACTTCTTTTTATTATATCCAGCATTTAAGTATGAATTCTCTGGCTTCTGTGAAGCTGCTTGTTTAGTGGTGCTGCCAGAGGCTAAGTTCCCAGCATCACTCTGACTTTACTTTGGAATCACACAAGCAAGATTTAACTCTGCAGTAATTTGAAGCTTACTGATCTCTTGAAATAGGAATATACATTTTATAAACATTGGGCAGTTTAAAATTTACTCAGACATGCTAGGTTTTAATGTATTTTATTTACTAGGCCACAGTGCAGGTGCAGCCTTTTGATGCCTTTGATTTCTCTCACCTCCACCTATCATGACGTCTTACTTACAGAAGTCACGTGCTCTGTTTTTGTTACACAATGCCAGTGTCTTCAAATATAATTACAGCAAACAGCTGTTATTATGATTAAAATTTTCATGCTTTATTGATATCTCTCTGTTGTTTCTTTACCAACCAGGTGACAGTCTGTTCAGCTGGTCATATTTTTTACATTTCTTTATTAATTAAATGCAATGTAAGTATAATGTTTTTAAAATAAGATTGTTTCAAGCCTGCTAACAAACAGTGACACCTTTAAGTTTAGTTGAGGATCACATATGAAGCTATTATGGCAGTATGGTCCATGCTAGTGACTTAAACCTAAAGTGGTTCTTTCGGATAATGTACTGTAAGTGGAATGCTGTGGTGAAGTGGTGCTTATTTTTGTTCCATAGGTCCATAGCTGATGGTAGATGGGGGATATAGGAATCAATTAGCCTAGCTCGGCAGGGAGCAAATGGGAGAAAGCCAGAATCACTTTTGAACATTAGTATCCGGCAGCTTTGTCAGGCCACTAATTGTTCCCTACACTGTACAGCCTAAATAATTAAAACAATATAACTGGTCAACATCCATTTATATTTCACTGACCTTTCCTTTGATGTATTGGTATTGGGTCTGTCAAAATGAGTTACTGGTCATATTAAACATTACACACATCACAGTAATCCATTCATTGCTAACTGTACTTTACATGACAGAGGCCAAAGTAGCCAATCAGATGGGCGAATACAGCTTTATTTATAAAACAACACTTTAAATATTAATTTGGCAAACTAGAAAGCTAAGGTTATGCTTTAGGGCTGCTTTAACATTGGGATGAATGACTGTTAGTCCTTTAAATTCTGATGTTTAGTTTTCTTTGTGTAGTTTTAATGTAAATAGTTTTTCAGTTGCTGTGCCTGTTCTCTCTTACGGTTCCTGGCGCTTTAAAACCTGCCTTGCTGTCACCGCTCGAGCCCCCTTGCTGGCATTCTCAATGCCCCTCCCCCTCCGGGCTGGGTTGCAGTAAAATTGACTGGAAGGAGTGGACACTGATCGTAGTTTGTGCACATCTTTTAGGCCAAGTAGCCTTTAAAAAAATTCCCAAATCCCCCTTACTGGAACGTGATCTAGAACTTGTACCGTGTTTTCTGTGCAGCGGTAAGTTTAACGTAAATTGAACTCCGGAAATGCAACCTTTTACATTTTTGTTACAGGTGCACAGATTTGTGCAGCAGCTAGCTTGCTACAGTCAAGTTGCCACAGTCGATTGCGTGTTGGTTATTTTATAAGCGGATGCTGGTGTAACGGTGATTCTTGGTGCAAAGTACCACCGCTGACATTTTGTCTGTCTTTTGAAATGCGGCGAGTTGCTAATTGGTTTAGCTAGATTAGATGTTCACTGACCAGATGGCTTCATGCGGTTGCTAGCTGTTTAGCTGGACAAGCTACCTAGATGTTGGAGAAAAGTTCCAAGTTACAGTAAATGACATGCTGTCATTTTATAACGAGAGGACGAGGGACTCTGTATATCTGGTTGGGGACGAAGACTGTTCATTCAAACCAGTTCAAATGGGTTTGGCCTAGTGTTTAAATCGTAGCCACGCATTGTGAACATAGTGGATAGCTGGCGTGTTAAGCGCTGGTGACATTAAATTTCAAGTTGACTGTCACTGTTTTAAGTTGTTATTACGTGGTGCTGCCGATTTTTTCTTGCTGATCTAGCTTATATATTAGGAGGGAACAGGTTTAGACGGAAATAGAGATATCTGTGTTCCTGAATACTGGCACAAGAAATGATAAGTAATCGATTTTAGAGATTTATGGATTTGATGATTAACCAACCTCACAAGAAGCAAATCGAAACAATTTAAGTTTCGGATACACCCTTACAACAGAAACAATACTGTTTCAGATGTTGAAACAGCATGCAATCATGATTCAGGTACAAACGTATACTGAATGTGGTTTCGGCTGCATGTACTGATGATAAACTATAATTCTTGCAGTTCTGAGTGTATAGAGTTGTTTTGACAACAGTGTAGTTTCAGGTTTCAGGGTCTTTAAAAAGTCAGGAAGTCGGTGTTATACCGGCTGTCCTCAAATTGTCAATTAAACTGGTATTAATGCTACTGCCTATGGTGTAGTATAGTTTCATTTAAATTTATGTCCATAATGGAGCATGGGAGATGTTTTGCTTTTTTATATCTGCACATGGTACAACCAGATTCATTTGTGTTACTGGTTTGTAGCTGTATGTGTGAACACTTAGATGGCCGGATTTGATGCTGTGGTTCTTCAGGACATCGGATTCCTGTCACAAGTCCAGATGCGTGTGCGCTTTACCTATGCCATTTCCTGCACCACAACCAGCATCCTGTGCTGTGTGGCCCGTGGTGTGTGGTACCAACAGGATCGATTGATAAATGTCAGTATAGAATGATTTTCCCAATGGGTCTGTAGCAGAATTTCTCAGGAAATCCAGCTTTTGTGTAGGCCTGTGCTGGGCTTGAAAAACAAAAAGCACCCCATTCTTGTGAATAGAGAGCTCTTTGGGGGGGGGTTGCAGGAGAGTGTTAGTATTCCATACAATGAGGCCATGTAGAGAGCAGTGGAATGTGTGTGTTGATACAGTGGGACAGATGGAAGCAGACCCTCACCGCATATAGAGAACAGCTGATTCAGACAATCCCAGGACACTGGTGTTGGTGTTGAGCTGAGCCGAGCCCCCTTCATTGGTGCTAAACCACGGCATGGTCTGCATGCACTGAGCGAGGGCTGTAGTTTACTGTATGCTTTGGCTTACTGGTGTTCAGTGATGCCCGTTTTAAATAGATGACATTTGTTTGCATTGTAAGTTCTGCTTTCATTCTGTATTTGTTCTTTAATTTACTTTAATTTTCTATTACATTTCACTTTTAACTTCCCCATTTGAAAATATAATGTATGTCTGCTAAAATTTTAAATCCAAATTGTAAGCAATAAATTCTCACATATGTCAGAGTACATCATGAAGGCCATTTCAGAATTTACCAATCATTGCCATTATCAGATACACAATGTTTTAACTATGCTGAACAACATATGTCATTTTACACATATTCTTCGAAATGTGCAGGACAGCTTTTTCTGGTATCTATAGTAAGTTGATATACTGTATAAAAATACTGTGTATATTTTAGAATTCATATTGTTACATCTTCCCTTTTTTATAACATTAGAAACTTATTGATATTATCTCTCACAGTTTTGGTTGAGTTTAGTAGACAGGGTGTGACTGTATTGCAAGGGGGAGATTCAGATATGGCTTATGTTTTCCAGAATGAGCTGTCACACCACCCTTCTTTGAGTGCCATTTTCCCCATTTCCTGAGTGCAACTGAAATGCTGATGATTTAAGTGCTCTTTTTCCAATGCATTTTAAGCAAAGTAAAGGCTGAATGTAAGTCAATTATGCTTGAAGAAAAATGGCAATTTCCTGTTTTGGGCACTGGAAACATCCTTCCCATTCCCAGACTAGACAGCAATGATTATGATTTAGACACCTAAAAAAAACAGATCACAGCAGGCCTGGCCTCCTCTAGGCCCCATGCAAACACAGAGAACTGTCCCTACTGGGCAAGACAGACATCCAGCTCTCTCTATGTAAATATTTGGCTGCCTTGCTTTTAGTCGCCCTAACAACCCTAAAGAGGAACTTGTATGTTTCTTACTGGCCGTACATATGTGTGTGTGAATATGAATTGATTAGGATGGTATTTTCAGGAACTGAGTTGAGTGGAGAATTAATTAATTTATATAATTGTTCTGATGCGTTTAATGTGTCAGTGATTTACAGTTTTTCCTTTTCAAAGCTGCAGCCTCCAGCAAGACTGAAGGTAACAGATCTGTGTTGCTTGCTGTTGTTTGTTTGCTTGTCATTTTGAGAATAAGAATTGAACCCCCCCACAGTATAAATGCTGGATCGTTTTGTGTTTACTGCTTAGACACGCAGCTATTTTCATTGATCTGCTTGTTCACCATTTCTTTTTCACATTTCATCTATGTCTATTTAATCATCTTCTAAGTAGTTGTTATTTCCATGATTTTAACCATGTCAGTTTCCCTCATACTCACGTTTTACCTTTTTCGTCAGCTTGTCTTTTGTTTCCCATTCGGTCACCATCATTAGAGTATCCATGTGTCCTGGATTACTGTGCACACTTAGAAATGCTATTTTGTGGGGTTGAGAGGTCAGAGAAAATTAAGCATATAATTAAAGTACAATAACACAGAAGTCGATAACAAAACATATCACTGGTACAAACAGATTTCAACTGGCTGCTCTAAAGTCATATTTGGGAAAATACAGAAAGTAGATCTGAGAAGTTTTTTAAGGTCATATGGATGACATTTTATTGTGAAAATCTTGAAAAATTCTGTGAGCAATGTGGGAAAGCTGGTCACTTTTTTTATTTATCAGCCTGAAATGCTCATAGATGACAGAGTCTGTAATCCATTTTGTTATTTGTCTAATTAAGGTAAGTACCCCTCTCACAGGTGCCCAGGGATTTGAACCACCGTATTCATGTCTGGAGTCCAGCAGCCTGGCAACCATAACACCACACAGCAGTGCTCTTTTACAAGGCAAAAACCAATGCCTGTGTACAGACCCTCACAATATAGTGTATTGTTTTACAGCCCACAGAAAAAGTTATAATAAGAAACACTAGATGTCTCATTTCCGTGAAGGATCAAAGCAGCTCTTTACTGAAGTAAAGAGTACTGAGAAGTAAAGATCAAGAGACAAAGCTGGGGGTTCAGAAGCTGAGAGCTGTTGTGCGTGTGGTGTGATTCATCATACTGTAGCTGATGGATAACTGACAGCCATTAACTTTCTGCTTCTAATAAGTGCTTTGGAATATAACTATTTTGGTTGTTAATCCGTGAGGGGAATCCTGGATGAAATGTGATAACTCACACAAAGCTGTGTGCTCAAGCAAAGTTTTGAAAATGAATGCTATTGCGTGAGAACGACAGTTTTTCCCTGTGCTGTGTGGTCACTCATGCTTTCCATTGTTTCCGTTGAAGGTCACCACTGGAATGAAATCTCAATGGAGAGGAATCTCCAGTGGTTACTCTGCAAACTATGATTTAAAAATTAGATTGGCACAAGAGCACGTGGGTTAAGGTTTAGGCCTACATCCAGGTCATCCTTCATAATGTACTGTTAACACACTAAAGAATCAACATGTGCTTGATTTTAGCTTGATTTTTTCAAAAGGAATCATTTTGTAATACAGATTCTAAAAAATATAACACCTCCTTAATGTCATGACTTCTTCAAGATATCTTATTGTTTTATTGTATAATGTATGCAATGTATTTGCGAATGAAAAATAAATATAAATTAGACTATCATACATGGCAGTGTCATGCATATGACACGATTGGATTTTCTTGGTAAAAATATGATTCCTAATCATAGGGAGTTGTAAAAATAAGGATGGCATACATATCGCCAGTAGTTGTAATGAGAACACATTTGTTTTGGTAAACCATTTTTACAAGCTTTCACCTTTGCTTATGAACACATGAGGTTACCAGTAGCTAATTTCAATAAAGGGAGAGAAAGCAGCTTCATGGAAGCCAAAAGAAATTAAGCCACTGTTAAAACCATTCACTGGATTCACTAGATTCGATGCCTGTCAGTCCGCCTTTCTGTATTTTAATATGGAAGCATAACCGCACTGTGGGCGTTTATTGTTTGTGTGTACCCAACATAATGTAAGTGCTTGAATACATTTCACAGCATCCTATCTGATGTCCCCAGTGTAATGCAAAGCATGGCTGAGCAGTGAGTAGAGTAGTAAGCAGGAGAGCAGGGGCAGGTGGCCTCTGTGCTGGTGATAACTGCGCTGCAGAGCTCTGAACTGTGTCGCCACTCCACTGGGGACTATTTATACTCCTGCTTCCAGTAACCGCTCCCCCCTTCTCTCTTTATTTATATCTGCTCCAGCATGTATCCGTTCGGAGGGATTTCGGCACGCATATACACAGACCGGCTGAAGGCAGAAGGCATGGGGTCCAACGAGGAGGCGGTGAAATTCCTCAACCAGGACTACGAGGCCCTGAAGCAGGAGTGCCTGGAGAGCGGATGCCTCTTCGAAGACCCCTGCTTCCCGGCCGAGCCCCCGTCGCTCGGCTTCAAGGAGCTGGCCCCCTACTCCTCTAAAACCCGGGGGGTGGAGTGGATGCGCCCCACGGTAAATCTGCCACCCCAGTGGTCTAGACATGTGTTGCACACTTTTTTTACGTGACTAGGCAGTCTGGGATGGACTGTGTCCTTATTGTTGTATAGATCTGTTCTTTTTATTATTCAGTGTGAAAAAGCAATAAAAGAACTCTTTAGAGAAACGGATCATAAATGCCTCATAAAACAAACTCCCGCCAGAAGATTCTGAGCCACATCACTGATATTGTGGTTGAAGTGGAGGAACATCAAAACTTTGGCCCACTCATTAATAGACCATCATAAACCTGCCACTCTTCAATTTATCTGTAACTGATTGCATGTGTGTGATATTGATTATGAAGGCGGTCAATCAGAGTTTCAGTTTGACTTGCTGTTATGGTGATGTCATGACCTTACATTCCTGTTTGAGTGGAACAAAAGTTACAGAGCTGACAGAAAACTTCCCCACCCTGAATGTGAAGCTCCCATTTTTTTTCCCACGTAATTTTGTGATAAAGAAGTGATCTGGACAGATTTACTGTTACCCAGGACTATTTATTGTCCCTGAGGCTTGAGCTCAGCAGCACTGTCTGCTTCATAAACAGAGACAGATAATTGTTTATTATTATGTTAAATGGCTGCCCAGTACTCTGGGGCATGTTCCATCATGCTAAGTTCAGTCTTAAATCCCTGTGTTGGGCCTGCGTGTGGGCTGTTATCCAGGGTGCCACATTCCCTGGGGACACACAGGAACACATCGTCTCGAGCCACAGCCCCTCCACAGCTGCTGTTGTGTTTTTAAATGCCAAAAGGCATCCGGCGATCAGGGTATCTCAGCGGTGCAAGCTGAGAACGGCTACCCTCAGACCGGTGCTGCTGTGTGCATTCTGTTACCCTGAGTCTGTGAGTTTAAACATGCTCCCATCTGCTGTGTTTGTTTGTACCTTTGGATAGGACCTGCTGGACAGCACAAGCCCGCTGACGTGAAAGAACAGCTGATTCACCCCTGAACTGTAGCAATACAAGAGTTCGTCATCACAGGGGTCATCAGTGTTACTTTAATATACTAACACTGATAAGAGGCTCCCCCTGAAAATTCACTGCTTTTATACACTGCGTATCTGTTGTACTGTGTATATATGATTTTGAAGGTGAATACTGACCATATCTCATCGTTTAAAGCTGATCATTTAATGTTTAAATTATAATTTAAACAGTGTTTAAACTAATATTTATTGAATAGTATTTCATTATTCATTAAATATTCAAATTTAAACCTGAATTCATGTCGTGGCAACAAAAACGATGTGCGAAGTTTAAAAAGAAAAATCTTTAGAAGATACCAAGACACTGAAAAGCTAAAAAAATACAACAATCACAAACACATGTTGCACTCAGATTTTTCCAGCTCATCTCAACTGTACTGTTTTTCCATTTGCCAAGTAAACTGGGTTTTGATTTCATGCAGCCCTAGATGGTCATTGCCACCATCTTGAAACTAAATTGTAATCTTTTTTTTTTTTTTTCCTGATCTGTCTTGTCTGTTTTCTGCAGGAGCTGACCGATGACCCCCAATTCATCCTGGGCGGGGCTACAAGGACGGACATCTGCCAAGGGGCACTAGGTGAGCTCTGACTGGCCACACCTTCTGTGTTGCCTGTCTGGCATCAGTCTCATTATGCAGGACCTTAATGAGTCTCGCGGCTTTGCACCAGTCTGAATTTTGCCTGTGTATTTGCAGTTGGTGTTGTACGAACATAACCTGATGTCTAGATGTGATAACGCATCTCTCTTTCTGACACTAGTGATTTTTGAGCAGGGATTTTTTAGGACAATAAATAAGATGTAAGGAGTGTTTGAGCTCCATCTGACTCCAGCGTACCCGTCTGCTTGCCTCACTCTGAGTTGCTGCTCATGGCTGGAAGGCATTTGTTTCTTGTTAACAATTCTGGAACTGGGTCAGGGTAGTTCTCCCCCTTCTGCGCCTCTCCTCTGGAACCGAATGAACATTTCTCCTTGTTTGCGCTTTGTTATAGTATAGTTACGGTGGTGCTCCCGTAAATCAAATTAACCTTCATAGGCTTGAAATGAGCTGGCATTCGTAAGTTTAAGTCTAACGCCGCACAAAGTGGTGCTTGCTAAAAGACCCGAATCGAGCCCTCTTTAAGTTTATTGTCAGGGAGTGCTTTTAACTGTCTGGTGCGCTCATTGTCTGACTTGGCGCAGAGGCTTTAAAGGACTCGCCAGCAGTTGAGGTGAAACGATAATCTGTTGAGCCTCATTCCAGTTGCCGTGTATGATTCTGTGCACTGCAGTGTTTGGCTCCCTAGTATGACATCACTGCTTTGTTCTCCTTCTCAATAGACGCATTTTGATCTTATCTGAGGGCTGAATGGAGAGCCGAGGCTTTCAGAAACTATGTCTGAACTGAGACTACAGTGTTGCTCTCCTTTCAGTACTCCAGTGCAAATAAACTGATGAAGGCAGGGAATCTGTATTACAGTGTTTTTTTCTGTTTACACAGCCCTGTTTTGGAATCGGCAGTTGTACATTAGGCCTATTTCACCACAGCGACCTCTGTAGGTGCGTAGGAGCGCAAAAGTGAGACAAATGCAATACTCCAATACATAGAGTCAAAACCGCCATTTTTTACACTATGAGTCCCACAGTGCACCACGGTGAATCAAGTGCCAATTGGAATATCGGCCCTACTCCAATGAGGTCATCCAGGCAACTCGCAGGCGCCTGACAAATGGCAGCGAGCCTGAGAGTGTTGAGATTAGGAAAGCCTTCCCAACTCACCCACCCTATCTGTGGCAGAACAAAGCATTTGTTTTGCTGCTCTGGACTCCTGGTCAGCAGTCGCTTAGAGGAACGACAGCACTGTTCTACCGGTTTTCAAAACCTGAGATTTTCAAATTACACTTGCAGTTCCTAGAAAGCAGCTTTAGCAACACAAAAGTGACAGCCTTTCCCTTTACCATGAATCGATGAATAGTTCACTCCTCTGTGTGTTCTTGTATTCTTTACTTGTAACCTACGCTACAAATTGTTCTATTCAACCTATAGCTTTGCACCACCTCTGGTAGATATTGTTCGAAGTTCCCTCAGTCATTATTTAGGCGTGGACAGGGGCTTATGTGCCCTCTTGTGACTTCCCTTATGTGTAGTGTAGGTGACATTTCAGTGGTTGTTTTTCATTCCAGTTTCACAGTAATGGCACAGTAGAATGAGATTGCCTGAATAATTGCTCCCACTTTGGAAGCTGCAGAGACACCCAGTGGTTTAAGGAGATAATGCATGATTAAAATGGGTTGTGTAAAGCTCCTAACCATACTTATGCCTCAGATTTAAGAGTTAGCTTGGGTATCTTTGCAGTTATTATCTTTACTTTCCATGGGCCTGTTCCATTTCAGTGCCACCCATAGTAACGGTTGAATGAACATGGTTACGAGCTGATTTGGAGTACAGTTAGAGTGCTCTAGGATTCCCTCCCTGTGCCGGCAGTGTGAATGAGTCAGAGGAATGAATGCGACTCATATTACTGCCACTGGGCGCTGGGCGTGGCAGGGCACATTGCTGGAATACGCCAATGACTCACCAGTGTGGGTGGTAGCACATATCTCTATGGTATGCTCATAAACACACTGTCGTGTTTGTAGATGGGGAGAGGCTAACTCATTCAACATTTGGATCAAATCTTACTGTCTTAAGAGAGGAATTTGTCATTGCATTAATTGTTTTCTACCTCTGCCTACACACAATAATCTTTTTAATGTTGTAAAAACAATTTCAAATTCTGTTAGCTCCTGCAGTGTAAACAGTTCTGTCTCCTCAGAGGTTGTTTGTATGCTGAGAATAACTCCAAACTTTGAGGGGAAAATGTGATTACTTACAGCTGACACAGGATGGACTGCCGCCCAGTTTTGGCACAGAAACCTCTCTCTGCTTTCCTGGCACAGAACTCTTTTCCCTCTGTGTCTCTGGCATTTGTCTCCCCCTGTTGTTTGAGCTGCATATGACATCTTTGCACAAAGATTATGACAGATCTCTGCGACTAATTAGTGCATATCACACTTTGATTTTTCATCTGTAATAGGTCCATGCTTGAAATTAATATCAAAGTTGTACTAATGCATTAAGTTAAAAATAAGCAAAGGTAACCTAACCTAAGGCTGACAGGTCAACTGCCTCTCTCTGAGTTTAGGTGACTGCTGGCTGCTGGCGGCCATTGCCTCCCTCACCCTCAACGAGAAGCTGCTCCACAGAGTGGTTCCTCACGGCCAGAGCTTCCAGGATGACTACGCCGGCATTTTCCACTTCCAGGTTGAACCAGTTTCTGATCTGAGAGCTTTCTTAATCAAGCGCCTCGGTGGCGCCTTTTCGTAACGCCTTGGCTGCTGTGTCCACATCACAGTTCTGGCAGTTCGGTGAGTGGGCGGACGTGGTCATCGATGACCGGCTGCCGGTGAAGGATGGGGAGCTGATGTTCGTCCACTCCGCCGAGGGCAATGAGTTCTGGAGCGCCTTGATCGAGAAGGCTTACGCCAAGTACGTGCTTATGCTCAAATTAGTATTGCTAGCTGTCTTTGTACTTGCTTGATTAACAGGAGAATATCATTATACAATAAGCTGCAAATGCCATCGTTGTGACATCTGTGTGTGGTCATAACACTCCTAACCATGCGCTGCCCTTTGACCCCAGGCTGAACGGGTCCTATGAGGCCCTGTCGGGTGGCAGCACCACAGAGGGCTTTGAGGACTTCACAGGGGGCGTGTCGGAGATGTACGAGCTGCGCAAACCCCCCAGGGACCTGTACAGGATCATCGGCAAGGCCCTGGAGCGAGGATCCCTGCTCGGCTGCTCCATCGACGTGAGTGGCCTTGCTGTTTCCAGGGCAACAGTCATGCAGGGAAGCAGCACTGTATCAACCAACCAGCTCAACTGAAATAGTGCTCATAGAGTGCTTTCTCAGACGGCATTAAATATACCCAATGCATGATTTGCATTTGCAGTTGTTTAGCACATGCCCTTATCCGTAGCAGCTTGCAGAGCTGATGAATTTTCTACGTGTTGTTCATTTGCGCAGCTGGATATTTACTGAGGCAATTGGCTTAAGCTCCTTGCCCAGCAGCAGTGCCTCACTAGGGAATCGAACCAGCAACCTTTGGGTTACAAGCCCTGTTCTGTACTGCTATATTACACTGCTGATGCCCTGTGTAGATACGCTTATACACTTTTTGTGTAAAGAATAATATTAAAAATTAATCAAATGTTGGTGAGGAAAAAAATTGGAAGAGTTCCAATCTGCCCTACAGTGACAATAAAAAAATCATTAAGAGCGAAACTGGCTAATATAATGAATCATATAATTTAAGATAAATATATGTGTGTGTCAACCATTTAATCAGTTAGTCTCTTTACATCCCTGTGAGATGCAGAAGAATTCCACTTGGAGCAAGAAAAAATGTAAAAAAAAAAAAAAAATGAAATTGTAGAAATGGTACCTTTTGATTCGTCATTTCAGATCACCAGCGCCTTTGACATGGAAGCTGTTACATTCAAGAAGCTGGTGAAAGGCCACGCCTACTCTGTGACAGGGCTGAAGGAGGTAAGCTGTGATTGGAGTTACAGATTCCTGGGATGTCCCGCAATAGATGTCCTGCTGTGTTTTATCTGTAACTTCACTGACTGCCTTCTTAATAGTGTGTGTTGCATTGGTAAGTGTCGTTTATAACTGTGTGGGTTCCCCTCTTTGCTGTGACAGGTTGAATTCCAGGGCCAGATGGAGAGGCTGATCCGTGTTCGGAACCCTTGGGGGCAGGTGGAGTGGACAGGGGCCTGGAGCGATAAGTGAGTGTCACCTGGCAGTTGTGCCTTTGCAGTTGTCACACTCAGTAGTATTCTACTGTACATTTCTTCAAAGCCTTCAGTTTACTTCAGTTTTGTCCCTGTTTATCAGTCCATCTCTACAAGCTGACCCGTGTCTTGGCTCAGTCATATTTTTTTGCGTTCTTTCAGATGAGCTGCATATATTTCTTTTTGTTCGGTGGTTGATCTCTATAATAAATGTGTTAATGTGTAGTAACTGTGTTAAAATTGTTTGGTATTTGTGATTCATTCATAACAGTGATATTAGAATTATGCTGTAATGTAGTATTATAATCAGAATTTTATAATTCTAGAATACAATGTATAATTATCTTCAGGTTTGCGTCAGGGTGAGATGTAACGTTTAATTTTATTTTTCGTGTTTAGTGCCTCAGGCAGTGTAAAACGACCTGGATGATCGAATGTGTTCAGTGATGCCTTATATCTGTGCAGTCATCACTAATGTTGGCTTTGGCCCTTTGGCCTTGTACAGCTCCCCTGAGTGGGATGAAATTGATCCAGCTGACAGAGAAGACTTGCATCTGAAGATGGAGGATGGAGAGTTTTGGTGAGTCATTGCTGGTAACTTTCCAAAAGGCTAACAACATTTTGATTAATAAAGTTTTAATCATTTGATGATAAATATTTTTTTTCCCTGAAATTATACTTGGACTTCCTGAAGGTACAGTGTTGAATCTTTCATTGTTATACACCTGGTTGCTGTCAGCTGATATTTTCAGTGAAATCAATGGTTCATTAAGAATGTGTGATGAAACAGGTGCATATATACATCAGTGTATTAGTTGGATGTCAATGCATATCTTATAGTATTAGTTAATTAATTAGTAATTAACCAATTTGCAAATGTATTTCTGTTGAGTGTATTTCAATGTATTGGTCAAACAGATGTAAAATAAAATGCAGTATCAGGGTTTTGAGATTTTGCATTTAATTTGTTGATACCTGGAGTTGCAGATCATTTGAATTCCAGTCCAAGTAGTGGCCACAGTTAAGCGTGCTACTGTAAAGATCGATGTTTTTTCAACACAGTTCTTCCTCATTTACATGTCATGCAAATAGCAGGCATTTGCCCGTTTTTTGTTTGGATTCTGCCTGTGTGAAACTGTCCGACCTGACAGCATACATACAGTATACTCCACAATGTAAAGTGTCAACCCAGATCCTGAATGTTGTGTCACAAGGGTGACATTTGTTGTATTTTTTGAGAATTGCAGATACAGATTGCTTGCTCTTGATTTTCTTTCCAAACTAGACAAGCAGTCCAAACTAGACTAACAGTAGGCTCAGAGGGTTAGATGGTGGACAGAATTACATTAGTTCATTGCTGTACTGCACAACCACTTCATCTGCCAGCACAATTCGGCACCAGTTCATCAACACACATAAATTGCTCAACATTAGTATATTTTGTGTGTCAAGTGGCCTTTGTTTCTTTTTTGCACTCTTCAGTCTAATCGATGATTGATACAGCCCTTACAGTGAAAGTCTTTTGAACAAATAATGTAAAAGCTTGAGATAAATCTTGCATTTATTAGTATTTTTTTTCCTAGTTAAATAAACCCACCAACACCACACCCCCACCACTTCCACAACGACCAGAGAAAAGCTCCTTTCAAACCTCTTTGGAGACTGACAGCTGTGCTGTCACAGCAGCTGGGACGACAGAGTTAAAGGCAGGAGGCTGCGGGAGGTGGGGGCTTATCCTTGTGAGGCGCGATGAGATCAATGTGCTCTCCCATCCTCCTGTCAGGATGTCCTTCCAGGAGTTTCTGCGGCAGTTCTCCCGTCTGGAGATCTGCAACCTGACGCCGGACGCCCTGAGCAACGAGGACCTGAGCTTCTGGAACACCATCAAGTTCCACGGCATGTGGAGGCGGGGCAGCACGGCCGGGGGCTGCAGGAACCACCCGAGTGAGGAGACTGCGTTAATGTTCTCACGATACCTCCCTTTAGCTTCAGCACTGCGTAGACTGCTGCAGTCAATAGGACCATTCCTGACTTTTCCGTTTTGCTTGCTGCTTCCTTGTCTTAGGTTTACACTGAAGTAGAGAGAGGTTGTAGATATTTCTACACTGGAATGTGGGGTGTGGTAGGGATGTGCAGCTGCTGTACTGAGTCCGCTGACCCTTTTCCTGCCACTCACCCCCCCATCTCCGTCCAGCACTGTGTGCTTCCTCTCCATAATGTCCCTGTTGAACTTTTTCCTGGCTGTAGGCGTAGGAAACAAATTGTAGGATCAGGGTTTAACTACAGAGGAATGTATTCACTTGAATAGGTAGCAAACAAACCATGCTTGGCATAGTTGTGAAATGAGAGAGGTTGAGGAGAAAGTATAGGTATAGAGAATAGGTGCCATGATGACAGCATTTTGTACCACATAAAAACTGCCCTTGTATAAAAGTCATGGAAAGGTGTTTATTACCTCCCCTTAATTCATACACCCTACTCTCTCCCCCTGCCGTGTGACTCTGTGCTGTCCCGCAGACACCTTCTGGATCAACCCCCAGTATAAGATCACACTGCTGGAGGAAGACGATGACCCTGAGGATGACGAGGTGGCTTGCAGCTTCCTCGTGGCTCTCATGCAGAAGGACCGTCGGAGGCACCGCCGTCACGGCCAGGACATGCACACCATTGGCTTCGCTGTCTACGAGGTGAGGGAGGAGTGCGTAACACACTTTCCTCTACATAGAGAATACATGGTTTTCCTATTTTAATATGTTGGCTTTAAGGATCCAACATTAAAAAGTGTGCTGAAAATGAACTTATTTTTGTCGACTTTTGTTTTGTGTTTGCAGATTCCAGATGAGGTATGACCAAGCAACGTCAACCCCAGCAGCATGATACCTAGAAGATTTCTCTTTTCATGTAGAGCTGCAAATGTAAGGTGCATTACATAAAAGCATGGTTATTGACATCATCTGCATATCTGTATACAAATGATGAGGAGCATCGCTACAGCACAGAATCATGGTATAAGTAAATACAGCAGACAGTGCACAGCAAACCTTGCGTGGATGCAAAATGTAACAGTGTTTTCTGGAAAAATCTGAACTCTTTGCTATGCATAACAGCACAGAGCAGAGCACTTGAAAATTATCACCATGACATGGTAAGGTTAGCTGAGAGATTAGGGTGTCACAGGGCATCACAGCATTTTCTGGGAAAGTCTTCACTCTGCTCTATGCATAACAGGGCAAAGCACCTGAAAGTGATCACTGTGACAGTGTAAGGTTAGCTGAGAGGTTAGGACATCGCAGGGCCCCTGGTCCCCGCAGGGTGCCGGCTCCAGTTGCACGTGCTCACTTGTGCATACTCTCGCTACCCGCTCCGCAGTTTAAGGGCTGCCAGAACGTGCACCTGAAGAAGGACTTCTTCCTGACGCACTCCTCTTGTGCGCGCTCCGAAACCTTCATCAACCTGCGGGAGGTGAGCGCGCGCCTCCGCTTGCCCCCCGGGGAGTACCTCATCGTCCCCTCCACCTTCGAGCCCAACAGGGAGGCCGACTTTGTTCTGCGTGTCTTCACCGAGAAGCAGTCCGAGACCGAGTGAGTGTCTCAGGGATGGGGAAAAAAGCACTTCCAATGCAGAGCCATTTGAGTCACTCCAGGGTTTTTTTTTTGTGGAAAATGGAAGCTGCTAACAGGCAACATCCTGGTAACTCCCTCTTTGCAAAACCTAGAAATGCGCCTAGTGCTTTACATTAGGAGAGTTTTTTTCCATCCTTACAGTCTTCTTTAATTACATGTATATGTAATTCGCACTTTTAACAGTGGCAGTAATTGTGACATTAAAGGAAATGTTGTGAAATTGTGGCTCACTCTTTTACAGGGAACTGGATGATGAAATCTCAGCAGACCTCGAAGATGAGGTAAGTAGTCAAAACACGTGAAAACACAAGAGAATCCCTTCAGGTAACTTTTACCGTCTGACTCGAAGACAACTGTGATGTTACTGTCTAAAGCGGACATTTTGTCTGGCAGGAAGAAATTACAGAAGATGACATTGATGACTCATTCAAGTCCATGTTTGCTCAGTTGGCTGGGGGGGTAAGTCCCTTTCTTTAAAATTGCCCTGTTTTATTGGTGCTTGAGTTGCAGCATAATGTACTGAAAATGGCTGTAAAGTTCACTGTACCCAAGATAGATAAAATTCATGGTTTTAAAGTAAATGAGTAACTTATACTCAGTAGTTATATTAATTATACTGAGTTATACTAATAGTTAGACTAGTGAATGTCCAATAAGCAGGGAGACATTTCTGTTCGTCATATCATCTGAATTTTGTGTGTCAATGCAAAAATACTGTACTGCATTGCCCAGACTACTGTACTACTGTATTGCCCCCATGTTAGATATGCTTCAACAAATATCCTGAAATTCACCTTCTGAAGTAAATTTAAGGCATTCAGGCAATTTGACACACGAAAGTATGACACCTTCAACCCGTGACTGAAGGGAGATATAACATGTTGCCACATCTTTTCGGTGAATTACATGCTGGTTTGTTGTGTTCTTACTCCTTGAGTAAGAGCAGTGAGGTCGTGGCAGATTTGTTAATTTACATGGAAATGAGGAGAACTTCCAATTCAGGCAATGCGAGCTTGATCAATGTGAGTTACATTTTTCAGTTTTGAATCAAGCTCACCTAGTCTCCTCCACCCCACAACATGTATCGCACGTTTACAGTTAACTGACAACTCACTTGTCTGGGAGTGTTGTTAGCCTGGTGTGACACTGTTGCTCATTCAACTTGAATGGATACACTTCTTTTTTGCTGGAAGTCGCTTTGGATGAGAGCGTCTGCTAAATGAATGTAATATAAATGTAATGTAAATGTAATTGATTTTGTGGTAGGAAGGCAACAACAAAAAAACATGAATGTGGATGTATCACGATGTACAGTACAGTTAGTTCACTTCTGTGTTCCAGGACATGGAGATTTCTGTCCATGAGCTCAGGACCATTCTGAACAGAGTGGTGTCCAAACGTAAGTACAATAGATCCAGCTGAAACCTGTCTTTTGAGCCAGTATTTAGCTGATGGCCTTATTCAGGGATGACTTGCATACTGTGTGGCAGACTTTATATGTTGTCAGATCCAGTTACATGCTTGAATTTTTACTGAAGTGGTTCAGGTAAAGCTCAGCTGTACAGCAGCACTGTCTCATCCGGGTCTGGAACCCGGGTTCAGAGCCTGGTGCCAGAACCACTGCTCCACAGTCTAGCTGTGATTCTGTGCCGGAGACAGTGGTGTGAACAAACTCCTGTCAAATTTTTTGCTGGATTGTTGCATTCTGACAACCACACTATGTATGTAATTTCAGACAGGGATTTAAAAACAGATGGATTCAGCATGGAGGCCTGCCGGACCATGGTCAACCTCATGGATGTATCCTTTAGAAGGGAAATGGAAAATACTTTTTTTTGTCTCCTGTGTTCAGACAATCATGCTTTTAAGTAAAGTTTTGTAAGGACAAGGTCCCAAGAAAAGAGAAGATGACGGAAATTCTGGGTTCAACTGAGTTCTGAACAAAATCTCTTCTTATACTGCTCTGAGACATCACTCTCAGATTTGCAGGAATTAACATTTCTTACATATTCATATTGTTTACAGGAAAGTCCTCTCTATCACATAAGATGGTTTTGTTTGTTCCCAGAACCTCACCTCTTTTCCACTCTACTTCCCTCTCCAGACTAACTAGAGTCAATCTACACATCCAGCTGTGGTTCTCCCAAAAAAACCTAATGCAGTCTATTGTGTTGGAACGCTCCTTGACCTACCTAACATACAGAAAGATGGCAGTGCCCGTCTGGGCCTGGTGGAATTTCAGATTCTTTGGAACAAGATTAGGAAGTGGCTGGTAAGTGGCCTGCAGTTGTGAATGGGCTGTTTTTGTAAGGTACCGTGATCATACTGTTGTGGAATTTAAAGGAATCTTCACTCCTTTTAGCTGTAATATACACATTCCTCAGCCTAACTCGGTGCCCTAGTGGAAAAGAACAGGTATGTTTCTGACCCCCTTTACCTTGCGTTGTGCTGTGAATTCCTGACTTTTTGCGCCCTGTTTCCCAGGGAGTCTTCAGGCAGTTTGACCTGGACAAGTCTGGTACTATGAGCTCCTATGAGATGCGCTTGGCTGTGGAGGAAGCAGGTATTATATCCACCACCCCACTTTGTTATACTGCCCCACCATCCTTGGCTGGGAGCACACGTCGAGCAGTCAAAGTTTTGAGGTTTTGAAGGGTCTACCTGCTACAGTCCCCGTTCTTGTCAGTATGTTGACACTGTTTATTAAGACACAATCTGAAATGTGTCTGTGGCTACATCACACACAGTGAATACTGGTATGACTCCTTGTTCTAGATCTTCCAAATTATTTGTCTGCACATAAAGCAGAACCAAAGACTGAAGGGAGCTATGGTATTCACTACCTGTTGATGTGTTGTTTCTGTAGGCATTATGTACAGTAGTATGGTCAAAACTGTGTGTTCATTTTGACATTTTAAGTGTTTTCTTATTTTGAGCCACACAGTGAGCAGTGCACGGAACTTGAACAGAAAATACGGAAATTAGACCAGTTAGATGTCTGAAACTAAGCTGTCTTGATACATTGCCACTTACAAGATGCCTCCTTTCCAGGCTTCAAGCTCAACAACAAATTGAACCAAGTGCTGGTGGCCAGATACGCCGATAATGAGGTCATCGACTTTGACAACTTCATCTGCTGCCTTGTCAAACTGGAAGCTATGTTCAGTATGTACACCTTTTGATTATCTGATGTGCTTTTAAACATTTAAAAGATGTTGATGCATAAACCAAATGTCGATATAAGGTGACTGTGAGCAAAGTGACGTGTAAAGCTCTAGCTTATCCTTTGAGGATCAGGTTTTAATAAAAAAAAAAGTCCCTGCTAACCTGCTCTTACCTTATTTAATTTATAGGATATTTCAAGCAGCTCGACAGGGAGGAGACAGGGGTGGCAGAAATGAACATCACTGAGGTGAGTCTGTTGTACTTCAGTACTTCCAAGTGGTTGCAGTGCTTTGATACTGTGTAGTAGAGCTTATTTCTATTAATTTCAGTCCATGCACCGACCCTTAAATTATTATCTTGAAAAATCATTGAATAGCAATTGAAAGTGGATAAACACCCCTATGTCCCATGAAACGTCTTGTACAATTGCCCAGATTCATAAAACGTTAATGAAATGTAATCATGAGGCATATTACATTGCTAGTAAGTCCAGCAATGTGAGTGTGCTGATATTGCTAACAAATTGCCTAGCTCAGTGGCAAGCCTAATTGAACAGGGATATGACTATTGCAAAAATAAAAAGCAAGCCTTGAAAATCCGTAAAACAGCTTTAAAAAGTCATATAAATACAGCATAATGAAAACGGAAACCCTGTCCTTCTCTCTCGTGTGCTGCACAGTGGCTGTATATGACTATGTGCGGCTGAGGAAGACGTGCGTCCCAGGTGAAGAACACAAAGGCCAGGACGTCCTACAAGTGCCTGCCCCACCGACGCCCATCACCCTTTGTCCGTTTAGGTCCCCCCCCACCCCCTCTGACCTCCGACTAACCCAAAGACACCTACCTGCCTGATCCAGTGAGATGTTTGAGCACGCCAAGGCCTTTTTGTGTGAACCACACTTCCAAACTCCTCAATGCATTTCTGTGGTAGGCATGACACAAACATCCTAGCCCGCCAAGAGAAGTACTGTAGGCTCAACTGCAGTGAGTGTCCGTTTCTGAATTAGAAGGATGTCATCTTCGTCATCCACCTAATTTGTGTTAATATTCTAAATTGGTCTGATATGCAAGCTAGCAACCCAAGTACTAGTCCTTACCTCCATGATAATGTTATTCTTCATTGCAGAGAACCCTTGGAACTCTGCTTTTGCCATCCATAGGATAATTACAGTGTGTGTGTCTATATATAATTAAACTATATTTGGATACTGACTAAAAATACCTCTGTCTATAGACTAAGGAATGTTACAGTGGCATTTACGCCAATGCAGAACATACCAGTAATAAGCAAGGAAAGTATGTCCATCATCCCCTGCAGTAGTATGTCTATGACAGACAGTAGTGGTCTCAGCTGAACTGACTATTCGTTTACACCAACATTTCAGTACATTTATGGAAGCAATACATTTTGCCAGATGTGATGAATTTACCCTAAACTGCATATTTTTCAGAGCATACATTATCACTGGTCTTGTATTAGTGTGTTGTAATATGGTCTTGTAGAACCTGGAAGTGTATAAGCTGACATGAAGCGGTAAAGTAGCTTGTAGCTTAAAGTTGCTGAAAATGATGGAAGTGTTTTTCTTTTTCCATACTCAGATATAATGTGAGGGGATAATGTTGGTATATTGCAAGCTGACAACAAGCCAACAAGCTAATAAAAAGAAGGATAGTCTAGCCAATAATGCGGTAGTTTGAATGGCTGTGTACTCAGCTGAAAACCACCACAGTATTCGGCCACATAATCAAAAGGAAGCAGAGAGTGGTTGCATGCCAATAATTTGATCAATTTAATTAACTGACTGATTAAGTTGTCTTTCAGTTTATTTAGAAAATATTAACTTGCTAGAATTACTGATATGTGACACAAGGTTAGGAATGAATGCTATGTGTAATTGCCACTGCAAAATCTGCAGAAATGCTGACATTTTGTTCACATACTCCTGAATGTAAGGTCAGATAAATATCATAGTCCTTATATAGAGCGTAAGGAAACATTTGCTGAGAATTGTTTAATTTCATTGTATTAATGAAAGAATCATAGCAGTGCCATGGATAGAAAGGAATGGAGACATACATTAAGAACTTACTCATCTCTCTCATGGGGGAAATGATTTAAACAATCTAAAATTCAGAATTTTAGTTGACCATTTGCAAATTATGAAACAGTATCTGATGTATGTGCATGTATGCCAATGACTGTATTTCAACACAACTTTCAGATCATCACCCACCCTGCATGTTTTTTAATATTTCAGTTATTGCTGTAAAGGTGTGATTACAAAACAAATTCAGCTATGTTGGAATTACATATTTCAGTTAAGCACAGGTTCCTTGTATAATGGTGAAACAATCAGGAAGGCAATGGAAGATCTGTTTTGGGGGTAGTTTTCATGGTGCGGATTTTACTGTATTGTATTTATTTTTTATAATCAAATGTACTGTGGTGAAGTATCACCACAATTATTCATACCATAAACTGGTCTGTTCATGGAAAATGTCTGAAATGGAAGATGGAGGAAACCCTCTACTTAGCAAACCAATCAAATGAATCAACTGAACTTCTTTGCTCAGTAAACCAATCAAACTACTTGTGCAGCTGAATAAATAAAAGCTCTTGCTTGGAACAAGAAGGGGTGGAACTGTAGCCTGCTCACATCTTATGAATGGTATAAGAGTGAGAGGAAGCTGAAGATTGAAAACAGACCATTCAGCCTATGTAAGCTTGTCATTTTACCTGTCATTTACATTGGTTACAATTTTACATATTATCAATTTATACAGCTAGGTATTTATTGAGGTAATTATGGGTTAAGTACCTTGCCCAAGGGTACAATGGTAGTGCCCCAGCGGGGAATTGAACTGTCAACCTTTCAGTGACAAGCCCAGCTCTTTACCACTGTGCTATGCTGCCACCTTTTATGTGATTTTGGTGTTATCTGTGCACAGTAGTAACATTGTAACAGCTTGTACTGTGAGCTGTCTGCTGCCACAGCCAGATACGCTTGCCTTGAACCCATTTGAAAGGAACTATGCAATTCACTCCAGCCTTGGTTTGCTTTGCAGGAACAACATTTAATATGTAGCAGAGAATGATGTCTTGCTAGAAATATAGCTGGCATGGACCCTCTTGGTGGGTACTTAAAAGACCTCCAGAAATGTAATTCAGTTTATTGATGGTGTTTTCATGTACCCGTATACCTGTGAAGAAGCCTGCCCCGTGAGTGCATGACAATGTGATGTAACCACGTGATATTTTTGCTTGTTTCTAATTTACACAGTTCTTACTGTTCGGCTGTCATATTGCATTTATTTTCATAAGTTTTGTTTTGTGTAAAGGTCTTCTTTGGTATGAAGATTGAAATTATCTCCATCACATACCAATACATTTGAAGTACATCATTAAACAGACGCTACCAGTTTGAAGGGGAAAAGGCTACCACCTGTTTAATAGACTAAATAAATAAACCCATAGCTCTTAAGTGAGACAGTCTCAGTGTAGCAGTATCAATTGCTGCATTGATAGCTTTTATTAATTCTTTTTCTCATGGTAACAGAAAATCGGGGCAGAAAAGGTCTAATACCATTACTTATACTTATTGTATGACTGATTGGCAAAACTGTCCTGTAGATTAGGGATTTGTTTTGAATTTATGACAAAGAATTTTTATGTTTTCTCTTCCGTTCAGCTGTGCTTTACTTACTTTACCAATAGGTTAAGACCACTATGATATGTAATATACTGTAATAGAGGTTTTAAAAAAAGTGATACACAAATTTAGTAATCTGCAAAGACTTTCAATCATAGAACTCTTCCTGAGAAAAACATTCTGGGTGAAAACCCATCAGAAGAGTGGTTTTTAGTATTGTAATTACTAAACACTAGAGCCACTGGTAACCCCACATGCTATGTTTTATATTCGTTTCATTGAATCTTTAATAAAACACAATGATTTATGTTTTATAAATTACCACACTGTAGTGTGTAACGCTGGCACAAAGAATGTAGATTTTGTTAGTCTGCACCTCACATATCACCTAATACCAGACAGCTGTGCCAAGAGATTCAGTCAGAAGTTAGCATGAACCAATTCAAGTCTGAACGTAGAGTCATGCAAAATGTGTTAAACTACACTGACTGCCAGTAAAAGCCTGAGATATGGTCCATTCAGTTCTGTCTTGGTTTGTTCTGTCAGATTTTTTTTCTGTAGTTCTTCATCAGTGAATTAATACATAGGACTTCAGGGATTAATGACATTGAATGACTGCCGTTATAGTGGACTTATCATTCACTTTAGCACTTATCACAGCATCATGGCAAAGATTTAAAGCTAGACATAATTTCCGCTAATTATCACTGTGTCTTTGAGTGACTCTTCAACGAATGTTGCCTTAGCCGTTTTGTTTGCATGTTGTACTTTTTATAACCATCTTGATGTCATTCTGAAGTCCTTGTCCTTTAAAAATATTAGATGGAATTGCTGTTAAAATATTATAATAGCGGTACTGCTTCTTATTATATGTCCTCAATAAATAATAACAGAACAGTTGCACCATATCATTGTACCATTTTGTTTATGCTGCAGTTTTGGTTCCAATGAATCCAAATCACAATGGATCCAATGTTGTGGAGTAATATACACAATGTTATTGTATGGCTTTTATCTCATTTACTTGACAAAGACTCGCATTTACTAATTAAAAGATATTTTGAGAAAGCTACATCTCACCATTCTCTGAAAATGTATCAATTGTGTAGTCTACAGCAATTTTTGATAAGCATTTCTAAGTGAAATTTATCTCTTTAAAAGGGGTACATACATTAGTACGTGGCTGGATGTGCTTATCAGGCACCACATAAAATGGTCCACACTATACTGTATAGAATGATTCATCTATACATGTTAGGTAGCGCCAACCAAGTGATTTCTCACGGAACAGCCCTAGGTGCCTGTTAAGATTTAAAATACTGCATATCTAGACAAGCTTATATCATGTCATGATATTTTTGACAACAGCGGCTAACAGAAACCAGGTAGAAGGATAATGTTTATAGTCATCATAGGAATGATCCTGCTCATATCCTCTGATGTATGGTACCTATACCTTGTCCGGGAGCTTAACAAACAAAGTTGGTGGCCTCCCTACTTCAAGCACATGGACAGTCAACTGAAAAACTTACAGTAAACTGCACATGATATTTTGAGTTACAGATGTTACTTACATATGCCTTGCAAAAAACAAAAGGAACAATCTGCCTTTTGTAGTCTTATTCCATCAGCCTTCGCTTCAATAACAATTTCTCAGCATCCTCTGTCTGCACAGCATTGCTCCTCAGGGCAAAGGGTTAGGGTTAGGGTTACAGTATGGACTGTAAACTGAAGAAATCTGCAAACTGTGGGTTTTATGTAATCCACAAATCAGGGGCGACAGTATCTTAACGTTTGTAATTGGCATTTTAGGACTGAGGTCCATAACTAATTTCTGTGACTCTGATATGGCAGTCTTTCTGATATTCTACTTACAGCTCTACTGTGACAACAATGACTAGATTCTGAACTCTAACTGATCGACTCAACTAAAACACCAGTCAATGCAAGGGAAATGGGGCTCACAATAACAAAGACATTGGTGAATATGCACCAACTTAACACTGCAACAGAGATTTTTTTAAATGCAACAACTCAATTTAATAGCTCGTGTAACAAAGAAAAGCAAAAGATTTGTGGACACTGAATGTTTTTACTTTAACAAACTCCACTTTTATTAGAAAATAATAAACTTCCACAGATCTAAGCAACAGCAGGGATTGTTCCATACTGTAACTGTGTCCCAACTGGTCTACACAAATCTGTGAGCAATAGCCAACACTTTGGAAAAATCTCCCTCCTTTCCGCGCAAGTGCGAGGGCACTGGCACTTTGATCCTTGTCCCGGTCGGGTTCCCATTCTCTTCTATCAAGACTACGTTGTTGGAGTCAAAGCGGGGAGTCATGCACGCCCCTGGCATCTTGTGTCCGACAATGAGCGCTTTTTTCTTCTGTCCTTTGATGGCCAGTAGCACTTTGTCCCCCACCTTTCCCACCCCATTCTTGGTGTAAACATGAATGACCCGGGGGGGACGATGGTACGGAGTGTTTCCCAGGGCACTGTTGTCAACGACGCGCACTCTGGTCATCTTCTGAATGGCAGCGGCTGCCGTGGAGACGCTGCAGGGAACAGATGTGCAAATTTTAAAAGAAGCAGCATTCATGCACACACCAGCAAAAAAAAAATGCTCAAGAGGAAATTAACATTATGTAAATGAGAAATCTGTTTTGGAGCAATTTTCCCATAATATTTTTATTTAAAGGAAACATTTTTTGTCGATAATTCAAATTGTTGACAGGAAAACATCAGTATTCTGTGATGGGGGGTAGGAGGCAACACATTGGAATAAGGCACATGTGGAGTGTCTTTCTAAGGGAGCAGAAAGTTGTGTTGTTATGCAAGATGAGCTGGTGGGTAAAAGCTATATAAAAAGCTTTCATCCATTATTACATCCTAGGTAACTGGAGAGGTAGTCCTCAGAACGAAAACTGTACAATATACAGTTTCATAAATATGTAGCTAACCTACTTCCATTGAATTATCAATAAATACACCAATGCAAACATGTTACCTGAACGTCCTGTGTTGCGCGATTTTTGACATCTGGGTCAGGACCCCCTCAAACCGTCTAAAAAGTGCCATATCAACCTGCATTCAGCAAAGCAGTAGCATAACATATTCAGGTAAGATCACGTAAGTCAAAATCAACTGTATGTGATACCAAGAACCTAGTGGGAAATATACCGATTAATCAGATATTACATTAATGCTAATATGTGACATCTTTTTCTAAACAGACAGTGAACTAGCTTAGTGTATTTTAAAATGTTTTTCCGCAACCAGCTGGCTAGCCATCACTATCTAGCCATAGCCAAGCAATAGAACGTTAGCTAGGCACCTCCCTGCTTTGCAGATGTAAATAATTAGCCAGTTAGTTAACCTACCTAGACTACCTAGCTTCATTTTATAGGCACTAAAATGTATTTTTGGAACTTTGTTAAATATTGTTTCATACCAATAACACAGCTAAACATACAGCTAGATAACTCGTCTTGTTAGCCGGGTAAAAAGAAATGTCAGATGGCTAAATAACGTATTGGCTTTCCGTACGAGAATAGCACATGTATCAAGAAGGAAACCTTCCACAAGATAGAATTTAAAGAGGGTGCAGTATCGATTTATGCAGCAGTATTTAAAAATAATAAAAATGATGTCAAAACGTTCTATAATATTCACACTTTAATGAAACACGCCTTACCTTGCACGAATATCCCCATGCCAATGTCAACCAGTTGTCATAGAAAGGCGACGCGCCCCAATCCTGTCTACTGTACCGTGTAATTTTTTTTTTTTTTTTCAATTTTTTCAAATTTACCAAATAGACGGCAGTCAACCAACAAGACGGTACAAATGAAATCTGTTACTTATAGTTTTCCGGTAAGTACTTTAAATGAAGGTAAAAAGGCAAGTTGGGTCTACGTCATAAAAGTGCGTCGAAGGACCCCAAAGAGAGCCAAGAATACGCTAGGTGGCGTAAGTTGACGATGGATCCTAACTATAAACATTGACTCAAAATCTCATATAATTCAATTTCCTTTTTGGTTTATTAAAGCACTATCTTACTTGGATTAAAGTACTTATACGGACTATGTACAGCAACTGAGAATTACTGAGAAAGACTAAGTAAGAAAAACATGCTTGTCAGTGACAACGTGAATCTGAATATAATATGCCCTGTGTCATCATAATTTGGTTAAATGGCTTTCTTATGTGTTAAACATGTCAAACCTCTGCAAACTGTTGTGAGCTAACTTTTACAAGTCATATTCTCTCCAAAAAATGTTTTCAGTTGTTTTCCTTTTTGTTGTGTTGATTTTCTTTTCATTGTCCTTTCAGGGATTAATTCTAAATTTCTTGTAGCAGCGGTACACAGTCGCTATTATAGGATATTTCGGGAGATTCACAAATTGAGCTCTGTGGACCCCGCAATCGTTGCTGGTAGTAATTATCAGTTTCCGATTCCTTTTAAATTAAACCACGATATCTTCAATTGGAGAGACCGACTCTTATCCAGATTGATACTAAAACCTCATCTTAAAAGTTGGTTTCATTGAAAAGAAATATTAAAACAACGTATCATACACATCATAAATCACAAATGTTTTTAAAAGCCTGCTTAATGAGAAAGTGTGCAAAATGTTACAGTTTTCGCACATATCCCAGAAATACTTGCCTGTACTGGAAAAGCTATACAAGGTCATTCAATGAAAGGAGGTGAAGCTTAAACATGAGACCCTCTAGTTGTACGAACAATTGAGACTGATATAAATTTTAGCTCCGAGGAAATAAAAAAGATAATAAATATACAAAATGACGTTTCTGGTGCATACCATTATGTGCTCCACACTCCGGTACAGTAGATGGCAGTATGCACCATCATTTAGTTAATAACTTACAAATAATAAGACGAAGAAAAAGACAAGCATATTTCACTTCAGTAAATGAACATTGTCAGACTTATTGGCATTTTCCACTTGAGGCTGCACACAGTCCTATTTCAGTTAGTAAAATAGAAAAAAAAAATGAAAAGACTAAAAAGCTAAATATTTTTGGCATAGCTACCGTGTGATCTGGAGTAACCAAGCCTAACAACGCTTACACAAGCACAAGCACAAGCACATTAAATTCTGAAGCAACAGTATATGTTTATGTGTTAAGTGTATTGCAGCAAGTTTAATTACTTTGTTCCTGAGGCACAATTACTCTCATCAATTTGTCAAACTACTTACGAGTTCAGATATCCACAAAATTGAATAAATATGTTCCTCTGGGAGACATGATGTACAAAAAACTTGATTGCTGATGATGCTCTTGAAAAAAAAAACGCTTGAGCCGGATGGCAAATCAAGTAAATTAATTGCTTGAAGATTTGACTGGAAGTCTACTTTAAACTGATCAGTATTTAAAATGTAAATATATACATACAGGATGTTGGTATGGAGTTATGAATGCACGTGCATTATATACACATGGTATGCAAGTTAGTAATGAGTGTCTTAACTGGAACAGTAATGATGGAATGTTTATACAGATTGTTTAAGTCCACTCTTTTTGTTTGGACTTTAGGTTAGATCATTAAGAAGATCTCAGTGCAGATAATCATTCCTTTCTCAGGTGGCCACCTAACATAGCAATGATTAATCATCTGTTTTACAGAGTATATATGAATTCCAGTTTGCCCTTGTTCGTTATCCTGGATTATTTTCAGTATTGTTAAATACAGCGATTCGGAATTGTTGAGATGAGTGTACCCTTGTCATTTATGTATTCAAGTGAATGTGACTACAAAAGTGATTACGATTGTTCTGGATTCTTCTGTACAGAATCCTCTGTCCAAATTTCAAAAATAAGTTGACTGAGAATGTAATTCATGAAAACCATGTGGTTGCTAAAAAGGGGTCTCCATGCTCTTATTTTTTATTTATTATTATTATTTTTTTTTTTTTTTTTTGTAGTATGTTTCTTAAGATACTGGGTTCATGACATTAGTGCAGAAACAATGAAACTCAGCAAATTGTCACAATGGTCTTATCTTTACCCAACACTGACGACATGGCAAGACGCTATCATTGGAGTCTACAACAAAGCTGTTCTAATGCAAACACATGCGTTTGAACCTCTTCATGCTAAAGGATGAATCTTTCCAGCGGTTGTTCATGGGTTGCAGCACTAACATTTTTCTCCTATTAGGCGTGTGGCTGTATGCCCTATTGATTTGAAAACCAGGCTGGGGTTGGACAACAAAGGTTAGTTGGCCTACTACTGGGCTACTTTATAAAGCTGGTAGAACTTGACATTCCTGGAGCGTCCGCCACGTTTAAGAAACGATGGCCATTTGCACACTGACATGCGTAGCTCCCTAATTGACATCAATAACGTTGGCTACGTCTCTCTTCAAACTTCAACAGCTAGCTAGCTGCCTCCTAAGCGCCACCCTGCCACCCATCGACTAATACATTGCTGGTTGTGCATTAGCTGCAGTGAAGGGGATTGTGGCTGTTTGTGCGTGTTTTCTCATGGTAGCTAATGTGGGAGAATTCTGCTTTTCCAATCGTCGTGGTGGATAATATTGTAAGGATTTCTCGTTTTGGAGCTAATCATCGGAGAAACGAAGAGGAGAAGGGGAAAACAATCGGAACGCCGTGGTAAACCAGGTAGACTGCGGTTTAAATGTTTTGACCCAGGTTATTTGTACGGGAGAAAATACGCCAGCTAGCTGGCTAGCTAGACTAACCAATGTGAAAGAGCCCAGGTAAAGCATGTATCGTGCTTGCGTTAGTTAGCAAGCGAGGTAGCTTACTAGACCTCGATGTCGACGCAGTGTTCTCTGTTGAACACCATATAAAAATATCACGTTGTAATGTTAGCTAGCTAAGCTAAACAGCAAGCGACCTGTCACGGCTTGACTGCTGTTTTTCGTTAGCTAACTAAGGTTAGCTTGGTAACAATAGACCACACCGGTAGATGGCTAGCTAGCCGGTATCACCACAACATGTACTACATAGTAAGGTCTAGCTGTTGAACTGTATTATTTATTTGTAACTCACTGATGTCATAACTTATGTCAGTTCTCGCTATACGTTATTTAGTAAGTTGCGAAGGGGTTTTATATAATAATAGGTTATTTATCGAAGATCAACCTGTCAAATCAGTCGAGTTAAAAATTATCAATATAGCTTGTTAGATAAGTTAGCTACCTTAAGGAACTGCAACCACAGGAGAATTTACTAAGATCTCTCTTTGGATCACATTAGCGAATTATCACAAGCTATTCTAGCTCGCAAGCTAATTGACTTGTCAGCTGGCATGCTACTTTGCGTCATTACTGTGGTTAATATTTTTCGGATACAGTGTGACTTAGCTATTTCTTAGTCACAGAACATTAGCTATCTAGATATCCAACACTTTATCTGCAAGTTGTCTTTCATAGCTAACGTTATTTAGCCGAAACCTAAAGACTAGTGAGTCCTTTGTGGGACCATGACATGTATTAGCATGCTAGTTAGCTAATTGTGCTCAGTGTGTTTTATCCGATTGTTTTGTATTATCAACAGCATCGTGAAAAGACTACTCACAATCGGCCATGCAACAAATTTAGCATTGGTAGCTACTTATTCAAAACTTTACCAGCGCCCTTCATTGTCAACTACTTGATAGCTACATAGACCATTTGATACTAGCTAATTATTCGTGCTTGTCTTAAACGCGGTTAGGTAAACGCTTTCATCTGCAATTTACAGCGAAATCGCCATATGATGGAATTGTGTTAGTGTCTTGGCTTGCCCGACTGTTTCGCGAATAGGGAAGATGGCATTAACTTTACAATTACTTTTCAGTGTAATATTTGTGCAAACCATTTGATGCAACATGGATATGCCATACTGTGAGGTTTAGTTTCGGCTGAGATGTCAGTTTTTCCTAAAACAGAGCAAAGTTGCTAAAGTTAGCCCACAGCTACAACAATCTTCTTTGTCTTACATTCTTCTCTTGATTTTGACCGGATAGACTCCCATAGAATGTTTCTTTAACGCGCTGCAGGTAGCTATTGTTTTAAAGTAAATACCAGCCAGCTAGATTTTGCCCTCTGTTGTAGCCAGCGACATAATGTGCTTCAAAAGACATGGTCTTCACGCAAATGTTAGAAAACCATGTATTCTTTTTGATTGACAAACCTCATCGAAATTATACTGTCAATAGTTAAGTGAAGAACATTAGTGGAAGAGAGGTTACCATACTGCCCTGGCAGGGCAACATTTTCCGTAATGGATAACACACGCATATCCTTCAAAACAGAAAGCGCTTATTCAATTACCTTCTACCTGGAACTAAGAACTGCGAAGGGGAAAGCGTTTCAGGACTAGTGTGAAATGATCGCATAGACTGATATGCTGTCGGTCATACTGTATTGCTTCAAGAGTAATCATCATTATTTGTCTTAATTTGACGACACGCATGCATTCAGTTAAACGCATGCATACATTTTAATCCTTCCAAGATAAAGGGGATCCACAACAGAATGTATTCTTGTATTTGCTTTTGATGTGCCTCTATCTGTGGAAGGACAGAGTACGAGATGGAATTTTCTCTGATAGAGGGCAATGGCTCATAGATAATCTGAAATGGCAAGATTAGCGTTAATCCTCGTATCTCATCTGGGGACGCAAGAAGTGGATTATGACAGCAGCATACTGACACATTCACAAGGAGTTCTGTTATGAATAGCTGGCATGTAGATATAATTCTCACAATATTGTCAATGCAGTGACTATAACAACATTCCAGCAGACGTTGAAAACCATTGAAGATGAAAGCATTAAAGAGAGGTTTAGTAGTTTGTATGTTATAACGTCACTCTGGCTGCAGGTCATATCATTTCATGCCCAGTTTCCAACTGAAGATCAATGAAGACCTTTTTGAACCTTTAGGGCGAGGGGAGACTGCTGAAAATTTTCACTGGTAAATGGCTGTTTCGGCAGAAACATCTACTCTTACATTGATTTAGAGATTGTTTGTCTTTAATTTATCATGGCTTCCCAGAATCTTAAAATAAAGTTTCAGATGGCAGATCTGTTAGCAACCTAATAAAGACATTTCTCCAAGAATAACAAGGCTGGTTCGTATGTCTTCATTCAGTATTGATTGTCCACCATAATTTAATACCTCTAAATTCCCCTGATTGGCTGAGCCTGGCAGGGGTGGAAGCCATGGGAGTGGTTCTGTGAGGGGAAATTTTGCAGAAATACAGTCAGGAACCTCAAAAGCATGCTGGTTCATGGATGTACTCCCCCTGGCTCAGGAACTGCAGGTAACAAAATGATCTACTGTCTGCGT
This sequence comes from Megalops cyprinoides, assembly GCF_013368585.1. Lineage (NCBI taxonomy): Eukaryota > Metazoa > Chordata > Actinopteri > Elopiformes > Megalopidae > Megalops > Megalops cyprinoides. The sequence goes on from NC_050597.1 coordinate 10,072,049, forward strand.
TTCATGGTCTGCATGGTGTTTCAGTAAGTGCTCTGATTCACGATCATTGCTCATGTGAAGCATATGCCCATCCACATAAAAGAGGCTAACCACATTATCTTCTCTTTAACACCAGGCTCAGCTGGTTGTGGTTTGTCTCATTGGTGCGTAGACAGCTACTGCACAAAGCAGCATCATGGTGATCGGGGAGTTATTTCCTTACAATAATTACACGCTGGATTTTATTCTTACTGAATGACTAAATTCAGCTGGCATGGTAGATTATACCATGGGTTCCTACTGGCAGCTTTGTCAGTTAGGAGAAAGACAAGCAGCGGGTTTTACTGGTGTTGTCATGGAGTAATCTTAGAATGGGGTTTTCAGCGTACTAGTCTAGATTCCTTTCCGCTCACAACGTTGCTCTGTTCAGCAAGTTCAAGGAGTGATGAAAAGTGAATGCTTTTCTCTGGGACAGTCTTGCGTATTTTGCGTAGTATCATTGTAGGAAAATTGAAGATTTAGATGCGCATCCTTTCTTGTAAAATATCTGTTTTATTGAATTTCAAAACCTAAGTCAGAGTCTACTGTGTACATGTGGAAGATACTTTAAGGTTAATATTGGCCTTGGTATGTACCTCTAACTATGCTAAATCCTATTTCAAGAAAGCCTAGAATTGAGCTCTCAAGCTACAGAATTACCCACTCCAAATCAAGTAGGCGATTCATTCTTATCTGAAGTACTCGTGTCTTGTATTTTTGCGCAGTCAGTTTTTAAATGGCAATCTGACTCTTTATGTGTGTGTTGTATCAACATGCCATTTGGGAGTGCAGAGCAGAGTATTCCTAGACTGTGACCCATAAGCATCTGAAGATGTGCTTCATTGAATATCAGTCTAGCAGGTGGCTCTGAGCTGGCCTGTGTGTGTGCCCCGCAGTATGATTGGGCGCTGTACGTCTTCACACAGCCAATGAGCAGGTGCTGGCTGCTGCCTCACTGTCCTGGTCAGTTGCTAGGTGACCCGCATATGTCAGATCTGCCACCCTGTCTGTCAAACCTGTGTTGGTAAGTCAACTGTTTGTAAACAGGGGTAGCAATCTTCCAGCGTTGGCAGGCAAGGGTTTGCCAACCGCTAAGCACAACACAGCTGCTAAACCAACAGGTGGCTTTCGCTGGGTTTAAGGAGATGCATTCCTGTTCTGTTATTGATGTCTGCTCCAGCTGCCCCACTCTCTCCGCTTTTTCCCTTTCTCTGTGATCGCCCAGCTTGTTGCCTTTTTTCTTGTGTTGCTTGGCAGGTTCTACCTTCCCAGTAAAGCCTCATAGACCAACATCATGTACACGCCCCAAACCCAGGCTGCGTGATTCAGGTGTGGAAACACAATGTACCAGTCGCAGGCATCGTAAATGAATTGCATGAGAATGTTGGCTGTGGAGATGTGTGCAAGTCCCTCCAAAAAGGAACCTGATGTTGAGCAGATTTCAGTTCTAATCTTTAAAATGATGAATGGTTCTGTTTATTGTGAAGGTCTGGCCCTGCTGTCTGTGCTGGCTCTGGGGGCGTGAGGCAAAGAGGTGAGCCCTGTCTCACTGAAAATCTCAGCATTTGCTCCAGGTGTCCGTGTCACTGACCTTAATTTCTTCTGCGTGACTACTGATGTGGCGTTTGCTGAATTTAGGCTCTTACGAACAGCGATACAGTGAATTCTGAGCAGCGTACTACTCTCCGTCAGTGGAAAGTAGGTCTTTGTGTCAACAGCCTTGTTTATCCTTTGTTTGTGTTTGCCCTGAAATTTTCATTTCTACTGTAAAGATCTTATCAGTTTTTCTTATCTGCTGGTAGGATGCAGTGCCCTGTCCTTCCACCCTTTTCTGTTTGCTCACTGATTTGTGCCAAGAAAGTTTTCAAGTAGTAAATTGGCTATATTCTTTGAAACTATCGCAACTGTTTGGTCCCTTTCCTTGAATCTTACCATTAATCATGACAGGCTTGTCTGTTTTAATTTTTTTTTTGGGGGGGGGGGGGGGCACATGAGTTTTAGAATCTGTATTATGTCTTACTTTGCAGTATACAATCTCTGCCTGCTGTTGCCTCCTTTATCCTGTGTTGTACGTGCCACAGACCCTTCACCTCAAACTTGCATCACCACTGTTGTTGCATCATGTTTCCTTAGCATAGCAGCGCAGCACACGTGATTTGGAGCGGGTGCGTGGGTAGGCCTGCAAGGCCACAGAAGGATTCCTGCTCTGTTAAGTTTAGAGTTAGGCAAGTCACACGATAGAAGCTGCAGCAAGTGCCTAAGAGGAAAAAGTCATGGGGCGACAGCTTCATTGACTGGTGGAATTTGAATGGATTTTTTTTTCCAAACCCAGTGACAATTGGCCATCGATGCAGAAGGCATGTAATGATTGCTGCTCTTACCTCAGAGCAGGGTGTTCGCCGAGACTGGCTGTCATTCTGCTGGTGGCTGCTGTTTGCACCTCACTGTTAAAAGTATTGTGTTTGCCACCTGGGTGCATGAATGTGTTTTATTGCATAAATGACCTCAAATACCATCACAAGTTGTTCAAAAACATGCGGCAATGAACAACACACAGGAAATGGTTATGGGATTTCTTATGTATTGTTTGTTGCTGCTTGGTAAGTCTCTGTCACTCGCTGGGCTGTTAGAAAAGCCACCATTTTCCTATATACTCCTATACTATATAAGCACTGTGGAGTGTGTTAATCTCACCTGTACTTAGTGACATCATAAGCACTCATTCATAACCAGTAGAAGAGAGCATGTGGTAGGACATCTCATGAGAAATTGAGAAAAAACAAAATAAAAGGTATTTTTACAGTTTTGTATTCAAGTTTTTTTATTTTGAAAATTGAAAAGCCTGTACATAAATGTAGGAAAAAGAGCTTCAACACCTGTTGACTGTTTACACATCACATATTGGTCAAAATTTACAAAGACATTCATGAAGCCCGGATATGCAGAAAAATGGCAGTAAGATATGTTAAACCACATTAGTTGTCATGTCACGGTGATTTTAAAAAGAAACCACTTAAATGGCCTGCTTTGAGCTGTTTTGAGCAAAATTTTTGCTGCTTTGAGCAAAAATCTGTACCCTCTGTACTTCAAAACACAATGTTTCCTGTAAGCAGAGCTGCAGAGCCATTACAATGTTGTGCTGTTTGAATCCAGTTAGGATTTTCGTGTCGACTCAAAGGTCAAACGAGTCGACAAACTTCGTTTTTGTTTTTCGCAACCGAAAAGTTTACTAGATGAATAGATTTTTGTATTCAGGCTCGTGCCTCTTCCTGCCGGGACATGTCAGCGGTTTTGACGCACTGAAGCAGCAATCCTGAAAAGCAGCTGGTTCACCTTCAAGCCTGTGTTCTCCCTGCATCCCTCACTGGACTCCCCCCCCCCCCCCCCCCCCCGCCTGTGCGCCAATTATTTACAATTTTGCCATGACAGCAACGAGCATTGCCTGATCTTCTTCAGGCCAAGTCGGCCTGCTCTGTCATTCCAGCTATTTCTCCTCCCCTGTCTTTTTTTTTTTTGTCTTTGTCTTTGTCTTTGCCGATCACCTCACCAACCTGCCGCTGGCTCTGTCTCTAATCTTCCCTGTACGGAAGAGGTTGGACGCCTCTGTCATGTGACACATTTCTGTTGTTCTCTTTCCACCCTGCGCGCGTGCAGCTATGTGGAGCTGTTCCTACCGAGCTGTGACATAATCCTGTTGACACCAAAGGTTACACACTGCGAGCTCCAATAATGGCATGTAATGTAGCTAACCATTAACACTTTTGCGCCTGCAAGGCCAAGGACACTCATTCTACTCCGCAATACTTTGTGCTTCAATTTGTCCACAGTTTATTCTGGTTAATTACTGATTTATTGCAGCATTCAGAATCAGTCACAGCCCTTACATTCAGTTTAATAGTGATTTTAGTGTGGTCATGAGCATGTGGGTATTTTAGCTGGTGATTTGGCATCTAGCTGAAGGAGAAAGAGTGTTGATTTAATTCAGAGGGAAACAGGCCATGGCCAGCGTAGGTAAAGCATGCTTGTCAGCCGCAGCTCTCCGGACTTTGAGACAGCGGTCCTGCCTGGGTGAGAGTTGTGTTTACGTGGAGCGTAAAGGACGTGCTGTGTCATGGTCGTGGCTGCCGGGTACGGGGCAGGCCTGCGCTGTGTTTACGGTGTAAATCCCCCTCCCTGGTGACACGTGTGAGCCTCTGGTCAGGTGCGGGGCAGTCATGAGGCCGGCCGGGTGCTGTAAACAGAGCACTGCCCCGGTTCACCTCTCCCACAGTGCTGCGTTACCCAGCCGCGCGCCTGGGGACGGGACGGAGATCCTCAGTGACCTGCCCTGCATATTTACTAAACTCTGCATCGCCCTCCTGTAATGACATGAGTGCTCATCAGAAGGAATTTCCGAAAAAGTGCTTGAAAAGATGATAGGATGTTTTAAAGTGTTATTTCAGTTGCATTCTGCTCTGTCTTTAAGTTCATTTGTTTGTTTTGTAGTCATTGCTATACCACTTGACTTTCTCCATAAATATCTGATATCAGTGTTAGTCTTTCAGACTTTTCCGCCTGAAATGTGGAGAATCAAGCTTTGGATGAGTAGAGATTTTTATCTAACCTTTGTTCTCTTTGTCCTCTTGGAACATGCTTTCCACAACAGCAGGGTATTTTCTGTGTGTTTAAAAATAAAATCACATTCCATTGTACCGAATGATGTCCTCTACAGCACCATTCTGTTGCCACCCCACTGTTGCCAGGGTGGCAGGGTAGCATAGCAGTAAGGAGCACAGCTCATAGCCGAAAGGTTGCTGGTTCAAGTCCCAGCTGGGGCACAGTCACCGCTGTACCCTTGGGCAAGGTTCTTAATCCAGAAATGCCTCAGTAAATGTCCGAATAACATGTAGAGTTGTAACCTGTGTAAGTGGCTCTGGATAAGAGCGTTTGCTAAATGACAATAATGTAATATATGTAATGACTCAGAACCCTGGCGGTTTTGGAGTCACGTAAGGCCTCGGTAAAAACTTGCACGCTGATACTGATCTATAGCAGGACCCATCCTGTGTAGTTCTACAGACAGGATGTTACTTCTACCCCAGTGTGGGAAGGTAGGTGAGGCTGAGGGGAAATCTCTTGTGTCAGCATGTTCTCAGAAAGCCTGCAGCTTCGCACATGGTGCGGCTCCTCTTTGCTGTGTATCCACTGAACACTGAGAGGATCCCCACTGTACAGTCTGCAGAGTCATTGAATGATCAACCTTGGCCAAGGCCTCATTTCCCAGTGGCCTTTTTTTTTTTAACTGTTTGTGAACGGCCTGGAAAGAATTTTGCACGGTGGGAAATGGTGGGATTGGGAAACGGGGTTTGGGGAGAGGCCCCGCAGCCTTGCAAGATTTTGAATAGTACACTCCATTCATTCATGCCGCATAATCAGGGTTTGGTGTAGCTGAGGGCTGATTTTTCTTCTCTCCCTTTCTCTCTCTCGACTGGCTGGTCCACTCTGTGTCAGCCTGGCACTGCCTGCACTAGGTAACTAAGCAGCACTCTCAGTGAAAATTTGACATTTGGTACTTCAGGCTTCCCTCTGCGTGGCAGACTCTTTAAATCCTCACTTCTCAGATGTAGATGACATCAGTGGACTGATTGATCCACTTGGGTAATCAGCAAAGCCACATGCTTTCTGTAGTTCCATGCATCAGAGTTCAGGCGCTCTAACGTCCTTAATTGTTTTGGCAGATATCCTCAGACTGCAGGCTCACTGGAATTCGGATGAAACTGTGAAATTTGAGTGCTGAGAGTTTGGCACCTCAGTGGAGCAGTTCCCTCATGTCATGTTTAGGGAACTGAATTTTGTCACTGATTCCAAACAGCAGTGAAGCTAGGTCTGTAGACCAACTTAAATTCTTGTGCTACTGCCTAAAAGCACTGCATTAAAGGAGACATTGGCACAAAAAATTCATCGCTACACATATAACATTCAACCAAATGTTTTACAACTAAGTGATAAAAATCTAAGAAGACGTCTCTGCTAGACCAACTTAATTTGATGTTTATGTTAAAATCTTTGCGTTGCTCTTAAACTGGGGGATTTCAGAGGCCGTTGCTGGGTTTGGTAGCCAAAAGGCAAATTGTGGGCTATGAGTTTTGTAAATTCAAGATCCAGCAAAATTTGAAATGGTTACATCTCCTATACCACAATTTTGTCACATTCTGCTGTCTATACAGAAATATAGTAGTACTTTCCCCATACTGTATGATTATTTAGCATCCTGTGTTCTGCTTCTGATCCGGCTGAGGAAAGCTTTTCGCAGGAACCGGGCGCTGGAGTTACGTGGGTTCACAATAGCAGCAATTAGAAAGGCATTAATAGGCTGCAGCTCTTATGAGAGATGGACTAACTTGGGCTGGACCCCAGGGAGTGATCACATGTTGAGCTGTGTTGGTTCTGTTCCAGGCGAGGGCACTGCCAGGTGTCTGTCTGTTCCATTGTCGTCAAACGGCCTCAGGTGCGGTCACAAACAGGTGGTCAGGGGAATTGTGCTGTCCACTGATGCAAGTGACTCCACGCGCCACCTGTCCTCCTCTCTCAATGCGTGAACAACGCGGCCCAGCACCGCCGAGGGTAACTTGGAGGGGTTCTCAGCACATCCTGGAGTGATGCTGAAACTGACCAGGCAGGGGTCTGAATTAGAGAGAAATGCTGATACAGACTCGTGGAGCTGAAACAGTACAGTCGTAGGAGGGGGCGGAGGAGCAGGCTGGCTGAAGTCTGGCTGAAATCTAAAGTATAAGCAGAGATATCTCCATCGCTCTCCCAGCTAAGCCATCGCGCTACGATGGATAAACCTCGGGGGTGCTGTCTGAACCAGTCAAACCTGTGATAACCCCGCAGAAGAGTAACAGCAGCTCCTGAAAGAAGACAGCCCATACTCTCCCACGGCACCTCGCTGCTTGTTTTGTTTTGTGTTTGGAGAGTGCCTGATGGAACCTGGCGCCATGGCAACCCCGCGTCGGGAAGAGAGGAGTCGCACAGTTTTCCACTCTGAGTCACCCTCCCCTGTAAGGTATTCAGAGCACCCCTGCTGCTCCGGACCTCGGCCTCTCGCTGGACCCCAGTCTGAGTGCCTTGGAGCTCTGGACCAGCCCCTGTGAACAGAAGCTCAATTATCTCTGCATCTTCTGCTTGTATTGTAGGGCTACATCAACTTAACTAGGAGTTTTAAGTATTAAATACTTCAAAATACTTCAAATATCTATGTCATGACAGGGGTGGACCCCAAGATTTTAAAACACTGGCCATTTGGGTCAGTGCTTAAAAATATTGTCTGGTCTAAACACTGAATGAATTTAAATTTCAATGCGCACGACAGGCGTTTGAAATGGAGATGTCAATGAAAGGTTTAGCCTCTAAATGTCTGGCATGCACTGGACAGATGGAAAAATTCCAAAACAGTGTCTGATAATTAAGCTGTAGGCTTGATCAGAGTCTGAGTTAAGAAATGTATTCTAAACTCACTCTGATAAACTAACACGTGTTGGCTTTACAGTTAGAAATACAATTACAGTACTAACAGACATACCATTATAAACACATTGTTTGATTCATAGGGCCTCAGTACTCACTCGCTTTTAGCACTTTAACTGTGAAACCTCCATTTACCAGTATGAATAATTTTAGCATTTAGCACTCTGTTTCTTTTTGCAAAAAATAATAAGAATAATTTGTCCAGTAATCACTCTGAACTGCTCCTCTACCCCGCAGTGGGTGCCAGTGTGGTGTGGTGGTTAGGGTAAAAATGCACTGTGACTGCGTATAGATTTGAGTCACAGGCGGGGCGGTGCTGTTGTGCGCTTGAGCAGAGAATCGCTTCAGTTAAGCATGCTGTAGGAACACACAGTGCCTAAGTCCCCTGGGTCAGGGCGTGTGCTAAGAAGATGAAAATAACCTTTTTCTCATGCCTCCATGTGGTCTTGTTGATTTGACCTGCAATGATGATCTTTACAGGAGCAGTTGTCTTTCTCAAGGGACTTCTCTCCTGTGGACTTCTGCAGGCTTGGGACACACTTCTGGGTTTTTGAATAGCAGATTCAGTGTATTTAGACATGTCCCGGCATATCTGTAATGGAATGAATATCAGTTGTCTTGTTTCCAGTTCAGCTCTATACATTTTACGCACAAACAAATGTCACAGTAACAGGATTTTTGACCGTCACTTGCTGCTTGATATTGCTGCATATTGCAGTTGGAAAAGGGATGGTTAAAAGCTGCATGTTTTCCATGAAATAATTCCTGCCCCATTAGTTTTAATTAGGCCTGAATGTGACATAAATGTGCTTACGGGGATTACCTATTGTAATGAATTGTAAACCGATATAATGAAAATATAAACATGATACAAACAATATCATTGTTGGCATTTTTTTAATTTTGTGTCTTTCAATGTGAAATGTCATGAGAAACACGGTGGAAATAACTGCATTTAACTAAACGTGTCTTCGGCTGGCCAGAAAGTGCCAGGTCATCTTTACAGAGAAATTGGTCTTATCTCAGCCCTGCCTCATGTGACTGAGATGCCATACCTGGCAGATTTCCCAATGCTCGGCATTCTTCAGTGGTGCTCATGATAAGTTGGTGTTTTGATTACTTTTTGTATTGATTCTTCTTTATCATCTTTTATTCATATATTGATTTTATCGCCATGTGCCCTGTAAGGTTTTGAAAGTAACAAACTGTGCCTGCCAGTAATTGGGCACAGGATATACTCTTACAGCCTTCATATAGCCTAATGAAAAATGCGCATTTGAAGTCTTGTATGATTCTGCATTTTTTTTGGTCCATTAAAATGTATGGCGCTTACATTTAATTCCAGTGTCTCAGATATCGACCTGATTTCTCCCTGTTGCTTTCTTTGCATTGCTTTTTCTTTTGCTTTGGAACCAACTGAAAACCAACTGTCATTTCCTAGCGTCAGTAGGCTGATCTTAGTCTGATAAAAAAGAGGTTCTGAATGTGCAGCCCCTGAGCTTCCAGCTGGCTGGTATCTAACCAGGCCAGTGTTTCTGTTTACTTCATGAACCCACCTGCCAGTATTTTTGGAAGCAGGTACGTATTTTAAGATATCACAGCATTAAGTCCAATTTGGTCTGTATGATTTACCACATAAATAAATATGACGACATGCAGTTACATGTCTCGTCTCAAGTGCCAAAATAAAATATTACACTTTTTTTATGTTTTATGATTTTGTTTTCTAAAGCCTAGGATTTACTCTGAGCCACAGGCATCTCCACACAAGTCTGTCCGTCTAAAGTCAGTAACACAGGGTGTTGTGTCCACACACAGGACAGAATGGGGATTCTGACAGACCACAAGTTTGAAAGTGAGGGCAGCAGCCGGGGCGAACGGCTCTGCCTTGGGGATGGTATTTTTTTTGTGTGTTTGAAAGGTGGCAACCTCAGCTGCCCTCCATTTGTTCATTGTTTGGCCGGGGGGGGGGGGGTTGTGCTCCTCCTCGGATGACGTCACCTCGTGTCAGGGGAGGATACTCGCGTCGTTCTTTTTCGTTTGCTGCACAGAAATGTCCCTCACGAGAACGACGCAGGGTGGGCCACGGTAATTGCATTTGCGGGCTCACAAGACAGGCCACAAGCCTTTCATCAAGGGCCATTTGGAGAGGGCTAAGACAAGGTCTGTCTGTGGAAGAGGGGGCCACTGATCCAGGAAGAGAGATGCTGAGAGTGAGGCAGTGGCAGTGGCAGTGCCTTCAGAGAGGAGTGCAGTAACACAGGCGCTGAGAGGAACACGATAGCACAGCCTGAGAGAGAATGCGGTAACGCAGTCAGAGAGGAGCATGCCAGCACAGCCAGAGAGGAGAACAGTATCATAGCAAGGGAGGATCATGGTAGCACAGTCAAGGCAGGCTGCAGGTTGTCTCAGATGGTGCTGAGGGGTTATTTCAGACAGTATGGGGGCACAACTGGCATGATTAGCACTCTTGTGTATCAAAGTGCAAGAGTTTAAAAAAAAAAAAAACAAATTGCTGCTAGAGTTACCAACGTGTTTGTTGGATAAGCGTACATTTCCAGCACCGGTAAGTGAGACCGCAGTTACAGTCCGTGCCTTTTTATGAGGGGGTGATGAGCAATTGCAATTTTGTGCAGATGCTTCTTAAATTGGGTGTTGTCATTAAATTTATAAGACTGTTATCATCCAGTGGTTTAAAAAATGTAGAGTAAGATGTTACTTGGTTAGGTGGAAGTTTTGCTGAAAAGGTTGGATTGTCCTTTTGAGCATATTTAACCTGCCTTGTGACTGCTGTTTTTCTTGGTGTGTCTTCCTCTGGGGTTCACTCACTCATTGACTGTTCCCAGAAAAAAATATGTTCCATTTGAGTCATATGTGTTTAATGCAAAGCATAAGGTGAACATCAGATTATTTGTGAGAGAACAGACCTTAAAGCACGGCATTGCTGTGAATGATAAGTAAACCGGGTGAGCAGATGGGTACATCCTGTTCCTCAGAGATCCACAAAGTAGTATGAAAACATTTAGGTCTGGCTGGAGACCACCTGTAAGACGCATCGATATTGCAGTTACTTGCTCGTAAAACCAGGCCTTAGTGGCGTGGTATTTATCTGAAGGTCTGCTGCTGATACCTCAGGGTTGAGTGGAAAAGTTCCAGGCAGCTTTAGACAGAGCCGCCTGGATTAGGTGTTACTGCGTACGGGGAAATCCCCTGCATGCAGAGCTAGAGCAGGACCTGGGACAAGCCGTCCTCCAAACGCGATACCTGCCCTTATCAAATGCTGAAAAGGTGAGGCCTCTGAAGTGTGACTGTTTCTCTGGCTCCTCTGCAGTTCAGCGGTGGGATTGTATTTTCACTTCCACACTATCAGCTGAGGGAGGTGAGTCAGCCTCCACTCCTTCGACGGCAATGCAGTTTCTAGATGGCACAAGCCGTAAAACGTGTGACAGGCAAGCTGCTGCGTTGTTAAGCTGAGCTGTGCCTTCCTTCCGCCGAGGGCCATTTTGCTGAAGCTTTGTTGCCTCGTCACTAAGCCCTAACTAGCAGTTGCTCCGGTCTCTGCTTGACACTTTGCTCTGTCCCAAAAGACAGTACCCAGTCTGTACATAAAGGAGGCATACTTTACCTTAGAGATGGAGAGGAGGGGAATAAAATGTGCTCATAGACCATGTAATAAGACTGATAAAAAGTGATGAACAGAAAGACTTTATTATTTTCTGGACAGAAGTCTATATTTACAGTGCAATTAAACCAGCATCAGAACGTGAAGACAAAGCCAGCAGCCATCTTGGGTTGACAGATTATCTGTATTCGAATGTACAGCCATTTAAAGAATATTTTTTACAATTCAGCTTTGTGCTGCTGAACACAAAATGAAAATTGGTCACTATTTTCAAAGTCGGTGTTTCTCTTCTGTTTTTTTATTGCTGCTTTTCCTTACACCAATTACTATGAATATCTAACGTAAAATATTTCACCAACTTAATGGGCCTTCTGTGGCTGATTTGTAAATTCTTGATAAGGCAAATCAAACATTTCTTAAGGATTTCCTTAAACTTACATTAGGGCTGTGAATATATAAAAAATCATTTTATCTACACTGCTGTAGCTAGCTCATGTCTGCTGGAATGGCTTTTTATCTGTTATGTGTTATTTTATCGCTATGTGTAATTGAAATATGATCACCAGCTTGCCATGAAAACACATCTGACACATTCCCGTGGTATTTCCCCTTTGAAACAGTGTGTTGCAATGAGCTTGTAGCTGATTGTGGAGGGACTCCCCTCCCAGCTCCCCATGTCTGGGACCTGATTGATATGAGCCAGGGGTGCTCACAGGACACCTGCTGTTATAAGTCACCGTGAGGCCCTGCTCATTGTCCTTGCTGTTGCCTTTTAAATGGCTGAGATTGTAGCTTGTGAGCTGAGAGGAGAAGATTTCTCTTCGCAGTGCGACTGATGAGCTAAGGTTCGTTCTGTGCAAGTCTGATCGTGAAGTTCACCGATGAGTAGCTTGCGGGCACTGTCTGGCGTTTTTTTTTTTCTTTTCTTTTCTTTTAATCGTAACGTGATTTTAAGATCATTTGACAGCCATTTTGGAAACCCAGCAGGAGCTCTGCTTCTCTATTAGAGGCACTGAGAGAAGCACAGCTTTTGTCTTTGCCATTCTGCACTGTCACGTGTGCTGTCATGTGGACTCAGAACTAGTATTTCCTGTCCAGTGTTTAGCAAAGGCTGTCAGACAGGCATGGAGTTGAACACACACACACACACACACACACACACACACACACACACACACACACACACACACGCGCACACACACTAGTGACTGTCTCCTTATCATTTGGCAACAGGATGGTGCACAGAAGTGTTAATTATAGCCCTCAGTAACAGCATGTGTGTCTCGCCGCCTGCTTTTCAGACAGAATGATTGACTCTCTCAGCTGTCCTTTAAACAGGTGCAGAGCACATTGTGAGGTCTGTAAAACTGTAACCCTAGTCTCTGCCCATGTAGGTGCTTTTGTGTGTGCACGCCACACTGTTGTCCGACTGTGGATTCACATTCACAATATGTTTGCCTTTGCAATCCCCGAGAATTAAGGAGAAGGAAATACCCTACTCAAACAGAACGTGCTACTCAGCTGCATAAAACTTCATATCTCTTTCCTTTAGCAGTTTAACAGTTTGTGTCACTGATTGGTTTTCCACAGAATCTCAGATGCACCACCCCACCTCCCACTCAATGTAGGGTTAAAAAAAAAACTCAGTGAAATTTCATCAGTGTGTCACTGAGATAGGAGTGAAGTGGTAGACGAAACCCTGAAAAAGCCTGAAAATTCCCATGCTGTGTGACAAACTTGGAGCCATTTCCACAGGTGTCCTTTATGTTGCTTGTACACGCAGCTCTGTTTCAGGGGTGGCTTTCTCTTTTTATGCTGTGTTATTGTGTTCCCATCGCTGTGACAGCAGGAGCAGGTCTGTACAGGTTGCAGGGATAGTAAGCTGGGACAAAACACCACCTAAATCTAGTCTCTGTTATTATCAACAGGTATCCTACAAAATCCTACACAATCCTGTACACTCCTAGTGATCATATTGTACATCTAGACATTTGTGCTGGGGCTACAGCAATGCCCTGTGTCTTTAATTAGGTTCCAGACCATATTTAAAGTGCATGCAGGGGTGTTCTCTGGAACAGCCATCAGTGGTTCATGATATGTACCACTTACAGGGAGCCTTGTCTAATGAGAGCTTGCACTGAATTTGGAGAAAGAAGTCAGTGTTCGAGAGTGAACCTGTTTAATCAAACGTATCAGACTCACAGCAAGGCAAATTAATGAATTTCAAGGAAAGTCCAACACTTTCCTTGGGTTTTTCGATGGCATATAATTGACCGTGGTGCATCTCCCAAGTGGGATGGTATTGGAGTGGAGGCCCCGCTGCAGTGGGAGGGGAGTGTGCAGCAGGCTGTGGCCTGCAGCCGGGGGTGGCTCTCCTGGGGAGGGGCACAGGGATTCTGCCAGACGGATACGTGATTGAACTGGGCCTTGCTGTGCCACCGACTTTATCCGGGAGCTCTCACTGGAATTCTGTAGTGCCAGAGCAGGCTTTTGGATGGAAGACTTCACCAGAGCAGCTGGGGTCTTACCCATTCCCCTTGTCGCAGGTCTTGAAGAAATGTCCTAGAAGCAGGGTTTATCCATTTGTTGTGAATTAGCCACTGTTTATTTTGCTCCTTATGAGGAACTGCGTTCGTGCCAGTGGAGGAAGTGAAGCAAAACGTAGCGATTTAGCGATTTTAAAAACAGGGAAAGGAGCGAAAGCCTCCGCATGTGGCGAGGTTGAAGCGAGAGAGGTATAGAAATGAAGGAGATTGGCAGAAAGTGGGAGACGTATGTGAAGGTGATGAAAGAGAGGGAGAGATGTCTGTGAAATTAGCGACAGAGTGAGAGACGTCTGCAGTCTTTTCTCTGTTCAGGAAATTGAATGTCTGCATGTGGTCTCACATCTTTTTCCTTGTGAAAGCAGAAAAAATGCAGCTGTAGTATTTCAGAGACATTTCCCAGGGTTATTAAAGGTCATTCACCACCATTCCATAGTGGCGTTAGATGATGATGTCGCCACACTGTGAGCTGAAAGTCCAATTTTGCAGACGCAGCCGAATCTGACCAGCCTCACAGTGATTGCCTTTATCTTTCTTTTCAGATTAGCTGGCCGACTAGCTGAGGGAACAGGTCAAAAATGTATTTCAACACAACAGAATAATTTTTTTTAGGAATTGATTTCATTGCATTTTGCTGGCATTTACGACAATTTGTCCAGTAGTCAGGTCTTTAGCTGATTTGTCTCATGTAATTTGGGAAGACACACCTTTACAGTGTGTTGAGATGACACTTTGATGACACTGTTTGTACACTGTTGACAGGAGGATAATGTAAGGCAAAGGGCCAGAGGTCAACAGGCAGCGCAGATCAAGAAAAACAGCGCAGAATTTGTTTGCTATTACCATTATTAGCTAGAAAGGATGGGTATACAATGTATATGGAGCCCATATAATAAAGTGTTTGTTTTTTCCACAAATGAATGAAAGTACAAATTTGATACCAGTTGTAGCTCATGCCACACTATCATTGCATGTTTAAAAAGAAAAAAAATGCATTTGCACTTATTTAAAATTAAAATGTAATCCTGCGTCAGGTTATCATTGTATGAAAGCGCATAGAAGCTTCTGGAACTTTGTAGAACCTTCCCAACATCCATGTTAGTACTGTGTGAACAGAGAACATGTGAAGAAACGACCCCTCGGTGGCACTTGCCATCAGGGTCAGTCATAGAGCTCTCAGCACTCTTCAGGCATGTTTCGGAAACTTTCAGGTGAATTTCAGCATCAGAAGCTGCTACTGGTAAAGCTGTGGATATGAACATTTTCACATGAAATTGCACCTGATATTTCCCATCAACAAGAAGAAGGCCTTTACCTTCCCAGGAAGTGGATACGACACAGCTATACAGCACCTTGACGCGTCCTCTGGTGAAAGCGCTCTCATATGCATTAGGCTAGAGAGGGAAATGGCAGGGTGGGGGCGTGCATTTGCCATGTCTTTAAAGGTCACCCTAAATGAGGAACGGCTTTTTTTCTCTTCGTTATTTGCGCATTGACCTGTAGAGACAGAGAAAGAGAGAGACTCTAAAGCCCTGCTGCCCACTGCCCCTTTCTCTGGGAGGAAGCCAAGTGTGACAGTGGGGCTGTGTAGAGAAAAGTGAAATGGGCAGTAGACTCTATGTGGCTCAAACCCACGCTGCTGCTGGGCCATCACCCTCCTCCATTTTCATTTAGAGAGTCTGAGAGCTGCACTGGATTTAGAACAGAATGTACACAGAGCCAGTTGCCAAAAAGTGTTCTTGATTTCTTCCTATAATGACTTCTGCTGTGTGCATATCATCAGAAAACGCTTTATATTCCTGTGGCATGGGCAGACACTGTGCCTGGCCGTGACTGGCTGAAATTTGGCCAGTGGCCAATTATCTTTGCCTCTCTAGGGTGAAGGAAAAACGCAAAACAAACCACTGACAGAACGAACCAAATCACATCCTGCTTCGTGGCAGCTCGAGGAAATAGGTGGGTTTAGTGGAGCACACAACATTGCAGGCATTATCCAGGCTCCTCTCCCACACAGGGCCTTTATGTCGGGTCCAACAAAGGCAACGAGTCGCACTCAGGCTGATTAGCAATCAGCCTGGGCCGTGCAGGTGCCTGTCTGAGAGGCCGCTGCCGCCCCAGGTCCTAAAGCCTTTCACGCTGTGCAGATGGACGGCAGCCAAAAAAATGTGGGCGCAGCCTTTCTGCCCTCCCGCCTCACCCCTTCCGCCATCGCAGTTCCAACGCAACCATTCAAAAGGGGTGGAGCGCAGGTTCCTGTTGTGATGCAAGCCCTTGAACGTAAACACAATGTCTGAACGTGGAATTGAATAGGAATAATGCATGGAGTTATTTATAGAATAAGTGCATAGTCAAAAGTGTCTGTGAATAATTTATCTATAAATATGTGACAATAGACAGGAAGTGGAGAGAGAGTAGCGAGTGCATTTCCTTCCCGCTGTTTGCTTTCTCCTTTGTTAACACAAAGAGGTCCACAGAGGTCTGCCTTGCTGTTCCTGTAAGCCCGCATCTGGGCCTGTTTCGCAATGCTGCGATAGACTTGTGGGACGCGGCATCCAAAGCGCCATCCGTATGTGAAATACGAGACACGTTGGAGAGGATTGGATTTCTCTTTTCATTGTGTTAGCATTAGCCCGGCTTCTGCGTGGGCCTAATTAAAGTCACACAGCAACAGCAGTATCAGTATCCGTAGCAAAGTGTTTGAGGGCTTTGATTCTTTTGTAAAGTTGTAAGCGTATACTCTGGAAAGGCATGACTGATGGAACATTTCACTAAGCCTAACACATGAAGTGATTACCGCTAGGTTCATGCTTATTAGATTTTTTTGCATCAGCATTGACTGCAGCCCTATTTTCCAGTGGCAGGGAGTTTGGTTTAGTCTGATCAATGCTGAAAATGGCACTGTCAGAGGTGAATGGCTGTAATAAGACATTCAGCAAGTCTATGAAATACATGTCAGTGAACATGAGGAATGCAGTTTTTCTGCATCTCAGAGCTCTTTTAATGGGATTGGAGATGCACACACAAATATAGAAGATCGTCATCATGGAATGAAAAGACACCAGTTCTGTCACATGTGTCACTCAGAATATGGTCGTTCAGGATTTTGGGGGATTTACGACAAAGACATTGCAGACCAGCCCAGAATGGTTTTCATTCACAGACCAGGATCTGTTCTTCCCGAAGACCGCTGGACTTGTGTTTTGCCATATGAATAGAACTAGCATTTGAATTGCGCAGGGCAAACTGAGGGTCAATATTAACATCTCTTGGACCTGCCATTTCTCAGTACTTGCTCCACACTGGTGAAGTGAGCTTCCTGCTGAGATTCATACAACAGACTGCATGGGTGCCGTCAAGAGAAAGCTGAAACCTCATCTCTTCAAGATGTATCTCTAGTCTGCCTTCCTCTCTATCTATCCTGTCTATCCCTATTTTCTATTAAAAAAGCACTCTACACTAGTTTAGCGCTTAACTCAGTATCTTACTGGCCACATGTAGTACTTCTCAATAACTACCCTTAGCATAGTGATGCACTGTGGAAGTCGCTCTGGGTAAGAGCAACTGCTAAATGACGTAATGTAATCTAATGTAACAGTGGCTCTGATAACCCTGTGCTGGTGGTGGTGGGGGAGGGGCGTGGCTTCTGTGTGTCCAGCAGCACCCCCCTCACACTCCTCTCCTCGCTCCCCCCCCGCAGGTGCGAAGGATGCGGCAGTGAAGATGCTGGGCGTGCTGATCGTGATGATGGCCGTGCTCGGGGCGGAGGCCTGCAACGGCACCGACGACAACTGCACCGACTCCAAGGACTATTGCTACTCCGCCCGCATTCGCAGCACCGTGCTGCAGGGCCTGCCCTTCGGCGGCGTGCCCACCGTGCTCGCCCTCGACTTCATGTGCTTCCTGGTGAGTCCGCCGCCCGTCTGTCCTCCCCGGTGTGGGACCGACCCCAGTTGTGGGCCTGGGCGCTTTGCCAGAAGTTCGTAGGTTCACATCCCGAGCGGCAGAGTGCTTCAGGAAGGGTCTGCGACTGTGACTGGGTAACATTTTGGAGAGGGTGATTTTTTTTTTTAAAGGGCTGGAAGCTGTGAGTGGTTATTGAATAGATTGGAGAGAATAATTGCATATAATGTGAGGCATTCACACATTCAAAACTGTGGACGCTTGTATCCAGTGATTGGAGCCTCTGAGTGGCTGTTAGGTTTGAGCACTCGAAGTAATTCAAAGTTAGAGAACTGGAACTGTTTGTGCCAATTGGTGGGATATTGTTTTCCTGTATAGCCACAGGCACGATGTTTGACCTAGATATCCTTTGTTTAGTTGTCACAATATTCAAATGCAGATGCACAGTGTGATGAGGGTATGAGGGTATGCTTACCTTCATAGGGCCAGTGCTGCGCATGCTTCCCCGGAATGTTCACAAACTAGGGAATTCTCAGAACACAACAGTCCTAGTCAAACCATGACATTTAAATCGCCAGGCTGTTTTGAGAACTGCGGTATAAGCGTGTTGGTTTTGGATCCCTCATATTTACTGTGGGGGGGGGGGGGTGGTTTGGCTGTTGTTCCCAATATCCATAACCGGAACTAAAGTGCTTTGCCTCCTGGGGATAAGGAGAGTCTGGCTGGGGGGGGATGGGGGGTGCTGGGGGAGGGGTTCAGTGGGGACGGTCACTGGGCTCCCCCCCCCCCCCGCTGGTCCATCAGGATCAGGTGGGGGCTGCCACATCTCCCTCTGCGGGTGTGCTGTGAACGGGGGCCGTGACAGGGCGCTGTGCGATCAGAGAGGGCTGCCTGGCCTGGTACAAAATAACGGGGTGGAAAAAAGCATTAAAAGTGACAATCTTGACAAATTCTATTATAGCAGATATTGATTTCTGTGCACTTTTGGGTGCCCTGCACGTCAAAAGAGGAGTTTGGCGCAGAGGCAGTTAAACGGCCTTAGAAACGACTGCGAGGGATCCCAGATTGTTTTTAAATGTGTTGTTTCAGGAGTCTCAGTTCCACGCCTGAGCTTGGCTGTAGCTGACCACTGGTTGGTGCATGAGGCTACTATTGGATTCTTACCCCGTTAAAGGTAGAAATCACCAGTCAACAGGACCGAAATCACCACCAAACTGGGCAGTTGCACAGAAGGGTCTAGAAGGTGCCGTCGGAGACACCAGTAACTAATGAAACACAACTTGGTTTATAGCGGGGGAAAATGTTGGGTTGGTATTGGAGGTCCTGTAAAGCAGAGAGCCTCTGTGCTGACCGCATGACTGACCACATGTTTGCTGTGTGTCCTCCAGGCTCTGCTGTTCGTCTTCTCCATCTTGCGGAAAGTGGCCTGGGACTATGGGCGCCTGGCGCTGGTGACAGATGCAGACAGGTAATGAGAGAGGAACGCCTGACCGTGCAGGTTCTGAGCGCTCTTTTCCTCTGCAAGCCTGTTTGCTGTTCAGCAGAGCTTGTGTTTGGTTGGGAGTATGAATGAAATGAATAACAGTTTCCTTGGTAGTGTTTCCTTTTCAATGAAATGAATAACTCTTTTGTTTTTTTTGTTTTTTTTTTAATAATGAAATGACTGTAGTGTTTTGCTTGCTGTACCAATCCTCCTTTTGCTCTTCAGGGGGAATGCTCTATGAACCCCTCACCTCCACCACTGTCATGACGCTTAATGTACCGTTGCCACTTGAAAGCAAGTGCTAAACCGGCTCCGTTTAATACAGTTGGTTTAGCAGCCAGTTTCAGTTTTGCATGGCTTGTTAGTCACGATGGGCTGTGTGTATCTGACATTTTTCTCCTGGGTTTAGCTCCCCTTAATAACGATGGACACGGTTTTTGACATGCGTCCCTGCAGGACGTCTCTTTTCATGTGAGAAGTAGGCTGAATCGAATGATCCATAATTGGACCCGATTTTTTTTTTTTCCCCCTGCACACACGGGAGCCATGCAAACCTTTTTTTAGCTCACTGAGTTGAAATGTTTTTTTCTGTAGTCAAAGCATTGATCCATGCCTGCTGTAAAGATGATTCTACTGTAAAACCACAGTACCAAAGCCCTACATTGCTTTTTTATGTGCATAATGGTCATGACCCTTCATCTTCCCTCACAGCTGGGATTTCAAATCGCAAGAAAATAATAAATTAGGCGATGATGTCAGGAGCAATCCGTCATCCGGTTGTCTGAAAGCCTGGCTTCTTTAAACGGCGAGCACATGAAAGGGAGATGAGAGTGTGCGCTGATGAGGCCGGTCAGAGGCTGACGCTCCTTAACCCAGATTGTGTGTGAGGACGCAGCGTGCAGCCGGGGCTAATGAGCAGCATCAGCACTGTCTGTCTCCCGGGAAAAGCGGCTCAGCGGCAGGCTCTCTCAGAGAGGTCAGCCTGCCTTCTGCACACCGCCCTGTAATGAACCCCACAAGCGCAGCCTTTTCTCGCTGTTAATGCCGTCTCTGTTAACTACAATGATCACAATAGTAAGGAGTTTTTGTTTTTTCCAGGTGTAGCCTTATTTGCTTAGATCCTAACCTGGGATAACTTGCATAGCTCAGTTAGGGCACAGCCCCATTTAGACTGCAAGCCTCAGGTCTGCATTGTGTTTCCAAACCATTTTGCCCCACACATCACAAGTGCGGATTTCAAATAGCTGCTGTACATAAGATGCAGACAGTTCAGTGATACCCAGCCATTGACATGACCCCACCCTGAAGTATGTAGGACCCTTGCTGTGACAAAAGCAAAATTGCAGTTTCCTCCTTTGCGCTTCGGTTGTAAAATGTAAAGCACTGAAGTATTCATGACGTTGCCACTTTCTCATGCAGGGAGAACATCTATTGAGACGTGATCACCATCTACTCCATAAACCCATTATGTATTTAGGGCACTCTTTTGTGCTTCCCCTATGAGAGACTGCTGTTGAGCTGCATTTCCTGTCTGTGATGACCCTCCTCTGATCCATGTCCTATTAAAGCACACTCTCCTCTTACCAGCTAACCCCTTGTTTGTCTTTAATGCACAGTGATTGATTTGGCAGGATATGTTTGGTCTCATGGAACTGTTCCAGAGGAAATCAGACTGAACAGCCCGCAAGGCCTAATGCATCTTCCAAACCGAATTTCGCTTACAACAGTTTTTTGTGGTAGTTTTCATACCAGAATCACATGCATTGCGTGACTGTGGGCTGGCTTGTACGACCGCTTATGGGTTCCTACACTTGTCAGGTAGAAATTGGCAAGCCGCAAGACCCAAGTTGCAGCACAGTTTTGTGAAAGGGGAAAAAGATTATGGCGTAAAGGCCCTGCCTCCCTTCCTTCCTCTCTCTCGCTCTCTCTCTCTCTCTCTCTCTCTCTCTCTCTCTCTTTGTCTCCCCCCCTCCCCCTTCTTCTTTTCTTCCCTTTCCCTCTCATTCACTGTGTTAAAGGTGATGGGTAAGGGATGGTGCCATCAGAGAAAAGAGTCAAAAAGCAAGACTGCCCCCGCCTGTGTGTGGATGACTGGAAACCTTTTTGGGTGAATGCCCCCCGCTTCTCAATGTGTGCCCTTCCCCCCCACTCATCGGTTGCCTGCGGGAGCATTGTGACAGCCAGTTCTTCCTCCGGTCATTGTCTGTGGAAGATGGGGGGGTGGGGGGACTGGCATCAGAGAGGCCTTTGTTTCTCCCTCTCTGCTCTCAGCTGTCCCAGCCGCACACACCCTCTCTCAGCTAAAGCTGGCATAGAGGTGCTCAGGGCACAGCTGCTCCTTCAGTATTAAATCTGGGCGCGCTTAGATTTACCTCCCACAACGCTGACCCCGGATCAATGGCTGGGGTCAGGATTTCAGAAGGCTCAGGTGGTCCTGGATCAGTGAGCTGTATCAAATATCCTGATTTCTGTGGGACTGAACTGACATGACAACCTTGCAGTAACATTTTCATCCAGAGATTCGATCTGTCTGCTGGTTTTCTTATTTTCTTAAATGACAAAAGGGATTGTGTCTGCTCAGAACTCCGTATGCAGTGTCAGTGGTCGTGTTGGTTTTCCCCACTTCCCCAATTGAGCAGTAATGTAGTGACTCAAGATCACTTTGTCCAAAGCACCTCAGGTTATGGGACGTGCATTGTTATAGGTTATGTATTGTTAAATATGTAAATTCCGGGTTTCCCTCTGTATGCAAAACTCACTGCTTTTGATTCCTGTTAACACATTTTTCACTTTTGCAGTTCATACCTTGGCGGGACAAAATGCACAGAAGAGTCAAAAATAGGTGTTCAATACCAGTTGAGCGTTCGTTCCTGTTGCCTTGTGTCAGCTCCCCCTGTTTCCAGCCTTCCTGCCCAAGT
Source organism: Megalops cyprinoides (assembly GCF_013368585.1). Taxonomy (NCBI): domain Eukaryota; kingdom Metazoa; phylum Chordata; class Actinopteri; order Elopiformes; family Megalopidae; genus Megalops; species Megalops cyprinoides. Next base: position 10,094,039 of record NC_050597.1, read on the forward strand.
GTGACAGCTGGTGTTGAATTTGCTGACTGTAACCCCCAGCTCATGCCGAGCTCATGTCTCTCCCCTTTTGTGTTTTGTTTGTTTTTTCCCCCCCTGAAGACAGATGGCACGATACAGAGGCCTTGAGGAACGGGAATAGTATGTTGTCTTTTTTTTTTTTTACGTACTGAAGTCTTCCTGCTTTCTCCTCGTTCTCACTCTGCGGTGGATTAACACTCTCTCTCACTCTAGACTAGCGGTGTGGGATTCTGGGGTTCTGTTACTGATCTCTGCTCTTTTTCCTCTGTTTTCGTGTCTCTGAGCCACTTGTCTCTACTGACCTATTACTTGACCACAATGCGCCTGAAAGAATGGCTGTCGGATGTGTAATGGTGTGGTTTGCTTCTGCTTTGACATAAGACGTCATCTTATATGTATTCACCTAATTTGTGCGTTCAATCTTTCGACAAGCATGCACTTTTTTTCCTGTGTGAGTACACCAGTTCACACGCAGAGGCAGGCTGCTTATGTAGACAGGTAAAAGGCATTGGATTCTGTCGACTTCTAATCGGTGTCAGTAAGGACAGCCTACCTGGAGCTCCCCCAGGATCTTTGAATGAATCACTGTGATCTTATTCGTAGTCTTCACACCATACTCTTTGACTGTTACGGTTAAGTAATAATCTAGAGTGTGGTGGTGTAATAATGCGTCAGTGCCCAAATTGGCAGAGATTAATGATGTAACATATCCTGAAGAGCTCTGGGTAATGTAGTCCAGTGTCTTAGCTGTTCCCTTTGACTTCAAGTTCAGCGGGTCATCTGTCATACTCAGTGCTGCAGTGTACATTCCCCCTCGTGCAGAACTATTCATTTCATTGTCCTTGGTGGTACAAAAGGGGCCGTTTTAATTACACAGCCCAATTGCCTCTACAGTAATAATTCATGGCTTTTACCATAGAGTCTCAGTCGCAGTATGCAGGCTTGTAAATTAAGCTCACCTGTGTGCCTGCACTTCAGGGTGTGTCACCATCAGGGTGTGTCACCAACTGCACTCTGGGTATGACTTTGATTCGGCTGAACGGTGGTGGGTCGGTAGCATCCGATCCGGTGGTCTGGAGCATGTCTAATGAAGACTAACACTGTCTTCTTCTGGAGTCCCTGTCCCTTGAAGATTGACACGGAGCATGGCTTCTCCTCTAATCTAATCTCTCTGTCAGGATTTTGTAAAGGGAGCAGGAACCTATCTGACTGCTGTAATAAGATTTGGACATTCCTCCGACGTTCCGGAGAGGATGTGTGGTTTTAGACTCCTAAAACTGCCTGAAATGCGTCTGTGAAGGTCATGATGCAGTACACTGGTAAAAGGCTGTCTAGAGCTGCCACCTAATTCTTGATCTCCTCACCAGCTCTGAGGGTAAATGGAGGAGGTGTTAGCCACTCTAAAATGCAGACATGTAGAGCTCTGTGCCTGTGTACTGAGTCTGAGTTTTCCCAGACCATTTCAGTGCCTTCTAGTTGACCTTGTCTTCGAGACGTCAGCGTAGCATTTAAACAGAACATGTACCCTCAGGCCCAGCCATCTGGTGCTCTCCCCAGCGGCCGAGCTAACGCCGCTGCTGTCTGTTCGCAGTGTGGCCTCAGCTATGCACTCCGAGACGCCTGACCGCTACGAGCGCCTCACCTCCGTCTCCAGCTCTGTGGACTTTGACCAGAGAGACAACGTAAGTCCTCCCCCCACCCCCCCTTCCCCACACACTGGCCGCTCAGCCTGTTCTCCCGACGATGATGCGGGGAATAAACCTCCCTTTCATCTCCGGACATCAGCAACCCACACAAGATCGCCCTTCCGCCCACCTTTTCCTCACATCTGTCTGCCCGAGACACATTCCTGCGTCAGAAAACGGCTCCACCCAGAGACGAACGCCTCCCTTTGACTTTTCACACGTGGTCAGGCAGCAGAGGAAGAAAACTTTCACCATCAGAGTGGGAGCGTATGTTGGTGTGTGTGTGTGTGTGTGTGTGTGTTTGACTTATGAGACAAGGAGACTGCAGGCCCCAGGAACTTTCTGGCAAAGACACTACTGCGCTGGTAGAGGCACCTGACCCAGGGATCTCCACGCTTACGCAGAGTTAATACGCCTGAGCCATTTATGTAACACAGTACTGCACTGCATGTTCTTTCTCCATTTGACTAGTCGCACTTTCAGAGAGGCAGAACCCAACTCTTTCATAAAGCAGCTGGAGTGTGCCAGAACTGCCCCAGTCAGAGTCAGGCGAGGGCTCTGTTTCAGAGCTGTAAGGGTGAAGCCAGTGAAGACCCGAGCACTGCTTTGATTGCCAAAGCTCTGGTCTGAACTACAAGATAGGGATGAACGTTGTGCACAGAGAGTGATCCCAGAGGCCCTGGAGGTGAAAACCTTGTTTGTCCATCATGTGGTCAAGAAACCACTTACATCAACAGTCTTAAAGGGGTGGCCAGACCTCAATGCAGACTGCTTACACAGAGGGTGTATTTTTGGAACCCCCGTGACTCACTTTAGAATGGTTGTAATAGAGAAGTAGCCACTGTAATCAGGGTTTTGTTTTTTGAGGGACATTTTTATGTCATGTGATGACAGCGCCAACCCGTTGACCTGATATGAGCAAATAAACCTGTAGATGAAGTGAGTGTGAATGAGTGTGTGAGTTAAGTTATCAGTCCGTGCGTGAGGCTTACAGTATATGACAGAATGCCGTATCACACACTGTTCACACGCCCCACTCCTGACAGGGCATGGGGCTGTGTGGTCACATACCTGTCCCTCTCACTGTGACATTCCTACGCAGGTAGTTTCACCTGGCGGGAAAGCATCGCCGTGTTCTCATATCAGATACCATCTCAGTTTCTGCATTCCTCTCTGGCTGTGTGTTTGTTAGATGCTTATTTCCGTAATGTTGACCTGCAACTTAACAGCAAAAGACCACAGTGTACTCAGTGCCGGCGGTAATTATGCAGGCCATCTCTGAGTTTGCAATTATCTTTTCTTTGGATTATATCCTTCTTAATCTCATACCCCAGCCACGAATAATGAGTACAGCTAATTAAAAAAGCTTTTTGTGCACATTGTCAATTACATTTCCGGGATTTGGTGGTTTATTATGTTTGTAATGAGTCTGTCCACATGTAAACAAGGAAAGGGGATAACAAGCTCTGCTGTTGTGCTGCAGAATCTTCAGCAGAGATGGCCCTCTGGGTATTTGCTTTAACGGTGACACTGAAGCTCTTCTTTTCGTTTGATTGTTGCAGGGCTTTTGCTCCTGGCTCACGGCGATCTTCAGGATAAAGTGAGTCGGCCCACCGCCCTGGGCCTGTTTGAAGGGCCAGTGACCTGCCGCCTTCGCAGAGAGCTGCTCTGAGGAGAGAGGCTCAGATTAAGATGGAACTTTAATCAGATGAATTATTCCCCTTGTAATGCTACCCTGTCAGGTCTTAGTGCTGCTCTGTCTGAGAGCAGTGCAGGTAGCCCTCTAGGGGAGAGCTAGCAGGGGTAGAATTTGGACTGGGGGGGGTGGAGAGTGTTGTATTTTTTCTCCAAGCCATTGAGTCATGATCACTTTTCACCTTTTACACAGTATTACATTACTTTACATTATTGTCATTTAGCAGACACTCTTTATCAACTTACATGTGTTACAGTCTTTACATGTTATCCATTTATACAGCTGGATATTTACTCAGGCAATTCTGGTTTAGGTACCTGACCCAAGGGTACAGCAGCAGTGCCACTGCTCCTTACCACTATGCTACACTGCCACCCTATTTAGTTAGTTTTACTGTTAAGGATGAGTGAGCTGACCTTTCAGCAGTTTTGCTTGGGGGCAGAGAGCATCTATACATGCTGCAGGGGCTTTACCCAGGGGGAGAACAGGGGGTGCCGTGGGGGTGTCTCTGACACGCCTTTGTCCGTCCCGTCTCTGCAGGGACGAGGAGATTCGGGAGAAGTGTGGTGAGGACGCGGTGCACTACCTGTCCTTCCAGCGGCACATCATCGGCCTGCTGGTGGTGGTGGGGGTGCTCTCCGTGGGGATCGTCCTGCCCGTCAACTTCTCTGGAGATCTGCTGGGTGAGTGTGTCACACCAGGGAGCGGGGGGGGTGGTGGGGGTGGGGGGGGGGGGGGGGCTCCGTCTGGGAAACCTCTGCTTTGAGACCACAGGCTGCAGGGTCTCGATTTCTCCTCAGACCGTTAGGATCAGGGGCTGTGGACAGCTGCGGTCAGACAGCACAAGCCCAGGAAGCACAAGCCTTTTTCCATTGTCTCTCTGAAACTACAGCTGTGGCCCCTCACGTCACACTGTTCAAGTCAAAAGAGCAGATTGTGGAACCTTGCCATAATGACAACATGAACAAGGACTTTGCTGCGTGTTCATTTTTACTGTGCACAACCTCTTCTCACAACTTTACTGACCAGCTAACTGGATGAAAAAAATGATATTTCTGCCCTTAGGCCTGCTGCATGTTTTGGCTCAGAGGAATGAGTGACTTATTCCCACTCCTGGCCTCTCCATGTTGTGAAAAAGACAATGAGGAAAGTAGCCAGACAACCCCCAAAATTTCTCCACAGGCCAAGAGTTGATAATGGGCTATGGATCACTATAAAAGCACAAGAATATTGCGGTTCAGAATGGCAACACCTGCTTTATTCTCTGAGTGAAACTATTGGCTGAGGTGTTGGTTGAGGACTATTGGTTGAGGTCTGTTGCCTGCCTATGTTTGTTTGACCAGAGTGACAGAGACTCATGGTGTATAATCCTGTAGACATCCATTATAAAACGCAATGCCCTACTGAGAATCTTATAAAAGATTCAGTCGCTGAGAATGATTGTCTGGGACAAGCCAAAACTAATTAATTAAAAAAAAATGCTCTTAAAAGAATCAACCAATTATTTGACTCAAATCACGTTGGACAAATGTGATTTGTTCAAGGGGGAGAGTGCGTTTTCTATTTCAGTACTGAGCCCTGTTACCCGTGTGGATCACATGTGCCTGTCTAGCAGGCTTGATGTTGAAGTGTGTGGCTCATTTCCTGTAGAGAGAGTCACAGGGTCCTGTCTCCAGCTGGATCCCATGGCCGTGCTGCAGATGGTGTGTGAGGGGTGGGGCTGGTATAAGGGGCTTGATATTTGCTGATGCAACTGCATCACTCTGAGACCAGGCTAACTAACAGCTTTGCCGTCTCTTAGGGATCTCTGTATCCCCTCGGGTCTGTCCCCATCTGCATTAGGGCAGTGCGTTAAGCCCATTCCCACCAGCAGTGAGTTTCAGGATGGGCGTTAGTTCAGCAGTGATTGATAACAGACTGGTGATTGGTGAGGGAGGTGGGTACTAGCACAGACATAGGCCAAGTCCCTTCTTTGTTTAACCCCACTCACTCGCTCACCAACCCACTCACTCACTTGCATGCACACACACACAGACACACACACACACACACACACACACACACAGGCTCCTACATCTGTGTTCTGTGTTCAGCCAATGTATGAAAAGTTGTCCTAGTTGGATTGATGCAGGCAAAACAAAGGTGAACCCTTTCATAAATGTGATGCTTCACTAAAATTCTTGGTGATTTCAATTGCCATTGTTTATTTTGTCGCACTTCTGTATGGAACTTCAAGGAATACTGATGCCAATACTCAAGTTTGTAATCATCCAGGAATGTGTTGTCGAACCAGTTCAGAACTAACTAATTTCTTTGTATTACCCTCTAGAAAATAATGCATACAGCTTTGGGCGAACCACTATAGCCAACTTGAAATCAGAGTAAGTCCTTTGCACACTGCCCATTGCACAATGCACATTGCTTTGCACATATTCCTCTTGTAATCTCGTGTTTTGCCATTGTTGAAATAATATACAGTTCTTAAATGCATAAATGTCTGCATAAATTCTCTGATGTTTCGCACAGGACACACCTGCTCTGGCTGCACACCTCCTTCGCATTCATCTACCTGTTACTGACTGTGTACAGCATGAGGCGGCACACCTCCAAAATGCACTACAAAGAAGATGACCTGGTAGGCTCACCCTACCATCCAAAGCAGCACAAAACACTCAATTTTTTTTACGTTATATTATTGGCATTTAGCAGACACTCTTAACCAGAGCGACTTAGTTTTTTTTTTAACAATGTTATCCATTTATACAGCTGGATATTTACTGAGGCGATTGTGAGATAAGTACCTTGCCCAAGGGTACAACAACAGTGCCCAGGCGGGGAATTGAACTGGCAACCTTTTGGTCACGAGTCCTGCTCCTTGACCACTATGCTACACTGCTGCTCGTAGAACGGTTCCAAACACTGCCACCACAGATCATTTTAATGCTCCAATTATGAGTGCTGGCATAATTAGGTCCCAGTCGTATGTCTTTTTTCTTCCCGATTTCTTATCAGTGTAGCATCACAGTCTTCATCAAAGAGCAGTAGGTGGTAGCTAATGTGCCAGACTGCACTGAGAATAAATGACTGGGACAGATGTCCCTGTTCCTTTTAGAAGTAGGGATGGACCGTGGGTTGAGTTGGCACGGCCAGTTGGGCTTGAATGTCAAATATACATATAGTATTATAGACAGCCTGAAATATTATTTGCTGTTCTGTTGCAAAACTGTTGTTTGATTTTTCTCTCTTTGCAGGTGAAACGTACTCTATTCATCATCGGCATCTCCAAATATGCTGAAGAAAACCAAATAAAGCAGCACTTTGAGTAAGTGCTTTTTTAACCTTATAACAGTGTCAGATGAACGCATGCCAGAGAGAGGTCTAGGATAAATGTTATCTCAACGCTAAAGATCGCGTTAGCAACCATCTGTACGGAAATCAAGATAGTGACTTCCTTTTTATGAAACCTCAAACAAAGACCCTGTAGGGACTACTAACGTTCTGTGGGGTTATCTCTGTACTGAAATTATTCTATGCTGCAAGCATACGCTCTTGACTTTGGTGTACACATGCCGCTGAAACAAGAGGAGCTTTATTAGTCCTAATTATTGGTAATGAATTCAAGATGAGCTGAATAATGCTGGTCATGTGGTATGCGAGCAGAGTCCCGGGCAGGAAAAGTCAGCACCCTGTACAGAGACTCATCAACGACCCATCAACCAAACCATTTTAGCCCCAATTGAATTTCTACATGAATGTGCAGCTTTGCTCTGGGAGATTGTGCCCTGTAAGCTTAATTTAAGAGGAGAGGGAGGGCACTCCTCCGAGCCCTCAGAAATGAAAAGGAAATGTGACAGGCGGATAAGTGCCCCGCTGGACAGCTGAGTGCAACTTCAGTATGCTTCCCAAGCACTTCCTGCAACTCGATCTGTCCGAGGCTGCACTTGGAGCGTGTCCTTTCCATAAGCGTTTTTTTGTCTAACATGAATAAAAGGAAATTAAGTCTGCCTGAATGTGTATCTTATGTACACCACCGTGTATTTGTAACACTTCGGGGTTCATCTTGTTATGTTGTTGTAACACGAATATGACCATTTCCTCCTTATTCTTTACTGATGGTAAAAAAAAAACATTCACTCCAGGAACAATGGGATGTTGTGAAATACAGAAGAATTTATAGGAAGAACATAATTGTAAAAACTACCTCCTCAAAGCTAATATTTAACTCAATGTGTATGACCCCTTATTTCTCATTGTTAAGCAGTGCTTTGAAAACTAGGGGCATATGCAATGAAAGATGTAGCACTTGCCTTTTTGCTCCATTAAACTGGGCACATAATTAAGTAAAACCTGATGCTCACTAATAGCTTTTGAAAGTATGAGGGAGAACCCTGAGAGAATTCTTCCGCAATGTGATTTGGACAGTTCCATACAGTGCAGAAGGCCATATTTGCAAGGTGCTGCATGGGGAAGGTTGAAGCTGAACCTCTTCTGGTTCTGAGCAGAGTCAGGATGGCTTTGCCTTTTAAGCTGAATTCCACTACATTCATCTGGTACAGGTTGTCATTCCAGTATTGCGCTGATGGGTAATTTCATCTGTCACTCACAGGCAGGCCTATGAGAACTGCATCGTGCTGGAGGCCCGATTGTGTTACGACGTGGCCAAGCTGATGTCCCTGAACGCGGAGAGGTAAGGCCAACGTTCGTCCTTTTCCTGTCCTGTCCTCTGCCTGCCAGCCTGCAGGGGGCGCCTCTCCTTGGCACGTGCCTGTTTCAGCTCGACAGCAGCAGTCACTAACACATCTAGTTGCTGCTGTATGGATTTCATTGTATTACATTATTCGCATTTAGCAGATGCGACTTAACATCAAATACAGGTTTTTACACTGTTATCCATTTATACAGCTGGATATTTGCTGAGGGTTAAGTACCTTGCAGCACTGCCCCCGTGGGGAATCAAACCAGCAACCTTTCGGTTATGAGTCGTGCTCCTTACCACTATGCTACACTGCCATATACTTGTTCAAGTGCACACGTATTGCAAGAAGCAGGGCACTCCCCGTTGCGTCCAAAGATCAGAACTCATTTGTATCTCAGACAACCACAATAGTTGCATGCTAGGCAAGATAACGGTTTTACTAAAGGAAGAGCCTTGTCTAGCAGGTTGTTTTTTTGTGCTGTAATTGACGAGGAGCGCACTCATTAAAAACAGGATCTGTGAGCCCTCCAGGAACAATGGAAAGCAACATCCTTATTCCTAACCGCACTGCTAATAAGCAAGACCTTGACCTCTCTGTAGCTCAGATAAACCTCAGAGGTATAACAGATGCTTTTATGCTGCAGACCTTTTTTTTTTTTTACATAACAGCTTAGGTTTTCAAGTTTAGACCTCATGCAAAGTGATACCTTTGGTTGTTTGCTCGCCAGCAGGCTAGTTCTGTCCTTTTGCCTGCACAGCAGTATTAGAGTTCTGCTAGTCCGCTATGTTTTAAACAAGTGTAAGCTTACAAGCTAATTAAGCAGGGCTAATAACAGGTTTTGCTACTTGCTTAGAGTGCCAGACGACCAACAATCAACACCCTGCAGTTGTTGGTCCTGTTTGTGAACTTGCTGTGTGTGAATTTGACATCTGTTTGACTCTGTTTAGTCACACTATGTGAATAATTGAGCTGAGATGTCAGCCTGCAATGGGCAGAAAGTGCTGATTGACCAGTATTGTCTCCATCATTGACTCGGTGCACTTCAGCACTGGTTTCTTCAGCTGTGATTCTCTGCTGTACTACTGCAGTTGGGGTGGTGGCACTTGGAGACAGCGTTATGAATGGGGCCAGTTGGGGAGTTAGTGAAGTGGAATTAGGGGACCGGTTAGGGATAGGGTGCGGCGTTTCTTAGTTCAGAGCTTCAGATTGGTTCTCAACTGACAATAAGCAGAATGTGTATTTACAAATGTGTATGAACATCTATATAAGGTGCATTGCATACCTTGCATACCAGCCAGATGGTCGAGTTTTGGTTTCTCAGACGCTTGGGTTTGTAATCTTGCACTACACAGTCAGTATTTGGTCACCCAGCCAGTAAGACCCAGATGAGTAATGTGTGCAGTGCTGGGCGGGGCTGCTCAGGGTGTGAGTTACCCCACCCCACCCCCCCCCACCCCCCCGAAGGGCGCTGTTCGACACAGAGGCAGCCGTCCAACGTCCGCCGCGACCCAGCGGGTGCCATTGATCCGCGGGTCGGGCAGATCTCCAATCCTCCGTGACGAATGATGCAATGCGCTGCAATGTGCAGGCGATACGGACAGCGGGGGGGAGACTGCAGGGAGAGCCCCGGGGCGTGACTCAGCTCGCTCTCGCCACCCTCCCAAGTCTGGTCCACGCCCAGGCAAACGCACAATGCTCTCGCGGCATTGCGGGAACGTAGTCGCAGTGTTATCCCTTCTTAAAGCAAGCTGTCGCAATAACTCACCATAACAATGTGTCTGTGTTCCTCCCGTGGCAGTGCTAGTGCAAGGCCGTGTCTGCAGCTCAACCAGCTAAAGAATTCTCCGCATTCACAGACCCACCTCCCTTTGCATTTTCTGGCAACTGCTAAAACTCTGCCCTCAGAGGGATCCAGTGAGGCGCAGAACAGCACATCTGGAGGCTTTGTGACACATCTCAGTCCATTCAAAGGTTACGGTCTGTGATGGGTCTAAATATTGTCAGGGGCCATGGAGTATAGCAGTTACCAGGGCTGGTAATTGTACAAATAATTAATATTTTTGAAATTGTAAGGTTTGTGTAACAAAAATAAAAGAGTGCATGTGCCTGTTCCGCAGCAGCTCTGCAGCGGTGTGTGACCACTGTGATGGTGTTATGTAACTACGTGGCCAGGTGATGAAGGCAGGACCAGAGGTTGAAGTTCATGTGCGAGATGTCAGAGCCATCATTGTGCTGTCTCCAAGCCAGAGTCATGTGTAACCTTTTTTGAGTGTGATGTGGTTAAGACAGTCTGCATGCCGTGCTAATTAAATGATCATAATTGGCCTTGGGTGCTCTTTATTTCCTGGTGCCAGCACTTTCTGCAGAATTCTTTGAGACCAATTCAGAAATGGCCTTCACACTTCAAAGTGTGTGTGTGTGTGTATGTGTGTGTGTGTGTATGTGTGTATGTGTGTATGTGTGTGTGTGTGTGTGTGTGTGTGTGTGGTGGAGGCTGACTGGTTTGAGTTTCACCTGCAATGTGTGTGTGCGCATGCATGTGGGTTCAAGTTTTTAGGAGAGGCTGACTGATGTGGGTTTTACCTGTAGAAAGAAGACTGAGCGCAGCAGGAAGTTCTTCAATGATCTGATGGCCAAGGAGCACACATCCGTCATGATCAACCCTAAACCCTGCGGCCATCTCTGCTGCTGTGTTATCAAGGGCTGTGAACAGGTGCACATCCCCTTCTCACCCTCTCACCCACCCTGCCCTCACCCTGTCCGCATTCATCCTCTCACCCAGCCTGCCCTTGCCCTGCTCACACTCACCCTCTCACCCACCCTGCCCTCACCCTGTCTGCATTCATCCTCTCACCCAGCCTGCCCTTGCCCTGCTCACACTCACCCTCTCACCCAGGCTCTCTTCAGTCTCACCGTGCCCACACTCACCCTCTCATACTGTCCACAGTCACACTTACATTATTGTCATTTAGCAGACACTCTTACCCAGAGCACAGAGGATCTAAAAAAGGGACATGAAAAGGACACCACTAACCATATATGCACAAATCCATGGAGGGCCCTGTCCAGTGCTGACCCACAATAGACAATGGCTGCTTCATCCTGTTCTCTCAAAGTACAGTGATGTGTCTTTGGGTGCAAATGTTAATTATGGAGCCCTATACTGGCTAATGCAAACCTATTTAAAGGGCTGCCAATCACACCAACAGCAGCTATATACTGTGGAGTCATGTACCAGAGTGCAGTGTTTCAGATAATGGGAGCTCTTTTGAGATAAGGGTGTAAAGATTAGCATGCCGCTGTGATGAGAATAGACCCTCTTAATTCAGTTAATACAACATATTGTGCCTTAACCAGCAGAGTAATAAATGAGAAATCCTCAGCAGGGACGGTAATTTCTCTGATATTTATTACATGCAAAGCCACTGGCGGGGTTATTCTGTAAACGATGCTCTTACATGGTGGAAGGTACTTGGTTTGACTGCTGCAAAATATTCCTTGAAATTGAATATACTTCACTAGCCCTGTATGACTCGACAGTTAACAGTTCGTAGCCATCTTCAGATAGTATTTATCACTGATCTGTGGATGACCTGGGAAGGTGCCAAGCCAGACTATTATGATTCACTCTAGTCTTCTCTAAAACGAAGGGTTGTCAAATTTTTCACAGCATGCCTCACACCTTATGTGATGTAGTTATGTGAGCACACATTATGTGAAAGCAGTTGCTTGAACCACAGTTGTGTCTGTGTGTGTGTGTTTTTGTTTTTCCCCTGGTGCCACTTATGTCCCTCAGGAGGAGGCGGTGAGCTACTACACCAAGCTGGAGGCCAGACTAAAGGAGGAATACAGGAAGGAGAAGGAGAAGGTCAACACCAAGCCCCTGGGCATGGCCTTTGTCACCTTCCAGAACGAGGCCATGACCTCTATGTGAGTCTGTGTGCATGTGTGTGCGCATGTGCGTATGTGTGCACATGTGCATGTATAAATACACACGGTCTGTCCATCTGCCATCGAGTGCTGTTTGTGTGTGTGTGTCGTCTGGATGCTTGTATGCGTGTGCATTCAATACCATCCTCAGATTAAAACACAACAAACTGTAACGTGGTTATTATACTTGGTTCATAGCCGTCTGTCAGTATTTCACACTCCAGCCATTTTCACCATTATGGATTCCAGAAAATTATGCCTTTTTCACAGCAAATTTCACAGTTTACAGTAAGAGGCTTACGCAAAGTTAGGAAAATGTCAGACTCTGACCACCCAGAAACAGGTGCTTACTTGTCAGCTCGGCTGCATCATTTGTATTATGAGCCGTGACTCACAGAGCGGTGAGTGTGCAATGGCACTGAGAACGGCCTTCATTTGGCTCCCTGTCACTGCCTACCAAAACAATTACAGTGTCCTCTCTCTCATCAAATAAAAGGCAGTGAATGCATTCCCTGGTGTCAGATTTATAGTATTGTGTTCAAACGTAGGTTACGTTTTAATTTCAGGTGCACCTTGTCCACTGGACCTTTAGGTTACGTGGGGTTTTTAATTTCAGGTGCACCTTGTCCACTGGACCTTTTCAGGGCCTTCACCTGGGTAGGGCCCGAGTGTGATGCAGGAAGTGAGCATTGTAAAAGCTGGAGCTCTAGACGTGGAGTGGTGCGCGTGCTCGGCCGGTGTGCAGAATGTACAGAATGTCTCGGCGGGTGCGGGTGTGCGTTTACCAGCGCCAGTACGGTTCACTCACAGCCCTTCCTCCTGATGCCTTCCCAGAATCCTCAAGGACTTCAACGCCTGCGAATGTCAGGGCTGCAACTGCCGGCCGGAGCCCAAGTCTTCTCAGTACAGCGACAGCCTGCACGTCAGCAATTGGAGCGTCACCTACGCCCCAGACCCACAGAACGTCTACTGGTGAGACGTCAGGCTTTGGCCTGCGCTTACTACTCTTCCTCTGTTCTGCACACCACTCTTGGTGATCAGTTTTTACCGTAATATTGATGTATTTTTGGTACGACCTCAATTCCTCACCACACTGCAGGGTTTTAAAGAATACAGGTCTAAGGAAGAAGAGGCAGTGAGAGTGCTTTGATGGTGTGTGGGTATTTCTGGTGCTTTGTTTCAAAGACGAGGGATAAAAAAAATGAAGAACGGCAAAGGAAGGTATCTGTGGCAGCTTGTCTCATACAGTGAGCAGTACCCAGTCTCTGGCTCCTCCAGTGTTCCTCCATTCACCTCCTCATTGTGAGTCTTTGTGCGAGGCTGAACCTCCCTAGAGTGCCGTTTCTTTGAGCTGTCTGTCCCATGATCCTCTGCTCCCACTTAGTTGCATGGAAGCGTCTTATTGTTGAGCCTTCTTGAACACTCCATTCAGAGTGAACTCTCCGCTGCAGGGCAGGGAGGCATGGCATCAGGTGTGTAACCATTAAGAAAGGCCCTGAATGCAGGACGGTTGTGGTGCCAGTCACTCTGTCATCAAGGCCTTTAACCCAAGGATTAGCCCAATTAACATTCTCATTCCATTCTCCACAGAAAGTGCTTTTATTCAAAAACTGTCACCCCCCTGTTCTTATTGGATGCGTCTTCCAGGGTTCTTTCTCTATTGGCCTATGGGGGATGCACTGTAATACACAGACGCATCATGCAGCCTTGAATTAAATTCCTTTTGTGTATAGAATGGAACGGAGTTGTTCTCTCTGTCTTTATACATGTCCTTTTCCTGGTCCAACTCCCAGTGGAGGACAGAGAAAACTATCAAAGGGAGCGTCTCTCGCTGCATGTGGCTGTAGAGAGAGTAGTGGAAAGCCTCAGTGGTAGTGGAATGTGGAACATCTTCCCAGATCCTCTGTTCTTTTTAGCCCGGTATGAGAGTGTTCCTGCTGCATCTTGCACGTACTTCCTGGTGGGGTCTCCCAGGGCTCACTGTGAGAACACAGGACGCCCCTGCGGAGTCACCCCGTTTAAGTTCTCCCCCTTTCAACCCACCCCCAGAATACACCCGCACACACATATACACACACAGAGAGATCTCAGGGTTTTCTCCAATCAGATAATTACGTATGGAACTGGGTCACCCCTTAAAATAAGATCACATCAGCACCTGTCACTGCTAACTGCCAGCACAGTGACCGTTGGCAGGGTTCCAGCAGACCAGGGGGAATGGGGAGAGGAGGGATTTTAAACTCGAAAATTTACCCTTTCCCTCCATGGAGGCAGTACCAGTTCATTCTATCATTCGGCCATTTCTGAATGATAAATTCTGTCTTATTGTAAGTGATTCCTAGGAAGCATTTCCGGGACAGAATGCTACGATGAATTTTCAAGGATAGCAAATGACAAAAAAAAAGCAACGGCTGAGGAAAATTACGAACAAGTCATTTCATTCACATCCCTCAGATGGGCTGCAGATTACAAACTCACTTAGCCGGGAATTATGTTAGACCTTCGTAAGTCCTGGTATTTGGCAATTGTAGCGCGTGAAGATTTGCGGTCAAGGCTTTGTTTATTTAGTTATTTACAGTGTGACTGAGAGAAAAATACCCTGTGGCTGTGGTCATGTTTTCATGTTTCCTCCAGGTGCTAGACATTTGGAAAAAAACCGTGAAATAGAACGAATGCAAATTGCATGCAAACTGAGACACAGTCAAAGGGCTGTAGCGCTCCACACCAAACGTGTCATGCTGCCATTATTGTGAAGGCCTGGGTGTCTTCCCACTCCTTTCCCCAGCAATGTCCAGCACATCCCTTCACTGCTCTCTGTATTAAATGCATGCGAGTCATTACTGCAGATTCAGCATTCTGCAGAACACTGGCATAGGGTCTTCTGTTCGCCGACAATTGCCCATCAGTTACCGAATTTTGGACGCTTGGACAGAAAACAGTAGCAGCCCTACAGTGTGTCATTTGGACAAGAATATTCGATGCATGAGGTAATATCTTATGACAAGGAGCACTGTGCTGTGCAGCCTTAACGCTAATCTAATGAGCCTAAAGGTCCATGTGTCTCCTGCCTCTGTAGAACAAAGTCTCCATTATTCATACAGATGTGTATGCGCTGAAAATATTTGCAGTCAGACAAAAAAAAAATTCAGACAGACAAAAAAAAAAAATTGATGGATACAGTCTGATTTCGATGGATGAAACGCTGTGTGAGTGGACGTTCTGGTGCCAGTTAGTGGCGTCTCTTGCAGGGCTCTGCATTTTGCTCTCAAATCCCAGGCAGGGCTCTGCTCCTGTTGCATTGAGCCATGTTCATCACATCAGCCAAACAAAGGTGGAACATTAAGGATGTTAAGTGTTTTCAGTCTAGGTTGAGTTTTGATTGAAGATTTGTAGCTTTGGTATTGGAACGATGGCTGCAGGTTGTAGGGGTTAGACTCAGATTCAGTGTGTTTGGTACAAAAAGAAGCCAAAGTGCTGTAGCTGAGACTGATCTGAGGTAACTCAACCAAGCTTGTTTAGATGCACTTGATTTCAGTCAGTCCACTGTCTGTCATTATGGTATTTTTTTGTTATTATTGTTGTTGTAATTGTTTGTCAGTGTCACAGCAGCTCTCTCTGTCTGTCCTCTCTTTGACCTGTCTCTCCCTTTCTATTAATTTTTGCTCTCCTCTGTCTCATCCCCTCCCTCTCTCCCCATAGGGAGCACTTGTCTCTGGGAGGATTTTCTTGGTGGCTGCGCTGCTTCATCATCAACTGCGTCCTCTTCCTCCTCCTCTTCTTCCTCACCACGCCCGCTATCATCATCTCCACCATGGACAAGTTCAATGTCACCAAACCCGTGGAGTACCTCAATGTAAGAGTGCTGAGGACTGTCCATCACTGACCATTTCCCCTCAACATTTTCTCAACACTTAAAAGGCAGTTTTATAAAAGATTATTACTGCAAATATACTTTGATATGCCTGCTATATCTCATAAACATTTAAATTTGATCAATGTTACTGTTTTGATAGGGGTGTACATTACAGATTCAGAAGAGGGTTAATATATGTAACCCATCAGCAATCCTACAATTTGCAGACCAAAATATTCAGGTCATGAGTCACACTATCTGATTAAAACCACTGATTTTTCCGGCTGAAAACAATATTAGTGTCAGTATTTTCATTTCTCGTCATTGTGGGAAAAAATATGTCTGGAACAGTGGGCTGTTCGGTTAGAAGAATAAAGATCACCCCTCACACCCCTTCTGACTGCCTCTCCTCTCCCTCCAGAACCCCATCATCACCCAGTTCTTTCCCACCCTGCTCCTGTGGGCCTTCTCTGCCCTGCTGCCCACTATTGTCTACTATTCTGCCTTCTTCGAAGCCCACTGGACCAGGTACCGCCCTCCAGCATACAGTCAGAGAGCTGTATCTAAGTATGCCTTCATAAATATGCACCTGGGGGTGAAAAATTGTTCAGGAACAGGAAATGGGGGTAGTTTTGGTGTCTGTGGCAAATTATGTGTTCATTTCCTGTTAGTTGTGACAACTGTTTTTTTTTAGCTAAAACCAGCAGTGAACTTCAGATAATATAAGAGAAGCAGTATCATGCAAGTGATATTTTTTTGGCTGAAATCATAAACTGTATTTTCACAGATACGGGTCTTAATAAATGCTTTTAACATTGTTTTATGATAAATCACTTTTTCGCCTATTAGAGTGAATAGTTTGGTGCATTTTATGAAAGTTTTCCAACTTGAAATCACGGAGAGGCATCTTTCTGTGTAATTGTTTATTTAGGCTTGTTTATCACAAAATCACTATTGCTCATTCATGCCCACAGAGTGATGTCTCTGTTGCTCCCCCTGCAGGTCGGGAGAGAACAGGACTACCATGCATAAGTGCTATACCTTCCTAATCTTCATGGTACTGCTGCTGCCTTCCCTGGGACTCAGCAGGTATCCTCACTGTGCTCACTGCTGTCAGTCACTGTGGACAGGAAGCCTTTACAGTTTTTTTTTTACATGACCTATGCTGATCGCGCACAAATTGTCCGGAGGGTTAAATCAATCTCTCCAGGACCTACAGTGTAGGTCCTGAAAGAAATTTTCGCAGTGATTTGGGCTGATGACCTTCTGTTCTGCCTGGTGACTACCACATCTGACTACCACAGTAATCATTGGCACTCATCATCAATCAGTCATCATCCACTGCAGTCCATGCCATGATTCCCTCATCCCTTCCTTTCCTTAAGCTGTAGCTGCACAAGAGTAATGAGCTGCCCATTCTGATTGAATGAAAAATGTAAATATGCTGATACTATACATGTTGTCATCGCGTACCACTCACAGAATGCTTCATCGATGAGGGGCATAGCTCTCCTGCTGTTATATTTGCACTGTCTGCCTATGGCTTTTCCTTTTCAGTGGGTTTGTAAAGGTTAATGCAGTTCAGTTGACGGTAAAGCTCAGCTGAATGGTGCTTGTGTGTCTTCCGTACCCATATGCTGAATGTATACATTTAAACCTTTTCAAAATGCAGCTTGGATGTCTTCTTCCGTTGGTTGTTCGACAAGAAGTTCTTGGATGATGCAAAGATCAGGTTTGAGTAAGTAAAGCCACTTTTTAACTCCTCTTACTATGGTGTCCTTTTTATCGTGGTTGCTGATACCAGCGGTATGATCCTGCTGCTCTGTGCAAGCACAGACACGTTCACCAGCATGTGTCAGAAAGGCTGCCAAAGGTGTAACAACTTTTATTGAATTTAACTACCCGTGATGCAGCAGATCCTTTTCCAAAGCTATTCAGGTGGAGCATCAGGTTAAGCCTGCTCACAAGCACAGTAGCCATTTCATACTCAAGAGTTTTAACACATGGTCTTGAGGTCACAAAGTGTGGTCATCAAACCACTGCTAATCACAGCACATTGGAGTTTGATCACAGTTTTCAGGGCTGCAGTTTTTGCTGCCACAAAAACACAGCCTAGGCCACAAAAACACATGACAAAACATCCTGTTTTATGGTTGTTGTATATACAATAGGACAAAAAAACTAAAAATATCTATGATGAGTCATTGCATGATCAATGTGAGCAAATGCATCTGAGCCAGAGTGTCTCTGGATCGCGTCTCCTATATTTAACGCTCTGAACAGCCCTCTTTTGTTCTCTGAACTCAGTAATCTCCCAGCGCACTCGGTGCCCTCAGCTAGTCGCATTGGCACTGGCTGCTGCCGCCCTGGGCCTCTGTGTGACATCGCTTGTTCTCTTCACCCGTAGGTGCGTCTTCCTCCCGGACAACGGAGCTTTCTTTGTCAACTACGTCATCGCCTCGGCCTTCATCGGAAACGCCATGGACCTGCTGCGCATTCCCGGCCTGCTCATGTACATGATCCGGCTCTGCCTGGCTCGCTCTGCTGCCGAAAGGCGAAACGTCAAGAGGGTGAGAATCCCCCCCCCCCCAGTCAGTGCCAAAACACAGTACAGCATGCTGTTTCTGCGCCTCATACACAGAGCAGTCAGAATGTTTAAAAAGCTTCCTTGAAGTCATACCCATAGACTAGTATTTCAGACCTTCAGTTGGTCAATTGGTAGCCTCAAATTACTGATTTGAGCCCTACAGTTATTTGTATCTTCAAATGACCATTTCATTCTCCCAATTTATTAATCTGGATCCTCATTTTTCTAATTTTTATATAATTCAATTTTCTATGGCGGAGGGGCAAAAAATGTAATAACTTGCCTTCTTACTTTCTTACACCCTAAATGATGAAATTTAAATTCAGTTCATGAAGGTGGAGTTTTCTGAAAATGTTTCTGAAAATGCTTTCCAGTTGTGTAAATATGAGTACATTGAAGATAATAGCCTATGTCTGTATATTTGTTAAAGCTATGTTCTGTTTAGACATGTTCTGATCTCCATGAGGGTGGTGTGTTTGTCTCCACAGCACCAGGCCTATGAGTTCCAGTTTGGCGCCGCCTATGCATGGATGATGTGCGTCTTCACTGTGGTCATGACCTACAGCATCACCTGCCCCATCATCGTCCCCTTTGGTGAGTTCAACCCCTTTCCATTCTCTGACTCTCACAGAGATGGCTCTCGCCTTTGGACATCCCACTGGTGGCTGTCCTGATGTTCCAGAGAGATCCAGCAGAGTGGTGTTACACTGAAATCAGCCCTGTCTGGTCGTCTTGCCAGCCCTTTGTAAGCAATCGGTAACACCGGCTCCCCATTGTAACTCAGTTCAAGGCTCAATGTACTGTCCCACACAAATTCAGTTTGTCAGAATAACAGGTATTAGAAGGGATTGTAATGGCTGTTAGAATGGGGAGCTGTATATATGTATGTTGGTAAAATTCTGCCCCCTATCGATTAAAAGCAGAAATACCTCATAGGAACGCACTCCCGAGAAACTGAAAAGTGTACAGGAAGTAGAGTGAGCTGTGCAGGGGCATTGTGGGTACTAATTTGTATGCTGCTCGCTCCACATGTATGTAAACGTGTGTAGGCGTGTAAAAGCTCTCCCTCTCACTACCTGCCCCTCCCCACTCCCTCCAGGTCTGATGTACATGCTCCTCAAGCACCTGGTGGACAGATACAACATGTACTACGCCTACCTGCCGTCGAAACTGGACAAGAAGATCCACTCGGGTGCAGTCAACCAGGTGGTGGCTGCACCCATCCTCTGTCTGTTCTGGCTGCTTTTTTTCTCCACTGTGCGCACAGGTGAGACCATACCAACACACGGCTTTCTCTCTGAGAGCAGACCTTCCCTCGCTCAGGTCAAATGTGTAAGAAAGAAAGGCACCGACATCCCCCATGCTGTGTAGAAATATAGTTATTAAAGGGCCTGAAGAGGGCCAGGTCAGGATATTAGGCTGTCTGGGGATGGCTTGCTACAGGGCAATAAGTATGTTATTTTTGCATATATACTTAGTTTTGATTAGAATTGAACTTAAAGTATAAGAACAGCTGAAAACTAAAACAAACTAAGGAAAAGTAATAAGGAATAGAATATTCCACAGTGAAACCTTGCATTAGCTGAAGCAGATTTTTTTTGGGAAAAGGTATGTGCATAAAATCTGATTAAAACAATCAGAGAGAGAGAGAGCCAAGATGAATACTCATGAATACTCATCCTACAACTAAAGCAAATATTTGAAGAGAATTTGGAGATATTGAGTGTCACCTTCAGTGAAACCTAGAAGCAGTTAGCACGATAGCATTCTTGAGACATTCTTGAGTTTTCGAGAAACAAGCAGGGATGCATTAGTGGGTGGGTGTACCAGCAGTTACCATGTGACATTTATGTATTTCCGTCTGTTCTTTTTTTATCTGCATGGTGCATGATGACACATTGAGATCAACCCTTATTTCCAATGAAATACAGGAAGCTCACATATTTCATTGAATGAGTGCGTTGCTGTGGTCACTCATCCTAGACATTTCATAACTGTTGAATGTATTTAACGACTTAAGTGCTCAGTACAATGTCTAGTACAATGGCATACTCTCTTGCTGTCTGAAATCTCAAGCATGTTTCTCTCTCTACTGCTTTTGACAGGTTTTCTGGCTCCAACGTCTATGTCCACCTTTGTGGTTCTCATTATCACTATTGTTGTGTGCCTCTCCCACGTCTGTTTTGGGCACTTCAAGTACCTCAGTGCTCACAACTACAAGGTAAGGTTCTGTCAGAGACACAGAGCTCTTTGGTTTGCCCTATTCGCCAGCCAGACACAGAGCTCTGCAGGCATCTGCTCATTGTTAGGGCCTGAAACATATTTAATTTTCTAACTGCTCATAAATACGCAGTAGTAGAGAGATAGGGAGTGGTCTTCAGTGGGACTTCAGCAGAAACCAAAAGGAATGGAGAGTGTTTGTGCAGCCCGGCTATACTTCAGTCAGGTGTCACATACAGGAAGGGACTAGTGTCCCATGCAAGTGTCACGGTTACCATTTCTTTTCCTTAGATCGATACCCAGGAGGTGGACGGAATAGAGAATGGACGCCCAGCGCGCACCTCTCCTACCAATAAGTCTGTAAGTGGACGCCATTTCCTCTTTCCCTGTCACACAGTGCACTTCAGAGCACTAAGGAGTCGGCAGCAGGAAGTGATATCACTGATATGCGAGACAACCTTTTTCTAAAGCTGCACTAACTTGCTTTTAGACACACATTCCATTTGACTGTGTATGTAAAGCTGTATATATCGTGTAGTGGTCCAGTTTTGAAGATGCAAGGAGCTCCTGAAATCATATCAGGTGGTAGTACAATGGAAAGTTATCTACAGCCATGGAACATGGGAGCAGTGTTTGCATAATAATTGAGTCTGAATAATGTTGAATATGTTGTGCTGGTTGATGTCCACTGCCAGTTTCTCTTAAACTTCATAACTGAGGTAGGCACCACTGTATAAAGTTATGCCATATTAAAAACACATGTGGATTTTACCTGTCGTGAAGAAAATAGATGAGTAATTATTATCACAACTCGTTGTCAAGGCGCATACCTAGTATTTAACAAGATTAAGAAATATAATCAAATTATGTTACATTTTTTGGGGGCGAGTCGTTCTCCTTTAAATTCCATACTTGCCTGTGTATGGAAGAAAATGATCTCATTTGCCTAAGCTGGTCTGTGTAGAGATGATATTGGACTTAAGCCGCTTTTAAAGGGCCAGTTCCTAGCAGAAGCCATACGCAGCCTGCTCCTTCTTTTATTTCAAATTTCAGCGTGCTCCAGCTCCCTCTCAGATGAAGGCTGATATGTGTTTTTCAGCTGAAATATTAGTGTAAAGGATTGCTTTTATGTGTAGTGCTTTTCAAGGATCTCCAAACACTTCACATTTGGGGGTATGAAGCTCCCGCGTGATTGGTGCACAGAAGCCATTTTGCACCTGAATGCTCACCTCACACCGGCTGATGTGGAGAGGGGGAGGGATTTATTTGGCCAGTTAAGCCGATGATCAGATGGCCAGATTTAGAATGACAGAATGGGTATTTGACCAGGACATGCAACCGCCTAACTCCTTTTGATAAGTGTGAGGTCAGTAGGCAATGTACACATGAGATCATTACACCTGGGAGAGCATTCATACCTTGGAATGTTCCGTTGCCCTGTAAATTTTGTTGTCTTCAGGACTCTAGAAGCTGGTGAGAGATTTCAGAATTTCTGAGACACGTAACATAACCCCCACCCCCACCCCTCTGTCCCAGCAGCAGATGTACATTGCCCAGGTGCTGCAGGACCCCAACTCAGATGAAATGGGCGCGGGCAGCGGGGACGATGATGGCCAGGGGTCTTCGCAAGACGAAGAGATGATTAACGCAGGCAACAGCCTCAATGAGGAGGACTTCCAGTCTGGAGAGGACAGCCTAATAGCCAATGAGGTCCACCAATAACGCTCCCTGCAGCGGGGACGAGGACGAGGACGAGGGAGACAGAGCAACAGGGTTGAGCTACGGGAGGAAAAAGGACCGGACAACTTCAGAGGAACATCAGACCCAACAGCTCTACAGAAATTCAGTGACCGTCTTAACAGCTAGCAGCGATATCCCCAACCCCCCCAACCTCCTCCCCCCCGTCCACCTATGACTTACTGCGCAGCAGTGAGCAGAGTCAGAGCACCACACCTTATGAGAAAGTGCTCCACGGGTGTGCAGGTGCCCCCCCTACTGACTGCTCTCGGACACTGCACCCACGGACAGTGTGGCGACAGGGCAGAAACTAACAACGCAGGTTCTTTTTCTACTGCCATCAGGCTCGGCACAAACGCACACAGGTAGAGAGTCCACCTTTGTCCGGATGGACTGTTTTGTAAAAAAAAAAAAAAAAAAAAGCCCTCCCATCCCCACCCCCACCCCCCCTTCCCCCCCACCACCACTCCGGCTCTCTGAACTGCAACTGCATTACCTGTCCCTAAGGTGTGAATATCGTTATCTGTCCATGCTCTTTATTTTCCTCACTGACGTGTTTGCACCTCAGTAAAGATGTCCTGAGCGAAGGCCAGTTGCCATAAGGAAAGGCCTCTCTCCCTCCCTGGCAGTGAAGCCTACAAAGAGAAACTGTCAAACAAAGTAGTTTGCTCAAACTTACTATACGACTGAGGAGTTAACACCACTGATCTATATTACTTTACAGAGGGGATCATGCTTTAGCTTGCAGTGCTGAAGCCACTGTGAGGCTTAATGTACATAAACATTATTGCAAGCAAGCAGTAACTTTTAATTGAGCATTTTGCAATTATTGGCTCTCATTAATACGACCTGTTAACGACAAGGATGGTGTGAAACAGTAAGTCATTATGAAATAGTTGACTAAAGTTGGTGAAATAGTCAATATGTATACCCAGACGTGGGTTAGGGGTTCTTTTGAGCCTCAGAAATAGCCACCTGTGTCACTGGTCCAATAAGTAAATAGAGGTCAGTGGTGACACTCATTTCCACTCTCCTGCTTTTATGATGTGTCGTTTTTTTTCTTTCAGCAGCTGTACTGTATTTGAAAAGAAATGACAGAAAAACAGAAAATGCAAAAAAGGTTCCACGGTGTGGTTTTCGTTACACTACCAGAAAAAAAAAACTGGAAATAAATCTAGTGACTATTCTTATTTATACACTATAATCAGTGATTCGGGGGGGATTGTCAATTTTTGATGTATCAGAGATTTTGTGCACTGAAGTTTGATACTTTTTCTCTGAAATGGCCTGATGCTGCTGTACTGGAGGGCCTGACGGATTACCCTGAGGTCTTTGTTAAAGAGGATGAAGTGGGTTCACGGAGAGGACAAGAGTGTGAGTCGCATCATAGGCCAGAGGAGAGGGGAGATGTCTAATCATGATCCAATAAAAAAAGCTATGAAACCCTACTGTCTCCCTAATATACGCAACTTGTCTTGGTCCTGCTTTCAATCACCAGTGCTTTATTATATTGTAAATTTAACCAGACTTCCCCTTCGTATCTTTTTAACCTTCATACTAATACAGAAATGGTCGTGGTTTTGGCATTTTCAAAGGGTAGTGGTCATGTTAAATACAGAAACAAAATATAATTTGACTTAAGCACTAACTGGAAATTCTCACCTAGTTTAATATGCGTTGCATTCTTAATATAATCTTTATAGATTTAACATTTGCTTTTTCCACCTTCACCTGCTCCTGGATTGAAGAGTAAGAGACACTGTGTTTTTTTTTCCCCTTCCTCTGGATGCTGTTCCAGTGTTGGACTGTTAATTCAAGTGCGTGACCTACGTTTGTAGGCCACATATACTACAGAGGGAAAATCACTCGTTACCCACGACTGCCCTGCCTTCTATACTGGTGGAACGTCAGGTCGTTGCGCCGGACGCCCAGTGCCTCCTCCACCTGTGGTCAGGTAGTCGTTAAAAAGATGGCGGCAAAGGATGGATCACATCCTGTGGATCACAGACTACAATTGACTGATTGTAACGGAATGACTTCGTTGTTGTCGCTGTCCGCAGATGTTGACCAGGAGATCACAGAGTGGCCTTATGTCAGGGTGTAGCTGCCCTTGCGACCTTCCACACACAGACCTTTCTCACTTCTCATCAAGCCGCAGATTGTAAATGTCTCGTATGCAGTAGCTTGTGACGAAAAATCTTTTGAGGGGAGCACAAGTATGACCACACTCATTGGGATGCTTTCAGGGTGATCCTATGATGGCTAGAACAGTGGTTTGTCTTTATTTTTATTTCCATTTTTACCACTTAGTTTCATGTATACATGGCACTGAAATGACATTGAAAATGTCTTGTTCTTGAGGAAGCATTCGGCCGGTTTCCTCTGAACCTTTCCTTTTAACGCTTTGTTTTACAGTTTCAGGAATAGTCCAGTATCACTGATCTCTTCACTGCGCCTTCAGGCATTGCTATTTGTCTGCATTGTTCAGTCATTTGGGTGACAATGAAACTGTCAGTTACATCTCTGTTACATTTCTAGCTGTCAGTTATGTCAACTGCCTGTTGCATTTTTTGGGATGATTTTCAGCAAATGATGTTATGATGTTAAAATTGTTATTCAGGCATCTGGGGGCCAGACTCTGTTGGATATTTGACATAAGTAGCATGACAAACAATGGGATTACACAGCCCTTTTTCAAAGCAGATCACATTATGAAGACAGTTAAGATCATTTGCTCGAAGCATTTCATTAAAATTCAGATGGATATTCAAAAATGGATTTCCCTTTCAAACTTAATAGGTTCGAAAAACCATTTGATTTTATTATTATGCCAATGATTAACTCTGGGATAATCATTTTACATGACATGGCGGTTCATTGGGTAACTTTACCTTTATGAATGCCTCAAACTGGAAAATGCAAGAACTGAAATGTATTGAACTGAAATTAATTTTCCACAACCACACTGGTTGTAAGGTGTGCCACCATGTTGAGTCGATTGTAGAGCGGGTAATGAGAGAACATGCACATTGTTTTAAAATCAATTGGAACTATGCCTTTACACTGTTTAATGAGGTCTTGATGAAATGTAATACTAGGGAGTGCCGTTTGAGGTTTCCGGTTCAGCTGAAATCCAATTTCATGTTTTCCAAATCCACACTGTATGGGTACGTATGGTCCACGTTGTTCTGGTCTCGCTGCGAACAGCTGACTGCAAAATTGATGGATGAGGAGCACAGTGCTCACCGCAATTCAATGGAAAATGTACACGAATGGTGAATATCCGCTAGAGGTCGCTGTATAGACTTTTTTTTAATATCCATCCTGAGTAATGGCGTTTCATTGCAGAGCTCAAACTGAAATATATTTGCAACATGAAATTTGTATGAGGAAACTATTAAGCAAATAAACATGTTTAGTGCAGTGTGACTTCTGTCTCATTTTAAACCGACTCAGGATCCTTTATTTTTAAGACTTATAGCGGTTTACATCAATGATTTTGTTCTATTAAATTGTCATTCCATTGCGGCAAAACCACAGGAGTGTCCTCCTTAAAGCTTGTCTAATTCTAAATTATTGTTATCGGTCCGATGTGAGAAATTCTTCACAGGAGCCTCAGAAAAATGCACTTTCGACTGACCTATATATATTATACCTGTGTGTCTTTACATCGGAGGTATACTTGTTATGTAACTGAATGTTAAATTGAATTGTTGTGAACAATTGACAAAATCCAAATTTCAATTATCGTTACAAAAAGTTGCATGTAACATGTACAATGACATATTTAATATATTGTACATTTTACAATGTGTGCAAAAAAACGAATACATGACAGACAGTGGCATCGATTGTTATAGTCCATTTCTAGTTAGACACATTTTGGCATGTGCATCTAGCAAGTTTTGATTTGCTATTAATTTCACTTGGTATTCATATTGACATTACTTTTTTCTTAAGGGAGAGGGGTTTGGTATGTACCCTTTGGCTTGATCAATCAAGGTCAACGTAGACGTGAATGTGAATTTGTGTAAATAGAATTGATCAACTGTCTTTAGACAGATCTATCTTCGGTGTCAATAAGTACATATGTACAGATTATGTAAGTTTTGAACACGGGGGAAGGGGTAAATTAACATGTAAAACAGTCTAAATGTTTTTTTAATCTCTGAGCTTCTGCCCCCTCTGAAATATAGGAATTTAAAATTGTGATTAATTTTGTTCCAGTTTTGCTTCATTTCTGTTTATTTTTATTTTTCGTCTAAATGTCGTCTATACGGTGAAACATTGTCTCTTCTAGTTTTTTTTAAATAAACATCGCTATTCCTCTTTCGAATATTGTTTACTTTTTTTCCTTCTCCTGGTTAAGAAACAGGTGAACAGTTTTGTACAGCTACTGTGTTTTATCATCCGTTTTGTTGTAAACTTGTGTTGTGCTATCGGAAACGTGTTTTCTATTTTTTGAGTTCGCAAGCTACTGCTGTTGCACATTTTGTGCATCTACATGCAGTCATCATAACCCTCTGATTATTCATTGTTTTCCACTTCTTTCTTATGAAACAAAGTGGCTCTAAGAAGTTGCCCGTAAGCATCGAATTGGGACTATGATTTGCTGTTTATTTCATAGTGGTTAAGGTTAAAATTCTGACCCGGGAATACGGTCCGGGAGTTGCATTTACAAGACAGTTTCCCCCTAGAGCAAGAAAGTGTCTCATGATCAAACAGGAAAGAAAACTCAACGATCACATGTGCGGTGGGTGACTCCTAGTGCAGTGTAGCGTTGCGTAAAAACTTGATTCCACGTACTAGTATTTGTTGCAATTCTCTGTTTGAACACTGGGGGTACGTCTGAGAAAGCAACAGTAGTTGTTTCAGAAAGATTAACAGTTTGCAGACGAATTCCCATGGCAATGTGTTTAGCTGGCGACGTGGAAAGGTTGCCCTCTGCTTCTCAATTAGCTAAACCTGGGGTTTCCTGAAAGCAGTCGCTTCAAAAATGGCATATTTGATACACTTTAAATGAGAGTTTTAAAGGACATAGACGTGTCACTATTTCGAGTCGAAAGTACATTTTTTGGGAGAGCAGGGAAATGAATCACTAACGCGTTTATCGTTACCTCGAAGTTATTTTTTGACTGCATACAGCCATGGATGGTGCTATAGCGGTTATTTTAATATCCGCGGCTATGTTCCTCGGGTGTTTTCTTTTAGGGCTGATCCCACTTCTGTTCAAGCTCTCAGAGGTAAGTCTGTTTTCGCCGCAATAGAGTAGGCTACTCCATTTCTTTTAAGAAATAGGTAGGCTATGAGCTTGCTATAGCTACACCCAGACTGCTCAGCCTGTCGATAGCAGTGTTTATTAGGACTAGCTTGTTGGGACTTTGGCAGATGAAATATAATTTGTCAGATTGCCTAATTCAGTGACAGTACTTCGTTGCGAGAGATAGTTTTCTCTGCCGATTTTGTTGACTGCGAATAGCTTTTGCATCAAATAAGCGGCCTTTTTTAACGTCCGAGGAAGTATAAGCGCCTCGACACCATTGACGTTTCGATTTCAGCACGTTTCAAGGGTAACTTTCTTCAGTAGGGTGGTTAAATTGTGTGCGACTGTTTGATTTAACTGTTGATGTCATGCAATTGCCCTCCTCACACACTTGTGAAATCGTCAGTTGTGTCGCACTCTATCATAAAAAAGTGTTTGGGTTTGCATGTCTCAGACTTGTATCAGTTGTAAATGAATTACGCGTCTAACATCGACTTAATACGAAAGTCAGTTTTTTGCTGATAGTGTAGAAACCAAATTAAGGTCCGTAAGTCCAAAAACTGATTTCATGACACTATTTTGACTAGCTTCACCCAGTTAATATCACTCGATACTGATTTATTGTGGTAAACACAGCCTGTCGTGTGCGGTTCTGTTTAATGAGCACTGGAGTCTATGGGTAGTCAGTCGTAGGCTACTTACGTTTACATTTAGGCTACTTTTTTCATTTTTCAGACGCTTATATCCAGAGCTGCTTACGAAAACGCATTCAGTAGAGTTAAGCATATAACAGTATAGACATACTTGTAATACAACGCCATTGTGGAAAAAAAAATTCCATAATAAATGATGTCATAAGGCGTACACACGTATAGTACTTTACTGCAGTGTTTCCCAGCTTTGGTCGCAGGGACACATGCGCATAATGGCTTTTGTTTTGCCTGAGCTCTCATGTAATTTGGTTCGATTGAGCTGTCAGTTTCTACTTATCTTGGTG
Source organism: Megalops cyprinoides (assembly GCF_013368585.1). NCBI lineage: Eukaryota > Metazoa > Chordata > Actinopteri > Elopiformes > Megalopidae > Megalops > Megalops cyprinoides. The sequence continues at coordinate 10,122,722 of NC_050597.1, forward strand.
TTACATTATTTGACAAGCATAGCCTGTTGGTACTGTGTAACATATTTGGATTGTTGGAAGTGTGTTGGTTTCCAGTGGAGGACTGAAGAAAATGTGTCTCTAAGTTATTTCCCTTCATCGTACCCCTTAAATAAAATGGCAATCAATGCAAGTATTTGGCTTTATTAAGAGAAATTATCTGACAGATAAAATCCAGGACAATTACTGGAAACGCAATTGAGGTTTGATTGATGGGGCAACAGCAGCTGCAGAAATACATCCACATGAGGGAACATACTTGCCCAAAGTATTTGTTAGTTCCATTAGGCTGCAGGGTCATCCTTTCATGACTGACCCACCCCCAGCCATCTCCCCTCATCCCTCTTCCCAGTTAGGAACCTACTCAACCTCAACTAAGCTCCCCCTGATAGCAGTGGATTTAGTTACCTCAGCTGCATCACACCCTGCCCCCACGGTGGCTGAATGGCACTGTGGATCCAAACTGCAAAGGGCTCCTGTGTAATGGTATCAGAGAAGGGGAGCATATATTATTGGCTCCAGGTTAGGGATTTGGGTGATCACCACCTAAATGCAAGCATCATTTTGCACCCACGAGGCCAGCCAATCATATTCTTTTCTGACACAGGTTCAGTTCCATAGAGCTATTGTCATTAAGTAAAAAGAATATGGCACAAAGGGATATATGATTCCCTATTAGCTTAGAGAGCATGGCAGCAAAGTGAGGACAAAAAGACCCTTATCAACAGGGCAGTGTCACATATGTAAAACAGCCAGAAGAGGCCTTTGAGCAGAGTGGGGAGCACAGTGGAGAAGCTTTCATCAAGCATCTCCTTTCTGCTGTGAAGTGTAGATGTGCTTCTGTGAGCAAAATTCTAATTAACCATCTGATGGTTTGAGTTCCTTGATGTTTTAATTATGTGATGATAAACAAAATTCTAATTAATCGCTTTGTTCAAAGCTCAAATCCTTTTTTTTCCCCCAAATATTAGCAATGATCATTAGTTTATAGAAGGTTTTGATAAAATGAGCTTACATATTTGTAACTGTACCTTTGGCCTGGTTATTAGAAAATACCCATTTTAAAAAGTTATTCTGCCCACAGCACCCCATATGGTGTAATGTGAAGATGCAGGTGGTGGTCCCCATTTCACCTTTTTCTTTGATATTTCTTTTCAATGTCTTAATCCACACATTTACATATTCTGACAGTTTTTTCATTTTTATTTTAGAAGTTTATGTGGATTTGTTTCATATTGATCCTGGAGTCAGTCAGGCACATTTGATATTCACCCAATACTTGAATCACAGAAGTATCTTATATCGTGGTCCACAGTATATCATCATCATCATATCACAAGCAAATCACATTTAACATGTTCAAGTTCCAGAGAATATAATACTGGGCAGTCCATGGAAATGGCATGTGTTACTCTGTTTTCATTTCAGCAAAAGCTGCAGTTTATCAGCGTTCTGGGAGCCGGGTTGCTGTGTGGAACAGCTCTTGCCATTATCATTCCAGAGGGTGTCGAGCTTCTAGAAGATTCCTGGAGAGGTAAGGATAACCATTGTGCTCGAAAATCCTTCGAAATACTTTTCATTCAGTTGAAGTGGTCCAACATCCCACGGTACTTTGATAGCCCAAATAATAAGAAAATAATAATTTAATGTTTTAATATAAAATGTAAAAAGACATAATTTCACTGTAAGGGAATCACATCCATCTTTTTTTAGAACTATTTTAAACCTGAGCCTCTGCAAATGTGAGTTAGTGCAGATAAAAAAAGTAATGACCCCCCTCTCCCCAAGTTTAAAGTTAATTTCCTTCAAAGAAAATGCTCATTGGGGGGGTTTAGCACTTGCACCCCTTTTGTATTTATTGATATCCACTACGAGAGTAATTTCTCCTCATTTAGACAGGTCAAAGCGATCCTTTCCCTTAGCCTGTCGCAATATCATGGCCGCGCTTATGTTCAAATTCATTGCAAGACTGTGCGTGGGGTTGTCAAGCCAACCACTCTTTGTTCTTGAGTGATATATGGAGGCTATTGTAGCAAAAATGGAGGTAGTTAGACAGAAGCATACAGTGTAGGTTTTGTTTGCCCCCCCCCCCCCCTTCCCCCGTTCTTTGCTCCCAGTGGGGGCCCAGGACAGAGTGTGGGGGGTGCATCCATTTGTCCAGGTGAGATGAAGCTTGTGCTGAAGTTATCAGGAGGACTTGTGACTTGGTGCTTGTAATGTCTGTGGTTTGTTAGCTAAAGGTTTAATCTAATGCGTGAGTCTACAAGATATATCCGTTTGATGTTCAAACATTTAATTTATCGTTCAAAAAATATGTTGGTTTTGAGTGGGGCTTTGAACAGAATTTCCAAATTATTCTTGTTATTCTAGCTTGAGGCTTCCATGTAAATGTAACTGTATTCAGTTCTATAGGGACTGAAGGCAGATTGATCTGGATTCCATATCTCTGCTTGGGATTGTGGGCGAACGTGCATGACGCTGTGTCTGCTTTGAGATTGTGCCTCTCCCCCTCTCTCCCCAGCCCCCGCCCCGTCCTGTCCCAGCGTAGCAGCTAATGAGAACGCCACCGAGGCCAGTCCGTCCTCGGTGCAGCCTACAGCGAGAGGCTTGCCCCCACACTTCTTCATCGGAGTGTCTCTGGTGGTGGGCTTCACTCTCATGTTCGTGGTGGACCAGATCGCCAGCTACTGCTCCATCCACGGCGAGTGGCACCCCTTCCCCGAGTCCCGGATCATTGATCTAGTCCCTCTCGTGTTGATACCCGCTTCACAGACTGCTAAAGGTCTCTGAGCAGCTGGTGTGTGAAGCAGCAGACAGGATGGCGGACTAATCTCTCTCTTACTTTAATGGCAGACCCACGGACTGGCATGTCCCAGAGTACCAGCATCACCGCCACGCTGGGACTGGTCATCCACGCTGCTGGTATGTGCCGTACTCAGCTGGTCATTTCAGTGATCTTATTGCCACTTTGTTTATTGATAACACTGTATTTTCTGCATGCATTGTTCTGTCACCCCTCATTTTTTGGTGTGAACCTGATGTTTAATATTGACTGGAAATTACATTTAAATGTATTTCTGCAGTTGTTGGGTTATTGTTTGTTTATAATATATACTTTGATGACCTGGCTATAAGGTTATATTTTTTACGTAGTATCTAGTGCATACGGGTGGATCAGATTTAGTAACCGTTTTAGTAACAGTAGCTGGCCCTGTGTGTTGCTGTTGGAGCAGCTCAGCGCTATTCATTTGACAGATCAGCTCAGGGATATTCATTTGGCAGAACAGGTATATTCATTTCCAGACATGAGAAGGTCACAAATAAAGATTATCTTTTCAGTTTGCCCCATGATGAGAATTTGATCTGTGTGTGTGTGTGCGTGTGTGGAAAAGCCTAATCACACTGCCCTGGGAGATGGCATTCCAGGAACACATTTTATTGTTGTGGATGTCATCTCGTAGTTGAATGCTTTTGAATATCATCTCGTATACACCCATGAGAAGATTATTATTGGAGGGTAGTTTTTCTATGTGTTTTGCCATAAGCAAAAGCCACTGCCTTATGCCCACTATACCATATAAGAAATATCTTTGTCTTCATTAGCTAATCTTTACACAGCATAGTGGTCACAGTATTTTTAAAATGACAAGAATCCATAATATTGATTTTTGATCTCGAAATGGGATAGAGTCTCCCTGAAGAAAGTGATTTTTTGCACACGGTGCCTGAGAGCAGCAGTGAGCCAGCTCTCACTCTGCCTCCCTCTCGTTTCAGCCGACGGGGTGGCCCTGGGGGCGGCGGTGGCCTCGTCTCAGATCTCCGTTCAAGTCATCGTCTTCTTTGCTGTGATCCTGCACAAGGTGAGAGTTCCTCCCCCCGACAACCCCCCATTTGTGACCTTACAGATGGAAAAAAGGAGGTAGAGCTAAATGTTACAGTGAGGTGTAAGTCTGCTTTGGCTCTGTGTGCATGTGGCAGATATTTTTCTATTTATTTGAATGCTATGATGTATTTTTAGGAGACTAGCTCAGCTATAGCATTGGGGAAAGGGAGGACTCACCAGTTATACAGGGTTGGATAAGGACAGGGGTTGTTAGCCGTGTTATTCTGTCTTTCCCTGGCTTATCTTGGTTCACCTGCATGTATTGCTTGTTGCCATCATTAAATGATATTATTACATTATTGCCACTTGGCAGATGTTCTTATCCAGAGCAACTTACGTCAGTTACAGTTTTTTTTTTTTTTACAATGTTATCTATTTATACAGCTGGATATTTACTGAGGCAGTCGTGTTAAGTACCTTGCCCAAGGGTACAATAGCAGTGCCCCAGCAGGGAATCAAACCAGCAACCTTTCAGTTACGAGTCCAACCACTATGCAACACTGCCGGCCCCCATCAGTGTTATACCCACAGTCCTGTGCACTCCCAGTTCTTGGGATGGCAGCACTTCCCTCCAGGACCAAATCACAAAAGCCAGTTTAGACAGGGCTACTTTGGCCAAGCAGTCCAGGAATCAGCACTTTACAATATGGATTTAGTCTGACATATCCCGCATAAGAAACTTACATTGTCAGTCAGTCTAGAGTTTGAATTAAAAATGGCAATGTTTCAGCACTCTAACCGCTCTGTAAAATGTTTAATTGTACTGTATTAGTATGTATCCTTTCCCTTAAGTTTCAAGTGGTTTGAGAAGCCACAGCGTAATCAGGTATCATCAAGTAAAACACACCCCGAGAAACATTCTCCAAGGACATTACATGTGAGGGTTCGAGCCATGTTAGTTCGAACATTTTTTTTTTTACTTTCAGAGGAAGCGATCTGTCATGTCAGCATTTTGTAAGCAGCTTAAGCATGTGTCTGCTGATAACTGGCCAGACCACTCTGCTCACACTCCAACGCTCGCTGCAGGCCCCTGCTGCTTTTGGCCTGGTGTCCTTCCTGATGCACGCGGGCCTGGAGAGACGGCAGATTCAGAAGCATCTCCTGGCCTTCTCCGTCGCGGCACCCTTGCTGGCTGTCAGCACTTACTTTATCTTGAGCACGGTAAGGGCGAACAGAAGCACCGCTGACCGCGCTAACAGCAGCAACTCCTCTGTCCCATTGTATCTTCACACAATTGTTAGTGACACTATAGAGGAGCTACACTAATATTATGGTTTATGTATTAAGCCATAATATTAGTGGTAATATTATGGTATCATGTTTGTTCACGTGGTCAGTTCTCATCAGGGCAACACTCCTGCGGTCTTGGGGATGATTGACAGCTGATAAGTAGAAAGTAGTCACTCTTCATCGGAATAACTGATTCACACTGATTGAAAACTGCGAACCAGGTGAAATTTACTTTGTAGAAAGGGTCTTAAAAATATTCATGGAACATAAAGTTAGGAAATTATTAATGTGTATTATTATTCATGTGAAGGTAAGTAGAGTATTAATCTTTGTAGACCTATGTTGAATCTTTGCCAGCCTCTGCAGGTAATGACATTTTATAGGGAAGTGCATGGCTATATTTAATAAAACATCTAACCACTGTAAAACAAAAAAGCTGATGACCTAGATTTGAGAAACAACATTCACTGTGGACTCATTGGCTTGTGTGTTAATTGGCCATGGAATCATATCATGTCAGTAGTTAACCATGTAGGTGTTTAGAAAAGAATATGGACTTTTCATATTGTTTAGGTCTAAAAGTCCTTTATTGTATTTGATTGTTCGTGATTGACCATGTGACAGCATGTGTAAGCGACTGACTTTCATAAGCACTGCTTCCCTGTATTAGTCATAAAGGCAGTTGGGCACAGGTGGTGAGGTGATTAACATTAATTTAGATCAAAAGATTCACTTTGGCTCGTTGGCTGGAATGGTGGTTTGCATTTTATTCTCATAAATGAAAGTTAATAAAGGCAGTTATAAGAGTGGTAAGAGTAGTATCATAGTTCTTCTCTAAAATGACTGAATGGTTTTTCTTTCCTTTCTTTGCTGTTCACAGACTGGTGGCTCATTGCAACACCGTCTCAGTGCCACAGGCATAGGAATGCTCTTCTCTGCTGGAACCTTCCTCTATGTAGCCACTGTGCATGTGCTACCAGAGATCAGCAGCAGGGGGCAGCAGCATTCCCCTCACATTCACAACCACGCAGGCACAGGCACTTACCAGCAAGGGGGGCTGGGGGTATTGGAGAGCCTCACTCTCATTATTGGGGCAGGGCTCCCCGTGCTCCTAGCGCTGGGACTTCATGACGACTAACACGGCAGACTGGCTGTCACCAACAAGATTGTGTGATGTTTGCTTCATGTGTCAGTGTAACTGTCTCTGCAGGGTCGGCAAACAAAGGACTGTCTGCTAAAAATGCAGACATCTCAGAGGCAACTGTTCAAAGATGCACATCTAGTGGTTTCAGCCCATCTCTTTTGACGTTTTTATTTCTCAGAAGAGTTGGAATTTTGGGATTTTGTTTCAGGTTTAGCTGTTTGGAATGGAACACCTTGGGGATATTTTCATAAATTTGAATTGAAAACGTCATAAATTCAACAGCAAAACCTCATGAGTTTCCCTTCTTTTTTCTTTTTTTTTTTTTTTGCAATTTTCCACCTTTTTCATCCAACTTTATGTTATCCCCAATTATGTATTAGCCTTCTCTCATCACAGAAACCTCTGCACTCACTTCGGAGCACAGGCCATAGCGAATGCAGTCCTCTGGTACACGTTCATGCCAACGACAGCTGTTTTTTTACACTATGAGCCCCACAGTGCACCAGGAAGGAGACAGAGTAAACTGGAGCATCCTCCTGACATCATCCGAGTAACTCTCCAGCACCAGAATGAGTCACAGGGCTCTGAGAGTGGCGCAGCAGGGAAACCCTGTCCAAAAAACCCACATAACCCCAGCGGAACAAAGACAGTTTGTTCCTTCACTATAGGATCCTCATCACTGTCGGCAATATTTCCACTTCTGGTCCTGTTTGGTTTCCTTGTGTCTCGTCTCTTTGGAGGGGCTTCATCGGCACAAAGAAATCTCTGCCTGATCCGTTGTCGCATTTTCATTTCAAAATCATGTTTGTCTGTTTTGTGTTGCTTTTAGGTCCTGCTGCACAATATGTCTTCGCAGCAGTTTCCCTGGTTTTAAAACACAAGACAGCCGCATTCCATAGTAGGCAGTGGTGCCAATAGCTATCCTCGTGCCACATTTCCACTTATGTGCAATTGCCCAGTTTAAGGGCCCTCACGTGGACTGGTGCACAAAATTGTGCGTGCTGCACAATTTTGCTGTGGAACACAATCCTATAGTCTTGGTTATCATAAAGGAATTGTCACAGTCGAACTTTCTGTAAGATGTTGTTACATCAGAGGGATTAATAGTACTGTAGTCTGTTCCTGGGAACATGCCGACGTTGCGTTAACTGTAAAAAAGTGTAATACTCAAATCTTCATTGAGATTAAAAGTGAAAAAGCTAACCCAAAACAACTTAATATTGCGATTGTAAATTGAATCATGAATATCTTCCATAAATAGTGCGCTCCATTTGTAAGAATGTTAATACTAATATTGATTGTACAATAATGCAGTATTTATTATACAGTATTATTACATATAATTAATACTATATATTATATATAAATACAATACTAATTGTAACAAAAATAATGGTACAGAATTATTCCTATACTAACATTTTCCTACTCTGCTTGTGAGAATCAAGCAATCCACTAAGAAAAATCCACTGAGAAAATTTTCATAATAAAATTTAACACTTAATATTTTGATAAGTTGTTCTGTTTACACGTGTCTAGATGCCAGTTGAAAGAGCATCATGAAGAAGAAAAGACACAAAAATGACTGCAATCTAGCAAAGTTGCCATGAAACTGCACACGTTTGTGATCAGGCAGGGCCTCTGCTATAGCACTGCAGTCTACGCCATACCGCAGAGAGACTCAGAAATAATCAAATCCTTACATTATGTGTAGGGCATTGTGCCTAACACAGTGCTAACAACTGAGGGTATGATGCTCCACAATTATGCAGGTGGTTCATAATTTTGCTAATGACATTTCTCAATGGAATGTTCCAAATAAAATTCCATTTTATCCAGTCCTTTTGTAATTCCACTTCTATGAATCAACCCCTTATAAAAATAAACTCATCCTGGATGAAGTGTACTATAGATGACTATATGACAACAGACTATAGACTATAGACACAGTTTCTATTTTTTGATACAATATCTGTTTTATATCTATTGGTTTTGTAAGGTTTTGTTTGAGGGGTTTTAATACTGCCACCATAAGAACAGACACAAAGTAAATTCCGTTTTCTCGCCAAGTATTTCGGCTGAGACGGAAATGTCTCTAATTGTTGATTTCATTTTTTGTATTTTTTTGTCGTTATGGTGTTGACAGCTAACTGCTGCCTTCCTAATGAACAATGTAAACAGTACTCGTAGTCATTCAGTGGTGTTTGAAGGGAGAGAAAATATTTTGCACTGTTGACCAAGGTGTAAATATTAGCTTTTTGGCTTTTAATATTTGGTTGATTGCAGAGTAGTAGATCTGGTTAACCCATTCATTAAGGTGGATATCAAAATTTAACCTCCAATTTTTAGTCATTGTTGTTGGAACTGTGCCTTCAATGAAATAAACATGTTATAAATACTTCATTTATGGTATTTTCATTTTATTTCCAAATATGTTTGCTTACTTCATAGTCAATGCATAACACACTGAATATTGTCTGGAAACAAAATCAATGTATGTTGATTTATAAATTTGTTTATTGAAAATAATTTCAAACCTTAACATTAGAGCATCACCTCATGCAAGCATTTGGCTTTGTAATGCTATTGACTGTAACTAGGTACACAATTTATATTTGGTTGTCTAAGACTTATTTGAAGAATATTCAAATCCAAGTAAATTTCAATACTTATTTCATGCCATCTCAAACCCAAAAAGCAAGCACTTAGACTGCTCACACTCCACTGGACAGACACTTAGTCAGAGATCTGTGGTAAATTTGTAATAGTCAAAATAATCCAGAGGAAAAAGTGATAACCAGCACTTCCTAAAAGGAAAAAAACAATTTAAAAATTCTTATGGAAATACACCATGACAAACAAGAGCTAGCATATACAAGGGATTGTAAGGAACAGTTTTAACAAGAAAGTATGTAGACACTGTAAATCTTTATTTAATTAATTAATTTAAAAAATGCATAAGTCTGGTTTAATGGTCATATATTACATAGAGCACATTACCACTAACAATAACTTATATTGCAAATTTATGTTTTTTTCTTTTATTTTATTTATTTTATGGTTTTTTCCCCTGATAGAAAGTTAAGGTGTGAGAGGCTGTCACTGGTATTCCTTAGTAGTAGTGATTAATGCTGGGTAGTAATGTTGGTTGCTCTTTTTTGATTGTAGGAATTTCAGCCAAAGCTCCTTGCTAGCATTATATTGAGTCTATATGGCTGCATGTGTTATATCAACATGTCAGTTCTGGCAGTTTGTTTGGAATTTAGTGATTAAATAATTTCCAGTGGCTTATAGTCATTTATTATTCCAAAATCCTAACCATACAGTGACATAAAGAATTTCTCATATACTCAGACTATAGCTGAGGCCTCCTTCTTTACCTGAAAATAATGACTCTCAACATCAGGGCACATTCTGACATAAAACAGTCCTATGTAGCTCACACCCATGAATACTTGTGTTTCTGCACCTAGCCTGGAATATGTCAAGGTGCTGAAACTGGCCAGTCTTCTTTTCACTTTTGTAAAAAGGGTTTCCTTCTTGTCACCCCAGGTCCACATTGGATTGAGTGTCCATGTGTCCCACCCCTGACAAAGAGGACAAAGTGAACGAGTAAGTACCCCAGGTCCTGCTGCTGCAGGGGATATCACTGTTGCCAGGTGTACCACTCAAAGCAACTAACACCACCGCTGCGGACCTCTGCAGCGTTTGATGGTGTATGAACTCTGCACCGTTTCCATCTCGGTCTGTGCTACTCCTGTGTTGTTTTTGGAGAGAGTATAGCCCATGCACTCCAGCTGTTTAATCCTGAAAAAAGTGCTTCACTTCACTTCTCTGGCAGCTTTTTTTGTCAGGTAGTGGACATAAAATGTGATTCAGCTGGTGCTGTCTTTCATCGTGCTCAGCAGCTGTCCTCCAAAATACAATGAAATCACCTGGTACTCCTAGTGTGCCTTGTTATGTACCTAGGGCAGAGATGACACACCACATTAAAATTTATTGTACCTCAATGACCGTTGGTCACTGATAAACAGGGTTAAATATTCATCTCAATTTGACCATGACGCCACATCAGATCCAACTTGCAAAACACTTTACTGGAGGGCATATCCATCCCCCGCTCTCCCAGAATTGCTGTTTGAGTCATTTTGAGTGGTGCCACCCTGTTTCCACCCTAAGCTGTACAGCAGGCCTTGTTCTGTTTTTGAGAATGTCCCTCCTGGAGTTGACATGTGGCTTTGGCTGTAACTGCACAACCTCACCTGCAGCTGACAAGCCTGTGACTCAGGGGCTGACACAGTGCAAGCCTCTGAACTACCTGACCCTCCTCTCCCTTTTCACCCATTTCAGAATTGTCGCTTGTACCACATTACGCCTGCCTCTCAATGCTTGAAGCAAGGCAGACGCGAGCGTCTGACACATTTGTACACAGCCAATGCCTATTTTTCACGCTGCAAAACCCATACAAGCTTCTCCACAGTGGAGTCAGTGCAAGTTTGAGAACAAATGCAGCTACACAGACCTAATCCCAGCACCTCACAGTCACCTCACAAGCTGCAGGAGCATGCCAAAGAGGTGGGACGAGAAGACCCTGATCACACCCATCCTACCCCAGTGTAATGAAGCCAGCTGCTTTCATGCCACTACTCAGCCTGGGTTAGGAACAAGCACCTGAACTTGCTGAGTCCACACCTTACTAATTTTCCTTTAGCTGATGAAAACTGGAGAAGCATATTCCAATGTATTCTACCTCCTTGTTTTCCAGAAATGAAGGGTGAATTTTAATAGACCTCTATTAGAATGGTTCTAGAACTGTGCACTCATTCGTCCAATCACCTTATGTCCCTGCATGTGTGACTAGGTTCTTGATCAGGGCTGGTTAAGGTTAAGGGCATACCCCTTTAAGTACGGCACAACAGAGGGAGGTAAATCACTTGGTATTTTTATCACACTCCACATGGCAGATCCATCCCCAGCCAGAGAACACTGCATTTCCGGAGCATGGCTAGCAAGGCTGGGAAGGCCCACAGGAAATTTGTCATGGAGTAAACTAAATTAGCCAGGCTGAGGCAGGTAATAATATGGAGGTCTTTCACGGCAATGTAGTGCTATCTTCATAGGCTTACTGGGAGACCCATGTATTACGTGTGTGTATGTGTGTGGGGGGGTGCACTAATCTCTTAAAACAGCAGCTGATGCCTTGTCTTCTGTAAGACGCTTAACATGGCGTAGTTCCATTGTACACTGATGTTCGCATAAACCAGTTTTTCAACATATTATAAAACTCAAGCTGAGACATGTATCACATTGTCAGGATGTTAATTGCCGAGCTGTTAAATTTTAAAAAATTATATTTTATATTAATATGTTGAAAGGTATTCAAAGTTTAATTCTGATGTTGTACATTTTCTACACACTGGCTCATATAATCATGCAACTCATGTCATGTGTATTCTCTTCTGGTTATGCAATATTGACCATTGGTATAAAAAGATGGAGAAAACATTATTCTCTGTGTACAAACCAAAATCCCACAACTCCAAAATAAATAGGAAACAGGTGTTCTAATGTCAGTGATATCAGTATTAGTGTACTGTGGTGTTCACGAGGCAACTGTTTCACATCTGAAAGAGTACCAAAAATACAAGCACGTCCAAAGCTGTGCCGAAATATTCTGGCACAACCTGTATGTTGCCTGCCCTTGAAACCTGTGCTAAACACCCCACATCTCAATCACTGTGGCATGCACGCCTAGTTGGGTACAAGCTTTTTTGGACATTAAGGGAGTATTTGTTTTGTTGAAACAGGAATTTGTTTTAAAATATTGAACATGAATTATGTACACCCTTTCTAGTCCTTATTCTCAAAATATCAGTGTTGTATTTTTCATAAACATTTTAAATGATGTTCAGTCGAATCCCTACTGCTTTTCAGTAGAATGAACATGGCACCTTGTAAGTTTTAAAGAACTTTGGTGGTTTAATCCAACCCCTTAGAATAAGCAATGTTAATGGACCTGGCTTCAGCCTGGACAGATCAGTAGATATCTAATATGTGCCCTCAGGATAAAATGGATGTTTTGGAGCAATTACCAATTGAGCTAATATGGCAGTTAAACAGGGATTTAATCTGATAATGAAAGCAAGGAACAGACTCTCCCCAATTCAGTTAGCCTGGCTATGACTGTTTATGGTGCAAAACAGACATGCAGTGACCCTTTTTTTTCTCCTGTGTACCCATGTCATCTCAACCTCATGAAAACAAAATGCATTTTAAATTTGTTTTTCAAGAAGTTGCTGATGACAGTGCACTCTGAAGATGCATTGTCAAAATAACAGAAAATGCATTTTCAACATGGAAAAATATTTAATTAGTCTTTTTAAATTTACAGAACAAATATAATCTAAAATAAAAATCATTTTATAAATACACAAATCAGTAAAAAAAAAAAAAAATCACAAAAATAATTACAAATTAATCTGAATCAGTCACAATCTGATACACATTCAGTAGCACACAAATGTATGTATCTATTGTTAATAATTCTGAGGTTCTCTTTATTGCAAGTTTCACACACAGTACTCGAACTGCTACAGGACAAAAACACAACACACTAAATGGCTGCAAACCACTACATATGAGTGGACCTTACCCATGTTAACAAAAAATTACTTCAGCTACCTTCATATATTTATAGATCATTAAAAATGGAATAAATACAACAAAATCAGTTAATACAATTATGGCTGATACAGTATGTATACAACTCTGATTCCTCCAAAATACAGGAAAACTACAGCAAGAATGTATCCTTTACTAAAAATTCATAACACCTAGAAAATTGGCAAAAAATTACACAAAAAATATCTTACTTGGCTAGACTTTAATTTTGGTAATTGCTGCAATCATGTGTCTAGAAGTAGGGAAATATTTATCAATATCAACGAAGCAGCACAGAACTATAGCTTTGAGGCACAGTAGGTGCACGTGTGCGAAGTTCCCAGACTTAGCAGAGCCAGGGCTCACTGGATTAGTGTGTTTGTCACTGCGCTAGTGTCAGTACATCTGAGTCACTGTATCTGGAAGCCTCTCTTCCATCTGTGTCAGTGTGTCCTCGAGCTTCTGCTTCTGGGTCAGTGTGTCTACATTCCTTTTCCAGTATTAGTGTGTCCATAACCCTATTCCAGTATCAGTATGTCTATGTCGCTGTATCAGAAAGCCCCCCCTTCTATCTGTGTCAATGTGCTCAAGACCTCTGCTTCAGGGTCAATGTGTCTGCATTCCTGTTCTAAGGCCAGTGTGTTTCATTCACTATTCAAGTGTCAGTGTGTGTAATTCCCTGCTTCTCTGTCAGTGTGTCTAAGTTTGTTTCCAGTGGCAGTATGTGTGGGCCAGCACAGGTGATGACTTGACAACAGTGATAACAGGTGATAACAGTGGAGAGGCCATTGCTGGGGAGACAGGAGATGTCTGTGCCATATCAATTATGTCATATGTCAACTGTTGCCATTTCCTCACTGAAGCTCCATAAATATGACAAGATCGTTTGGGAAGTTGAACCACTGTTTGCCTAATATTCAACAGGTACAGGCTGGTCTCCCTCGTTGGAGTAGTGTGGTGGTGTGTGTGGTGCTCGGCACTTTGTGTTGAAGCCCACCTCATTATCTTCTAAATAATGAGGCAAGCAAGTCTCATGGCAGGGGCAGACTTGGGTCAAACAGGTTGATTTGGGTCAAACTCTTCTCTACTTTTTGACATTCTGTGCCTGTGGTCCTTGCTATGGGCTTGTATGTCAAAGTCCCTTTTCTAGTGTTGGCATGTTTAATTCCCTGTTCAATTTCCAGTGTCTTTCTGCTCTTGTTTCAGAAGGTCTGACTCACAGCTTGATCCGGGCAATGCTGGCAGCCAGTTGAGCCTCCAGGGCCATCTGGTCGAATGTGCGGCTCTGGTTGTGCTCCCTCACTTTCTCCCTCATGCGGAAGGAGGCGCGGGCCACCTTGCGGGACTCCTCCAGCGCGGCCTCCCTCTCCCGCCGCAGCTGCTCCCTCCTGCGCTCCTTGCGGGCGAGGCTGCTCTGCCGGTGAAGGCGGAGGCCCTCCTCCTCCTGCTGCACCTTCTCCCACAGCCGCCGGTGCGAGCGCTCCTTCTCCTCGTTGGCCCGCCGGGCCTGCCGCGCCCTCTCCCGCCGCTGCTCCTGGGCCAGCTGGGCGGCCCGCTCCCTGCGCTGCTCGCTCAGCCGGGCCAGGACCTGCTTGTATTGCTGCTGCTCGCCCTCCTGCTGGCTGGCCCGGGTGCGGACCTGCTGGAGCTGCCCCTCCTCCCGGGCCGAGCGCTCCCTCAGCTCCCGCTGCCGGGCCTCCACCACCTGTTCATGGTTCTCCCAGGTCTTGTTCAGCCTCTGCTCCACCGCACTCCTCTTCTGAAGCTCCTCCGCCTGGGCCTGCTCCTCCACTGCCTGTTTCAGCAGGATGTGCCTGAGTTGCTGCCGCTGGTTCTCCTGCTGCAACCTCCTCCTCTCCCTCTTCTCCTGGCTCCGCCTGATCCGGTTGGCTCTCAGCTCCTTCCGCAGTGTGACCCGGCTCTCCCTCTCCCTGTCTGCCTCCTCCTCACGCTCCCTGCTCCTCAGCAGTAGTTCCTGGCAACGTTTGCGCTCCTCTGCCTCCCTCCGCACCGCCTCCCGCCTCTCTGTCTGCTGAGCCCTCTGCTCCTCCACCATGCGCCTCCAGCGCTCCTCGTGCCACACCGCCTCCTGCTCCCGCTGCCACGCCTGATGCACCTCCTCCCGCTGCCTCTGCCGCCGCCGTGCCTCCAGCGCCTCCTGCCAGCGACGCGTGCTGCGCTGGAGCTCCCCGCGCCTCTGCCTCTCCGCGCGGGCCTGCCGCAGCGCCCGCCGCCTCCGCTCCTCCTCCCGCTGCTGCTCCGCACGCTCGCTCTGCTCCAGCCGCTCCTGCTCCTCCCTGTGCTTCACCAGCATCAGCGCCGCGATCTTGCGGTCCTTCTCCGGCACCGTGACGCTCAGCTTCCTCCTGATCTCGCTCTCCAGCTTCTCCAGCTCCCTCTCGGTAGCCGGGGTGTGTCTGAGATCTCCCAGGCTGGTGACGACAAGCTCCCGTGGGGTTATGTACTTCCATTCTGATCGCTGGGACTTGTGATCCTTAGAGTCAGTGGAAGATGACTTACTTGATTCCGACTTTCGGCGGCCCGCTCCTCTTTCAGAGTCGCCACCAGCCTGAGCAATTCTGGACTGGACTGATTTAGAGCTTTGGCTGTCAGCTGCTCGCTCGACGACAGTCTCTAAGGCTGTCCGTTTCTTGATGGCTGACCTTCTTCCCTTACCCTCCTCAATAATTTTCTCTCTCTCCTCACGACACAGACGCAAGAGCCTCCTGCGCTCTTTTTCGTGCACCTGATAAATGAAAGTCACAGCCTCCAAAGGGACCCCCGGGTTTTCATCCACGAACTCGGACAAAGATTTATGCAGAAGTTCGACCGGTTTGACTCCGAGTCTCGCGCAGGATTCCAAGGATCGTGGGCTCGTTAAAACATACCTGCTCCCCTCTGCATCGATGGAGTCAAAGTTGTTGAGGTCCAGGTGTAACATCGGAGAGGAAGACCTGCTTTCCTCCATGTTCGGTGAGTTACATAAGGATAATCTCTTTAACTAGCTAGATATTCTCGAATTTCGCTTCGGTCTATCACATGAACAAGCAAAACGTTTAAACGAAACGTCCATGTCCCTGCAATGTAAGGGCAAGTAAGTGACGTTCTGAAGAGCTTAAAAATTAAAATTCGGTCAATAGTCCAAAGGAAAATAACAAACGTCGCATTTCACAGTCCGCATAAGGGGTGTTCAAAGTTACTCTGTGCAACCACCTGTTTTCAGGACTAGAGCGTAAGGACGCTTGTTTCGTGACCATGGCAAAACTCAAAGAATGTGAGTTAGCAAGAGGGGTCTATCCAGCCTCACAAGATAGTTTGAGCTCCCTCTAGCGGCGTGGAAGACAAAATGCAGTAACTTTTTTGGAAACGAGCCTGCTTAAAAATCTGTGACACATGACATTACAAACTAGCAGTGCAAAAAATATACCAGAATTGTGACTTAGTAGCATGGTTAAGTACAGGTTTGTTGTTCATATCTAAACAAACTTAAAAAATACGTTTGTGGACATCTTTAAAATCGTTTAACGTTTTTCGACGTGGATGTGACGTGGAGCTATTTGAGGAAAGCAACACACGTTTTGACCAATGGGCGGCGGTAGACACCTAAAAATAGTAACTGAACATGACCGTGTTTAGCAGATTTGTCGGGGTATACAGTTTCATAGCCAAAATAAGATAACTGGTAAGTTACAGAATTCGCAGTTCACGATTATATACTTTTAATAATGGAGTAAAACTAGTGCATACAAAAACCATTGTGAAACCAATGTGTGTAGGTATTAAGTCTTGAGTCTGCTCTGCACATTTAGTTGTCAGCTACGTGATACATGATATTAAGTTGGCATTAGCATTGGCAAGAAGAATGCAATGCATATGCATCCAACCCCCTGGCAAATCTTCGTTTCACCCTGCACCCCCTCACGTAGTGCATTTTGTTGACCTTGAGATCTCATTGCATATCATTCTGGACATATGTGTTGCATTAGGCGTCCTGTAAAATAGTTATAAGCCCGTGCCATCAAACCCCTGCAACAAATCCAGAATGCAGCTGCACAACTTGTCTCTAACATCCCTAAATGTACTAAAGTGACACCCCTCCTCACCTCACTTCATCAAGCTCAAAACCTAGATGCTGGCATACAGGACAGTGAATGGGACAGCCTCCTCATACCTACAATCAGTCTTCAATCTGTATGTGCTGCCCAGATTACTCTGCTCTGCAACCTTGGGGCAACTGACTGTCTCATCCCGACGGGGTCACTCCTCTCAGACACGATGCCCGTCTGTCATCACCCCCTAACACCTGCAACGTGTTTTACTTGTATTACTTGCAGTTTAATTTACGTGTAGTATTGCAATGTGTTTTGGATTCTGAGATCTAGTGACTGTGATGTGTGGTAGTAGGTCCACTTAGCTTCCCTTAGTTTCTAGACTGTCTAGTCAGGTTTGCACAAGTTAATTTGTGGTAGGCCTTGAATGGTGTTATGCGCACACTTACTGGTCTGGGAGTTTGTTAGCCTGGTCTGACACTGTTGCTCATTCACCTTGAATAAGTACACTTCCGTTCTTCTGTGCTGGAAGTCGCTCTAGATAAGAGCATCTGCTAAATGGATGTAATGTAATGATAATGGCTTGAGTGAACTGTTGAATGAATAACTGGTTGCATATAGGCTGTGTGCCAATGGTGGCACTGAATTTAAGTGCATTGACATGGAATCTTTCATCACTTTTTCAAATACTTCACAGAGAAAGCGGAGTCACCTCGGGTAGACTTTATCCCGAGGATTTACTCAGAGATTAGAATGATCTAACAACACAAACCACTCCCAGTACTTAGATGAGCTACAATGACCTACTCCAACCCATTCCAAAATCCCAATAAACTGTGGAGCTGCACATAGCTTTCCACTTCAGTCTGGAGAGCTTGACAGCTGATAGCACCAACATAGTGAAATTATGTGCTTCTCATGCTATGCACAGGCTGACTCCAGTCATAAGAAACTAACATGCACCTGCCTAAGGAGGAGCATGAGGAATTTCCACCTGTGCACAAATCAAGAGAGGAGGTGAGAGTTTTGAGGAGGTGTAGGGTAGAGGAGATTTATTTCTGTATTCTTCTCCTTACATGTGCAGTGGACTAAAGAGGAATGTGGCGCACACAGGCATAGCCCTTTGTGTAAATCCCCCTGATGTGACATTAATCATGTCTTGGAAACACATTACACTGTTGCGTCTCTACCTTACATTCATGCCTTTTTAAACTTTTCCCACACGCTCTTGCCTGAAGGGACTACAGGTGGGCGACAGCTGAGACAAGCTCATTAAAAGATGTAGTTCTGGTGGAAGAGGCGTGCACCCTGGTGTTTGCACAAGTCAGCTCACCTCGACCATTACCCATAATTCAATTATCCTGCTTAGGGCCAGATACTGGCCACGGACATCAGACTTTGGACAGAAACCCACGAAGTACTGAGTTCACATGGTGCATCTTGTCTAGCACACAACTGTCTGCGTAGGAACTGCCGCCTTAGGAGGCAATCATACTGATGGTAATAACAACTTACAATATGAGTGGACAGCTCTTCCTAGGAAAACGCGGCTGGCTGGTGTAAGAGGTGCTTTCCCGCACATTATTCCTCGCACTCTGAATCAGGCATGGGAGTATTTTAATGATTATGAAGTGTTTTGGTAATTGGGCACTGTGTTGCATTCTGAATGCCTTGTCACTACAGAGGACCACCATTAATAGATGTGCAATTAAGATAAAGCTTTCCTCCAGGAAGTCTGTGAAGTTTAAGGGAAGTGTATAATGCTTAATATACATACATGGGGCATTGTGGAAGTGCATAGGGAACTAATCAGCTTGTACTGTTATCCTGAGACTAATTGAATGCTCAAAGTTTAGTTTTTTTTCAGTTTACTTCTGTATTTTTTCACTTGGAAAACAGTTTTTTTGCTGTGAAAGCAGTGCACTGTAATTGTAATCAAAAGTAACTTTGTTGTAAAGGCATTTTCAATGTATATATATATCTGGACTATATCACTATCCATTGTTTAGGATTTGCCTTCTTGCAGCTCATGTCAGAAAAGAAGACAGTTCTTCAGAAGGCCTGCCAGTATTACATTTACGTTTATTTATTTGGCAGATGCTTTTATCCAAGCGACTTACAAGTATATTACTTCATGTAGCTACTGGAACACTACAGATATTTAGAGTATCAGAAAATATGAGTTCATTCCTCCAGTTTGATTTTTTCTGCTTATTTCCAGAAACTGCTATAATATCCATGGAACTTTATTCATTAAGGACATTAATACATGTCTGCTGATTTAAATTCTATTGTTAGCAGCTGGATCAATTGACTTTCAGTAACTTACTGTCCAAATATTACATCAGTCCCTTTCATGAAGAGCCTAGGTTCAGCATCATCAGTTTAATGTTCTGGTTTAAAATGCTTTCTGACAGCATGCATCTTACACAGCGGCACAAATTTCAGGACACACTTATGCAGAATTATTGCAGTTTATTATGAATACTACTATTTATATTTACTTACAGTGCAAAGAACAAAAGACAATAGTTGCACAAATGCAGTGTTTTATTTTTTTGTACATATCACAACTGTGAAGTTTGGCACTTTCCTCACTCAGCATGTGATGTCAACCCACTCCAGCAACCCTCAGCCCCCGCCCACCCCAGCTCCACACTGATGTCACCTGGGAAATGCAGTCCTCCTTCCACAATATTCCATAAGAAGGTATGAAGCTGCACACTGCAGGCTGTGCTTTTACATGTGCACAAAGTATAGGCAGTGCGCTCTTTTAAATGTATAATACAAACAAGATATTTAGAGCAAAGAAGAGACACTACCATATTTAAAAAAATAACTATTTTAAAAAACATACATTTAAAACAAAGCTGTTAAAGACAATGTCTTTTTTTCATGGAATAGTATCTAATCTCTACTGCAGTAGCCAAAGTCAATAATCTCTAATTGTACAGTTTACAAAAAATAGAATTCATCTATCTTTGTCAAGCAGTGCTGTGCTGGTTTTAAAATGGTGAACCCAGAAAACATATTTGACAACCTGGGAATTTGACATGGCACAACATTAGGATGGAAGACGCTGGAGATCAAATCCCCACAACACACACTATCCACTACATTGCTAATTGAGAAAAAATATGGCTGTATGTTGTAGCTGCACTAGAAAGCTATTAAACATACCAACAGAGCATATCAGGAAAAAGTCATCATTTACATACCAACCCTGGAAATTGTGTCCAATGAGGCCCAGATCAGAACAGCACCACAATTCAGCACTTAATTACAATCCAGTGATTCCACTCTTGGAAGCGTGGAATACAGTTATACTGTACATGTTGCCAACTCATCATGCAGTGAAATGGGTGCTTATTTATACACCCTTCCGACAAATGTACTGTAAACATTCATTCTGAACTGAGAGATTCTGCAGAAGCGCTGTTGGTAACCCACCCTTTCACGGTATGCATGTCCGGGTCTCTTAGGCGATGAGAAGCACACCCAACCAGGCTCTTAATACTGATGAAGTCACAAAATCAGTAACATAGGTAGCTGAGCTGATAAAAACTTACAAGCATAAGTGTTTCTTTTTAAATTCGACACAGTTAAAGTATAAGGATCCTCGGAATCGAGGCATTGCCAAAACAGTCTTTTTTTTTTCTCGTACACAAGAAAAGGCTCTGTGACCACGTTGAAATGTACGGTGGTATTTGTTAACACCGCCAGACTACACATAAACCAAAGTTCTAATTAAAACCGCAGGCCGGGGCGGTCGCCTGTGTCCCCCCCGTGCTCAATGGCTTCAGGGAAGGGAGGTCCTGTGCTAGACCATGGCGCGGATGCCGAAGGACAGTGCGGCTCCCAAAGCCAAACCCAGAGACAGGAAGAACGCCATTACGGCTCCAGCTGTCTCAGCTTCATGCGGCGGCACTTTCCTGGGGGAAAGCAGAAACAGAAAAATATAACTATTCTTGGAAAACCTGCAGACATCCCGAGGGACATCAGAGAGACATGACATTGCTATTAACATCATAAAAAGGTGCATATACAGTACCAGTCAAAAGTCTGGACGCACCTGATTATCTTAATGGGAAACATATATTCAAAGACATTTCATCAAAAGAAAATGCTTAAATGCTTGAAATTTGTTTCTTATTTAAATAGTGAAGTTGATTCCTATGTATGAATTTCTTTCCAAAAAATGTTCTTTTTTAAAAAATATATTTTTTTGGCTACTTTGAAGAATCCAAAATACAAGATAGTTTTGATTTGATTATCACTTTTTTGGTAACTGCATATTTCATAGTTTTGCTGTTTTCACTATTATTCTAAAATGGGGAAAATACTAAAAAAAAACAAAAAAAAAAAACAAAAGAGAGAGGGAGAAAGAATAATGAAACTTGGAGCTGCGTTATACTGCTACATCTTAGCTTGACCTTACTTGGGCCCGAAGCACATGCAGAGGCTGGCGAGGTATCCGTTGCTGAAGGCGAAGAGGATCATGAAGAGGATGTACCAGGCGTCGTGCTCGAAGAGGACAGGAAGGTAGTACCTGGGCTGTACATTACATAGCATGAAGAGGGGCACGAAGACCACACGCGCCACCACCAGGACAGGCAGCAGCACACTCTCCTTCCCTGGCTGCAGACACAGGAAATGTGAACATTAGCGCCCTCTGTGGTCTGAAGAATGCAAACTCTAGCCATTCAACAGCCACATGTTCTACATGACAAACAAATGGAATGGCAAGCTACAAGAGGATTTCCTGTTTGTTTGAGGATAAAGGACTGAGTCATCGTTGCACAGTCAAAATTATAATGCATATAGATTATACATATAATTATACATATACCTAAGTATACATAATTAATCTAGACTACGTAGTATGTTACTGTTCAGCTTAATGACCATAAATAGCAGCACATTATTGACAAAAACAAAACCCAACTCTCTGGGACCTTAAAATGTTTCAAGATCCAATTCTAGCTGCAGTGCTATGCATCTTCCTAAAAAGGTCTGTGGTCAACCTTCTTACTTACAACGTGACATCTCAATGCTCTAAGTGAAGATATCCAGGTTTCTCAAAGTAGTTTTAGTCTGTCTGCTTCACTAATCAGTTTTTATGCACATACTTTCAACTGCTAAACTATCAAACAGTCAGATTGGACAGGGGAATCACAAAGAAATAAACATGAACCCCCCCCTTCTCTCCCCCGCTTGAGAAGAAAATGCGTACATATTTCCAAACATGTGGACGGACAACAGGCACTCCCCTCGATCCAGATGTTTCCCCCCCGTCCTGCTCTTTTGTGGTTTAGATGTTTCTTGGATGGAAAATAAAAGCTCTGTGCTGAAATGTGGACCGTGTGATACTGCCCTGTTAGGATGGACCTTGTGCCTGACTGGAGTGTACTCAGCCTGACTGCTCCATGGGGAAGACGTTCCAGAAGAACAGAATTTTGCGGTTAAGTCGAAAACCCCCAAAATGCTTTCCCACATCTAGCACACGGCCTCAATAACATTTTATTTCCAACTGTGAAATGTGTGCGTCAAAGCTTTCTATTCATAGCTGTCCCAGTGCAACTAGCCCACAGAATTTATGTTTGTGAGTAATCAGGACCGGGTCATTCTGCAACTATTAGTCCTAAAATCAGAGTAGTGTTTTGGTTTTGCGCAAATAAATTGCCTGAGCAACAGAGTATATTTTCAAAGGGAGGCCCTGAACTAAGAAAATGTACCCATACTGTTGCGTTTACTGTAACTTTGACCACTAAATATAACGCGTGATTCTCATAAATCAAAGCGCCACACTTTAAGTCATGTGTCAAGCAGGCGCTATATAGTGTGTCTCAGCCAAACAGATGCAGTTGTGTTATGTTATCCTACCTCAGATATACTACAGCATTCACCTCAACATACTCATTTTGTTCAGCATCCAGGGGTCTGGCACTCGTTTACTGAGGTACTCCTGTCCTCACGCTTATCGCTGAGTAAGCAAAGAGTCCATTTGGAAACTTGGGACAGGAAAACCATCCATCACTAAATGTCATAAAAATGTGTTTTTTTCAACTTGGAGGCCATTCTTGCGCAAAAGTAAATGTTGTTCAAGTTTTGTTAAATATCCTGTTCTGCAGTAGATGTTATTTCCCAAAAGGGACTAATAGCCACAGACCAAAAACATCTGTTGTAATCTCTCTATTTTTATTTTGTGTGAGTGAAGTGCTGTGCTCCATCAAATCTAAAATCTGGGTGACTACAATTGAACTATAACATTAGAAAAAAAAGAAACCCTTTTGATCAACGAGTCAGGATAAATCCACGATTCAAGACCAATTTCACAGAAATCTCTGGAATCCAGAGCTTGTTTTGTGCTGGAAGAGTGCTGAGAGACCTGCCAGACACCGCTGATCGAAACCAGGGTGTACGATCTAACACAAATGCTTACATGAAGCGTATGGCTCAGCTCTCAGACGGCTCTTTACTCACCCACATGCACACGGCAGTCAGGCTCCTGCCGGCCCAGTCCATCACGTTGAATATCAAGAAGCATGACACAGGGATGAAATATGTTGCTAGGGAGAGAGGGAGAGATGATCAAACTGACTTTTAGCTTCTTTTATATCTACAGATTAGTCAATAGTGTCCTCAAATTAAAACAGACTTATTTACTTCCAGAAACAGGTCAGAAGCGGTCTGCTAACTTGGGTAATGCTGGACTGTAAGTTAGTGCAGATTCCTTTGTTTCCCTGCTAGAATAATATGCTTAGAACTAGTTAGCAAGAATGATGTGTGAGTTTACTGAGAGAGTAACACCGCAGACAGAGAGGCACAGATCGCCTACGTGATGACCTGTCTGTAATGTTTGGAACTCCATGTGACCTCTGTTCCAAGGACAGGAATCTCTTCAATTATTGACATTATTACTTTGTGTGATGCCAGTTAAGTCTCCATGGGAAACATTCAACAGTCTGTTAATGCAAACCGTTCAAAATTGGTACAAACTCATTCACTCAAATGAAAAATGATAAAAAGGATCATCTTCTGACCCCTTCGCCTCTGAAGAGAGCCACTGTTTCCCTCTTTTACATGTGTCTGGCTGACCGTCTTGCAGAAGAGACTCAGTGCCGTGCTGCCACACAGTCTGACCGGAGGTCAAATCCTCAGGCAGTAGGAGAATATCTGATAGCCCTTGCTAAGCGCTCTCGCACAATGAAACCCATATGGGTCCATACAGCCTCTCACTGCGAGGACTGAATACTGGCCGTTTGCACTGCATCACCGTGTAAGGCGACTCCTAAAAAACACATGTGGAATGTGTCTGTTTTTTGTATTGTTCAAGACTTAGAGACAGTTCATGTGCGCTGTTTCACAGCTCATAATTCTGGTTTCCCCTCGGCCAGCCAAGGGACAGCTTCTCAGCGACAGAGAGAGACACACACAAACATACTCACTCCATAGTCCGCCATCTGCTACGACGGACGTGACCTCCACTGTCAGGGTAGGGAATGTGCTGATGGTGATGGCGAATATGAAGCACACAGACAGGGCCATTACCCATATCTGCAGGGGGACCAGAAAGTACAGTGAGTGCTGTGCCAGAGATGAACTCTCTCTGACAGACACGAGACACTGCTTTGCAGATTCAGGAAAGCACTAGAGGCCACGCCCCCAAAGCTGTGGCTGCCCTACCTGTCTGAATACGTTGAAAACGGACACAGTCGGCCTGTGGTCCTCGTCCGTGAGGCTCAGGACTGGCCTCATCTCCACTGGGTTTTCTGGGAAAATGCAAGAGGAACAGTGACCCACAGGGACTAGCCTTTCTCTGGCCATTCTCGGTGGTACTAGCTTTTGTCTAAAGATAGCATGTCGTTTCATAGCACGTTAGACTAGTGGGTCTTGATCTAGCGTTCTTTAAAATTTTAGACCCTTAAAAACACCGTACCACAAAAAAAAGGGACTGTTCTCATTTTCTAATCTTAAATTAATATAAAATGTTATTCAGGTAAAAAGTTACCTACTGATATGTACAGACTGCAGTGTCAACTAGCCAGGTTTACAGGTCATGTGACAAGATCAAGAAACACACGTGCATAGAACATCACATTACTGTGTGAAGTTTTAGACATAAATGGTGAAAAAAAAAAATCACTTAATTGCATAGCTCTCAAAGCTGAAACGTTTGAATCTTTATGCCTCATCTAAGGCAAATCTCATTTATGGATGTTAAGAGAGGATCTTCTGTGAGGAGTGGACTGCACATTATGTACGTTCTGGAAAGGTTTGTGGTTTGTGATAAGCATGAGCCAGACACATGTGAAGCACCTTTCTTCAACAGATCCATCTTGTTCTCCTCGTCGTTGGCAGGCTTGGAGCCATCACACTCTAGATAATACTGGAAAAACTCCTGAAGTAAGAAGAGGAGAACAGTCATTTCTGAAGCATAGGGAGAATTCTGAATGAATTCACCTCCACTTTCCCACCACTGTCCTGCAGATAATAATGCCACCGCATTCATTTTACACCCACTCCCCTTTCTGCCTCATTAGGAACAAAAGCATTGAGATACAGCTGGTTGGCCTCATTGTTCAGAGTGAATAGTGAACAGTGCAATGCTCCGTCTACGTAAGGCGTCTGTTGTGGCCTCACCAGTTTGGGCAGGGTGAGGTAAGATGCTATAGCCAGAAGGATGACCACACAGGCTGTGATGAAATACCCAAAGGCACTGTCCGTCAATTCTGATCCACCTGGGGGGGGGGCAATGAGGGGGGGTGTCAGGGTCAGGGGCATTGTGGGATTCTGGACTAAAAGAAGCACTTCGATCTATATTTCTATGTGGGGTGAATCAAAGAATTCAAGGTTCACGAGCTTCACTGAACCCTGAAAGAGTGGCCCACTGTGAATTCAGGAGAGGTTCGTTTAATCAAGACGTATCAGTGATAGCTTCACATTAGGTAAACATTTACCCACTGCAATACAAGAACAAATTCAAAATGCACCGTAAGATGAAACAAGCGCTTGGTGAATCTCAGCGACCGGGGGAGACACATACTTGCGAGGGCGCAGATCATGGAGATGGCGGCAAATGTCCCCGCAAGGCCCTGACCGCTCATGATGGGCGTGGTGTACGAGGCAGGAAGGAGCCCCGCCAGCCCGAAGAGGCTGCCCTGCAGCACGGCTCCGAACGCTGGGGGAGAGGAAGAGGAGGAGTTTCAGCGGGGCGGACAACCGCGCAGGGAAACCCAGGAATGCTCAATCTACGACGGGCAAGGTCCACAGCTGAGAATGTGGACCTTGCCCCTCAATATAGTACTCTGTACGAAACTCCACGGTTCTAACTGAGGCCTATAGGAATAATAAAAAAATTCAATATCAACATCAAAGCCTTATATAAGTCAACCTGACCTTTTCTTTCTCAGAAATACCAAACAAAACAAACAAAACAAGAAGGTTCTGGACTTTTCTCAGGGATCATATGGTTGGACACATCCAAACAGACAATGGGGGGTGCTCCAATAAAGACTTGTTCTGACAGAGGGGGGAGGGGGGGGGGGGGCCTGCAGGCTCAGAGGCCTGGTTGGAGGGGGCACTCACAGTTGATGCATATGATGCAGATCATGGTGATGGAAAAAAAGGAGATGGGGGCCATCTCCACCTTCACCAGCGTGGCCGTGATCAGGAACACCCCAAAAATCACCGACAGACTGCCCACAATCCGTAGTTTCTGGGGAATCCTGGAGAGGGATAAAAATTGGGTCAACACTCCTGAGGACCTGTTTTACACTGAGAGCCAGACAAGCACTGCTGGCCCTACCTTCATACCCACACACACTGAAAACAAACATGGCCCCCAAATGTCATTTATCAAGAGTCAATCAAGGCGTAACTTAAAATTGGTCAACACTGTTATCTTTGCTTTGGTGTGTAACATACACAATAGTTGTACAGGTCCCAACAGAGCACCATTTTTAAGAATAAATGTGAAACTGGAAGATGTGGAAACACGACTGTCATGTGAAACATCACTGAAGAAAAGTGTTAAACATTGTGCACAGAACTCTGGATCTGAGGTTTACAAAAAGTTTCATCTCCAGTGAAAAATTCTGGTTATTAAGATGCTACATTTTAGAGCACATGTAGGACTATCATACTGACAGTGCTGTTGGTAGCCCTGGACGAGAGCATGCGATAAAAAGATGAATTGTCAGCGGCTTTCTGAGAGATGCCGCAGCGTGTGACTGGGTACCATGAGCGGCCTTCGGGGAAGGCTTACTTCTGGTGAATGAAGGAGTTGAGGCATGTGAAGATCAGCAGGGGCACCATGGCGCACAGAGTCATCGTGCTGCTGAACTTGGCCTCCAGCACGCTGCGCTCCACCTCGGTGGTCGTCGCGTTCGTCGAGTTGGCTCCGCCCTCCTTCAGCCGACTGGTGAAATACTGCAGAGACAAGAGTCTGCTCGTCAACCATGGGAAGGTATCTTGCTAGTCCTCTCAAGCCTGTTACATTTTTTCTCATCATCTAAACCTGTCCTCCTCAGACCCGAGGGACTGGCACTGAATCTCTTGTCACACTATGCTGTATTAGATCCTCTCTTGAGAAGCACCTGTCCCCATCAACAGAGTCCCCTGAGAACGCGAGATTCCACCAAAAACACTATGAACCCAAGATGGTGGACTCTGTGTTCCTTGAGGGGAACATTTACATTACATTGCAACGTCTAGGATTAACAGTTAAGTTTACTTCATCATTTTAATGAGCGATTGGGTCTCCTTAGTCGGACAAGAGTGGAACACAGAGAGAGTAGCCTCTCTTACAGTAAAGGTAAGTAAAATTACAGGTCACATAAGCGTGAATGCATGACGTTACCATGGTTGCAGTTATGAAGAAGTTCCACGGCAATAGGGTTCCCAGTCCCATGATGAAGAATATCACCCACACTGCATTGTACCTGAGAAAGGAACAGTGAAACCTCAGTGAAACGGTTCTAAATGAAACCCAGGGGACACAGCAGAGTTCAGTTTCTCTGCCTAATAAAACAATGTCAGAGAAAGGCACGTACTTGTCACGGGGAGCGTTGATGGCCGTCATTGTAGTCGTCAGTTTCCAGTAGCGTCTCTAATTTTCAGTCTTGGACTCCCAACCTGAAATAGATATTTGGTATGAACTGTGGAGTCTCCTCCAACATAAATGATTACCCAAATGAGTATCATGTTTTTTTCCCGATTAGAGTAATCTCTTACAAACGCAAAGAGTTTTCTTTGCATCAATTTTCTTTGCATCAACATCCG
This sequence comes from Megalops cyprinoides, assembly GCF_013368585.1. Taxonomy (NCBI): domain Eukaryota; kingdom Metazoa; phylum Chordata; class Actinopteri; order Elopiformes; family Megalopidae; genus Megalops; species Megalops cyprinoides. The sequence continues at coordinate 10,150,989 of NC_050597.1, forward strand.
CCAATATAGCACAGTACTTGTTTTTTCAGTACTACGAATGTTACCACCCTCAGCTGCACAGACGATAAACCTAACAACTCCAGGAAATTAATTTCTGGCTTTTTCATGGCGAGATCCTTTTCTTACAGCTGAGTCCTAAGAATAACATGGCACGACAGCTACTCTAAATATGTGGAGGGTAAATTAATTACAAGGTATGAAACCTGGCACTACAGCCTGTCTCTGTAAGTTAGAGGCTCCGCAGCATACCAATACAACTGAGCTTTAATGAGAAAAGCATGGTCAGATCAATATAAAACCAAAAATGTTGATAACTGCACACAGCATGTCCATTTTATTAGTTTCCTTTTTTGACCCTATATACACAACTTGCTCACATTATTTCTAGCTCCAATGTAACTTCAATGTTCAATGGAACATAAGCAAGCATGTTAAACAGTAACAACAGCTGAATATTATTCCCTTCATAAACTGTCTCTCTAAATTGTTCGTTAAAAAACAAAGTACATCTCACCTCAATTTCAAAAACTAAAGAGGTCACAATTAAGAGACAATTCACAATTTAAGCCAAACAGTCACTACCACTGGCATCCAAAGAACAGTCAGACTTACACCATTTCATACCATTGTGGAGACTGAATCAAATATCCAAATTATTTCAGTCCACATTTTATGCTTTGATTGGCTTCAGAATTCCAGACACATCACACTAATTTCAGTCCACCTGCATCACTGGCAGTACAGCTTACATGCAACAAAAAAATCATACTACCTGGCAGTAGCTAAGGAGGCAGACGTCAAATACTTACTTAGTGCTGACTACTGGTACATTCACCTGGCCAATGGCTGACCAGACCCTGATAAGGGGCTGCATGAATCTCACTTTATACAAATTGTGAGCCCCCTCCCTTTCCAGTTACTGTTACAGTTTCTTCCCCTTCCCAGCAGCGACGCCCCACACATTTCTGTACCAGACATCAGTTTTTGAACGCTCTGCTCACCTCTGTCCCAACAGCACAGACTCAACCGAGGCACTGGAGCAAGAGGAGCAAGAGGGAGAATGGATACGGGAGGCCAGCATGCTACACACCAATCAGTGCAACCACAGACAGAGCGCCTCCCCTCACTTCACCCGCATGGGTGTTTTTTTTTTTTTCTTTTTCTTTCTTTCTTAAGATTTTCTTGTTTTGTTACCTGTCTGGATTGTGATGGATTTCACATGGAAGACAATCAAACTCAGCATCTCTCCAGATTACATCAGGCATGAACTCTGCTGGGAGAAAGCCCGTTCTCCTCCATTAGATCATGCTCAGGCTTGTTCTGTCATTTTCAGCTTTTCACTCAGATGGCTGTTAGGATACAGATGCCAATCCTTATGTTTGCTTCAGCCACAAAGGAAGCTAGATAAATGTTTACTCAGAAGAAAAGGCCTCTGCATTTGAATATACAGAAGAATAAGACAAACTAACAAATCATTCAAGGCTTATATGCAGGCACTGATCCAGTCAGGCCCGGCTAAAACGAAACAGACTTTCTGTGTCTCTATAAAACAAATAATCCAAATTAACTGTATACACTGCTGGCTGTGCTAAGCATCCCTACAGCACTCCAAATGGAAATACTTTCCATGGAAGAGCATTCTCGCACAGACAATATGGCACTTAAGAAGCACGCCTTTACATCGCACTACAACACAGACCTGTCTGAAGTCGTCTGCTGCAATGTGGTTGTCTAGTCTTTCACCACAAAGGTATCCTGCTTCTTAACAGGGTTAAAACATTGATCACAATGTTCATGCAAACTCAGTTGTGAACTGTCTCCAACAGCCAGGAAAAAAGCAAGACACAACTGAAAGCAGATCAGCCCAATTCACTTTCCATGAGGGAAAACACCAAGCATGTGTTGTACGTTTAAACCACTTTTATAACGTGTGATAATCCTACTAGTACTGGAGTAAACCTTCTACAGAGCCATCTGAATGACTGCTAACCTGTATACCATGCAGGTATTTAAATATGTTGTGCATTCTACGGTGTGCTGTCCTAAAAATGTTATCTTTCAGTCATGATGTAAAATTGGTTCTCATTGCATCATGACTGCTATGATTCAGAATGCACATAACCAACCATTTTGACAGAACCAAAAACTGATGATGCATTGAATTAAAATGAACTGACTCATCTGTATTTCCTTTCAAAAAAGTGTTACTCTGCTCTGCAGTTAAGATGGTTGGTACAGATAGGTGGGCTAAGGCCAGTCGGGAACTCCCCTCTGTGTCCCACATTCACAACCAACACACAGTGGCCAAACCACTGTTGTTCAAAATGAGTAAACAGTAAACTGACTAATTTAGCTTTCACCATATTGTTCCATTTGGGATATGAATAATGCAATCGTGATTTTCTTTTAGGCTGGTGGGTATGTACCATCTGGGTGCCAACTATAAACTTGCCCTGCATTCATTGTGTGGTTATCAATAAAGATTCATATTAAACCCTAATCAAATATTCTGCAGGTGTTGCCAGGTTACTTTAGGTTCTGGATTAAGATTGTGACTCTTACATGTCTCCCAGTTACACTGAGGCCTCACGGCACACTGTGTTTCCAATTAGCCATGGCTTACAGAGGCAGATGCAGGGAATTTGACAACTAAATCCCCCATACTGAGATTCCATGAAACATCTGGCAGCCGCAAGACTACATTGGTTTATTTTGGCTGACAGACATAAATACAGATGATATATTGAATAAAGCCCAAAGAACCTGTGCCAAGGGCACTGAGGCAATATACATCTTACTGGCATGGCATTTCATAAATGCGGCCAATATCACAAAATCACACCCACAGAAGAAGCATTGGAGTTGATGGAAACTACAAACGGGGTTGCCAGCTGTAACTGGTTTGACAAATAACCCCGAATTTACATTAAATACACCAGTGTCATCCCACTGAGTTATCCTCAGTTATGAGTTACACCTCAAAAGACTAAGAGTTCAGAAATGAAGAGGACGAATGGCTCAATATATTGCTTGGTAGACCGAAATGCTTGAATACAATGGTAAAGCATACCACACATGCAGCCTTTCACTGGCTGTCAGCAAGAAGAAAAATACTGCAAGCTATCAAAGCAATGTTCGGCTCCAATTAAAAACCCAAGTCACACTGTCTACACCCCTTGTTAAGATTAATTGAAAATTTGGAACTCTTCCATAGCACCCTCTAGTGGGAGAAGCTGAAACACACTGCTCTCATTGTTTCGGTCACTCGAGGATATTCATCAGCTGATGGAGGTTCTAGCAATACGAGGTCAGATATTTTCCCGGTTCTGCAGCTCGGAGGCCTGCTATTTTGGGTGCAGGGTGATGTCTATGGCTTACTACTGTAAACAACGAGCTGGATTATTTCAGACACGCATGTGACAAACACAAGGTAGGCCAGCACGTAGTACTCTGACCTTTTAGCACTGCCATTTCACATGGCGGCACACAGAGTTGGGTTCATTACAAGCAATCTATACTCAAAACAGCATGTAAAACACTGCAGTCAGGCATAAAGGCTAAAACAAAATGTACATTTTGGCCACAAATTAGGTTCTTACTACAGTTACTGACAGCACTGTCACAGGCTATATTACATTTCATCGGGTAAATCAGAAATGATTTTCTCTCCAGATTTTCTCCCTCTAATGTACTGGGCAACTGTCCCAAATGTCAACTGTTGCTTGAATTTTTGGACTGTAAAAAGCCAGGTCTTGACACTGATGGAACTTTATCCTAAAATGGCCTCTCGTGCCACAGTCGTGCAAATCCGGCATAACTTGATTAGAGAAAATGTTATTACAGTCAACGAAATTACAGGAGCATGGCAAATCACATGGCTGAAGGAATCCCACTGGAGGCATTATGCTCCTGTCCATTGTGCCTGGTCTTGTTAAACGCGTTGGGATACACACCGGCCTGCCCGCCCTTGGCTGTGCCAAGTCTGCCAGCCTGCAGGTCAGCAAATCATGCTCACACAAAGTCTGCATCGTTTAAGGATTGGAACAGCAAGCTACTCACGGCTTAGGAGGGAGCAAACGCCACTCGCCTGCGGGTTTCCAACTACCATTGACTGATGGGAGGGCAAGGCTTCGGCAATCGCGTCATGGGTGCTTCGGCCATAAGTTGTCAATCATGCACATCATCAAATACCGACCGGTATCAACCAATCAAAACAGTTAGCTCTGTGTGAGAAATGATTGGTTGAAACTGAAACTGGGCCAATTAAGTCGCATGATGTTTCCACACATTCAGGGAACGTGAAGCCTCGCCCTTCCGGCAGTACAACCATCAACCCCCAAGACCAAATGTCACAGCACTCTGTGGAAACTGACCTATCCCTTTAGAGGCAGGAGGTCTAATTCCTGTGCATTGCAAATCATACTCCCTCAGTCTAGACAAGGAATATGCATCTTGATCTCAGCTCTAAATCTAATTATTATGAACGCAGACGGCTTTGATGAACTTCCCCGATGCACATTCCCAGACTGCCTTTTGCTCCTGTAATAAGAGCGTGTCAGTCATATGACAAGGTGCTCCGTATGCCTTAACTGTAGCGACAGTATAAAGGATATCAGCTGCAGATTTCAGATCGCTGCCCTCCCAGTCCACAAGACACTAGATATGTGACATGTGATTAGCTTGTTGAGTTCAAGACCAAGGTCCTCAGAAAGCGAACCTATGGCACTCTTGTTGCAGCTCTAAGGGGAAGACTTCAGCTTTTTGTAGCATGGTCTTTATTTTATATGACTTTCTCCTTCATGCAGCTCTGTTTGAGAGTTGAGAGTTACGTTTCTTAAAATTGGATGGTGGCTAAAGTATTACGACAGTATTACGAAATCCTTCAAAAAGCATCAGGGTGGTAACTGTTTTTTGCAGCCGGTGTCTCCATGCTAATCTTCTCATCTGGGCCGTGCTGTGCTGGAGCTATATCTGGAAGACCCATCAGAGTCCCACGAGCACAGGTCTGCCTGAGCCTGAACACGTTCCCTCTCTCCCCCGACCAGCAGTGCCACCTTCGTCAATCATGGCCTCGAACGAACCGTGGTCGTATTCCAAAATTCTTTGCTGGCACAACTTCCTGAGATTTGGTTGCTAAAGCATCCTGGTGGCATATCAATATTACACTGGGATGCCGGGCAGATCCGCAAATAGCTCATATCCTTGGGAGCTCACAGGAGAGGCCAAAACAGCAGGCTAGTAATAGAACGATGACTCTGTTCGGACGGGTGGAAGTATCCCTGAGCTGATAGGATTCAGTTGGATGGTGCGACACGGGTTGCTCCATGACCGGACCTGCCAATACCGCTCCATGAATAAACTTTTATGACAACCGATGGCTCGGAACTGAAGGGCGGCATGACTCCGATTAAAGTTTCCGCAGGACAGGCACGCTCTTGCGTCATGTTGCACAGCGGTTGGAAATGGAAAAAGCAAAACTCACACGGCTGCAAACATTCACTGTGCACTCTCAATGGCACATCTGATTCCAGTTTTCCTGGTTGATATATACTGCACATATGCATACAGTAGTGATGTCAAGTGGCAATCAATGCAATTTTTTCATAAGTCAAACTCTGCATCTGGACCTCCATATTTAGTCTGTTGCTTTTTTCTTACTCCAGTAAAAAGCTACATTTGAGCTAGAGTTACCCAACAGACTGAAGTTCCGTTTCACTGGACAGTAACCAAGATTAATGTTACTGGACTCCAGCCCCTGGCTGCTTCAAACACAAAAGAGCGATAATATGAGCACAGCCCCCTAAGGCTACCTGTCAAGACCAATTACCTACTTACAAGCACAAGTATAAACAACAATCAAAAGAGAGATCACAAAGCTACCTGCAGCTTATATGGACTACCTGCAGGTGTTCTGCAAATGTAAATCTCTGTTAACTTTAACTCTGTTAATTATGGTGCGTCATGTTAACACACTGAACACATACACTTTAGCTAAGAGGGAAAGAAGATAGTCAATGTAAGCCAAAGTGTCAAGTTGCTGGGAGAAGCACACAGGGAATCAGGGTGCGAGACAATGCTTCCAGGGCCAAAACAAACTAGTGCTGTATCCCTCTAAGAAATTACGACACTTGAAAATTGGAAATAACTAGAAATCAGCCATGTGAGTCAATAAGAAGTAAGTTCCCTAATGCCAATAAGTTAAAGAATTTTTTGATTAATACCAGATATTTCTTGCAACTCACTTTGTCCTTACACAACCCTGGCCACAGCTGGGTCAGTTCCAATTCCAGTACAATAATGAACCCCATTAAAATAGTATTCTTTTTACACATTCCTTTTGATCCAGTTCACCACAGAGCTCTGATCTAGCTGCTTAACGAAACAGAGTAAGGTCACTGACTGCAACAGGCATCACTGGTTGCCACAATGTGGCAGAGTCATTAAGGTGTCAGACCTCTAGCCCAAAGGTGCCAGGTTCAGTTCCTAGGTGAACCACAGTTGCTGTAGCCTTGAGGTGCTTAATTCCAATTGCTCCAGTAAATATCCAGCAATATAAACATGTAAATTACACCATTCACCCCAGATGTGGGCTATTGCTCAGCAAATGTAATTAAATGTAATGAATATATTGTTTACCACAAACAGGGGGAAGAAACCACAGCATATTAAAATCTTCAAAAGACACAGCAGGGACCTCTGGAAGGAGTGAAAAACTAGACTCTGGCCCAGCAAAAGTTGAGCATGATCATGCTGACTTCTCAGACAAAGTGAGGATATAGCCTAATACAGAGCATGCAAGGGATCTCTTGTGACTATGCCTCACTAGTTACAATGTCACAATCTGTTCAGTTCAAGACAGGACCTGACGGAGAAATTGGAATCCTGTGATGAGGTAGGACATTAGATACAGCGCTCGCTGCAGAGATCCATCAGGAGTCAAACATGCCTTTCACAGCAACTCTCTCCAGTTCTCCCTCACCATTAACCACGATACATGATGCAGCCTAGAGAGAACAGCTATGCACATAAGCCCAACACGGGGCTAAGCAGTGCTGCCCAGCCTTACTTTTAATTCCCCTGTCTTTACCAATAAATGTATTCCTCGGGTATTCAGAACGCTAAGAAACGACAAAGGTGCTTAAAACCTGGCCCATATCCTGAAAAATCAACATTTCAATGAAACCACACATTTTGGTCCAACAATTTTTGCAGATAGTTTGGGGGAACTGGAGGTGGTGGTAAGGAGCTAAGATACAGTGATGTGCGCCTAACAAAAAATTTGTAGCAGTAAAAAACCAGCACGGCAAACCAGATGCTCTATCTTGTCACTGGGGTCAGTGGAGTGAAAACTGGCTGCCTCACAAAAAAGTATCCTTGCAGGGTCAACAAACACATTGTCCCATAATCCTCTCTGTCGCAGCAAAATTGTTTCCTGCCCGAGCAACAAAGAGAGCTGATCCTGAAACTCATCATACTGGAATCCTTTCCAGTTGTTCCAGTGAGCAGCGTGCGTTGGCTCTAATGCCGTCTTCTAGACTAGACCCTATATAAAATGCGTTTCTCAACACATTCCACTATTCTCATTATGCTACGCGGCACGTAAGGCTAAAAAGGAAAAAAAAAAAAGCTGAATGCTCTTCTATAGCAGTCTCAACGAGAAACAAGAAAAGATGTCATGCAAGACATGAAACCACACCAGTCTCTTATATCCCAAGATTCATTTCGTCGATGACTCAACTCAAGTTCCCCGAGAAAAGTTTTTGGGGAGCATCTTTCCATTAAAAAAAAAAAAAAACTTTTCTCAAATAATAAAAAAAAAATCACTGAATTATTCCCCTAAAATAGTAAAACCTAGTATAGGGTCTTCAACAGGGTTAACAGACCGATGAATAAGCGTCCCGAGTGACTCAACTCAGTCCGTTTTGAATGAATGAGACCCAGCAAAGTTAGCAAACCTTGTCAAGTTATTTTATACAGGAGAGAAGCACATCACGAAGAATGAGCGTATCGCTGGATACGAGCGTCAATTCAGGCAAGTACACATGAAAGCATAATTCACGGAACAAAATTATTTAACAGCCTATATCATTAGCAAAGAATATTACCCAGTCGCACTGGGTAGCTGAGAACCCGAATCTTGCCATCCCATATTTCTACACATCGGAGCTCGCTTTACTTCAGAAAGGAGAAAAATGCCGTCAACTTTTGAGCTATGTGCGCTGCCGTTTTAAAAGTCTTGGTTCATCTTCTAATCCCATTAATCTGTTAACAATAATTAAGGATCATATAGCCTAGCAATACTTTGACGATAACCGCGCTTTTAAAATTGGCGGCAAGGTAACAAGGATGTGAAATTTCCAACACAAATTTAACAGACTTACATAGTAGAACCGTTCTCGTTCCATATTTTAAACGATGATTTTTCTTGCACTCGTAGTCCTTGAAATTCAGTAATCGCACGTGTGAAAATACAGGTTTTGGAGTAAACTGTGAACTGGTACAGATTTCCGAATTTAAAAAAAAACATATCAGCTATCTGGAAGTATTGTTATCTACCTAAAGTAATATCTACATGGAATCATGGAGCAGTGAATATGTAGCTACGAAGCCTACTTACCCCTTCCCGATCAGAGTCTAGCACAAATGATTCCAGTTCGGGTGCATGTGTTTACTACTATTAGTTGGAACCACGTTACACGCTAGGCTAGTAAGCCACGTGACACGCGACGTGTGCAGCATGAACTTGTACAGTATTGAGTTTACAAAGTAAGTAGCCTACAACAACTTTATAAACTCTATTGTTCAACTTTACAGCTCGCACTGTCATAACTGTAAAGGCTAACGTAATTAAAGCGCTATCACGAATGTTCTGCTGCCTTACATACATACGTTGCAAGTGACATAATTTGCGACATGCGGTCCACTATCAACAGTAACGTAAACGTAGTCTGCAGTAAAGGCGATCTATAGTGGCTGTTTTGTACTGTTCAAGGCTAGTACATATTTAATAATGACCCTTTTAACAATTACCAATTTTACCTATCTCCAGCTTATCTTCAAAAGTTTTACAATTTAACAATTTCATTACTGCCTGACTATTCTAATGTTCGTTACCTTTGTGTGATAATATATGCCACTTTAGACTCCGCTGCTGCCATGCTCCAAGATGTATAGACGGATTAACAGATATAGATATGCATACTTTTGTGACATGCTTATTATTTTTAGTTGGGTCCTTCTTTGTTTTTCTTCTTTTAAATTTAAATAAATGGGGAATTACTGACTATGGTAATAATCCAGACTTACGCAGTTTAATAGAAATGACAGAGCTAAAATGCCACATAATAGTTACCAAGTTGTTGAACTGATTAAAATAAATGGCACCATACAATTCCTCTACAGCATTTTTGAATAAATAAAGTAATTTATAAAAACTTGGTGGTTTTGCCTCTCTCGGTCATAGGCTGGTAAGTGTATCTTCTGTTGATCCTTTTGGGTTTCTACTCAGGTATACAGACAGACGTATTCTCCACTGTCTTTAATGTTTACAACAAGGAGTCTACCTACAATGTACTGAAATATTAATAGTTCCAAATCCAAATTTTGTAATGCAATGATCACAGCTGCTAATCTGGAAACACAGAGTAGGAAAGGGGCTGAAAATATATAGGCTTATTTGGGAATTTTCACATAATGTAGAATATGAAAAGGTATCCAAAATTCCAATGACAACATACACTGAAGTCTGAACAGTTTGGAAATCCTTCAGCACAAATGTATTGGAATCATAGTTCAAGGTGAAAAGCAGTCATCTTGAACAAGTTCCCTTCTTCATAGTAGAGTAGAGCAGCGACATCTTCCTGTGACTCACATCAGTGTCGTAACGTGATGTTGGCACGCAGGTCTCAGGCGTGGTTGGCACATTTAATTTTTTTCAATGATGCCTTTTTGTCTTGAGAATCCCCAGTCATTCATGCCTATTTTCCTTATTTTTCTTTTCAATTTAAAATAGGATTTAATGCATGACCTCTTATAATTAATAATCAACAATTGTATTGCAGACAGCATTATGACAAATCAGTTCAGACAATTATGAATCACTTAACAAAGATGTCAGTTTGCATTTTTATTGCATTTCCACAGGCATGCCTGACTCTGGATCAGTTCCAGGAGCATCAGAGCTCAGCTGCCCCTTACTCTGCACCTATACACTAGCTGTTAACAGAGTGCAACAGAGCCGTGCTTACAGGATTTATGCATGCATATCATTTTCAGTTGTCTGCTTGGAAGCTAGCCAGACTATCTGTTTTTCTTTTTGTAATGTTTCTCATGTTAACACAAGCAAAAAAAGGAAAGACCTTTGTTTGCCGCACTGGTTACTTATGGAAGACGTGCAAATTAAAACATCCTGATTTATCGTTCAACAGTGTCACAAAGAACGGATCTACCTCCAGTTGGGTCTTGACCGTGTTGAGTATTATTCTGGAAGGTGAGCTAAGAATGTCTGGTCTCAACTTGGGTCAGAGCATACCTGAGGTGTACAAAATGTGACAAAAACAAGATGGAAGGGTAGTATAAATGTCTCTTTAATATGGTGGATAAACTGACTCTGAGTTGTTTCCAAAGCTAAAAACAAACATGTCTGACTCTGGTACAAATCTTACTGCTTAAAGTACTGTCCTTGTTCTGTGGTATCCAACTCATAGGCCCCTGTTTAAAGGGTGCAAAACCCCAGCACAATCTTCAGCAGACAAGCACAATTTTGTTGCTTTGGGACAGTGTAAGTGCAAAAAAAAAGACAGCTGCGTCGAAGTTGCTATTCTTTACCTTGCTTTTCTTAGTGCTAGTACTGAGTGGGTGTGACAGGGGTGTGACCAAAATGCACAAATGGTCAGTGTGGTAGTATTTTAACATGCAAGTGTTAGGTGTAACCTAACTAAGTAATACTGGACCACCTGACAGAGGGTGGTAAGAAAAATGAATAGGGGAGGTTTCCGCCCATAGTCACACCATACAATTACTTTGCATAACTTTGTGTTTAATGTTTCTGTGGTTATGGTTCAAGCAATATCAGTAAACACACAATCCAAAATAGAGGATACCAACAATAAGGAAAATTTGATGAATCAAACTTCTGTTGTGTCAGTTAATTACTAACTAACTCATTACACATCCTGTGCACCCCTGCAATCATGATAGTCTCAGTGTATATATGAGAATGGATCATTCTCACAGTTCAGGTGAACCACATTTAATATGTTAGAAGTACATGTCGTCTATATTTGAGGACACAGATTTACAAAGCCTTTCCTCTCACACCAGTTGTACGGAAATGCGCTCTGTAAAATGCGCTCTGTAAAAACTGTAATAAACTGAACAGTGCACCTCCCTCAACATGGAATCCTTTCAACGTTCTCAAGTTTTGCCAGACTTTGACAAGAAGACGAAGCAGCAAAACAACCACATGGCTATTCAGGGCAGCAAAAAATATAAGAGACTTCAGAAAACATGGGGAAAGGCACCAAATTACAATCCAAATCACAACAGAAAACCATAAAGCTGATCAGTGAAGCTGAAATGCATCCTAAACATTGATATTTAAATGTTTTCCGATCCAGGATCAGTTGCTTAAGAAAGAAAATTACCTACACCTATGTGTCTAGAAGAGGGTTAGAGAGGATGAATTACGGGTGATTAAAAAACCCCAATTACTTTAATCATTACAGATTTCCCTGTAGTGTACCACAATAAAGGGTGTCTTGCTAACCACCTGGTTCTGTCATTTATGGATACAGTAACTGAAGAGGAAACATTTGGGATTTGCAAAAGGCAGAAAATCAGATTTACCTTATTTCAGATAAGGCTGTGATTTATTTGTCCTCATATGACTTTAATAGACCAAGAGACAGAGTAAGGGTACATTTCCCATGACAGCTTAAGAGCTTAAGTTTCAATTTCAAAGAGGTAGAAGGTGCTTACTATAATTTCTCTATATATAGCCTGAGTTCCTCATATTAAAGAGCTTGTGTCAGCTTTCAAAATCATGATTTGATTTGAAAGCCCTCTCCTTCACACAAACCCACACAGGTTATTTCATAAACCGATTGCTACCACTCCTCAGATGCTTGTTTCCTTTGTGTGATGATCACTGGTAACTTAATCAAACCCATATAAACTGTCACGGTCCAAACAACTTCACAAAACCTGATCACATAAGTAACCAGCGTTGCCTGGAGGGTCAAATTCCGTGAAAGTTCTGTTTATTATTAAGACCACTATCTGCTGGGTTTAAATTTAAAAAGCTCAAATATTCATATGGTTGTCAGGAAAGAGTCATTGAGACAATTTAACACATATGGTGTGGTTTCCTTATTTTAAACAGACTGTGGTCACTAACTGATAATAATGTGCTGAATCAAAATTTGAGATTCCACACAAAACACTGAGAATTAGCAAACAAAATGTCTATTATTAGTAGCCTACAATAATCAGGACAAACTATTCAATGCATGGGAAGACAAAAAAAAATTACGGAAGGTGCTTTTGATGTAAATTAATATCAATGATAAGTCAGCAATCCCAGTTTGGCACTTTTTACAACAGAAACTAATCGCCACCTCTCCTGAATTACTGAGCTTGCACAGCTAGTCACAAGACCGACTTGTGATTTACACTTCAAACCCTTCCTTTTCCTAACTGGGTCAAATCAATTTGCTGAGATAACCAAAGCCCGGGGCCACTGTGGCCTGTGGAATTCCTGCCGTAATTCCACTGAGAAGAGCTTAAGAGCCACTCTCCTGCGTCCATTCTGACAAATGGCCCACCTGACACAAATGACTGTTTAACCCAATGGAAAGCACTTTGCCGATCCCTAACTGCACATCAGCTATCTCCAGAAACACACCGTCAACCCAACCCCCACCCCACCCTCTGAAAAACCTTGGTTGTTGCAAAATATCTCAACTTGATTTGTGAATTTGTAATAATGCACTGGCAACTGAAAAACTGCCAGCCATGGCAAGAAACCAGATTCGAAAGTAAAAAGAAAGATTTAAAAGAGAACAATGACAACCTCTGATAAATCTGTGGGAAATGTTTCCCTCAATAAGGAGCTGTCAGGAAAATATTCAGAGCTCTCCTTCAGTTGTCAGGGCTAAGAGGGGTGATAGTCCTGGTTTTGTGTAATGATATTGAGGGCTGAATAGAAACCTTGCTTTGTTTAAGGGTGTTGAGTCGACCCTGTGGGTTGTTCAGGAAGGAGCAGCCCTCCCGCCATTAGTCCCATTGCTGCCAGCCTTACGCCTGTTCACGCAGATTATATCTTTTTTTCTCACACCCGCTTTGTGGACTTGAATTTTTTGAATAAAGCTAATATGGAAAGTGGCCAACACTGACTGTGCTGGAACACAATGTGACACAAGAGGCATGTGGAGAGACACGCTATGAATTTACCCATTTCGGTTCAGTTTTGATCGAATAAAATCAAACGTCTGGGCAATTCTGTAAGTGGTCAGAGCCCTGAAATTCTAATTTCCAGGTGGAATATTGAGAAAGGTGATTTACTCAACTTTCTCCAGTAAAATGCAGCTTTATAAATGGTCTGCCAAATATACAAGCTGTAACACTGTAGGTGTTTTAGGTCACCTTGTACAAGGGCAAGTCATATGAACAATGTTAAATTCCTGTCGTCTTTCAAACACCTATAACCTCCTCAAGCAATGTAAACTATGAAGAAGAAGACACATTTTGTTTCTCCATTTTTTCCAACACAATAGTTACAGAGCTTTGATTTAATAACTTTGGGAACATTCAAGTTATGATAACTATGTTTGCAGCATGAAGGGTGGATGGGCATTTCAGATCATTAATATGTGAGGAATGAACATGCGCATGTGATTTTGCACAGTCATTAGACTCAGACATGCAATTAGGCTGCTTTACACTAATAGTCGTTTGCATAAAATATTGCCTTTGTGATCTGAAGAGTTAATATGTGAAGATTTATGAAAGCAATACAATATATTTTATTGATAGAACTCGTTTGTGTTTTGGATTTCCAATCACTCCTGCTTGTTCAAAGGACATCCATCCAAGGAAAGTGTTCGGTTGGATCTACCAAGCGTTTACAAATCAACCTTGCAAAGGCGATTTAGTCGGAACATGTTTGCTATGTGTAACTACAGTTTCCCTGTACTTCATTTTTAAACATGAGACCTATTGCCTTTTTCCAGAGATGTCAAGTTTATTTTAAATTCCCAATTAGATATACATGTTAAACAATAATTGCAGGGTACTGTACTTCTCGTTTCTCAAACAGCATTCCTTTAAACAACAGTGGCAAAGAGATGAATACGTACAGGAAAACCATACGGTGGCATGATTTTTTTTCTCTGCTGATCCTCTGTTTAGTTCCAAACAGACACAGTCTTCTTCCAGTTCAAATCCTGGAATCCTGGAATACCATCCAATACCGTGGTTGATGCAGTATTTAAGAATTTTCTGTTGCAGTTCTAAACATGCAACAATTTGTATTTACCAGCCAAGGAATGTATGTGTTTTAGGACAAAAGGAATGTATGTGTTTTAGGACAACTGCTATAGTGTAAAACAGACATATTCTGGAACAGTACATCCACCCATGACTCCATCTGCTATACACCAAGGAAATCTAGCTAAATCAGATATTTCATGGTACAGATGCTTAGACACGCCTTCTTTAAACATGTAGCTGGAGGTTATGCTGGGTGGGCGAAAAGGCACACTGCTGTTCCAGCACTCACACCGGGGTCACAAAGAACACTCATGAAAATGTGTGGGAAGCATGTTTGCCCTTACTTTTGATGTTGCAAACGTCTTTGAGGAAAGCACCTGAGCATACGTACCAAATTTGACTTACAGACAGCTTCTAAAAACACCAACTCCGGCCTCAGCTAATCGGGTACAACCCACTGGTGGAGGGACTGAGGTTGTCAACCTAAACTGAGCATGAGAGAAAGGAGTTACTGTGCATGCGCTATGAATGTGTGATCTGATAATTATACGTTTTTGGAAGACAAGGTCATTCCGTTACATTGTTGTCATTTAGCAGATGCTCTTATCCAGAGTAACCTACATATGTTACAATTTTACATGTTATCCATTTATACAGCTGGATATTTACTGAGGTGATTGTGGGTTAAGTGCCTTGCCCAAGGGTATAACGACAGTGCCCCAAGGGCGAATCAAACCAGCAACCTTTTGGTTAGGAGCCCTGCGCCTTACCACGATACTACACAGCCACCCATGACTGCGGTACTGTATGTCTACAGCATGTTAACTGCTCGGGCATTTTAAAACTTGATTTGATTCATTCATTACGGTCAAATTCTGGACACTGAAAAACAAAACAGTGTCAACAATGTTCTAAAGAAGCTGTAAAAGTCATGCTGGCCAACAGAATACATTTCACAGCATGTTCCAATCCTGGCATCTCCAGACCCCTCCACTCCGAACTGACATTTGCGTCAACAGCTCTTAATTAATAGCAGCAGAGTACAACATTCAACAAGAGTAAGGCACCCAAAGGGCCACGATGAGCACATCCACATGCAGGATTATATATCGCTTGTCAAGGTCACTTTCTATGGCTCAATAAACAACATTGTTTTCATTCCATTTTTTTTTCTGTATTTTGTTTTGGTGTTTTTCTCTGACAAATATGAAACATCTGCCTTAGAAGGACTACTTCAATGGCATGTGAACCACAGGGCTTTACTCTCAGAGAGTGAAGATGCTGCAAAGACTCTGAAGCTTTGAACATTCATAAAGTTTTTTCCCCTTTTGTATCCCTCCATTTCAAATCATTCATTTAGTACTGTATGACCTCATGGAACTCAGTCAGGACATACAATAGTAGATAAAGTGTGGACATCAGCCAACAAGCACTGAGTCAGTTTGTAGCTTTAATCAATATATTAGACACATCTGTTGGTCTCTTCACCTTGGAGGCCTATTCTAGCACTTCACCGGAATGCAGCAAGGTAATGCTGTCATTGTCATACAATTGGCTCATGAGGCTACCTCTGGGGCAGCTATTCCCAGACTCCTCCCAAATCTGACCCCCATTTCTCCATACATAGGAAATTTGCGACCTCGGTGGCTGAATCATTTCAGATAACATTCTCCTTCAGGGAAAAAAACAAACAAACATTTAAATTGACTGAAAACATTCCGTGGGAGTCTTATTTGACCAATGCCATGACATTGCTTTTGAACGCACACTGCTTAAAAAATTAGTTTTGTTCTGTTCATGGCTTCATCCCCGACAGAATACGGTCACCAGCAGGTCCAGCAGTGAGGGATACTGGAAAGGATCCAAACGTCTGAAGTAATATAAGTGAATCAACAATGTCCTGCGGGATCATTCCCAGTAATAAACTAGCAAGTTGGATCTGGAGGATCTGGAGGAGTAACGACAGTAATCTGCACAATTTCTACAAAAACCTGGGGATGACTGTCATCTCTGTTAGTGAGACTGAGCTGTGGTCCACAAAAACAAGAGTCTAGCCAGAATGAGGAGACTGTGGACCCAGGGAAACCACACTGTGTAGGAGTGGGGGGAAACCGGAGCCTGTGTGTGTTTATGTGGTGTGTGTGTGTGTGTGTGTGTGTGTGTGCGTGTGTGTGTGTGTGTGTGTGTGTGTGTGCGTGCGCGTGCGCGAACACACATTTGTGTGTATGTCTGCGAATTGTCCTTCTGACTAACTTTCTGCCACAAGGGAGGAATCAGCAGATTGTCACTAGTGTTGAACAGTGGTTACAGCAAGGTGTGCCCCATCCTAATGTCTTAAACTAAGACTAATAAAACACATTGTCAAGGGGGTATCAGGAGCTATGGCATCTTTACCATGTTCCTTCTCTGATTGATACATTGCAATTGGAAGTCATGTGGGTCTACAGGCAACTAGCAATGCTAGAAACTTTTCTCTCATCACTGCTGAGCATATTACTGTCTGTGTTGCCTCTTGTTGAATTGGTACTTTCAAAATAGAATTGGCACTCCCGATGTTTACATTTGGGTTTTGGCTGTAAAGTCTGGTTATACTAAGAGTGAGGCCCTTATTTTTACATCTGGGGCAGACTGACGATGCATTCACCCACACCCTGTCTGTTCTTAAAAAATAAGCTGCTGTGGTTTGAATGCGCAAGGCTGGGGGAGCACTGTTCTTGAAGCTCCAGTTTACATCAGCGTTCAGAGTTCAGAACCGGGGTCGCTTCCAGGAAATGACCAATGTCAAGCTTTTACATTCATGTCACTACGAAAGCAAATTAACCTTGAGCGTAACAGACCAAACTGGCTATCATTTGATGTGTAGGACGAGGAGCGAAACGCAGATGTTTTTCTCATTTCTCGTCTGCCCTCTAACCACGACTCCGTGCCACAACCAAAACGGAACCCACTGAGATTGGTGCATAAACAAACTCCCCCAACATAACGTTCCACTGTTTTCCACTGCTGGTCTTGCAGGAAAGAGGAGGCACAACAGGACCTTTATGAATATAATCATTTTCTGTGTTTTAACAGCTTCTTCCTAGCTTCCCATTAGTTTCAGTTTGAAGGGCGTGACTTCAGATTTTGTAATAATAATGTGTTTTTTTACAGGACACACATTTACTTCTTATCTAAAAAGATACATCCTTGTTCGATAGTCACAAAAGTTTAGTCTTCTTTTTAGTTTTTCAACACAAGAAAATCTAACATCCTCCAACAGTTTGTGGAGAAAAAGGTGTGTATATGAGAGTGATCTCATAGTGAGTATACAACATATCTGTTCTGCTTGCTGTTTGTACCCAAAGAAAAGAAAAGAAATGCTTCAACTATAAGTTCCCATCATAACATCCAATTGGGTTAGATCAGTTTTCTAGTTCTGTACAATGTGTTCTGTGATGCCAACACAGATGCAATTTTAAAGGTAATGTGGCAGGCATTCTGATAAGTGTGCTGTCCCACCTTTGTCCCATCCTTTACTCATCAAAGAGCTTTCTCTAGCCTCCATTTTGCACTAGCAGCAGTGATTCAGACACACCTTTCTGATCATATCTGTACCTTGTATCTGCCCCTGAAGAATGCCAGTATGGTACTTTTCATGAATTAATGATCTCATCTTGTGGTCAAGGTACTTTGTATGGATGAATGTGACATTAGACCCATGTACACTGACTAGTGTGCATTCATATTGTCATATAACATACTGACAAAGCTTTTTTTGTAGTGATCATTAGATAACTTGTTGCCACTGAACCTATCAGTGTGGATGTGGTGCCTTTTCAGTTTGTGGTAAATTAGGGTCCTGGATTCGACATGTGATGATAGAGGAAATTTCTATTATGACCATTCACTAGGATTTTACTTGACAGAGATGGGTTCTGCAGCAAAATCCTTATAACTATTTAATGCCTTGAGTCAGTTAGAAATTCCAGAAAAGATTTAAACTTTTGGGGGGCCTTCTGTCTACCCACAAAAGAGCCCTAATCCCCTTTCATGCTGTGGATTAAAGAGCACTCAGGTGGGGCTTCTTAAGGACATGACCCCTTCAGACAGTTTTCGCCACTGCATTTTCCAAAGACTTTGGACATATAAAATGAGCAGCTGGGCTCTGACACTAAAGACTGTGACTGACATTGAAAGTTAAATTACCATTTGCCACACCATGGGAAACCATAGCAAATGTAACAACACGCAGTACTGAATGTTCTGAACGGCATTTCGTGTCCTTGAAAACTAGATTAACATTAAACATCTGAGGTCTGTGAGAGTCATAATGTTTCAAGATTTTTTCACAAGTCTAACAACTGAATTGCCTCATTGAGACAATGGTTTGGCTTATTCCATTTAACATGTTATATATGAATATGTAAACACACAGAGACCTATGAAACCTGCAGGGTTGTGGCCCCAAATTCCTTGTGCACTGCTTCTGTTGTTTTGTTAGAGCAAAGTGGTGAATCCTGCATGAAGACACATTACGTTTTTTATCAGTGAGCTGAAATGTTACATAACGTACCTTGTTGATGAATGTAGTCTCCAAATAAAGTCAAGTGAAGTCCCTAGGGCCCGGCTGCTTCGGAAATCTCTTCACCAGATGCTTTGAAATCTGACCAACCTGGACATCTCTCTTTGTGTGATCCTGTGCAGATGACACAAGATCTGTGGTAATCACCTTATCATATTTAACTTGTTAGTTTATGCTCCTTGTACTGTTATAGTTCATGTAAGCGGGGTGTCTTCTGTTTTTCCTCTCACACCCTCCATTTATGGAATGAGAAAAACTGATGACTTTTGATTTGATGAATTTGATTCTGTCCTCTCCGAAGTGATAATAATCTAAATGCAGACAACAATAAAAATTAATTAAGTTGCTTCCTGTTCATTTCAAATGTAATCAAAATACAGAACACCACTTGGTTCAAAATAAAAAATAGTCCTTGTATGTTGTATGTCTTGTATGTTTATATATAAGAGATTTGTGATGCTCACAGATGAAACGCACAAAACTGAATGTAAAAAGTACGTGGATTATTCATGCTGAATTTGAATTAAGAAAAATTTCAATGCTTTGTTGCAGGTTACTGGTGTATTTCAGGGGAACAAAAAAAGAGATATCAACAAGAAAACTAGAGAAAGTACTTAGAGGGGTCACACCTGCATACTATGTGATTGAAAAATCTGAGAAATTAGGAATGTTTGGTCTCTTCTTAAAATGTTCATATTGGGAATATCAAGTCACCTACAAGATTTTTGTTAGTTTTGTGTATTCATTTGAATTCAGTAGCAAGCACAGGTATGATGAAGACACAGGAGCACCGGCAACACAATCCAAAAACACTCTAGCAGCGCGTACTCCATCATCCATCGACAGGATGCAGGTCAGAATGTCAAAATCTCGAGGGAGAGGAACATTCAGCCAATCCGCCCAAGAAACGATCACACAATTGTTCTCTCTTCACAATCAGCAGCGTCCACACCGAAGAAAACAAGACTGACGGCACCACGCCAGAGAACCTGCCCTGTGGCAGCGTGTTGATCCCGACATTTTCCTTCCCAGTTATGTTGTTTTTGGAAAACACCTGCTGAAGCTATCAAAAGCACCTCAGAGGAGACACGCACTGTTGCCCATTTGAATTAAGGGCGTCTCCATCAACCCCTCTTTACAACAAAAATTTTTCCATGAAAGAACAAGTGGACATACAACCCAGAAGGGCTGCTCAGGCGCCCTCTACAGGACAGGTGTGACAATGTGTTTATCTGTTAGCAATATAATCTTCTACAAAAATGGAGAGACAGAGCCACATTATACTGTACCACACCACTGAAATCAAGTCTGATGCTCAAAAGGGCCAGTCATAATCCCCCTGCAAACTACCCATTTGCACTTGCCTGATGTTATTTTTCATTAATCGGGGCAGAAAATGAGATTCTGTAGGAATGTGTCAGTCAGCATGGTGAGGGGGGGCCTTCAAGCCCCAGGAAATCGCTGATCACCTGGAATTCGTGATCTCTGGCCTTCATGCGAGGGAAGGCAGATGTGATGTGGAAGAGGAAGGCGCTGAAGCATTGAAACCCAAACTGCACAATGTCCACACTGATAACTTTATGCTACTTTATGGCAGGCACAGATGTTTATGCTGTGAACTGCATATTGTGGTTCACTTCCATGGTGCAAAGGTATCCATCTGTAGTCTGTGTTGGCTGTTCATCCAAGGTCACAGGGAGGTAGGGGCATAGTGTTTGGCACAAGAGGTAACCACAACAAATACAGAGTTGATTATTTATTCTTAAACGGTCAAATATAACACAGGGACCTCCTTAAATAAAGTTGTGGTTAGTTAGATATGGACTCAAGAGCTGTTAGACTACTTGACATTTATAGTTTTGAGTATTAGCTAGAAATAAATAACATAAATTTTCTCCTCTTGTTTTTTTTTCACTTTTAAGGTTGATGTTTCTCTTCAGAAAAATCACAACCTTTTTTACCTACTGCCTCTCCATGAAGCACAATGTACTGCACACAGTGCTTGCACATTTGTGCATGTTATAACATTCTTTGAGCTCTAATATACACTGTTCATTGCACATATAAGTATAAATCAGGTGGAAGTAGTGATTATGGCTTATGAGATCTGGACCTGTGACAAGGACAGAAAACTCTGCTTCATAGACTAAATGGAACCCTTTCAAGGTCCCATTCTTTATACTACAGAGGCACAACTGCCAAATAATATCTTCACAAGTATTAACAGAACCTACCATTAAAAGACTTGATGGCCTCCTAGTTAAACTGAATGAAGACAGTTTTTCATAATACTCCATCAGTCCTTCATGATTTTTTGTGTTGCTCCCATTTGGCATGTGTTTTCAACCACAATGAAAAATGAAATGGAAAAGGAAAGTGTTTGTTGGGATGTATGATGTTATGTATTTACTAAAAAGTTTTATTTTATCTGTCTCTGTTCACTTTCATTTACACATAAATTTTAGAGTTGACTTTTTCCAAAAATAATTAATGTCTAGCTCGAGTTTGGTATGCATACTAAACTCTAAGGGAAAGTACAGATCAGGATGCTTTTTAATGCTGTTCCTCATATGTGTGTTCACACCACAAATTGTGCAGATCCTTGTATCAAGTTACAAACCATGACTACCCCTAATATACTCTGCCATTCTTCATATTCGTGTCATTTGGACGCAACCCTAGACTCCTGCATGTTCTCTCATACTGTAAAACAATAATTGAATACAGACGTGCCCGAACATCTGAAGCATGTGATTATGTTGGACTCATTAAGCCTATTATGAAAATGAGTTAATCGTTGCTGTGCTGGACTGGGTTATGGCTAACCCCGATTCAGTCTGGGTCTTTGACCCTACGTGAACTCTCCCGTCGCCCATACCCTTAAACGTGGAAGCTCAGATTCATCTAAGGTCAGGAAATGAGTGTCTGAGCATGGTAATAATGTTTACTAGGCCCCTTCCACCCCGCCTGCAAAGGTGGTGTACGTGCCTCTGATAGTATTTCTTGTCGGCATCCCTGTCTGGTATTTATTAGCAAGGCTAAGAGGCATATTCCTCATATTGATGTAACTTTGTCTGCATTTGAGGTGGTACACACTGAGCAAAAATGTGGGCATGGATTGGGATCATGCCTGAGTAATATATGAGTAATGTCAGCCAGAGACATACTCCTCTTCTTACTCCCCCAAAGCAAAACTGGAGGGGAGGTGTACAGATTCCCTGCCAAAAAATAACCACAACTGCCTTCCAGTCAGATAGCAAAGCAAGACAAGAGACGAGTGATTACAAAAACATAGCTGGGATTTTAATGAGCGTGCAGGGAAAGTGTGTTTGAAAAAATTGTTCACTTCCATTCTATGATTTAAGTCTCAGATGACATGTTATTTCAGCTTTGGATCCAATCTGACTAAAGCCATTACAGCATGTAGTTGTTTGCTCAGTTGAAGGAAGTTGAAAAGGTTTCAAAACTATGTTTAACTAAAGGTTTCTCTATAGAGTGCACACAGCTTACGAATGAATTTGGACAATTTTAACGCTGCAAAAATTCACCAACATTTTTTATACTAAAACACTAGACTTAAAGTTGTAGGCTTGCATAAATCATGCATAGACCAGTTTGCTATATAAGGTGGATGACACCCCCAAATGCATTCCAAAGGTTTTTTTTTGGACTGTTTTTTGGACTGTTCAAAAAAAAATCTTCTGTTAAAATGCTCATGAAGCAATTTTACCATAGAGCAGTCTAATTGGCTTTCCGACAAAGGCAGTTATCAGAGTCTACCCTGAGAGATAAACCCTGTGCTTTCCTAATGACTCTCAATGCTACCTTATCTCTAATTGTCAAATCAGGGTGATAAACAGCATATTCAGTGTTGGGAGTCACTTAAATGAGAGCTATGTTGAGAATCTATGTGCATGTTGATGTTGATACTGATTAAATAACTTAATATTTCTCAAAGCCTGAGTGCCACTCACTCTCCCATTTTGCAACCAGACAAACTATGATCACAATATTCAGTCTGGCCTCATTAAACACCACAGGATCCCCTGTGTGATTTCTGATGAATTCAACATGAAGAGCACTGTTTTCTGTAGCAATGAATAAGCTTGTGAAGAATTTACTTTTATCATGTACAGTACCAGCGTTCAAGGCTGCCCACTTCTGCTCTCTGAAAAGTTCTTTTAGTTCTGAAACACTCTCTGCTAAACTCAACATGATCTACAGTAAGTCAGCTTTGCACAAGTGGACTATGGTTGGCCATCCTTTGTTTAATGCATGTTTGATTGAAACAAACTGTGGTTCTCTGGGTTGGCACTACTAAAGGTAATTCACAATGCCCAGCACAAAAAAAAAAGAAAAAGAAAAAAACCTTGAGGTTTTCTGACCTGCAGATCTCCAAATGCCCAGCAAAAAAAAAGAAAAAACCTTGAGGTTTTCTGACCTGCAGATCTCCAAAAACTAAATATACTGTATGTGATAACAACGGCAAACTGCAGTGGGATAAGTATGCTTCATTCACAGACACTGCACATTATGGGACACTACTATTCATCCATCCTCCACATTACAGCACACATCCACATAATTTCTTTTGCTTTTGCAGAGACAGAAATGTTTGTATTTTTAAAGAAAAGACACCAGACTGAATGTGCTCTACAGGCTAAGTAATACTGTAGCAGTGTAGTGTAATTTATACAGCGTTTTCCTTGGATCTCAAAGCACATTGCACCGAGGGTGACTCACTTCATCCACCAGTGCTGTGTAGCACCCTTCTGCCAGAACACTCATAACGTATGAACTGAACAGAGAGAGGGGATTCATTCTGCCAATTTTACTGAAGGATGATTAGATGGCCAGACTGTGAGAGCCAGACACTGAAAAAAAATGCAGACCTTTTTTAGTAAGTGTCATGCGATCTTTATTACTATGAGACAGGACCACAGGTATATATGTGGCCTATGTTACTACAGCAGAGCAACATGGGTTGCTGTTTGTTTATGTGCATTTATGAAAGTGAACAGACTGGATTGGGTTAGTCAGGAAACCATACTGAATCATCTTTACTGTCACTTTTTTTCTTGTGCCATTAATTTCTCAATATCTTATTAACCTTATGCACTCGATGTTCTGAGAAAATGAACTTGGCGCCTGTAGTTTTGTAATTTACAGTGACGTTTGATCATGTTTTATGGAAGTCATTTTTTTTCCCACTGGCTGCATTTAGTTGTGTTTTGTCATGCATTAGATTCATGATGATAGATTGGATCGTCGTTTCCAAGCACACAGCTGGTGTCAGAAATGCTCAAGCAAACAGACACACAGAACTGTCTTTTGTCCACTTTAGTTAATGGAAGTGCATGTAAACTGTATTCACTTTCGATTTTTTTGTATTTACGTTGTAACAATGATGACAGTGAACAAAGTTTTTTGTATGCTGTCTTTTTTCCCTTACCACACGATTTCCACTAATTTTACGTAGGAATGCTGGGGATTTATTTTTTGCATTTTACATAATACCTGCAGATATAATCAACAATAAATATGATTTTTCTTTGCTTTCAGACTGTCTAAAATATAGCTTAATGCTGTACAAACTAATGGGCTTGCAAGGATTATTTTATTAGTCAACTAAGAGGCTAAACAAACAAAAGGCTTTATCTTTGATTAAGGTGATCTAATAGGTACATTATTTAAATATGAAATGCTTGATTATACTGGGAAAGATTAATTAAACAATATGTTACAACGTCTGCAGACTTGAAAATTATTATAGCTGACAATGTAGAACGAAGAGGATCTCTGGCCACAGTTAGGTATGTAACATCATGTAGCCTGCAGCAAATTATCACAAGTCACTGAATATTTTCTAATTAATCAATTAAGAGCAATTAACAAATGACTGACAGAGTATTTGGTCTCTGTTTACTTCCTTAGTTTACTGCTTAATGCTTTGTGTGGCTTCACCCCATTACATGACCTGCCAGGTTTCACTGTCACGTGACTAGTGTAGATGGCACATTGGTAGAAATGGGGTGATTTGTATGAGCAAATCAAAACAAAACAAGCACCATTACCTAATCCTTGGGCATTCATTTATATTCTATTTTTATAAGCACCTCTTGACTGTAGTGGCTTGCAACAGAATTCATTTCGGTGATTGCCTAGCTAGCTAACGAATTTAGTCTGAATAATTACAGCTAGCTTTTTTCATAAATGAAAAATGACAGCTAAAATTGTGGTCCAGTGTTGCTACAATATCACATCTTAATGTCATTAGCAATGCAATGGGTGTAGCAGGATAACTATACATAATATAGCTATTACGTAAAATAAAACACAACCTATAGAGGGTGAACACTAACTCTGTCAGTTAGCTACTAACATTATGCATCAGTCCTTAATCAGTCCGACAAGTTATGCAGCCAATTAGGCTAAGCATCTCAGATTTTCTTACTTGAATAAATTGATGAATTAGCTTGATATCTGCCAACAAACTTAATGGTGTTTTATAAGCCACGTGAAATGCCTTACTTTTTCTGAATTTTTCAGCTGCCTTCAGCTAATTCCACAAGCTTCTTACTATGGTTAAACTGTTAAATAGCTGAGTTACTGACTGGTATCATTAGTGAGTATCAACGTAACACAGTTGGCACCTGGAGGAGTACCATGTCAGTGCAAGAGGAAAAGGAGCATTATTGGCCCATTATTGACTGATGCTAACAACGCGGGAAATTATTATTGGACAATAACATGGCCCAGCTAATATATAGATGGGCCCTTAAATGTGGTTTATGGTTACTGCTGTCTTTGCTTGTGTGGCAGAGACAGTTGAAAGACAAAGCATGGCGAACTTGATAAAAATGGTGTACATCTGCATGTTTAAGGACTGTCCTTTACATTTTTTGGATGGGCTTGAAAAACGTTTCTTATGACACTATAGTACCTTCTTGATTTACTAATTTACTAATTAATTTATATTTACTAATTGTCGTTACAGGTCAACAGCTAACTGGAGACCCATGGTCACTGGCGACACATAGGGGCGGGCTGTTAAACTAGGAGGGGGAGGGGAAAATGAGGCCTGCCATTAACTTCCTGCCAGCCATTTGACCATTGATCAACAAGAAAGCATATTATTAATATACATAAAAGTCACATGAAATATGCGTTTAAATTTGTATAGGTTGTACATGCAACTTCTACATGTCCAGGACACTGTTGCTGTATGTGTTGTTATTCCTGTTAGTTCTGTTTTCTTATTATTGACTGTGGACTTATTTCAGATATATTTTACCTGTTGATATTGTTTTGCTTTTTACATATAAGCACTTACCTGTTTTGCATTGATCATTTACCAACAATGAGAAATGAGCAGAAGGCAATGCTTTATTCTGGACAGGATCAATGATTGCTTTGCACATTCTACGAATGTCCCAGCATTGTTTACATACATACCATATATCTGTACACTGTTACATAAATCAGAATTTGGCCAGCCTGTATCATTTAAACAACAAAAATTTGGCCCTTGTAAAAAAAAAAAACAAAAAAAAAAACAGTTGAGGAGCCCTGCCTAAAGGAGATCCAATGTCATTTGTGATTTCACGTCATTTTTCTGCCGCTTTGCATTCAGTTCTTGAGGTATTTTTGAATTTTTTAATTTTGATGATCAGCTCCCTGTTTCTGCCATCTTTTGTTTGAAATTTTGTCCTCAACTTGCTCTAAGGCTTTTTTCATAGGTTTAGCTAAAGCTGTGGTAAGTGACAATGTGGATTCCATAGACAGCCATACTGGGGTGCAGACTGACTCTAATGCGAATGGGGCTACACAGATGCACATTTTTGAGACCTGTTGTTAAACTAATGTAAAGCTCATGGTTCAGCATGCAACAGACCCTGTTAAAGACTCCAGCTACAAATGAACACATGTCTGAGTGTGTATACATTCATATTGAATCACTGATTCAATGAAAAGCTGTGATTCAAAGAATCACTGAAAGCTGCGTTGGCCATATGCTGGTGTGTGCCTTTATGATATCATACATATCATTCGTGCTTGTGTATGGAACAACGACAGATACACTTAAAATTCAAGGCATGAATTATAGGCCCATTAGCCCTTTCTGCTTTGACCTTTTCCCCACCTGATCGTCAGCAGTCGCCTCCACATGCGGAACCAATTTCCACGCACATTTTGGACCCATAACGCTGCATAATGATTAAGCAATACAAACAGCCCAATGCTTATTTTCTGGTGAAGGGCTAATGACTGTGCATTCCATACTTACAATGCAAATATATACCCTAGTTGTGAGCCTTGTTTTCTGACCAAATGGTCTGAAAGCATACCCGATTCTAAAGTAACTGCGAAATTCTTCATAGTGATTATTTTTAATATCCTGCTGCATTCTTTCAACATTTTGAGAAGAGTTTATGTTCTGCTGTGTTAGTATAAGAGTACAGTTGTGGCCTCAGAATTACTGCTTGGCATGAACATGGAGTCAAGGTAATCCCTGCCTGCGGCACCTGACGTTGGCCGTATATGAGAAACCATTGCCGTGCTTAATTCACGAAGGACTCTTTTCAGCCCACCAACCATCAAAGCCCACCTTTTACCTCAGTGAGTACACCTCTTGCTTGGGCAATGGGCTACATCTGAACCACTTCATTCTCTGATTTATGAACCTACCCTTCATGAATCTCCAAGGGGTTTTGGAATGGCAGAGCTCAAATGGCTTTGGCAACACTGACACACTGTTCTAACCCTTTGTGGATGGCAGTCTGTGCCAAACCCCTGTATCAGATATCTTGGTGAGGTATGTTTTGCTGACACCTGTTTTGTTTTGGAGCTGTTCACTCTACAGATTTGCTGGCTTCATTCTTTTTAAAGTCACTTGCTCGACGGCTGCAGAATTTGGGGATGAAAGAGAGGGGTAGGGAATCAAAGTGGGAGAACAAGGGGACTGTATAGCTCACTTGAGCAGGGTGTCTTGTTCTCGCATTCTGTTGGTCCCTGGCAATGTGAGGGGTGCCCATTGGGTGACACATGATACACTGATATAAAGGCTTGTGGCCTTGGGTGCTGCCAGCACTGACTACATGAGGATTAGCAACACACATACACACACTCATACATACAGGTGCAGTCACACACAAACACACACACACACACACACATACAAAGGTATATACATACAAATACACACACACACAC
Source organism: Megalops cyprinoides (assembly GCF_013368585.1). Taxonomy (NCBI): domain Eukaryota; kingdom Metazoa; phylum Chordata; class Actinopteri; order Elopiformes; family Megalopidae; genus Megalops; species Megalops cyprinoides. The sequence goes on from NC_050597.1 coordinate 10,179,253, forward strand.
ACAGAGGTATGTACACACTCATCCACATACATGCACACATATGGACAGAAAGACATACACTCATACACACAGGGACAGGCACACACACAGTCCAAAAACATGCAGGCATGCACAGGCAAATACAAACAGGAACACACATCCATATAATTTTTTTTCTGCTTAACACAGCTGATCATTACTGGGCCACGGCAAGCAGCATTTACAGCTGTAGTGGTGGAGTCCCAAGTCAAAGGCCAGCTCCACATTAGAAAACAATACATTATAACTCAACACACCTACATCACAGTTTTGGATATGATGTGGTTTCCTTAAATTTCTTGATGACACATCAGTAACACTGATACAGCATACACAGATTCTCTTACAGTGTGTTTGGAACACTTTTCATGTCACACCTAAGCACTGATCCCACAACCTTCCCCTTATTGGTCAGTACCCCCACCCTTCTCCTGACGCTTGTTACTGGTAGTGTGCTAGGTCACGTCCTCGGACTTTCTCCCAAATAACTGACTGCAGGGGTGATATAATGACGAAAACCCATCTGGGGCACATGATTCTTCCATCACATTAAGACACAGTGCGATTGTTTCTGGTGATCTAAGACCCGTGCGCTTGTCTTCAACAGGTCACATTTTATGATCACGGTCTGAACCCCATCCCTGCCTGGTGACAGCATGTGCATTCATTAAGCAGAGAGAGAGAGAGAGAGAGAGAGAGAGAGAGAGAGATGCTGGATTTGGCACGGGTAATTGCCTTCATGAGTGTAAACCATCTGAATTTTGTGCCTGTAAATGTGTTACACAGTTATGAGGAGTTTGAGAATAAACACCTCTCCTCTAGTTTTTCACTTTGTTGATGCAGAAAACAATCTCTGAAAAGCCAAGACTGAGACATAACAACATGTGTATTCCTGTATACATGTGCTGTGAATCCTTTAAGAATTGTGCCATTTTATTTTGCAACTGTGTAAAGTATTGTAGATTTCAGTAGGATGTGATCACTTCTCAGCTGTATTTAAAATCGTAATTTATGTTTTATTGAAGTACTGTATTAACCTTTCGTATAATCTTTTGAAAGTCAGTCCAAATAAGACAGCCAGATAAATGACAAATATTAGTACCCTATGCCAAGAATTAAAAAATAAATTTAAAAAAAACAAACATTTTAGACACAGATATTGTCAGCCATATCTTGATGATCCAAACATTTTTGTGTGGACCTGTGCCATCACACCAAGCTTTAGAAACTTCAAAGTGAAAACAGACGTTCCCATATCTGTAGTGGAGATGAAGCTACACAGCCGGCATGTCTCTGATTGATCACTGAGAAACTTGCAGAGAAACATCTGTAAACGTGGATATTTTCCAAACAACAAAACTGAACATGAGGCCTTGGAGCTGTGAGTCACTAATAGTACAATCTCACATTGCCTGTGCTCACCCGAATAACAGTACCGACACAGACTGATATAAGTGTTCCAACAGTGGTTTATCCTGCAAGACTGTCTTTGGCACAGTATACACTCTCCAGTATACCTATAGTTTCTAGACCGGTCTTAGGGCATCAGATGACATTTATAGACTCAGTATACACAATTTCAATCGCACAGGCACAGCCTTGAAACAATCACTGGCTTCCGTGAGAGTTATATTCCACAGGCATGTTGGTCAGACCTTTTGCACCACCACCTACTTGTAACAAACCTGCTCCATCCATCCAGTTTTCCCCTCCCCTCCTTCTGCTACTTGTACCTCTAATGACCTCTCATGTATTGCTGCTACAATACCCTCTCCAGGACAGGGGAGATTAGATAGCAAGTTCCCAATATGTTTAGCAGTTGGCAATGACAGACACCAAAACAAGCCAAGGCCTTTTCATGTATGCTGAGATGATGGCCCGGCCCATTGATCCATGAGAGGTGATTACAAAGTGATTGTGAGCTGATGATGTAGTGCTTGACCATTTGCACTGAGCGGCTGTATCGAAGCCCTCACGTCCCTCTCTGGCCTCATCACAGAGTATCACACCCTGCATGGGGCTGACCATTTGACTGCTGAGCGACGCCATGAGTCGAGTTGCAATGACATTAATAGTCTGGGACAACATCCGTTCCAGCTGACCAAATACTGTGGCTGCACCACTCTCTCTCTCTATCACACGCAAACAAACACACATTAACTTGTCAAAAATTCTTTGAAAATGGCTGTCCAAAAACGTCTGATGAATATGACACTTAGCAGTGTAGTGACAACTAACACGTCCGTAAAAATACCGAACAAAAGCACAGTATTACTGCAAGACTCACGTCACATATTGAACCTGTTCTATCCTACAGCCAATCTCAAATTAGAGTGGTGAATACACAACACGTATGAACTTGAGGGGCAATGGATGTTGTACAAATGTGGTTTTGTGCTAAGAGGTAAGTTCAGCAACGTTCTCAATGTAGGTGCTTGTGAATCACCAACACGAAAACGTAGTGAGCGCATCAATCAAACATATTTGATTTAATATGTTCAATATGCATCAAAATAGCGTAGCCTGCTAACTATTGAAGAATGTATAAAATAGGTGGCATATAGTAGCCTATGTAATTGATTATCACGGAGGTGAATCAATAATCACCCTATTGATCTACAAATACCCTGTCGTTAGTTTTACTGTGGCATTGGTTCATTCTAGCCCAGCGCTGACCTTCACAGGTTACACAAGATGCAGATAGGCTGTGCGTTCTTGTTGTGCAAACAGAATGAAATACAAGGACAGAAAAATATTTTCCTGAATATTTTCCACACATTTTCGTTCTACCAGCTGGTTACAGAAGGCATGTACGATCTGGGTTTTTTTTAATCCATCTATAAATGAATCGTACTGTTTTATTTTGACGTTTCTAATGAACGCACGGGAGGCGGAATTCACTTACATGCTAAACAGCTGTGATCCCCTCTTCACCTGTACAAGAGGACGAGTGCTCAAAGTTAGTGGATTGTTTCGCCTTTTCCGATGCGTTCGCCTCACTGCCCTGACGCTACAAAGCCCGAGTTCTGCTGCATTCATTCACATTTGAGAGAGGCTAGCGAGAACAGGCAGGTCCGCATTTGGCTTCATTTACCGATAAATCCCTAAAACAATGCGGCTTATGGATAAGTTAAGGAAGACTGTACTATTGTATGTTTTTATAATTGCCATTTAGTGCCGTGTGAAAATAATGTTTTCTAGTCACGTCACATCACCAAAATATTTCTCTCCCTTAAAGAGACAAAGTGTTCTTTTCAACTGGAGGTGGCATACGTTCCCTCGGTCAAGCAGTCGAACGGTGTGGTGGAGAACATTCCCCGTATATGTTCAGCACCAACAGTGTAAACCCGTTTCGGTGCTTTCAGTAGAAATAACCACAATGACTCACGATCAGCCAAGCTCGCAAATAAAGTTGAGACGAATTTGTTTTGCTGACTAGCAATCCTATTCAGCTGCTGCCAGTGAGCTAGCTGTATAGTAACAGGTAAATCTGTACAGCGTCCCTGTTCTAAGATTGAAAGACTCGCCTTTTATAGAGATCATGACCGTGGCATGCCGCTTCTGATTGGCATGCCTCTTCTCATTAGCACATGTTATTGTCACCATTCGTCTGTTAGCATTTACAATCATTCTAGCCCATGACGGAGAGTACAAGAAAATATCCCACAAAACACTTTAAGCGTACAAAATGATTCGTATTTGTTCGTGAAGCAAAAAGTTTAAATATCACAGTCTGTTCTGACAGTAACGTGGAAAAACATAGGGCCAAGGTACGGAAATAAATTTGGAAACATAGGGTAGCATTGTTTTGAAATAGGTTATCACTTCAGTTTGCGTAATGTAGCTAATATGGCCGATTTTTAAGCTTCATTTTTATATGAGTTATTTTAATGGCATACCTATTTTGCCTGTGTTTTCATGACTTCGGAGATGGACTGCTTTGTTTATGTAACTTGTCGTCTTTATATACTTCCTAAGCGTTGACTAGAGTAGCTTTGTTTTACGTTGTTCTGACAAATATTTACACATATACTGAAGATTTTGATCGTAATAAAAGACGGAACGACCATATACAGCTGAAGAGAACAGGCCAACGATCATTAACGTGTGAAACGTACTTCCATTTGCCCAATGTCCACACGGATGTGGAATTAAGAATGTTTAACCATAGAGAAGTGAAGAAGGCACCTCCCTTGTCACACGGAATCAGCCCCGCTCGTCAAACCCAAATATTGGGATTAGAATTAATTGGAAATAGTTAGTGTCAGGGAAATAGAGGAAAGTGATTACTTTAAATTACGTTTGTTCCACGTTATGGGAATATTTACTCAATGTGGTGTTGTCGTTAGATCTCCTATTGATATTCTCTGATCCATTATGGAGCGAGAGCGGCCGTTATGCCATTAAGATCCAACTCACACGCTATTTCGGTCTACATTTCTCCCTGTTCGACTCTGCCAGCAGAAATCTCACAGCAACGGCGTCAGAGTCACATGCCCCCCTTCATTTTTATTTATAGCCCAGAAGAAGAGCAATATATGGAGAAGCAGGTGTGACCTCCAATGGTTTATTTTCTACCTGCTGTGAACTTTAGACCTGATTGGCAAATGCAAGACAGCTCAAGGCACAGGGAGAGGGATGGACACAATGACCAGTTAGTGTCAGATGTCAGTGCAGCAGATAGCTGAGACTTTCCCTCTTTACTGTTGGGTGTGTTGTTTCCCTCGTCAGTCACCCTGTAGCATTTGCCTTGCATAGGCCCAGAGGCTCATTTTAGGTCAGCTCTGAGAGCTTGGGAAGGAACATGCTTTGTCCTCACATGTCCCCATCGATGTGAAACTTACACTGAAAGTTAGTGACCTTAAGAGGGTGTCCCTGCGTATTTTTCCCATAGATTTACCTCAGTTATGAAGCATTTTTTAAAATATGTTGCCTCAGTTCATACACACATCAGAACTTCACTGGATCAGAGTATGTTTGTTGTATCAGCAAAGCTTTATTGACCTACCCAAATGAACTACAGGACCTCACTTAGCTGTTTAAGTAGCATGGTCTTGTTCACTTAGATTAATAGTTGACAGTAGAAAATTTATTTTTAAATTACCTCCAGTGGTATATGCTGGATCTAAAAATAATCATTTCTCACAGCCTTTTTGCTTTGGTTTCTCTGAAACAGGAATACCGAAAGGGCATTCTTCATCATGAGCCAGCAAGGAAAACCACAAACCTGGTAGTTAACCTCACTCTTTTATTGACAATCAAATACGCCAATGCAAGTGTCACAAAAATAAGCAACACTAAAGAACCTACAGGATCAGCAAAATTTGAGCAGTGGGTGTAGCATTGTATGTAAAGGCATTCAACAATCCACTTATCTATGAATGATCATGTTCTTTATTGTTGAATATGCAGTTTTTTCTTTAACTTAGTATACTAGCTTTATTCAGTAACAGTAGCTTCTGTGCAATGAGGATGAGCACTGGAAATCATAGTTGTAGCTAAATTAAATTCTGAGCACATTTTAAGTTATTTCCAGTGAGTGTATGCGGCCTTTACATGGTGCACATGGCGTGTAGCAGTTATGATGAAAGGCACGCAGCAGTGGTGCCCAGCATAGCCACGGGCAGATCGAACATGAAAAAAAGCACAGCACGTGTATTTCATGAAATCTCGCACAACTGTGCGAATCTGATGGGCTCCGTGATCAAGTAAAAATCATCGCCCTTGAAGACAGGGAAGGAACAAACCCGTCTGGTTTATCTCTCATTTAGAGACAGAGATTATTCTGGGGAAGGATGCCAGTCCTGTTTTGTCAACCATGCTTCATGGGCAGACTCCCAAAAGAAGCACAAAAAAGTTGCCATGGAGAGAAATACTTGCAGGACCTTGGAGCTACTGCTATAGTCACTTTATATTTTCCAGCAGTTTAGTCAGGGACAATTGTATGTAGAGACAGACTTTGCCAATGGATTGTAATTTTTTTTTTTAATAAATGTATGCTTTGTTTTTAGTTGAAAGTATCTTCAAACAATTTAAATCTCTGAGAGCCAGAAAAAAATGCACTCATAAAACAATACATGTCTTTCAGTTACTTCTTAAAAATACTTATTTTTAAATGTTGCAGCTGTCAGCCTTCCCTTGGCCCATGTGGGTGTCTTTATGTACAGATACACCCATCCCGTGTGTCTGTCAGCCTTCTTCACCTCCAACCAGGAAATGGGCAGGACTGCTCAAAACTTGCTAAATAGTTTAAACCGTTATAAGCGGAGTTTTCCGTTACAGTGTATCCTGGGATCAGGTCTGCTGCTGCTGCTGCTGCCAGCAGCTTTTAGCTTGGGGAGTTTACTGTAGGCCCAGGACTCAGTTCTCCTCCTTCCGCACAGAAATCTATTGTGACACGGCATGGTCACTGGCTTGACCCATTTAAAGCAAATCCTTCCAGTTCTTTAGAATAATTAGCAAGTAACTTTGCCAAAGATTAGGCTTTTCCCCCAGTAACATGTGGGGAAGCCAGCCCGGGCTTCTTGTTTCGCCATTGTTATTCAAGCTGAAAAAAAAAGGGTGAGTACCTCTCTACAGGAGCCATTTCCTGAGACAAAGCCTGGCTTCCCGGGAATTCACCTCCACGTTTAGATGATAATCCCTCAGACGTGAATAATGCACAGTGTCACTCACCCAGTGAACAACATACAACTGTTTGAGGATAGACATTTCCATGTATCCCTTTAAAATGCGACAAATACTTCGCAAAAAAAAATATAAAATGGCAACAGTAGACAGGCTGGTGAACAAGCCTGTTCTGCTAGATGAACAAGATGTTGTGGGCATGGTCTGTCAAGATTGCTAGGGTTTACTTTTTGACTGGCACGCTTTTCCCTTCTAAATTAATTATGCTCCATGACTTGTGTTTTCAGTTTCTCTTATTGTACCAATAACTTGGTGGAATGGTTACAATGCCTAGTATTAACTAGGCATTGTAACCATTATTATTATTAAATCGGTGCACAAGACATCTGCTTCCAAATGAATTTCTATCAAACTGTTTTTAAGCTAACAAGGCTTGATGGTGTGTGTAAGTATACAGACTTCAGTGTGCCAAATGTGCAGGAATTAAGCTTGGCATCTGAGTGTAATTGTGTGGTCTCTTTCTCCCCTATCCCAAAGCTAAACTCAACTCTACAAATGCTCAAGTCTCTCTCTCTCTCTCTCTCTCTCTCTCTCTCTCTCTCTCTCTCTCTCTCACACACACACACACACCATGTGGCTAGAATTCTTGGCAGTACATCCATAGAATTCAAAGATTCATTTATATAAAGATTAATAGTGTGCCATAAAGAACTCCAGTTGTCATGGTTTCTATGTGAAGTCAATGTGGTGACAACCCCAAAAACCCACAATGAAATGCAAAAAAAACAGCCACTCTCTTCCCTTTTGGGGTTAGAATCTGAAGATCCGCATCTTTATCAACCCTCTCCTGTGTTCCTTGTTTAGCCACTCAGAGTGAGGGCTGTTCTCCCTGCAGTCCTGTCTATGCGATGATACGCAAGTGTAGTGTTCCGCATGTGACCAGTCATCTTCTTCCATTTGGCCTTGATGTTTGCACTAAAGTCACGTTCTGTTAAGAGTTTGAAGCTGACAGCTTTAGCCTGTTTCAGAATGTTAGGATTGGGTGAAATTAAAAAGACTTAAAATATGTGCAGGTTCTAAGGGAAATCATACCTGCCTCTTTATGGCAAATTGATGAACACAGGACAAAGCTGTGTTGCAACGATGATGGTAACGCACGATCCTTATCTGAATGGCTCTAAAGGCTCATTATTACAGCACTAACCTGCTGTCTGCTTTTGCCACCAATGCTTGTTGCTTTAAGGCTCTTTGTGTTGAAATGCTCAAGAGAATGAACAGTTATGCAACCACCTTAAGTCATAAGATGAAACTGAAAAGTGATGGAAAAGCTGATTTTGTTGCCAAGCTTGCCATCTGCTGGTAAATAAGGGCTACAACTGAACTGCAATGCTGTATTTCAGAGTATTTGACACGTTAATGCTTGGAATTGAAAGATATCAATTATCTCATGCGCTACCAAACAATCATATATATTTGAATTATTTTAGTGCCCTTCACACTCAAATTTATGCTGAGCGTTTTACACAAAAAAGGTAAAATACCATAGCATGAACTACATATTAACAACAGTGAAAACAAAGGGCAGAATAACACAAATAAAAATGATTAAATAGAGGTAATAATAATGTAAAAAAAAAAATACATACAACTCTGGCAAAATCGGTCAAATTCAATTTCATTGAAAAGAAAGCACCACATAAAATAAATTGAAAACACATTAAATAAAAAATGAATTATGACAAGTGATAGTAACAGTTGTTATAAACCACACACTTTTGTGAACGAAAGGATTTCAAAGAATATGAAGTTTTAGAGCATGTATATCAAGTTATAATGATCTCATGGAGCAGTTACCAGTTCATACTCACACGCCTACCTAGGTCTGCCACAAAGTTTGCACATCTCTACGGAAAAAAAAGGTTTCAGCGTTAAAACACGCCGTTACTTACATGTATCAATATTTTATTCTCAATGCTGACATGAAAAATATACATGCCATCCAAACACAAGGACGTCTTCAGCGTGTTCGCTCTATTTTGAACATACGTATTTATGTCTGGACTTACGGTTATTACGACGCAAGAGGCACCCAGTACGCATGCGTACGTTGACAACGTCAGTGTCCTTGACGGAAGTACAAAATTGTCACATTGAAGGCGCATGACTGAAATGTGTTCTTGCAAGAGTGACTCTGTTATAATGAGTTGCATAAGAATATACAACGTTGCATTGTAATAGAGATGTATAGCTATAGTTCAGCAGGGATTTAAATGGAACGATTAGTTGACAAGCTTGTACAATATGGTGTGGTTAACTAGATAGCAAGCTGCTGTAGCTAATCAGTATAGTATGCACTGATCGTTATTAGTTATTGACAGTTTAGGAATTATTCAAAAATTGATATTAGTTAATACGAAGGAGGAGAATATCCTGCCGTTATGTCTCTGGCTAGCATGGCCCTTTGTAGGACGACTATACGCCAAGCTTCAAGAATGCACTGTTTACAAAAGCATGGATGTCATCTCCACACGCGTTCACCTGCAATGTTCAGAACTGATCACCTGTACACTGATGAAGGGACCATGTATCCTAATCGGCTCTTTCAAAGAAGACGAGGTCTGCACGGATCTCGGCCAATGATGGCAACCAACATACTTTCTGTTGAAGAAATATTTAGAAAGGAGTCGTTACAAAACTACCTGAAGAAAGTGGATACAGAATACAGAGACTGTCTGAGAAGTGTTAACTCGCCAGAGGGAAAACAGAATTGTGAAGAGGATCTGAAACGGAGGAGTACAAGAGTTGCTCATTTGGCCCCATTGGTTGACTATGTCAAAAAGCTGGAATTAAAACAGAAAGAGTGTGAGGAAATCGATGCTTTATTGAAAGGTTAGCGACTGAACGGATTCAACTGATTAGAATGAATGAAATAGAATTGCTTTGGAACAATTCAGCTACACTCTTTGCCAACTGTACAAACTGTTTTTCTTTTTTTTTTAAACTTGAATGGATACACTTGTGTTCTATTGCGCTGGAAGTGGCTCTAAAGAAGAGCGTCTGTTAAATGCATGTAATGAAATATAATGTTACAAATGCTTTGGGGTACTCACAATACAGTATTTAAGTAATGGCGTAACATCTTTTTTAAATGTAAGTGATCCTTTACTTTGTCGCAGACGTTGCCCGCGTGCCTAAATGTATGTTTAGCTGATAAGTGAAACAAGGATTTAACTGTTAATTTACATGTTAAAAGGTGTTTACTGATTGGTCTTTACATTCTTGCAGATGAAGATCCTGACATACGAGAACTGGCAGAAATTGACAAGGGTGCATGTCAAGAGGCTATAGAAGACCTTAGACAAAAGGTAAAAACTAAAACTGACCTCCTGTGAACGGCGCTTAATTCTTACCATTTCAGTTGTACCATATGGTAATACTATAAATATAAAGTGCTGTGTTAACATTGCCTGTCATCAACCTATGCACTTAACAAAACATCAAATCCATCTAACTTGCATCATGCAAAAAGTATACAATAGTGGCGGAGGAGCCCAAAGAAAACCAGTGTGTCTTTCCCCTGTGGAATTCCAGATCCTCTCCTGCTTGATTCCCGCTGAAGAAGTGGACGAGAGTGACCTGGTGCTGGAGGTTACCGCGGGTGTGGGTGGGCAAGAGGCCATGCTCTTCACAGCGGAGGTGTTTGACATGTACCAGAATTTTGCTGACTTCCACGGGTGGCACTTTGAAACACTGGAGTACATGCCGAGTGAAATAGGTCCGTGCTGAGGCTCTGTCTGTGTTTAAAATTGCCATTTCAATCTCAGCTTGCGTCTCCTTTCAATATTTGTCTGATTGCTTAAATACCCTAAAATGAGGATTTGCAGAAATGTAAAGTAGCAGTACAGGACGCATTGTTGAAGAGGAGAACCTTGGAAAGTCCAAATCCAGATTGCCTTTTTGTCTTATTGTGATAGGAGGATTGCGTCATGCAACTGCTAGTATCAGCGGGCCACAGAGTTATAAGAAGATGAAGTTTGAGAGCGGGGTGCACCGAGTGCAGAGGGTCCCCAAAACTGAGAAGCAGGGACGCATGCACACCAGCACCATGACTGTAGTAGTGCTGCCCCAGCCCACAGAGGTAAGAAATAATAACAGATTGTGTTTATATCAGGTAAAGGATCTTAAAAGTGCTTCACAGTAAACCTGACGGAGTGTGATTTACCCTAACCACCAATGTGTAGCACCCACCTTGGTGATATATGGCAGCCAGAACGTAGCTGAAGTGGAGAGGTAGATATTCATTAAGATGAATAAGCTGGGGGACGATTAGATCGCTAAATATAGAGAGGTAGTTTTGGAATTTGCTCAGGACAGTAGGGAACCTATACTCTGTGTTAAGTACCATGGGATCTTGAATGATCACTGCAACTTAGGACCTAGGTTTGGCAACTCATGGTCTCACACAGATAAATAGTAATGTTGCTTACACCTGTCTGTCAGTATTTCTTTCTTTCCAAATACAGAGATTGGTATCCATATTTGTATCTGCAGTTGTAACGGTCAGTTATTTAAGATGCTCTGCCTGTAAGACATTCTCTTTATGTTACCCATCATTCCTATTCTGTGGAGATCACATATATTCTTTGGACAGTTGAGGTCATGCTTGGAAGTTCTTTTTCATTATTTCTTCCTTACAACTCTCAGTGACGCTTGCTAGGTGTATTCATCTTGGTCATTGGTCATGCATGTCTGTAGGCTGTGCTACCTGGCATTAAGTGGCCTTTTATTTGGTCAGCGTAATAAATAAATATCTTGGGAGTACTGCCAATGTTGTGGACCGTTTTGTGTCCGCACCCCTACACTGGCAATGAATACATCAGTCCAAGATACCCTTTCAACAAGCACTTCTGTTACTCAGTCTGTCCAACTACAGGATACATCATGGCAAGCGTTCCAGAAATACTGATTGTCTTCAACTTGGTGTTTTGTTTGCATTTTCAAGATTGCTTTGACAATTCATGCCAAGGACTTGAGGATTGAAACCAAGAGAGCAAGTGGAGCAGGAGGCCAGCATGTCAACACCACAGACAGTGCTGTGCGAATTGTGCATATCCCCACAGGTAGGGAGCAAAATGACTTTTCAGGTGGTTCTGTCATAGACGACCATTCGCGTTATAAGGTGACTAACCGTGGAATTTCTTGATTTAAATGCACTGTCACTTCAAAAAGGTTTATGGGATATGTACCAGCCATGCACCTGTAGGGTGGCTGGACACACTGTTAAAACTGGTCAGACAAGTTTTCAGATTGTTCTGATCATGGCATTGTAGGGTTTGAATGGTTAACCTTACCAAATTTTCCAGAGCATGCATGTGAAGGTTTTATTTTGTTTAGCGTGTACTACAGTCATTTAACTTGGCACATTATACTCAGGAATCTGGGAGAGCATCTGTATGTGTATTTTTCTTTGTTAATGTGGATTTTAATGCAGACTGCGCCACAAAAAACTCCATGTTGTCCTTTTTCTACTGAGGTCTTTTTAATCTAAGCAAAGATTTAAAGGAGAGCTACACCCAGATTTGTCATTTTATGTGTCCTTTACTATAATAATTATTCTTATTGTTACCCTCCTGAGACTAATTTAGTTGTCCGGAATCCAAACTTATCTTCAAAGTATGTGACATATTACAAGGAGACAAAGCATATGCAAAGACTTGCGCTGATCTACTGATCCGTGTGGGACATGGGATGTAGAGATCTGATCAGAGATCAGTAAATCTGCACAGCTTCATCATCAGTTGAGACACTTTGGTGCATTTCTGTTGACCTGTTTTAACAGTAACAGGTCACCTGTACCTGAGGAGAGCTAGAGGGGTTTCTGCAGAACATGGGGTAGCAACATTTCAGCAGTAGGTGTGACCCCATAGATTGAAATGCGGATTTCCTGTATTTAGGTGCATATCGGCTCATGTCACAATGCCACGCATACCTGTGAAGTGGGTCAGTGGTATCCAAAGAACAAATTACCACACAGTGAATGTTTCCAACTGCTATCCAACATCCAAAGTTTCCAACCGCTATCTCAGTGATCCAAGGTATGATTTTTAGGTGTCGTTTCGGAGTGCCAACAGGAAAGGTCCCAACTGAAAAACAAGGAAAAGGCCATGAAGGTGCTGCAGGCCAAGCTTTACAGCTTGAAACTGGAAGAAGAGACCAACAAGAGATACCAGGCACGCAAAATCCAGGTACCACAGCTGTATATATTCATTATATTTTGCACTGAATAATGAATGTTACCATGCAGCATATATTGTGGAATGCATGAGTTTTTTAAATAAAAAAATCTGTTCTGATAACTGGTACTATATCTAGTATAACATTGTGTTTGTTTTTTCATTAGATTGGTACTAGAGGAAGATCAGAGAAAATCAGAACATACAACTTTTCGCAAGACCGAATCACAGACCACAGGATTGGAAAAACCCTCCACAACGTTAAAGAATTTATGCTTGGCGAAGAGCTTCTGGAGGAGATGAGTTTGGCTTTACAACAGTTTTCAGAGCAGGAAACTCTGATGGACATCTTGGAGGAAAATGCATCAAATAACTAGACATATTTTGTTGGGGAAAAAAATAAATAAACGGTATAAAATAATTTCTTATTATTTATTTATTTCTTATTTAATGTGGTTATTGTCTTGTCTACATTACTGAGATGACCAAGTTATTTGTTTGCACTATCAGGTGGTCTTGGAAGTGACGTCTCACATCCTCTTCTAACGTGTCACCCGATCAGTTTTCCGCTTAAGTATATGGTGACAACGTAGAAGAAATATGTTAAACATACACCCATACATCATCATTGTTGTTTTGATAAATAATATTATTATTGCACAATCAATTTCGCGCGACTGTACACGATAAGACATTCATTTATGGCAGTGTGTTCGTGGATGTATTTTAAACGCCATCTAAATCGTTGCAGCATTTGTCGCCTTTGAGATTATGCTTATTAGATAGCCTATTTACATCCGGCCTTTTGCAAGAAATGCTATGTTTGTTCATTGTGGATGAAAGCGTGACCATGGAATATTTTGGTCATGAGAATATCACAATTTCGCCGTGGTTTCCCTGCAATGTGGCACAACTACAGCGAGACATGCGCACCACATGTTGTCTCCGCTTTCTTCCTGTGGCGTCAGCTCCGCAATCGCGTCAACCCATTGGCTCTTTCCGAAAATTAAAGGTATCCCGCTCTCTGCTGTGATTGGCTGGCGTATTTCGGCCGCAATATTCAAACTCTTTAACTGGCGCTTTTTCTGCACTCATTCTTGTGATGTTCGCTTAGCCTTAGACTGAACTTATCTGGCGCCTCTCGGAGAAATAGACATTACAAGTTGTAAGGTAAGATTGCTGTCTGATTTTAAAAAGAAAATTACACCTGACGAAACAGTTGGCAAGGTTCGTTTTAGATTTTAGCTGAAATAGTCATTTGGCTGTCTTATCTGGATGATGTTGCACTAGCTAGCTGCTCACACGCACAAGTTAGCTAGCTGCGTTGGTCGCACGCAAGTCAGTAATTTACTTTATAACATCTTGCATAGTAAAACACTTAGTATTTAACGTTACTGAATACTGTTTTAGATTTACTGTCTAATGTTATGCGATAGTATATTGCTAGCAGTGACTAGCCATTTGGGGAAAACGCATAAGGTAAACGAGTGGGTAGCTAATATGGAGGGAAAGTCTAAATAAGGCAGGCAGTCTCATCGGATTTAATGTTAGCTGACTGGTTTTCCACAGTCTCCCTAGATGTTTAATCAAATACCTTTTAGCTAGATAGTCAACGTTCACTATGTGATAATTGTTTAGGCTTTTTTAAAATTTAATTTCTACCCTTCACTTCTATCTTTGGTAGCCAGTCCAGCCAAGTGAATGCGTTATTGGTTCGCGGTTCCTTGTTAGATCACTTGGATAACTAAGTTTTTGTTTTGTAACTAACGTTTTTATCATAACAAGCAAGTTGGAGGTTGGTATGGTAAAAACTTGATACAGGACATATAGTCCGCGGCATCCTTACTTTAGGCCCTGAGAAACCAGAATGTCTGGTCAAGAAGTGGGGGCGCTAAAAATGTTTCCTTTGCATTTGCATATTGGGTTTAGGCGCCACGGCTGCAAAGCCTGAACTCGTGAAGTGGGATAATGGGGGGGATTTACTTTATCACCTAGGCGTGAAAATGGCATAATTTAATAGTTAGAAACGAAGTCGCTTAGCATGGGCACAAGTAGAGAACGCATGACAAGCAAATCTCGCTTGCTAGGCGCTGGCTATTTATAGTCCATTTGCTGTTTTAGCTAGCTAACTTTTGTTACATTACATTAATTGTTAGATATGTATAAGTAACTATTGTATATTTACAGTATATTTCAATACATATACGTGTGACTGGAAAGCATAGGATTCACAGCATATACGTAAAATGTGTTTAAATTTGAATGTTTTTCTTTCCAAAAGTTCCCTAAATTAATTATAGATGGGAATGTAGGTACATTACATTGGACAAAATAGCATTTTTAAAATGAGTGACAGTGCAGATAAAATATGTAGAAATGCACTTGATGATATAAAATTCCAGGGGGCAATTGTCTCTGCAAATTTTATTTTCCTCACTTCACCATTTCCTTTCTTTCCCTACAGGCTTCTGTCATTTTCACTTGTATAGAGAGCCATAAAATACGCATAAGAAAATGAAGTGCCCTTTTACTCAACCAGAGACCCCTCGTGTCCTCAACATGGAGCATTGTAACAAGGTGTCGCCAAACCAGACTTCACCCAGGAAGAGTGGAGCCAGTGTTGGCTTCAAGCTCCATCCCCCGCCATGTGTGAAGATTATTACCTTTGACTCCACTGAGAGTGTAAAGAGCACCCACAACAAGGAGAACCATGAAGAGCTTCTCGACAACAGGGACTTTGACAGCGAGTTGATCCTGAGCAGCGGCGGGCTCCAGGAGGACAGCGGCTACCTGTCTCTTCAAAGCAGCCGCATAGAGAACGAGGACCAGGACTCCGGAGCTCTGAAGCCTTGTGGGAAGTCGCCAGAGGGAAATGGCTGCTCCCACTCCACTCCGGCCAGTAGCTCCCAGTTGGAGGCAAGTCCGTCCGGCCCCAAACTCCCGGTGCTGCTGTTTCAACGCGCTGTGTGTAAAGAGCTGGCCAAAGGCTACAGGAAGACCCAGAGCCTTGACCTGACTGTTATCAACAGTCTGGCGGGGGAGTTTGGTCTCGAGAATGTCATTGGTCGGAAAATGGGCCTGGAATACATGGACATATTTGAGGCACTGCTGAAGAAGAATATGAAACACCTCCTGACTAAGATTCTCCATCTCCTGGGGGATGCTGATTTGATAAAGTAAGTATTTCTTATTAGGTTGTACTCACAATTTTGGCAGAGGATCTCCTTCATTTGCACAATACAGATGCAAGCTTACATATGCACTATTGACCTCCTGTTATTGTTTGTCCTTCAAATCAGTAATGTCATTGATGAAGACTTTCATGTATAATGTGCAGGGAGGGGTGGGGAAGAAAAGCAAGCAGGCCATAGGGACACAAGAAGAGTTTTGGCTGGGTTTTGCATGTGTATTACGACCACTGAAGTGACACCTTTTTTCTTTCCACAGCTGCAAAAAAGTGAGCAAGACCTGGAGGAAGATTATTTGCAGCGATAGGAAGGCACAAAAGAAGTGTAAGGAGGCTGAACAGAAGCTGCGGGTAAGCCAACTTACTAAAGCAGACTTGAATATGTGCTCTGTTAAAGGAGTTGGTGTTAACAGCCACAGATTTCATGTGGGGATCATTCAATATTAGAATGATATTACTGTTTTCAAGATGTACTTCATGTATTTTTATGGCCCATTGTCAATGTGCATATACACAGGAAAGAGATTAAAATGCATAAATGTAATATCAAAAATTTGCTTTGTGAGATTTGTTAAACTGTTTTATTGTTTTCCTAGGTTTCTAGGCGGCTGGGAACACTTACGACACGGGACTTTGCCCCCTCCAGGGATGTGTTCTCTTCCGTCCAGGCCCTGGCCTCCACTCCCATTCAGAAACACTGCGCCCCGAGCCAGATGTGTCCTGACAGAAGCCGCTTCAGAGAATTCCAAGAGGTGATATTTCTATCGCAGTCGGTCACTATGTTGAGGCTTATGTTGTAGAGCTGTGTGCTTCCATCTGGCACCTGCATGCTCAGTTTTGGCATTGCATAAAAACATGATGGTGGCCCATCATAAATATGACAAGCTAACCTGAAAAGCATCACTTTTAGTACTTCTGGTCTGTCATTTGCACTGATGGTATCATACCTGAGGAAACATCAATCCCAGACCTGCTGCGGTAGAGCCACTTGACTTTAGCTGTGGGGAAAATAAAGACTTCGTTTATTTGTTTGGAGTAGAGGGCATTATGCAACTTGCATTGTTTGCTTTCTTTTATTAAATAATACCCATTTATAAAATGCTACAATCTCTATGCTTGAAAGGTACAACAGCGGTGTCCTTTAAGTTACAGGCTCAACTCCTTATCGATTACACCGCAGCGCGCGTCTGCTGTCAGTGTGCTGATTGTTGTGACAGTAGCTGTGAACCCTTTTAATGAACGCGTCTGAATGCCCTCACCAGGCTGCGAGCGCCGTGAAGAAGCATGAGGCCCTGAAGTGCTGCATGCGCTGTCGCTCCCCTGCCAGGTTCGACCCTGCCATCTTCA
Organism: Megalops cyprinoides; assembly: GCF_013368585.1. Classification (NCBI taxonomy): domain Eukaryota; kingdom Metazoa; phylum Chordata; class Actinopteri; order Elopiformes; family Megalopidae; genus Megalops; species Megalops cyprinoides. Next base: position 10,196,665 of record NC_050597.1, read on the forward strand.
GAGCCACCTGCACCCGCCGGAGCTGCGGGTTCGACGTCTGCACGCAGTGCCACTCGGAGTACCACGGCTCATCCAGCTGTCAGCTGCGGGTGCTGAGGACGCCCGTGCGGTCCAAAAATGTGCCCATCATCGGGAGCGCCCAGAGCAAGCGGAACGTTAAGCGCCTGTGAAGGAAGACTTTTAAACGGGACCAATTCAAGAAATGCACTTTTAATGGAAAGAAAAATTTTAAAATATTTATTAGATGTTTTACCTGGTATTCCTCAAGACCAAAGTGTACAGGGTCTGTTCAAGCAATTGTTAGTGATTATCAGATGTAGGGGCCACTGCGTCTGATTTCACAGTCTGACAATCATGCTGGATGCAAAAAGAACACGCTTGGGGGGGTATTTGCTGTCTTGGGAACGTGCATTATAAAGTTTTATTGTAAGTGGACTTTTACATGAATTTTATGTCTTGATGGCATTAATTTCAGTGATATAAGTCTTGTTTGTTCAGTCTTTTCTTTGTAAAAATGTAAATATTTCATTTGTATTTAAATTTGTAAGTCAATAAAAATGTTACATGTGTTTTAAAGGATTTGGTTTGAGATTTTTTTTTTTTTTGAGAAATATCATTGGTCCCCCTACCCTTGAAACATAAGATTCTCTGTTGCAATCTTAAAAGATCAATATATTCAAGTGTCTTTATTTGACACCAGCTGGTCATACTGTCATGTCTAGTTATTTCAGTGTCAGTATTGCTAACAAGGTGGCTGGCTTGTTTGCTTGTAGATCAAGCCCCTTGCTAAAAGTCTAACCATTATTTGCTGCTGAAGAGCTTCCACAAGTGCCTGCATTGACATAAATATTTTAAACATGAACATTTTCAATTACTGAAAATATTTCCTCCTGCACTTGAATCTTCAGAGCAGCCCAGTTATCTCACATTCACCCACATAATATTGAGAGAACTGGAAAGCATGTTTCATTACTGGTGAAGGAGTGCAAAGTGTGATGTTCTTATACAGATTCAGTTGAACCAATGTTCTCTACTCCTTTGTTTTAAAACTTATTTTTTTGTCTTGATAGATGACATCCAGAATGACTCATGAGGCAAGGGTACAACAGTGCATGTAATAGTCACGTGAGCAACAGAACTTCAATTCTGAACAGGTGTCATTCTATCACTAGTGATGTGAGTACAGGAGGGCTATATTTTATCTAATGCAATAAGAGGCATGTGCAAGGAAAGGGAAGGAATGGTCGTTGTGTTAATGTCTCACCACTAGGTGGTAGCAGTGACTTTTTGATGTGTAATGTAACAGGCGTTTGAATGAAATAGAACTACAGCGGTATGCAATGCAGTGTTGTGTTTGATGAGGGTTCTTCTGAGGACATGCTGTATTTATCAATCCATTTATCTCAATATTCCCCACCATTAGCCACATCCATTGTGATTGTGACTGCCAAAATATATATTGTTTAACTGGGTAGAACACTTTTTTCAGAATTAGCAGAAAAACACACACACACAATCAAATAGTAAGATGGTACAGTAAGACAATGGAAAAACAGCTGGGATACATGTATTCCTGCTTATGTTCCTGCCTTTTGTTCCTGGTCCTTTAGCCCAAATTTAGTTAATAGGCCTAAGCCATCGGGCCTGGTTCCTCCTCTAAGATAAGAGGCCACAGATAAGAGGCTATTGCTTGGTTTTGAAGCCTTCTGTGCTTCTCACATAGGTGTGAAGAACTCTGTCAGTATGGGGCTTTGGCTGCAGAGACACAACAAAACATATCACTTTCAAATCTTGAAAGTCAAGATCTTTCACTGTATAAGTTTCCCCTTCAGGTGTTAATTAAGATGAAGCCACAAGGTCCCTGTATTAAACCAGTACCAAATGGGAGAGGCTACACTATAGCAAAGCACATACAGTTCTTTTCAAAATATAGGCATATCGTAAGTATATCCTCAACAGGAGTTCAGTGTAATTAGGCTAATGCTTCTTATGCGCATCACCTAATTTCCATTCTCCTCAGCTGTTCAGGCATAGCACAGATGGACCCGGGGCCTGGCACCATTCTGCTCTTTGTGGGCAGTGCTGCTGGACACTTCACTTACATGGTGTGTGGATCCAAACTTTTTCCAATGACTCCAGCTGCCCGCCGGAGCATGCTTTCATGATAGAACGCTCTAGAATTCAGTCTTTGCAAGTTATGTGACAAATGGAACGCATTTTCCGGTGTTGTTTTCCTGTCTTTTTCCTATATAATAATCCGTGAATACCGTGAATACAAACAGCTGTTATTCCTAAACTGTAATTGTGCGTTTTTTTAATGATATTTAAATATGTAGCCAAACTGACATGAAGGAGTCGTAGTGGTATGAGTGTTGTCCGTCCGTCTGCTGCTGATTAATGGGAAAACAGAGTGAGTGCCAGAGGACCTGCATCTTCGCGCGGCATCTTTGTTTCCCACAATTCACCGCGTAGGAATCCCGACACCAACGGTAAAAGATAATTCTTATTTCGGTTACATTGGAGCCCTGTTTTGTGGTCTGCATGGTTTGATAAAATTCAGCCCTCCTGCACCTGTGTGAAAAGTTTAAAAACATTCTGTTGTCTCGTGTTTTTCTATCATCAGAAACTGGAGCAAGTTAAAATGAGATCTTTTCCTATTCTATACAACTTGTTTCTATGCTGGCGCCCTCTAGTGATGATAGTCAAAAAGACACAATGCTTGATTTTAAGATTTATCCTGGTTGCAGATGAAGATCAGTGTGAAAGAGGGAAAATTGAAATAACAGAGTTCACTTCAATATACTTGTAGACATACAGACAGCTGAGCTAAATGCTATGGGCCACTTACACCTAGGACTTCCATGTTCACAGTTGCTTCCAGCCAATAATGTTCCTTAAGTAGCTCATCTATGCAAACATATCCCAGTGTCTTATATATACAGCTTAGTGCCTTACATGCCAGAGAGCTGGATCTTCTATCATTTTGATACAGGAAATCAATTGGAAGCATTCTATCCTTCGAGGATATTTTGAATGAAACAGATTACTTGTTTCTGAGATAATAACAATAATAACGGATTACATTTATATAGCAACTTTCAAGGTTGTCAAAGTGTCTTACAGTGAAGGGGAATACTCACCTCAACCACCACTAAAGTACAGCGCCCACCTGGGTGATGAATGGCAGACATTTTGCGCCAGACTGCTCACCCCACATCAGCTGAGGTGGAGAGGGAGGGAATTAGATGCTGGCTGCAATATCCTCACGGTAAGATTGCAGAAACCAGTCCAGGGAGAACGGGGAATATTAAGGACTGTGTTCATGCTCTTCTACAATGTGACTTGTCGCTCCCAGGCCCTTGTGCTCCTCACAGCCTCGCTCCCGGGCTGTGACTCTGTGGCATCGGTCAATGTCTTTCTCTCTCCGCTGCCTCCCACACAGAGCCCTCCTCTCCACATGCTCACTCTCTGTGCAGCCCTGACACTGTTCCCAACAGCAACAGCCAGGATCATCTTACCCTTCCCCCTGTTAGGACCATGTTCCTGTGATGATGGATTCCTAACCGTTTTGTGTAAAAAGATGGATACTGATCTGGGATCAGCGCATGTGAGGAACTATCTACATCAGACCCTGTCCATATCCATGATTGTGTGTAGGAATTCCAGGTTAGGGAGCAGGGCACAAGTGAACTTCACACCGTTCAACATGAAGAGAAAGTTCTCGTCTCACCTACTGCAACCCATTGGCTGGAGACAGAGGCAGGTTCACTGCTGAGGTCTGCTTGATGTTCAGGGGTAGTGGAGAGACAACGCCAGTATGAAATGATCTTCCCAATAATGGCAGTGAAGTGAATGAGTCATGTGCCGCTGCTCAGGCATTGTTGGACAGGGAGCAAGAGGCCGAAATGCTATCTACGTGAATGCTTCTCTTGTATTCGTGTGTAGACTAGCCACATTTTAATGAGTAACTCTGACTGACCTTTAGCACTGGCCTAATCTAATTGTGCTGCATGCTGTATGTGCCTTTGCTTAAACATTTTAGCTTGAAAACAGTGTTTTGCTCCTGAGGTGAAAAACAAAAGAAAGGAGTGGCTATCTTTGCATGAATTTGCAATGGGCTGCCTTTTGTGATGAAGTCTGACATTAAAGAATATCATAACTACTGTTTTGTGTGTTGAACTGATTATACCAATTCTTTTGATATCTATTATGCCAATCCAGTATTAGAACATCAGCTGTTTCTTATTCATTTCTACAAACATTAGCCAATGATCATTCAGATCGATAATCTGATGTCCACATTAGTGCATGCCTTCAGTTGTACACATTAATGTTTCATCTAAAGAACCCATGAGGTGGTTAATGTATAGTACAATGATTATAATAATAATATTGACTCTGGATAAATACATCCGGCTAAGCCTGTTGTTGTGTTAGTGCCTGCCAGTTCTCTGCTGTCACAGTGACAGTGCAGGCACACAAAGGGTCCCCTGCTGCCAGCGCCGCCGAGGGGAAGAGAGCTCGGAGTCACGTGAGGACAAACTGCTCAGACATGGCCGTCTTTCCACATTCCAGCCAGAGGGGGCAGCAGTAAGTCACCGTGGGTGTTACATAAGCATGTGTGGCTGGCTGCATGAAGTCTGCTTGAAAGGGGTGTGTGTGTGTGTGTGTGTGTGTGTGTGTGTGTGTGCGTGTGTGTGTGTGTGTGTGTGTGTGTGGGGGGGGGGATGGCGGAGATCAGCTGCAGGCAGGGCTTGTGGCGAGGGAGAGTGGGTGTGACTCAGCTTCCTTATCAGGAGGAGAAAAACAGGATCATTCAGATATCCGCTGCACAAAGCGAACCTGACAGAAATAAAGGGAGAGAGAAAGGGGGAGGCAGTGTGTAAAACAGCTCCAAGCGCTCTCTCTACTGTGCCACAACCGCACAACAAGGGTGTCCTCTTACTTTTTTTTTCTGCACAGTGGTTTAGATAGTTTTGGCTGTTCCACAATGCAAGCAGAATCTCTTTTCTTGTGCTCTTTTCACCAGAGTGTGCATTACATCCCTGTGTTAATGGGATCCATACTGTTGTTATGATGCTGTGTCCACTGTCAGAGTGGGACAGGAGCTGGGTCTTGTAAACCACAGCACTTCCTCAAGAGGTTTCCTGACTTTCTGAAGAAGTTTTTTTTTTCTGTGGGTTAAGCCCCTGCTTTGGTCAGACGTGCATGCATACAGAGGTGCACAGAACACAGGAAGAAGCATGCACTCTCACTCCCAAAAAGTAAGAAAACACACACACACGCACACACACCTGCAGGTAAAAGCTTTCACACACAAAACATGCAAACACATAAGTGTTTAAGTAAGTGGCAAATGTTGTGCAAGCAGTCCTGATGGGAGGTTGTGGACTACTTTTAATTAACTTAGTTTCCTGTCAGTCTCTCTGCCAGGCACACACACAAAGAGGTTGCTTGTTTTGATCATTGCTGTGTAGACCGCGTGCACATTCACTGGCCTTTAAATCATCGGCTTGACTTAGCCTCGGCATCACAAAGCTCCCTATATGAGCCCATCCAGATACGATGAAGATCAGCGAATCTGCTATGCACCACTAACAGACACCACAAGTCAGCCACCAATTAAATGACAGCTGTTGAGACATTGCTGTTGTTGACTGCGGATCAAACCATTTATGAGAGGTTCTATTAGCAATGTTTCATAAGATTTTCTACTGGAAGTAGCGTCTCATGACTATTTGGCAGGTGTCAAAGTTGAGGAAGATGACCATGTCAAATTGCAAAACCTGCCGGTCATCCTCCTGCATTGCTTTGGTATATATGAGGCTGAACAGACACCTATTTCAGAGCCCCGTATAGCATCCAGCCCAGATAAATGGGTTCTTGGGTTACCCATTCCTTGTGTGAATCAGCTTGTTCACAGCTGCTTGTTCATTAGCTAAAAAACCATTATTAGCTAAAGTCACACTCTCAGATTAATTTTAGCAATGGTCTTGTTTATCTGCTGGTGGGAGCCACCGTGATGCTGTAGGCACTTTTCTGAAATAGAAATCGTGATCGTTTCCATTTAGGCTTTCTGCACCACCAATATTTAAAATGCGGAAACAAATGATATTGTTCAGTCTCTGGTATATTACAAAAAATGCACTGTTTAAACACTGCAATCACACAGTTGAACAAAGAATCTTTTACTTTATGAAACACATTTTCAGTGTCTCCCGGTAAAAAGCCTTTCTCCCAGAAGAATCAGGGTTGGCCATGAAGCCTACATTACAGAGTGGATTACATTGCTTAATCCCTATTTACAAACCCCTGCTGCAGTCACTGCCTGAACTTGTTGCATTCAAATCACTTCAAACTCCATGATGTGTGCATCTCAGGACCGTGACTAGAGCTATATAAACAATCAGTTTCAGCCATGTCAGAGCACAGAAACAGGTCCACACACTGAAGATTACATTACATTATTGGCATTTAGCAGACGCTCTTATCCAGAGCAAATGACATTGGTTAGTTTTTTACAATGTTATCCATATTAAACAGCTGGATATTTACTGAAGTAATTGTGGGTTAAGTACCTTGTCCAGGGGTACAGCAGCAGTGGCCCAGCAGGGAATTGAGCTGGCAGCCTTTTGGCTACAAGTCCTGCTCCTTAACCACTACGCCACACTGCCACCCCTAGAAGATCCCTACAAGAAAGACATACTGTGCTTTTTATGAAACCAACCCCCTCCAGGATCCAGCCCCACTGAGCAGCACAGTCCTGCAGCTCTCGCAGGCAGGCATGGAGCAGGTTCACAGCCAGCCACCATTCAAAACGAGGGGGAATCTCTCACCAGCCTGCGAGGAGCCAGGCCACGATAGCCCTCTCCCCGTTCCAACTGTGCACCCACACCGCGGTCCAAAACCGTCCCCGGGCCATCCCGACCGCGTCTGCCCTGGCGCCGAAAATAGACGGCGGGTGAGTCATGGGCGTAAAACAGAAGCAACCACAGACCAAGGGGGACAGCATGGTGTAGGAAAAAGATCAACCTTTCCATGACATTTTTTGTCTTGGGATCATGAGGAGAGAATGATTGTGATTACGTTGTATTCCATATTGAGGTCAATAATATTTAGTATCAACATTCACATCCAAAAAATCAAAGTAACAATGACACAAACACCAGAGACATTTTTTTACAGTTTATTGTATAATATAAAACTACAAAAGTAAGACTGTTTCAAATTCATATACACCTGTCCACGGTCATTATATACTACAGCCCATAACTTGATGCAAATACAGTAATCCGTTTTGATGTTTTTTTTCTTTCACTGAATATGAATATGTTGGTAATATTGCATAGAAAAAGGCACAGCTCCAAGGTCTGTGAAAAATATAGCCGTCTTTTTAAAAAGAACAGCCCGCCCTGCCCCCCCCCCCCCCCCAATTCATACACAAAGTATCTCCATAGGCCCACTCCCACACTGCCCCGCTTACTGCATATTTGTCACTTAATGCTGACTAAACCACCAACTGGAAACAGCAACAAATTCAAAATGAAAAATAACAAAAGAAAGAAAAAAAAAAACTGCTGTACCATTCAGGTCTTCCTTCTTTTACACATACAGTTTGGCATTGGTGGTTGACAACGTAGGTCAGCTTTGGATTTCCAAACGTCTCAAGTTTGTGTGAACAAAGTTGTATTTGTATTGCTGCACCAGTCTTTCCCCCACGCACACAAAGCAACACAGACAGATGCACCATCACCATCCCAATCAGATTTAGAGAGTGTTAACCATGAACTGGTACAGATACCACACCAATTCAATAATGAATAAACAAAAAAAAAAGATACTATCATAAACATGGCTTTCACCCCATTTCCAGAAATAATATACATTCCTAAAAGAAGAGTACATTCCTACCATACATTCTGTACACAATTACAATCCAGATGTTAGCTTCACATCAAAATAAATATATTTACACGGGAAATGAAGAATAAATAACTTAAACAGAACAATCACTTCAAACCAAATATTTTAAAACCATTATTATTAATTATAATTATGAATTAATAGTATTGTCCACTCAGCACTCTCCTTGTCACCATTTAAACTGTAAAGACAACCTCACACTCAACCATACATGCCATTTCCCCACTAGCCTGTCTCCTATAGCATATTCCATCTATCAGAGCCAGAAATGACTGCACTAGGAATACAAGTTGTCAAGACTATAAATTGCCAGCCACTGTGTAGAGTGTCCTTCCTTCCTCCGACTGCAGTGATTTTAAGACAGAAAACAAGTTTGTATTTATAGCAATATGTAAATGTCTCACCATCCCACTTCTCGGTTTACCCAAACAGGTGGTGTTCAGTTCTGTGGAACTTGTATCTGTTCTTATCTGTGGTCCCTATGTCTGAAATAGCCGGACAGCGACTTTTTTGCAGGTTCAGACTGAAGTTGAATAATACTTCTCTTGTGGGTTCCATTAGCTCGTTAACTCAAAATGTGTCTTTTTATAACTGTAATCTGTTTCTCAGGACTAACACAAACACATTTCGGTCTAAAGGAAATTTAGGTCTCCTCAAATAAGTGTTTCCAAATCTTGCTGTGGTGAAATAAGCCAATGAAGCAGGAAACAACTACACAGATTTGCGGCTTAACAAGAACAAATGAAGTTATCAGCCCAGACATCTAACTGACACATCATGCCACTTTGCGTGCTACAAGTGACTTGTCACCAGAGCTGTAAGTCATCGGTGTGACACCCCTTCATCCATAAGCAGACACAATAATCAGGCTTTTGTGCTGGTAGCAGGGGGGAACACAGGAAATACAAAAATCAAACTTCACTTCTCCAACTCAGGCACCACCTTCAAACCTCCTTCATGGATCTTCCCATTAGCCTGTTCACAAAGCGCCCCCCCCCCCCCCCAAAAAAAAAAAGTTGTTTCCCTACAGAATCCCACCTTCACAGTCTGAAATGGCTGCACCAGGAATGCAAGTTGTCAGAACAGTGAATGATCTGTGTCAAGGGGGTTCCTCTCTACCCCCCCGACTCCATTAAAGTGCTGGTTTGTCACTGCCTCACAGAAGACGCAACCCGACCCAGCAGTGACAGGGAGAGAATGCTGTGCTTCAACACTGCTGAGTGCCACACTGTAAACCGTTTCAACAAAACTGGAATAAATTAATACAATTACTCATACCAACCTCATATTTTTTTTTCCTCCCACAATGACAGGCTGTATGTAGTCCTGCACACAGGATACACTTTAACGTACCGTTAAAAAAAAAAAAGAAGCAACATGTGCCATATAAACGCAATATTTGGCAACAGGCGTGATGATGAGTTGCAAATGGTTACCGTAGCATACAAGTGTACAACGTAATCACTTCAAACACATGGAAATGCCGTTTGGCGTAGTTGGTGGTGAGAAAGTGAGGAGGCTTGCAGATTGACCTGTCTGCAGGACAGCATGCATAGAGAGCCTCGGCAGCATTCCTGACCGAGCGCTCTGAAATAAAGGGCCAGTTGCATCTCTTGAAAGCAGAGTCCCAGACCAGAGTGAATGTTTGTTCGACACAGCTTTAGCGTTAGCGAAATCTCAAGCAAAATGGGTCTGTTGCGAAGTTAGTCAAGAAAAGTTATATTTAAATAATTAAAAATGTGCCTATTTTTTCTTATTCAAATCATTTTTATTCTAACGTTGTGATGGGCATTCTGAGCTTCTGAGGGTCAGAGAGGAGACTTTGACTCATTTAACACCTTAACCAGCATTTGTGACATCAATAATGGTTATACTTTCTAACTAAAATGTCAATTAAAAAGAGCCAATTAAACTTATTACTTATGCATGTATGTATTAAAAAAATAATACTAATCCACTGGCTCAAAGGGCCTCGTGAGGAGCCCTTTACCCATCAGCCCTGTCATTCTGGGTGACATACTTATTGCCCACTGGAGGCAGTGTCTTTTTGGTTTGGTAAATCTGAATGAGCTTCCTCCATGACTGAACTCATGCAGTTTTTCCACCCAGTGAAGCTTCAGCAGTTCACTGCTCTTGGACACACTCTACTGTGACTGTATTTCACACAACGTGGTATAAAAAGTCCTTCCTGTACATTTTGGATAACCTAGGAGTTCTGAGAAACAGTCATATCAAAATATGTGCCATTTATCCATTTTAGAAAACAACATTATCCATTAGGAGAATCGGTATAAAAATACAAATCGCCACGGGCAGCACTTTGAAACTGCCGAGTCACGCGTTCGGACGACAGCACCAGTCTTCAGACTGATTAATCAGAGCAACAGCAAAAAAAGACAAAATAACACTTTTTCCAACATTTCTGACAATGAGAATAAAACTAAATACAGAAAGACACATGCAACCTAATGTTCCTCTGTATAATATTTGTGCTTCAAAAAAGTTCATTCTCACACCAGAAGGAAGAGAGGTGCAAGAGTCCATGGGGTGTTATCAAGTGTTCTACAGGTAATCACATCTTTTTCTATGATTAGGACAAAAAGATGATAAAAATGACCAAAAAGGAGCAGAATTTGGAAAGTGGTCGTTGACAAATGAAGGCACTCAAATTCGCTAGAAGCTGTGTGTTTCTTTTTCTTTTTGGAAAGCCGAGCACGATGCATGCACAGTGTTGTGAAGTAGTATTAGGTGTCATCACGACTGATCATTACAACTTTCAGTCTAATAAAACTTATGCTTTTTTTAAAAAAAAAATAATAATAATAAAATAAAATAAAAGTATCAATTTATTTGCCCTAAAGATTTCTTTGAATTCTTCCAGCTGAAGTCTCGGAATCAAGAGCCAACCAGAACCTCCATGATGTGGTCCAGTTCTGTGAGGTCCATTTTAAAAGGCTGGTTCGGGGTGACAGACGGGGGACTGCCGCCGTAGGGGGAAAGAGTCTTGAGGAGATCGTCCGCCGTCACCACGGGCGCCATTTTTGAGGCGCTCGTCCCTGACGCAGAGGTGCAGGGGTCAAAGTCATACATGGAGGTGTCTATGTCCGCAAACAGGATGTCGTCCAGGGCCAGGTCTGTGAGGAACCCTGCGGAGCACGAGGAGCTCATGTCCAGGCTGCTGGGGGGCAGGGAGTCCATCAGTCTCGACTCGGCCGCGGCAGCAACACCCACCCGGCTCTCCAGTTGTGAGACCAGGCCCTCAAATTTCTGGCTGCAGGCCCTGCTGCAGTCTTTTGCGTCCGCGCCCACCGACGGCGAGTGGGGGAGGGCCGGCAGGTGCGGGGCCGGCACAGCAGAGGAGGAGGTAGTAGTCGTCGTGGTAGTCGGACAGAGCTCCTCGATCTCGTCCAGGGCCGAGGAGAAGCTGTCTTTCGCCACCAGCGGGGGCGGCCTGGGCAGGCCGTGATAGTGCTGGGCGGCGTGTGGGGACGGCAAAGTGCAAAACGAGGAGGCGTCGTCCTCCAGCAGGGAGGCGGGGGTGAGGCAGGAGTCCGGGGGTGCGGGGTCGGAGAGGGCGGACGGGGGTGGGGCCGGGGGGGGCTGCGGGGGAGGCGCGGCCGCCACGGACAGCATGCCGAAGGCGGGCTGGGCCTCCCGGAAGCCCTCGTCGACGGGGTCGTCGGGCGGGGCGGAGGGGGGGAAGAAGAGCGGCCGCAGGCTGCCCTCCTGCGTGAGCTCCTCCTGGATGCGGCGCAGCACGTTGTTGATGAGCACGCGCCTCTCCAGGCTGGGCTCCGTCGGCGCGCGCTGGTTGTACAGCTTCATCAGCGAGATGTTGAAGATGGTCTGCCTCTGCAGGGTGTAGGACACCTTGGACGGCGCGTCCGCCGCCCCGCCCAACGCCAGCGCTTTGCCTTCCAGCCCGTCTTCATCCTCGTCCAGTTTCCGCTTTGCTCCTTTACCCAACATATATCTGCAGGAGGGGGAGGGACAACATGCGTTAGCAACGCTGCAGTATGGGGGCAGCCCAAACCCAACCTGGTTCTGCTACACGTCTGATGACTGACGCTAGAAAACAGATCACTGACAAAAACCGGAACACAGTGAAACCTGGACATGAAAAACAAGGAAACTGTAACATTTCTGTCTGGGACTTTAAATGTCAAACAGAACAGGACCTTGCATATTGATGCGTTCTAACAAACAGCTCGCAATAAACAGGAAATGGCATTCACATTTGGTCTGTAAAACACGGGGTCACCTACAGACAGGATTTCACTGTAGCCAGCCAGCGTGCCTACATTCTCGAAAGATGTGGGACCGTCGGAACATGTGCAAGGATGACACATACACAGTCCGCACACTCACTCGGTCCCTATAACAGGGCCTACGTGACAGGAGGGGCCTTCCAACGCAAACCCAGGCTGCCTACAGTTGCCACAGCAACCAGCGTCAGCCTGGCTGACGTTTTGTCACGGGGTGATTGACAGAGCGTTCACTGATCAAGAGACGATTCCTGAGGATCTGCAGCCTCTGTGAGTCACTGTCTCTTTCTCTGTCAGCCGCTGTCACACACAACCACAACCAGTGAAACCAAACAGAGAAAAGAACTCAGCAGTCACGTGACTTCCAGGACACCTTGTGGCTCACGTTTACCCTTCTTGTTATTTCTTTCGAGTTTCACTAAAAAACTCGCTGGCAAGTGCCTGAGAATGTGATACAGTGAATGTCACCCTAAACTTTGGGTCATGGGTCGGAGACAAAAATTTAAATTATGTGTTACAGACTAGTCTCTCAACAACAACATTAAAAAAAAAAAAACACTGCCAATGAAAAGAACAACAGCTCCTTTCTCTGGAACAGAAAGAATAACACGCTTCTTCCTTGGAGTCTCCCTGCAAGCATTCCCTATTAACAGCAGCCCCGTAGCACTGGTGGCACCGCAGTGTGTATGAGCCTAATCCAGACTGACAGCCTCGCGCACACGCTCCCCCCCCACCCCCGCACAACCGCGCCTGCGCTGCCCCTGCTCCTCCAGGCAGCCCACTTTCTCAGGAAGTACAAATGGCGAGGCCAGTCACCTCACCGCCCGTTACCATGACAAACACAGTCAGCTGGGAATCCGCCCAGAGACAACAAGGGGGGGGGGGGGGGGGGGGCGCTTTAAAGGACTGAAAAAAAAAAAAAGTGTTCCTAGTCCTACTCTTTGTGTTCAGCTGCAGCTGGTACGATAGGCAAATCATGCAGAGAGGAGAAAACAACCTAGGAGCATTAGAAACACGGGACGAAATCTTCGTGTGCAACACAGGGGCCCGGTTTGCATCGCGCCCATTCGCAGTGGCCCGGGGGCCCGGGTGCACGGGAAGCCTGCGCACGCTCCAGCCACATAGGGAAGGTTTCGGGGGGAGCGAGGCGGCAGCCGAACGAGTCCCAGTGACTCTCAACAGGGACCTGCATGAGGAAGTCAAATGCCACTGCAGCCCCACCCTCGCATTCCTGGTGCTTGTGGCTCCTCTCCTCAGTTTGGCTCGGACGCCTCACACAGGCAGGGCCCGATCGGGCTCTGACCGGCCGCCAGGGCCGGGCCAGCTGGGCGGCAGCTGGGAGAGGGGGCGACACTCTGCGGCCCTGCTGACACCTGGTGTCACTGCGCAGCAACAGGGTGCTGGACGCTCCCTGCGTACAAAGGCGGGGGAGGGTAAATCTTGTGAGTGCACTGCTACTACAGAGGACCTCCGGTCAGACACCTCATCGGGAACAGACACAATCACTCTCACTCTTAACTCACAAAGGTGGCAAACACACATCCTGAAGCGCCAGACTGAAGATCACTGTGCCTGGGGCTATATGCCTGAAGTACCCATTGTGTCAGAATAGGGAAGGTAAAGGGCACTTCAGAGAAGCTTTCTCCATTACATCTGTGGGACTTTCCAAAAAAATGAACATCAAAACCTTTTTTTTTCCTTCTTAAATTGGCACAACTGCTTTGAAGAGCTTTATAAAACACTTGGCAAACCCCCATTTTAGACCGCAGTGTAAAAGCACAGCTAAGCTACTCGTTTCCTGGATACAACTCCTGCCAACTGCTAACTGAAACACAGCACTTGGTAACTGCAGAACTAAGGTGAAGTTAAAAAAAAAAAAAAACATCAGCTGCACAACTGGCAAAAACACAAACTTCTCCACCCTGTGAATTTCATCAAAGCTCTCAATAAGGACTTTTTCCACCATCTGAACCCGAGACAAGTAACTGGAGATGCAAACTTTTTTGCATCTAGTAATTTGGCAGACACTCTTACCCAGTGCAAATTACAAAACAATGAATCTGATGCAACCAAAAAGGTTCCTGTTAGTGTTTCCATTACATATCCCTTTAAAGTACCATTCCAGGCTGCCTCTGCCTGGCCTCAACAATCAGCAAAGACTGAGAGGTATCGAATTTCCTTAACAAGATGGTGGACAATCTCCACAGGTACAGAAAGTAGAAGACTTATTCCTGGAGAAAAGCCTGTGCTTTTAAGCTGGAAACTGTATGAAATATTTATCTTCAATGTGGTGTGAGACTAGCTAGCCAAAACACGTTTGAAATCTGCCTTCAGAAGGTCTGACACCTTGTCAAAGAAACTCTCACCTGTTTGGCTGTGCCCAGCGGCAAACATGACAACTCATGGCTCCTACATCCCCTTAGCTACCTTCAACTTTGGCATAGGACTGAAGTAGCATGGCAATGTGTGCAGTTCTAGTTCTGCTAGAGAAAAGAACATAGAAACGCATGAGGAACCATACTCGGGTTCCTGGTTCCAGTAGCAGCACCATGAATAATTCTTCTGACAACAAAACATGGCTTTACATAAAAACCACTCAAAAACAGACTATAGATTATACAGGTACAGAGACACTGAAATGTGTAGACAGGTAGACAAAACACAGTGGTATGGAAGCTGGAGCTTTGAGTGATACTATGATCCTGTAACTGGATATCTGCATCTACATACCTCCCATCCCCCTCATCTCTGCACTGTGCTATTTCAGGTCCTGAGGGGGCACGCACACACACACACTCACACAAACACACGTTTCGATGCCACAGAGTTCATCGGCGGTTCTGCACCCTCCAACACACGTGCAAAAAAGACAGCCCTACACCCCTCCCCGTCCATTTTCATACAAACTCTTCAATAATAAAAAAAAAAGAACTGCTGTCTCTTCTTACAGTATCCTTTTAGACACACAATCATCCTCTCAGACATGATTCTACACTAACTCCACAGGCCTTTCCATACCAATCAAAGAAAAAAAGGAAGAGTGTGACCTGTACACGGCCTTCAGAGGGACACATTGTCTTCACTGACCAAAAAGACAAGACACATGACGGCAAGATTCTACAGCTGTCAGAGATGGAAAAGCGTAAGCACATACCACCATTTTTCCATCCACTCGCTGAAAGGACAGGATTGACAGATGACAGTTACACTGCCCTCCTATTCATCATTCTGTAATGTTCAGTAATGTTTCATCTTTTAGTGTCACAGACTTCAAAGACGTACAAAGGTGATTAATCGCCTTTATTGAACTGCAGAGTTTCAGCATGGTGAACTGCCAGAAAATGCTTCAGACAGTAACCAACAAGTGCCAACATAAGGCAGCAGCTGCACCAGACCAGCCCGATGCTCTTCAAACATTCCAATACATCATCAGACGTATTGCTGGTCTGTGAGAGCTGTTCAATGACACCTTCACACAGAGCTTGTGAAGTGGAGAACTGACACTGCTATAATAACCATGAAGTTTAAGACAGTGTATACTTACTGGGCTCGCACAGGAACACACAAACAAGCCTAATGCCCAAAAACCAATTTTGCTTATTAACTCAACCCATGTGCTTTGTATACACTATCAGTGATTCATGAGGTTTTTAATCCCATGTGTCTCCTTGGATATGAAACAAAGAAATATCACTTCACTTATTTTCTTTTTTTTCCTGGTACAAATTACTGAGAGTAAGTCTGATTATTCCCACAGCTAGTGGTTTGGAGCCAACCTGGTGAACTATTTTATTGGTCTTTCCTTTAGAGAAAATAATAATAAAAGAATCTAGCCTTTATTGTAGCCCAGTACAAACGATGAGGAAATAAAGGTGAACTTCGGTCACTCAGGGTTTTTGGGAGTTCTGGAAACGAGGGCTTTGCTGGCAAAAGAAAAACACTGTGCTCACCTAACAGGCTTCCTGAGCGAACACTTTACACCAGGTGGGCAGTGCCAGAGCTGAGCCAACACCAGAGGCCTTCACTACAAAGACTGAGTAATTACAAACAGGAAGGTTATTCATGAGCAAAAGCCTGGCATGAGCCTAGTGCGCCAAAGCTTTTTGATTCTACAATAAACAGGGCAACTTTCTGAGGCAGTATCAAACTACATTAAACAGCTGTATTTGTTTAGAATCATGTCTCAAGCAGAAGGAGAGAAGGCAGCATGGCTATGATTATTGCGAAGTCCAGTCCCATTTAAACTCGCGAGTCAGCGAAAAGCACCAGGGAAAAAAAAAAAAAAAAAAACACACACACCAGAAACGCACCTCCTGTATCATTATTCAGCCATACACATCCCCAAACCAAGAACTGAAATCAACACTAAAATGGGATGAAACTTTGTAAAATGGTGGCCCTGTAGCCCTGTTGCTGATGGCACTGGCAAAGAGAGGGGACAGGTCTACAGGAACCCAAATCTGGGTACAGGCAGGCTGCTGCATGCTCAGAGCCATCTCTACTCGCTCCCAACAGCTGCACTGCTGGCTGCCAGCAGTGGAGGAGCCAGGCTGCTTTGGGTCTGTCTGACTGGGTACGCGCATGCTGTGTGTATTCATTTATAGGCAACATTACACCCAATCCTAAACACAATATGTCTGGGACCAGAACCATCATCATTTTCAGGCATACTAGTCAAACAAAACCAGAAAGATCTTAATCTGTCAAGTGAATGCGAGCAGGGTCCATCAATATCATTAATGTAATACAACTGTACAATGCACCAGAAGCTTTACAGCATCTTGCATCTCTGATAGGAGAACCCTAATAAATTACATATTGAGATGCACATTTAGCTTTCAGGGCAGTGGGGCGAAATAACATATAAGGTCCTCCTCCAGGGGACAAAAAGTCAAAACAAGACCAGAAGAGGCACCCATCACACAGGCTGTGACTACTTTTCTGGCGTTCTTGTCACACCCTTCAGTGCGCCAAGCAATAAATGTTTTTACTGTGAGAGCTGTGCAGTCAGTCGGTCAGTCAGACAGGGAGTGAGTGGGGGACGCTGTAGTTTTTCAGGCTGCTTCTTGCAACGACAGCCAGAAGACTGGCGACTGCTCTGTTGAAGGGCCGGCTGGAGTGACATCACGGCACCAAAGATTCTATATAACACCAAGATATCAGGCTCCATATACTTCACACTAATGAGTCTGTCTGTGCCATTCCTGAGTTGAAACTTTCGCAAATGGAAATGCTTCACTTCACAACAAGATAAAGCTGAAACTCCTGAATCAGGGAGGAAATCGCAGTGCATAGTCTCCCTTCTGATTGTCAGTCTCTGATGGAGCCCTCATAGACTCTTCATGTCACACAGAACTCTCACTCGAGAAAAATTTCATTGAAACTCAAACCTCAGGCAACAATAACACCAATGACAAGAACCCTGACTAAAATTACAGAACATTAACAGAGGACTTCTACAACATGGTTGCTGCAAAATGTGACCAACAGCCGTAGTCCTTACTCCTAGTGTTCACACAACCAAATCCCTGCTAACCTACTGCAGCACATATTACAATGGCAGTTTGACCACTTAAAGGACTGTATACAAACAGGTCTAACTTTATTCAATTCAATTTTATTTGTATAGCACTTTTTACAACACAAGTTGTCACAAAGCAGCTTTACATTGTTCCCAGGCCTATATGACCAACAGGAGAGGGTTAATAATTCTATAATATAATAATACGCAGTATCACTGCTAATACTTAAGTTCCATATTCCTACACATTCCAATAAAATGATCCAATTTGTGATGTGAAACTAATAGCTTGAAACAAAAACTAGAATAAATTGAAAACATCCATCCAAAATGTGTTGGCTGTAAGAACAGCGTGCACATCAGGTGTGAATCACAACAGCACACTGCCCATCCTGCCATACTCATAAGCCTTGGGTACAGACTGGTGGCCACAGATAGTCATACAGGGAAACCACACTTACAAAAGAACTGGCAGGGGGCATGCAACTATGCTCGTATCAAACTCAAAAAAGTAAAAAAATGGCACAGCAGTACATTCAAAATTATAAACAAAATGGGCGGGGGGGGGGGGGGTGTAACAAGTGCTATAGCTAAAAAAAGAAAAATCAACTTTTTTACAAGAGACTGAACAGGCTACAGGCTATGTGTTATGGGCAAAGACACAGAGGTAATCTGCTTTATCCAAAGGGTTGGCAAATCCTGGTGGACCTTGATCCCTCCTGGACATAGGCACCATGTGTCCTTTGGACTCTGAAATCACAGACCAGTGTGTGTGACAGTGAAATCCACTGCCGTGGCACTGCTGTAGTTAAGAGACTTCATGAGTCACACGCTCAACACTCCAGAAATAAAAAGGAGAAGAAAACTATGAGGGGAAAAGAAGAAAACTATGAACAAAATTAGATCTGTGCAGTAGTGTGACCCAGTCTGCAAATGAAAACTGGCATTTTTCACTGGCTTTTAGCCAGTCTGTTACACAACGTGAAAGTAAATTGATGTCTGCATGTATTACATACGATGAATTAATTCTACAGCCGAGAGCAAACTGACTTTGACAGACTATACATACATCTCACCGTTTAAGTCACCAGTGGATTGAATAATGTCATGGGATCATACACACTTTTCCGATCCCGAAAAATCTGTATCTATTGTACTCTCGCAAACACATTCATGCAGGCCTATAGTAGCTAATACCGGTAATGGTGCAGTTCGTGAGGGAGCTTTTCACCCCGCGACCGCCAACCGGAACTGTATTTAAAGAGCAAGGCTCTCTGTACGGTAGTGTGACCTGGCTTGCAGCACTCGAATTTTCCGAATTACCTTCCAATTGGATCGCTCAATGAAACGATCCAGCTACTGGTTGAACAGTGTCTCAACAATCCTCACAGGATGAGTTCATAAACTCCCCTGTAGATTTTGTCAGTATTTGTGCATAACTTTGCCTCAGATAAATTTAGATGCGACTTTTTTCCCAGCAGATACATTTTTCATTCATTTTTGTGATCGCCGAACACGCCAAACTGTAAAAAAACATCTTTGCATATGACTTCCAAAGATAAGAACATTTTAATTGAATCCTGAGGTCAATCTAACGAATATTCTCCTGGACATAAAAGACAACATCAATCACACTAATGACACTTATTATCTGCATTAGCGAGTCAAATTTGATAAACTACAGTATTCATAGTTAATTCAAAATCCACCCCTTAGTCTATCTGAACTAAACCTTGATAAGCACGTTCTAATGCTAATTACTACAACGTAAGTATTCATTCCAGTTTAATTCCCGTTGTGTTAATTTTCTCTATTGTCTGCAAAGCTAGCCCAAGGAGTTTGCTACAGATCTCTTTAAAACAAATTGGACGTATTGCTACCTGAATAGCACTTACCTCGGTTATCGACTGATTCTGCAAAAGAACTACACAGCAGCAACTCAGGACGGCAAATACGATGTATTTGTGACAATGCCAGAAATGGCTAAATGGGTTCATCGACAAATGAACTGCTTGGCGGATGCAGTTCACGCTTTCAAATAAGTCATCTGTAGCAGCTAGCCCTCAAACAGCTAGCTAGCTACGTAACTAGCGAAACCCTCTATCAAGCAAGCTTCAATAGCTAGCGTTATTTCTGAGGGCAAAATTAGCCCCGTTCCCGGGCTAGCTAAACATTAGCGAATGCACCAAATTCGTTGAGTAATCCACAGTGCCACTCGCAAAAATTAGCATGTTTTCGTAGGTGCAGCGCTCAGTTAACACAAGTTCACTCCAAAACTGTGACAACCGTCACCAAAACAGTCTGTATCGACACTGACTTACCAAGACAGCTTCCTCGCTAGCTACGTGCGAACTAAACTTGAGACCGACACAAGCTTGCGAGGAACGTACAAAGACAAAATAATTGAAATTGCACTTTCTGTACATAGCTATAAATGTTGCACAAATGTTGAAAATGCAGCTTTGAATGCCATCGTTTTCTTTTCATTGATACTACCAACGAAAGTTAGTAATAAGGACAAATAAGATGTCAGTCTCAATAATACAAGCAGTAAACTGGTCAGTACACAAGCTGGCCATCTAGCTTGCTAGCTGGCTCGCAAAGCTATCTAGCTAAGTTCAAAGGCTTATAATTCAGGCCATTTCTTTACATTTGACATCTCTGAAAATATGTACTTACCACATCTACTTCAACGTGAGGTTTTAAGTAAAGCATCAGGATCACCGTTTCGTGAACAGAGCTATCTCCAACCCTTAAAAGACGGCATCCAGTAAACTCCTTTGACTACATCGTTCTCAGCACTTCAGCTAATTCTCATCAGACAGCGGCGACAGAATACCCGAAGTCACACTATGGTGTGCAGAAGAGGGCAGACAAATTCTCCACCAGTTACAGAAAAGCCGAGAGACTGTGCTGTCAGCGCCGATCAAGCGGCCCCCGAAAAGGAATGACGTCCAGTGCGACTTCAGCTGTGCAGTGCCCCGACAACACTGTGTCTGGCTTCACCGAGGTCCGCCCCTGATGCGCACGCATACTCACAATCATTCGCCTAGGCTGCGTCCTTTCTCCTCCCCCACCTGGCTCGCTCTCTCTCTCTCTCTCTCTCTCTCTCTCTCTCTCCCCCTCCTCTCTTTTTACGCTTAACAGCTGGGAGAGGGACCGAGCAGTCGCAACAACTACAGCCAGCCTGCTACACATGCCCCTTCTCCATCTGAGTAGCCAATCAGTGAAAGGATTCCTGGCTATCCACTCCCGGTCCACTCATGGCTCATGCATGTGCTTTTATACCATGGGGAAAATGCTGATATTCTTTCGGTGCTGCTGCCGCCGCCAAAGTTACGGTCAGCGCAATAAGAAGGTTTGTGCAAGACTTTCACGGGACGCCGAAATCAGCTGTACAACCTTGCAGAGTGGTTTTAAAAATCGTACAGTCGGTGACACCAAGCAGGCATATCTCCACAACACTCTCGTCCGAGAAAAAACAAGCCCGCTGTGAGAACGAGCAACCGCAAATATTTGAAGCATGCAAGTTATTCAACAACTTGAAAACCGGTCAACAGCTTCACCTACTAAACATTTTTGTGTTTTACATATACAAAAATGAATACTTTAGATATAAGAAATAATTAAATGTGCATTTAATTCACGTACATACAGGAACGTTTACGCACAAAAATATTTCACGTTGTATAAAGATTTTGATTATTGAAGACCAGAGGAACAAGCAAAGCAAACATCATCCACGGAGATGTAAAATGTCAATGCAGTCCTCTGTCGATATGCGTAATACACATGCAACTATCTGCCTCTGACTCCAAAGCAACGGTGTTTTTACCAGTTTATAGTAAAAAGCATGCATGTCCCAAATCAAATAGGGTGTCCTTATAAGCAGTGTTATATACACATTTCAGAATATGTAAAAACTGGTCGAACAGGTATTTTCATGGCACAGAAATTAAATAAACGCTGAGGCATATAAACTTTTCACTTAATAGAAAAAAGGGTTCATTAATCAGTAATGGAAGCATCAACCTCTTCGTGACTGAAACATTTTGGCAAAGCAATACAAACCCATATAAAATGCTCTGCTTACAGAAATAAAATAATTTTGGATTCTTGTAAGGGGAGTTCACTATAGTATAGCTATAGTGTAGCTATTAAAAAATTATGGAGTCAGATCTGGTGCCAATGATAAGGCAGTACTTTAGTAACACCATTAATAACAAACCACCGATTTATTTTGATGAATGTTGGATGTCACTAATACTGAAAGCCATCCAGTCTACCTGGTTAGCTTCTGGAGTGGTTGTTTTTGTCTTGACATTCATTCAGTAGAGGTATGAGCAGAGAACGTGACTGGGATTTGAGGAGAGGGCAGCATGTGTGGGTGTTTATTCTCTCTCTTGACTGCTGTGCTGTCAACAGACTGCTGCCACACCTCTAACAGGATATGTGCCCAGGTGCATTATGGGAAGAGTGCCTGCATGCATCACCTTGCCCATCCACAGACATCTGTTTATGCCAATTGTTAAACCTGGCCTAGGCTGACTGAGACAAGACCTATTACCAGATGGCAAAGCAAAACCAGAATCCTTTCAAATCATGGGAGCTGATTCTGTCCTAATGAATAAATTAAATGCTAAAAATGATATCCCTGCTTTGTTAGTAATCTGATCCATAACCCATGCACACACTTTATGCCTGGTCACCACTCCAAAGAGTGATCTCAGACTCCTGAAAAACAAGAGGAAATAACAACAGCTCAACTTCCATTCAAAGAGGAGGGTATAAAACGCTGCATCAGGTGTGTTTTCCAGTGGAAACAAGACTCCAGGGCTCTAAGCAGCTCAAGCTACATTTACACCAACGTTTTGATTGCGACACAGTTCCCATTTTTAGACTGGATCGAGGTTTCATAAATTTTCTTAGTGTGGACACAAGAAAACATTAGCAGATCAGTTATATTAAATTATGATTTTCTCCTCACATCTGGAATGCTCCACCTTGGTCAAATCAATCTTCTGATGTCATCACACTGTGCTGTGAGAAAGGTGGATAACTCTGGCTGCAGCACGTTTTGGAAGACCAAAAGTCATGAACAATATGAACGATCAGTCTTGGCCCTTCTCCCACATCTATACCTCTCTCTCAGCTGTGCATACATTGATGGCATCCATACTAGCAAAGACTGCAAACATCCCCCTTTCTGTCATTTTCCGTTTACCACGCTTTGGTGAAGACACTCCTTTGCCCAGCTGCAAAGCTCTTCCCCCAACAAAAGCAGATTTTGCACACTAACCCCTGCCATTTTAAATCTGCAGGGTCTCCATTTTATATTCTCTTCCATGTTCACAGCTCTACACAGACAGTTCTCAGTATGAGCATACAGAATCAAATCTGAGGCAGGTTTGAAAATGTGTGTGGGTACATGGACATCAAACTGGATCTGGAAAAGCTGAATTCATCATCATCATCACTGAACCCAAATGTAAACATAACCTCAATGAGTGCCGCTGTGGTGTCTCTCTGGATGAGAAGGAGCTGATTGTGTCATGGTTTTTGCAGACAGCAGTAGGTACGAGCACTGCCACCCTGGTCCCACTCCCCCTTGCCACCTAGCTGACTTATTCCAGAGGAACAAAAGCGGGCAGCTGGAGCCTAGAAAAGCAAAGAGACCAGACTGCTTCCCAGTGCAGCACTGTTCTAACCTGAACAAGTAGCAGCATGCCATGCTAAGAGACAGTGAAACCTAATATCCATGTGGCTGTGCCATTTAACCAGTCAGCACGAGAGGGGCCACTTAAAATCCCCTCCGGCAGGATCTTTAAAACTTTCATCAGGGAACAATGAAAGTTACCACAGAGGTACTGGAAAGGTTGAGATAAAGTTCACAGTGTTATAAATCCAAACTAAACCAAACCTCTGTATCGGCACACGGAAGTGGCTGGATGTGCCACACTGCTTTGTACGCCGTTCGTAATAATGGAAGATGATGACAGAAGGTGTGCAGTCAGGTTTACTGTTGTCTATCTGTCGCCAGCGCGTGAGAAAGACTGGCCGTATGCTCACCTATTTTCAGTCTGGCATGTGCTCAGGCGGCAGAAGGCTCCGACGCCAGCCCTCTCTCATGTTTCACCAGCCAGCAGCAGTGAGCGCAAACAGGTGAGAAATGCAGAGAGCGTGCGACTCCGTCAAAGCCCATAACTCAAACCCAAACAAAGGATTCACAGGCTGTGGGCTGCTTCACTAACACCGGCAGAAAATGACACAATTACGAACGCAGTGTGTGAGCATGAGGCACACAGCTTAGTAAACATGTCCAATATGTCCTGCGTGTGCAATCTCTTTTGTGCACTTTGAGCAGACTGCAGTTTTCTTTGGCAGTTTTATTTCCCCTTTTTGTTGTCTTTAGCAAGCAGCTACTGTACAGGGAGGTGGTTCTAAATAAAGAATTCACGTCAACAACAGGAAATGACTCCCTCGGTAATGAGGACTGAACCAAGTAGCACTGGATCCTGAGCTGAACCCACAACAGCCCTCTGTGCTCCACCCAATGAGTGGCCACAGTCGCCAAGGAGAGGCCCACCACTCAACTCTGCACTTTGCCCACTGGTTACTCTCAACATCTTCCGCCAGACTCACCGTCTCAGCAGAGAGCTCAGGATTTGGTCGATAAAGCACCAGTATGAAAAAAAAGCACAATCAGTTAAGACCTTTATTCTCCAGAATGTACACAGCAATTTCACTGAATTTCAGTGGGAGGCGGAGAGCAGTGGTATGTGAATCCAAAAGTAACCTGCCAATCTTATCTTCTGACTAATTAGCAACTTTGGTGTAGGTGTCCGTGAAGCACACCGAAACGATACCCCACTTTTCATCCCTATTAAAGCTGCACTGTCACGCAGACAAAGAAGCTGCTTGATTATAGTGTGCTTAATTACATGTCCTTTGAGGGCGTGAGCGACACTCAGGCCTGTCATGGCAGCTGAAGCCGGGGCTTTCAACACCCTTCTTCTCCACTCCAGTGAAGCGCCCTGGCATGCCTCGCTCCTTCATTATTTAATTGGGCTCATTAGCCATGCAGCCGCACAGCGGGGACCGCACGCCGGGCCCTCCTCTCGTGTCAAAAAGCATCAGATTATAAAACGTCAGAAGGGGCTGGGTCGGGTGCTCAAGAGTTAAAGACTGAAATTTGATTTCATTTTACCTTTTATTTATTTATTATTTCTGCAGTGATTTAAAAAAAAAAAAATAGGCCACCTGGCAGAGAGTAAGAGAGGCATGATACGATACACCCTTCAGGGATGGGGGCAGCAGCTTCCTCCATCCTCTGCCCTGCCCCCATCACCCCCCCACTTGCACACCTCTCATCCCCCACCCCACATCAGACCACGGCATAGTAACAGACACAGAGACGAGCGTCGCTCCAGCATTAGAGATTTAAAAATGACAAACAACACAATATTGACACAGTAAACCTGAGCCTGCTGCACCAGCTCAAAGCATGACTTCTGCCCTAGAGCTTAAAAGAATCTCTGCTTACTGGAGCTCTGAGCAGGTCGGGGAGGGGGGAGGAACTGCACCAGATCCTCTGCTTAGAGGACCTGCTTTCAACACAGTGGGTGGAATCTCTGCATCCCAGCTCCTCCTGATTCGAGCCCAGCAATACTGCATCCACAGAGAAGGATGGAAATAGTGCAGAGCACACATATACTTAGGAAACTGAAATGGTGTTTTCATTAAATATGGATGTCCTTACATTTATACCTAAGGTGTCACATTTGAGTCTGATACCACATAGATTCTACGTCATGAGAACACACCCCTTCAAAGGGGAGCGCTATTCCAATAATTCATTCGCTAGTACTCGAGGTTAGAAACATAAACAAGCATGCTTTCTTTACCCGCTTTGGCAGGGTTTGCACTTTGCCACCTCTCTTATCTACGGGCACGCTGAAAGGCAAGCAGGTCCGGGTGGTGAAGGCATACAGACAGCAGCACCATCCCTGATTCCCTGCCAAGCCTCTCTTGACATCCTGATATTTACCAGCACATCCTGGCCATCTCACATTCACAGTGCCTGGAAGCTTTCTGCAGTCAGGCAGACAGCCGGCCTGACAGAAACGTGGCAAGGCAAAGAGAGAGGGCACACAGGCAGACACCCCACACAGACCTTACAGAGAGCAAAAAAATAGGCTACAGGTTTAGAAACGCAATCTAGAGGAAGGAGTTGAATGAACACTCTGTGAAGGCGGGATTTTGAAAAACAGGAGGAGAGACAGGCACAGGTTACAAAGACATGCAGTCAGCCAGAAAAAGGCAGAGCCAGGCAGACAGAAAGACAGACAGACAGCAAAGTGAGGTGACAGATACTACAGGCCAGCTGAGACCGACTCAGTTTTTCACAGCAGCTGGAAATAATCCGAAGAGGGGACAGGGCCTAGCAGGGTGGGGCATGGGGTGTGTCTCTTTATTCCTTGGTCCTCAGATTCTCAGAAAAGACACTCAATCTGGACCATGGATCCTTCAGGATTAATATGACAGGGGAAGCTTTAACACAGCTTTAATCTTAATGTTAATGTCACTATTATTACTACAGCACTACACCATGGAAAGTCATGTCAGCCATTGTTTCCATACTGTTGCTCCTGTGGGTTTCGGCTGCAGCAGCGTGTTTGCGAGTTTCTCAAGAGGCCCTCTGGTTCTTACTCTGCTGATTGTTTTACTCCTGTTGTCATGGTTATATTGCGGAACACATGATGACTCGGCACCAAGTCTGGGGATCTCTTACGCCCACACACCCCCAACAGTAAAAAAAAAAAAAAAAAAAAATTCATAACTTGGGTGCTGGACTGTAATCAAGAAAGTAATGTTTGTGGTTTTGGAAGCTGACTCCTCGCGAGACAGCTATCCATCCATCACTGTGTTTTTCTTTTTCATTTCATTTCTCTTGGCACAAGCGTATAAGCAACTTCAAATGCAGTGTATTTACTGAGAACAAATGTCAAAAAATATAAAAATAGAAGG
Source organism: Megalops cyprinoides (assembly GCF_013368585.1). Classification (NCBI taxonomy): domain Eukaryota; kingdom Metazoa; phylum Chordata; class Actinopteri; order Elopiformes; family Megalopidae; genus Megalops; species Megalops cyprinoides. The sequence continues at coordinate 10,223,401 of NC_050597.1, forward strand.
AGAAAAAAGTTGGAGAAAAGAATTAAGGGAAAAGTAAGAGAGGTCTGGTGCAGATGTCCTATTACTTCTATACTGTGCTGAAAAACAAATTCAGGCATCCAATTAGCTGAAACGGCTATTTATTAGTACACTCCACCAGAAAATAATCATTTAATATGTTGTCCCATGCTTTTAAAACAATTGGTACTGTTTTGACTCAAACCCCTTTTTTCATTATATTAGTATCACACAGATCGGGCGCTCAAATAAATGACAGTTTAAAAATAATCTGCTAATTGAAGCACTTTTCAATTCAATCAGATGAAATGGTTTCAGTTTCAGAGATCACAGAACACCATTGACAACATTGACGAAGGGGCAAGACTTCCATCAGAACAGTCGGCGCTTATTTTCTGGGGTCCCCTAAGGCAAATGGAACGCTGCCCCAGCATGGCACCGGCGGGTTTAGGGGGCCCTTGCAACACAGTTATTAATACTTGACTCAGAGGGGTTAGTTTCCTTTGGAGTTGTCCAGATAAAACCCACTGCATATGCCTTTCCTTTGACTTAAGTTACATCTATAAACTTTTGTTTTCTATTGTAATGCCAAAATCCCATCCCAAGCTATCCTCCATTTATGCATCGTTCGATGGGCATTTGTTTTTAACCAGTCCAACATAGATGACTCAAGCAATTGAGAATTTCTGATGGTTCACAGATACTGACAGCCACTCCACCCCTTGTTTTACACAGTGGCTGCATTCTTTTGTCTGGTATTTTGCAAAAAGACATTATTTCACTGTGATTCAGTTGGATCAGGGCTTTTGTCTCAGTTCATTCCAGCACTGATGGGGTCAGGAGGAATCAGAAGTTAAGAAGCTGTAAACAGTGTAACTGCAGAAAGTTAAACCCATGCGGCTAACACCAACTTTTCTCTACACAATGTCTGCGGAAGGTTACGCTGCACAACTCACACGAAAAAGAAACTATGAGAAAATACAGTAAAAGATTAAATATCCTAAAGAAAAAAGACACACAACAAAGATGTGGCTTTCGTAGTATTGATATACTGCCCCGTAAATCTCCACCTCCCAGCTAAAAACTTTCCTTGTCTTTCAAAACTGTGGGCTCTCTGGAATGTCATGTATGCCCATCTACCATTTGTCTTCTGTCTTTTTTTATTTTGGTATTTTGAGGTTACCCTCTCCACTTATTCTGAGTTACTCACACACAGTGATTCTTTGTTTTACCATCAGAAACCACTGGAGAGATGTTGCAGAGAGGGACAATCTGACTCTGACCGAAATGGGTCTGACTTCACCACTCAGATCAATAGCTACTAAAATATACATTATGCGAGAATCATTGATTTCAGCCCCTCCAGTGAATCATTACAAGAGCACAGGATGAGCCCTGTAGCCCCAGTTCAAAACCAGTCATTTGCCGACAATGACCGGGAGCCCATACTGGCAGAACAAATAGGCACAAATTGAGTCATGGGTATGTGTCTATCCCATGTTGGTGTTTGACTCCTGGTGCACTGTGGGACTTGTAGTGTGAAAAATAGGTGTGGTAGGCCCGCGTGTGTATCAGAGGATTGCTTGCACCTTAGCCCCATGCTTCTACATTGAGTTCAGTGGTTGCCGTTGTTGTGGCGACAAAGCTAAATGTATAACTACTGACTAAAACTGGGTGAAAGTTAAATAATATACAATAACTTTGTGATGATGCAGATCATGCTCTAGCGCCTTATTTTAATTTAACAACTCCGTGAATTGAACAGTTCTGCCCGACAAAATGCGTAAAAACATACATTTTGACCTGGGCCTTCTCTCACTGATTTGTCGTATTTTCTTGAATGGTTACTCATTCGACACGACATCCATGGAATAATGACAAACATTTTATTTCTGTCTGTGAGATAAAAGGCCAGCTTTTGTGCCAGTTTTTGTGCATGTAAATGGAAAAGTGCACGTCCACGTGCATTGTGTCAGTTTGTGCAACCTCTCATCTAGAAAGCAGATACCAACATGGCCACCGCTTATACTCTGCACATTCTGTGTAGCTGGGGTGCTGTTCACTTGGTCTGAAACTTCTGCAATGGAAAGCAAGTAACTTACTTGGCATTGTCTGCAGCAGCAGATGGGGTGCAGTTTCTAGCAAAAGACACAAGCCTGAGTGTGTACCCATGATCGACTTTGGTGGGATGATCAAAGTGCCAAACTGCTGAAATGCCCTGATTACCAAACCTGTGTATAATTTATGCAAACATAAATGAGTCTGATTTTGTTTAATGAAACACTTTTGTCATTTAGTGTAGTTGTACAGTTTTATGTGAGTTGAAACAGGAAGATGGCAATGTGTGTAAGTGAAAGGTGGTATTCTCCTGTTGGGGGGTAACCTGTGAAGTAGGGTATGAAAGCCACTCTCTTAATAGAGGGAGAGAGCCGGTACATGAGACTGTTCAGAATCTACATGTGCATCTGCTCAGCTGTGACGTATTTTCTGGCTCACCAGTGTCAGTAAAGTTTGATACTGTGTGTATCATTTTGTATTTTGTATACATTTCCTTTTTTTGAACACTGTTTTTTGTCTGCACTGTGTATATATTCACCTTGGAACCTGCACCTTGTTGTAAATAAACCCCCACCTCACACTGTATTTTGGACTCTTGTATTTCCCTGACACCCTGTCCCCTGGCTGTGTGTATCCCACTGCCTTTTTATTCCAATCCATTTGCAAGAAAAAAAAACAGAATATCGATACTGACATGCCATTAGTTATTGGTCGTAATTTGCAAGGTGCTTTGCCATTCCCATAGCAGTAGAACAGCTCAACCCCCTTCCTTACTGACACACACACTGAAACAGCTCACAATGTATTGATTCTCCTCCACCCTTCCTCCCCTGGCACCCAGCAAGCAGCCCAGGCAATTCCAAGACACATCTGCCAGCACGTTGGCTGCCGATGGGTACAACTGTGTGTGCCTGTCTGTATCTGTGGCTGTGGCGTGAGCACCAAAAGTAGGGGGTGGTGATGGCGAGATCCCCCACATTGTATGCCGTGAGCATCTGCTCTGTGTCTGTGGCTCATGTGGTCGACTGGTGGCCTTGCATAATACCCAGTACCTACTCTCTCTCCCTCTAAGATTCCCAATACTGGCCAGCCTCCCATTCTCTCTCCCTCTCTCTCTCTCTCTCTCCCCCCCTTAACCAGCCAGTCTCTCTCTCTCTCTTTCTCTCCCTCTCTAAAAGGCAGACACCACCCATCATCCCTCTCTATGGCTCACCAGACCTCAGACCTCTCTTTCGGTCCCTCTGTAAGCCGGCACTCATCTCAGACAGTTCCAATGTTATAAACATGCTTTTTAGTCACAATTTCCATCAGTCCCTCTCTCTCTCTCACAGTCATAATCCACACCCCACCCCCCCCTTCCTCCTGTCAGTTAAGTGGAGCGCAGTAAGAACCTCACTGCACGCTATGCCCCAGGACCCCCCCATCCCCACCTTCAGGGCCTCTCCAGCATGGGGGAAGTGAAAGGCTTTCGGCCCCCACAGCTGTTACTGATGCTTTCGTCCCCATCGCTCAGCAACCGAGAACAAAAACACCAGCCACCCCCCTCCCTTGCCCTTGCCCCTACCCCTCTCATACTTATCCCCCTCCCTCTCCCCAGCATCATAGACGAACACCAAGTCCTTTGTCCATTTTTGCGAGAATAACGCATATCCTAAAATAACAGTACATACCATGTGGGTCAAAAAGCAGCAGCAATCTACAAAACATGAAACCTTCACACTGCCTCTGACAAATATAAACAAATGAGCAACACTTACGGTCTCTCTAAATCTGACAGTCCTTTGTGTCTTGTTCTGTCCTTTTTTCAATTACATGACTGTTCATATTTCATAACAAGTGAAAAGGGATGTGTCTGAAGTTTCTGTGATGCTCAGGTAGGAAAATGACGTAAAAGTACAAAAGCACTATGGGTTTATTTTCTAATAAGGGGAAAGCAGAGAGTGAAAAATGATTACAATCTAAAATACCAGCAAACATATTGTAATTAAACCACTGATTATAAGAGAGGCTGCATATCTCCTATATTTTCATAATCACAGAATATGATATATTTGACAGGATGTGCTAACTCTGCTATTCATCAAACCAAACCCACTGTCATTGCAGAGACGGTGTGTGAACCAGCAGGATGAGAGCAGTGTAGTAACTTCAACTCTCCTCCCTACAGAGACACTGGCTGCAGCTGTGGAAGACTAAGCAGTTAGAGTGGCAGCTAAAAGAATGAGCTGGAGGGTGGATCACTGGGCCGACTCGGCACACCTTTGATTTTGGGAAACGTGAGCGGGAGGGAAAGGCATTATGCTTCCACACACACGGCTGAGCTACGCTCGTGTTCGGCACCGCCCCAGACAACGGGAAAAGAAAGGGCGCCGCCAAGTGCGGAGAGCCCCTTCCAGGTGGGTGAGTGGATACCCCTTTACCATGCCAGTCATAACACTGGCAATCAACCCACCAACTGCTCGGGGGGGGGTGGGTGGCCGAGGGGGTCGAAGGGCAGATTTAATGTGGTAGCCTGTGGCCATGCTTTCTTCTACAAATCCAGGCGCTTTGTCCATATCTTGCAAGGATTTCAAACAAGGAGCAAAGAGGGCTACAGGCACAACATACGACAAGGCACATTAAGAGTATAATAACACCATATTTACACATAAGAGTAAACACATTTTATGTGTGAATCTTTTTTCCTGTCATGGTTATGAGCCAATCAAAATCTTTACGATCACCTTATTTTACCTTGTTTAAATGAGAAATTTTAGTCTTTAAGTGGGGACACACATTTTAAAAATATAATAATGACTAGTGAATTACAGTTAAAAAAAAGATGTAATGTCAACATAATCTTCATACGTGTGCACTTCTTTGACCGCAAAAACAGACAGTCATTTTACTAAAATATGACCTGAAAGCCCAGAGTGCAGTAGCAGGTTTATGGGGCCGTCATAATAGACAGCTTTATGATAAGGGTGGAGCACGGTTTACTACACTCCATTGACATAATTAGGGGGTAGGGAGCACGCCAAGTGCTTAAGAATGTGGCCTTTCTTCTGTCTGGCCCGGGCCTGAGAGTGACTCTGTTCAGCACTGCTGGTGCACAATTACACCAGCGGGCACCACCCCAGGAGAGGCTGTCTTGATTTTACCAGGGTGGCCAAAAGCCAATGAATGGGTCCCACATTGTGCACAAACCCCCAGCAGATCAAAGGGTGGCCTATACACACAGAAACTACCTACAGTGCCCTCTTATGTAGAGGAAAGAGAGGATTGAGGGACCTCCATCATCCAGGCCAAACTCTTGCATCCACATACCTCTACTTGCTATGAGACTAAACATCCTATACCGGCTCAGGACTCTAAGAGCAAAACTTTAATCCTTACCATAGCAGATTCCTTCATGGAGCACTCTGATGCCTGTGAGTGTTCTATCAACAATATAAATCATTTACTACACAATTTGGGAAGCTGAATGGTCATGTTGTTTAACATGTAAATGTAAAATGAATAAATTTGATAAAGAAGGCCCCAGGGATCTTGTACAATAAATTTAGTGAAAATCTGCAAGACCATTCATGTATTGCCATGGGGTGTCTAAATTTGGTGGTGAAGCTGTGAAATTCAATTGGCAACGGCGGCTATGTTTTTCAACAGATTTCAAATGTTACCAAATCTGGTACACCGTACAGTTACAGTCTGCTACGTCTGTTCTCCAAAACCCAACAAGACAACAGATTTATGGCAATGTTGTTTCACCATCCAATATTAGTGAGACAATGAAGTGTTCAACTTACAAATGTAGTTGTATATCAACTCCATTAAAGGTTAAGGGAGACGCTATGCTTTCAAGTCATAAGACCAAGAGGCTGCATATATATCACAAACAAGATCGGCCCTAATATAGGTCCCTGGGCAGGGATGTACTGTACAGGGAGTGGGAGCAGTGGAAGACATTAATTCATCCTTTGTGAGGAAAAAATGTCCACCGGAGATTTATGAACTGAACCAACCCAGTACATTTTTACCAAGACCCACCAAGGTTCTGTAATGACTGGCAAGATTGAGAAGAGTGATTAGGAAACAAAACAGACGATTTCACAAGGGGATAAACATCACTTTTAAAATATGTAGGAGCTAACCCAGTGGCAACAGAGCTATTAATGACTGGGAGATGTCGTGTCAGTTCCAGGTACTTCTCTGAGCAGTCTAGTCAGAATAACATCAAAAGAACAAGCTGAAGATATTCATATGCAACAGAGCTTCAGTCAGCTCATTATCATATGCAATGATACAGGGCTCACCATGTTTCCACTTTCTGCGACTCCCTGAGAGCCTATGAGTCAAGGTGATGTGCCTATCTTCTGTTCAGTATTTGGTCTCCTACTGCACCATGGGACTAATAGGGCATACTGTGCAAACCATGTCACAATAGGACAAGCCTAATATACATTCGGCAATTCCAAAGTTAAGGGTAAAAAGAGGGGAAAATGCAAAATAAGTTGTGGGAATAATAATTTACTCAATGCTGAACAAAGCTCAGAAGATACTACTCTTTACAGGTGAGAATTAAGGAGAAGTTGGCTCTTGAATCATTCACAGGTTTATTGTATTTAAGCACAAGGCCTTTCATTCAGCAGTAACGTAAGGGCAGTATCATATTTTGCTGGACGTTCTGATTTTTTCAGGGGATATTTCCTTTGATAGAAAAAGATTTTACCCTGACTGAGGCTACACAGTCAAGGGTTGCATAACAAAGAGTGTCAAAGATGTTACCTAAATCCTCAGCTGAATGGAACTGTAACGTACCTGGCTGAGCCAGTGACAGAGATACATTAGATAACCTATCCACAGTGGAAGATGTAATACTTCAAGAACACACTGAGTGAGACTGCTTTTAACAGGGAAAGGTCAAGAGGTCAAAAATAATACTAAGACAGTTAGACTCGTCTCTGTCCTTCTTTACTAAACTACTTAGAGTGAGACCATAGCTCACAAGATCAAGAGTGTCATCAGGGGAATGAGTAGGCTATGAAACTTGCTGATCAGAACTGAAGCATTAAGGAAGAGTCAAGAAGATAAGACTAGACCAGACCTGCTTGCTAAACTAGATATTTTATATACAGACAGGTTGTCTGTGTAAATGGGTCATGAAAAAGGCCTTCTTTCTGTGTGTTTAGATGACATGTGTGTTGCAGTGAGCCTCAAAAGAGAACAAATATTCTGTAACCAACACAAACACCTTATGAAACTGATGGGTGATGTTAGGTCTCTACATTTCCAGCATCCACCCAACACAATATTTCCCTTCATCTGACCTTGAGACCTAGGGAATTCATGTCCCCGTCCACAAAGATAGTGCAGAAGCAAGACCAACCCCTATGCAATATTCCCCACCCCCAACCTGACACACATTTCTATACACCAAACCCCTCCCTCTCAGTTTCTAATGACCGTGATATACAGCAAGAGGGCAAATACTCAATAAAATTACGAGACGAGAAATGGTTTATTTATAAACATTCAACATTCACCACATCAATTATTTTAAAATCTGTGGGGTTGGGTTTCAATGACATTGTTGCTTTGAAATGCAACCTCCATATCTGCGAATACACACTTCCAAGCCTGAGGTTCACTAGGGTTACTCGGGTACATCAGGCCTCACAGTATTCCATCCACCACTGTAGAGTGGTCCCAGATTTACAACCCTCATTGATATCAACCTCCAAGCAGCTGCTGATTTAAAATACCAGCTGCTCAACACAACATTATCACTGCTGCAAAATGTACTCGATCCTTCCTGCACCCATGTCCCCACCAGGTCAACACACATCACACTGGAGCTGCCAGGGACAAACTCGCTTCCACTGCCTCTGTGTTTCCTCACTTGCCCTGTCTTCTCGACGTCACAGCGGATGTATTCACAGACAGCCAATGACTGCTTCTGTCTGTGCCGAGGCAGCGGGAGCGCGAGGGAGCGGGGCATTCCCGGGATGAGCCGGGGTGAGGCAGGTCTGATGCAACCTGAAGCAAGAGTGTGAGCATCACAGTGCACATTCTCTGCTCTGATTCACATTTCCGGGGTCCTCCAGAGTGCGGCAGCCAGGCCTACAGCTCACTGACATTCTCAATATGGCTCACTGAATGCAGCCTTGAATGCAAAACGACTGCAGAATATGGTGGGGGGGTCACAGCGCTGAGCATCTCTGCCTGCACTGTGTGTGTACGTTTCTGAAGGTGTAGGCTAACACATGTACGTGTGTTTGAGACTGATAATGCAGATGTGTTCTCAGTATGTGTGTGCACGTGTGTATGTATGTGTGTGTGTGCTGTAGGGAAGTTAGGGGTGTTAAGTGGATGAGTGTACATGCTTTTTTTTTCACCCTCACCCACTGAGCCCCTGACTTTCCCTGGATTCCCTGGATCTTAGCCCCCTCTTTTATTTCTCTCAGGGTAGATGTGTTTAAGTATTAATGTGCCAATGCTGTTTGCTGCTGAAGGAAGGGGGGGGGGGGGGCATCTTTGCAGGTGTTCCGCCTCCTCTGGACTGGACACAGCTGAGCGGACACCTGATCCCCAAATTAGCTCCCATTTCATTCAGCTCCACGGGCTGGATCACATGGAGAATGCAAAGAGCCAGCAATGTCACAGCAGTTTCTTACTGGAAACCAGCACAACACCTGCCTCAGTCTGCAAACCAGTCAAATACTCTCCTCAGTCTGGTGGCAACTCAGCTACAACACCAGCTGATGGATCATAGACCCTAATGAAAACTGCAGCTAAGAGTATGTGGATAGGTGAAAACTGGTGCAGCATCAGGGATGCGCCTGCTTGAAGTATATTTAAAGGCTGAAAGCAAGCTGGCAGGCTGAATGTTAGTGGCTGTGTATAATTCTTACACGTTGGGGAGGAAAAAGATCAGGATTGTGCTGGTACTTCATGGTGGCCCTCTGAGTAAAGCACTAGCCTGACAGCTGACATCAGCCAGCTGAATGTTTTAGCCACTATGCTGACAGAGTGGAGCTAACTGGTGTTGAACCTGGAAGGTGGGTAAAAAACACAGCTGCCTGAGCATCGGGTTAGGTGGTTTAAATGGCCAAGCAGATTGAAATGTACTTTCTGTGTCTGATAAAGCAAAGGAGGGCACCTCCCGAAGTCCTAAGTCACAGTTCGGTTTCAGTTTTCAGTGCAGCTTGATCAGGGCGATTGATTGTTAAATGCTGGCATGAGATGGAATTTATTCCATGTCAATGTTTTTAAAATCAGGCCAGGAAGTGAAGCTGTATAATTAACACTCATTCGTCACATGGTGTGAAAGCTGGCTCAGTGACAAATATGTGTATTTGTGTGTTTGGCGTAATCCGTAGAGGAAGTCCATGCTCAGCCCTGGCTTTAAATGGGATATTAAAAGCACGGGCTAGAGTGATAACTCCTATCCACATCTCCATGTATAACAATAATAAAGATATTCATATCACAATAATGCAGATGACTCATCCATGCAGTCAAGGACTCGTGCAGGGCTTCACTCATGGGGAGACACCCAGTCCAAGAGCTACAGCATCCATCTCCTAGAACTCCCTGACCTGAAGATGAAACTAGATGAAATTAATCCAGCCTGTCTTTTTTCTGTTTTCCTATCATTAATTCTAATGATTTTAACTGAGAGCCAGCCAAGCACAACGCTGGCTAGTGCAACTTTGGACCTTCACTAAACAGACTGAAACATACACTAATAGCATTGATGCAAGCTCAATTAAGCCGTTTGTAAATATTATAAGTCAAAAACTGTTTAATACCTGTTTCCCTTTGTACAACCCTGTTTGGAACCACCTACTGAACATTGAGTTTGTCACACCACAACAACCTCTGCAGTCAAGCAGGAGCAATACAGCAAGATGGATGCAATCCACCTATACACCTGCACTGTAGTGTTAAGGTTAACTTGTGGCTCCACTAAAACCACTGTATGACCCTCTTACAAAAAATTACTGTTGATGAATGAATTTGACGTTCCTCTTGTAGTTTGTTTCTTGGCAGTTATCCTCTAAAGTCTTATGTATACTTGCTTCATATGTAGGTCTCAAGATAATCTTTCGGTAATCAGTGCAATGTTAATCATATAATTGTTTCTGCTGCTAACTCATTGGAACAGTACAATTGTTATTCATAATCAAAATAGTTTTGTGGTTATGATTTTAGCTGTGATAGACACATAGTACCAACAAGCAATTTGCTTAGCAGTCACACCAATCCAGAGTACTTACAAAGCTTTCACCTTTATCTATTTGTACAGCAGGATATTCACCAGTGCAGCTCAGGTTAAATATCTCGCTGAAGGTTACAACAGTGATCCTACTGTGTTACAAGCCAGCTCTATAACCAACACGATGTCCTAGTTATGCCAGTTCTATCATATTGAGTGTTAACGATATAGAGCTGTCAAAGCTGGCAGTGAGCGCAAACAGAGACAAGGTCCAAGCATCACTGCATAAAGCAGGAACCAGGCCTTTGCCTTTTAGCACCTGCCAAGACACTATGTTACCCTCCCGTGAGCTTCAGATTCCCACTATTTAAAATAGTTGCTTGACTTGACCATGACAACACTCAGGCTGTAATTAATAGCCCATCATGACCAGCTAAGGCTCTGCCCCCCCCCCCCCCCCCTCCACACACACACACACACAGACACACACCCACACACACCCACACACATACACACACATACACACACATACATACACATACATACACATACATACACATACACACACACACACACAAAAAAAAACACATACACTCTATCCTAATTGAAATGACTGTGATAATATGCAAAAACAGCAAGTGCTGCACACTATATGAACAAATTTACATAATAGGTGACAGGGCTGAGTAATGGTGTTCATTACCGATGAATAAAGGCTTACAGACAGTCCAGGGAGTGCCATTCATTGCTTTACAATGCCTGATAACCTCAAATGAAATATTTATTTCATCACCACCAATAAACTGGAAACTAATTAATTTATGCTTATATTGAGACATAGATGTATTTTTAAAAATTATTACACAGATCTTAACGAACAATCCCCCATTTTAAAGCAGAACTTGGTTTAATATACTCTGTGACCTTTAATTTACAACACACCAAATATTTTCTTAATCCATTAACACTGAACAAACCTCTACCCACAAGATGCATGCAATTCTGTCTTCCTGTGCAAAACTACACAATACTGAGAAATTTGTCCTACGAATGGGGGCAGCTTTCCTAAACGTATGTAATATCAGAATAATATTTTTTATGCTTTCAGCTTCAATAATATTTTTCTCTTATTTAATGCTCAGTCTACATAAAAAGACACAAAGAGCTCTGACAATTATGGTGACCATTTCTGCATTGGCCCATTGACCACTGTTGGTCTGAGCTCTCAGATCGACCTCCCAGCAACACTCTCTTGGCAACACACAGGGAACACTAATCTGGATTAACAGCAAAATTAGAAGTGCCTGTCTAATCCTCCATTGACAACCCCTGACCGTAGCCATTTGACACCAAAACCACTAAAAACAGCTAGCACAGTGCATGTGTGTTTGTGCGGGGAAGGGGGGAGAGTTAGTTGGGAACAACTGTGCTTGGAAGTCTGGCGTCTCTGTTTTCAACAGCTTTCTGCAGGACTCTCAAATTAAGAACCAAAGCCCAGGACTGTGTTCTATGTCATGGGTCTTGTTGACAAGGGCTCTCCACAAACAAGCATGCATGCTTGTTTGCACACATGCACACATCCACACAGAGGGCAAGGATAGAGAATCATTGTAGGACCAGCCACTGCAAGGGCTCTCTCCCTAAAACGTGTCACCATCATCATCATCCCAACAAGAGGGATCCGACAAGATCAGCACAACTAACATGGTTTATAAATGATTAAATTGCACCTGCATAAGCAACTGCGGAAAGGATGATGGAATGGCTACAAGCTTGTTTACAGTTCCAATATAATCATCAACCAAGCACGCTCCATTTAAAATCCAAAATCAGAAACACGACGGCAAGCCCGCGGATACAGAGGATAGAGGCTAAATTATTAAAAAATGAAATCATGCATTTCATTGAACAAAATCATATTTATAAGTCATCACTTATCACAATTATCTAGTCTGGACTCAGACTCATAGTTGTGTGAGTTTTATCAAAAACAATCACAAAGTTCAATTACGCATTATACCAGTTCGACAGCGATCGCATCCACTGTAAGTATCCACTGAATTACACATTTTACAATTTGATTTGAACACAGGCAACAGAATCTAAACAGAAGTTTACATTTGCATGCATGTCTAGTGCCGTCGGCTAAGTGAATATGTGCAATATCCCGACGTGTCCAACGTATGCTAAATTCTTTCATCAATATACAGCAAGAACCAGTCAATTCACAAACAGCACGCAGGCGAACCGATATATCGTTAAATGTGAAAACGGGAAACACAGGATTCCGCTGTTGTGCGAGCAGCCATAGCCTTACAAAACTCAGTTATATAATAATGCTAAGGCAAACGAATCCTGCCATTACACTGGTTCGAAATTAAACTCCGTTTGTTTTATGAACAGACACAGATGTTCATTCTTTGTTATTGCACAAAGGACAACTATGCATTTACAGTAATACACCTAGTTCGTCTTATATTATTCATATCGTGAAATGACATCGAAAGGTAGCCTGTTTCACGTTTAGTTTTACCTGTGTAGTTTTTATTTGGATTCCCTGAAAAGTTACATGTTCAATGCAATTGTCACGTTATCAAAATAAACAAACAGGTCCATGCGCTGCCACTGTCCCACCAAAACTCCTTGACCCAAATTACTATCGCACAGGCCGGACAATGTGGTCTCATGTTGTAAGCTTTAGCTAGCCACTTACCCTTTTCGGACGGGCTGTCCAGTCTGGGCGAACGACAATTAAAAGCGATTCATTAAAATATTGACAAACTAAAACGATATTTTAAAACATTCACCGCTACCGCATATAAATAGGCGACGTGCTGAAGTCCTGGCTGTATACATTCGCTTCCCACTTTTTAAATTTACTTCAATGGAACCCCGCTATCGGAGAGCGTTGATTCGTTCTTTCCTAGACAATGTAACAAGTCTTGACAACCCAGGCCAACCGTACACTGGCTTTGGACTCGCTATCCGAAGCCCGGGCTGCGAGCGCAAGACATTTAACTTGATTGATGGGTCGTACGGAGACTTGATGGGCTGAATCACTGCGCTCAGTCCCGCCTACACTCAAGTCATCGGCGAGCAGAACTCGCGAGACAGAGGGGCGCTTGGACGTTCAGCCCTCGATACCTGATCCTGGATCAGTGTAAAATATAAGAGTACATGGCTGGGGAGAGGATTGGGAAGGGCAAGCTGATCTTAGACCGGCAGCCGCTCCATATGAAATTCGCCAATACAAGTCAGAGCGTTGCATTCTGCTCTCGGTAGTATTAGTTTGAGTTGTACGATGTGGAGATGTAAATTACACGAAAAAGACATCCTTGGAGCTTTTTAAGTTTTCAGGTTGAAGGGACGGTAAAACACGGGTAGAGGTGCACGCAACAAAGAAATGGCTCAGGGTTACAAAGAACCTTACATCCCTATATCAATATCCCGCAAATGTATGCTGGAAAGTGGGGGCGTTTACACGGAGGATAACTTAACAGGAATGATGCTTTATTCACTGTGTAGAGCATTTCTTAACCCTGACATTATAATAAAGGCGCCGACAGAACTATATGAGGCACTATGTTATCCGCTCTTTATAATTGGTTTACGGATATATGGCACCACCACATTATATGCTATGGCAACATGCTTTGATTAAATGCTGTTATTTCCATCAACCTCTTTGATCCCAGACTTCTAAAGCGCATTTACGTTCACGATTTGCGTAACATTATCAACTATCAAAGGCACCATCTAAGCGCATGCGCATTTGGAAACTTTCCGTTCATATATAATGATGTAGTACCAAGCCTCTGTATGTGTGATTTATGCATGTGCGGACCTGGATAAGTCAATTGTGTACGGTTCTCATCCAGTTGAATTGTACTGTTTCTTCCAACTGAATTGAACAATGTCACTCAGCATCTAAGGCTATGCAGTGTAAAAAAAAGTTTATGAGCAATATTCCTATTTTAAATGGTTGTAGCAATTAGGTTCCCCCAAATATGATCAAGTTGCTCAGCTACCTATGTACCTGATCTTGATCTTTGGAACTTTGCCCTCTGTCAATTTTTTTTTATGTTGTCGGTCCCCCGTTTCCCCATCCATTAATTAATGCGCATATTTTCGTAAATAATACAAGCTGAAAGAGTCATTTGTGCTACAACAAAATAGATCATGGACACAAACACAAAGCATTACCTTACCACCATGTTTACCTGGGTAATTTACATAATTTACTTCTTGAAAGAAAATATCTTACATTCTTACCATTGCTGATACTCATTGGTGAGGACACAAAACATTGCATATATATTGCTGTCTTTCATTATTTCATGTGTATATTGTCTGTTAAGTGTATCTGCTGAGAAAGCCTTAAGAATTCCAGAGAGTCTAAACATTCATTCTAAGGTTCTTATTTAGTGGAAAAACAGCTATTTTAAACTCTTAAATGTCTTGTAAGTACATGGACTGGGAGCCCTCCTCACCCTGTAGTTTTGCCACCATCAATAAAGTGAGGGAAAGAGATACTAAGGCTAGTTCCAAGGGCTGAGATATGCATTTTCTCATGTGGAGTAAAAGCAACTACCTACAGCTCTCAAGACAGTAGTTGCAGCTTGATCCGAAACCGCAATGAGGAGGGCAGTTCCGCACAGTCAGAGAATAAGAAAAAAATAAAAACAATTCTGGCATGATGCTCACTTACTGCTTGGCTCGTTCTTTTTGTTGCGGGTTAAATCTGTGCAGCATAACAGGAAATAGATGGATCAAGTTCCACTGCTGGAAATAGACATATTCAGAAAAAAAATACGAAAAATAAGAAAGGGAAGGGACTTTATTAATACAAGGAAAAGTATGACATGGTTGGACATTGGGAAACAAGGAACGAGGGCATTTGACATGGTTCAAGGAGGAGAATTAGTAGCTTATTGTGTGTGAATGTGTGTGTGTGTGTGTGTGTGTGCAAGTGTGGTGGATGTGTTAGCTGATGTACAGCTAATATAATGTGTAATGTAGGGGCATGGAGACAGGGAAAGAGTATTTTAAGGCTATGCCTGGCTATGTCTGGCTGGTTATCTGTGTATCATATTTTCACCATATAAAACATGGAAATCTATAAAATACAGTGCATTTGACATTTTAGTCAAAAATAGCTGATTTTATTACTTAGTTTCAAACCACTGAAAAATTCTTTGTGACATCATTGCACTGTGAAATATTCTGAAGAAAACAAATCATGACAAATACTGTATAATAAACATTTTTTTCTGCCACACTGGTAGGAGAGACATCTAGCAAAATTTTGTGAACAAATTGTAAAACAGAGAGGTGAACAGCAGCAGTCACACAAATCATATTTTTCAACCCAGATGACTCATATATTAACCACACACAACTCTGCTACAGAAAACCTTCTGGCTCATCTTACAAGGAAAAGTAGCTTTTTAGCCGCACAGTTGGACAATCACATGAAGCTGAACTAGACCCTTTAAAAGCTTTAGCGGGTCCAACCTTTGTACACAGCGCCCCCAGGTTTTAAATATGTCACAACATGTGTATAATTTTCGAAGTCGAATGTACTGTACGTAATCCATTTAGCAGTTCACCAATGTGCTACATCTTTCTTATTTTCACTCCATTTTTGTTCTTTGTTTTGCTAAACTAAACAGATTTAGTTAAAACTGGGGTGGCGCCTATATATTTGTCTAAATATACAAACGCTTTAAATAAATTTCTTAGGATAAGGATGCACTCTAGTGGTAGAAGCGTATAAATGCAAGTTATCTGAAGGATGTGTTCACCGTGAACAAAATGTGTGGAATTGGTGAGCTTTACAAGCAGTACGCAGTTTACAAGCACTGCCGGTTACTGAGGAGACATATCGTGCTTTTGAATAATGTTGATAATGTGTACACTATTAGAAATTCTGACTAGAATTGAAACGTGTACGGCACATTTACTTCCTTTGTTAAGGAACACGGACTCAAAGGTAAATGCAAATGTCAGCATTGTGTATTTGACGTAATACATCAGTCTGATTTCTGTGTCTGCCTTGAGTGAATCCAAAATCCAGATATGGTGCAGTATGGTTAGTGAACTACTTTCACTGTACAACACAGGCAAATGCAAAACCCATTAAGTATGCCAAGTACAACTGAATAGAATAGAATAACGGTGCGCTTTAACAGGGCTGCATCCACACATAAGTTTCCTCGTAAACTCTAAAGCGCAGTTTACACACAATTGACTGCGTGAAAGCTCTGCTCTTGTATAGCTGTATGGAATTTGGTATCGCCTCAAGAGCGCGGTCAACTGGCTGTGTCTAGATATTAGCAGCTGCTGGTGTTATTTTGGGAGCAAAGTGTGTTCATGACGTCTAGGTGTCCATTGGAAAGCCTGTGTGTTACAAAAGAGTGAATGTATGAATGTGAATCCTTGTTGTATGGATGAATGACTGCTTTAATGTGTAAATGTTGTTAAATATTTAGTAACCTCTTTTTAAAAACCATGACCAAGGTAGCCTATGGCACAATTTCTTATCATCTATTATCTATCATTTAGTTAAGAATTTTTGCTACCACAGTCACCTGGGGCCAGCTATTTTTATTACGAAATGTAGGCCCCAGACTATTTCGGCACAAAACTGTCACCAAACAAACAAAACGGACCAAAATAATAATAATAATAATAATAATAATAGTAATAGTAGTAATAATAATAATAATAATAATAATCTAGGTTAACTTAAATCACCATGTGAAAACCTGAATTCCAAACATTCCAAGATAGTTCCATCTGAGTGTTGATATACTAGATACTGTATAATCGTGTGTAATCTATGGAATGTTTAACTGAAGTTTTCCTTTTTAAATTTAGGCAGTGCTGCCTTATTTGGTATATAAACTATAAAATAAAAATAAGGGCATTTACATGTTTTCAGTTAATATTTGTGCTATCTATATTCTTGGTTCACATTCAGAAATTGCTCAAATTCGGCCAATCCATTATCCAGTATGTAACATTAGTCCACGTTTCTTATGTTTCCTATTAAATAATATTCCATGATTCCAAGAAAGAAGCAATTTCTCGCCCTGTTGCATCATTTGTGCCAAGCACTGAGCTTTGCTGAAAGAGCGCATGCTCTGTCCACTCTACCCAGACCCACGCACGCCATTGGCGGAGAAACACGTTGCGCTTGAGAGAATACCAGAGACGGGCAATGATGCCTAGCTCAAACCGTTAAGTTACCGCACGGTTAGGCAGTGGCGAGGCGCACATTTTACTCATCCCGTATAAGTAATCGCATTTTCAGCAAGAAATGGAGAAGACTAACGAAATTAACGGACACGCTGTGTCCGAATGCTCGGCACCTACAAGCAAGATTCCAGCCAAGAATGATCCGAAAACCTTCAAAGAGAAGTTAGTGGGGTTTTTCAGAAGGAATCTGTTGGTGGTACTGACGGTGTCCGGGGTCCTGGTGGGCGTCGGGCTCGGCATGATGGTCCGGAATATGAATCTCACCCGCGCGCAGATGACTTATTTTGCTTTTCCCGGAGAAATGCTTCTGAGGATGCTGAAGATGATTATCCTCCCGCTGGTGGTGTGCAGCCTTATCTCGGGCGCTGCCAGTCTGGATACCCGGTCACTGGGGAAACTGGGTGGGATCGCAGTGTCATACTTTTTGGTGACCACTCTCATCGCCTCGGCTATCGGCGTGGCGCTTGCATTTATCATCAAACCTGGGGTGGGTGCAGGGGCACTGAACACTAATAACCTAGGGCTGGAGACCGTTTCTGCCAACAAAGAAACCACCGACTCCTTTTTAGATCTCGCCAGGTAACGTTAATATATGTTTGTGCTCAGTCTCATTCTGCGCCAACGTTGTATTGGTTTCACAGAAACAGAAATGCCGTTATTCACAGTTACAGGATCAGTAGTATGCCCCCTATTGAAAAATGCCGGGAATCGTCTGACTGTAGTGGCTAGTCAGCCTGTCCGCTCTACCGTGAGATATATAGGTTACACACACCATTGCATCAGCTCTTGCTCGTTCCCGAGTCAGAAACGTCAGCTCCCTTGCAGGCTGTGCGCTTAGAATATGACCCACATTCAAGAAATCCAGAAGAACAACATGTATCCTTTACACGTTCTGTTTGAATGGCAACGTTTGTGTTTATTTTTATTCGTATGCGTTGAAATAATGGAATTCATCAAGATACAGATTCATACTAAATTAAGAAGCATCAGTCTGCATACTTAAAATGCAAGTCAGGATTGTGTTTCAAAACGGGCAACGGTCTGTTGTCGTCACAGTTATGTAAAGTGGCTATTTATCACCATAAATGTCTTTGCTTAGTGACTGAGTTCTTGAAATGTTTTCACGTGCAATCGCACGGCTACAGTATGCATGTGTGTCAGTTCAGGCAACAGCTGCTGTAACTCGAGTACTTTCCGGTGGGCTTCAGTGCACGGTTGCACGTGCGGTCTGTTGCTTTAACAGAATGAACAAAACCGCTCGGTCGAATCACCACAACATTAGATTTTACTTAATAGGCACCACAGTCTGTCAGCATTCCGAATCCTGTTGGGTTAACAGTTATAAATGAAGTATTTCAATCGCATAAAAGGGCGTTTAAAATCATAACACTTAAATCTTGTGCCCTGTAGAAATGTCGCTGTTATCCCCATGCCTACACAAGCGGCAGACAGTAGTCCTGCTCCTTTTCTGATGTCAGATAAAAAGTGGCTGGCCACTGAACAGCTGGGGGCTATGTGTGTTAGCTGCTTACATAATGTACATGCCCTGTCTGTAATGAAGAGGTGACTACTGAGGAGAAGGGCTGATGCATTTTGAAGAGGTTCACACCACTTTCTGTACACTCAATCATATTAACTGTACAGGTATTTACATCATCAGAATATATGTCTTAATGTGCATTATGTGAGTTACATAAAGAACGAAAAACCCATGCCTCAATCTGCAATAATCCTAACGGCACTCTCAATCATACCTCCCGAGAAAACAGAAGATAACAGTTCCGTATATACATAAAATAATATCTTTGTGTGTGCGCAGGTCCATGTAATTACCAGCTCTCAGTAAGGATTGATTTGCTGATCTGTTTGGAGAGAACAAACAAAACACAGCTGTTAGTGTTCCCACAGTTGTGAAAAGTGAGATCCTTACACTCACTGAGTTCAGGCTGAATTCACTGTGGGACATTGAGCTAGGGACACTGGTGGCAGACTGTCATTGCTGACGAAGCCCATGCCATGAGTCAGTGTTTATAGTTAGAGGCTTACTAGATGTCTTTCTTCAGGAATAATGTGGGTGTAATTAAACAGATTTTTTTTATCTCCTCTTGCCCCTGCAGGAACTTGTTTCCAGCAAACTTGGTCGCTGCAGCTTTTCGTTCTGTAAGTCATCATTTTCCTGCTTTTCCTCTCCCTCTCCAAGTCAACACAGACAACCACACCAGTTCGATCCAAAAACAGACAATACCTTACCAGACTACCTTGGCTGCGTATGTGTGCCTGCTGTTTTTTATTGCAGTTCTCTCATATTTACAACGAGAAACTCAATGGCAAATGAAGAGAGCTGCATAATCAAAAGCCCATTTTTTATCCCTGCAGCTGAGACACCTCTCACCTTGTCTTGCCACAAAAGCAGACCAGGGTTTCCATAGTGAGCCAATTCCAGTCCCAGCAGCCTGGCAACCTGGCTCCTTTTACTGGTCTTTAACAGAGAGGCGGCTGCCTGCTCCCATTTCACAGAATTACATGAGCTCAGTTAAAGTCTACAGAGGGTCACTCAGTTCAGTGTAGCTGGCTAGAGCCCATGCTGTATGGCCTGGCCAATCTGTGCCAAGGATGGAGTGAGCTGTTTCTACTGATGAAGCCTTAGACTACAAACAGAGCTATATGCCAACTAAACTAAATGAGTAAACAATTAAGTGATAACCATCTTGAACTGAATTCAAAGGCACCCAGAGCTACAATCTGCATCAGTCCAATATCCCTGCATACTGCATTCCTGCAAAATGCATACGTCTAGAGTATTCCTCAGTCTGTAAAAGCAACTGACGGAGGTTGATAATCTGCCTAATAAATCAGGCAATGATGGGAGAATTCAATCAAGAATCTAGCAAAAGATTCAATTCCCCAGTGGACAGGAATCTTCTCTCCATGCATGCCCAGCTCCCAGATTGTCCGACCCCAGCTTGGTGCACTTCCACTGATCCTACCTCCCAAGTCAAACTCTTGAGCTCTTGTTACAAGATCTTGTTACACAACTTATAACACTTGAAACCAGATAGCCCCTTTGGTGGCAACTGCAATGCATGTGTAAAAGCATCCGTGACACGCTTTTAAAATCATTGCACATAATAGATAGCAACATGTTTTCATGAAACAGAATAAACACAATGTCCGATCCCAACATGGTGGTCTGAGTAACCTATGAAGATCGTTTTGAAAGCTGTCTGTAGAAGGCCAAACTGACCTTCATTGCTACCGAGTGTAAAGAATGGAGGCCCCTGCCATGTTTAATTCCACAATTTATTACCACAGACAGGAGAAAAAAATGCATGTGTCAGCAGAACAATGAATGCAGGACAAGTCATCAGTGAGTCACCAGTGAAGCTTGGCTTTCAAGTGGTTACTACATAATGTTATTTATTCAGTGATGTAAAATTAATATAGTAAGAAATGGTATTTAACAATGCTTTTCACAATACTTTTTTAAAAAAGCATTTTCCGCTTAATGCAACAATGTTTTGGAATCTCCGGTTGTACATTAGACCCATCTCGCAGCAACAGCCTCTGCAGTCAGGACTGCCTAAGGAAGCTAATGCAAGCCCCTGATATGCTTACACAGGAAATGGCTATTTTTTGCAAAACGAGCCACCCAGTGCACCGCAGTGAAGCGGGTGCTCATTGTAGGATAGGTGCCACTCCACAGGCACCTGGCAGTTTGCATCGTCCCTGAGAGTGGAAACATGAGGAAACCCTGCCCAATACATCCATCCCCTCTCCTCGGTGAAGTAAAGCCAGTCATTGACGGTGGATGACATGGCCAGTTTTAAACCCAGGCCAAAGGGTCCAGCCTGCAGTCAAGACGAGCGCCTCGCTGACTGAGCACTTGGGAGCCCTAGTATTCAGCTTTTTTTATAGGAAACAAAACATCTTTCCTCATCAGAGTTGAAGGCAATCTATGAAGGAGTAACAAAGACACGCTGATGCGATTTGCTCACATGGAGACAGTCCGAGCTAAGTTGTTTCTAAGTTTCAAAGTTGGGGGAGGGGGGGGGGGCATCAGCTGCTGCCCTGGTTTGGCATCCCACAAAGTTCCATTTTCAGGAGGAGATCTCCAAATCAATTGCCTGTGGGAGAAGGGGTCCCCCGCATTGTCTGTGTGTATACACTGCTGCCAGCTCTTCTTCTTTAGAGTTATAAATGGTGCTTTGTCACAGGGCTGGATCTGAGCCACTGAAGTAAAACCCTTGAGTGATCGAAAGGAAACGGCCACCAGTCACTTCAGAATTAAAGCGCTACAGATCATCGTTTCAGAATAGTCAAACATATCAAAAAAAGCACACATCTCAAAAGTAGGAAACCAGTATATAATTATACAGAGAAAAAAACGAACATTTTTCAGATAACTGTTTATAACGCGGACTTTTTGTACACTTGTGTCTCTCTGTATCATTCGCAGTACGCCACAGATTACAGAATGATTGCCGTGGGAAACAACACAAATGGAACCCTCATCTACCAAAAGGTATTTACCTTCATTGTGGAATGGGTAATGGTAACCCCAAGTTATTTTGTATATCCTTACATTTATTTCCAGTAACGCAATATAAATCCTTGTCCTCTTCTCCATATGTTTTTTTTTTTTCATTCCTTTTGACAGGTTTTGCATGAATGTAATCGGATCTAGCGTGAATGAGTTAGTGTGGATGGGGGGGTCAGAGTGTGAGTCAGCACAATAACATGGATTGTGCATGCAAAGGATGTCAAGCATGCAAAGGATGTCAAAAGGCACCAACGTAGCTTTATGAGAAAACCCAGGGAAAATGTTCAGTTCCATGCACCAAAAAATAAATCAGACTTGTGCTTTGTTCTGGGGTGGACCTTCCAGGTGGCTGGCCTGCGTATTTGCCATGAAGCACTATTTTCACTGGAGTATAAAGAGTAAGATGAACTGGGTGATACCGAGGAGTGTAAGTTAAGAGAGTGGTTAGTGGTGTGTGGATATGGGGCACAGAGTACATGAGAAGTGACCCACAGCAGTAGCAGAGGAGCATTGTCAGTAAAAGCACTATTGCTCTAAAGTTGTTCATTACTGTAAAACCTGACCGAGTTTTGAGTTCACCACTAATGGTCACAATTTTATCCAAGATTATCACTGACATTTCAAAACTTTATGTCTTTGTCTTTTGTCATGACAGCTTTGTGTACAAAGAATATAGTTCAAGCCATTTCCTTTGTTTAAAAAAAAGATTTTTGAAAAAACTCTTACGACACTGCTATGTTACAAATAGCAATAAATGTGGTGTATTTCTGTATGTGTTACTCTGCAAGGTTTGTGTCTTTGGTAGTTTTTTTGGCTGGCGCTAAATAGGACATAATGTCAGTTTGACATTGTTTGCTATGTTTATTTTGTGGTGAGTGTTGAACTGAGGCTTAAGTCCATGCTCAAAGCACTGACTTAGTCCAGTCCTGGGTTCATGCAGTGCAGTACTTCTGTGTATTGTCTGGGAATGATCAGAGGCAGTGACCTTTCGCCCTTGTTAAATGGACACGCTGATTGTTTGCACAAGGCGAAAGTGAGGCCACAGGACCACAGTGTTGATAGCTGGCCTTGGCTCAAAGCTTCAGCACCTGGGAGTGTCAGGTTTTTCCCAGAGAGATTTTCAAAATGTGTGCTTCAGGACACTGTGGCACATGTCTGGACTGTTGGATGCATGTGAATATACTAACCTGGCGTCCATAGCACGTGACTTACGGGCAACACGTTTGATCACACACAACTGCCTACAGATGTGTACAATGTAGACCAACCGGCTCTATATTGGGTGGCAACTGGCAAATCTAAATAGCTGGATATATTTAGAGTTTAAAGCAATTTCAAAACTAGAATTTGAGTGACTTGTGGCAGCAATATTGTTCAGCAGAGGACATTTTAATTGATTTTTGAAAAAGCTTGTACACAGATGTTGTTTACCACTTTTCAGACCATTCAACTGTTCAAGAGATGTTGTTAAAGTGCTGTGGGTAACATCATTAAATTACATTACATGCATTCAGCAAACGCTCTTATCCAGAGCACCTTCCAGCACAATAGGACATGAGTGTATCCATTCAAGTTAATAATAATTGTAATAAATATCAAGAATAATTGCAACAATAGATATGCAAATGTGATGGCAGTGCTTCTTAAAATATCTTCTGAAATTTGGAGAGATTTTCCATGTGTGGTCCAGTACATATTGTGTGTAAATGCTGCAAATCGATTGACTTTCTGGCTGAGTATCTTTTAAAAGGCTGGGACCAAAGAACAAATGATAGAAAATTGTCTCAAAGTTGTCTGTTGTCTGCCTAAGGGTGTAAGTGCATTGTTTAAAGGTTTCTCAAAAATCCAAAATGGCAGAAAATCTAACATGGAGGACCTCATAAGTACATGTGCAAAACTGTTCCATGTGTTGTAAAAAACATTTGTGCCATATTTAATGACGCTAGAGCATACTGGTGAATATTTAGAAAATTTTGGAAAAAATTCCAGAGTCATTACAAAATCCAGTGCGGTGGACTTACCTGTTTGAGCCATGGGAAAAATAATGTGTGTATATTGCGTGGATCATACAATCCTGACAATTTTCTACATGTTTTTGTTAAACTGTGTGGATAATTATTTTTCAAAGTGATGGGAAAAAATCAGAACATAAACAGTATGGTGTCAGCATGTTCGCCACTTGGCTTCCTAAATCAGTTTCCCGCTCTTAGAGTTGGCTGTGTTTTCCTGTCTTTTCAGGAAGAGAGTTTATGTAGGCTTATTCTTATTACTCATGAACCAGAGACTAAAAACCAGATGATGAGCCAGTCATTGCTGTCTGACAGCCTAGAACAACAGGAGGATAGCGGTGTTGAATAGCTCTGTCTCTCAGCACTCACAACATTCCCAACACTCTTTTCTGTCCAAACTTCTGCTGTTGACCGGGTGTAAGTGGTGCTGTTCTGTTAAGATTCAGATGATAACCGGGTATGATTCTGGGCTTTTGGAGGTCATTGTACACATTGGTGGATGGTGCGATTGTGCATCACTGGCATTCAGTATGGAATGCAGATATGATTTCCTCAGTTTACATAAAATGTAGTAGTGTAGTCTCACTGGAAGGGAAGGAGATTTCTGTGTTGAATTGTTCTGTATTCCAACTTCTTTAATCACATTATAATCATATCATGATATATAATCAACTGACGGTTTCCAAGACCTGTCTATGGGTCCTCAGATTTTTTATTGGTTTTCCATCAAGGGTAGAATATGAATTCACAATATTATCACTATTATTAAACTTATGTTAAGCTTAAAATGAGCTAAGAGGTAAGAGTTCAGAAGATAGTCAGATGTGTTATGCTGGGTTGCAGGTTCCAGTAGGCACAGAAACCGAGGGCATGAACATCCTGGGCCTGGTTCTGTTCGCCATGGTGTTCGGTGTGGCTCTGAGGAAGTTGGGGACTGAGGGGGAGGAGCTTATACGCTTCTTCAATGCCTTCAACGAAGCCACAATGGTCCTCGTCTCCTGGATCATGTGGTAAGCACCTAACTATCCAGGTCATTTCTTCTCATTACTTTATTCCATGGTTGATTAGCCACTAGGAAAATGTGATAACTCTGCTAATATATTATACATAAATGGGTGATTGGTAGCAAATCATTTGATTAGCACACTGCTGAGTAAATAAATAAAAGGTTAGCTGAAACAGGGTGACTGGTCTTGTGTTGAACCTCTGCTCTTTGTACTCATGCGTAAAGCAGAAACTGCTTACCCTCACTGCTTTGCCCTCACTCCAAATTGAAATGGCAGTATTTATGTTTGAAAGCGCAGCTCTTTGCCAGTCCTTTCTTAGAGGTTGTGCTGTTCTAATGACTGTCAGCAGTAAGAAAATGGGTCCAGGTCCAACAGTCCACTGGTGAGACACAGAGGGTCATGTGCCCCATAGCCAGTGACTGTGCTGACCAAGGAGTCTGAGAGTCTGCCCTCTCTAAGACAGCCTGCTGAAATTTCATTCTAGTCATAGTTCAGTCTAACAGGTATTTGTATATATAGTAAGAAAAAAGGTCTGTGTTGACATCCTCTTGTTTTCCTATCACAAACTCATGTGATCAATCATCTGAGGGGCTAGGTGTGTTAAGAGCCAGCAGAAGTGAAGGGTTTTGACAGGGTGTGCCTCTCTGTGTCAAACAGGTATGTGCCCGTTGGCATCATGTTCCTGGTGGGCAGTAAGATTGTGGAGATGGAAGATGTGGTCCTCCTGGTCACCAGTCTGGGGAAGTACATCTTCGCCTCCATCCTGGGACACATCATCCATGGCGGCATTATCCTGCCCCTTATTTATTTTGCGTTCACCCGCAAAAACCCCTTCAGCTTCCTGTCTGGCCTCATCACCCCTCTCACCACAGCCTTCGCCACCTGCTCCAGGTACTGTGTCCATCGCCTAAGCACAACAGTCTTCCACAGGATTTTATAGACAACAGAAATAAAGTAGCCAATCATTTTTTTAAAATATAAAATTTTTTGGAAAGAAATTCATACATAGGCATCAACTTCACTATTTAAATTTGTATAAGAAACAAATTTTAAGCATTTAAGCATAAGTCTTTAGATCAAAATGTCTCTGAATGTATGTTTCCCATTATCTTAATTAGGTGTGTCCAAACTTGTGTCTGGTACTGTATAAAAAGTAACTGCATCCAGTTCCCATTGCCTTGGCTAAAACCAAATGTAAATCACATGAAATTGAAATTGTTCTTTGTGGTTTAGTACGGGTGTTAAGCGTGTCGCCTTACAGTCATGTGGGAGCTGGCATGAGCTCTGAATTTCCCCTGGTCTCTGCCACCAGCTCAGCGACCCTGCCCTCCATGATGAAGTGTGTGGAGGAGAACAACGGTGTGGACAAAAGGATCAGCCGCTTCATCCTGCCCATTGGAGCCACGGTCAACATGGACGGAGCCGCCATCTTCCAGTGCATCGCCGCCGTCTTCATCGCGCAGCTCAACAACGCTGAGCTCAACGCTGGGCAGATCTTTACAATCCTGTAGGTGATCTTCTTATATTGAACCAGTATCCTTGTGTAGAGGATAGGAATTATTCATGTACAGGATGGACACAGTGTTCAGTGCTGAAGTTGTAATCCTTTGCAGTTGTGGCAGTGTAGAGTAAAGGGGGGTTGTACCAAAGAGAACATTGTGCTGGAGCCGAATGGCATACTCACGTTAGTTATGTTATTTATTTACTTTACATATGTTCTTATACATTGTAACTCCCAGAGTATATTACATTTTTTATGTATTATCCATTTATACCTATTCAGCATTTTCTGAAGCTGTTGAGGCTTCAGAAAATGGCAACAACTGCACTGCCCCATATCAGAATGGAACTTCCAACCCTGCCGTTCCAAATCTAAAACCGCTGTGTCATACTGGCTCCCATTACCCCCCTCCCCCCAGCTGAAGTGTTTGAGTCTGTGAGATTTGGCTACCAGTCCACCGGGAATAAGAGCATGGGTGCCAGGCTGCGTAGCTTTCTCTGTGCTGAATACCCTGCATTCTGCCTCCAGCGTTACGGCCACAGCATCCAGTGTTGGGGCGGCTGGCATCCCGGCTGGGGGGATAATCACCATCGCCATCATCCTGGAGGCCATCGGCCTCCCCACCAACGACCTGTCTCTCATGCTGGCTGTTGACTGGATCGTGTGAGTAGGATCCTCCCACCCCATCAACACGTAACAACCTAATACTCCAAGCATATACGTTCTGGAGATATTTGTGCTACTTAGGTATATAGTTTCATGTATGGAACAAACATCACAAACTAAATTTCTCACAAACGGTTTACTAGTTAAAAAGGATTGTCAACCAATGGGTCACATCCACACTTTATTATTAGCTTGCTTAAGTTACATTACCTTGTATAGCTGAGCTTATGTTTTTTCTGCATTTGTATATTTTTCCTTATTATAATCATGTATTTAGTGCAGGAACCCACGGCAGCCACCTACTGTACTGTGTTAGAATGTTTACCACTGATTCATCCTCTTCAGTCACCATGGTAAATCATGTCGAATGATGTGTGTGTGTGTGTGTGTGCAGAGACCGCACAACCACGGTGGTAAACGTGGAGGGTGACGCTCTGGGGGCAGGGATCCTTCACCACATTAACGAGAAGGAGATGAAGAAGCAGAGGCAGCAGGAGAAAAAGGAGGAGGAGGAGGAGCTAGCGGAGGTGAGGGTGGAGGCAGTGGCCAACGTGTCGGCTGAGGAGGAGACATCCCCGCTCGTGACACACCAGAACCAGGCGGGCGAGGTCTCCCCCAGTGCCTCAGAAGTGAAGGAAGCCATGGAGTCTGCCCTTTGAACTTGGAGAGATCCACTCTCACCCGCGTCAAAAATACCACTACTGGCATCCAAACGACATGACCTGTCTTTACCTCTGAGGATAAATGAAGTTGCACCTCTTGAAAAAAAATGCCATTCTGTAGATGCAATATGTAAGGGTTGTTATGTTGCTAGGTTTGTATTAGGGTTAGGCACACAATCCTGTTGAAAGCTCTAATTTCTTAGTAGGCTGTGGAATTGCCATTTATTTTATCTGTTTGATTCCTCGTGTTTCATTTCCCTGTTACAGAAAGAAACTTTTGACTTGGCATCAAAATTTTGGGTGACAGTTTTAAGACTGTCCCCTACATGTCCCCTACATGTATGAAATGAACGATTAGAGGTTATGAGACAGGTAGTGAGGAACATTATTTACAGACTGACCTGCTGTCTTGTTTGTCCACAGTGTTTTAACTTGGCATGTAAAATATTAACCAATTTGCAGATTGGTAATGCTGTAAATATTTGTGAAGTTAGGTATCTTTCTTATCTATGTATAATGTGACACACTGGCATTACTTGTTATACAATTGTGATTTGATAGGGGCCAAGCAGGTCGTTATTTGTTTATTCGTTTGATGTTTGATTGGACTCTACACAGACAACATTTTTTATGAGTGTAATGTGAAACGTGTTGTTAGTAACACTCCAGTCAACTCAAGTGTGTTAAATGCATAAACCAACAAGGGCTGGCCCTAGGTTTTTTATGCAGGTTTTCACAACACATGTAACAGCTGTGATGGTCTCTGAACTCGACAGGGAAATGCGTTGTGCTAAATACTCCAATGGCATCTGAGCTCTGTGGTTTTACTTTCTGCAGCAGGTAACATCTGTGTATTTGGGAGAAAAACCTTGCAGAGTTGTGCAGCTTTAAATTTTCATACAGTGGATGTTTCTTTAAAGAATTCCAGTCATTGACAACTGGTCAGTGTCTCTCAGGACTTTTGACCTTATCAAAATCAAAAATACACCCACAGACAGATCCCTGTACTTCCCGGTATATTCCCCACAATTATAGTATTATAAGTATTTAAATTCAATTTCCCTGCCTCTTTCAATGATTGGTTTCTTGGACTTCTGTTTAAACATGTAGTGTGATGCCACCTACAGGTGAAAAGGCTTCATGTTAAAGATAAAAATTGAGATTGTTTTTGAAAAAGAAAAATGCCAAAGTATTGGCTACTGGAAGAGAATTTCCTGCTCTTGGTTAGTGCCACATATTTTGCATATGATGTTTGTTTATGCAGATTACATCTACATTTCAAAAGAAATTATTGAGAAGATATAGATATAGATGAAATTATTGAGAAGATATAGATGCTAAAATAATAGCATATGACCATCTTTTTACAAAATCAAGCAGCAAACAACACAGAAATATTCAGTGCATGTTGAAATGTTTGAAATCCTGGTTATTTATCAAGTCACTTTCCCATATACATAGAGGAAATGTGTAAATATGACATCCTGTATTCCCCAACCTTCATTTGAAGAGTGTGTGTTGCCAAGGACATTGTTTTGGTTGGATAAAGAATGCATGACAACTTTAAAGCCAGTTTTCTTTCCTTCGTGTTTTAGTGCTTGTATGTGCTGAAATGAGTGAAAAAGGGAAAATGTTTAATAAAATATAGATCTTCAAGACAGATTTATTTGTTGGAGTTTGCAGATATGGCACATACATAAATCTGTGATGATGCTACTGTGGGATATTTTGTGACAGTCCTGTATAATTTCATGACAGAATGCAAAACCATTTGACCCAAATGAAGCTAGAGAATGATGTGTTGAATGTATTGGAAAGGCAGATAGACTGTGCAAGAGATAGAAACTGTTAATTTATTGTAATTGTTGTTAACATTTTTTTACAATTCTGTTCTGCCTTAAATGCAAACTCTTATTTGCTCCTTATTAATTTGTGAGGTAGATGCCAATTATGTATTTACTGTATGTTTTATTAACATAAATATATTGTGATTTTCTTTCATTTGTCAATGGCTATTGTTGGAGAAGGTCCAGTTTGCCTGTTCTGTCCTGTTGTTCATGGGTACAAGAATGTGGGTTTTTTATCCTTGATTTTCCTACAATTCGCTGTCTTTGTAACTGCTTCTTCTGTAATTTACGCACCCTTTTAACATTAAACCTAAAACAGTTGCTCTGTCATCCATATGAATATTTTGGCTCTTTTGTGACATGAAAAATGCAGAGGTATAATTAAAACTACTGGGATGAACTCGGTCGGTTTTATAAAGGACGTTGATATAGGATAACACTCGTAACATCTTTCGAGCAGGAAGCAACAGGGGCTTTTCGTGTAAAGAGTATCATATTTTCACGGTAAAATGAAAGAATGTCTAAATTATTAGTGCAAGAATCAGGTGAAATTAGTCCAGAACGTGGCGCTGTTCTCCATATATTTAAACATCGGTGGTACTTGCACCGCTTTTCATTTACGCTTTGTTGGGTTGGGGGCGGAGGGGAGCTGATCCTGGGTCCCTTGTCAAATGTAAAAGGTACCCGAATTTCCCTTTAAACTCCGACCACCTCGGGAAATTAGGACGACCACATATAAATGTGGCATAAATACAGGAAATGTTTAACTAAGACACGCCCTTTTTCATTTTGCAACATTCACAGAACCATAGATTCTTCTGTCAGCCAGCCACTTGTCTCTGTCATTGCTAAAGCTATGAATGTCCTAATTTGCTAGTTCGTTGTGAACATTCTTTAATGTTCGTGATCTAAAAGCAAAAGATTTCTGAAATGACAACTGAAAATTTGCCCCTAACAAAAGCGGATATTCGATGCTCTTTGTAACCATATCTGTCCTTAATCAGCCTAGGGACCACATTTGTTTTATGGCACTTAGTCTATCAATGCAATGCAATGTAATGTAATATCTGATAATAACAATATCTGTTGCAGCTCCACTCGGGATCATGGCACGGGTCTGGTTACCGCGAAGATCTCATCAGAAGGACCAACAAAAAGTCTCATTGCCTAGCTGCAACAATCTCTTCCGCTCGCTCCGCCTGTTTATTCGTGAACCATTTCCTTCAACGAGTGGATTTCTGGGGAGGTTGCTTCCAGCCTCTGTGAGACAGGAGCTTACCAACGTAGCTGGCTAGCAAAAGCGAAAGCAACATTTCAGAAGATAACTGAAATAACAGCCTTCAAATATACGCAAACATTAAAAGGTATGTGGGTATTATATTGCATAAACGTATTGGCAGGATAGCTAGCAACACAAACACTGTAGTTAGCAACTAGCAATCAACGCAGAGGAGAGCATTGTTTAAATGACAAGGACAAAGAAAGACAGATGTGCCGTTATAATTTTGCTAATGTACAACTGTTTTGCGGGCTTGCCATTGCGTGTGTTGGAGCAAATTGGTAAGGTGTGTAAGCTAACTAGCTATCCTAGCTAGCTAGATCGGTATCCTCATACAATTAGCTGGCGAGCTCAGTAGGTCATGCTTGATGATGATCTGGCTACATGGAAGTTAATAGTTTTCCAGCTAGATATATTACACAGTTGACTGAAGTCAATATTTGAAGGAGGTTTACCAGCTAATCAGCCATCTAGTTGCAAAAGCATCAGTTTGCACGCGCTAAGCAATAGAAGCTAAGCAATACAAAACTCACCGGCTGTATTATAGTTAGGTAGAACTAGTGTTACTACCTCTGTACTGAACTTTTTAAAGTTTTTAGTAATATTTTTAGCATTTAAGTAATATTACTGCTATACATAAACTTGCTTTCGTGCAGCATTCTGCAGTAGCTACCTCTGTGATCTCTGTAGTTAAAGAGAGATCTGCTCTTCGACATTACAAATAAAGAGTGGTTAGCTAGACAATATGTGAAACGCCAAAGTGTATGTTCTACAACATTCATATGTCCTCCGAGTAAAGGTCAGATTATAAGAGCTGCTGGCAACTTTTAAATGGAGATCGGTGCTCAGAGAAGGAAGTCGATTTGCACGGTTTTGGAATATTTTGTTAGTGAGTTTGATAAACACTTTGAAGTAGTTAGCTAATTACTTTAATTACGATGACTTTTTTTTTTTTTATCTCTTGCAGTTTGATATGGACGTTTATTCCTTCTAGTATGTTTGTTGCTATTTCTGATCAGATAATGCAAGAAAAGAGGAAATGTCAGAGCTTCATCTAACCTGTTCATTTGAAGCGGCAATTCAATGTAAAAGTGAGTTCCCTACCACTTCAGTTCTGCCAAGTGAAACACTCAGATCTGAGAGGGGTTACTGTCCCATAGAATGAAATCGCTTCGTAATACAAACCACTTAAATATTTAGTTATGAACAAACACCAACGAGGTATAACTTGATTGTTTTTGTGGTTTAAAATTTCTCAAGCATTTGGTTACAGTTCAGTGTTTGCTGTCCTTTGCTCACTTGTTGCCATGGTTCCTGGTATAGCTGATGCATGGCCGTGCAGTGCTAGTCTAAACGCTATGGCTGCCCGAGGTATGTGTATGTCCCAGGCCCAGTGGAACATGAGACAGATCCAAAGGCTTCAGTGGTTCTTTTATGTCTCAAAAGGCCTCACTGCCCCCCACAGGCGGAGTGGGCAGCCATACACAGCTCGAATTATTTTAGCTCCTTTCACTCACAGCTAAACCCCTACACTGAAGGAATATTTAGCTCGAGACTGAGTTTAAACAAAGTGTTGTTTATTGCACATATGCATATGTTTACTGCCCAAGTTTTGGCACAGGCTGCAATACTGAGCACAAGAGAGTGTGGCGGTCACACAGATTGTTACATTATTCATTTTCTTATCAGACTTCCTTGTCCAAGGTGACTTGGAGTGTCCTGTATATTCAGTGGCACAGCTTGCTACTAATTAGAGCAATTGAGGTACAGCGGTACCTTACCTGTCTCTCCAGCTGGATGCAGAATCGTCTGCCTTGTTACCGTTACATTACATTACATTACATTACATCATTTAACAGACACTCTTTCCCAGAGCGACTTCAAATGTTATAGCCTCTTGTTGCAAGGCCCCTTCCTTTGCCGCATCACCTAAGCAAAGTAGACTTTAGTGAAATCCTGGCTAGCTTACTTCTTGAGAAGTTTTTTGTAACATAAAATAAAGCTTTGAGAACCATATGTTTCCAGTACGTCCTTCTGTATCCCTCTCGTGTTGTGCTTAGCTCTTTCATTCTTTCACTTACTGTCTGTACTCTGCGGCAAACACCTCTTTAAACATGAAGTCTGGCCAAGGGGGTAGCTGTACATCCAGAAATGCAATTGTTTGTTTAGCGAAATATGATTTAAATGGTAAGAGGAAACATAAGCAGAAAGAGATTACAGGGGAATAACGGTACAGAAGTGATTACAGGAACTTGCATTAGTGTAATTCTGTTTTCTGCATTGGTTTTGCTGAGGGTGCCATGCATGTAATGTGGGAAACCCTCAAGGTAAGACTGATAACCTGTTGTTAAGGGCCTCTGAACTGAAATTCCAGATCCCCTCCTAGGTTAAATCTACACCTGCATAGATAAAGGAATTTATCTCTGCAGATTTGGTTGCTTAGCTTTCTACTCCTAGCTGTAGAATCCTTATCTTACTGAGTATGTGTATTTTTTGCAGTAGTGTTAAATCTTTATGGTCAGTGGAATGCAGGTAGTCTTTCCTTGTTTGCATTACAAGTGTATTCAGTCAGCAAGTGTTTCCACAAAACTGTTATACATATTTAACAAAACTGGCATGTGCAAGTTGAGTAATGTTCACGTGAATTGTGCTTTCAGGTAACAGCAGGTTCATGCATCTCCTTCCAAACGCAGGTTATTTGTTAGGAAATGTCAAATGATCAGTTTATTGGTGTAGAGAAATCATTGCACCAGTCAGTACAGAATTGCTGGGAGAATGTGCATCACTTGTTACTAACAAGCTTGAGGAACAAACGTTGTTGCTAGATATTAAGTAGACATTGTGATTAAAGGCTGTATGCTATTTCATAATTGCTAGTAAGGGCACATGGTTGGTGAAAGTGGTCTTGTGATTCTGTGCAGAAATAAAATGAAATTGATTTGTGTATTATCTATAATTACCCATCATGCCTCTGTTATTTGATACATTTTAAACACAGTCAAGATTTGCTACATTGATTTAAAAAAATGTTTCTTAATTTATGGGGAGGAAAAGAGGTAGTAATTCACATTCACCCAAACAGCCAGGATCAGCCCACTGTAACGGTCTTTGTTCTCAGGGACGCTGTGATTGGCAGATGCTCTGTCATCAGTATTCTCAGGCCATCCTCCTAAGCAACTCACCATGGAAACAGGGAGATGGTTAAAATAACACATCATGTGAATTACTAAAAGCACGGGTGCCACATTACACAATGAAGAATTCTACAAACACACAACAAATGTCAATGGTGAATAGCTTATTATGTTTTATATTTATGATTTATAGACAGTGTTTTATAACTAGGGCAGCAGTAGATATATGCAGTCTGTTGTTTTACAGTCTGTTAGTTTGTAGTCATTAAGTTTAAGTTCCATTTTTTAACAGATTCCATTAACATCCTGTTTATTTGAAGAACAAACTGTATTTTTATGTTTTTCCATTTTGGATCTTTTCATTGTCCTTTATCTGTCAGAACTTTGCAGTTTTGTTTGCTGCTGTGACCATGACTTTGATGTGCAAAGATTGCCCGCTGTACGATCAGTAATTGACCCTATGGGGTCTTCTTGGGTTCTTAACCCAAAGCAGGCTTCTGCTCTTCTGCATTGCACCCGGGACAGCCACACCAGCAGGTCTCTGTAACCTTGTGGACTCCATTTGCCGTTCCAGCAGCATATTTTTTTGTGAAGAATGGCCCGTGAATTGCTTGGTTCTGTGGCTGTGAGGCACTCTGTGGGAGTGGACAAAGGGAAGCATTCTTCCTACTGGCCCATGGGCAAGCCTGAACATGCAGCTTTAATGAGATTATAGAATTGAATTGGGAGTGGACATGTTTGCTATGCTCATATGAACTGAATGTGCCCTCTGTTTTTATTCATGCCTGTTTAAAAGACTTGACAGTACATATGACATAGAACGTGTTTAATACGGGTGTAATTTTAAAAATTATTTATTATTTTCAGAAAAGGCAAATGTAAATTGTCAACTCGTAACATGAGACCTGTAGGTGTAATGCAGGTGCTCTTTGCCATCTTTTGCTACAGGCTCCAGGTATTTGTAATTTGAAAATTATTTCTGATAGAGCAATAATTTAGGCAACCTAATGAAGAGGAGTAAGTAGTCAGCAGTGATAGACCAGTCATAGCTGTGAAATCAATACGTACCCTGTGTGTCAGTTCTCTGGCATGAGTTTCAAGTATGTTGAGATGCTTCTCTGTTCATACCACTGATTCTTCCAGTCTGCCTCAATCTAGTTAGCAGTTGATATGATGGTAACTGGTTTGAAGTGAATTGTTGAAGGTGTTTTGAGATAGATATCT
The DNA here is from genome assembly GCF_013368585.1 of Megalops cyprinoides. Lineage (NCBI taxonomy): Eukaryota > Metazoa > Chordata > Actinopteri > Elopiformes > Megalopidae > Megalops > Megalops cyprinoides. Next base: position 10,258,782 of record NC_050597.1, read on the forward strand.
AGTGAATTACTCTCTCTGGCCATTGCCCTTACATCTTCTCTCAGAGATGATAATTACAGCATTGATGTTGGTTGGTACAATTGTTCTGTATATCTTTATGACACATGGTGCGATGTCTCTTTACAGATTATTGTGGACGCATGACACGTCACACTGGCATGTTGCTTATCCATGGCCCTGGGAGTTGACAGAAGGTTTCCAGAGCTGTTTTCTCAGATGGAACCCAAGGATTATGGACGGTGGAAGACACGGATCCCTGGGTATACCCGAAAGAGCCAATCTGGATACAGATCTGGTGTGCAGATACCCAAAGAGAGGACACTATCAACTTCAGGCCTACCTGCCAAAGACCAAGACAAGGAGAAGACCAGTCACAAGAAGACTGTCACCATGGCACCTGCATCCAAGTACCTCACAGGGAAGAGTCAGTACATAATGAGAAAGCCACTATTTGCAACTGACAGCCAGACTTCAATCCTCAAGAAACCTCAACCCCAGGAACACTCAGAGCAGGTAAATGACACATAGGTGTGGGAGTGAACTGATGTTGACACAGGAGTAAAATAAACCAGAACAGAAAGAAAGCCATTGCTTGACAAGGTGATTTTACTGATTGGTTTTTGTAATGATTTCTCCCTTTTTAGGAAACTCAGCCTGAGGAGAGTTGCAGTAAAATTGATCTCCCTCAGGATGCGGGGCGTCAGTCCAGATCACCAGCTGAGGAGACCCAGGACAGCTTTAGCGTCCGTCCAGCTGACACCTCCTCTCTCTCGGCCTTTGGAGAGAACTTGACTGCACCCCTAACTACCTCGGACTTGAGGAGCTGGTCACCTCGTGACGAGTCCATCTTTACTCCAAGGTCTCCAGCCAATCGGCCCAGCCGACGCAGTCTGTCCAGCCCTCCCCTGGACGTTCACAGACTCACGGTGCAGGTGGAGCCCAGGTGGACTTCCTCTCAGAGATCCTCCTCCTTGGAGGCCTACTCATCTTCATACTACTCAAAGAGGAGCAGAGCTAAGGCCAAACTGATCCAGTCAGGGGATGCATCTGCAAATCCTAGGTCATTTCTCAGTGACAGTAGGTGCCGCCCACCTGCTTTCCATAAGATGTCCCCTTATCAGGCTAACTACTGGGCGTGCGCCATACCCAGCACCCTGCCTCCCTCCCCGGACAGAAAGTCCCCCAGCTGGGATCCTGACAAGGAGTACCAGGCCCTCCTTGATTACACATACCCTCTGAGACCCAACCACCTCTCAGCCCTGGACTCGACGGACACCAGGTCGCTGTTGCGGACAGATCCGCTGCTGGACTCGGGCATTGAGCTGGACCGTTTCTGCAGCTCTTCCAATCTGTCATGCACGGATCAGCCTCTGAACGGGAGGAGGTGGCGTGGTTTGGGAGTGGGACTAAAAGCCATGGAGCAGCGGAGCCTGGCCCTGAAGGAGCTCTCACATTCCAAGCCCTTAGACTGCAGATTGTCCAGCAGCTGGCATTCATCTGTGGACCAAATAGGGCTGTCCGTGGAAAGCTTGCTGGACACTGAAGGGAAGCAAGGCCAACGATGGACACACTACCAAAAGCAGGGCGTCTCTTCACCCTCCGACATGGGCCGTTCTTTCATTCCGACCTCGCGCGTCTTGCCCGCTCATGGGATTCCCTTGGACTGCGATGAGGAGTTCTACGCCCTGCCGGGGCAGCTGCAAGAGCTCCAGGTGTTGTCTGAGCACCTGCGTGCAATCTCAATACAGGTCAGCAAGCCCGTCAACAGCAGCTGGGAGTCTCTGGAGAAGGAGACATGCTCTGTGAGGTCATTGACAACGTTATTGGAGAACAAATCAGCAGAGGGGCCTGTGGTGGAGGAGGGGGAGGAGCCTGGATCTGAGGCCCCCTGCAGCTCAGAGCTCTCGGCAGAGGTCCAGAGCCTGGAGGCCAGTCTACAGAGATTAGGCAGCGAGGTCAACAGAAGCAACCTGAGGCGAGTGGCCTCTTTCATGGGAAATCTGAGCGGAGTCTCACTGTCTGAGTTCCAGAGGAGGACACCCACAGACCAGGAAGACACAGAGAGTAAAGAGTCACTCATGTACCACATCCAGGTATCCTGTGTTGTACACCCATTGTTGTAGATAAATAGTGGAATCACTCTGTGTTTGTAGTTTATTCCTTTTTAATATTCTACTCTGCTGCATCTGCCTGTTAATCTCAAGGGTTCTCTAATTATTAGCGATGCATTGGGACCGCAGGGTGTTGTGAATTCATTGTTTAATGCTTTGCTTGTTCCCTGGCAGTCGTTCTCCTCTAACCTGGAGGAGCTCATCCTGTGGCTGTACACAGTGGTGGAGAAGTTGGAGAGCCTGGCTCCGCCCACTGCGGACATTGACAGTGTCAAGGCCTCTCTCGCCGATTACAAGGTCAGTGCTGCGGCTCTCTGGTTGCACAAGATGGCAGCACCTGGAAGGAGCCTTAGCATCACCTGTTGGCATGTTAAAATGGCTGCATGGCCTGGTTGACGAAACTAGCTCAGTCTCCCCGTCTCCACTCTCTGTCCCCCAGAGTTTCCAGAGGGAGGTGACTGCTCGCCAGCCCCTGACGGCTGCCGTGCTCCACACAGGAGAGATTCTCCTTCGCTCCATGAACTCCACATCCCCAGGTGAGAGACACAGCAGGGACACTGGGACTAGCCAGGTCACTGGGGACGTAGCTGGAGCCGTCATGCTGCTCCTTCTTCTCCTATCTCTCTTCTTCAGTTGGAGCTACAGTGATGACGCTGGTAGTCTAGCAGTACATAACATCACATTACATGCATTTAGCAGATGTTCTTATCCAGAGCGACTTCTATCACAGTAGAACATAAGTGTAACCATTCAATTTAAACGAGCAACAGTGTCAGAGCAGGCTTTAAACACTCCCAGACCAGTGAGTGTGAGTAGAGCTTGATATCCTCTGCAGTCTTCTGAGCTTTTGGATCTTTGACTCATTTTGTTTGCGGCTGTTTCATATTGACCACCACCTGGAGGTGCCATTAAGTTCTGGCACTTGAGACAGACAAAAGACAAAGGACAGCTTGTTGGAGAGTAGAAACAGAGCAAAACAAACAAGGTAGCCACAAAATTGTGGTTTTCCTGTCAGGCCAAACCTGCTACTGAGTGGCACTGAAGTACTTTCAGAGAGGACAAAAGAGCCATTTGTGTGACAGTGTTCTTGGAATAAACCCCGTTACCATGCCTTTGTTATCCCGTTGAACACCAAATTACTTTCGTATTCTTGTACAAGGTGAGGTATAAAATCTTTGTGTACCGCCTGCTTGGACATTTGAAATGTGAGCCCTGTTACAAATGTTCTTCAGTTAACAATGTCTCACGTGCAGGAGACTATCATTAGCCACGGGAGAGTTTTTTCCCCCTCGTTTGTGAATGGTGGTGAAATAGTTCCCTAGGACGAGTATTACCACAGCACAGAATTCATGCAGTCCAGTGTAACTCTATACCTTCTGCCCTCTCCTCTGTCAGAAACTGGAAACGGCCTGGCAGGAGAATTCGGCCATGCATGCATCTCTGAGACAGCAACCTTGCCTGTCTAGTTTTAAAGCTATAGAGTTATTTTTTTCCTACAGAGCATTGATGAATGTTACTGATAAAAGTAGTTGTGTTGTTTTTTTAATTCTTCTAATGGCAAGTACGTCTCATTTTCTGATGGCACATGTCAGGGCATGAATGACAGGTGATCTACAAATATATGTTATATCACTTATTATTATGGCATCTTTTTTATACACAATAAGCTTATATTTTTCCATGTTATGCATGTATTCCAGGTTGACCTTTCAAGTCAGAATGAATAATTAGAATGAAGCAGAATGAATAATTTTTATCCATATCCTTCATCATAATCATCATTATTATGCAATATTTGTATTTATTTGTTTATTTATGTAAATTACCACTTAGGGCCAATTATATATATATATTCAAATAAATAAGCCATTACAATAAAAATATATTCAGCACAATGCAAATCCTTCAAAGGCAGAACCATACCCGCTGACCTGTAGTCTCTGGTGTTGAATGTGCAGTTCTGAAAGACACCCTGGCGCAGATCGAGAGGCAGTCGAGGGCCCTGGAAGCCCATGCAGAGCACCTCTTCTCCTCCATCCTGTCGGCCATGGACAGCCTGACGGAGCCCAGCAGCACTGAGGCGGAGGAGCAGGTCACAGAGCCCTCTGTGAAGGTACGGCCAGCAGCTGGGAGCTCTGGGCAGGGTCTCAGCAGCGGGTGGAAGTATCTGACTTCCATGTCTGTACCAAATTTTCTTCATGTCTTGGTGTCTGTGGCCACTTTACACTGCATTCGGATGGTGACACTCTGTAAGGTAGTTCTTTGTTTTTTTTTTTTCATCAGAGTGGTACCTATTGCCTCATGCATTCTGATTTGAAAAAGGGAACGACTTGGGGTTTATGGGACTTGACCTTCTGGAATACATCTGGCATTCAGCCCCGATGTATATTTGGATTCAAAGGTTTCCATTAAACAGAGTTCCATGTTTTATGGCAGTTTAAGCATCTGATAGGGGAACACACTCATAATTATTGTTTTAGACAGGAGCTTTGTAAATGTAAAGGAAAGGATTATGGTTATGGTATTGACTGTATTTTTTTGTTACAGAGAGAACTTGGATTAATACCTGTTCAGTACTGTGTACATGGAAATATCTCACTGAAATGACAGGACAGGGTTGTTTTTCAAGATAGGTTATAGTTAATTGCAAAAATCAACAAACTGGGACAGTGGTTTGCAGGGAAACAGGAAGAATACAAACTCTTAAGTTTTTACAACTGAATCCTTGCATGTCCCAGGTTAATTATCTAGGTTGCTGTTGTTAGACTTTGCAGTCTTAAGTACAGTATGTCCCAGTGGTTGTATGTTTTCTCTGGAGCTCCCTCCAGTGGACCAACTATGTCTTGCATAGACTGTGCAAGACTTGTGTTCTTTCTGGAAGGTCTCCACACTCTTTAGATATAAAATTTGACTGCCTATGAGAGGCTTGTACATCTATAAGTCTCCTGTGAACTGTGCACAGCAAACTATTGAAATTGTATTTACAATTTAATGTGGACACATTTGTTGTCACAAGCAGCACCAGACAACACAGTAATGCACAGTTGTCATTTTCTTCCAGCACCGAGATCTGAATGAGAGTGGCTTTATGGAGCAGGAATGAGGAGGACAGAGAATGACATCACACAGATAAGCCCTTCCAGCTCAGCGAGAGTTGCCTCATGTCCGCAGAGTGCACTTATTTTTGCCCGGCAGTTTACTTCTTTCTTGCTGCGAGCAAAACCCGCTGTCTTTAATTAATACTATTGACATGTCAGTTTTATTTGAGTATCATCTTGCTGTGACCACTGTATGTATGCGTTTTGTACCACTATTTTTTTTTATCCTAGCTAGCTCCAGCAGTTACAATACTATGGGTTTTTTTCAATGCAAGTGCAGATTGTGCAGATTTATTGATCTTTAATTCTCTTGGATGGATCATCCCACTCACTGTGCTTTGAACAACTTAAAAATCCTAAAAATCAATGAATCTGTGCAAAATCTAGTAAAGAACAAGACCTAAATCACCAACAGGATCATCTGGCTCCAACTTTTAGTGGTCCTGTCTAGCCAGGTAGTCCCGTTAATATTACCTAAAAGAGAATAGGGCCACTGCAATGTAACAGAAACAGAAACAGCTTTGTTCCACTCTTTGGGAAAACCCTGGATAGGTTCCAAAAATGAGTGTTCTGTGACCATAGTGCCCAAGGAGGCCTGCACACCTGCAACTCCTGCTCACCAAGCAGGGAAACAGGAGACCGCTCCCCAGCGCCCCTACAGAGGAACTGCTGCTGCTGACTGTGGTGCACGTCAGAGCAGCCTCTGGAATGTAATTGTACTGTAGTGCTTTAATGGGTGCCTTCTGACTCATATCTCTGCCCTGCACGCTGGGGAAATGCTCCACTCACAGGGAGGACGTATTCATTCGTAAAGTACTGCTGAAGTAGTTACATCACTCAACGAAAGACTGCATGAAGCAATAATTACTGACTGGTGGGTTATGATTTTGCAGCTTTGTTCACCGGGCTTCCGTGGCATTGTGAATCATGGTGGGAGTCCCAAACAACCCCTTAACCATAATGCAAAGCACAATCACTGACACATCTCTGTGGAGGTTGGTTCTCTTCCTGAAATAAGCACAATTATTTGGACTCATTTTAAAGTGTAAGTAAATGAAAGCCTGAAGTGAAAAGATGTTTAATTTTTTTCATTTCAAGCTATGTGGCCTTGAATTCAAGTGAAAATGCAGACAGGCAGTTTTCAGAGTGCACAATAGCTACATCAACCTTTAGGTGAACAGGTGAACACAAACAGCTAAAAGCACTTTCCAAAACTGTCCACAAGTCTGTCTGCCATTCATATAACATCAAATTAAACACACAAAATGTACCAAGTTTTGACAGGCTTCAGGGAAAACCTGTTGAGTTCCACACAACATTATAAAGAGGTGCTGATGGGAGGTAAAGGATATTTAAGACAAAATTCTCCAGAACCTCTTCCTTTGGACACTACCCATCATTAACTGCAAGATAATTAGCAACATTTGCTTTCCAAACACACCACAGCAAGTCAATCGAATAATCCCTTTAATCTCCTTTTTGACCGTTGTGCTTTGAGTATCTGTCCTTTTTCAGTTGCTGGAATATGAGATCTTACTTCAGATATCCGGAAGCTCTGAAACACTATCTGGTCATGGAAAGAGATGTCAGATATTTTTTAGTGCAAGTACACTGAAAGAAAATGCATTGAACAAACCCATAGCCTTTAATAATGTGCAAAATGTAAGCTGTAAGTTAACCTTTTTGTGTCTGCTTTTATAACCACAAAACCACAATCTTTACATCCTTACAAGTGTAAGGTTTACACATTTCATGAGTTTGACTTCACCAGGAACTTTTCAGATAAATGTTCACACTGAAAACCTAATGATGTAAATGTCTTTTCCACAAATAAACATTGTAGAAAAAGGTTGCATTTCAGTGTTGTGCTTGAATTGACCTTGTGAGATACATTAGTGAAGACTGCTTTAAAAAAAAAAAAGATGCATAACATGACTAAGAATTAAATGCACAGTAATGGGTGTACTCAGGATCACACTGTTGTATAGCTCATAGCTGAGTAATTCACAATTCTAGTAGAAAGGGTGGAAAGGTCCTCCCCCAACACCAAAGAGTCAGCTGAAACAAGGAGTCCTGTATAGGCTGCAGATTCACCAGGCTTCCTCATTCATTCACCCTTTCCATTGACAAAGTCCATGGGAATTTCACACAGCTGTGTGCACTTAAAGGCCTTGCTTGCATTTTAATAAGGACATAAGGTTTAACATTAGCTCCTGGGGGAAACACATTTCCAAATTCCTAAGTAATGGCAGGATACAGAACTTGATAGGTAAAAAAGGGGAAACTGCATTCCTTAAAAGATGTGTAAGCATGCAGGTATTTTCCCAGTATGACCCTGGGTAAGTTATAGGCCTTGGTACGGTGGGGGCAGCATATTTTAAATACCAGGAACACACTGAAATCAGCTGACAAAACTAGACAAAGTGTTCCCCAGCTCATTTAAAACTGAATTCAGTTGCCTTTATTATGAAAAAAAGAACATAGTGTTTCATATATGCAATTCTGACATAGCCACTTGCAATCAGGTATTCCACAGGTAATGGCCAAATTGCAAACAGAGTCTAAATTACTGGTACAATATACTTGCCATATAAATGTAGAATAAATAATTAAAACACACAAAATGTATTCTACCTATGCCACTAAGAATCGCAATCTTTTTTATATCGTACAGTCTGGTAGTACAATATTTATTTAACATTTCTTCCATTGTTTGTTACATTTTGTGCAACAAAATTACAATAGTCTGCAGCCACAAATTAAATGCAGAGATTATAAAGTAAAACTATTTATCAGATAATGTCGTCCACTGAACTCTACAGGACAAGCAAATCAGATCTTACAGATACATACACATTTTATATATATGTACATATATACACCTTATATATGCACATATATATCATATATATGTACATATATATACATACACATATATGTACATATATTTTATATATTTCACCAGACTGGACGCTGGACAGTGAAACACTGTTGTGCTGTTGGTTGACACGCATTGGCGAAACTTCATATTCAGAGGACAGAAATGAACTTCTAAACATGCTGATATACACAGCAAAAGTAATCAACAAAAAACGGGGGGAAAAAAAGACAGACAATGTTATTGAACTTGACCACACCAGCCCTGCAGTAGGAATGCAGTGAGATTTACACACACGTTGGGGGGAGGAGGGGTTAAAAAAAGTTGAGAAAAGGAGAGTGGCCGTCTCTTGAGGGGAGAGGAAAAGCAGCCCTGGGGGGGGGGATAACGGAGGGAGGGGGAGGCTGACCAATATCTGATTACTGACCTTATTTCACTTTCCTTTTATTTTTTTGGGTCGTTTTTGGTAGTGCGGCTACATACAGTACAACTCAGGCAACTTTGACTATTTTCTCTCTGTCTGGCTTTCCTTCAGGCTCTCGCTCTTTCTGAGGGCATGTTACATTATAGATTCTGGGGGGCGGGGGGTGGGGAGTGGTGGTGGAGTGGGGTGGTGTCGAAGGCCTCAGCAGCAGCCTCCTGAGGAAGGCTTCACCGGCGTGCTGTGGATTGGGACGTTGGACTTCTCCGAGCCGCCGGCGGTGGCCCCGGGGCCCATCCTCTTCTTGATTTCGGCAGCCATGGTCATGAAGGCCTGCTCTACATTGGTGGCATTCTTGGCACTGGTTTCCAAGAACGGGATGCCCAAGGAGTCTGCAAATTCCTGCAACGGGAAACACACAGTACAGTTCTAAGTGGAGGGACCTTCTGATTAAACATACTATCAAATCAGAGACATCCCTACCATTTCAGGTGTCTAGTATCCATGACTTAAAACCCTTAAAACTACTAATTTCATGTCGCTAATGTGAGAATTATGTGAAGAGTATATACCTCTGTTGTAGACAGGCTAGTGATCACCCTTTCCCCTGAATGGCAGACATTAAGGGTTTTATTTTTTTTCGTTTAAACGGGTGAGCTTTTACCTTTGCCGTTGTGTAATCCACAACCTTCTTTGTTGTCAGGTCACACTTGTTCCCTACCAATAGCTTGTTAACATTTTCACTGGCATAGCGGTCAATCTCCTGTAGCCACTGTTTCACATTATTGAAAGACTCCTGTGGGGCAGAAGAAAGGTAATAAAATCATCATTGGCAAGAGAAGATGGGACTCAGATTTACTGCCAGGCAAATAAAATGTATGGTAAACATGGTGTGTATACAGACAGACAGACAGACAACCAACACACCATACTGGCATATATAACAGAATATAAGGCAGTCCTGATTATAGGGCAATTCCCCCCTCCCCTTTGCACCGTTTACAAAGAAGGGAATTTGCTGTGGTGCTCAACTAGCAATTCCAGTCGAACAATTCAAGTCGGGGTGAGAAAGGGCAGCAGTGAGAATGCACTCGTCATCCACTAGCATCACTGTCCTTTCCCATTTGGAATTCTCAGTTTTGACTAGTCTATTGAATATTATTGGCAAAGTACATTTTTATAACACTCTGGGGGAAAAACTCTGCCTTAAATTCAGGTTGATACAGCATATATTCACAGTTAACTCACACCAAAAACCAAGTGCACATTATCCTTAGATTGAGGAAAAATAAGAGTGCACCCCTTACCTGGTCTGTAACATCATAAACTACAATAATGCCATGTGCTCCTCTGTAGTAACTGGACGTGATTGTGCGAAACCTCTCCTGCCCTGCTGTGTCCCACTGTGAAGAGAGAGCAGTTAGACACTGACCCAAGCACCTCTGACCAACAGGGGCACGACACACTCGAATCATTTCAACCCACGACTGGCTGATCGGCGTTAGCAAGTCAGCACAAATATGGCTTAAAATGCATGAATATTTGAAATTCCAGAATAATTGGTGCAGTCATTTGTTGTTGTTCAACGCAAAAAAAGGAACAGGTTTCTTGGCAATAGCTTCACTTCTATTATTGCATTCCAACCATTTTTCATTCTTCCTCAAACACTGTGCTGCAAAACGAACCCAAAAGGGAACAGAGGCCACAGTCAAATGTTTAAATGAAAAACTACACTTCACCATGAATAGCTTTTTTGAAATTGCAGAACACAAACACCAAAACACAAAATACTTACAATCTGAAGTTTGATCGTCTTTCCATCTAATTCTATAGTTCGTATTTTGAAGTCCACTCCAATAGTGCTAATGTAGCTCTCTGTGTACGTGTCATCCTGGAAGGGTTGAAGACAAGCAGTAAGTACACTCACATATTCACAAACTCACTCTCGTATTCTCGAAGCACTCATCTTTTCCGTACAGCAACAGTAACCTTGACCATAAATGTATGGGACTGCACTGTATCTGTGTGTTAAGAGGTGAGTTAATGAGGAGATGGGGCTGTGGTCCCCTTCCTGATTACAGCTCCTTCACTCAGGCTTGGAGACTACACATGATGTGATGTCACCATTGTAACAACATTTTAGCGAACCCACAGGGTCAGAAAGGGGGGAATGCAAAAAGCTGAGGAAGACGACACTTACTGCAAATCGGAGGAGAAGGCATGATTTTCCAACACCGGAGTCACCGATCAGAAGCAGCTTGAATAAATAGTCACTGTGGACAAGAGAGGGGGAAAGCAGCAGGTTAAAATAACAGGCTTTGCTTTCCATCCTGTGCCGACTCGGACAAAGCCGCAAGTCAACTTCCCCTTTCGCTTAAAGGGCTAACCGCTGCCTTTGCTTTCGCTGTGTCAGAAGTTACGTGCCACAATCCAAAAAAGCTGAACTGTGATCAAACTACCATCGTTCAGGCAGCGTGTCACAGTGTAGCAGGGCTGTTAGGATGAATCCTATGGCAGACACAAGGGCTTAGATATACTCCAGCAAATTTTCTACAAGCAGAGACACACCATCCAAGAACACATGCACACGAGTATGGGAGAGCTCAACATAGACCCTGTGCTCAAACATAGAAAGCATGGCTCAACTGCTCGAAACATGCCAAAAGTCCAGCCAAATGGAAACATGGTTGTCAACTGCTTTGCATTAACACTCTAAAATCCGGTGTCAAAAGAGGACAAACCATACTACCATTTAACGAGCGGAAGCACTTCTGATACTTGCATCATTTAAAAGCCACCCACAGTGAGAGTGGGCTAGTTTAACAGTCTGAAAATGTCTAGTCTAGTGCATGAAACCACGACAACACATTCACTGAATAGCACGAGCATGGCGTCAGCTGGCTCAAACAGAAACATACTGCGTAAATATTGCTAAAATAGCCTAAATGGCAGAAGTGTGCAAGATTTGCAGTGCAAATCTGCCATACCGCTGACCACCAACTGTACCAGCAAATGACTGAAGCATGTGAAGGAACCACCAGATCCAACAAAACATTATCACTGTACACTATAAACTGTCATCCTCATCTGGAGAAACTCAGAGCGACATGCCGCTGTTTCCCTTCCATAGGTGAAGTTGTGCAATTTGCCCTGCCTTTTCAGACTTCAGTATGCATATTGCCTTAGGTGACCTTGGCATGCAGAGATAAGACACGTTTGCTGGATTTTATATTATTTAATGTAACTAGCCAGATTGAACAATCAAAAAGGCCTCTGACACTCAGCACTGACAGTGTAAAATACGAGAATATGAACAATTTTAAATGATGCTAGACCATGCAGTATATGGATCAAAGCACATTCATATGGTCACTGACAGTGAAGGGGATGTTCTAAAAAAACGCTGCATTACAAAAAAAGTTCCATTCCATTCCATTAGTTAGTAAGCCCTCTCGTCCAAAGTGACTTAAATAGTTTACAAATTTTACGCTATTCATTTACATAGCTAGATTTTTACAGAGGCAATCTGGATTAAGCACCTTACCCAACTGTGTAACAAAGGCGCCTCAAAGGTGCTGGAGAACCAAACAAGCAACGTTTGGGTTACAAGCCCTGCTCCTTACCACGGTACTATACAGCTGCCGCTGATGCAGTCTGTCTTACTCTGTCTCTAGTGTGCTGAACTTGTTTTTAGTGGCTCTACGGTATTCAACATTACTTGTATAACTTCTGTAAAAAAACGAACTTCCCTCTAAGTGGGTCCTACATGCTGCCTGTGCAACTGTCCTAATTAGATTTGCATGAACAACTCTTTTCCCTGAGTTTGTTCTACCACTACCCCCTCCCCTCAACTCCACTCACTAGGTGCAATTATAAATTTGCATGTTGAACAAAGAGCAAACACTAAAGCAGCCCTTCTTTTGGAATCTCATTGCAGGAGAGCCCCGGGTTGTTGTCTTAAGAACACGATTCTTTTTTTTTTTTTACTACAAGACTACATTCCTGCTAACTGAAAAGATCGGCAAAATAACCATGACCCATGTGTCACAAGAACGACAGCAAGCGATGAATCAGTAGCTTGTTTTCCATAAGGAGAAGTTTGTAATAATCAATCTATAAATGTGAAATGCCGTGCTATTCATTTTGCTTACCAGAATCAGTGCTTGCACACATGCTCTCTGGTTTTGGTTGCTGAGCAAAAAAAAAAAAAACATTCGGGGGAATTAATGCTGCCGAGTCACCAAAAGTCTAACATCAAGACATTATTTTTGGTTTCAGTAAGGCAAGGAGATCACAACTTCCTCCCAGGGAAGGCTGCATACGGCAGCTTTAGAATGTAGTCAGATCAATACAAAGTGTGACAAGTGCCAAGTACATTAAATGAACAGACAACTGAAGGGCACTTAGGCAACAAAAAAGAAGTCACCATAATAGTCACAACCCCGACCCCCCCCGCCCCCTCTGTGACAGTAAGAGAAGAGCCCCAACATGGGGAGTGAGGTGTTGTTCTTTGCTTCCTCCATGTCGAAAGTCACAACCACCCACTTCTCAACTACTGCCCTAACAGTCTTCAGGGCTTTTTAGTCTGATGACAAAAAAAAACAGAACAGAGAAAAAAAATGAACATTTAGATTTCCTCTGAATTTTGTATTTTGACAAAGGCATCAAAGGCATCAACTGTCCTTTACTCTGAAGCAGCTTTTTATTTTTACATTTCTGGTAGCCTCAAAGACATCATTGCGAACTCGCAGAGCACAGAAAAAAATGTCAAATGCCTTCAAAGAAAATCGCAAATTGAATCCCATGTTGTTCATTGATGTGAGAAAATCTATACTGTTTCAACTAAAATTTTTAGAAATATCTGCTTGTCCATCAAAAGTAAATAATGACCTACATAGTTCTGGACAGCCCCATATATGGGCTTTGAGGGCTCAGGCAGAGACAGGGAAAGGTTTGTAACAGGGAGTTACAAATTCTTTGCTCAAGCATAACAAAAGGGGAATGTAACAGATGCTAATGTCAGAGCTAACCAGTCCTGTGGAAGAACACTGGGATCTCTACTATGGGACATGTTCCTTTATTATAGATATATATGCATACCTATCAAACTGAATTCAATGTTACACTCCTCACACACTGTCAATAAGCATCATATGAGCAAAATACCGGTTACAAACACCTGTATCAACTGAATAAAGTGGTGGATAAAACGCACTGATGACAAGCTTGCAATTACACAAGAGCACACCATGCAAAGCAACAAGTTCTCTGTTCACTGCAGCAAGCATTAGGGTAGTGCCTCCAGGTTCATAACATGTAGAGAACATATGAAACCAAGGTATTATTGCCTTGCATCACAGCTCAGTATCCATCCTCTTAAAAATCTGAGCAGCAAACAGAGTCGTGTTCAAGCAAATGACCACCATTGTGATGTCACAGAATTTGGAACAACCCCTGTCCATGGTGAAAAAAGGCAACCCTGCCTGAGCTACTTCAATACCCTATGACTGGGCATCCACAGCAGTGACTGGGAAACCCCAGCAGTGGGACATAACTGCCTTGTTCCTGCTGGGAAAGGGTGGTCTTACACTGGCCAGGACCCCTCAGGCTGCACTGTATTAGTTCCTCCTAGCGATTTATCACGAACCTGCATGTTAGTGTGTTGTTGCACCAATGTGTCAACTGAACCAACTCTCCAGTTGTACACTGTGTGGTTTGTGGTTGGTAGAGCGGTTGGTCTTGTGGATGAGTGTGTTGGAGGAACACTTGTGACTTGTTTCAGTGCCACCTTATAGCCCAAAAGTGTATTTAAGAGGAAGGGGAAAAAAAAAAACAACACTGAAAATACATTTTCAGCAGATTAGTCTCAGAGCCCAAATGGTCTTTTTAAGGTCCCTGGTCGTCTCAGTGAACTGTCACGGCAGTCAAGACTCACTGCAGCAGTGATGCACATGATAAGATTGTCATGGGAGTCACGGGAGTTGCAATACTGGTGCCCGCAGCACAGACGGGGTGTGCTAAAACAGTACAACCTCAAGGAAAGAGGTGTGTGAGGCCCAAACCACAGCCGCACATTTACGTTATGGTACATCTGCAGTGAAGCCAATCTGAAGGCCAAGTGTCATTCAATTCTCATTCTAGAAACTACATACTCAGTTAGGGCCCAGTCAAGTCAAACTACTTTTCCAAACACTTTTATTCACCTAAGCCCATAGCCTGATTTAATCATTTGGATTCTGCTCACCCCCCCCCCCCCCCATGTATCCAGTCTCACTCTAAAGTGGACTTGAGGGGGGATGGAGAAGAAACAGTGAATGTGCAGTAATTATCAATATATCTACATTTCATAACACTCATTCATAATAATAAAGTTAAATATATGATTATTCCAGTTCAGTTAACAGTTGTTCTCCTACTGCTGAGCGCATAATAGTCAGAAAAAAAAACACTAAGGAGAATTGGCTTTCATAACACAATAGTAGCTAAATGTCAAGTATAACATTTCCTTTATTTGCTCTGGTGCTTCTTACCTTATTTGTGTTAGTGCTGATAATATTTCTATACTAAATGGAGGTGAAGCAGCAAATTGGCATATTAAAGCTATGCTCAACTATGACTTAAAATCCCTACCCATTTCAAAAAGCAATTTCTTTTGCAACCCCAGAAAATGGGAAAGATCAAATACCACCACCCTGTGACTGACATATGTCAATACATTACGTGATTATAATTTGAGAAACTTTTTTAATATGGTCCACCTCAAAAAAGTCACACCTGTGAGAACAGTGAAATGTTAAACCATTTCTGCTTTCAGACGGTTTCTAAGCTGGTCTGCCATTTCGAGAAGGTCTCTGCAAGTGTGACAGCTTGGCATTAGACCCCATGCACTGACATTTCAAAATAATGAGGGGCACCTTTGTGCAACACATATATTCAAAGTCAACTCTGATGCAACGTCAAAAGGACTTCTTCTAGAATTAATACTGTCTGCGTATTTGCTGAGCCTACGAAGGCTACCTACGCAAAACAGGCTTAAAAATATTAGCCATGGCCAGTTATCAAACAGTTGACCCCAAAGATATGAAGCAGTACACACCCCAAAATAAAATACTGAGCAAACACTGGAGAAAACCTAGAAGACGGATATATACTGATGTGTAAAACTCAAGACACTGAGAAGAGATGGAAAAAACACTCTTTACAAGAAGACTATATACTAACACGAGAGGCAGGACACCACTCATTATTTTCATTCAGCAGATTGATAATATTGGGTTTTTTCCACTTGTTAAAGCAGCTCACACTTACATTTTGAAGAAGTTTGGCTTTTTCCCCTGTCAGTTTTCTGATTACTGGCACTTCATACATCTTCAGAAAACATGTCTGATTACTGCAAATGAGGAACTATATAGGAAGGTAATAAGCACCTGAAGGTTTTTAGCAGTAGCCAGTTTAAAACAGAATGCCCTGGAGGCAGGGTGACTTTGCCAAACTGCCTTCATGGGTGGGTTTAGCATTACTTGACATTAAGCCGGCATCTATTACAAGTGCTAATATGCAGGCATTTACACGTAACTGTGAGGTGTATACGTCAATGTGAGTTTCCTACTCTTCCATAGCTCAATCTCCAGCCTTAGTCACTCAGGAAGGACACTGCAGAATACAGGATTCAGTCCAAACCCTGCTTTAACATAAGGTGCTACATAGTGACAAATCGGCTGTCTGGCCAGTTAAATCAGATCTGACGAAGAATGGAGAATAAGTCAGGATATTCTCCATGCGCACTCAAAAGCCCACAACATAAATTAAACATTTACTTACCTACTGGGGCAAGCAACAGAACAGTCTTAACTGTATCTTTTCACATACTGTTAATAAACTTGGAATTGTTGAGGAGAACCCTTGTGTGTACTGTAACACTTTTGTTCTACTCTGCTCAACTGTGACAGAGCCCAAAACAGAGCCCACAGTCATCCACCCCTATACACAAGAGGCTCTAGGACTGCTGTTCATTAAATACAGATCTATACAACATGCACAAGGAAGCAGGGAAATCTAAGTAAGCTGATTAAGCATTCCATCTGAAAGGAACTCTGCCCGATGTCCTAAACCCTCTGACCCGTCAGCACTTCTTCCAGTGAAGCAGGAAGGAAGCCTGTTTCATAGGACCTCCACCGGTGCCCTCCTCCAGCCCAAAAGCAAGGCTAGAATTGTGACAGCTGACTACTTAAAAGACCCTAGAATGTAATGTTCCAGGAGGAAGTAACGTTAATGTGACCAAATCAAATTTTCAATAATGCTTAAGCAATCATGTTTTCGCTGGGGTCTATATTTTATGTTTATGACCTCATTTCCGACCTATGTTTACTTTCATTCACTGGATTTATGAGTTACTGCTTTGAATGCAACTGATTCAAATGAATGAAAACTTTTAGTAATCTTATTAAAAGCAAGCACGTCAAAACAGATCAGTGGACTGTGGAGCTATGACATGACAGCTTGAATTTTTCACAATGCGCTTGCGTCAGTGAATGATCTGCAGTATGGTCTTCTGGACAATGCACAACTGCAATGGCCAGGCTGGTCATTTTTACTGTCATCCTGTAAAAACACTGTCAAAGATGGCGACTCTGCCGTTTGCACTGTAACAAATTCCTGGCATGCCTTTACTGTTCTACCACTGACTGGGTGCGATCACCTTCATGCTACAGAGTAAAAATCTCTTTCCTCCTGTCTCAGTCATACTGTATGACATTTTTACCTTTGAAACACTTTCTGCAGCACTTGATTTCCTCACCAAGCAAAACTTTTAATGTTGGAAATGCATGGCACGAAAAAGGTTCACACCTACAGCAATTGTAGCATGTCTGCCTTTTACCACAAGTATGAACTTAAACCCTTCTTGGGGTTCAACAAAGACTGAAGGTATTCAACATCAGATTAGTATATGTTTGAATGAGACAGGACTTGACAGTTGCTAATGTGATGTAATGGACACTACACCACCATCCATACACAAACAAATGGCAGTTTTGTTGTGAAGAGCACAGTGTATATTGTCCACAGAAAAGATTTTCCACACAAACTGAAGAGTGCATAGGGAAAACTCCATAAAAAGACAACCCAATGCAAAACTCAACCATAGTAGTAGGTCTAAGTTAAGGAGACCCAAGACTACCACTGCTTAGGGGGAAAAGTGGCAAAGGGTCAGTGTGGTGGTGCAGGTTTGGTGTGAGAGAATGACCTGTCTTCTACACCGTGGGCTGCTGTTAACTGGTTTTTAAAATAATGCTGCATTCCATTATGATAAATGGTGTCCTCCCCACTGCCTCCAATGTCACCACGCAGCTTTCTCCTTCAGCGTGATCACCCAGCTTGGTGGGATTTCTTTTGTGCTACTTGTCACATTACCCTAAAAGGGCAGAGGTGCATTCAGTGGACACGGAGAGTGAGGGGGCTGGGGTCTGCCAGGACCGAAGAACAAAAGAAAACGACCCGTTTGAAGCTTCATCTCCGCACGCCGCAGCATGTAGATGAGCTCACGATGAGCAGACAAACAGAGGAAATGTTTCTGCTGGTGACAGAGGAAAACCCCACGCACCAGGATACACTGACCCTCCCTCTAAATAAAGAAATACAAACTAATAAGTGTTTGTGAATCATTGCCATTTCATACTAAAAGTGTGCTATTGGGGATTAATATGACGGGTCAATACTTTTATCAAATCTAAAGTGTGTCCTGAACAATTCTCCCCAATCCATCAAGTATTTGGTGTGCACTTTTCACTCTGTACATGAGCAATATTGCACGTGAAATTGTCAAATGACAAAATTACACGTCCTGTCAAAAAAAACTATAGGTAGCTAGGGTTAGTGTCAATGTAATGATTTTTCCTCTTCAACACATGACGTGACAGTTATATGAAGCAATATAATACAATGAAAAGTAACCAGTTAAGATTTTACCATGTGACTTCATTAAAGAATTGACTCGTTCCAAACAAAAATGATCACTTCCGAAATTGGGTCTAGTCTTTCATTTGATTATTTACTTTTCCAATTTATTAAAGTTATTTTAAAAATTCCTAAACAACAGTAGAGGAGCCGGTGACCAGATGGTGTCCTTGTGATCCCTCAAATTTTAAACACAGATGCAAATCGTAATCTGACTTGAAACCACGCAAATCAGCCCCATCTCATTTCTAACAATAGCGGTGCTGTATCCATACCCCACCAACCTGCCCAGCAAACTCCCGTACATCCTACGACCAATTGCCCAACAACCTAGCTACAGTGTGTTGCAAGAGCCCATGTGACCTACACATGACTGACTCGCTACCGAGAGGATGGGTGTCTCCTACCCTGGCGTCAAATTTGTTGATTGCCAGTCACATAAAAGAAGAATTTCCCCTTTTGTTTTCAAAGCTCAAAGCAAGCTAGTTAGCTAGCTATCAATTCGGATCACAATGTTTACTTCGGTCCCAACAAGCAGCTGGCTATAAACAACTGACAATTAGATCGCGTACCCGTATGTTACAGTTTTCGTCTTAAGTTACACGAGAACAAGTGCAGGGCAGAGAAGGATTTGGCTAACCAGTTATTCTAGCTACCTGGCAAGTTAACACTCGCTATATCTAACGAATATCACTGTTTAAATCAATTACGGATTCTGTCCAATCGTAATGATGCCGGATCCATGTAGCTAGTTAGCCAACCGAAACATATGTAACGTTTGCAACCTAACCAAACATTTAACTACGGATGTCATGATATGAAAATCTTAACATAACAGCCGGCTAAATGAACATCTAACAAACAGCTAGCTGACTATAAATCTCAAAAATGAAGCTGTAACATAACGTGTTGGCAATTTTACGGTCAGATGTGTGTACTTGGCAATAGCAGGCTATCTGCACCGACGTATTGTTCTAGCTGGCTAACAAGTCCAGAGAATTCTTACTGATGGGTAAAGCAAGGTAAGTTAGCTGTCGTTGTTTTAACTAGTCCGGTCGGCCTGAATGTTGTGGATACTGTCGCGCAGATAACGTTAGTTAATTGGAGTTTACAGCTCCCTTTGAAACTTGATACATTTCGGTAACTACTGATAGTGGCTATTTAATGAATTACTTTAATCCCGGATGATAACCGGGCAAGAATGGCTGCCTGACTCTGTGAATATCTAATGTTAATTGATTAAATATTCACTCAATTGTCACAAACCGTCACTCGTTAACAAGGTAGGTATTAGAGAAGTAAAACAGCTACTTGACCAGTTAGCTAGCTAACACAGTATCCTCTTTTGTTAAGCTGTTTTTCAAATCAACTTCTTAGCTAGCTAGCCGGAATCCAAAAACTCGTCACTGTGTTTAGGAGACTGCATTTTAGCCAACGTTAGCTAACGTTTGTTACTTACTATTCGGGATTCATTGTTGACATGTCACAGCAAACTCCCTCTTCTTGTAAGACGACGCTCCTCTTCGCTTTGAGGAACTTGAAATGGTTGGCTAGCTACCGTTTTGTTCAAATAAAAAAGTGGCTAACCGGACAGATACTCCCCCAAAACCCAAACCCTGGTCGTATCAAACCTAAAATGGCTGCTACTCTAACCAGGAAATAGCAACTCCTCAAACAGACGCGATTTTCACCCGCGTAAGCTGTCTGCGCGATTATTGCTTCACGGAAGTTGTAGTTTGAAACAAAAGCGTCCTTTATGCGTCGCGGTCTGCCGATGCAGTATGATTGACTACGATACCCTTCTAACCGTGCGCGCCTGAGGCATGTGCAATGGACCGCGTCTGTTTCAATAAGTAAATGGACATCTTCAACACCGCCCTACCCACTCTGTCAAAAACGAAAAGGAAGGATTACGTCATCAGTGAAACGTGGCACAGACTGGGGCAACAGGAGTGAAGTCAAACAGCGATACTAAGTTCTTTGTCATAAATAAATGCCTTAATTGAGAACAGCTGTAAAACCTGGCAAGCGGCATTGATTTATCTTTATTTTATATTTTGCAAGGTCTCCGCTTGCCCCACCCCGCCTACGTCATGATGAGCTAGAATGAGGTTGCTCACAGTGTCACAGTGCTCGTCAAGAAACTACACGAATCAGAATGAAACTCTTTGGGACGAGGGGCCATGCAAGACTGCATAGAAGTAAAATTTATACAGATTACCCAATTGTGGTCAGCATGCTGGAAAGTAACTGCTACTAAGAAAAACTGAAAAAAGTATATATGCTGTAGCATTTTGTTGTAGTACTTTGGGTTATGTACCTTGCTTGAAGATACAAAAGCAGCTGCCCCACCCATAATTCAACCCTACAGTCTATTGTGTGAGTACATTTCACAAACCACCATGGATGGCATGGTGCCATACCCACAGCCATATCTTTATTTCAGTACTTCTAAAAACAAGCAGCTACAGCCCTTCCATAAGGGAACATAGACTCAAGAAGGAAGACAATAACAATAAAAAGTAACAATAAAAAATACAGTTATACAGACCTTACAGAGGGAGAAACATTGTAGCCGATTTTAAAATATTAATCCCAAGTGGGTGTTATACTCGTGAGTGTGACAAATCAATACATACCTTGTTGGTCACAGTATAAATATAACAAAAGTTATTTTTAAGATTTGAAACCTTTTTCTTTGCCTCTAAGCAAACTACGTAATTAGTTCTAGGTCCATCATCATATATTTCAGGTCTAAATACAAAGCTGCTATTTCTTCATACCCATTCAGTATTCTGCCACATTGAATACATTTACCCTCATTATCTGGAAATACCAAATTATCCATATTCATTTTATGATGTCATGCTGTGGAAGCTTGAGGTCAGCAGTTACTAAGGTGCCATAACTATTGCTTGATGAAACCAGTTTTTCAACACTTTGAAACCTTATCTATTCACTTATTAACCTTTTCAAAAGAGCATGCATTAATCATTACACACCTCTTTTTATTTGATCTTACAGGGATGATGGTTAACACAGCAGGATAATGCAACATCTGTGACATATACTCAATGAGTTATTGAGTCTCAGTGAGCGGGTTGACATCAATCTTCCACCACAAGGGTGGTTCAAAGGACTGAGTAAGCCTGAGGGTAGTCTGCGCACAAGCATATCCCATTCTGAAATACTGAGAATGGTAAATTTTCCAAGAAAAAACTTGCATGTGAAATTCTAATTAGTGTTCCATGCTGGTTAACCCTAGCAGATGACACAACATGAATGCAAACAAGCAAGTGAAGTGAATTCATTGGGTATTGTATTCACAGGTATTGTATTCACCAAGTTATGGACTGGTTGAGGTATGGATAGGTGGGGAATATCCCACACTGATACACTGACGATTAGACCCAGTCTCGCCACCGTCATTATTGTCATTGTCAATTCTCTGCAGGGCTGTCCCCAGCCATCTTCTCAGGGTCCTGCGGCTAAAGTTCTGCATATAATTCATTTAATAATAATTCCTACATAAGGATAGCCATATGCCACTGTTTGTGTCAGTTCCAATACAAGCGACAACAGGAGGAAAACACTTCCCAAACACTGTTCAAGATTTCATGAATTTGGCAGGCTGACAAACGATTATTGTCGGCAGTACACACCCCTCCAACCTCCGGTTGCCTCGAAATTGACTTTCAATTTTCAAATGCCGGCCACTGAGAGCCTTGTCTGGTGAGAGAAAAGGGCACCTGTTTGAGTTTAAGGCATAATTAGAGCAGTAACCACAGTCATAATGATAAGGCCACAGATTCTGCTTAATAGCCCAGAACAGTGAGCAGAAAGAGTATCTTCACAGCCATGGCCAGTAGGCTGATCTCAAAGCCTCTCTTGGTAGCCGATCTCCTGCTGATGTCCTGGAGCACAGCATGGCAGACCATGGCAATTGATGACCCCATAGGACAGAGGCAGGCATGCACTGTAAACAGCACTAGTCCAGTTAATGCTTTGCTCCATTAAAGCTGGCCTGCACAGACTGGTGGAGGTGTTTAATGAGATTTACAAGTCCACAGGTCTGCTCCTACCTCGTGACTCATAGATGCATCAAACCTATGCCAGGATCACTCCCAGGATCACCTCCTCAAACACCATGCAAAACAAATGACAGCTAATAATAACAGCAGAGAGATCTATTGGAAGAAGAAATTCACAGAATTACCATTGATGAATTCCCATGATGAAAGAGAAACAAATGGTCAAATCTAAGATACGGCTGATGTGTGTTTTATGTATTGTCTCCACCTCCCACAGGCTTAAAGTCTTGTTTTTATGGGTTTTTTTTTATTATAACATGTTTTTAATTTTCCATTTTGTGCAACCCCATTTTGGAATAGGTAACTGTATGCTAGACTTGTCTCACATCAACCTCTGCACTCACACAGAGTGCTGAAGTGAGACAAATGTAATCCTCTGATATACTCACATGCAGCCAATCACTGCTGTTTGCTTTAGAAGTCAATAAATGTATTACAGTGGGTGGACATTCATTGCAGGATGCACTTCCCCAATGATGTCATCTGAGCAAGGAGAATGAACATTCACACAAGTTAAGCATAATCCTCTTTCTTCCAGTGCAGAGGTATTAATTTTTAATTATTCTGTATTTCTCATTTTAGTTTTACCATTGTCAACAGTAGTGTTACTTGCTTCATCAGTTGAGCAGCATGGAAACATGGACAGTAGTATGATGAGAAGAGAAAAGTAAAATAAAACTAAATAAATTCAGACTAAACAGACAAAAAATGACCAATTAGATGATAAATTACTAAAACAAATCGGAAGAATCTGTTACTTAATCCAGGGCTCTAAACCTAATCTGTTTCTTTCATATGATAAATGGATAAGTCAATTGGCCTAAGAGCCAGCCTTTGCAGGAAGGGAGGCCCAGACCCAGTGCTAAAAAGAACATAGTGATAGCAGCAGACTCAACCTCCTGGCTCTGATTGGTTCCTGTCTGATTGTGCCACTTCCAGCCAAAAGAAGTCAGTAGATCGACGAAAACCACGATAAAAACTAGTACACAAACCTATGGCCGTCCTAAACAGTACAGCAGGAGAGAAATGACTGACCTGATGACTATAGGACAATTTGAGTTAAACAAAAATCCATTCCCTTATTCCTATTAACTTCCATTTATTTCACATATTCATCCCACCCTGGCCTTCTCACGTCACTTAATTTTGTAGCATGGGATAATTTTGCTTGATTAATGTTCATGTAAACATGCAGACTGATTTGAATATAATATTGTTTCGCAATCATAGCTTGTTGGTTTTTGAAATGAAATCAAATGAATATATTTCATTAATTCTCAAGAACAATGTATTTTGGTTTAGTGCAAGATTAGATGAGAAGGCCTTAAATATTTCATTTTCTTCCAGGCTACTGTGCTGTAAATTCAGGTCA
The DNA here is from genome assembly GCF_013368585.1 of Megalops cyprinoides. NCBI lineage: Eukaryota > Metazoa > Chordata > Actinopteri > Elopiformes > Megalopidae > Megalops > Megalops cyprinoides. The sequence continues at coordinate 10,282,707 of NC_050597.1, forward strand.
GACAATTTCTGGGTCACTGAAATAACTCCATAATTTTGTCAATTACTGCAGACAATTTAAAGTGAACCTGTTATGACTATGCAGCCTTGACAGTTTTTCATGGTAAAGAACAGAATTACTCATTAAGCATCACTTTACACTTCTCTTCATATTAAATTTTGCCATGTATACTGTGATGTACAACACCATCACAAGCATATTGTGGAAGGTCAGTCATAACTGCATAGCAACAAAATTTCATCTTAATGGAAGTTACACATTTACTGAAAATTGTCCCTTATCATTCTGCATGCACAGCTCAGAGAGTACAATCTGTACAATCTGCATACAGGACACAGCCACCCTCCCTGGGGCTTTGAAACGAGCCCCCCAATGTGGACACACCTGTTGAACAGAGCAGAAACTCAGGTGAGCCAAGCCTTCAAACAGGTTCTGCTTCTAAACAACTGGACACATGCTCTAGGACTTAAACTGCTTTCTCTGTTACATAAGTGTAGTCCTGTATTACATCACATTGCATTATTGTCATTTAGCAGATGCTCTTATCCAGAGAGACTTACAAAGGTTACATTATGTATGTGTAATGTATTATTTTTGTTTGTTTGTATGAATGTTCATTCCCGCCTTGCTTCGGTTTCAATAATGTTTCAGTGAAATGCAAGTGATGAAGTTGACCTGTATAATACAGGCACATCCAGACTGGGAAGATATTTATTGCATAAAATATCCCTCTCAGACCGTTTCAGGTGAGGAGCCCATGCAGGGTAAAATAGCCCCATGTTTGCAAGCCTGTACTGACATATCTTCAGTACAACTGCTGCACCCACAATTCAAAGAGCACTGCAGGGGGAGACTGAAAGGGAGCAGGACCACAGAAAGAGACACAAAGTGAAGACACAATGACTTCATATTGAATGACTTAATGCTGCCCTTAAGATTCAGAGCAATCAACCCATTAGGGAGAGGAGGAGATTCAGCATGTAATCAAATAAAAGCCAGCAGAATCATTAAATGAGTAATACATTTCTAGACATAACAGAAATAAGCATCTAAAGAGCAAATACAATGTTGGTGACACTATGGCTTGGGCTGAAATAGTGAACTTTGGGAAAGTGAGGTAAGCCCTGGACTGTGCTCTCAACCACATGAGAAATTCAGTTTGATCTCTCTCAGAAGTTAGGTACACAGTTACTTTTACACACCATTAACAAGGAAAGTCCCTGAAACAAAGCTGGATCTGAGCAAGTCAGAGCAAGAATATGGTTCAAAGAACAAGATGAATTTAAAATCCCTTGTACAGTAGGGTGATGCTAGTGCTGAATGACTGAATGTCGCTGTGGCTTTTACAAGTAGAAAATGCAAGGGGCTCCCCCATGTGGTCTGAGGGCCTTATCACAGGCAAATTGGAAATAGACAATTCAACAGACAACTGCAAGTAATTTCAAGGGCATGTTCATCTTTTTTTCTGATTGAGCTCTTGCTGTGTTCATTATTTGTGAAGAAGAACAAGCTCATAATCAATATGAGTCTTGGTTCTTCTATGATTCTCCCATTCTTGATGTTGAAACTTGATCTTTTTCAGAAATTACTACACAATACATATTGAAGAAAATATTAATTGTCCATATTTGTTTTAAAACCATGGCATGGAAATCAAGTTTGGTCTAAAAAAGTTAATTACATAATTACAGAATAAATGTATTGTAAGATTGAAGTGACCACACAATTGTGGCATTCCAAAGATACATAATCCACTTCCACGGTACATTCCACATGGTACAATTGTATTGATTCCTCATTGATTCACACTTTCAGCAAACAACCTCCCTGTTTAACACTACACACACCCCCACTGTAGAATTTAGGACCTGGGAGGAATTACTGGAAATATTTGCCCACTAAGCATCACCAGAAAACCAGTAATGTACTACTATAAAGGGGTTGGAAGCATTTCTCTGCATTCACACGTTTTACAGTAAACCAGTTTTTGCATATCACAGTAGAGATTGCCATAGAGCTGCATGAGAAATAGGGCAAATAGTGTTATTCTTTGCCAACTCTGCCCATAGTCTCTGTACCTTTCGAAATAGCACCACATACCTTCAGGGCCAAAAGGATTGCTCAGCAGTGGAAACCAAGATTTTCTGAGTACAGCATGCTAGTGGAAAAAGGGGAACAGATAGACAGGGGACTGCTTTATCCAGTTGCTGTAATGGCACTGTTCTTAGAAGCTATTTGGATTCTAGACAGCATGTATTTTCTATGATTTTTCCCCCATCGATTTCTAGCTCTACCATTCCTTCTCCCTCTCTCCCCCACAGAAAACAGGTTATCTTTACAAACAACTATGACCTGAAAGGAAAAAAAATGGAGAGCAGCCCCTAGCTCAGGTCAAACTGGATCTTAAAAATAACCGGTCACTACCCACTACAAATCAAGAAAGCAAATACATGTACTGTATATGTATAAACAAACAGAATCTCACCTGAGCCGGAACTTTAAAAGAGTCAAATATGCTTAAAACAGAGTTCAGTCGACTCATCTATCTAGAGCCCTTGCTTCAGTGTGAGTCTGTGAATATGAACTTGTTCAACCTGTTTTCATGTTATCTATAATTAATTCCCCACAGCAAGAGGGCAGTGACACCTGAGAGGCACTGACTGTATCTGCAGTCAGAATGCTGCCGTAGTGCTCCAGGGTGATGCCCTGACCCCTGGCAAAGACTTCCACACCCTCTCCCACCGGCATGCTGTGAGGACTGCTGTCCATCACCTTGCGTAACACTTGCACTGGTGCCTCCACCAAGGCGGCGAACAGCAATCACGCAGTGCACACATCCACAATGGGCACACTCTTACACATGCAAGAACATACATTCGAAAGCCAAAACTGCTGACACGTGCATGCATCTACTTTGACAGAATGTTGACATGCTGTCATATGGAGAAATTTATCCTGTTCTGTGAAAAGCAAGGGTTTTCACAGCACCAGTAATGCCAAAGCAAAAAGAAACAAACTGACAAAAGAAACTATTAAGATATTTTTCATAATCACAGGAATGGACTTTGTCTTGTTGCTCATTTAAGTTAAAGCAGCAAAGTTAGCATCAAGGGGGGGTCTAACTGGAGTCTTGGTCAAAATAGCATTTACACTCAGTCTAAACATTCAGGAACTCTAGCAGAATTATTGGAACCTTGAGACTCCTCTTCTTTCATTTCATCAAGTCACTTTGGCAGTCCAATAAGACCTTAACCTGTTCTGTGTGTATAAACAGACATTACTCAGGACAACCTGCTCCCACTCCTCAGGTTATCGTGCAGCTCACCTGCAACAGCTTCTACAATGTCAGAGGCATGATGTAATTTTCTCCCGGAATGTGAGAATGCCCATGTACTCAAAGCTGCGGTTCTCTTTAGCTGGGTCCCCTGACATCCTGCTATACACAGTATTTCAGTCCGTGATGAAGGAACTAATCAATCAATCCTCTAGGAAATATTTAAGCTTCGCACTGTACAAGAGTGGTACGAGCGCTTCACTGCGCTGTGGAATAGCCTAAGGCCAAAACCAAAAACTAGAAATGAGATGATTACCCATAAAAAATATGTATGAAATATTTTCAACATACACGCCATATTAGTTAATTACTAGATGAAGCAAATTAGCTGTTAGCAAAGCACACAGATGACTCATTTGCCTGGAAAAAAAAACATTTACGTCTTTTTACAAATTTACCGAGACCAATATCTGAAATTTTAAAGTACAAATAACGTTATTTGAATTTGTATTCTGTTATTCTTATACCCAGTAACAACCGTTACCCTGACAAAAAGTACACACACCCTTTTCAGTGTTTGAAGGGCTGACAACAACCATCTTTTGCTCATTGAGAAAATGTCCCACCTCCCATGAGAACCTCAGACTTAAAACATGATTGGATATGAAATATTGCCGTCCGCCGCACTTATCAAATAGAAACAAAGTTAACATATTTTTAAGTACGCGATTGGTTAACGTTCAAGTCTGTATTCTGGTATGTAGGCGGAGAGTAACGTGGAAGGGAGGGTCACATGTCATACATACCGGAAAAAGCCCTTTCCGGGAGCCGGGGTGTGATTTCCGGCTCGGCGAAGAAAGTTGAGGAGGAGAGGTCTGCAGGTTCCTGGATTTTATAAAATGGATAGTCAGGGAAGGAAAGTGGTGGTTTGTGACAATGGAACCGGGGTAAGTCTTAGGGCAGAACGCTCTCTGCCGCTGATCATCAGTCGCCCCGGGTTTACCCAAGGTTATTTTTGATTGCGAGGAAAGATTTTTTCCCTGAAACAGGAAGTAAAGAGTGGCTAACTGGGTGGGTAGGCAAAGGAATGTGTGTCTGTCAGCTTGTCAATTATGTATTCTTCAAATGCACCGATGGCATTACGTGGCGCTAAGCTAAAAGACATGTGCATAATACTGGAAATGCCGCAGTTGAATGTCCTCCACGCTCTTGATGTTGTGAACCTGCCGCCGCCGCCGCTTATTATGGGTGCTGGAGCTGGCATTGTGCATGCTCTAGCTATAAATGTAGTCATCGCTTGCCATGGTCACAGCTAGCCATGTTAGCACAGTGTTACCATACCTAACGGACAATTCTGGTGGGTTGTTTCAGTCTCTAGCAAGGTAAATAGCTAGCTAAGAGAATTAATTTATTTTAAGATCTCCCTGATTTATTAATATCTTACTATCCTGTAGCTAGCTACCGTTAGTTAGGTAGCTGGAGCGCGATAAGATTAGCTAGCTATTATCCCCGGGAAGCTATCAAGCTAACTCATAGAATCTGATTGGGCGCTAGTGCCTTTACTAGATATTTTCCACAACAGCTAATTAACAAGCTAAATATGCAAATCTTGGTTGAGGAAGTGGTAGGTAGCAAGATAGTTGGCTAAGATTAGTTCGAACACACCTTGTCTGGCAATATAGGTAACTAGCCTTGTTAGTAGTAGCCAGTTAGCCCCAGCTACGTCCGACTAAGGCGTAGGTAGCTGGCTGGGTACCGCTTCAGTGACATTTCCTGGATTAAAGATTTGCTGCTCAGACTAAGAAACTAGCGGGACTGACTGGTCAAGTAGCAGTTAGCGTTTTAGCTAGCTACTGCAGATAGCCATATCACTAACTATATAGCTACGAATAATTGTACATGGCACGATTTTTATGAATGGAAAAGGACGAACAAGGTACAGATAATCAAATCCGATTGCTGGCTGTCTCATTCAAGAGGCTCCTTTTGTATGTCCGAGACTGTCTACTGCGACCTGTTTTGGACCTGGCATGATGTGGTTTGCTGGCCATGTCCCAAATTGACACCAATACAGGCGCGCTATAATTCGGGACTATGATTAAGATGGGGCTACCTATCTGGTAGCTAAGTAGATCTAGAAAGCCACCGGGGTACGGGTTTTCATTTTCACTTCTCAGACAATCCCCCGCTACTGTTGTACTTTCTTCCAAGTCCGTCATACAAGAGTTTTCTAGTTGTGGCTGTTAGCTATCGTACAGCTAACACCTAGGAACGGTTTTTAGTCCCGCGCCACATTAGCCATGATTGCTTCCACATAATTTATTTCCGTAGCTGTATTTTCAGATGTACCTTGATGTTACTGTATCTCATGCATTATTGTGTTCGTCATACAACGAACATGCAGCTAACTTCTCTTCGCGCCACGACAGTGCATGGGTAGCAGACCAAAGTTAGCTGGCTATTTTACAATCTTAATACCACCACAAAACATACAGAATATTGAGTGCAGGTGGTTAGCTAATGTTAGCTAGCTATGGCGGCCAGGTGTAGCTCAAGATGAACGCTTGTCAATGACATTAATATTTATCGCGAGAGATCTGCGTCCCGTGTGATTATCTCACGCTTAACAGTTGACAGGAAACTGCAGTAATAACAGTAATGTGAATTAGTAAAAAATGCACATGTGTAGTGGATAGGGACAATGTAAAAAAGGGAGCTATAGTGGAAATCAATACATATTTACATTCCCAATAGCATGTGCTAATTTTTAGGCTTTGAATATAGATTTGAAACATGACGTTTTAGTGCTTTACCTCAAATCTGGACCACGGAAATCTTTTTAAATCCATAGTAGCCAAAGATAGGGCCTCGTCAGGTGTGTTCGGGGTGCTAAATAGGACAGGGCGACCTAGTGTAACTCGTACTGTTTTTCTGGGACACAACAGTATCTTCTCTCAAATTTTATGAAGTAGTCTTCGTTGATCTTCTGTGTATCAATGGCATGTGTTGAAGCATGTATTGGGTAATGATTTTATTAAGAGTTTCACTTAAACACACCTGTAAATTGTGATGAACTCACCTACCAAAAAAAAAAACAAAAAACAAAAACAAAACAGTGATATGACGAAAGTCAAGTTGTTTTCAGCATGTGAACTGATCACTGTAAAAGAGCTGTGCTGTGCCATGCAATTATGGTTCTTTTGAAGTCTGTGTAGGTATAGCACATGCAGACCATCTGGGGAGACTCAGCTCAGAAACAAAATCTGTACGAGCTTTCTTTTATGACATTCTGGCATCAAAGACTGTGTAGAAAAAGTTTCTGGTTTTTGGTGCACATTACCTTGCAAGGGCAAGAGTATTTTTCCAAGCAGCCAGAAGGATGTTGGTTTAGTGTTAGCAGTGTAAAAAGTGCTTGCTGATGCAGACCTCAAATGATGAGTCAGAGATAAGTGAGACCAGCTCTCAACCCACAGTGTCTGTCCAGGGAGCCCCGGCTGCAGTTTGTAAATGAAGAGGAAGGTATAATTTAAACTGCTGCCACTTCCGCAGGGTTTTATTTATAGACTTCACATCAAGTATTTTTTGGTGCAGAGAAGTTGCAAGTGGGTGACTCAGACTGTCTCGGGTTTGGGGTCAAATGAGCTTTTCTTGGCTCTGCCGTTGCCTCTGGTCAACCTCAGAACTGGTCTGGTGTCATTGCAATTCCATATGTGTGTTGAATTCCTTGTTCAGTTTGACAAAACGATTGGTTCTGACCAGTCATTCAGAATGTATGGGGATGTTCTCTGGAATATCGAGCTCCTGATGCTTGTCAGCTCAGAAACTAAAGAAGTCGAAGACTGCTCTTGTGGCTGCAGGGCGTTTCCATCCCCAGTGTACTTCCTTTTCATAATTCCTTATCCTAACAACCAAGCATCATATGACTGGGGAAAGAAGCGGTTTTTAATGCGCACCGATGGTGTATAGTGCACATAGGTCTATGTTTGTGAGACCATTCATCATTTCTGGCCCACATGAGATGGATGTATTAGCCAGTGGTGGGATGTGTTTGTTGTAGAAGCTGATTAAGCTTCCTCTGTGTGAGCAGACACCTAGGGCTAGGGCTAGTACATTGCCTAAGCATTAAGACTGCTTGTTGCTTTTGTAACATTATAGGAATTTGTACTGAGGAGTTTGGTGGGTTGTGGGAAGAACATTCATAATTTTTTGCATGTTGCTTAAAATAACCAGTTCATGCTAGATAGCTGTCACACCAATCTGTTGTTTTGTGCAATAAAATATTTCTGTATGCAAGGTTTTTTTTTTTTTTTTAACAAGACAGTCTGGACTATGTGAATTGTAATTTCCCCTCAAATGAATATTTTCAGTTAAGGTTTGCTCCAGACAGAAATGTCTGTGGGGTTGGTCAGTGAAAGTATATTATGGGTTCATATCATTATTGATTAGGCTGTAGCAGAGTGTGGTGTTTGCCTTCCTGATGCATCTAAATGGAGTTAAAAGCCACTTACAAAAGCATTGTGCACTATTCAGTCTTCTACATTACATTCTATGTGAAAGATGTCCAGAGAATGAGAAGCATTTTCCTCAGGGCAATAGAACACAATGGGGGAGAAATTTGGTCATAAGATTATGTATATTATTTATTAACCAAACAGACACCCTTATTCTGGGCTACATAGATAGCTAACGTGCTTGCATGTCTTCCTACATGCATGTCTTATTATTTTTCAAGGGAAGGTACAATCACGGTTCCTTATCCGGGAGTTGAACACGTAGCTTTGTGTAGGTCCTTTAGAGTGTAGTTCCTTTAGTTTGTACTGCCTCCCCAGGGAATGTAGCTGGATAAAAGATGCATATCTCATTGTCATGAAAGATCCAGTATTTCCAGCCTCTGTGTGCCTTCTGACCGACTCTCTCACCTCTCCCTCTGTGTGTATCTTTCTCCTCCCTTTCCCCTTTCCCCTCTGTGTCTCCTCTCTCCTCCACAGTTTGTAAAGTGCGGCTATGCTGGCTCCAACTTCCCCGAGCACATCTTCCCTGCCCTGGTGGGCCGGCCAATCATCCGCTCCACAGCCAAAGTGGGCAACATCGAGATCAAGGTAAAGCTCTCCCGCCCTGATCACACAGGCCCCCAGAGGCCTTCTTCATTTCTCATGTAGGCCTTGTTCAGAGACCACAGTTCTTATCCTGGTAGCCTGTTTGCTTCCTCTTTCCATCTTTTTCTTTCTTGCCTTTTTGCTCATGCTCCCTCCTCCCTCTGCACTTGCAATTGTCGGGTGTGCATTAAGCAGTGACACTCTCCAGATGCTTTTGCTGGAATTCACCTGCTGAGGTGACGGGCACGGTGGGCACTGCTGTGTGAAGCTGTGGAGAAAAACCTGTCACATTTGCCATTTTACAGTTGTGTGACTGTCCACACAATGGAAATGTGTCTGTGTTTGCAGCTGTTTTCGTGTCTCGCACAGCAGAGTGGCTATTTGTCTGACCGCTGCAATGTTGCCACATTGTCAATAGTAAGGCATGCCTCTACTTTCAGTCATGTTGCAGACCGTGATTAGCACTGAAGTAGTGCTTTAGTAGTCTTCCTCTTGTGAACCTTGTATCAAGTTCGCCATGTTTTCTCTGTGTCTGAGTGACTTTGCTATTTATTCATGCAGTTTGTAGGAGACATCTTCAGGCCCTAGAGCCAGGTACTTTGAAACCAGGTGTTGAAAAGTTCATTTGTTTATTGTGTCAGGATTTCTCACCGATGAACGTTTTGTAACGAATAATTAACTTTTAGCCTTGTTAGCTTTGTAGCCCCCTTTCCATGTGTCCTTTTGTTAATCTTCTGCTTCTGGTCAAGAAATGGACAAATGGCAGACAGATGATTGAAAGCCATCTATGCCAGTGCTGAGCTCAGTATTAATAATTCATAATGCATGAAAAAAATAAATCATTAATACTGGGTTTAAACAGAACACCCACACCTTCACCACTGGGCTGATATTTGGTCTACTTGAAAAGTGAAGTAGACAGGTTTGTCATGTTTGGAGTTGAAAGATCCAGCTCCCCTCATCACCACACAAGTTCTGTTCAGGAGAGTATAGCAGTGTGTCCTCAGTGCTGGCCAGGGACCTGACCCCTTCTGGACTGTCCACCTCTTTCTACTTCCTCTCTGACCTTCTGCTCTTTATCTTCTCTTCCCCCTCTTTCTTCACCTGTTGATGTAGAATTACAAAAAGATGGTAAGTGTGGTTTGGCGTGTGCTCCTTCCTGTATTTGCTTGGCCAAGAGAGAGTATTGCTGTGCTTAGTCTTCCTCTGTAAAGAAGTAACAATTCTTTATTTTTTATTTTTTTCTGTCTTATTCTTCTTTTTGGGTTGTGTTTCAGTTTGAGTTTGTGTGAATGGGTTTTGTTCCTTCTCTCTCTTCCTGTTACTTTTGAAAAGTTTGCCGTGATGAAAGAATGTCTTCCTCTAACATCTGAATCGGTTTCTTTTCATTTTGGGTTTCTCTCTGTTTCTGTCACCTGGCTTATTCATATATTAAGATTATATATGGGTTACTTGAAGGCTAGTCAGCGCTGAGCTTGTCGACAAAGGTAAAACGTGATTCTAAACAGTGAGATCTCTGGCACAGAACACGACCGTCAGTCCTCCAAACCAGACAGCAAAGGTTCCCCTTTTCGACTCCTAAAATGATTAAGCAGAAGTAAAGATAATTAAGGGAAACTGCGACACTGACTGTTTAAGCGGACTTAAAATATCCTCTGAACCCTGTACCAGAAGCCTCCTCTGTATTGACCTATGATTTCCACTGGGCCCACCCAAATCACTAATCCACCTGATTAAGAGACCTATGCTCTCCCTGGTTCAAAGATGGCTAGTGATCAGAAGAGGGCAGAACTTCCTGCTGGAATGAGGATCAAGCCACCAAAGTAGCTTCCAAGTCCATGCAGCCATCACAAGAGTATAGGGTAGTTGAGTGATTTTTTTTTTTATGGTGTCTCTGGGGCAATAGGTGCACAGGGCTGGTCCACTGTAATGTTGTATGCAGCGTGGAGTTAAGTACATCGGAGGCCCATGTGTTCTCATCACTTCTTGTGCACAAGACCAGTCAGAACGTGCAGCTTCAGCAAAAAAATGTGCCTGTCAGGTCTTTATTTATGAGTCTATCCCAAGCAAACCATAGTCAAATTTGGCAAGGAGCCAGACACTCCTTTTTAGGCGATTTTTATTGTGCTCTCTGTTTCTGAAGAACATCAAATTTTTTTGGCAACATCAAAGACTTCATGATAAAATGGTAAAACGTAGGGGCTGGTAAAATTATAGCTCTGAAAATAAAATGTAACTTACGCTCAGTTGTGTGCAGTTTTAGATGTCCCTGTGTGTTTTCAGTGTGAGACTTCCTTGACTGTTTTCACGATGTTCTCCAGCTGTAGTGGGAAGATATGCTTGCTAACAGAACTCTAGTGCCAACTTGTGACCACAGGTTATTGAAGGAAACGATCACAGCGCTGTGTTGGATTGCAAAAAAAGATGGAGTTTGTTGCTGTACAGTGAGTTTGAATTTGGAAATTTGCTAGCCAGTAAATTCGTGAGACCGCTAACTTCAGGGATGGCTGTTCCTCATTTGAAACGCGTGTGAGTGCTGGGGTTTTTGTTCGCTAAGCCATATGGTGCAGTCTTTATCTGTAAAATGCATGTACACATGCAGGCAACAGCTGTGGCCATATGCTGTGCTCTACACTGAGATACCCTGCTGCTCTGGATTGTTTGTTGAGAAGCTCATTGTTCCTTTCTATTTCCAAAAAAGCAGTCACATTAATTCCATGTTCCAAAGAGATGTCCACTTTAATACATAATTGTCTGTAAGACACACCACTGGTGATTTCCCCAGAGAGCCATCCTACAGTAGGTGCCAGCCAAACGTAGATAGGACTGAATGGGTCTAACTGGATAGAGTGGTGTCTGCAGACATGAAACTCTCACCAGAGCAGACTGGTTTTCACAAGTTGAGAGAAAAGCACAGCAAGAGCCCCCCCTGGTGCAGGAAGAAAGGTTTTAAAAGGGGAACAGCATCATAAAATGTTGAATGTGTGACTAGGAATGATCGATTATTACTAACAGGGCAAAATGCATGGGAATCTCCTGTTTGTGCATGCTGGGTAATCGCTGGCCACAGTCTCAAGTGTTTGGAGACTGTCTTCAAGGTTCTCAGTGTGTGTGCCGAATAGCTGCTAAATGCACCATGTTTGCACTTGCTGTGGGGCTATAATGGATGCACCATCAATTCAGTTCCCTGTCAGAGCTGGGTGTGGGTGACAGTAATTGATGAGTCCTTAGTGCAAGTGGCCAGTTTCTGAGCAGTATTATATATGTTATGGCATCCACACTGAAGTTTATTCAGTCCTCTGATGGTGTGGGCTCACATTCTGATGTATTCTCCATGCTTATACTTATGTTTTGTTGTATAAAGGACTTAAAGCCCTTGTTTTATCATTATTTTCACATAACATACCAAATTTAAATGCGCGAAACATTAAATTTCATTTTAGTTAAGTGTTTTGATAAAATCAGTACACCGCTAATGCCACCTAGTTATAGAAGCCATTTCATGTGACAGTTCTTTCAGATATTGATACTCCTTTCCCTGGATCACTGTTGTGTTAATTCTGAACAGTTCTCCAGTCAGTTCTTTCAAGTTTCATTTCAGACGTCTTGCCCCAGATGTCTTCAGGTATTGTACTGGCCTGTATGACGTCACTTACTGTGCGACTCGGTCCGATCCAGCCCCACTTTACCTGTTTTAGCATATCATTTTCCAAAAATGTTCACTGGACTGTCTGCTCAGACAGATCCAGCAATTAATGCATGCAGGGGGATTAAGAGGAGGTGCTCTAATGCTAATGTGCAATTGGGCAGTGGCAGATTCCTCAGACATAATTGCATTAAACGGATATTAACCAGTTGTAACTGAGAATGCCATTAGCCCCACTGGCTGGCAAAGAGTGGCCCATCATTGCAGCGACTGAGGGCTGATGCGTGGCTTAAGCTTTAACCTCTGACCTCTGACCTCTCAGGACCTGATGGTGGGGGATGAGGCAAGCGAGCTGAGGTCTATGCTGGAGGTGAACTATCCCATGGAGAATGGCATTGTGCGAAACTGGGACGACATGAAGCACCTGTGGGACTACACCTTCGGGCCCGAGAAGCTCAACATCGACTCCCGCAACTGCAAGATCCTCCTTACAGAGCCCCCCATGAACCCCACTAAGAACCGTGAGAAGATCATCGAGGTACGGGCTGTGTTAACGTACACACAAATAGCTCTCACTGTGGCCCCACACAGGAATCTGGGGGCTGTCTCATGATTCACCTGAACAATTTAGGTTAAATGGTTTACTGAATGGTACAGTGGCAGTGCCCCCAACTGAGAACTGAACCCACAACTCGCTGATTACATATCCAGTTACAAGCCTTTTTACTCTTATAGTTAACTCTTATACTTAAAGTTTTTGGAATATTCTACACAACCTCATCACTTTTGATTTATGCAATGAGTGGTTTCAACTTGGTACACATTGACAGTAGTGACACAGATAGCATCATGTTCAGGCAAGCTGCAGTAATTGTTTGTAGAGTATGACAGTGGCATAGATGCTGCTCGGAATGTCTTGAGCGCTTTTTGAGCTGCAGGGCATGTGTGCGTGTGTGTGTGTGTGCGTGCGGCAGTGTGATCCCCCTGGTCTCCTGACCCTTGCCTTGTGAGTGCATGGGCTCGGTGGATCACTCTCACTGTTTCCTGAGGAGAGGCATTTGCATCTGGCAGAGCTCACTGTCAGGATACGGATAAGGGGCTCTTCCAGGAAAACCTCTCTGCTTTCATAGTACATTCTGGTTTGGAGATTGTTTAGTGGAAAAACTCATTTTAAACCTCCTGAATATATACTATATCACCTTCAAAGATTGCTGTACCCTCCTTGTTGTGTATGTCTTGACATACGCTGACACTAATATTCTCTCACACAAAGACGCACACACACACACACACACACACACACACACACACACACACACACACACACACACACTGCTCACTGTGGGCCCCTGAGCTGCTGTCATAAATGATGCAGACCCTGTGTTGTGTGTAGCCGTTGAGCTGAGTGGAGCCATGCTGAGTGCTTCAGGGTAGAAGCTGTCTGACCCCTCTGTGTCCCATCCACCCCTCTGCCTGCCTCTGTTAGCTCCACACTCACTGATCTCAGCAGCCATGGATGCACCTCCTGAGTTGTGTCCGCAGTGCGGCACATGGTACTCACACTCACGTTTGGACACATCTTCAGATGGGCCCCACCGGAAATGCACACTCAAACTGTCAGCATCTTTTTATCCCAGGTTTGGATGGATTGTTTGCTGTTTATACTTGTTCTGATGTCCTCTTTCACATCCTCTCCATCCTGCAGGTGATGTTCGAGACATATCAGTTCTCAGGGGTTTACATTGCCATCCAGGCCGTGCTGACACTCTATGCTCAAGGTAGGTCACCTTCTCCTTTCTGCACTGCCATGGAAACTTAGGACAAGCTGCTCCCAACTTAATAAATCTTTCATGCCATTTTGTCAAGGCTAGGAAATACTTACGGTAATTTCACGTGCTGTGTTCAGTTTGCCAACAATGCTGATCAATACAATAATAATAACAAAATGTATTTGATTTACCTCATTGTATAACCTCCCAACCATTTTCTGGAGTGATTAGCTTGAAGTCTGGAGATTGCAGCTCAGAATTGGGATGTCTCTTTTTGTGGGGTGATTTAGTCAGTGGGAGAGGGTTGGCCGCTCCCTGGTAATTTTCTTTAGGAGTTCCTGACCATACTAGGATGAAAATCTAACAGCCCCAACGGGGCGTAATTGTGAAGAGGTAGAGGCACCAAGAGGTGAACACCCATGAGCTCTTGCAGTAGATTGTGAGAACTAACGGCAAGCTGAACAAATTGGACAATAATGGTGAAGAGCAGGGCTTTAGCATAGAACCTGGTCCTTGCAGAGAAATTCCTCGAGCTAGAAAAGACGCAAGGTTGTCCCAATGCCAGTGGTTAGCAGTCATGTGACTGTACTGAGACTGATGGGAGCTGGAGAGAAGTTGCAGATAAACTGAACAGCAGTATGTGAGGGGTTCCAAAATCCGAAGATGGCAAAATTCACACAATGTTGCCTTGGTTTAGCTATACAGACAAGCAGTTAATGAGCAATATAAATTACAAATTACATTTAAATTTGAAATCTTGAGAATAAATATTACAGTTCAGCTCTTTAATTTTATATGAGCGCTTTTGCATAAAACCTGGTGGGAAAGTCTGTGCCACCTGCCAGTTACAGAACCCCTACACATAAAATTCTCTTGCATGTCTGCCATTTTACCACCATGATTGACCTTGTAATTTTAGAGAGAATGATTTTGTTTCTAAGTTGTGTAGTGCCACCTAGTGGCTGTATTAGTTTTACAGAAACAAACTCTGTAAATCGTGTGGATTAATGTCTGTCATTTTTCCATGTGATGTGGATGAACCCTAATGGAATCATATTGTGTAACATTCTATTTAAGGGCACGCGTCCTCCTTTTGTCTGTGGTGGATGGTTATTGAAAGGATCTGACAGATTCACATTCAGTAGTCCACAGTCCACAGGTTGTTCCACAGTGCCTCAGTGTCTGTCTTGTGGCTGGTGTTCAGGTCTGCTGACGGGCGTGGTGGTAGACTCGGGCGATGGCGTCACCCACATCTGTCCCGTTTACGAGGGCTTCTCCTTGCCCCATCTCACCCGACGACTGGACATCGCGGGGAGGGACATCACTCGCTACCTCATCAAGGTGCACTCCTCTTACCTGACCTGCTGGGCTCTGTGACCGTCTGTGCCACTCTGTGTATCTGTCTCTGTCTCTGTCTTTGTAGATATGTGGATGTGCATGTGTCTGTGCTCATACTTCCGTACACCTTTCTGTGTGGCAGTCTGCCCGTTATGAGAGTACTTCAACAATGTGTAACAGATGACAAAACTGATAATGGTAGTTTCCCTACACGGTTGGTCTTTTGTACCACTAACAATCGATAGTGTGTGCCTACAGAGGTCCGGACATGAAATTTTCACTGGGAACATGACTTTACCTTACTTCACATTATTGGCATTTAGAAAATGCCCTTATCCAGAGCGACTTAGATAGGTTGAAGTTTTTTACATGTCACTCATTTATACAGCTGGATATTTGCTGAGGCAATTCTGGGTTAAGTACCTTGCCCAAGGGTACAACAGCAGTGCCCTGGTGGGGAATCAAACCGGTAACCTTTTGTTTGAGTCCTGCTGCTTACCACTATACTAGATTACTACTGACTTGATATGACTTTTGTGCTGAAATATCCTCCTTTTTCCCCATTGGCTGATGCTGGCAGTAAAGCCGTTTCTCTCCCCTGTGCAGCTGCTGTTGTTGAGGGGCTACGCCTTCAACCACTCGGCAGACTTCGAAACGGTACGCATGATGAAGGAGAAGCTGTGCTACGTGGGCTACAACATCGAGCAGGAGCAGAAGCTGGCGCTGGAGACCACGGTGCTGGTGGAGTCCTACACGGTAAGTCCCGCCCCGTCCCAGAGACGCAGGGAGAGTAGCCCAGAATCCTCCTTATGGAAACGGAGCAGAGTCCGTCATTTTAACCAAGTTATTAGTTATTCCCAGAAGTTGCCCATTCCTACATAGACGGCACAGTATTCTTTATTTTTTTTTGCAGTTTGTACAAGTTTGCACATGTACAAAATCATATTAGAACTATAAACGTTCTGTTGTAGTGTTAAGAGACCCAAAGGAAGGAAGTGAGTACCCCCTGATGAAATGGAAGTAATTTGAGCATTCTGCTGAGCCTCCTGTAGATGGCAGCAGTGGCCACTGCCTGAGACAGTTCCGGTCCCCTCATTAAATCGCTGAAAAGAAAGGCGGCTCTGTATACACTAGATCCTGACCGGCAAGTTTAGCAGAGTCTGCAGCGTCATGTGGTCAGAACCACTGCTGACTGACAGCAGAGGCCTCAGATGGAGGGGCAGGCACGGAGACAGCTGTATGGGGGAGCAGGGCAGGCACAAGGAGAGTGGAGTCCTGAGTAGTATTTAAAGCTAGAGCTGGGGCCTCATGCTCCATTTCCTTAGAACCATATGCTTTAGAGCCAGCTGACCAGCTAGGATTGGTCTTTTGCCCCCCCCCCCATCCAGTGTGCAGTCCCACACGTGTTTGCTCATTGGACGCTCACGCTCAGGCCAGAGACTTCCGGTCCCCCGGGGGTGTGTGGCGGCCCAAACTCTCGCTGACCGAGAGGCTCCCTGCGATTCAGAGCGTGGAAGAGAATTTTCCTCGTGCGGTTTGATTTCTCTTTGCAAAGCACTTAAGACGCGAGAGACAGAAAGTGGGCAAAACAAGGAGCGCACTGTGGCTGCGGGGCGAGCTTACCCAGCATGCAACGTCGTTTCCTGCGTGGCCAGGGTCCTGCACACCGCTGACCTGATTTCTGTTTCCGCCTCTGGACCCCAGACATTGAGCCTTCAATGGGCTCTTTATGCGCTCCCAGTCCCACACAATGTTCCCTGATTTTCTTTAAACCGAGTTCAGTCATTATAGATGGATGTGGCCAATATGTGCCATTAAGACGTGCTGTTTCACAATAGTGCTACTCTACAGTGCACACAGGTAGCTGTTATCAGGAGGCAAGGGGGTGGTGGTTGTTATAACTATTCACATTATTCATTATTAGTCAGTTACAGGGGAACTAAAGCGTAGAAAGGCCTTTTCTTGCTCATAGTATGAACGTGTGTTATAACTGATAGGAGTCACATAACATAACATAACATGTGTTCATATTATGCAGCAGGAAAAGGCCATTTTACCCGATACTGTAATGTATCTCATTGGTCACAGCCCCAAGGTGATTTTAATATCAGAGCCACTACTGTAGAGACCCTCTTGTGAAAGTCTGCCCCCAAGATACAGTCTCATAATGACACCCATGAATGACCTCTGTTCGCAGCTCCCAGATGGCAGGGTCATCAAGGTAGGAGGGGAGAGGTTCGAGGCCCCGGAGGCGCTGTTCCAGCCCCATCTAATCAATGTAGAGGGGGTGGGCGTGGCTGAGCTGCTCTTCAACACCATCCAGGCAGCTGATATCGACACCAGGTAATGCTCCACTCCTGTACACAGTCAGCTGGGTCATGTGATCAGGGCACTCTCTCCCCTAGGACTTAAATTATGCCTAACCTGACCGTAGCTTTCTGTGCACTGTCAGCAAAACAACCTCTAAATGTTATGTGTTAGTGCTTTGTGTTATACATTTACTGAAGCAGCTGAGGTTAGGTGCCCCGGTCAAGGACGCAACAGCAGTGTGTTACCTTGGATTTGAAACTAGGTTTTTGCCGGTTTCCTACCCACACCACGCTGCTGCCACGAACACTGCATGAAAGATGCTCAGGCCTCATAACCAAAAGGTTGCCGGTTCGATTCCCTGTTGGGGCACTGCCGTTGTACCCTTGAGCAAGGTACTTAACCCAGAATTGCCTCAGTTAATATCCAGCTGTATAAATGGGTAACATGTTAAAAATTGTAACCTATCTAAGTCCTTCTGGATAAGGGCATCTGCTAAGTGCCAGTAATGTAATGTAATGAAAGATGCTTTGTTGACTGTGTAGTGAGTAGCTGCTGTGTAAGGGTGCAGTGCTCTGTGTTCTGACCCTGCCCGTGCGATACCGTGCCCCCTCTGCAGGGCGGAGTTCTACAAACACATCGTGCTTTCGGGGGGCTCCACCATGTACCCGGGCCTGCCCTCCCGGCTGGAGCGGGAGCTGAAGCAGCTCTACCTGGAGCGCGTGTTGAAGGGAGACGTGGACAAACTCTCGGTAAGTACAGCCTACGGTGCCTACCGGTGCTGAAGCTCCCTTCCAGCCCAAATGCAGACTGTTTGACACAATACTTTTCTGGACAACGTTGGTAAACTTTCAATGTTTTATAGAAATGAGGAAAAATGGCAGACACTTTAGGGTATGTGTTGACTTCAGCTAGTCTTGTTAATACCAGCCAGTGCAACAGTTACTATTGAAGCTTGTCTACCCAAATGCAAACTTTAGACACACTTAAAAGACTATTTTCTTTTCTATCACACTTAAAAGACAACAATGTCCCAAAGCCTTTCTTAACCTAAATTGTGCTTGTTATATAAAATAAGTGAAATGGCAGACATTTTAAGGTATGTGGCTAGTTTGGCTAGTCTTATTAGGGCCAGCTAGTATAAAAGAAAGGTATTTTTACTACTTTGGGGGAGACTGTCAGCAAGTGAGTAGTGAAGGACACTTGTTTTTTTTTTTTTTTTTTATGGTGACTAGGTGGCAGGTTTAAACATTGACATACAATCCAAAATGTGAACAGGGCAATGTTGTGTTATAGCCACTAGGTGGAAACAGAGCTCTTTGTAAACAGCTGAAATAACAGGTCTGAAATAAAGTTTTGGTCCACCAGCCAAGGTGGCTGGTAGATGGTAAATTCACCAGCTAGTTGGATTATTCACAAGCCAAGATAATTTATTGCATTTAAAAAAATATATAATTGTACTGAGCTGTTGTGCAAAATCGCAACTGGTATGTTTTTTTTTTTTTTTTTTTTTTTAATTTATCTTATATTAATATTGACAGATAAGGTAATGACAAATTTAATTCAAAGCGAGCACGTCTGTTTGAACTTCTTCCCTAGACAATTTGTCATTAACCAGTAAATTAAACAAAACCCCAGAAACAAGTTAGGGTATTATTCTGGGTCAGCTCTCGTTGAGATTCTCGCATTACAACTGACATTTATCATCCCCAATGAACAATGCTTTTCATTCCTGTAAGTGTTTCACAGGAACATGCCTTTGTTTTCATCCAGTGTACAAATATTACTTTGCAGAATGTTATTCTGTTATTAGATATCAACTTTTGATTCCAGCTCATCAATAATACACATGAATCATCTTTAGCTAGTTTAGCAAACCAGTGATCGTACTATCAAGCTGGCAACTTTAACAATAGGAGAGAAAATTAAAGATAAAATCTGCTAATTTCAGACCCTGAGTTTATGAGTCAAAATATTCAGATGCAGATACACCCCACACACACAGTACATTACAAACTTTCCAAAGGATGCATTTTCAGCGGAGTAGATCGCACATGCAAGAAGGCTGGGGTTAGCTAGGCAGAGCCCCGTCTCATTTAATACCTGGCCCTTAGCCTGGAAAACGTTATTGGTCTGGTTGTCAGCGTTCTATATTTAGATGATCAATTACAGATGAACCGCTAGATAAGGTTAAGTAGCGTGTCTGTCTGTCTGACGGCCGCATTTAAGGGAAATTAAAATCTCATTTTAATATGTACAGACTCCAGTGAGCTCCTAACCAGTGTCTTTTCTGCATCAACACAGGACTCCTTTAGAGTAATGTATGGGCCAGCTAAATAAATGCTGAGTTGGATGGCTTTTTGGAAAAAGTGTTTATGGTTTTAATTTGCTCGTTGTATGAGGTGATTCCTTTAGCTTTTTCCTCTGTACCCTTCTGCTTCCTCTTAAGAAGTTGGTCTGGGGAAGGCTCTGTGTTTTGACAAAATTTTACGGTCGCGTTGTTGTGGAAAGGCTGAAAGTGTGAGACTGGGGCAAATGGAAGACGTGGCAGAAATTACTTGACATGTTACTATGTAAGCTTGCACTAAAGTGGAACATGGAAATAAAAAATGGTGCCTTGTGTACACTCTCACTTCTCTTCTTTGTGTGTGTGTGTGTGTGTGTGTGTGTGTGTGTGTGTGTGTGTGTGTGTGTGTGTGTATTTCCCCCCCTTGCAGAAATTCAAGATCCGGATTGAAGATCCTCCTCGGCGCAAGCACATGGTATTCCTGGGTGGGGCGGTGTTGGCTGACATCATGAAAGACAAGGACAACTTCTGGCTGACGCGCCAGGAGTACCAGGAGAAGGGCATGCGTGTTCTGGAGAAGCTGGGGGTCACTGTTAGATAAACTCCACATCGGTCCCTCACCACCATTCACCCCCGACTATGTATCCATCCTTCTCTCTCTCACCTCTTCTCTTCTGTTCTGCTACTTATTCCTCAGAAATCACTCATCTATCAGGGGGAGGGGTGGTGGGGGGGGTGGGTGGTTGGGTTGTTGGGTGGGTGGGGGGGGGGGGTTGTGTGTTGGGTGGAGACGTGGAGCCCTTATGACAATTTTCCTGGGAAGGTTTATGTTTTCTGCCCATAACCGCCACCAGATTTAACCACCAAAATTTCACCAAGATTGTTATTCCTGGCCTGAAGGATCTCAGCCACAGCGGAGACAGGCTTGGATCTGTGTGTCTGTAAGGATCCTGCTTAGGGCTAGCTGCTCACTATCACAGTGTTCGACTCCTTTCTCTCCCATGTACTTCTCATCGAGGTTGTGGCAACAGGTGTGCTACTCTAATCGAAAGCAGTTGGGATGGGTGCACAGCGTTTTCCCTGGATATGAATTGATTTTGTTCAGGGTGAGGCTGGGTTGGAGGCGTTTGGCGAGCGAGGGCGAGTTTGTGCAGGCTTTCCCTGCTCACTGGATCCATCACCTCTGTGGCTTGGCCTTATGCCCTTTGCCCACTTCATTGACATGAACTCAATTGGACCTTTCTCAAATGGGCATTTACCATTCCTTTATAATGGAAAAAATAATAATAATTAAAAAAAATCAGCAAATTCAATAAGGACTGATCAGTTTTTGTCAGGTTTATTTTTTTTTTTAACTGTTATGATTCTGATATTCTCTTTTTGGGGGAAAAATGGGGTTTGCTTTCTTTCTGTTGGATGTCCGATACATATTCTGTTTTTATTTTTCATACTTTTTACTTTTTGCAGTGCTTTACTTCCATTTTTCTCTGGAGTAGAGAGCGAGAATGTGTAGTCGTGTAATTTCCCATCACCGCCATTTGACACGGAGCTTAGGAAAATTTCATCCTGTTTCACTGAGAAATGCAGACGAGAAAAAAAAGGGACAGGGCTTTCCTGACCTCCACTCTAGTGATGTTTTCAGGGGTCTGAGGGGGGATGAAATGTTTGTAATATTAAATAAGAACTTGGTGTCGTTAGACATGGAGACATTGTAAAAGCTGGTATTTAAGTTTTCTGTTTGGCTCTCATGTGTATATTGGAGGCACTTCATATTCAGTATATATATATTTTTTTCCATAAACGTTCATCCAGTGCCAAGCGCAGTTATTGTATCTGGATCTTTTTTTGTTTATTGTTTTCTTTTTTTTTTTTTGTTTTGTTCATAGCATAACTGCCTAACGCGGATTTAAATAAAGCAAAGTGATTTATAATGCTTGTGTACAATTGGTTTATTGCGTCAGGTGTGCCCGCACAAACCAGGTATACAGTTTCTTTTGATGCATATATATGTATATAAATTTACCAACACTGCACATCCACATAAAGTCCTTTGTAGTTTTTTTTTTTCTGCTGTAGGATTTCATTTACACTAACCCTTCTGAATTTGTATAGAGCCCAATTATTGGCTTTTGGAGTGTCTGCCATATCGCTGCTGATTTAAATGACAACATTTAACCAATAATAAGTCACATTGTGTATGGCCTATCAAAGCCTATATACGTTTTTCCATCAACTTCACTCCCTGATGTGCACTGTACACTGCTTACATGGATACATTGGTTGTTGGCAATACGTTTTTTTCCTTTTGAAAGGAGAAACAATCAGACCAACCTTTTTATATGTTATGCCTGTTTTACATTAAATGGAACTGGTGCTATTAATCTGACGACATAATAGTTTCTGTACTAACCTTAATACCTTAACCATAATCCTGGGCCTAAACCTGGCCCTGGGCTGTGTCCTGTTATGGGACTCTGTCTGATGATTTCTTTGGGCCAAATGCATTTGCGTTGGGTTATTTTTCTGCAACTCGGAATGATATTCATTTCTGGGGCTCGGCATTTTCTGGTGTAATCTGGGTCGAAGACTCCCTTGGGAACGGGCAAGAGCTGTGTCCTGTCTGGGATTTGGCCTGGGGGCCTCTTTTTGATGGTTATGACCTAGGCTGTGGGACCATACTACTTACCATTGTGGACATGTGAATGTGTGCCAGGTCATGCTCTCTTCCTTATACTGACGGAAGAGCCCAAACTGACCTTTACCTCACTCTAACCCCACAGTAGCAGTAGAGCAAATGTCAAAAACTTCAAAACTTCAAAAAGAGGCATTCTGTACAGTTACTACAGGATTGCAGTAATGAATTAATTCTTAGTCTTTGCTTCCATATAAAACCATATTTTCATTCAGTCTTCTCTTGTGAGGTACCATGGTAAAATGTAGTTTGGGTGAGCAACTGAAATAATTGCACAGATCTACATTTAATCATATACATGTATAATTTAAGGGAAAAGGTCTGGAGGTAAGGGGACATGCAGCTGACAGTCACTTTTGCAAAATGGAGGTGTTGATGTCTTTGATGTGGCCAGCTGTGTGGACCTATGAAACACCAGTCTAATGTGCTAGACGTTCACGGCTGTCAGAGCTTCCTGTGTCACGACCATCAAAAGAATAAAAAAAAAATCTACAGTTTGTTTCCTTCAGTTGCCAAAATATAGATGCTCAGAGTAAGATGTCCATTTATTTTACTGGATTTAGAGCGTATGGATGGGGCATTGAGCTCACATTTAATGAAGGATACAAACACAATGGCCCATCTGGGGTTGTAACCCACCCACTCTGTAGTGACCCTGATTCAGTGATGAGCTTGAGTTTTCCATTTGAGGACAGGCAACAGCAGACCCAGGTGCTGAGGAGAATAGACCAGAACTGGGGAACTCTTGACTGAAATCTCAAGGATGCGCTCAAGTGAGAAAGGGACCTCACAGGAGAGCAGGAGAGCCTTTGAACTCTGCGGGTGGTGGGGGGGCGGCCGTGTGCTTCCAGAGCCATTTGTGCGAGGGACACGCATGGCATCCTTCTTTATCCTACTGGCAGTCTTGCGTTTCATTGGGTTAAAGGCACTTTAAACTGCAAGGCTCTTGCTGTGTGGGAACAGAACTGCTCCAAGGCCTACAAAGGCCTAAAAAAAAGTACGGCCTACATTAGCCGTTGTCATACTTTTCAAGAAACGCATCTTTGCAAACCAAATTCTATTTCATGCCCATGCCCATTTCATTGTCATCGTTAACATGGCATTGTAATGTACCAGTGGTGGTTGGCAAGCTATGAAGGAGTGAGAACTTTCCTTTTTTCACCACCAGTTCAGAACCTGTTTTTGATTGCATTGAAGGATCAACAAGGAATCACTGGAATTGCTGTCCACTTATACAGACAAATTTACTCTTGGACATCAGCATTTACACTGTGGTTTTCAAATATTTCCATCTTTTGAAAAACTGATGATTGCAACATGCATTCTTTGATGTCAGCCTCCTTTGTGGGAAAGAAATAAAACAATCGTTCCTCCCATAATGTGTCTATTTCTTTTTTGTTTTGGAAATACTTTGCCGGAGATTAACTGTTACCAAGATCCGATCTTCTACTAAAACCTGTTAGTTGTGCATTAACATGTGGTTGAAATCCAGTGAGCCAAGTTTGAAAAGATCATGTGTAAGAATTCCACTCAAAAGCTCTCCGTAAGGATTTGTATGATCTGTAGTGTAACAAGTCAACATAGAGGTGCAGAGATTTTAATGTAGCCCTCTCCTTCCTGTCACGTACCTACAGCATAAAACTCTTAGTTACAGGCCCATTGGGGGGCAGTGAAATTGGGTTGTTATAAATTAAACATGAATTATAACATACTTCATTTGGTTTGACAGGAAAAAAGGAGGAAAAGACAAGAGATACTCCACCAAGCCAACATAGGCTCTCTTCACTACTCAAGTCTGAACAGACTCCTCAGTCCGACAGTGGGAGGACTTTTGTTGAGAAAGTTCTGAGCTAGCCATTTTAATCCTTCAGTGAAGACATGGGGTTACAAAAGTCAATTAAGGTATGGGGCAAAAATGGAAAAGATGGCAAAAAATAAAGTTTCAAAGCGCAGGTGAACACATGGCTGCTTGAGGTTAGAAAGTAAGTGAACAAGTGCTTTGTTCCCTCAAGAATAGTCTGGTCAGGCATAACATTGTGCCAAGTGGCGAGACCTCAAGAGAGCAGAGACAAATATAGCCCAGAACTGGGAGACTGAACAATTTAACACAAGCACCATCCGAGAAAGAATATGTATTAAAAATTCCACCTTCCACACACAAGGCAATGCTTTCCAGAATGGTATTTCTCTTGGACAGGCGAGGAATATATATTTTTGTGCCTGTCTGTGTGGACGTTGGGCTGGCCCAGCACAATGTTGTGCAGTGGATTTGTGGCCGTTTCCCAAGCTTTCCTTGCTTACAGTGCAGAGCTGTGTGTGTGTGTGTATGTGTCTGTGTGTATGGGGGAGCTCTGTTTTTGTAGGCCTCCATTTGGAAGCATTCTCTGTTTGTAGGCCTCTGTGCAGGACTGTGTACAGACATGGCCTGACTTTGGTTTGCCCCTGTTCAGAGGCCTCTGTGTATCTCCACCTGGGGATTCACACCCGAGGAGTCTGCACAGACCTTGTTCTGGAGGTCAGGGGAGAGACGGCAATTACATGCTAGACTGTCCAGCACACCTCCCCCAGACCTCAGGGGGTCTGCTTGTAAAGGAAGGAAGGAAGTCATTTTTGGAGGATAAACAGAGAAGGCCTCAGGAAAGAAAGAGGGAGGGAGAAAAACAACCTCCGCAGATGGACAAAGAGCAAGGAAATGTAAATAGCACAGAGCTCTGGAGACTCCAGAGGGGACCCGAGGAAGAGGGACTATTTCCGTGCCTGGAATAGAGGTAGTGGAGGCAATCGGGGGGGGCGTTTTTTCTGGGAGTCATTTTTCATTAAGGCTCTCTGTCACACAATACCTTCCCCTGCAGAACCTCCTTAGTCACACACTGGGACAGGGAGAAGGGAATGTGGATTACCCAGGCCACGGATCAAGGCCATCCTCTTACTGAGTATAAAAAATTAATATGTAGGATGGCTTTAACTTCACAAGGATAATGTATGTTGAGCGAGACCATTCAAAATATTGGTAATGAAAATCACACAACACATTGTCAAATCAGCTGTCTGTCAGAATGGAACAAGGTTGCAGATTGGAGAATAAATAAAAAAAGAGACCAGATACCATATGAGGAAGTGAAAATGACACTTGCTTTTGCCCTTCATTGTTCAACTAGCTAGTGACAACAGTGCTATAAGATTACAGAAACACTGGATAGAAACTTCAAAAAAGAGAAGACACTTTCTGCTGGTCTGTCTAGAAAAGAGTAAGTTGATGGATTTACATAATTAATTGTGGGGGGGGGGGGGGGGGGGGGTGGCTGATAATGAGATAAACCTGGCTCCTGGACACTTAAATAAAACCCTCACAAGAAAAGGAAAACCTCTTCTCTCACAAGCTTGTATAGGCAGCAGTTCACTGCCAAAGTGGCCATGTGGAGACAAAGGGCAATTAGTGAAAAGGGAGAAGCTATATAAAGCCATGCTATAAAAAGTGCACTTGGAGTTAACCTTGGTCTTTTTGCAAGTTGCTTTTTTTTCCTGCAAGTTGCTTAGGGAGAACAGAAGAAGAGTTTGCTCCGGCTGCAATGTAAAGCAACCCGGGGAAGGAGCGGAGGGGACAGAGGCGTATCATATTCACATTTGTTTCAGATTTCATTCATGTAAACAAAAGGAGGCAGGCAGACACGCTGGGGCCTATTTAAACTAGGCCTGAATTAGATCTGTCAAAGCAACAGCCCCACGTCTCTCACAAAGCCCTAATCCAATCAAAACCCAGCTTTGATGGGGTCGGAGCATGGTCGCTCAGACAATTATTTTTGTTTAATATTTTTTCCCCCCGGTTTACGTTGGATGACACGCTGGGGGTTTCAGGCCGGCTTGAAAAGGGGGGGAATTGAGCCTCGCGCACACAAAAACACACACAGACGCACACAAACAGACATGAAAAGCATGTTTTCAGCGAGACAGCATTGTTTCCACATAAGTTTCTCATATGTCAAAAATGACATCATTCCATTTAGGGGTGGGTGGGGAAGGATTTGTGGAGGTTGCAGTATAATGGCAAATGGGCTGGTAAACCTCCGGTTTTATAATGTTCAAGTGAAGTCAGATGCACATAATGTATTAAGAAAACTGTTGGGATAGTATGGCTTGATTTCAGTTTGTGGAGGATTTGTTTCTTCCCCCCCCAAGTAAGCATTTGGGACTGCCTGGGGAGATTCTGATAATGACATTTTAGTGGTCTCACTCTCTCTCTCTCACACACACCAGTTCCAGTAGGACTGTGGGAGTGTACAGAGCAAGCAGCAGCCAAGGGAGGATATGAATACTCTCACACAGCACAGAGCTCAACTTTATTTCTCTGCTGGCAAACACCATGGCCTGGTCAGAAAGAGAAACATTTTTTTTGAATGGGTGATTCTTGGCATTGATGTGGGGGGAAGTACTTATTGAATTAAGCAAGTACAGAAAAGTCCACCTCCTCTCCCCTTGGCCTTGAGTTATGATTCAGGCTCCGTAGCCTTCTTGTACTTCTTGTACTACTCTACTTCAATTGGCTGTGACCAGAACATATAAATAACTCCCAATATTAATAAGCAAGAAAATAAACACCAGCAATATTATGGTGACATTATTTCAAAATACTTCACAGTTTTCCCGTCAGTTGCCCCGCAGCGCTACGCCCATCTCTGTCATCAGTCATAGAATTGGGTTTTAGAGAATAAGAAAATGTGTCAGCGGCTGCCAAATACTTTACGACAGGCTGTGGCACTGCACACACACAAACACACACAAGGATCAAAATCCTGGGGCTCTGAGGTCGGTGACAGCAGCTGGCAGCGTGACCGCCGGGGCGGCTTGCTCGGGCCCGTTGGAACAATCGCATCGCTCCCCGTCCACTTTTCGCCCACTTGGCGGATCCTCTGCTTGCCGTTATTGGCCAGATAACGGGCGACAATAAACAAATGGGGCCGGCTGAGACAATGCCTGATGCGGCCCTCCCTCCGCCTGTGTGCTGTGGGAAAGTGGCTCTCTTCCCTGCCCGCTGGAGGATGTGTGGGCTCCTCTGTTGTTATCTGCCTGCAATAACATCCTGATACGTGTACCACAGTGTTCCCTCCAAGGGGAAATGGGATACAAATAAGCGCCGGGCCCAGGCAAGGACGGGATGGGATGGGACGGGACGGGACGGGACGAGGGCGGGGGCGGGGAGGAGAAGGGGGGGCCGGGGCGTATTTGCTATTTTGGCTCCACATCCGTTGTTGATTCCAGGGAAGAGGAGATGCGGTGCTCCGGGCCTGGCTGGTGGCGTGCGGATGGGTGGGAGTGCCGGAGTGAAGTGGACATCTTTCTGCTGCCTGTCATAACAGTGTTTCTGAAACCCAGCGGGCCGCCGGCCAACAAAACACCGTTTCCTCACTCAAATCTTCCACCTCTTCGGCATTCAACCTGGCCTTTCAATTATGAACTTAAGACATAAGAAAAGCATCAGGAACTGTATCAATGTGTTTAATGCTATTTAAAGCACGCTGTATTGTTTATTTCAGTGGGGCACTTGGAGCTCTTTGCTAAGAGAGTGCGTAGGTGTGTGTGTGTCTGTGTGGAAACCAGCCCGCTCGGCCTTGAGGCTTCACTGATGGCAGCTGACACACTGCTCAGAAGTAGCTCTCTTGTGGGTCATTTCAGGAGGAAAGGCTTTGCGTGCCAGTGTTGACAACAGACCCCTGTGTCCGGTGGAGAGACGTCAGCACACTGTTCCCAGAATCAGGGCTGAGGGCCACTGTAATATAAGGCACCAGGAGGCGGTGAAATCTCAGACTTCAGAGAGGCACAATGGTATGGAATACTGTGCACGGGAAACAGAGGGGCAGCACCATCCTTCAAGCATAAGCCCTTCATGAGGAGACAGAGCTCAGGTAGAATTGTGTGAAAACAGTGTGACACCAAAACCTCACTAAGCCACTGTAAGTGGCTAATGGTGGCCTTTCAGAACCACAGTGTCCCTCTAGAACAGGACTAGGTGACAGAGAGTTGAATTTGAAGATGAATGAATTTAAAGCCAAAAAAATCGGTGGAGAAAAATCAGACACAGCTGAATAAAACTACAGTATTTTGGAAGGGTACAGACAGCTGCCTCACACAGCTACAACAGAAAATCTCATTAAAACATTAAAATATGGAGAAAAATGTTGGGACATTCTTGTGTACCTCTGTTCATTTTGCAAGTTACTTTGTTATTGCCGGACAATGAAGAGGTGACGTTATTATTCACAGATAATTTATGGAGGCATAGACGTATTATATCATTGTGAAATTATACAAGACATCAGTTAAGGAATTAGATGTATCCAATTTTAATAACGGTGCTGAATCTCGAGGACTTTCGGCCTTTGACCATTATGATAGCTCTCTGTAAACGTGTACGTTTCAGGCCATAATGGAAATGCATAGGCCATCCAGTTTGATGTTAGATTATACGTTGCTTTCCTTGCTTTGAACAGAGGGGAAAAAAGTGACCTCATTAGGAGAAAGTATGTCTTAAATGTTTGCACATGTGGAGTTTGATACTATTTGCAGTCACTGAGTGGCATAGCAGGCCAAGCCTTAAGGGACATTCTTCAGTTTTTTTCCCCAGTTAATCCTCCATATGCTTTTCCCGAACGCTTCCAGTGAAACCCCGTAATGTCTTCTAAAGCTTTCACATGTTCATGCTGCAAAGACCGCTGGAACAGGGCCCTGGTCTGGCTGAGAACGTGGACATCTCGGTCATGGTTTCTTGGCAATAAGCTGGTTCTCTGCAAGCGTGTACTGCATTGAGGATGGGACAGTCACACCCTGATGCCGTTTGACAGGGAGCACACGCACGCACATCTGCAAGCTGTGCCCCTGTATCAATTCCCATTTTCACAGCGGGACAGGACAGGGCTTGCAAGCACAGCAAACTACTTCCCCGGGAAAACGGATCTGCGCTGGGGGACGCAGGTTATGGGACAAGCACGCACACGCTCACAAACTCTGGAAACCCTGGAATGCCCCGATGTATCCAAATCGTTACAAAAAGCATACTAGCACACTCTTGGAGCAAAGCGTGTAAAGCTTGATGTGTTCATTTCTTTCCCATTTTTATTGCAGCCGGTTCTTTGCTGTGACACAGTGGAGGCAGACAGAACTGCATGACGTAAAAGAGGAACTACGTATTGGTCAGGCCACACTTCTGGTATTTTTTGATATGATGTATTGGTATTTACAAAGTACTTGTTTCTCTCTTGTGTTTTTTTTTTTTTTTAAGCAAGAGCTACATCAATCATACATATTTTAAAAACAATAAAAAAAGAACTAAAAATGTACATCATACAGTTGATATATTTTTTGCTTTTTACAGAGGTAAAAATGCGTATTGTAAAAAACAAAACTAATCAATACAACAGGGTTTAATTATTTTTAAAAGTATAGTAAAGGATAGATGAACAGAATGCATCAGGCACTTTTTTTATAATAGTTAAATGTGTGCAGTAGCAAGACTGTGCACCAAACAGACAAAACGCTTTTGGTTAACTTTCCTTACCACAGATATAAAAATAAAATTCAGTTCTCTAGTAATGCGCAACGCCAGTACTGAAAAGCCGCTGACCTGGGGGTGGAGGGTGATGATGTACACCACAGAAACCTTGAGAGAGACAGAATGACAGCTGGCTCTTTTATGTACAAAAAATGATGACCCCCCCCCCCACCACCACTACCACCACGCACCCTCTGCCACCATCACAACGTCACATCCAGCTGCTGCCCCGGAAACCGTTGGTTCTGACCCACTCACACCTGGATAAGAAGGTTCTCGGGAGCGTGCACTGAAAGCACGTCAGAGAAACTTGCGCAATGTTCACAAGGTTTCGTATTAGTGTTGTGCTTCTCACTGAGAGATCTTATTGTTCGTCCTGTATATATGGTAACAGGGTAGCACTAACTTTGAGGCTGGTTTGTGTTTCAATCAATCATATTGCAAGCATGTATACATACATATATACATATACATACATGAACAAGCTTCTGTCTGTTAAATATATACATATTCCAACAGCGTCACCCTTGAACTGGCTGGTCTACAACAGGCCCATGCTTTGTGACAGTTGCTGCAGTTGCAGTGTGGAGCAGGGAATAGTTAAAGGCAACACTGTGCTCACCTGGAGGGAGGTGGCAGCTTGTAATATGATGTAAAGTAAAATTTCTAATGACACTCCAACAGAGTCAAAGATGACTGGACTGCAGTGTTCTGGTGGAGTGGGCGGAGCAGAACAACAAAGGCTGGGGTGTCATTGGCTGTCTCCAGCTGCAGAGACGATGTTAGCTGAGGTGGAGCGTCCAGTCAGGACAGATTACACTTGCAAGCTGCCATACTGCGTCATAGATTGTACAATGCGATTTGCCATGATTGCTTAGTACATTTCATCTTTCTTATAATCTTATAAACTTTTATGGATTGGACATCTCTTCCAATATATTAGAAAAATAGTAATACTCCCTCCAAGCTCAATTTAAGCTCTGAAGTCCATTATACCCATGAGGACTTGTGACCTCATTGGAGGACAGCTTCATATACTGTTTTCAAAAGAGCACTTCCTAATGAAAATGACATCCCCCTGAATAAGTTTAAGGCATAAAGTAAAGGTTTCACTGTCTTTTAAGGATTGGAATGACTAAATAATTTGGCAAATGACCTTCAACTGAGCACCTTTTATGTGCGCACATTATTTATTTTCCAATCAGTCTATCTTTCCTTTGTCATTTTTCTTAAAACCATGAAAAGGATATTTTCAGGATAATATTCTGAATCTTAAAATAATTACATACTACACTTACAGGAAAACATCTTGTTCATTTTATCTTCTTAGGGTTGCACACAACACGCATGTCACCTGACTAATGTTTTATGTGAAATAAGGTAAGAGTATTTTAGTGTTTCTTTCCTCAAAGCCTTCCCCATTTTGAAGATTAAACACAAAAGCACCGTTAACATTGGAGTGGGTCGAGTGAAGGTCCTGTTTCACCTCGCATCCATGGCTGTGCTTAGGTACTAACTAACTTTACTGAGCATGATCCATTTTCCCCTCTTCCCTTTGGCTGGTGTTTCAATTATGTGAGAAAAATAAATAAAATTAAAGTCATCTTTGGAACATCGTAACTTGCTTTTGTTTGCATGTGTGTAGATATTTTTATATGAGCTGCAGCTTATGTTCTCGTTTTGGCTTCAATACATTAACAAAAATACTTTGCTGTGGTGCATTGTAGCCATTCCTTTTCCAAACCCTAACACACACTCATCAAGACGCACACGCACGCACACGCACACAAGCACACGCACCAACCACTACCGTCTCGGGTGAGTCCACTTTGTTTCTTTCGCTAGGGGAACACACCAGGTCATTAAGTGCCTCTGCTTGCAGGAGGGAACCAGCTTGATCTTCATTTGGCATGCCACGATTCTCAAATCAACCACACGCAACATCCAAAGAACAAATTAATTCAAGTTCTTAAAATCAGTGTAAAATTAAAAGTACCTGTTTCTTGTTACTTATCGACCTGTTAAGTATGAGCTGTTCTATATGTGTGTATGCATATATGTACATATAAACATATATACATGCATATAAATGTACATATATACATATATATGTATATACATGTATGTATACACATACACACGAACATACACACGCAACAGGACATATATATGTGTATATGAATAATTATGGGTTAGTTCTTTGTAATGCATGACTTGGAGACTGCAAGAAGCCCCTGGAAAAAAAAGGGTTCCTTTCACAAGGAACTGAGAGAGACATCCGCACTGGACGGCAAATAAAGAACAAAGTAAAAAAAAAAAAAAAAAAGTCATTTTCAAGCCACTGAACTGCTCCAATAGTTTTTTTGTCTATCTGGAATTCAGAGAGACAAAACAAAAACAAAATAGAGTTGCCCCCCCCCCCCCCCCCCACCTGAGGAGGAGGCTGTGCTGGTGCTGGCCTCACCCCCCCCCCCCTCCGTCCCCGTTCCCGTCCCTCAGCCCACGGCCTTGTGCTTGCCCCCACAGCAGCCACAGGCCACGCCGCAGCGGTAGCAGGCGTGCAGGGGGGGGTAGCAGCACATGCAGGGGGCGAGCACCGACAGGCTGACGAGGGCCAGCCAGCGCAGGCAGAAGCGCTCGTCGCCGGTGTCACACGAGCAGGGGTCCGAGTAGTCCCCCTCGGGGTCCGACATGCAGTGGTAGAGCAGGCTGTCCGCGCACCACATGAAGCTGACCCGGTGGATGCAGGTCCGGATGGGGTCGGGCGCGTCCTGGCACCGCCCCCGCCGGTTCTCCTCGTGGTTGAACATGTCCCGGCAGTAGACGCAGCGCGAGCGCTCGCCGTCCTCCTTCCGCCGCTTGCCCTTGGGCTTGAAGGGGCGGGGCTGGGTGCCGATCACGCCCCCGTCCCGCCCCCCTCCGCCGCCGCCCGCTTTCAGGTCCCGGTGCCCGAGGTCCGAGTTGGGCACGTAGGGATAGTTGTAGTCGTGCTTGGAGGGCTCGCTCTTGGCGAAGTGCACGTAGGAGTCCGCGTCCTCGGGCCGGATGATCTTGTCGCGGGCGGCGGCGTGGCGGTAGTCCTCGTAGCCCGTCAGCCACGTCCGCTCACGCGGGTTGATGCGCACGATTTCTTCATCCTCGTCCTGGAACCGGATGTGTCGGTGGAACGTGGGCACTGACTGCAGGGAGGGGGAGAGGAAATGGAGATGTGACATGGGGCAGTGCTTTTAGGCGACAATGACAATGAGAAGCCCCCATTGTGACATTCAGGCTATGGAATTTTGTAACAGATGGACAATTGCAATCATATCAGAGGTCCCAATAATATAACACAAAGACGGAAGTCGTCCTTTTACCGAAAGAAAAGCTCTGACATGTACAGGAAGCCTAACCCCTCTCCCAATCCGAAGGATTTGGCCATATGTGAACCTGTGAGATTTCTGCGGAACTGATGTTAGAAAATCACCATGATTACCTATTCACAGTGGCCTTGGACCACAGGGACATTTTAGTTTGCTTTGTCACTGTGTAGGGCCTACGGAAAATATTTGTGCCATGAACAAGTACAAGCTGAAATGAGGATAAATAATGGCCTGAAATTGAACACAAAGTACCTTCTGCTCCATTAGACAGTGACATGATCAACACCATTTTTTGCATGGTGGAGTATGTGGAGCAAATGCACATGCTGCAATTTTAAGCAGACTGCAGAAGCAAACTGCCCTCACTTGCTCCCAAAAAAAGGGAACTGCACAATGCTCTTTGGCCCCACTTCCAGCCCTCTGCGACAGCACACTGCACACGTGCCCCGCACGCTCTTCAGGGCTCGCCGTTCCCCCTGCACCCACCTGATCCATGAAGAAGTGGTCGGTAGGCCGGTACTGGTCGTGGAGGTGGCCCAGGAGGCAGTGATGTCTGTGAGGCTCGCAGAGCGTGGTGGAGGCCAGGGGCTGCATAGGGGGTTCCCTTCTCTGGGACGAGTTGGAGGAGCTGTCAGTGGTGTTCTGATGGACACAAGACGCAAAGACGCTCAGTGCCGTACGAACCAGGGAGGGGAAACGACCAGGCCGCGTGTCTCACCGACTTATCTGAACTGTGACCACGAAGCTAACGCATCGATAAACCAGAGCTGGACTGTGCCCAATTCCTACGTGTAAAAACACACGCAATCCACACGAAGAAGCAGGGTGGTTGTTGAGCCCAACTGTTCTCTTATGACTGAAAGGCAAGTATATGGCTTATCAGCTTTCAAGATTAAACATCACATACAGGACTGGATACTAAAACAAACATCCAAAGCTGTGCAAGCATTGACTATATATATAAGAAAATAAAATATACGCAGCATATAGAACAGCATTATAATTTGATCCTCAAGGCAGGCAATATTTAGGCCCTTCTCCTTTTCCCCTAGTAATTTAACCCAGGTAACTTATTCAGAATTTAGAGGCCATTTCCTGCAGCTTCTTATAGCTTCTGGTCCTTTTATGCACAGGGAAACCCCACGTCCTCTTTCACTAGTTCTGTATGTTCTGAACACCTTATAGCCAATATTGTACCCCTTTTAACCCCATTTTTTCAGTCAGGTCTCTGTACCAAAACACCAATATGTATCAATACCGACTATGTCAATGCTTACTACAAGAAACTCCATCTCCAAAAATGTATTTTAGATCCCAGTATTATTCAAAGATACCTCAGTGTCTTATTTTCAATGTGTCTTTCTCCCTGTCTCCGTCCCCGTCCCCGTCCCCACACCTGACAGTACTGAGCCTCATACAAAATCATATCTGAGCTGCCTTTACTGCTATTATTTGGAGTATGTCTAACACCTGCTACTGGGACAGTCTGTATTACCCAACTTTTACCCCAGTTTTACCTTCCTGCTTGCCCCATGCATCTGACTGTCAGACATACTACTGCTGTCCCCTGACAATCTGTTATCCATACCATACAGACTCCAAAGTCTCTTCCTCTCTATTCCTTTATGAGAAAGGCCTACAGACAGCAGCCATTCCCTCTCCGCAGTCAGAGTGGCGGCTCCAGGGGAGGGGCAAAGGCAGGTTCATTCTGCGTCCGCGCCAGGCTTTGTGCCAGGTGGCTGTGGGATCGCGGCGCTCTGACGTGGATCTGACGTGGCAGTGTTTCAGTCACAGGCCAGAGCAAGCCAAGACATGGCACCGCACAGCTCCTGACGGGCCGCTGGTGTCAGCACCCATGTGCTGGTCTGCTTCAGTGTGACCCCGCGGCCAACAGCTACAGTGTGAACAGAAACCTGTCCTTCTCCCAGGCTGGCAGCCAATCAAAACTTTGGCGTGCCTTCTGGACAACCAAACACAGTGGCGTGTTGATGGCTGGTTCCCTCTGGGGGTGGAATCAAGATCGGCATTAGAGAGGGGTCTTTCATTTGCGGTCGGGCGTTTGGACCTGGTCCCTCCCTTTCTGCATTTCGTCTGCTGCCCCTTCGCCTACGCCCTGTACCCAGGGTTCTGTGCAGTGCAGTGCTGAGTAACAACACATGCACGGGCATACACACACACAGACACACAGACACACAGACACAAACACACAGACAGACACACACGCACACACACACAACCAGTGGGGACTATAATGATCCTCAGAGTGAAGTACAGCCCTCTGGCTGTAAGACCAGACAGGGACACCGGAGCATGCTGTGTCTAGTGCCAGGGTTTGAGCTGAGAAAGAGAAACCGGCCTAAGCAGAGGCTTTCACAAGCAGTACTACAGACCCAGACAAAGGCCAGCCCTGTGCCTGCTCATCCACACTGTCCCTCCAAACTCACATAAGCACAGCCAGGCTGGGATGGGCAAGGGCGGTGTTTAAGGGTTTAAGCAATGCAGGAGTCCCCTCTGATCTATTTCAGCACACTCCTCCAGCACTGCGCTGGGGACAGCCTGCGGAGAGGAGCTGAGTGGGCCGGCCTGAGGAGGGAGAAGGCCCAGGGCAGCGGCCTGTACACAGCTGCCCTCCAGCCCAGGATGGCGTTTTCCCCTCATGTGCCTACGGACTTCAGAACACCCGGCCAAAAATAATACAGGCGTCCCTGCGAGCACTGCCAAGAGCCTAAGCCAACATGATTTAAAAATATGTTTAGGAGGATAGCTGGGCCCTGTCTGCTGGAGATAATTAAAAACACAGACCCTTTCAAATGTTTACACTGCAGGCCTCAAAACACAGGGCCCACGCTCTTAAAGAGCACACGGCCACGGCAGGAAAGGCAGGCGAAAAAAAAAAATCTCAAACTAAATCAGACATCTTATCAAAAGTTTCGGAAGTTTACGGCGCGGAGATAAAGGGGGGACTTCAAAGAGACATGTGGCGCAGCTTTGATTCAAAGGCATACCGTGGCGGCGTTGGGTGAATTCTGCATGTTTTAATGCCTCGCAATCAGTTTCTCAATGGAGGAGGTAAATTAAGATAATGAGTGAGTAAAGCACCGGGGGGCATCATTTCGGGGGCCTGAAGTCTTTGGGTAATTACCCACACAAGCTCCCTTCATCAAGCTCCCTCAGCAAGACTGCTCACCCCGCAGCAGAGTGGAGGCTCAATGACAGACCGTCTGTGGTGGGAGATGACTGGATACTCAGCTTCATCTCCCACAATGCACTGCAGCAGCACACACTGTCCTCCATACACACACTGTGGGAAACATACAGCAGGCACAGAGGACTGAGTCGAAAACACAGTTCCCCCTCTTTGCCTACTGCCGTAGTTTTTATTAGTGTAAGGAGCCAAGCTGCAATTCACTCCCATGTGCCTGTAGCTGAAGTAGTCTGGGGAAAGAGAGTTGACCAAAACTAGACCAAAACTGACCAGTCCTAGAGATAAAATTACCCTGGGTCAGTTACTCTACTTGGACCTAAAATGAGTAAAAACTTTCCAAGAGGGACTGTAGGAACAGAACCCCCTCCTCAAAACCACCCAAATCCCAGCGAGACATCTGAACGCAGTGACAGCAGGGGGGGGTATTTGTAGTCACACTAATTATCAGCCATGCTTTCACCACCAGACCCGACACAAGAATGGAACTCTCAGCAGCTGACAATTCTAAAAGAACCCTTGGACAGCCTGCCTGGAATCTGCATCCCAGCGCGCTGTTCTGGAAGAGCCCAGAGGCCCCTTGTT
The DNA here is from genome assembly GCF_013368585.1 of Megalops cyprinoides. Taxonomy (NCBI): domain Eukaryota; kingdom Metazoa; phylum Chordata; class Actinopteri; order Elopiformes; family Megalopidae; genus Megalops; species Megalops cyprinoides. The sequence continues at coordinate 10,319,808 of NC_050597.1, forward strand.
CCTTCCCTCACACAGCCTCAGAGAGGGCTGAGCAGCAGGTGAGTCCCCACACACCCTCAACGGGACATGCACAAACCCGCTACAAACCGTGGAAGCTCCGCAGGGCCCGCAGGGAATACCAAATGATTTAAAAATGAAAGTGATACCAGCAACTATGATTTCGCAAAAGTACAAGGGGCCTTTTTTGCCAAAGTACATCCAGCTAAGTAAACAGTGAAGCGGCAATAGATTAATGTCAATCCTGTTCCCAAGATTGAACATCCTGTGGAAATTACAAGCTAACCCTTCCTCCCCAAAGCAGCTGAAAAAAAGGGGAAAAACAGAAGAGAAGAGAAGTGTGTGCCAGGCCTTGCAGTGCGGTTAGCGCTGGGTCCCATCACCCGCAAGACAGATGGTCTGAGCCTGGTGGGGGGTGCCGCTGATGGGGGGAAGGGGTGGAACTCTGTGAGGTATAAAGGGGTACTGGTTTCCACTACCTTCTCTCTCTCTCTCTTTCTCTAGCTCTCCCCCTAGGGCTGTTGGTCTTTCACATCCCACTTCCTTCCAGCGTGCTCCTGGCTGTGAGCTCTATGTGCTGTGAGGCCCATCCCTCAGCCCTGCTTCAGAGCTGCACAGGAAGTTGTCAATCAACCCACCCCCCCAGCAAGCCCCCCCCCCCCCCTTCCGTCAGCCAGCCAGCACTGCCTTTCTCAAACAACATAATGTTTACAGGCTGGGCAAAGCCAGCTCTGTGTGTACTGATCTGCAGCAGAGGAGATACACTCACAGATCACACACACACACACACACACAAAATTACCAACCTCTAACACTGACAAACACTTCAAGCAGGTCTAAAACACATGCTCACACCCATGAACACATGTACTTGGATACAAAACCAAAGGAAGGAAGAAAAGAGACAAAAACACACCAGCTTCTGCTTTCTGGAGAGCTCCTTATTTCCTACACACACGTGTGCAGATGTCACTTTGCTGACAGCCACATTCAAAACCAAGACTAAGCCTCTACCTGGGTCCACAGTATTCTTTCATTAGTCACTGCTTATATACTCATGCAAATATTGGAATTATTAAAAAAATTTGTATTAAAGAATTCCTTTAATATATCTAAAGTAACTTATAGTATGACTTTAAGAAAGACTATCCACGAAAAGATAAGAAAAGGAGCATTTTAAAGCTCATTAGGGTTTGCTGTTTATGTTTTTCAGTTAATTTGCCAACACAAAGAATTTTGCATGCTTGCAGTCAATCCTGCCCCGCCACTCTAAACCTAGTCCACCAGTTGGTGCCTATTTTGAGAAAGCGGTGAACTGCTGCATCATTTATGGGATCAGGGTGGACAAGTGCAGCCTCAGAGAAAGCAATCCTGTACTGTGCTGTACTAGACTTTGTGAATCTGTACTGTGCTATGCCCTTCTCTGTGACTCTGTATTGTGCTGTCTTAGGCTCTGTGACTCTGTCCTGTGCTATACCTGCCTCTGTGACACTGTATTGTGTTGTACTAGGCTCTGCGACTCTGTACTGTGCTATACTGGGCTCTGTAACTGTAGCGTATTACAGTAGATTTTGTGACACTGCTGTGCTATAGTATAGTATAGTATGACTTTTTACCGTGCTATACTAGGCTATGTAACTCTGTACCGTGTTATAGCAGGTTTTGTGACTCTGTTGCACTATAGTAGGCCCTTTGACTTTGGACTGCACTATACTGTGTTCTGAGTCTATTGTGCTGCCCTCGGTTCTGTGACTCTGTGCTAAAATTGGCTCTGTTACCTTGTGCTGTGCTGCACTCGGTTCTGTGACAGTACTGGTCTATGTTGTGCAGGGTTACTCTGCTCTGTCACAGTTGTGCTGGTGAACTGGGTCCGTGCTGCAGACCAGGATGAGTCATGAGCTCCCTCTCTCTCTCTCTCTCTCTCTCTCTCGCTCTCTCTCCTCTGTGGAAATGAGGTCTGTTCAAATGTGTGATGTAACAGTGGAGCTGTCCCACAGAGCAGAAAGGGGACACTGAAATTGGCTCTTTATGTTGTGACGGAGCAGCGACAGAATCTGCCTCAGAATGTATGTTTGCCTGTATTTCAAAGCTTAAGATTCTGATGCTAAATGTCACAAACTTTAGTAAAGCATCTTACTGGTCAATGAGAGCAATAATGGTCTCCCTTTCTTGGAATGACAGCTCCTTCCATTCCTTCCCCAACCATAAACCCCATTATTTCAGAAGAAGTACATGCACACAAAAGGAAAATAAAGAATGAGGACTCCCAAAAAATAACTCACTTCTGCCATTTCATTTACAGTAAACTTCAACATACTTTAACTCACAAAGCACCCAATTTTTGCCCACTTGCTGCAGAACAAGACAGCAGTTTGGTCCACAGAAAAAAAACTCCAACTCTCCATGACAAATTATTATTGTTGTGAATGCAGCTACTCAATCTCAGAATCCTTGCTATTCAGGCTCAAATTTGGGCATTTTAATAGCAAGATAAGCCTGGCAAAAACTGCAACTGATTTGAGGCAGTTTGCATCTTGTACACTGATTCTCAAAAACAAATCCAGTTTCTCAGGAATATACACCTGAACGTGACTTCTAATCAAAATATTAACAGGGTGAACAACTTACTGCTATCCCTATCAAAAAACCTGTCAGAGCAAAAAAGGGCACCATTTATCTATGTTCAAGATACAATGGTTCATCACGGTGTTGGCTGCAGCAACATTACCAAGTAAAATCCTCCACTGGAGGTCTCCCACTCTCCTACTGCAAACAGATTCTTACGCAGTAGAACCTCACTATTAGCTAGCAGGCAAGCCATCCATCTTTAATAAGACTTGTTTCACTGACTGAAAAAAGATGCAAAGCATATCATGTATAAACATGCTTCTCCTGCCACAGTCTTTAAGGTTATGGCCCTTAACCCTCTCCATTAACAGCAGCCCTGGCTCTGTAGTGACTTCAGGTTTACAAGTGTTCAAAGATGGAACTGTGACACAGCTAAGGTGTCCTGGCATTTTTCCGGCCTCAAAAAACTGCCTTAGGAATGCAGAGCTGTTGGTGGAAACTGAGGTGAGACAGAAACAGGAAGAGACACACACACACACACACACACACACACACACACACACACACACATACACACACACACACACACACACACACACACTTACTTTATCTGTGCACAAAAATGACACCTGCTCATATAAATATGCGTAATGAAGCAATGGCTGAAAACCAGATCACCCAAACATCCAGAACAAAAAGTATTAGCAGATAGTGCCAGTGACAGTGCCCTCCACAGGGCCAGACCAAGCACACGGTTTGCAGGGGTTAAGTATAGGTTAGCTTATGTGGAATCATTTGGGAGGAATGTGCACCCCAGTGGCGCACCCCTCCCCCCCACCCCCTCCACTTCGTCAGTCTATCTAGCTGTAAATCCGCTCCAGCATTTCGGCTGTCTGCGGCCACTTGCCTCGCACAGGCAATTTCTGGAAAGGTCACTTCCACGAGTTGGGAGCAGACGGCGGGCGGTGACAACTGCAGCCGCTGTCCCACTGTCTGTGTGCATGCGTGTGTGTGTGCGTGCGTGTGTGTGTGTGTGGTGGGGGGTCCTTGTTTCTTGTCCCATCCATCACGGGACTGCGGGACCCTCTGGGGGGCTTGCCGGAAGGGCCATGTTATTTTCTCCCCTCGTCCAGCTCATCTGACACAGGGGGGACAGGGTTCCATTTACACACCAAGCTGATTGGCTGATGGGTGCTGTGAGCCACACCTCATCTCAAACAGCGGTGTTACCCACCAGCAGCACAGGTTCACTTGCTACAGACGTATCTCACCGACAACAGTCCCAAAACGGCCAACTGTCAAGCAGGCTTTCTATACGAACTAATGTTTTGTGGTGGAAGCTCTTCCCGTATATTTCACACAAGCCTGTTCTCTCCAAATCAGCAGTGTAGCATAGTGGTGAGCAGCAGGACTTGTAACTGAAAGGTTGCCAGTTTGATTCCCTGCTGGGGCACTGCTGCTGTATCCTTGCTGTACCCTGCTGCTGTTCCCTTCGGCAAGATACTTAACCCACAATTGCCTCAGTAAAATACCCAGCTGTATAAATGGATAACATTGTAAAAGAAAGAAATAAATGAATAAACTGTAACTGATGTTAGTTGCTCTGGATAAGAGCATCTGCTAAATGCTAATAATAATAATAATAATAAAATCTCGTTTTAACCATTGTCTGCGTACACCGCTGCCAAGCGTCTCAGGGATGCCTCCCCGCTGCCTGCGCCCGCCTGGCTCCCAGCTCTCAGACATGAGGCTTCTCCATGAACCCCCCCCCCCCTCCCTCCTCCCCTTTCCTCCCTCCTCCCTCCTCCCCCCTCCCCCAGTCCCCCTCTGCAGCTGTAAATCAGTGTGGCAGTTAGCTGGGAAGCAGCTGCTAATGATAGCTTTACTGGGGAGAGCAGGAAGTCACCTCTTGACCCCGCCTGCTGCTCCTCATCTCCTGTGACTGGGACAAAAGGATGGAAACCAACCAAATGCCAAGTGTCGGAGGAGTCTGGTCAAAACACTACAGGAAACCTGGCTGCCCCCCCCCCCCCCCCCCCCCCCCGAACCCCCCGCTAGTATCGGGGCCGGCCATCTCCGCTTAACAAAGGCCCATCTCTCCCGGATCAGACTCTGCCACACAAAAACAACACAAGCTCCCTGCCTATTCTGGGAGTCTTCACACGCACTTCAAAGAGAGAGAGAGAGAGAGAAAAAATACTGCTGGAAAAAAGGAAAGGAACGTAAATGTGAAACATAAGAGCGATTCCCGTATGGAAATATCCGGACACCAATACTGCTTTTCCCCTCCGTCCTGCTGGAAGCAGGCTTGCTGGCCCAGGTCGGTTCCACCTGGATTTCCGCTACGTCTTTCTTCAGGCAGAGTGAGAAACAGCCATGAAACTCTGGCTTCACATCCTATCTGGTGCTGGCCTAGTTACAGACAGGCCAGGGGCCTGGTTAGTGAAGTGTGTAATGGTTACAGTCAAGCAGTGCCAAAGCTCCCAGGAAGAAGGAAATGTTCCAGGTTTTGCAGTTCTACAGTTAGCCATTTTGCTATTGAAACATTATGCATTGAAACAGTAGTCATTGAAATATATATATATATAATTATTTTTATTTTTAATCAATCATTCATTGTCCTCTACAGTATTATAGATATGCTTACCTCTAATAGTTTGCATTTAGTATGAGTAGCTGTATACTAAAACTAAACAGCATCACTCAGAAAAGAATTCATACAAAATATAGCTACAGACAGCTATTTTTAGGTTACCGCGCTACCCTATCAACACGTCATTTGCCAAGCGAAAGCTTGGAAATTCTGTTTTCTGTAAAATTTTCTCTCGCTAAGGTGGCTATAACAGTGTGCACTTCTCCCTCTATTCAACTCTGAATGATGTAACAAATTAAAGCTCAAGTAGTGAAGAGGAACCGAGACAGCTTTGTCTCACAGATCCTCACAGGCTGTGTTAACGGAAAAGTGTAAAAGGGCTTTTTACAGCACATTATAATTCCATGTGTCTAATGTGTTCACAAATATCAGATAAACATTCAGTGCAATGTCAGATGCCAGGGCAGAAAATACAATACAATGACATTTAAGACCCTGAAAACCTTTCGGAGCAAACTTGAAGGATAGGTTTTTGGACTGCAGGTTCTGCTTTGTCTCTTTAAAGACATACTTTTCCACTAATATCATTGGTCTGTCCATTCTGAGCTGCCCATGGCACGGGTGGGACAGGGGATTGTGGGAATGGAGTAAAATAAACCCCAAACGCTGAGCTTACCGTGAAAACATCATCATCACCCAGTTCCACCTCATTCTGGATTGTTGAAGAGGAAGTTGTGGATCCTAGAAAACAAAGCAGAAATATATGAACACCTACTGAAAATGATGCATTTAACACTCGTCCCGCATACAGCTGTATATTACTGAGAGGTAAAAGAGGCCACTGTGAGGGACAGAGCTGAAGATGACAGAGTGTGAGGGTCCTGGCCTGGGCTGGATCTGAGCTTTTAGTGCGAGGGGGCCGGATCAGTCTGTCAAACGGTGCCGGTGATTGATGGATGAAACGGAACACCAGACTCCCAATACGGAACACATGAGCGAAACTGTGGCGCGCTGTCGAAATGTGGTCCCCATATTTCTCTAAAGAGGCTCACTTTGTCATGAATGCAAAGCAGCTACAGTGTGCTCACTATCCTTCAAACCAGAACTTCAGGGGTTAAACGGCAGTGCTGGTTACTGACTGACTGGGCTGAGGCACTCATTCATGTATGCCTTAACAACATATTATTAATACTACCATTATAATGTCCTGCTGTCATTAACAAAGTAAGTGTCTATCTATTAAACGTTTAAAAAATCCTTGAGAGGCAAGTTTCCACTGCTGGAGGAAAGGGAGGCAGCCTGGCATTTTTGAAGCCCTTGTGTTTCCACTTAGGGGCGTCTCCCAGGCACCAATCACAGCAGGGCTCAGATTGGGATGGGACCAAATGAGGAACAGAGAGGCACAGCAGCTTGGCTGCAAACCCACTCAAACCGGTCGAAAGAAAGACGTTGTAATGGAATTAAACGCACTAATCATTTTCTGGTGATGGAATACATACTCACACTTTAGAAGATAATCTGTTTGGAAAATGAAAACCAGCTTAAAATGAAACTTTCAAGGTTCACTCATTATTTGAAAGCGGGAGTCAGACTACAGAGATGCTGTAGAGGTAAGAAAGTAAGCCTGGCTGAGTGTAGTGAAACTCCAATAGCAGTCAATAGGACATTCAATATGACATGCCACAACTGCCCTAATTTCATCTGTCTGTGAAACACTTCATATGAGATGACATGAGGGACATTTCTGGGCTATTTTCTTGCTAGCTAGCCTGAGTACAGGCTGTGTCAGTCCTGGGTATGACTTGTATCCCTTTCTGTGAAAGAAAATAGACCCAAGCTTCCTGAAATGGCTGTGAAAATAACTGAGAAAGTGTTAAGAGAAATATGGTTCTGGTCACAGCTCTCATTTTTACTGAGACAGTGACACCCAGCTGTTTTTTGACGTTTCTGAGACAATTCTATTTGTCATAAGGAAATCTTTGGACAGCAATCCAAAGGGACCTAGTATTGCTAACAAGAGGCTAGACCACAAGCCCACCCCAAAGCAGCCTCAGATACAAAAACAAGCTCCTCACAAGGCCCAAAATGGAGGATCACAGAAATAGAGCTGAACCCAGTTAACACCCCCTCCCTGGTTTTGCCAATCCATGCTTTTTTTGGAAACCAAAATTCAGCCTAACCAGAAGAGTTACATTGTACATAGTGCATTAGTATCTTTGTGTCAGTTTTGTTATGTGCAACATTTCACAATGTGCTCCCCTTCTATTTCTGTTTTCTGTGCAATTCTGGCTCTAGTGCACTGTGAGAGCAATATCTTTTTCAGAGAAAAAAGGGAGAATGGCTGGCTTGTTTCTTGAACAGAAAACTGTCCAAGAAACAAGATATATTGTAAAGACAAAAGTCTTTACAATATATCCTAAGACAGTTATGATGTTCGCTCATTAAAAAAAAACCTTATGAAGTAACTGTACAGTTCAAATAAGAATAGTGAAATATTATAATTTCATTTTAACTTTCCTTTCCATGAAGCCACAAGAGACTCTGTTAATATTCACCTAGTTAATATTCCCACCAACTTAATGCCCCACAACTTTAGTTTACAGCAATGAGTACAATAATTAAGCCACTCTGAAGGAGGGAATGCTTGTTCCCTTGGACAGCAGACAGTTAAAAGTTTCTACATCTGCGTGGCATATGGAAGGTTACCTTCTGTCAGGTCCTCGATGGCCTTCCTCACTCCCCTGTCGAAGGCCCGTGCGTCAGCCGGACTCGTGAACGACAGGCCACACTTCCTGTTGTCGACTTTCCAGTGGTGAAATGTAGGCGTGGCCTTGGTGTAAATCAAGTCTTTCTTCAGGAAACATTCCAGAATCACCTACAACAGCAGACAACGGATCAGGAGAATTCATCAATGAAAGCAATAATCCTATCTGTGAATGCTGTTTTGGAAGGAGCGCTTACTCTACTCTTATTTCACGCCAACATATCAGCCGACAGCCTACCACTCAAGGGTACATAAATACTGTCCTGCAAATCATTTGAATTTACAGCCTGCTTGTCCAGTGTCGTCAATGTAAAAATCACACTGTATGAACCCTCAGAAGAGAGAAAAACCGGTATGAAAAATTTGCGAGAAGTCTTTGCATATCTCTATATCAACAGACAAACCTTAGGTGTTACTGGTGGGAGTTCATATTTGAGGGTGTGCGTCAGGAAACCTCATGAACGTGGGACATCCCACACTCAGGTACAAGTGAGCTCATTTCTGAGTTTGACCTACCAGTTAATCCATTATCATTATGATCTTCCTCAAACTGCTTCTCTGGCCTGTCACAGACAAGGTCTCAGCACACACAAACAGAAATGTGCCTTCACAATATGGAAAACAGGTTTTTCAAGCTTGTCAACAACTTATTCCACCAACTTGCCAAAAAATAATTACATATTTCCTTTCCAAAAATCACTTATGCTGAAAAAAGAGCCACCTTATGAAACGAAAAACATACTTATCAGTCAGACAATCTTTGCAGTTTGTCCTTCTTTCTTCATTTATTTTTCTTCATTTATTACATAACAGTTGATCTCACAAACTGCCATAGAGCTTTTTTAAAAATAAAGAACAAAAATAACAACACTGTCTGATCTGTTAGTGAAAGTTAAGGACAAACCAAACTGGATTTAAATTGGGTTGAGGCATGTGGGTAGGATATACTTAAAGATAATTCTTGATACCTTTACAACCCATTAGAAATGTCATCTGGATGTCATATGGATGTCCAAAAAGAAAACGGCAACAGCAAGAATGCTCTGCTCTCCTTTTCCTCTCCTAAAGGTTTTAACAAAATAAACAATTAAGTCAAATACTATCTGGGGAAAAAAAACCTTACCTATATCACAGTTCTTCCAACACACACTGACTATGCGCATAGGACAAAGGTCATGTGTTGCAATGCTTTGACAATTTTCAATAGAAAGGACTCAGCAAGAATGGTAAGCTGCTATTTTTCAGTATACGCACTACGTTGATCACATCACCGGTCAGATAAACTAACTGCACTGTTTGGCAAGGCCAAATAATGGATTGTATAAGACATTTTGGAGGATAACAAGCACTCAAGTCTTTAAAAGATAAACTTGCAAAAGGCTAAGAATAAGCTTTAGATACAGGACAGGATAGTTGAAGTCACTGTTTCACACAGCAGAGAGAAGAACTGTGTGAGACTGAGACTCCGAGCTCAACCAGCTCCGTCATACCGTTCTGTAAAAAAGCTCACTAGAGCCATTTCCAGTGCTGCATTTATGTGGATACAGTAATGAGGCTGGATCTATTAGGATGCTCAGACTGTTCTGGACAGTACAGATAATGTCACAAATAGACAGTAGAGACTGTAGAAGATTTTCTCAGTGCATGGCAGGCACTCAAACATACAAATGGAAACACAAGCAAACATTTCAAAAGTTTCAAATTTTTTGCAGGACAGCTTCATAGTAGGTGCCAATACGTGTGACAGACCCATGAATGCCAACAGATACAGACTACATCTAGAAACCTTTTCTACAAGTCAACACCGGTGATATTCAAATGCCATATCCTGGTCATCAATATCGTTCACCCACATCCTGGGACCTGGTTCCTCTCTGAAGGCACCCTCCCAGGAGTGACAGGTAACCCTCAAGGCCACTTAGTGCTGTCTCTGTGGCTACGTGCAGGAGCAAGCCTAACCAACACGAATGCTTGCATCAGCTTTGCAGTCACAGGCTACGGAAGCTCATTGTTCTTGCTTGAGCCTTTTTTTCGTTTCCTGTTTGATTTAACAATATAAAACAATACAAAATGATATCAAATCCATCACCGATTTGGACGAAAGTTGGTACAGATACTGGGGATTGTCTGACAACACGCACATAACTTCCAAGGCCACACTGAGTACGGATCTAGATGCGCACTCTACTCATGTGCTAAAGAGGGTATGACATAAATTTCCTAAATGAGGGATGAGAAGACAAAGCTGGTATGCAGTTCAGTCTGGAGGCCATGTAACATGACATCTGCCAAAACAATGAAAACCCGTGCACAAAGTCCGTATGTGTCTGTGAATTACTTTTGGTCACCACAGGTCACAGGGTGCAATGCATTTTCAGTGACACACACACTTCTAATCCACCAAAGACAGAAGAACATTTAAACTGGATGAACACATACCACCCCTGATGTCCTACAGGGCAAAAACAGAATTGCCAAGGTGTTCAGTTATGAGGCTACACCTCGCCTTACCCCCTGTCCTTTACCCCACAGAAAATCCACATTTTTTCATCCTGTGTTATAGCATGTATAACACTTGAGTCATGTGTATAAAACACTTTTTACTGATGTTGACTGTTTGGTGGACATTTTGTGTATGGTGACTATATGAATGTGTTCATCGCCATTTCTCCTGCCCTGTCCCTCTCATAATCTTGAATTCCTAACTTTGTATGTAACATGGCTTTAATATGTGAATATCACATATCATGGTGGCCAAACTGAGAATCATGCCAAATATTCGTTCATTAAGTTGAAAGCTTTTGCCATTGACCTGTTACTTGCAGAACCTTAAATGCTTTAAAATTGTAATGTAACAATATTTTAATATGTAAATTAAGCTCACATGGCATGGCAGCCATATTTGGTTTGCATGTGAACCCCATTTTCTTGCTCTATGACTATAATGCTGAACTCATACAGGCAGGTTCACAGAGGGATACGGCTGTGAACTACATGGCAAATACATGCTAATATGCTCGCATTTCTCTTAAACTGTCACTTTGCATAACCAAATTTTGAACTGACACTCGCATTATCTTAAAATTTGCCATGTAGGATCAAACTGTGACACAAACACTCTTATTGGTTAACACAAATGTGTTACATCTAGCCTATTTCTACTTTACACTTCAGCCTGGAAGTTCATGAGGTTGCTAGCCAAATCTACTGTTCTTATTTAAACATAAACTTTAATGGTTTGGTTTGATGTGTGAAGCAGAGGCCTACTGACTTGACCTGTCATGAAGCTGGTCTAACATCCAGCTGGCCCATTACCATGCCCTTACTAAATTTTCAAGAAATGTTCCAACCTAAGTCAAGGTCCATTTACACAGACATGGAAAATGAGCATTGTATCATGAAGTTCTGATCATGTTTTCAGAGAACAGCCCTTCGTGTCCATTGAGGACACAAACAGTGCCGTCTCTGTGATACCCTCCAGTTTCCCACAATACACTTCAGTCAGCCCTGTCAGAAATACACACTGCTACTTCTAGACTACTTCTCTGATGGCTTTGTTGAGATTAACCACCTGTGTGCACTGAGTGGGTTGCACGCATTGTACTGCTGCTGGTCTCCCCTTAAAGCCAGAACTGAACTACTTTCAAAAGACAAAACCCACAGTCAAATATGCTTGGGCATGAATCAACAGATGCAGCATTCTGCCACTCAGTGCTGGACATTTGACAGCTCTCAGGTGCGGGACAGGACAGTTTCAGAGCACTACTGAACAAAAAAAGGCAGGAGGACAAGACAACAGGATGTCAGGTCAGGTTCCTTACAACCAGATTCAAATTAACAGTCAAATATATGTCTGGTGCTCTTTTTTTTTTTTTTTTTTTTTTTTACTGAGAAAGCTGGAGAAATGAGTACATGAGGACGGAGGCACATGTTGAATGGCTGGCAGGTGGAGGAAAAGGGTGAAGAGGTAGACAGGAAACAAGACAAAGACATGACAATGACAGGGCCTGGGACACCATGGCAATGTCCTGTGGAGCTGTTTGGGAGGCGTGGCTTGTGCCTGCATGTTTGGAAGTATGCAGAATTTAGCCGTGGACTGTGCGAATGTGGTCCTGCAGTGCTTCAACTCTGGAGGAGGAGGAGGAGGAGGAGGAGACCCACCTGTTTGTCCTTCAGCCGTTCCCCGTAGATCAGGAAGTCGCTCCGCCCCGCCAGCTCGGCCGGCATCACCTTGCAGACGCCCACCCTGCTGAGCCCCCCGCCCTCCTGAGCCAGCCAGCCACCGCTAGAGTCATCTCTGGTCATGACCACTGCTTTGACACGCACAATGTAGCTGTCACTGCAAGAGAAAGAGAGAGATAGAGAGAGAGAGAATGAGGTCAGAAAAGGACTGAGTTTGAGCGAGGAAAATTGAGCCTTCTGTCACTCATTCACAATCATATCCCACAATTCATTTAAGCGGTCCAACGGGTGTCTCCCTTTGCATTCAGGATGCAACACTTTCTGGAACAAAGCAATGGAAGGTTTTTAGGCACCCAGCGTGTTTGGCAGAAGGCTTGTCCAAAACCTATGATGGCTTTAGAGAAGTGAGGGAGGGCAAATTTGCAAGCCTCCAGGGCCCTATCAGTAGGTAAAGCACTCCTAAGCCTGGGTGGATTGGGGAGAGGCACACACCATCCTCACTGCGTTTTCACAGACTGACTCTAAGATACTAAACTCCAGTGGTTCCACACATGCCCCGAACAATGACTTCATTAACAGATTTTATTTCAAACTGAGGGTGACCCACATTTCTTTCACTGAGCAGGAAGAGTATCACAAAAGAAAATACAAGGGGGAAAAAAAAGAGAAAAATGACCGCCTTAGAAGTGTTTGCACGCCCATGGGTCACAAGCTGAAGTACGGTTTACTTTCAAATGCGCTTGACTTGGCTATGCAAACACCTCGCTGCTTTTTTCCCCCCTCCTTCTACACTGCCCGCTAGGCCAGAAGTCAACCATATATGGTTACTTGACTTTGGCTGTTAAATAATTAACCAGGGTGGGGACAGGAGAAGTGCTGTGATGGAGCACGTCTCGGGTCCGGACTGACATTGCATCATTTCGTGTGGAGGGCCTTCGCCCCTGAGCGGTTATCTCTGCCCCCGCCCTGCAAGCCACATACACTGAGCCGTATATACAGACCAAAGCAGGCTCATATCCTGCTCACTGTCGACATCCTCTTTTGGAGACACAGTGAGGAGTCAGAAGTGCTGAACTGGTGAGTGGGACAGCGTGAGATCTGGCGAAGAAGGGGAGCTGAGAAAAGCGGATATCCTGAAGCCATGAGTTTGGGGGTGGAGGCCCGGGCTGTGGCTCTGTTATGAAGTCTCAGCAGGGCCCAGCGTAAGAGACAAATCAAGCATTTCATGACATGTGCTGTTAATATAAACAGGGAATGCAGCCACGGAAAAAAACTGCCTTGTAGTAAGGGTGGGATTGTGTGTGTGTGTGTGTGTGTGTGTGTGTGTGTGTGTGTGTGTATGTGGGGCAATGTGCCGGGAATCAGTGATGCTGGCACTCTGAGCTGTGGGGTGGGGGAGGGGCACTCATCGTACAAAATTCATCAGAGAGCAATCTGAGATCAGAAATAAAAACATATACACAAGAATCAAAGTAGCTCCAATAAAACTAATTCTAGAGGACTTGGTCTCAAAATCACTTCTAGAGCTGTAGCTTGAAATGTATCGCTAATGATTCACCGTCACCTTGGGTGCTCTTGTCTTGGAAAGTGGGGCTGCCCACAGGACTTGCTCTGCCACGGGGAGGGTCAAGGCAGTTCACCGGGAACTTACTCACACGTGATGCTTTCACAAAGAATGGCACCAGCATTCCCCTTGAGCCTCATACCGCCGTCCTTTAAACACATACACCTCCCTTTCAATCTATAAAGCTTTACTCAGTGTTTGCAATGTTGAAATGTCAGCCAGGGAGAACTAAGATGATAAACCATGAACAAAAAAGCTGGCAAGGGTCCCCCTGTTATCATTATAATTCCATTCACGGAGCCGCTCCCTCCCACTCCCACAACCGGCCAATCAGGGATGACTAAGAGGTAAAAAATTTATCAGAAGTATTATCTATGAAGGATATTGTGGACAGTCTTCCAATCAGGGAGGAAAACAGTAACTACGCAACTGGAAAGATAAGCCTGTCAAATATGCGCTTACAGTAAAATAGCCACTCGCTATAGGATTCACTTCGGCCATACTGTAACTTTGTACAGACTGCCCTGTTTGCCAAAGTAATGAGAAAATGTTTTTTTTCCTGTTTGGGATAAACTGAACATCGGCTAATCAGCTATTTTGTGTGGTAAGACAGTGTCCACTGAGTTTTGCTAGAAATGGCAAAATGCTTATACAATACATCTTTAAGGCAAGCAGAAACATATTAAACACTAGCAGCAGGCCTAGACAGTGTTGGCACCTGCAGAATCCAGCACAAAACCTTCAAGCTAACAACTGTTTTAGAATTTGGACAGCCAGGAGGATACAGCTGAGCTTGGTAATGATGAGATAAAACATCCTACTCCATACTTTAATCAACCCGTGAGTAGACACTTTTCCCAAGACAGTTATTTGCCTCTCTGATGATTACCAATGGGTCGTCTGCTTTGTCTAAAGAAATTCATGCTTCTCACACTTATCTAACTTGCTGTGACTTGCTGGATTTGTGACAGTCAGTGTTAACTAGCACAATGACAGTCCCTGTTAGCTAGTGCAATCTTCATTACAGGACTGAAGTAACAGTTCCACATTGTACAAAGACAGTGGAAAACACCAAGAATCAGACCTCTATAGTTTCCATCTGGTGGAAAGGCCCCTGGTAACATACTAAAATTGCCAAAGTACTGACAGAGCCCTAATGTGGGTAACCATTGAAAAACTGCAATTTTAGGCCCACAGGCTGTCCATTTCCTATAGGGTGTTTTGATAAATGAATCAGCTAAATAGTCTTGCTTGTTCTGAGTCCGTGACAGAAGGTTGCTAAGTGCTCTCAAACAGTGAAGGAGTCTGGTCCTTCAGAATGCTGATTGATAACCAAGTACATGCAATGCAATGATTCGCAACTCATCTGAGCCGAACAAAAATGCAAACACGTTTTTCTGGAAAGTTCAGGTCTGAAAATACTTTCACCATGTTTTCCTTCAATAAAAATTGCAAAAGAAATATGAGTCACTTCCATCCATCTGTGATATGAAAATTCATTAAACAGTTTTCTTCGTTTTGTGAAATATCACCCCCTCACCTTCTGCCATCTGCAGATGCGCGCCACCGATGTACGAGTGACGGGGACAGGCCAGTCAGACCTAGGGACGTTGACAAATCGCCACACAACTCAACAGGTCCGGGGTGACTGTGATATTTTAATGCCTTCGGAAATGATTCTGAATCTATTCTACACAGTACAAGCTAACAGGTGTGCCGGTTTAAATCACCGTACCTTATGTGGTTTTAACAAGCGTTTGCTTTTATGTATCTGTTTTAAATAAAGCCTCTCTGTATTCGTGCTGCTGCTGACAAACTAATGTCACCTTGGGGTTAAAAGAGTCTATTTCCTCTTCTCTTCTATTAGCCATTGTGTGCTTTAACAGAAAGGGTGTTGTGAGAATAAGAACAGCAGTCCTGGGATCTTTGATGTGGCACAGTAGTGCACATCGTCCATTTCTATCTTTAGCGTGTCTGAAGACGCACAATAGACAAAGCCGGAGGAGTAAAGGGCGATGACGCATTATTATAAGAGAACGAGTCTTCCTCAGCACTAATTAAGAGAAAAATAGGAAAAAACGTCTCTTGGAGAGGGGCACCATTAAAAGAAATTCTGACATGAAACCTGATGACCTCCACATAGCGTTATTACAAACCAAAGTCACAAAGTCCATTCTGATGCTTTCTGATCTACTCTGAGTTGATACAGCAAAAAGAAGATCACTAGAAGGTCACTAATGACTTTTGAGAATGATCATGCAGAGAGTTGTTAGAAGTATTTGCAGTTATTTGTCACATTAACTTCCAAATAAGTAAAGGCACTTTGTACAATATAATGAGATTGTGTTTCTGCTACACTTAACAAACCATACTATCAATGAATACTCACTATTCAATACTGAGACTCAGTAATAAAAGCATACTGTGCATACAGTGCAAATTATACTGTATGTATGTGCCGTCACATATACTGACTGCACAAACTGTCACCCACCATATTCACACTGTCAACACTAACGTCCCACACATTCAATGTACCAGCTGACTACACCTTCATGTTCTGAGCACACCCCATAATGCTACATCTCCCTGTCCAGCACTAGGCAGCAAAACCCAATCAATTAACTAAAGCTAGTTTAAGCTAATAGCGAATTTGTGACTTTTCAGATGATGTCCTTTGTACATATTGATCCAACAATATTTAAGGCATCAAAATTAGCAAATGATTGGTTATTATAATTCTTAAAAATCTGACATTCACTGTGAAACAGAAAATGAAAACATTTTTCATGTCCCTTGAACAGATTCGGCCGACCATCTGGCCGGTGCAGAAAGACTGTGAGTGATAGAGTTACAAGCATTTGGCAGAGTTTTGCCCGACACTCTCTCTCTCACTCACACACACACACACACACACACACACGCATGCACACGCAAAAGGAGTAACAGAATGTACGAAGGCGTCTGAAGCCACGACTCCTTCTGCCATCTCTCTCTGGCTGGAAGGTGTCTCGTTCCCGGCCTCGTTCCCATCTGTCCTCCGGGGGTTGGCGTATAAACCGGGCTGTCGCTCGGCGACACACCCCACCCTATCACCGCTCCTGCCATTGGGGCCAGCTCTCGAAATAAAACCTCCCAACATCTCCAGCCAGGGGTGAGCCAACCAAAGCAAACACCTCTGTCGACATTAAAGGGCTCACGGGCTCTGATTAGAGGGCTGCAGTGAAATGCCTGACTGATGATTACATCAAAATATGGATATAACGCAAACAAACAAAAGCAGCAAAGACAGTCTACTGATGAAAGCAGCTGTGCCACAGAGGCAAACCCACTACCCTTTTTGACTACAAGGCAAAAAAAAGCAGATAGAGGGAGAATGACCCGTTTCTCCCCGAAAGCCAGAGAACTAGAGGGAAAGGAAGAAAAGTATGGCACCAATGAGCTCTGTGATCACTCAGCCTGGTATGAAGGTCCAGATGGAGCTCTGAACACAGTTTACAGTACAGCGAAGTGCGCTAATGAAGTTTGGGTCTGATATTTTTAGTCAGATCAGGCAATCACAAGCAGCAGGGTGTGGGCAAAACAGAGAGGAGAAATGATGTCAGTTTGAACAGAATCAAAGACACAATGTATGATCAGGAACTAGAGAGGAGAGCACAACTTTTCATCAACATAATTAAGTGCTTGTGATAAACATCTCAGGTCACCCCAGTTGCAGTGAAGAACAATGGCTTTGACCATCTTGTGTCCATTTCCATCAAAGCAGAGGAAAGTTGCCAAATCCTTTTTACCAAACTAATGACCAAATTAGTAATGGTTTCAAAAGGTAAACAATTGCTAATCTGACATTCAATGCTGAAACCCTAGTAAAAATTAAAAAAAAAAAAAAAGACAAAAGCTAAATCTGTTGTTTGGCAGACCCTTTTCCTCTGTGTAAATGGAGGATTGATGAGCTGCATTCCTATGATTCGTCCTATCCGGTAGCTAAGACAGGGACACCGTCTGTGCAGGTAATCGCCACAAAGGTGCAACTCCCACCCACAGAGAAATCCTGACTAATGAAATATAATGCCCAGATCATCACTGCATTCAGCCTCTATTGGAATTAACCAATCCTCTCGTCTCCTGTGTTCCCACAATGCACTGCTCTTGTCAGGCCTGATAGGCTTGGTTCTGGTCCTCCTCTGGGGTCACGGTGCCCACAGGAAGGAAACAGGGTGAGTACAGACTGCTCTATCTGCATCATCAGGAGAGCACACACGCACATTACTAGTCTGCTTCTGGGTGCAGGAGAAGCAACGAGAAAACCATTAGAAATCACTGAACATGTTGGAGGATCCACGTTGTCATCCTAGAAACACAGCAGAGCTCTTATCAGCATTATTATTCATGCCTTTATCTAGGACAAATTGAGAAGCTTAGACTCGATCCATTTGTATAGATTTTCAGATTTTCAGAAGGAATTCAAGTTAGTGTGGAAGTCCAGTCCACATAAAGCATTTGATGTCTGATGATATATAAATACATGAGGGTATGTGTACTGAAGTCATACAAGTGTTCTATAAAAACTCAATGGTGGTTTGCAGTGCTGATAATTTCAATGGACAATATTACTTTTAGTATACTTGTGCATAATATTTGCCCTCAACTGCACCTGCATGGTATTGCTAAACTAGATGTTGTAGACTTCCGGGTGTTGTTCATACATGAAGGTATGACTGTACATAGTTTTATTTATAAAGAGTGTCCCCGTAAGTACCTTGTTCAAGGGTACACTGGACAGTCTTCAGGTTACAATCCCAGTCCCTAGAGCACTATGTCACACTATATTATCCCCATTTTGGAGCAAAAAGAAGACAAAACCCTCTGACATTCACTACACAATCTTTGCTGTAATGAGAGAATATAATAACGATATTAATATTCATATTATGAATAATAATAATAGTGAAAATGCAAAAAAGTATATATCTAAATAATGACTTATAAAATATTAATTGCACACCTCCAATGACACCTGTTCCACATATTCCTGCCCTATTTAACAGAGCCCCTTAACAAATGAGATTCCACGATAAATACTGGGACATGAATGGTAACGAAGAGTGCTGCTCTGAGAGGAGCTGTTAGGCTAAGTCAGTGATTCTTGCGTAACGGCCGACTGCGCGTGGCCTTTGATGACACTCACGGGTGTACAGAATCGGCGATTAGTGCCTGTGTTCACCCACCTGCAGGCCTGCAGGATCAGTACATACAGTCCTACGCGGCTCGTCTTGGAGCCAGCCAGCGGAAGAATTAGAGGGGGACATCCCTGTGCTGTAGGGAGGTGTGCAGATACACAGTCACTCACATTGTCCCTAGGCCTTTCACATAAAGTGGGCTTCAATGGAAACAATGTCAACCTCCAGAAACATATCCATATTTGAAAGAAAATGACCCACCATGACTCTCCTTGTGGGTGCCATTTGACAGATAAAATTTGAGTTGAGTGTTACACTGAAATGGTAAAATCCATACAGAAAGAAAGCAGTGTTACTCCCCTTCTCTTTCAGATGTAGCAGTGGCCTTACAGAGTGACAGCACAGCCCACTGCTGGTCCTCAGCCTACCCCAGCAGCAAAGACAACAACTGCATTTTCACCCACTTACAAATATAGAATACAAACTTCCTGACAGAAGCATCAGCCACAATTCTGTGTACACCTCTCAAGGTCAAATGTATGAGGACACAGCAGTACGAGGAGCAAAAAAAAAAAAAAAAAAAAAAAAAGCACATTCTACAATTAGTCATATTTTTCCACAGTGTGACCTTGTCTAGCTTACCTACTAGGACTGGACATTTCTCCTACATCCTGCGGTCCTGGTCACCAAACTGGCGGAAGTGTTTTCTTCCGGAGCGCTCCCATAATTAGGACGCTGCTGCTCCGCGGCCTGCCCGAACGTCTCCGAGGCCGTGCTTCGCAGCTCAGAGCGCCTTCTCGCATATGATTCAGCCTCCTCGACAAACACACGGTGCCGAGGAGCGGAGCGTGAGTCATCGGCAGGCAGCCATTCCACGCCCGCCGGTGGCCCGCGGACGGCACCGCGTTCCTGTCCCATAAGCCCCTCGAACCGCACAGCACCCCACCGACCCGGCGTGGTGGGCCCCCTCCCCAACGCCGCCACCTCCGCCACACACACTGTCAAAGACGGGCATTCTTATAGTGAAAAACAGAACTGGAAATAAAACGAGCTGTTTCGGTCTAGGGCACTTTTTGCAAGGCAGAGTAGGTAAGTGCTGTCTCAAAGCCAGGACTTTTACTCACAAAGTAGTGGTCATCATACAAGTCTGCTCTCGGTCTCACAGATTCACGATGTTCATGATGACTGTGGGTGAGACATAAAGTGATGTAAAATTACCCTCTGCCAGCTGTGATTAGCCAGGGATATGTACTGGTGTATAATATAGAATATAATACCTCTGTATGTCATAGAATTTTAAAAAGTACTCAACTGAAATTGAATCATAATATTAACACCACAACTGTTAATCATGACCCCTTAACAGCGCTACATATGACCAGATCTGATTGACTTAAGTGTTTAAAACTGAACAAAAGTATACTTTTAAACATACAGCACAGATGTAAATGTATCACATAATGTCCAGCCAGGAGTTTGCAGTGTGTGCAGTATAAGATCTGTGCTGAATTGGAGCCAAGTACACCTATAACACTGATCACTAACCAGATCAGAATTATCTTTTAAAACTGTTGTATATGTTGTCATGAGCTGGGGCACAATGCACTGACCACTAAGGCCTTTTACCAGCCATGCTCCAGGTAACAGAGCTTCAAGGCCCAGGTTCTGGGGTTCCCTTACACAGACTTCAGAGTTTCAGGCTTCTGACTGCAGCCATGAGTGAGAGTAGTAATTTCTCTATACCTGACTCATTTTCACAAAATGCACCCATTAGCAACATACTTTCATTTCAATTTAAACAAGTACAATCACAGATTGCAGACCCTCACTTTTTTAATGAAACAATATAACATGGTAGAACACTACTGTGCATTTGTGATGTGGATCGACAGATAGGCAGCCAGAAAGAGAAAAAATGCCATTCCTACAGGACAACGGTATCAAAGTCACTTAAACCATGCAACGTGTCACAGATGTCTTGAAAATGAGAGCAGGAGGCTGTCCCAGCTGCCTACATGGACCCCACTGATGACAGTGGTCCAAAATGGAGAACTTACTCTTAGCTCCTTATACACTGACTTCATTTCACCATAAAGAAAAAGATGACTGGGTCAAAATACACTACAGGATTTAGAGGATACTGGGACGCATCAAATCCAGGATCTGCGTCTGGATTCAGACAAATATCACTCTTTCACTGGGGTTTGGATCTGGCACAAAACACCCGGTTAGAGTTACTCAAATATTCTGCCTACCCCGATACACAGACCCAAATGTTATAAAGGACAGGACCGAGTGGCAGTGATTAGTCTGCATGTCAAACACGCCACGACTGAAACTTTCTTTGTTTCAGCCCCACATAAAGAATTAAACACTTTTAATCCCTTCAGTTTTTTGTGCTGGATTTGGTCTTTGGCCAAAAGCAAAATATGGATTTCTATCTGACATGTTTAAAAACTGCATGATGCATTATGGGATTTGTGACGGAGTCTGTGAATCACAGACACCGCTGTCTAGCTTTCAAAATCCTGCAAAATTACACACGGATGTCAAGATTTAACAAATAAACCAGATGAGCTAGCCTAATTCTTTGTGAAATCAACGGCATCTTCTCCAGTGTTAGGTAACACGGCTCTGACCGACTGAACGTTATACAAACTGAAAGGCTACCAGATAAATAATCATGCAACACAAAGGTGGGGTCAAAATATTTCTGAATGGGGGTTTGTTTCACGTCTCTTCTTTTAATTTTTACAAGTAATTATACTTCCATAATTTTCCTCATCAAAGCAGGCAGAAACTGCCTGACAGAATTTGGAGCTCCACAGGAAACGTGCGCTCTACCCAGAAAGGCAGAAATGAAGATGTCACAGTTGGTACGGCAGTTGAAATGCTAAAAAAAAAAAAAGGGCCTGTGGAGAGGGGCATATAATCTGTGGCCACAAAACAGTGGCCTGGTGGTTACGCAGCAGGGAGGATGCAGTGTTGCGTTTCATTAAGTCACTGCAAACAGTG
The DNA here is from genome assembly GCF_013368585.1 of Megalops cyprinoides. Lineage (NCBI taxonomy): Eukaryota > Metazoa > Chordata > Actinopteri > Elopiformes > Megalopidae > Megalops > Megalops cyprinoides. Next base: position 10,341,671 of record NC_050597.1, read on the forward strand.
CCCACGTTTGCCACCAGCATGCGACAGCCTCAAAAACGCCAAGTGAGTGCCTTGTCCTTGGTACAGTAACTACAGCAGGCGCTCAACAATTTTTAGGGGAATGTTTCTAAAACGATAAAAAACACCCTTAGTATTCTGGTGATTACACACTTCCCTTCTGAAGGATGCATTTTTTTTAAAAAAGAGAGAAGAAAAAGTACAACAAAGCAATTGATGTTTTTGTTGTTACTATGCAAGCATTCTTTCGTGGAGCCACAAAATTTCACTTTGTGTCAGATACGTAAAAATTTTCCGTGGGGTGTTAATTACAGTCCTCAATTTCTAAATTCCACTTTTAACTCTGACTTGTAACAGTTCTGAAAGGTGGATGTCAATGCATGTTTCTCCCAACCCCCCATACACACACACAACACACACACACACAGAGAGAGAGAGAGAGAAAGAGAGAGAGAGAGAGAGAGAACACACAAAAAAACACACATGAAAGAAAAACAAAAAAACCACAGCAATAAAAAAAAGTTTTATCGGGCTGAGTGGCTTCCGCCCCTCCTGGCAGGTGGGTTGAACAGTTGCACCAATCCCCTGATAAGAGCAGGCTGTTACTTCCTTAGTGATAAGCCCTCTCTCACCCTGCCTGGCCTACCCACAACGCCACAACAAGAAGAAAAAAAACCCCCTTAAAACTAACTTCTAAAATTACGTTATATCATTAAGTACACATTTTTATATTATTAACAATAACAGCCAATACACTTAGGCTGACATGTCAGATAACTGACAGACTAATGTGGACCCAGAGCAGCAGGCCAGTTCTTGTCCCACTTTTGAGTCGTGGAAAATACAAGCTGATACAAAATGCTGTGACGGCACTCCCACTCTCCTCTCTGTCGGCCCCTGGAAGGGGTTCACAGCAGGTTAGTCAAAGCCGGAGCCCCTGGGGTTAGATTTGATCAATATTGGCAGGGGACAGCTGGCTGGTGCTGCAGTTCCTGACCACTCTCTTCTCAACTCTTCTCAACACAGAACACAGGATCAGCGCTGACCTGCTGGATGAGCCTGGCTTCAAAGCAGTCATTAAATGCCAGTATCCTATATATTACTACTATACACTATTATATACTTTATCAATTACACAGCGTATGGAGGAGGTGGTAATTATTCACAGTTATGCATAAACTTTACACGCACATGTAAGAACAAAATGCACATGTTAAATTAGAACTTGCACTCAATAATACATGGGAGGAAAAAAAAAAAACACAAAATGGAAAGGTTGGCGAATTTACATCACATCACCGCAAAGCGTCACTGCAAAACTTTAGCTGCAAACAAGAGCAGACCACAGCTACAACTGCAGTGTACTACACTTTGAGAGAGAAAAAAAAAACAGACAAGCCAGGCGATTAGGCCACTATTTTTTGAGTCAGCAGTCATGTCAGTCATTCAGACTAAGAAACACATCGTGGTATTTAGCACACCCACTTTTAACCCACCCCTCCCTCACATTCCATGATAGTGCCACAGTCTACCCTCCCTCTCCACTATTGTCTGAGGAGTTCACAGACTCATCTAACAGCTCCTGGACTTGAATAACCACACAGGTTATTACTGCACTGGCTACATCCTCCCAGCAACACACTTGTATATTTAGTGCTATCAAACATGACACACCGAGAGTAACCTCAGTGAAGGGCCCACAGATAACTGACACGCAGAACACAGCCACGAAGGAGGAGTCACTGCTTCAGCCCCTCTTCTCTGCCACAATTAACCACAAAGCAACAAGACTCCTCTGCCACGCTTAACCACAAAGCAACAGGGTAATACTTCCCCCAATTTTGTTTTTGTCTGAGATATTAATTAGGCTGCCTACTGAACACTGAATACTACACAGTGTAAAACGCTGCGGTGACATAGTGAATACAGCTGAATATGCCATGTTACCTTCACTTTAAATAATATCATTACTCTACATCCAATACTTAATATGAATAGAACTGCATTCCACTTGGTTAGTGTGGAGTTCCCTTTAAGTAGGACATTTATGGAGGAAAAGAAACACCCACAGACTGAGAGGGTCAGCTGTTACACACTTTTGTTTTTTATTCTGATGCGTGAGGTCTCTCTGCTACACGCAAGAGGGAACTCTGAGACACAGCCAGCCAGCCATCTGAGAAGGAGAGAGGACCTTGTTTGCCCAGTCCAGTTTACAATTGCGGAGCGACCCATGTAAGTAAACCACTTCAGTTTACAGCACTTTGGGTGGACAAACATACTGTAGTGAATAATCCAATTAAATATTAACATGCAGCCAGGTAAAGCGGAAGCAGGGCTGAGCCAATGGACATGAGAGGATAGGTCCAAGCATGCTGGGTACTTATTCACCACGTTTCTCTTGGCCCGTCTGCAAGGGCGGTCTGCGAGGGCTGTTTTTCATTGGAACGGATGCCTGAAAATGATGGATCTGGTCGATGCTTCCTTCCCACCACGTGCAGAATGTGGAAGCCAAGGGTGGTGCAGTGCAAGAGTGTGTGTTTGTGTGTGTGTGTGCATGTGAGAACGAGAAGGGGAGAGAGAGGGGTTAGATACGCTTCAATTTGTGAAGGCCGTGCCACCCCCACACGCTCTTCTTTGAGGCCCCAGAGAGCAGACTTGGGTGAACAGGCATGCTAACCAATCAAGGCAACAGACCAGTCCATTTCAGAGCATTAAAATCTGCTCCTAATGTCTGCAGGTCATAGTAAAAGAGACTGCAGTTTTAAATGATGTTGGAATAAGAGATTCACAATTCATGCATGCGCAGAGACAATACCACACAATTTAAATCAACGGGAGTAGAGCAGGCTCTGTGTCCCAGTCATTCCTAGTCTACATGACCGTAAGGAATATACAGCACTCCAGAGAGGCTAAGAAGCCACCAGCATCTGATTTCCACACTGTTCCTGCTTCTGTCTCATAGCGGACTATTCAATACTCAAGTTTGTGAACAAGGTATATAACACAACATAAGTCGTCACACCAGGATGGCGTCAGACGTCCATTTTTGTTGGGGCAAAACAAAACACATGCGCAATTGCAAAATCATGGTTACAGGAATATTACAAATTCACAGTTCCATACAGCCTTAAGGAATGCACTGCCTTCCTCTCACTAAACCGAAACACATTCCCGGCAGAGGAGCACACACCCTTCCAAAGAACCCAACCGAACAGAAAGTTCTGACCGTGTGCGTTTTGTGGTTGCCCCTAGTAAACAAAGATCTGCAACGCGTGGCGCTCCATAGAGCGATCAATTTTGAAGGTGAGCACAGACCAGTTGATGCTGCTTTTGAACCACAGTACAGAAAACTCATCCTCCATTTCCCTGTCACACTGCTGTTTGGCTCAACCCTTTCCAATGCCATGACAACCTACTCAACACAAACGGAGCCTTTTAGCACAGTATGACAGTGATATAAGGATACCAGGGTAGAATACACCAAATATTATTTCTGGTGCCCAGACACTGAACATGACCTACATTAAATTCAGGCAGATTTGTTGAAACTCTCACAGAGAGCAGAAAAGGCAGGGAAATGACATACAATGCAACACACTCTCTTAAAGAACTGCAATTGAACAATGTTACAAATATGAGACCAAATCAGAATAAATTCTCGTCACAAATTGGAACAAAATTCCACGGAGGCACTCTCTCGCTGCCAGCTGTGCTCATATTCGTCAGATGTTAAATTTACAAAATGTCCAAAAATCACCCCAAGATCACCCAAGTCACTAAAAATACCATTATTTCACACGAGAAACGTCGCGCATGAAAGCAGTAACCATAATCAGGAGTACAGCGTACATGTTGAGGTGTGGACAGAGGCCGTGTAGTTGGTGGTGAGCAGTAAGCTGTGTGGTATGAGTAGGCACAAGTGTGGACACCCTAATCTCTTCTTTTTCCACAAGCTTCTATCTATGGCTCAGCTTTAACAGACTGGCTCAAATGCAAGGGTGCCTTTGTCCCCTCAGAGTGGCTTTGCAGATCTTCCACTAAAACCCACAGTCTGGTGCAAGACATGCAACATAATGAAACCTTACCCACACAACCAACAAAAATCATGACCAGCAGGAAACCCTGGCCCTGTAGACGTGCGCTGTACAATGCCAGTGGATAACTGAACAAGGTTTGTCTGGCTTCTAATAAATGAATGGGGTGACGGGTAGAGTCATGGTGCATGCACTGTGGCCCCTCACAAGTTTGTAGCTAGACACCACTTTGGATAATTTTTGACACCCTGCAGCCTTAACTTAGAACTGACACACTGACTCATGGGAAAGGGAACAGTCCAAAATCAATTCTCACCGCATGGGACAGGGAGGTGGCAATGACTGCAGTGACCTTTTTGCGAATGTCATTTTTCCATTGTTGCTTTCTGTGTTGTTATTGACGGAGCTGGGCACAGTCGTGAGGCTTCATTACTGACATCAGTAAAACTAGCAGCACTGTCCCTGAGAGGCTCCTAGCTGGCACTCTTCAGGTAATGAATGGAAGATGGACAGAGTGCAGTCAACAGTGGGACAACCATTCAAATTAGAAAATAATGCAGAGGTTTAGACTTATAGAGCTCAGTCTAGGTTAGATCATGACTGATATCCCAAAGAGGAAAAAGTGCCTTAGCAGGACTTTTTAAATAAAAGTTGCCATATAATTTTTATCACAGCCTTCCTGAAGAAGGCAGCAAATTTTGAAAAGATGAGTATCACTCATCATTAAAATACTACAGTTATACTTTGTTTAATTTTAAACATTCCTGCTTGGCAATACTTTGAAATATGTCTGAAATTAATCATATGTTACAAAACCAATCTTCATTCCTATTATATTGCTGGTTTATGAACTCAATAAACACATTACTCACACTCATTAAACATGTTGCAATTATGACCTTTTTCCTTACAAGACCTAGAACATTGTAAAGGCAGTAGAAACAATTTGCCTCCAGGCTCATTTTTCTAAAAACCATGACACTAAAATCAGACACAAGCAAACACAAAAATGGGCTGTGGTATTTTGAGAACAGAGTGCTGGCACTTATCATACAGCTATTCATTCTTATTGCAAAGGAAAGTACTGACACTTTATTTGCCTTTTTGCTACAAAAATAGGTACTGAGATAGGTAATTTATATATCACTTGACAGCCTTGTAAGTCATTCTAGCTAACAGTGTCCAACAAATAAATAAATAGCAATTAGGCTAATAATACTAGAACCAAAGGATCATCTTGTCATGACCCTCTTTCTGGCTCCCTATCTCATCTTTTATCACTCAGCCACAATCTACTGCTATCGTCTCTATCCCTGACAGACATTTACCAGAAAAATGCAGTAGCGCTACATTAACTCTCAGCTCTACAGATCCTGCTGCAGCTACTGCTTGCCTTTAACACAAGCCACAGTGGCCGTACACACCTTGCTAATCACCTAGAACACCACATGCTACTTCTGTATTTGATTTTTAAAATCAACAGCAAAGTCAACAGATAAAGCCGGCAAACAGGCACTGTTTTGAACCCAACCTGCCAATGTGCACTTGAAGATGTATTTTTTGTTTGGTTTTACACATGGGCTATATTGCTTTCCTCTTGGGTGAGCTGTTTTTCCCTTTGCACGCTCACGTCTGATTAAACCACATGTCCCAAGTGACACAGGAGCAAGGGGAGTTCACCTTATGCGCAAAGAGAAAAACAACTCCGCAAAAAAAGCATAACAAAACTTGATGTCGATATTAAAAACATGAAACCTACTCAATTTCTGATCAGTGGTTTTGGTGTTTAATAGTCCCAACTGCTCTATGGATATGTACATTCCCTATGATATGTATGCTACTTTGCATTTGAAACAGACAATGAGTCATGTTTGCACCTTCAGTGGTGACATTGCAGCTTTGAAATGAGTAGTTTGCAAGCTGTCTGTGAGACCTTGAAAATTTCAGAGTGCCATCTTATGAAATAAAACAAGTGTCATTACACAAAACAAGCTGAAACCAATCCTTAGAAAACTAGTAGCAAAGTAACTTCAGGGTCTAATTTAGTGCAGATGCTTACTACCTGTTACACTACTACATTCTGAGTGAAAAATGTCCAAATGAATTTCATCATTTCTGGACAGACCTCTAAAATAAACTTTCATAAGAGAAATACAATAGTGTTAAAACCAACGGGGTAAAAGTCTGCTTAAATATGGCTATCTGCACCAAATAAGGTAAATTTAAAGGTTGACCAAGAACGGCCACATTGCTCTGCAATATCACTATTACAGACAGTTATGAAGGGACAGTTGACAATCATGTTGTATATTCCAGATAGTTAACTTTTTTCTTCCCATTAAATTTAATATTGAAAAGCCTACAACTATTACAGTGCATCTGTGTACCAAGATGTGTGATTGGCTGTCATTCTGTATCACAACGGTCCAGTAAAATTCATGCAGTATAGTAGCCTAACGGCACACTGAATACCAACTTCCATTTGATTGCACCGCACGCGTCTGTCCTTTTTTTCGCACTGACTTTTCTAAGTCTTACTGACTTAGTGAACATACTAGAACGTTAAATCATGTGATGAGCCAAAGAATGTAGTGAAAGCTTTTTATAACTTTATAGCCATACCGTAATGACTTATAATCACCCTATGTTAATATAAACGTACGCATAAATCGCACGAATGCCTGGCGAAGGCCTCGTGAATGGTAAATGCATTGTTTTTGCAAAGTCGCTCCAAGGTGTTTGCACTTTATTTTCGTGTCAAAGTAGCGCGAGTCAAGTGATGAATGGAGCGGGCTGAAGGCCCCAATAAATTTATGAATGGACTGGTGACATGCAACCGTGACATGTCTGCTTTATCTAAGCGTCCTCTCCCTCGTCCATATTTCATGCACTTTTCACGTAGAGTTACATTCAAAAACTATTTTAGATATTGCTTGAAAAGTCAAATCCATTCAAGTCTCATACTGGTTTCATGTCCCCTGGTGCGTATTTACATACAATGTAGACTATATTACAAAAACGTGGCTGGGCAGGTATAACTGACAAATAAATAAATTAGGTAGTCTTCTTATCCATTCACTATACCTTAAAACTGTACAATATCACATATTACCTCACTTCAAATAGTATACAAACTTAATGCTTGAGGACCTGTCAGTTGAAAAGACACAGATATGTAAACAGTGAACGTATGTTTAATTACATTTCATAGTTAGCAATGATCTCTCAAGTCTATCCTTACTGACTGCTGCGGAATGGCTGTCATTGGATCTCGTGACTTAACATGCCAATGCGTGTTCAATTGTTTAAAAACACCACATGTGAGCTTTTATAACGCAATGTTAGCCGAGAAAAAGAAGTTTCCAAATATCAAACACTCTAGCAAGCTAGACACCTGGTTAAATTTACAGCAACCCCCAGTCTCCTCCGATCGGTGTTTTTATGAATGGAGTGCGGTATGCAAATTAGAGCAATTCAAGAAAACAAATGGCGGATATTAACTAGCTGGCTAGCTAGATATCAGTTCAACAGAGTGTCTTCTCACGGCCTCGTGTCTGCAAATGCAACCAAACTGCTTGTAAAAAGTATACAGAATGCGCACATAAAATTAAAAGAATTGATCGGCTGTATATATTAAATTATATAATATACCAGCTGCACAGTTTAGCTAGTCCTATGCCACATTTTATCGCGTCGTGTGCAAAAACACCAAGATCTAGAAGGCGCCGTACGCTGTGCGGACGCACTGCATGTAGGCATTTTCTACATCTAAAAAGATCCCTGACCTGTAAATCCCTTTACAAAATGTTTCCGATCCACCCCCACCCCCCAAAACTCCGTCCCTCCCTCCTCAAGACTAAATCCGTGGAGTTAGGAGGGGGCCCGACCACCCCCTTTCTCTGTCCACTGTCAATGCTTATGCCTATTATTGCCACAAAGCGTCTTGAACTCCAAAAACAGTGCAGCAACTTGAACCAACTAAACTTCTAAACAGTGCAAGAAGCACGGCAGGGAGAGCAATAATAATCCCCAACGCCACAAACCCCACACAATTACGCTGTAATGCAATTCAGGTGTGATAGGGGGGGAAAAGTGTTTTAAGTGTACTTACTCGTCTGGGTGTGTTTCTTCGGTCATTTTTTTCCGTTTCACCTACAACAATTTCCCACAGCGGGTATACACTCTGCGGTCTTCATTTTCTTGCTGCCTTTACCCCCTATTCCGCCGCTGTTTCACATCGCGTACTAGCTATTTCATTTCCCTGTAGCTTTTGTGTGTTTATTTTCTTCCTCCCCCCCTTCGTCTTGGTGCTTTTTCTTCTTTTTGAAGCTGGATAGCTAGCTACTCGCTAGCTAATTACTTATGGAAGTTCCGATCCACCGAAAGTGTAAATCCCCCTGGGTCAATGGCTTCGGACTTATTCTTCACTTTGAGACGATTATTTAGATAGCCTGGATCCCGTAGTTGTGAGTATGGGTTGATGTTGCTGAGGGTGGCCCCGTACGAGCCCCATCTCTTGTTACTCCATGTTGGATTCTGTACACAGCAGCCAGCACCGCCGACACTGGAGGAGGGAGAAAGTGCAGGGCGGAAGCGATGACGTCAGCCTTGCAGCTTATTCGACTGATTTTGGCCTTCCCAAACTTTCTGTTGCACGACTTTTGCATTGCAGTCACCGTGGGATACATTGGATTGTTTTGTCGATTTTAAAAACTGTTCCATTGCACTGTTAAAATGCTAATTTTCCACGCCAATCGTCATTAACTGCGTCTAACGGCAGCTGGCCATAAAACTTAAAAGATCCAAGATCTCAAATTGTTTGCAAATCATCCATTGTTTTCCTGATAATGTACAAATAACTAGACAAAAGATGCCGAATTTTAATAATGTAATATGTGGGCAAATTAAACAAAATTAAACGGAAATGATGTGCTTCATTGATCCTGATTGTTACGCTAATACAATATTTCCCGGACCGACATTTGAATATTTGCAACCTTCACACAAGCAGTAACTGAAATATGCACCTGCAGTGAGTGTGCATGCAACGACAAGAATGAGTAGACCACAACCTAAATCTACAGTCAACTTCAGAGGCTGTAACAATAAGTCCATTGCAACAGACTAGACAGCAGAAGACAGCTGGCAGAGAGCTCGTTCACAGACTTCCTTATTTCTTTCTTTCAACCACCCCATCATAAGAGTCTTAAGCAAAGAAACCCAGTCACTGAATATTTGTGTTGCCTATGCGCTCATACCTAAGAATCTGACGCCATAGTATGAGCTTTCCTTTGTCTGATTCTTATAAGTCACCTAAAATATCACCAAGTCACACAGCTTCAAACATTTAAACGGGGACGGTTGCTCTGATATCCCAACTCAAAACCAGATACTATACAGGGGATTGCCCTTATTCGAGTTTGCGTCTAAAATCGCATAATCCTCACTGGGACCAAATTACTGCACCCGTTAGTTCCGATTTCCAAAGACATAATCAGTGACTAGTTTCTTGTCACTTACTTAAAATTAGATTCGACTGCCACTCATCAATAGAATAGTAAAAAACGCGCAGACGAATGATGCGCAGATGCGAAATGGTACTGTTTCAAGGCTGATTCTTGTGGATGAAGACATCTTCAGCAGAAAATTTGATTTAAGTTTGGTTTAAATGAAAAGACAGTTAAATTCTTGGTTCACTATGGCTAACTGTCCAAATAACTGCACTTACACATTGACAGCATGGTTGATCTTGCTTTTGTCGCCATCATAATGTATATAACTGCATGGTAACACACGTTTAATTACATAATCTAAATTATGTGTTATTCGTTAGTTTAATGAAAAATGTCCCTGCGAGCTATGCAGTTGTGTACAGCAAGTGAGCGCTTGCAATTTAATTGTTTGTTTCTACCGCCACCTCGTGGTTATCGAGGGCCATGCCAATTAATTTGTACATTGACAAGGCAGACATTGAAATCCTATGAATCCTTTGATGACCGTTCAAAATACAGACGTAGATTTTCAAGACGTTGCCTGTTATTTCAGATGAAAAATTTGTGTAAGGGAGGGATGTGAATATGTACTAAAATATATGCTTTAGTAGAGCGGACGAAGAAAGACAGGGCTAACGTTACAGTGAAGAGGTGGGGTAAATTTATTGCGACAATGTTAACGTTAAATTTAAGTAGATAAATTAGAGAAAAATTAAAACTGCGAGACCTAATTGAAATAGCGTGTCTGGATTGCCTAGTGCGGTAACCCAGCATCACTGACTTGCACTCAGTTGAAGTGGATGCTATACGAAAGTTTTACTTTGTAATTGATAATGAAATCAGAAAAAGTACTCGTTAAGAAGGCGGTAAGTCTGCAGTCGTTTGTTTTTCCTCAGGGTGGAATCCTCAGGTGCAGTAAAACAATGAATATGCATAGTGTATTTCGAGCAGCTCTCATAATTCTTTTCTAATCCAGTAGATGATTAAGGTTTGCGTTCACGTTTCTGCCGAAACATCAGTACTAATTCCGGGTACGCCCAGTAGGGGGAACTAAATAATTCTCAATTGTGTGGGCAGAGGAAGACCATGCTCAACACTAACCCGTCAGTGGACATTTGAAGAATCTTTCTTTCTTTCCTTCTTTCTCAAAACAAGAGTATTTAAAAAGAAACACTAGAATGTCTTTGAAACCTCCGTCAAAGGAAGCCCCAGAATAGACTGTGTTTTATGGTGTATAATTATACTCACAGTTGCGCACTACAAGAGTGGAGGAGGAAGTATGGAGTCTGGCCAGTCCTGTGATGACATCAAGGTTGAGATGGAAATAGTTCTGTTTTGGCCTTGATCTATGCACTTAAGAGAGCTGTGGCATATCATCGAAGGCACACACAGGGGGGAGCTCAGTGTGCTTCTGTGGGGAAGGAAGTCTTAATTGCTTTAGACAGAGAGTGAAGATGAACAGTATCTGTACCTTTGAACCTTGAAGAACCCCTAGGTATGTCCTGTCTGGTCCGGTCTTCAGGCTAAATATGGGGCAGGGAAAAGAGACACATTGCTTTTTTTTTTTTTTAAGCCATACTCTAATCTGAAATGCTATGTTGGGCTATGCTGTCATGTGTAGACCCCTGACCTCTTGTGCTGTTAGGATCAAGTCAGAGAGGCGTGCACATGTAGAGGAATGTTCAAAACATGTGTCACAAAAACATCAGTTCAGGCACAGCCAAAACTGAGGAGGTGGAGAGCTTACAAAGAATAAAATAAATAAATGATTTAAAAGAATGTTTAAGGCTGAATGGGAACACCCAACTGGGACCCACGGTTTTCTCAAGCAAGTCAGAACTGGTAAAGTTCAAGGGTTCCTGTGAAAACTCAGCTAATGAGGGCGTGTGTAAACATGTAAGTCTAGTCAAGGCACATTGTGATTTGGTTTACCTTACCCCAAAACAAAGCGACATACTAGCATAAATTGGACTTAATTTGGGGACAGACAAACCTGAGTGACCTTTGAACTGGATGAAAATCAGAGTAAATTGACTGTGCTGCGGGAGTCCCGGCGGAGGGGGGGGGGATGGGGGGCACGACACATGGATTCTCCTGGCACTATGCAAAGATTGTTATTTCTCTGTGTGACCTTTGAAGGCAGGCCAGGGAGCAACATAAACCACAGACAAATCAAATAAGGGGAGTGATGAACAACAAACTCGATCCATTGGGTTATATATACTGTTATTTACAAAGATAAAGAACCAATAATGAACACAGAGGTGAATAATGCTGAATTTGAATCAGCCATTCATCTATATGACAATGTCTCCTTCATTTTGTATTGAAGGCTAATAAATATCATGTATGCTTGCCTAGCTTTTGCAGTGTACACTGTGGCCCAGAGGGGACCACAATACACCATATTTCATATTTAGGCTTGTCATGAATGTGGCAGTCAAGGTATTTGTGGAGTGAAATTAATTTTGGCACACCTGAAAAATCCGATCTAAAGTATGGTCCATTCAAGGCCACAACACAGTGAGGTTTTAACACATTGCCGGCTGAGAAATGACCTCCAATTAGGCAGGTGAAAGGTAGGTAGGTGGGTGTGTTAAACACTACCCTTTGGACTTCTATTAAAATGAGCAGTGCATTTGACAGAGATGTCACCTTGACCGTGTTTAAATGTTTATGATGATTACAAGGTGCCACTCTCCACCCTGGAGAGTTCAATTTAAATGCGCATAAATTTCCACTGATGCTCTCCTGTGTGTTGATAGACCCAGCCAGGAATTGCAAGAACACAGCTGGAATTCAATTTCGCTGTGATTGTATGATATTCATGTTCTGTAGTGAGATGACTGAAAGATCAAAGGGCAGAAAATCTTGACTCTGTTTGCTCTTGACTATTCTGTTTCAAGGGTGCCTCCACTGCCATTACAGATGACTTTAAAATACAAGTCTAACTGATTAACTAGTTAGCTTGCTTACTACCACCTAACTGACATCATGTTGCGAAATGTCTATGTGAGTGATTTATTATTAGGTGTATATTTAACTAGTTAACTACTGAGCCACTTAGTTAATGTTCTGAACTCTGTAGCAGTATTTAGGCTGAAATACCAGTATAAGCATTGGCAGAGTATATAGCATGGTACACTGGGCATGGTTAGAAGTTATGTGAATGTAGTGTCAAAGATGTAGGAAGCGATAGATTTGAATTTTTTGGTAGAAGCCATAATTATAATCATAACCATAAGTAATCCTTAAAGATTCTTGTCTTGTTTTAAATGCAGACTAGCTAATTATGTTTCAGAACATAGCTAGGTAGGTACGTAACTAAATATAAAATCACTGATTGGTAATAGGCCTTTGCAGTGTTTTGCCTAAATATACCCATGTCATAATAACCTTTAATAGAACATGTTCCAAATGCAGTATGATCAGTAACATTATGGGAGGGATTTTACCAACAAAAATGAATAAATGTAACTACAATGTAATAATAACATGCAGTCTTAATTGATTCAGTGACCAAAAGTCATCGGCAACAGAGGCTATCAGTTGGAACAAGGAAGACCTTGTAGTACCATTAAGTTCTTCTGTGGTCAACAGACATTAACATGATGAAAGAATACACTTTTTTCAATATGGATAGATTTACAGATATGATATTCATATATCCTCATGATATCGTTTTTATACCATTATATCTAGTACAGACTGTCCTTGCTGGCCTGTGCTCTCACAATGCTTTTTAGCCAAGTTTTTTTTTTCTCAATAAATAATAATAATGATTGGCAACTAAGGCAAACCATAATTTTTACTGGTGCATTAGGGTAGCTTGCTTGGTACTGAGAAAACATTTTAATGTCATAGCATATTGCGATGTTTACTACAATATACTGGCAGATAAAGGCCGGCAATCCTACATACTGTAATGGAGTATTTGGAAATATGCTGCTGAGAAAGTGACGGCACTGGTGCCTTCAATACTGTGGTAGTATACCAGTGCCTGTATATTGCGTATAAAAGTTGCCCATGAAAAATACTCTTACATTTAGACAAAATTTGTTGATAGATGCAACCATAGTTTGTATCCAAAATTCGCAAAAAAAAATCTTTGATCTAAACTGGGTTACTGTTACATGGGAATATTTCCAGTTGTTGAGCAGAGCTTTGTGGAGTTCATGGCCAGTCTTGATAAAGCCTTTTGCCTGTAAAGTACATCCCTTTTTGAGTTGTGTCTGTAGCTCTGTTCAAGAATCAAAGACTTGCTTGCTTTTCACTAGACTAGACTATATAAAGTGCTGAAACGTATCTAAATTCTCTGAACCTACTATGTCAATCTCTGTGTTCGGAGTGTATAGTGTCAAACATGAGAGATACTTTTTATGTTTTATAATTATGATAATTTTTACTCATATGCAATACATTTTATTCTACTTTATTATGTACACATTTAACCTTATAGAAAAATGTATATTGCAGAAGTCTGTCATTTCTGAGGATGCTGGTGGCCTTTTCTTGTGAGCTGTAACTGTAATGCCTTTGTGTCAGACACAGCTCTCAGCACAATGGATGCCATTCACAGTTTTTCACTACCGTTTTTCAGGCTTCCTGTGGAGCTTGGCGCACACCTCCGCACTCTATTAAAGTCCCATGGTGCCCTGGGAGGGGGTGTAATCACAACAGTAAACATACATACAGGGCCCCAAATGAGAACTTAATCAATCTGTGATCAAAGCCACTTCCACACCGCCCCCACCCCCTTACTCTCTGCGCACCTACACAATCAAGTGATTAATGAGGGTGATCAGCTTGAGCCTTGCCCCTGCTGTGTGGCCATGTTAAAGGTTGCTTTCATACAACAGAGCGGGTCACAGAGGTGGGGATTAATGGGACGATTTGCACATTTTTCACCTGTGATCTTTTTTTTAACCATGCCCAGAGGTTTCCACAATTACATCAAAATTATGGTTAGCTAGGTTTTGTGAATAGATTTACATTTTTGCACAGTCATGTTTTGTAAGTGAATGCGCAGCAAAAACTCTGCAAGGTTGTCTGTTGGGCTGTTGTCCATTGTAATCTCCACAAATGTGTGATCAAGGACTAATTTATGAACTTGTATACTACTGTATAGCTAAAGCTAATACTTTGTTTGAGCAAAAGGATCAAAATGAACTGCATGAAGCCCTCTTTTAGCCTATGTTTACTTTAAGGATTTAGGTAATTGTGTCATATAATGAAGAAAGAATCAAAGTGGACTGTATATTCACAAATACATATCTGTGTCAATAGGGGGAGCCAAAGACTACCGGATAAAATGCACAACACATACCGCTCCAAAAAGCATTTTTTATATTAATGATAAAACTCTATTTTTAAAGAAAGAGAGAATAAACTACTGAAGGAAAAACTACCATAGCAGAGGAAGATCTGCCGTGCTTTCTGTTTTGCCAACTTAGGATCAGGCCTCCCAACACTATCCGTAATTATCATGAACTATCAGCTATGAGGAAAACATCCCGGAACCACATATGGACTAAAAGTAACTGTTGCTCCCCTGAATCCTCACAGCATGAACTTGTATTATGTTATTCATCTTGCACTTGCTGAAAGTGACCTGTTTTTGTATTTACCTCCACAATGGCTCCCCTTACACTACTAAAAACTAGTGTAGCCTATCTTAGCATAGCACCATCAAACATCATTGTCATGAAAGCTTGCCAGTCACAGTGAAGTAGATGGTTACTGAGTGAAGAAGTGAAAGGAAATTGTGACATGATATCCGGTATGCAAATTATTTCAGAGAGAGAGTGTTTGATGTTGAGCCAAGGCATCTAAATTGGTGTTTCCATCCTATGCCAAAAAGTGATGCTAGAGAAGAGAGGAAATGTTTATCATTTATTGAGTGGAATGACATGTTATATTTCAGATTCTGTTATACTTCAAGGTTTCACATAACTTTGGGGTAGGGGGTGGGTACTGCTTAGAACCCCCTAAAAAGCTGGGGCCAACCCTGAAAATATAAATACAATACTCATGTGGAAAGAAGTGGTCTTGTGTCATATGTAAACAAGCTAATAATGTGTAGCAGCAGTGTGTGAATTGAGCCATGGTTTGTTCTTTATTAATACTCATGCAGTGCACATGCAGTGCCTAGGAGGGGCAAGCAAGTCCTGCATTATGTTTGGAAGCCTGGAAACTGTTATTTATTTCGGAGCAAGGCCCATGGGGCAATACACTTGGGACAGTTTGTACAAAATGGCTACAGCCACAGCCACGAGTAAGAATACCAGGCCTGCTCAGCTGTCTGTGTCAAATCAGGGCTGGAGGTAATTGTGGCCATAACCTTTCAGCGCTGGTCTCACGTAAGGCTTTTTGGATTCCACAGTGAATGGAATCACCTGCTTTGTCCTTTCTGTCGTGCGCATGACACCATTATCTGGCGCCACGTCGCACTGAAAAATGTAGGTTTAGAGGCGACGCCCACTACAATCGTATTGAACAGAGATTGGTATAGATTGTCATATAACAGAAGGGAGTGGGATTGTGTAATTAAAGCACACGACTGCGACCTTAGTGCCATTGACACAAAGTGCAAACATGCAAACAGATGACTGCTAAAATTAACTAAACATTTTTGCAGTATGGTGTAAACAACAAGTGAACAACTGCGATAGGGAAACAATTACTGAAACAGCAATTGATTTTAAAAGCAGTTTTTTTTCCCCTACATAGGTTTTAAGTTTGATTCACATTTCTGCTATAATAGTAGATATAGGGGAAATGCAGTTCACAGAAGCAGCCCTACTGCATATGGATATCCATAAAATCTATTAACTTTAATTAGCAACAGTTCACGTTGCTTAGCAAAATTACAATGATTGTAACAGTATATGATAAATCATTATTATTTGAGTCCTGATGTTACCGTGCATGTGGCTTGATGTTCCATGCTTTTGGAACTTAATACTGAAGCCATTTGTAGATATTTTACAAGCTTTGTTTGTTCTATGAATGCAGTGTTCCCTTTTTTCTCATAACCTGCATACTGATTTTATAGTGTACTGTGGTTTCATTTACTGCAAGGCAGCTGCCGATAGCTGTTGCCACATCAGTCTTGGCCAGGCTGTGTTTGCATTTCTGAGATCCTTCCCCTCTGTGAAGTTGGCTGTCCCTGGGGTGACTAGAGGCAACCTGGAGACTCCCCTAGAGACCCCCCCCAACCCGCCGCCTTCCAGGCCATGTGGTTCCTATAGCTGGCCTGACTGGCAGAGTGCTCTCTGACTGACCCCATAGGATGCAGTCAAATGAGGGGCAGAGAGGAGGGATTCAGACTCCCTCACTGTCAAGTTGTTCTCAGGCTCCAGCGACCGAGGAGTGAAGGGGCAAGGGGGTCACCATGTGCAGGCCTCCAGCCTCTGTCTCTCAAACGCTCTCGGTCGCACTTAAGTCATTTATCAAGCATAACGGTTCTATCACAGCCGAACACATTTTGACTTGTGTTGTATTTATGGTTCACAGCTTGCTTTTAAAAGCCGAGATCACATCTGACTCTATGCTTAGGTGAATTTTTTATGGTGACATAAAGCACTACTAGTAGTATATGAGCACTAATTTTCTCACATCCAGAAAAGAATTCTGTAAGGTTTCAGATAACTTACAGTTCAAGTAACTTACAGTTACCCTTTAATGCATTAAAGATATCACCCATTAATATCCTTTAATGCATAATACATCTCCTACTGATGCTCAGTACACTCTATTTAGCAAAGTTACAGTCAGCGACATTTTACTGTCATATATCACTTATTAACAGATGAAAAACTGTCAGTAAAAGATTTGTAAAAAAATGGTTGCCTGTGCAATCTGTAACTTATAAAGCAAACCATCGAACTGAAATATTTCCAAGCTGGTTTCAACAGTTTACTGGATTGGTTTGATGAAGCAATGTATCTGAAATGCTCTTAGAGAGGAGGTGTGACATTGTCTCTCAGATCAGAAGGTTCTAGTACACACAGAATTTTAAATGCATTATGATGATGAGATGTCTTAAACACCCTTGAACTATACAAACAAATCATGCACGCCATTCTGGGGCTTGTTTTCTTTCCTTGTTCCATGCTTGTTTCAGTTGCACCTATTTATTTTTGGCTCTGTTCATGCACAATTTATAAACTTGGCAGTGGGCTACAGGGCCTTGGCCAGTGACCAGATGTGCTTTGGACTCTTTATGGGAATATGAATTCTCGAGGTTTAGTGAAAGTCACTTTGTCTCCATGGCAACTGCTGTTTGTTTTTGCGTAACTTTGTACTTGTTTTATAAATGAATTTCTCTCTCTGCATAGTGGCCTCATCTAGTATGTTAATTCAAGCCTTGGCTGGATTGATGTGCTGGAGAGTCAGCATTTTAGAGCAAATATTTTCCAGCAAAGGACTACTCTGATGTAGAGAAATGACACTGGGAAATGCTGACAATTTAGCTCTGTTGGAAATACAGCATAAATAGCAAAAGGTGACCATTGTTTTGAACGGAAACTTTAAGTTAAAAGATATACAGATAGTCTCCCAAGTTGTATAGCGTAGCAGGAAGCAGACACTGAACTGATGAATATGCCTGAGGCTATATGAGCAATTAAAGGCACCCAAATGGGGTGCAGGGTGCCGAGAGTGGGGTGATGCCGGGACCCTGTCTGACCTACCCACCCCTATCCCCAGTAGAGCACAGACAATTTGTTCCACCTTTGTGAACTCCTGGCAGTTGTCAGCAGATGATATCACCCAGTTCGAACCTGGGCCATAGGGCTCAGTTTGTACGAATGCTTTAACTGTCTGAGCCACTCAGGAGGATGATTCCAATAAGCTCCTCAGATATTTCTTTTCACTTACCATGGTTCTGCTGTTTTTCATCTTTGGCGTTACTTCTTGCTTATTCCATGACTTTTTGCTGCAGTTATACAGGAAAAAAACCAAACAGTTTACAGAAAACAGATTTTTTTTTTGTTGGCACATTACTTCATTGAACTTTTGTTTTTCAATGGCTGTTGGCTGTCTGTCACCACTGCATTTTCACCTATTCATGTCTGCCACTGGTGAAAATATCAAGACTGCTTGATATCCGCTTGCAGCTTGTAAGGTTCTCGAAAGAGCTATTATCATTTCTTGTAGGAGCTGACAACCTAAACACTCTTAGGTGTGAAGCTGAGGTATGATTTCAGCTTGCAAGAATGAGTTTCACCAGCAATTGTGGGAAAAGTCATTGCGAACACGGAGGAGCAATTAAATCTGGGTTTAAATAGTAATGTCTGTACCAGGTATTACAATGCTTTTCCCACCTTTTTGCTGATATGTTATTCTGATTTGCCACTGTATTTTCAAGACTGTCCTTGGGTACTCCATCACTCTTAAAAGAAAGTTAAACAAGTGTAACATTTTTGTATTCCTGCACAATTTCAGAAAAATCTATTTTCACCAACTGCCAATCTTAAAGTGTTGTGTCAATGAAAAATTTTTGGATTAATTAGCTGCTTAGAGGTAAGGGCAAAGTGCAACTAGGGTGACTTTATCTTGTGAAAGACTCTGACTGTGTAAATGCAAGGGTTAACTGAAATAATTTATGCACACATACACATGATGTAGCCCATACAAAACTGCTGAAACATCTCTAATATACAATTGAAATGTCATATTCCATTCATATATTGAAATATGTTTATGTTGCATGACATAATTTCAGACATACTGAAAAGTGGTATGCACACATACTACCGAATAACAGCACACAAAATCTCGAAATACAGCATGTTTACTGAAATGTTACTTTTGTCCATTTTGCAAGGTGTTGCAGTGACACATGTAAATGAGTCACTATAGGTACACTCTGTCTCAGCCAAGAGCTTCCAAGGTCTTCCAGGGACTTTTTTACTAAAAGACCTTCACTAAAATGAAGTACTGCCAGCTTTCTACCTTTTGTCCCTACTGTATGTTGGCAACTTTTCCCCAAGCTGAAACTAATATTCTCCCTGTGTTCTTTTTGTTACATTGTTTGCCATCTTTCTCATGGGGCTGAGGTTCACTTGATACTAACACCAACAAACCGCAGCCCGTTTACAGAGCCTGATCCTGACTGTAAAAAGTGGGCCTTGAATGCTAGTCCATTGAATCTCCACAGTAGAGGGTGTCCTAATGATTTCTCACCCTTGTTCATATATATGTGTATATATATATATATATATATATATATATATATATATATATATATATATATATATATATATATATATATATTGCATGTTAGGTCAATAACTTTTTTTAAAAATTTGCCTCTCCACTTGAAGTGCAGTTCACACGTATTCAAGGAGAGCCATGTGTTGATTACCTTGACTAACTAATAATATGACTGTGAAATACAAAGAGGAAGATTATTGCCTATGCTTTGCTTTGATGTTGATGGAAGAAGTTGGAACAATGTCCTTTGTAGCTTTGGTCATTTTTGGAGGGAAATTTTTGTTGTCTTGTAAATATTTTTCCTGGACTTGAACATGATTTGGCCTTCGAATGTGTCATAGCACTTGATGGAAGTACTGCTGAGGCCAACATTACACAATGGCAGAAGAGGTTGCAGCCAAGAAAACTTGGACAGAAATGAGCAGAGAGGTTTTTAGAATGTACACCATTGCTGTGTGCACATTAACCTCTCAAGATTTTTTAATATTTTGTCAGTTCGTTTCTCATTTACATGAAAGTTGATCTAGCCCTCTGAAATGCCTGTGGTAAATGTGAATGCTGACGTTGATGGATAGACTGTTTGGATCTGGACAGCAGTAAGAAATTATGGGAACCATGATGGTTTTTCAGTTTGCTTGGTAGAGTAACTTTAATATATCCGGTTCTGTAGATTGTTGTTTATTCAATAGTCAAAGAGCCAGTCCCTTACCCTACGCTTCATTCTAACTGAATTCAGAGTGTAAATGCATCAAATGTTCTGTTGGTGAGGAAAAAGTAAACCTTTCGAAACCATAAACTGTAATTTGTCATGTGAGGTTTGCTTCCAAGTTAATAGATTTGCACTGATTTTGCCACGCAATATTACTTAATGCTTATTCATTGTCTGTTAATGGACCTAATGTACCCTACCATGCATCATGGATCCAATACTTACTATTTTTTCTGTATTGATAAGTCAGGGCTATTTAAATCTCACCCAAGAATCTCATGTAATAACATCAAGGAGTTATCTTATACATGGCTGGAGATAGCAAGCTCAGAGCTTTAAAAGACCATTCAGGTGCAGCAGAAGTACAAGATCATAGTATGCACATCCTGGGAGAACCTGCATATGATGTGCCACAACCTGACCTTTCACCCATCTTCCCTTTCAGGTAAGTGTCTCCTAGGACCTAGGCCAAATGTGACACTCTCTGGAGAATCTGAATAAACTTCTGAACATTAGCTACTTGAGAATGACTGGTAACCTCTGACAGCTGTATCAGAAAATCTATTGGATCCTTCCCGCCAGGATCAATAGTTATAACCAAGGGAGAGAAGTGGCGAGAAGAAAGGCTAGTATGCTCTTTGTTTTAAAGCACTCTTCCCTGGGATGCCTTCTGAAGCCGCCAGACTTAATGTAGGATAACTGCAGTAGATCAAACCTGAAACAACAGAAACAGGTATGCTACCTGCAGCACAATGAGTGCTGTGTGGTAAACCTAAACCGATGCATAATCAGTCTCACATAATGCAGTCCACTGGGGGCTCTGCCAGGGTAAATATTTTAGTTTTTTCTTTTCGGTCATGGTTGAACATGGGAAAAATGTGACTGAGGCATATTCACTAAACTATGTGGTATCCAGCCACAAAAGCCATTAACCTGCATCATTTTAAAAATGACGTATGCATAGACTTATATTCCCAGTCTATCAGCAAGTGATTGTTAGAAAGATGAGTAGAATGATTGGTAGAAAGATGAGCATGCTAATGAGAGAACCCCTTAAATGAAATTACACAAATAGCAGTATGTTTATTCATTACCATCAGTTCTTAGCAGGCACTGCACAAATATACTTAACAGTATCTTTTTTATATACCATTGATGCATCTCTGTAATCATCCCTACCCAGATCATGTGAAGATCAATGGATTTATACATGGCCTGCTTAGAATTCATGCCTAAGAACAGCAAGTACAGGCAGAATCAGAGGAACATCAGGCCCAAGGTCCCTCATGGATGCAATATTCTGTGGTTCTTCCTCTGCAACAGCAGCAGTGCTATCCAGTATATTAGAAAGTGCTCAACAATGTGATGATCACTGGTAATTTTATCACTGCTGTCAGGTAATGTTATTCCAGGATTTAATAACCTCTAAAAATCTACAGTAATACACAATTCATATTTCTATGCATGAGATAATATTTTTTAAATGAATTCCCTGCTTGCTTAAGACCAGGCATGGTGAAGTGGTAAATTTTTAACTGTAATGCTGGGATGATGGTCTTTTATGCATGAATTTAATGACATGCAAATCAGGAATGGGGGGTATTTTTGTCAGTGTTACTGCGTTGTCTTTGACGGCAGATGTCAAAGTGGCCAGCAAAGCTTCCGTATTTTATGCATTGCTGAGCAACATTATCAGAGTTTCTGTCATGGTTAAGGGTCATGTCAAAATTGTTTGCGTACGCCGCATTGTGTCACGGCCGCAGAACAATCACAGATGCTAATCCCTCGGCAGCAAATGTCACAAGTGTCTTTTTAATGTCATGTATGGCGCAGGCTTGCTGAATGAGAGGGCAGATGGAGCCGGTATGCCCGCAGACTGCTAAAGTTTAAAACAGCCCGGGAGCACCCTCCCCAGAGTAATTGGTGCCGTTCGCAGAAACGCTCCGTGATTTATCTACAGTATGATTTTTTCCTAATCCCCACAGCTGTGAACGCTACTTCTTTTAACGAGTAGGTTACCGATGACAGGAGGTGCCGGGTGTGAGAGAGCGACCGGGGCAAAGCCGGGATCATGGCGGTCGACCTTCACCAGGTGAAGTGAGCGGTTCTAATCTGTGGCGGAGCGGTCCGCGATCCGGATACGGTTTAACGAGGACACACCGGCGGCGCCCGCTGCTGGAATTAAACCTAAGACGCTGGACCGTTATTAAAGCCCGACTGTGATGATACACCCTCCTAAAATCCTATTTAGAGAGGAGTTTGCAAGGATTAAAGGGCGTTTCTCTTGTTTTTATCTAGTGTTTGAGCACTTGATCACAGAGGCATGCCTTAATCCGAACATCAATACGGCCCCATCAGCGCAGTGGCTCGGAGCTGTCCCACGACAGCAGGCTGCTGGCTTGTTTAGAGATTGTTGTATCCTTTATTAAGGTCACGGGCTCCTTGCTTTGATATTTGATGCTGAAAGTCTAATCTGATAAACTTAATCTTTTTTCAGTTTTCAAAATTTTAACATCTGTGAACATTAAATAAAAAGCTGTTTTTTTTGTTTTGGGACACAGGGAAAAAAGATTAAGCCTAGTTTCCATATCATGTATCATTTTGTTTATAAGAATGAGACAAAGATGATAAGCTGTTTATTTCAGATATGTCATGAATAATCACATAAGCCATCTTACTCTGATAGGTGTAACATGATACATTCAATCCCTCTACCCCCTCCAAGTTTCGGATTTGATAGAATACAGAGATAAGGATGCCTGTGGTTTTGAATAAACTGTTTTCAGAAGATACACAAAGTATGTATGCGTGTATTTATAACAACATTACGAATCAGTTGACATCACAGTCCTGATGCTAAGAAATTGACAGCAAAGTCACAGCTAGAGTGACTTTTCGAATCATCTGCACCATAAACGTAGGTATATTATAATGACATTTTGTTTATTTTTTAAAGTATTTATATATTGAACATGTGCAAAGAGCTGAGGTATAAAGATGTCAAGTCATATTTGTATTACTTTTTATTAGAAGATGCACACACACACACACACACACACGCACACACACACACACACACACACACACACACAGTAATGTGAGGCCTGGACAGTCTTTGCTCCAACATGCAGTTCTCATGTGTACGGCGTGTGAATTTTCTTCTACAAAGAGCAGGCTACACTCTGTCCCAGTGGAGCTGACAGGGATCTGAGATGTGCTGTCTGCCTGTGTAATTCAGAGTCAGGTCAGTGGCACATTCCCCATGTCCTGACCTCACAGACTGGCAAGCTTGGCTAGGTGACTAAATGTAGACTTTGAGGATGTCTGTAGAGAGCTTGGAGCTGTTGGGGGTCAACATATGATAATACTGCTGTGAGATTGTGTGTGTGTGTGTGTGTGTGTGTGAGTGTGAGGGGCAGGGGCATTAGGAGCCTTGCAGGGGCCTGGTTGATTTAAAATGGGGGCTGTAGATCATATTCCTGGATGTGTTGTAATTGCTAGTGAACATGTTCTGTTTTCTGGGGTTGGGGGATGGTCAGCTTGGTAAACATGAAAAGGAGAAGTATCGTGTTTTCTCTGAATTCTTCAGGAAATTACCCTCATATACAAAAGGTATGGCTTGGCTGGGCCGTGGAGACAGAGGCTGCCTCCAAACGTCATTACCAAGGCTGGGCAGGCCTGCTGGGATATGCTGGGGGCAGAGGCAAAGGGTGGGCAGAGTGAGGGTGGAGGGGGGGGATGGCTCCTGTGGGACTGACCTCAGGTCAGCAGGAAGGTCAGCTTTGTTTAGTCTGTGGGTTCCCCTGTAGGAGAGGAGGCTCCAGCTTTCCGCTCGGGCCGTGATTTATAGAGAGGGGTTCTAATCTGCATGCTGCCTCAGAGAGCGGCACCACAGACTGTCTGACTGCCTTTAACGTCACAATGTGTGTGCTCAACACCACACGCCCAACTGAGACCCCCCCACACCCTCCCCCACCCCCCGGGTCCCAGTCCCTCTAAAACACAGTCCGCACCCACAGTTGGACCAGAATATCACTTTCTTGTAACTTGTTTTTCTTACATCACTCACTTGAGTGACACTGAGAATTGAGAGTTAGTCATTAATTATTAGTTATTAATTATTAGTTATAAGTCCTTCCCCCTTCTAGTACTTATCAAAAAATATTTCTCCTTCTGTGTTCCTTTTGGGCCTCAAAATAGGGGAAGAATGAAAAATTATGTGATATTTAACTCCAAAATTCAGCTATTGTGTCATTGCAGGTACTGCAACACTATAGCTAATTGAGTTGAAATGTGTTGCTAGAAAGTTCTTAATTATTTACTATGATTTTTTGGTTTTTACTCTTGATCTATGTGGCCACACAACAGCCTAACATATATAACTGCCTGAACATGACAGTGCCTTTTTCATTCTAAAGGCTGCGCTACAGTTGAGAATGCAAATCAAAAATAATATTCTTTTTGAAAACATTCCTAAAGTGTAGGGTCAATGAATGAGACACAGGGGAAAATAAAGCAATGTCATACTCATGCCAGTTGTTATTCATGCAGAAAATTCTGAATCTAAACCACTCTCTGCTTAATTTGATATAGAGTCTCCAGAGGGGGACAGAGCAAGATATAGAGAAAGAGACAGGGACAGAGAGGAGAGATGGTAGAGCAAAGCTGTCGGAGGTTAGGCTTTTACTGAGGATCATCTGGCCATGCAGTCTGACCTGACAGACTCTCTTACTCACTCAGCAGAGACTTCTGTGCTGGAACCTCTGCCTGGGGGTGGCAAATGGTAAGAAGAACCACCACACAAACCAGGAACCAAACCAGGAAAACCAGGCTGCCTGATGGGACTCATTAAATGGATGGTTTGATGTGAGTTGGTTAGAACTGGGAACACAGAGAGCAGTGTTGGCTGACACCGTTTTTCCTTTTGGAAGTAGTCCAGCCAAATCCTCAGTGTGGCAGCCTCTGAGAAGCATGTCCCTCTTATCTGGTTTAGAACTGAGTCTAGGTTTAGGTCTTGGTCTAGGTCTGCGGTTTTTACTCTTGCCCAAATGATGCTGGGGCAGAAAAAGGATGAGCAACTGTGAAAAAGATCCTAGGATGGGGCAGCTTGGTGTGATAACTTCATAAAGACCATGTTTTTGGTTATATTCACGCTTTTTTTCTCCCCTGTGAATCCCATATATTTAACTACCCTTATAATTAAAACATGTTCATGTATCATGTTTCAGAAATGAAATGCCTCTCATGATTCAACATTTTGGTATGTATTGGTAATAACTGAATTCTCTATGTGGGCTAACAGTTAAGAATGGAATACATGATGCAAACTGCCTGTGCTCCTAGCATTCCAATATTCTGCCATTCTGAGTTCAGCATAAAATTTTGGGACTGTGTGTGTTCCATAACTTCTCATCACAGTTCACCCAAGCCTCTCAATATATTAGCTTATAATAATATTAGCTTAGTACAAAGCAACTTAATTTGTTTATTTATGAGCTTGCTGTTTGATGATAGGTTAACTGAATTAAATGAATGTAATGTTAAGTAATGTTTCTTCTTCTAAAACATACAAAGAACAGCTACATTTATCCACCATTGTTGGTTTTACAACACTGAAGACTGATTTTTAATTGAAATTAAATAACCAGCTTCACCTTTAATTGGTCGGTCAGGTATGTTAGCAACATGTGGCTAAGGGAGTCAAAAAATACATTTTTGAACTCATAGTTAGGTTCTTGGTCCTGAATACTAGATCAAGCACCTCTGCTGCTCTATCCTTAAGCAAAAAAGTTAGGCCAGGTTGGAAGACTGAAAATAAAACCATATCAAATAAATGAATAAACAGTTCTGTTAGGAAGCTCTCCCAAACTGGAAGCTAGTGTATATATAAAACGAGGTGCTGTGCTTGATATGAGAAAATGCACAGGCAATTTCTTTTATGTGAGATTTAGGTTTAATGGAAATACCTTACTTTCCATTTTCATTTTTGCTTCTTTTCTCACATTTTAGTTACAGAACTGTTGAAATTGGATGATAAATTACCTTTGCCATAACAATCTGTCAAAGAGGGAAAAAAAGTGTGAAAAAATAATTTGGGTAACTTTTCCTAATCGAGTGAGCTTTCTTCACTACTACACAGACTGGCCTATACGCTGTGATATTACTGGAAATTCAGAGGTGGAAAAAACAATGGCTTGTAGCACTTAATTAGGAAGTGTTTTGAAGTAGCATGTGGCATGCAACACAAACAGGGAATAATTTGATTCTTACGTGGCACAAACGTAGAGCTAATTTTTTCTTGTTTGCCTGGTACCTGAACACGGTCCAGATGGAAGCTGGCAGGAGGAGGTTGGCTGATTGTGCTGTGAGATCCTTTCTCAGCGTCAGCACAAAGACGGTCGTGCCGACGCCATTCCGCCAGCTCAGACTTTTTCAGTTCCCTCCTTCCTTCTGGGGTATCGCAACTCCAGTGTCTCACCAGATAAACGTAATTGCAATGGTAGTCACTGAAAATGTCACAAGGTCATTAGAAAAATAGAGACCTCAAATACATTACAGATATGTCAGCAAGATGTTACGCTACCAGTGACAGAACACAATATCCCATTTTCTCGGTGTGCTTGGGGAATCTCGAACGGTGAAGGGTTCACGGAAAAAGCCACAGCTCCGAATAATTGGTTACCATTTGAAGCCGTGGGACCCAAATTGCATTGCAGCTCTATGTAAGTACTCTTCACCCTTTCAAGATAAACACAGGCAAAGGAGATTCCCTTACACGCAAAATAAGTGCACTTCTTATACTATTGTCCCCAGAAACTCTGGCATATCAGTGAAACAAATTCAGGCCAGACTTCAATTGTGCATCTCAATCACAGCTTAAAAAAATTAGGCCAGCTGAGGCCAGCAAAGATAATGTATTGTTAAAGACAGTAACATCCAATGATGAAATTCTCACCCTTTATAAGTCCACAGGAAGTGACTGTTCTGGCCGCTGCTCCTATCCATTACTCTACTCTGATAGACTTTTGTAGTGTTTGGATATAATGCAGTCAGGTAAAATCAGGACAATGACCTGCAGAGCAACTTACTCTTAAAAACTACTGAACTATAGGTGGAAATCTACACGACCATCAAAACCCTCCACCCAAATACCAATCTGACAGTGTCACTCTGTTGTGCTTTCAGTAACTGTATTTCATCATTGATTACTGCAGTTTCTGAAGCCCTCTGCTCTAGTGCAAGGCAGCGAGGACCTGGAATGCTCCTGCTTTTAAATCCTACAGAAGCCCAGGTGGGAAAGAGCATTGCATGGGTTGGAGTTTGATCTTAATTAGCCAGAGGGGCTCATGGGTTCTGTGCTAGTGGGAACAGGAATCTCTCTTAGTTCACAGTATTTGCTTATATGGAGTTAACTTAAAGAGAACTAAATCAGTTCCTCTTTAAATATATGCACTGAGAATTTGGCTTTTTTGTGTTGAGGTAATAGTGTTCATATTTGACAGACACATGTATCAGTATTACATTATGTTATATTATTGGCATTTACCAGATGCGCTTATCCAGAGTGACTTACAGAGGTTACATTTTCTCATTTATATAGCTGGATATTTACTGAAGCAATGGATTAAGTACCTTGCTCAAGGGTACAGCAACGGTGCCTGAGTGGGAAAATCAAACCTGCAACCTTTCGGTTATGGGCCCTACTCCTTACCACTATACTACACAGCCGCCCATGCTGATATGTGCATGATGGGAGCTAAACATATAACTGTGTAGGTGGAAGAATGTCTCTGATAGATCTCTCTGAATGTCCCTCCTGTGGGCATCAAACCACCGGTGTCACAAGTATACTCCTCACTGAGAAGATAATGATATCTCGAAATATTCAAGCAATGCAGGGAAGGGCATTAAAAAATTGTGGGTTGATTATGCTGCTCAGTGAATGAACTGCTTGTTAGCATGAGTCTGTTGGAGGGTCCTCTGGCTTCTGAGATCAACCGCAGTTGATAATGGACAGCCATGAGCATCCTGGCAAGGAGATTAGCAGAGATTGTTAATTTATGTCTTCATATTAAAAACACCTGTTTGTAAATAAGGCAATTATTATATACAATATAATGGGAGAGTGAGACTCTAATTATGCATGCCTCTACCTTGTTAAAAGGTAAGTAGACATTCCCCAGCAGAGTTAAGACTGATTAACTCAACTCTGTCCTGTTTAAAATTCAAGATACAAATTAAGGAGGAACGGATATCCTGTTTTTTTCCTGAGCCCCTGGAAAGTGAGTACATAAAAGCTCCTGTTCCCTGGCGTCAGCACAATTAGCTGCTAAATAAAATGCCGTTCTCTGTCATCGGCACCATTTTAATTATACAAGCTGGATGAATTAGTGCGGCATTTAAATGAAACAACCATGTTTGCAGAGGCAAAATTTCCCCAGAGAAGAAGTGGAAAAAAGAGAAAATTTGCACGAGAGACTCGTGGATATCAGCCTCATCATCGAGGCGAGGCAAATTCGCAGCTCTCTACAGCCCTCACGCCAGAGATCCCAGAATCCACCTGTGCGCTATGGAGCCGACACACAAGGGCCATTTCAGGTGATTGCGGGCTCAGTCAAAGCGGTGTAATTCCTCCTTCACATGTTGGGGTATGGAAGTGATGGAAAGCGTGCAAAATCCTGCCGTCACTGCCCCACCGTCTCCTCGCCTGGAACGAGGGGGCCTAAAGACCATCACTCAGAGGAAACGGCAATGGCAGACATGCTCCTTGTGTTCCTGGATCATAAGCTGATCCTGTCACGCTTCTACAATTGCCTGGGCCTGTTTGGTCGATAGGAAAATCAGCTTTTCATCAAAGACTTCACTTTTTCCTTAACTGAATTTATTATTCTTAAAAGAAATCCCTCTCGCTTGAAAAAAAAAAAACTTGCAGTTTTGTTCTTAAACACTAAACTGCCTATTTTTCATTTTTTTCCACCCAAATGCATCTTTAACCCACTATTTTTGCTCTCTCTTTCTTTCTCCAAATGGCTTAGTTTCTGTTTATTTTCCTCTCAAAGCTGTGACTGCGAGCTCTCCTCGGCACGGCTGAGACCCGTGCCACGCAGATTTTCTTCTTTTGGACAGCCGCTCACATTATATTCACACATCTGAATAGTTTATTCTCCATCCTGTTTATTGGCATAGCACTTACTAATGAGATTTTTCTGCGCTGGCGATGCCCCTCACCCAGCCTCCTCTCCTCCACAGTCGGCGTGGCGACTGTGGAAGCGGCCTGCGGGAGCTGGAATGGCACCCTGCCCTGGGCTGCCGGAGAAGGGACAACTCACACACTGGCACCGTTTCATCATGCCAACGTCTCTCTTTTTCTCACGTTCACGTTCCGGCAAATCGTGAATGAAATATGGGCATTTGTGTGGCAAATGGTCATTATGGTTTTTTTTGTTTTTTTTTTTTAATAAAATATTACAAAGGCATATTACCAATAAAGAGGTTTAGCAAATAAACTAAGAAAACGGGGTTGTGTGTGAGTCTTTCTTGTTTTTAATTTTTTTTTACAGTTTTCTTTAAATAACAGGTTAGTATGCACCTCCTTAACTTGCAATTAACTGTGCATGTAGACTTTTATGTGCTTTGCAGATCACATCCAAGAATTACATTTTGTTTCAATGAAGCAAGCGGAATCATATGTCTCACTGCACTACTGCAAACTTTTCAGTGAATTTTTAGAAATAATAACATGCAGTAAAGTTCATAAATATGCAATGGATACTGACAGAAGCACATGTGTATGTATGTGTAGAGATACAACGGTGAAAAGACAACTTTATCATTTATTATATACCAGAATTAATAAATATCCCATACATATCAAACATAACATATCATGGAAGCATAGGAGACATGCCTGCCATAGCTCAATTCATTTCCATCTGGCATGAGATTAAAAACAGTATATTAATCAGATACTATTTTGTGGCATTATTTTTGATCTAGGCAATCAGAAGTATATGTTCCATGCTATATACATGTAGAACATCCAGTAACAGGAACAA
This sequence comes from Megalops cyprinoides, assembly GCF_013368585.1. Taxonomy (NCBI): domain Eukaryota; kingdom Metazoa; phylum Chordata; class Actinopteri; order Elopiformes; family Megalopidae; genus Megalops; species Megalops cyprinoides. The sequence continues at coordinate 10,372,176 of NC_050597.1, forward strand.
AGCTATTCAGCTGGTATACTTCACCCTAAAATTTTGGGCAATGCTCCTGACCCTTGCTTTTCACGGTGCTGCGTCAGCAAGAAAATACATGTCTCAACAGAGAGAGGAAGTATGGCCATAACGTCATCCACAATTTTACAAATTACTGTTATAAATTTGTAAATCACAAATTTGAATTACTGTGAACCAACACATTAAATTTCACAAACGTTTCCCCAAAGAGGAGAACAGCTCATGGAGGTGCCCCGCAACAAACAGTTGAGTGGACAGATTGTAAGAAAACCGTTGCAAGGCAACGTTTGCCTAATGTTCTGTGTGCTATTTAAATCTGACACAGTCTGCTATAATTGTTTGCTGAAGTGTACACTGTGGTGAAATGCCTCCAGAGGGGTCTTGACCTCTAGAGCTCAAAGCAATTCACACACAACTTGTATCGGTTGCAGCAAAATTCACCCTAGATTGCTTTGTGAAACATTCAGTGAAATCCATCTGCACCACATTGCAACTCCATTGCAAGCCATTCAACAGAGTCCAGAACAATCCTGTTCCATACAACTGATTCAGTGCAATATCCAAAATGTGTGTGAGTATGTGTCGCATGATTGACTTCTGTCTAAATGATACTGAACAGCCAGATCCTCACCCATTGTTATGGTTATTGCATGTCCTGTTACCAGTTTCTGTGAAAGCCAGGAAAACTAAACCTTAAATTTAATGGATTATTTTATTGAGCATTCAACATTCTGTGAGCCAGCAAACTTCTAGCCAGCTACAGCAAACAGTCTCTGTTTTTGTTTTTGATATACTACCATAGTACTAATTTTATAAAACAACATAAGTTCAAAACTTTACATGGGATGAAATCATGGTACCTCTTATGTAAATGGATGCTGCTGAAATTATTTGTGGTTGGAATAACCTTTCCCATATGAAAATAAAATATATTGCAATACATTGATAAATGTTTTTCAGCCCAAGAGTATATTGCAAATACATTTAAAATATTTAAAGAAACATTAATATAGGGTGAATACAAAATGGCAATAATTAACATTACAATCAATATATTTATTGTTATAAACATGTATTCTTTAAAATATGTTCTCAGTATTTTTTGGGTATGCATAAATTGTTTCATAAAATACTAAAATGTTATGCTGGATCACATCACATGCAATTTGTACATTAAAATATGCATTGTGAGAGGCAATGGGACAAAGAGACGAATTGCAGTCCTCACCATCCCCTGGAAAGGAGCAAGTTCTCTACACATGCTGAACACCCGCGCTGTGGGAGTTATTTATGTCTCTGTCTCTTATAAAAAATATGCCAGAACATGTTTCACTACAATTGCTACAGTGGGGGGAAAAATCACACAGGTGTGAAGTGAATTTCATGGAATAAAGTAGACTCTACACTGTTGAAATCGCTTGTTTGATTAAAATGCATGTAATTACAGATAACGATACTCATAATGGTTAGTTCAAGCAGGCGTCACTGACCGGGGAACTCACTCAGCACAGTGCTGTTTTGCTAATGGAAGTCAACCGCACAGTGATGAATTTGGGAGTGGAGTGGGAGTTGCTCTTTAATGGTAATGATGTTATCTGCAAGCGAAACGTATGTCTGCGGATTTTTTTCATTGTTACAGTACCCATACCTGAGCTAGTGGGTGGGAAGTACAGCGGTATGAATAGTATACCATACAAAGAAAGAAGTGCCTATAGAAATGTACGGGGTGGAAAAAAAACTTAAATCAATTGTACCTGCCCACATTGTTGGTCCGGAGAATGGGGTTTGACATTGGCAGGCTGCCAGGCATGGGTCACGGGCCTGTTAGGGACGTCAGTGTTTCTGGCTGGGGGGTGGATTGTTGTGGCGAAGCCGTATTCTTTGCATTGCTCTGTGTCACCGAGGCTTAAACGGTTGTCTTATTCTGAGCGCGGAGCCTTGAGGACTTCAGAAGCTCGGAGAGCAGAGGGGAGAGCTTTTCAAAGGTATCGACTTTCCCCCCCTGAGTCAGCTCTGTGAATCAGTGTCACGTTTTGCCATTGTAAACTGGCCCCGTTCCTGTAGCTGTAATGGAGGAGGCAGCGGCACACAGGGTCAGCTCAGAGACACCCTGTAGTTTTGGTCATGTCTGGGAAGATGTAGGAGAAGAAATGTGTACTTTGGGGCTGCATTTTTTTGTTTCATTGCACCTAAATGGATACAGATGCAGATTATGTAGTTGTTAATGAACTTGACTCAAAACCAAAAAGCAGGTTCCAATTCCAGCTGGGTCTTTGCTTTTGTGCCTTTGAACAAGATATATATATATATATATATATATATATATATATATATATATATATCCAGCTGCATACATGACAATTATTAAAGTAAAGCATATAGGTCATCCTGGATGAAGGTGGCTGTCAAGCAAATAAATGAGTAATTATATATACATAATAAATAAGAATGAGTGATTTGCTGTTACAATCATTCTTTTGAAGTATTCTTTTAAGCTGGATGGGACATTTTTATGCCTTTAAATGTCAAAAGTACATAGTGTGTCAGCTTGTGTCATCCAGATGTTGGTGCATGGATGTTAGCTGTGAGCTGTGAACTGGTGATCTCGAGGCTCAGCAGCTTGTCCTTTTCCGGGACAGCTCTCTGTACAAGGTCAGGCCCCACTGATATGCCAAGCGGCCACTGGAGGGCAGTATCACACTGATGGTGATCCAGGGAGTGGCGGCTTCTTTAGCACAAAGCCTGTCGACTGTCTGAAAGAGACCAGGATGGAACACAGGAGAGCTGTACGTGTGTCTCTGTACAGACGGAATGCGTTACTGTCTGGGACCATCCAAGTCAGGTGACCCTGTGTGGGAGTCAAATGCGCGAGGGCTGCTGTTCTGAGCCTGGGAGTGGGCAGACAGGCACAGGGTCAGGTCTCTGGAGGTGTTCTGTTTTTCAGAAACAGCTGGAGAAACACAGGGGAAACTTCTGCTGTTTCCTTCGGATTTTCGTCTCCGTTTAGAACGTTACTGTCCCCGCAATTTGAATAATTTCTGGTGCGATAATCAAGCCGAATTTATCTGAATGTCATTTCAAGATGGTTAGCATCCCTTGCATTTGTGTTTAATTATGTGTTTTCAATCAAAATAGTCTCTTCATTTGTCTGCAAGACATGTATCATTGATAATAACAGGTCACCTGTATATATGATGATATGCTCATATATAAATTAAAGAATTTTCCACTCAAACAAACAAATTGTTCATTCCATTCTGTTCTGAAATTTTGGCTTAGCCTTTTTTAAATTAGATTTCAGTTGCACCAAGGGTCATACAAACTGTTTTCTTAGGAGGGAATTTGCCCAGAGGCATTCAGTAAGGCATACAGTATGTTATATAAGTTCGCTGAAGATGGTAATTAGTTCATGAAGTGATGACACGTGTGTAAAAAAGGGTTCACGCATAGCTGTAATCATGGCGGGTGGGAAAAGAAGACGAAGAAGTTCAAGAGAGGATTCATGGGAGAGCTTGACTGGGCTTCACTCCAGACGATGTAATCAGGGCCCGCACGGTTATGCCTGGTGAAGGAACAGGCAGACAGGCAAAGGAGTCCCGGGGAGTGGACCTGACACTTATGTTGAGCAGTCTCTCCTTAGAGGGCCCCTCTCAAGCACAGGCACAGAACGGTGAATTAGGAAACAGCTGGGTGAGCCACAGAGGACCGTCAGAAGGGTTAAATATGAATGCCGCTTCACAGGTGACGCTGAGTAGTCATTGTTATCACCTTACATGCCTGTTTGTGGCCACATCTATATCACTGCAGCTGGAATTCATCTTGACAGTAACTGTATGCATTCAGTGTTTTTATATCAGAATGTTTTTTTTTATACAGGTAATCCATGTGGAACACCCTGTGACTCATCACCTTGTTTATTTAAAAGACTGGTGCTCATAATGTTCACGATTTTCAGAAAGGACTGAATACAGTTCTGACCCACCTGTCTTTCAGTGAAGCACTAATCAGTTTGATTGTCTTGCTTGCAGGGAGTGCTTGGGTCTGCAGTGTGCAGGAGAAACTGTGAGATCAGCCCGTTTAAAGAACCTGAAATAGCATTCTTTAGCATTGTTGATGTAATATGGGGCAAGTATTAGCTCACCTCTTTAATGACAAGCTACTGCCTGGTGCTGACCTGGCCTGCCAGTGACTGGGAAACAGTAATAAAGATCAAGACCATGTGATGGAGATTTTGAGTTAGGAGCTGTGCTCTGTGGTGGGTTTTCTGGATTTCAGCATGATTAGATGATTTTGGGAGCTCATGGACCATGCATTCCCCTCTGTCTATATGACATAGAATCAGAAAATACTGATTTGAATGCTGGAGAATGAAAGCTCTAAGCAGGCTTTTGCAGTCCCGTGACATAAATAAAGTAAGTCTGTCAAACAAGAATATGTATATGGGTGTTTAGCCTTGCCACAACACATCAGAACGTCCTCATTTTGTTGATGTGTCTCTTTTTCACATCTAAATAATTTACCTCATTCTACCAAATGCTGGAGTCAGGTGTAGAAGGTCTAACCACTTTCCCTATTTTAAAAAAATAAGCAAAATATTCAATAATAAAATTAAATAAATTTCAACTGCACTTTAATTGTGTGTGTATGTGTGTGTTTGTGTTTGTGTGTGTGTGTGTGACAGTGGGAGGGCCTGAAAGTCACACAGACACCAGTAAAGCACAATATAGACAGTGTGTTATTTGGTATTCTGATGTCTGTATATGCACTGCACTCTGCACTCTCTTACAGTACAGCACACTGCCGAAATATGAAAGCAGGCAACATGGTTTGAGGGGGTGTTCATTTATTTATTTCCCTGAGGCTTAGTGGCTTCGCGAGTCACAGCAACCCTTCGGAAGTCCCCCCCCCCACCCCCCCCCCCCCTCTCAGTGAACTCTTGCCAAACCTTCAGACCACAGCTCCAGTGGTGTCTATCTGCTGCTTGTGGGCTATGACAAATATCGCACTGTGGCGTATTGTTTTCTTCTCAAGTTTCTTTGTCACCTGATTTTAAGGTGTACTTGCAGTTTATGACATTTTGTTTCTGTCCTGAGACGGTAAAGGACAGGAAACCGAAGACTCCTTGACATGTGTGTGTCTTTATGGACTCTGGAGCAAGGTTTCAGGCCAGGGACATTCCAAGGAAGATATCTGTCAGATGAAGAAAGGATGAAGGGCTGGCGTATGGGGCGGGTGAAGGGTTGACAAAAAAGATTTTGTTTTTTCCACTAAGAAGCCCCGTTTCATAAACCTGGTCTGAACCAAAATGGATTTTCAAAAGGGTCTGTCTCAACAACGTCTGTCAGGCTGGATTATCTGATCAGCTTTTTCTCTGTGAAGTCTAAGTTCAGAAAGTCACCGGAGGGATTGCTGAAGGCTCTTCCCTGTTGCATTGTCCCTTTTCGGGGTGCTAAGGAGGGTGCTGACTGAGAATGAAGGGATCAAGAGGTCAGATTAGCACAAAGTACAGATGCTGAAAGTGGCTTACTTTCAGAGGGATGTGTATTAGGTTGGGAATTCCTTTTGTGGGGTATTTTTTTAAACATAAAAATAAGCATATTCAGACCTGCTAAGCTGTCAATTGTTATCTACAGCACCTTTAACGATGATGTGGGAGTCAGGTCGCTTTTCACTCGACAACCAAAGCAAACAGATGTTAATATGGAAAGAAGTGAACGATCAAAGCCCGAAATGCTGGAGTTTATCACAGGTGAAGGTGATCCCACAGTCTCTCAGGGCATTGTCTTGAGAGGTAAGAATGTGCTCCAGCTGCTCAGAAGCAGGGCAAACCTGCCTTGAGAAATGAGCCGGTCTCTGTGAACCCATCCTATTCACGCCTCGCGCACCGCACACATCCCACAGATGCTCCGGACGACTTGTGTCCGACAAAAATATACCCAATGCCATGGCGAGGGCCCCAGCTGATGAATGTGCAATGACAGCTCATTGCTTTCTCAATAAAGTTTTACCAAACTGGAAAGTTGTTTCTTCAGTACGAGTCTTCTCAGCAGACTGTTCGTTGAACAACAAAAAAAAGTTAAATAATTGTTCCTATTAGTTGATTAATCAGTCAATTAAATGGGACTGTTACTTAAGTAAAGTAACCAAGTTACAAGTTACACTAGCATCATGCAGCATGTGTTTCTGAGTATTTGGACATTCAAGTTCTATTTGAGTGGAAACATTAAGAAAGGACAATCTCTGTCAGTTTCTAATGCACTGTCTTCACTAATTGGTGGAATTCAAATTTCAGTTTACGTTGCGATCGAGCCAGTAAGTTCTTGCTGTTTTGATGGACTCTGAGCTTTTGATGTGAAACATAAGCGTGAGAGGAAGTGTCTCTCTTACATGCCAAAACAGTGATATGGCATATCATGGCCTGCTCCACATTTGCTGCTGCATACCAATGGCCTTAGCAAAATTATGGTTTTCATGTAAATGATGCTATGAACTCGTCACACTACCCCATATGGAAAAACAAAACAATACATTTTGGCATCATCTGTCACAGTTCCTTCTCCCTGTCAGTTGAAGCCAGTATTGAAATGCAGATTACATCATTGTACCCTGGGTGTGGATCATCTACTTAAAATAAATATTTTTTCCAGTAGATTTATTACTTTATGACTGAACTAGCAGTTCCCTCTGCTTACTTTATTCCACCGCATGCTGCTGACAGAGACAGTTACGATGGGCTGACATGTTCAGTATTACTCAACGAAGCAAATGAGCATGTAGGATTAGTGCATTTATATGTGTGTGTGTGTTTCTGTCTGTCAACTAGAATGATTCATCATACTAGAAACTACTATTGAGGAAATATAATAAGGAGTCTTTCTTTTTGCTGAACATCTTTTGTGTTAAATCAAGTTAGTGATGGAGTTCAAAGCCTGCCTACGTCAGCTTTTACCTGTGAAATCATACCTATATCTATATCGGACTACCTAACTAAATAACAAGCAGCAACAGCAACCTACACCGTAAACCAGCTATTGGCTGTCTAGATATTGAAGCAAACAGACATCTTGATGATTGTAATAAGTGACAATTGCAGAACACGTTTCCTTGATTTATCCATGATGTTTCAATCTTCTGCAATAGGCTACGCACCTTCTCATGTCTGTCTGAAGTGTTACCCAATAAATATGCTGACTGACATCTACCTCTGAAGTTACTGCCTTTTAGCCTTATCTTATCAGTGTATTATCTGTGTGTTACTATAGCCAAATCAAATGAAAAATGATGTTAGCTTTGCATTTAGCATAAGGTTAAACATAGTTCTTACACAGCTAGCAACTGTCTTTGACAGAAAAAAGATATGGAGAAGTTTGTGTGCATCAAAGGGTTAAACCTGATCAATTTATATAAAAAATGTAAAATAAAACTTTAGCTAACCGATCACTTTTCTAATTCTGATTGAAAATTTGGCCTATCCAGTCCTTCAGTATTCAATTCCATTTGTTCAAAAGCTGGAGGTACAGTTTATTCAGACTACATATGAGCATGTTACATCACCACAGCTAAAAACTTTATGGACATTACTATCCTTTCTGTGATGTATGTAATCGTTTTATGAAGGACCCTAGAGCAGGTAGAACACTGTGAGAAGGTTGTTCATAATAAATAAAGAAATGAAACTCTCAAATTCTTTGGTACTGCTTTCAGATGCAGATAACTGGTGGAGGATCAAATCAATATTTAAACCAGGCCGAAGCTCTCACCCACGTACCTGCAGGGCACGCTGCAGCCAAAGGCCTGATGGAAATATCGTTTTCCTCTCAAACATGATTTATATTTTAAAAACTACCATGGTGTTGAAAATGCATGCATGTGTGTGTTCCCATGAAAAAAAATATTTTGAAAATATGTAAATCGTTGCCATTTTGATATATTGCAATATATTTCTGCTTTGCATTAATATAATTTTAAATGAATTTGCAATATATTCTTGTGCGGAACAACATATTTCTTACTATATTATAAAATATTTCATTTTCACATGAGTTTTTAGAGCCTATTGAAATGTATATAGGCCTCTCCTGGCTGCCATTGTGTTCAGCATGTGCTTGGCCTCAGAGAGGTACGCAGGTGATGACTGTGTTTGGCTACAGGGAGAAACTGTTTGTCTGGTAATAGTCTGGCCTCCAGCACCCTCTTAAACCAGCTGTTCTGGACTCTGGTCTCGGACTGGGGTCAGCCTCCCTGCCAAAACACGCGAGATTCTTTCACATGACTGGACTCCGGCAGTCGGCTCTTGCTGCTGTACAAGAAAGAAGCTCTCTCCTCAGAGCTCTCTCTGCTATTCCCACATATCCCCCAGACAGGGTTCGGTTCACCCTCTACTTTTGGATACTCCATGAGGTGTTAGTAGAGCATTTGCTGCAATGTACTGATCTGACGGTGGTTGACCAGTGTCTGCAAGCTCATGGATTTAGCATCAATGGCCCCATTCAAAGCAACGTTTTTTTTCTGCTGAGAGAGAGCTACGCCATAAAAAGGCAGTCCTATAATCCCAAGACCAGCTGATGCTCTCGGGATCAGTTTATTATTGTTTTTCATTCCTTGCTTATAAAATGTCACCCATAAATGGTCAAATTTATAAGTCCTGCATTTGCAGCAGGTTTTTGCATCTCTGGTACCAATTAATGCAGTACAGTGCAGGTGCTTTTCTGCAAGGGGGAGGTTATGCAAAAAGGAACATGATTTGGAACAGGAGGTTAACAATATATTAAAATGAACACCGAAATGAGAACCACAATCCCCAAAACAAGCACAAGGGTAATTACTTTACCTGCTACAATCAACATAAATGATTTATTTCAGGCCTCAAATTGTGTTGACTTCTGATACCCGATTTCCATGATATATTTACTCTAATCCGTCTTTGTCAAGATGGAGCCAAGAAGAATGGTTACCCACACACTTCTGTATTTAAGACGTTTATTCTTCCTCTAGTTTGTTGCCAACTAAATGTTGGCACTCTTGCTGTTTTCTCACCTGAGGTATTAGCAGACATCTGTTCTTGCATTGTGCAAACTGTGGCACTCCTGTTCCCAGGCAGCCAATGGGAAGCCGGCAGGCTGGCACCATGTGGCTCCAGCAACTGTTGGCGCGTCTCTGGCCTCGGCGCTTGACGCTCAGCGCTCTGGAACAGGGACTCTGAGAGAAAGTAGGAGGCGTTGGGAGCGCGTCCACCGCAGCTCAGACGGAACTTTCTGTAGAACTTTTTGTTCTGCATCAATTAACCATGGAATGGGAAGCATGCATTAACCCAGGGACAAGATGGAAACACCGATATCTCTACTGCAGAGGACACAGCTCCATGCTTGTCCACGGGAAGAATTTAAAAGTGGTGCAAAGTCTTCATCTACAGGAAAGACACGCTCAGAAGCACAGTGGTGTCTCAGACATGACACGCAGACTCTGCTCGCAGCATCCTGTGAGGTAAAAAGCTCATGCATGATTGGTTTAGAGGACCCTGGAGGCCACATTCCCACAACACCCTATAGCTGTACAGAGATTACCTACATCTAAGATGACTACAGGGTCACCTTCTGGCCCAGCTGTGCTCTGCAGGGCTCTCTGAATCGCTCCAAACTGCCCAAAATGACACCAAACCCCTCACATGCCCCTATGACTCGCATCGCGGTGATAAACAGTCAGAGAATGTATGGAGCACTTACATTTAGATATGGGCCTATTAGACAGCCACTCCCCCTCCCTCTTTGAGAATGTGTGCGGAAACATTAGCGCAAAAAGCTACAGGGTTTGAAGGTTGCAGGGAAACCTTTTCATTACTGTGAGTCCAGCTACTGGACCCGCTTACCTCAGGCTGGCTAACATCTGAAGCTGTAAATGATTAAGAGACCAATAAAATGTGCTTGACTTCAGGTCACGTTTACTGTGGCCATGCATTTGCTGTTGTTTAAAAAAAGAAAAGAAATAAAAAGGCAAAGAAAGATGGGAGTGTAAAAAGAAAAAGTGGTGGAGAAAAACTACAAAAGTATGAAATTTTAATCAAGAAATAAAAACTATGTCATACCATGGAAAACATTTTAAATGGGCTTTGTGGGGCTGGTAGTGGAGAATGTACCTGAGGCGGTGGGAAGCGTTAACATGAAAAACACATCAGAGAGCGGGACCCGGGGCCGGCAGCTCGCCTGCTCCTCACGCTGTAATTAGTCAGAAGGAGCACGCTCCGTTTACCGTACTGCATCGGCCGGTACACACAGCCCGTGGGCCGCGCCCTGCTCCGATGCAACTCACTCACGCACCAGCGGGCCTGCAGGACGCCTGCTCCGCATCCATCTCAGGGTGTGTCATGTTTCTCAGACATTTTTTTTTTTTTGAAAACACAGGTGCTGTGTTCTGTGCTGCAGTGAAAATGGGGAGGATTTAATGAAGTGATTCGCTCTCCGGTTGAAAAAAAGTTTTATTGAAAAGAACGTGCAATGAATGTAATGCATTGGTGTGAGAACTAACTGAAGGTATGATCTGTATCTGTAAAAAGCATCTAGTTACCATGTTTAAAACCCACGCTTTCCCAACTCTAACCAAGCAAGCCGCTATATATTAATGAATTATTTGAAAGGGGAGCAAATCTTGGCAAGGCCTTGTGTAGAATCTCTAATTGTGTTCCCCTTTGAGTGGAGCTTAGGCGTCTCAGGGCTGTGCAAGGGGGGGGGGGGGGGGTTGGGAGGAGGAGGACTCTGCCTTTAGGAAGCCCATGGTCACCGGAGGACTTCCTCATCACTCCAGCGATTCCCAGCCTTTGATGACGAGCCCCTTCCTCCCCCCATCTCTCTGGCAACAGCCCCTCTCCTCTGCCTCTTCCCCAGCCGAGGATATTTGTTTTAGCAACTCGCGGGGTCCTTCCGCCACCACTGAGGAGCGCTTTTAAAAAAACAGAGGGATCAACAAAAAGAATCGGGGAATTGTTTTAGCTAATTAAATATCTCAGGGATATCTTTCCCCTTCAAACGGAGTGACACATCATTCCAGTTTTGGTATCAAAGTCTCTTGGCTCTCACGGGATAAACTCCAATACAACAACTTTGACAGGAATGCCCTGGAAGCACGTTTTACACAGAAAAAGAGAGCGGCAGTAAACATTCAGATCATCAGGAAACATGGAACCAGAGCATGTGCGTTTTCAAAAGCATTTCAGGGACATTTACAGTCCCTCGTTGTAGTCATACCCTATTAAAATCCCAGGTGTTTATTACAGATATGCAAGCGCAAAGAACAGATGTCTGTTTCACTCCTTAGACTTGTTCTGACTTAATTTCATAGAGGAACGGTTAAATGGTAAGTTGGTGCAAGTTTTATAAGTCTGACTTCATGAATACTTGTTTATTGAAGGGTTAAGTATTCAGTGGTTCCAGAATCCCCCAAAGGCACCTTAGGTTGAAACCATGGAGACATTGTGACCGGCTCCTCCTCTAATGTTCCCCAGCTTCCTTAGACTGTTCCTTTTACTGCGTTTTTCATGTACCGTGCTGCTCACACCCATGCCAGTGCCAGCTCATATCCATGGTTCCACAGTTTCCATGATCTCCCTACTCACAAATCCAGCCCAAGTCAACAGCCCATCTGACGAGGAGAGTCAAAACTACACAGGGAAAGTAGAGATGAAAGTTAGAAGTAAGAGTATGTTCGGGAAGAGTGAACAATCTGGGTAAAGACGTCTCAGTGTTTTGTTGTGACTGCTATTAAATTCATGCTAACTTTACCCAAAGGTAATTTTACCCCTTACCTATTAAAAAATGCAGTTCTTCCCCTTATATGATTTTATCCCAGCTCACTGAAATACGAGAAAATGCAATAGCAAGTGATAAATGGCTCTTTCCAGTCAGTTGTTCTCACTCCAAGTTAGTTTGCTCTGTTTTTGCAAAGCTCTTCTTTTTGGCATGATGGGGTGTTTGGACCTAGAGAACTTATACATGGGCCCTTTTTTCCATAGACAGAAATATGTTATACACTAAAGAGTAGCACTGTATAAACTCTGAAAAATGAACTTTAGGTTCCAGTGATTTGTGGATACAGGTTCCTTTTCTCCAAGAGCAAATACCTATCCCCATGAATTCCTTATTCTTCTGCCAAAGTGGCTTTGACCGACATATTCAGATTATTATTAGATTACTAAGGTTTGGTAATGTATGTAGACATAGCACTCTGGGTTTGTTACTGCTGTCTATATAGCAAAAAAAAGATTGGACTGTTTTGTCTCAGAAATATGCAAACACAGTACAGTACATTGAAATGACCTCTAAGTTCCTGTATAACCCACTCTAATATTAAAAGACATGCCATTCATTTAAACTGATCAATCCTCAGCATTCCCACCATACATCTTTATAAAGGAAACTGGAAAATTCCAGTATCTCTGTTCTGTCTCTTCCTGAATCACCTAGAATATAATTTACTACACTGGACAATGGAAACTGACAGCAAAGTGATTGATCACACCTGCAATGCTGAAATGAAGACGAATATATTTGTCAAAATATTTTTTAGTTTTTATAACCATCTTCAATTAATAAAAAAATTAACAGGTGCACATTTTGTACAATTTTTAAGCTCTCTCTGTTCTCGTATAATATTTGACAATGACTTATTCAGACTCATTCAACTCAAACTTTGCTTGCGTTTTTCAAAGAACAGCACGGAGTTTACCTTACCTTTATCTTAAACAGCGATAAATTTTGCAGACATTATTACATTGCTCACTACGTTCTCATTGCCTGTGCTTATGTCCCAGATTCAAATGACAAATGTCAGAGATAATATTATAAAATGCCCATTGATCTCAATACTAATCATTTTTAAAAGTGACAAATCATATTTTTTAACCATAGGGCCACACTTTGTTGCTGTTACGTGTGTTTGTGAAATAGCAGACCTGGCTTGATGAACAATGAGCAGTTTTCAGTGAAGGAGGTCAAGAGGTTACGGTTGTGCTTTTAAATGGCTAAAAAGTCTAAGGCCTTTGGGGCTCTGAGGAGGTTTATTGGAAATGTAATTTTTTTGTTGGCTGCAATTACCTTAACACTCATTTGTTTTATGATTTTTTTTTGTTTCAGTGTAGTCATGCCTCTTCTCTAAGGGCACCGATTATGAGTCTCACTCTCCCAGTTTATTACAAATAGGTAGGTTTCACTGCAAATTGCCTTTCGCCATTAAAAAGTACAAGACACCCCAGACAACTGCCCATAATGGTGCTGAGGAGGTCTTCACAGTGGGGTTCTCCAACGTGGAGTGGACTTTGTGAAATAACTAATTGCCTTATCATCGGAGTAAACGTCTCAATGAGATCAGTGCTCTCTGACCTTTGACTCTTGTACGTGGCATGCACATTGCACCATTAGCTGAGCGCACACGGGCACCGTATTCCAGGATGGCTGTTTGCAGTTTGTTGTGAAAGGCCATAATTTGATTGGTGAAGAATTAAGGCGGATCCTGGTGGAGAGTTAAGGGCGCTCCTCATGGGTCGTTTTAGCCCACTCCCTCCATAATTCTCAGCTTGATTAAAAATTGATCCACGGCCTTAATGTGAATATATTATTGGGGCTATCTGTCTTGGCTGACAGATAATTGGGAGTACACAACTCCATTTTCTTAGAAATATTCCACCTTTGGATCTGGAGGTGTCCCCTCCACTCCCTGACTCAGAACTGATGATTGCTCTGTGGCAGTGTTTTTAGGTCAGTGACTTCGCGCTTGCAGAGTTTGGTGTTTGCTTAACACAGTGCGCACTGCTCCCATACTTCTCCTTGTCTCTCTCACTCTTGCACACACGCATAATGTACACACGCACACACCCACATACACACACTTACAGTACATTACTGTAGGGAGCTCGTGTAGAGAAGATGGGAGGAAAATATTTATGCAAATGGAAACTATTTATGAATTATTCCAATATAAACAGCAGGGATGGCTGTGAGAAAAAATAGCAGGGCATGCATTGGTTGACAGCGGATGTAACGATCATGGCAGTTATTGGATTTCCTCCGCTGATGTGGAAATCCTTTCTTTTTTTTTTTTTTTGCTCAAATGCTGATTCTATATTTCCTAAATAGCATTGAAAAGCTGCCAAAATGTGGATGAATAAGTCCTACCGAGAGAGGTTAGAGAGGCATTATTGACACTCGGGGGTTCCACTCTGGTGAGAGACGCGATGTCCGCCCAGCCATTAATGCCATCTCCATGCACAGAGGGCTTAGATATTGCCATTTTCACGGCTCCCTAATGTCCTTAACCCCAGACAGAAGAGAGTCCCCAGAACAAATGAAACATATGGAGTGGTTGTCTCCGTAAGCTCGCGGACCTGGGTGTCTGTTACGGCCGGCGCCGCTGGGGGGTTTGTGAAGAGCAGAGGATTAACAGGCCGTCCCTGCTGCGGGCTTGTGGGTGCCAGAGAGGTTGCAATACACTGAGTGGGTCTACCTTGCAATACTGAAACCTTCTGCAGCCCACGCCAGTGCTATCCACCCCAGTTATGGGCATACGCCCCATGCAAGCCCTCTTGGACACTGAGTCTACCTTTATTAGAACCTCACTGTGTGGGGACCTCAATAAAGGTGGCAAATGGTTTTCTCGGTGGAGGGGCAACTTGTTGTGAAATGATACGTGACTGCAATATTATCACATCCATGTTAAACCGAGGCCGCTGAATTGGATGTAATTTTATGGACAAGTAATTTACACCCCGCTCAGCCATCCCCACTCTGTATTCAGGGAATGCAGCTTTCCTCACAAAAGAGCTTTTCCTCTCCGATGGAAATTAGCGGTTAAGATTAATAACAGCATTAGGCAGTAATGATGCTACAGTAAATGAAATATTTATTAAAGATCCCTCTGCTAGCAATTAGCATGGCATGTAATTGTTCAGCCGGAGAAATAAAGATGATTGCGGCGTTCCCCCAACCCCTCTCCTGCCCACCCAAATCCACCCACCACCCCCCACCCCCACCCCCATCTCCCTTCAGCTGCCTTCATGGTATGACAAAAGATCTGAGGCTTGAGATCCCATCTTAATTACCGCAAATTCGCCAAGGTAAGAGAACGTTCCAAATGCAATTATGGCAATGCAGAATGCTGGTTTATTGATTCACACAGGAGAATATGAAGTCCAACTTGAGAAACAAAACCATGCTGATTTCCAACTCCACTGACCCTGCAGAGATGCCCATGTGGAGACTGTTTTATTGTGAGGTATGGAGGTCTACCTTGCCAGGTCCACATGGTTAATGTACCAAGAGGCATGCATTCTGAATTCAGTGTGTGCTACTGTTCAAGAATATTCAACTTTAATATCACGAAAAAGAAAGGTACAGCTGGCAGTGTATCTGAATTTGAGATGGGCTGGAAGAACCTTTCAGATGAATGTGAGTCCTGTTTTAGATAATAAGGCACACAAAGGAAGGTAATGGCCTTGCTTTCTTGCATACTTTCACGTTAACAAATGTGACATCAGCTTTTACAGGTACTTCATTTGACAGCTCACTGGTGTAGCTATTGGATAGGTTGTTGTCATAGGTCAAACAATCAAAAAGTATCCATTTATTGCATAAATCATCAAAAAGCAAACTCCATCAATGGAGCCGACAGAGCGTGGGTTGGATTAATCAGTTCAGGAGTCAGTGTTTAGCCGTGCTCATTCTGGCCAATGGGAAGAGACCGAGGCAAAGAGGGGGAGCTGAGAGATGACAAGTCAGAGAAAACTAATGTAATAGGAGTCTGCTCCCGACAAAAGGCAATAGGGAGACGGATCAATTTGCAATATTCTGTTCGGCACCCATGCAGCAAAGCAGAAACATGAAAGTGGAACAAGGGATGCCGTCTATGAACTCTCCAATCAATAAACATCAGTGGCAGGAAAAAAAAAAACAAGTTTCTCATTCTGCTGAGTACCCTGGGGCCTTTGAGGAGGCCACAGCGGTGATCAGAGCTGGTCCCTGTCATATCTCTCTTTCACCTGTTCAGTATCATTTATCAGGAAGGGCTGATCAAGGCCTGTGTGCTGGAAAGGAGAGAGGGAATGACATGCAGAGGGAAGGAGGGAAAAGGAAAGAAAGAGAGAAGGAAGGAATATGGACAGGGTGATGTTCTGCCCAGAGGGGGTTTAGATGGATTTGATATCTCTGTTGTACTGGATGAAAATACTTCTTTATGGATATGATACTGTAGTTCAGTTATGATCTTTGTTGTTCAGGTTTTCTTTGCCAAAACTGGATGTCTAAATAGGTAGATATTTGGCCTTTTTGGTCGATGGGCATCTCCACATTGTTCCAAAAAAATGTCCAATGACAGCAACAGAATACAACCCTAATGCATAGAATGGGAGGGATTTGACTCTTCTGGCGATCTGCCGTGTGCTCCGCTGCTGTTCTCAGATCAGTGTCTGTCACCCCCCCCAATAGCAGGTTTAAAGAAAGGCTCAACAGCAGGAGCGGGGCCCACACAGCCAGGCGTTTAACACCCCTCAGTAATTATGGGAATTTCACTCCTTCCTTCACAGGGAAATGTAACTCCCTCTTCCCCCCAGTGCTCTTCTTCATGCTGGGTCCTATGAAATCCAATAGAGGGGCCTTTATCCCCCAAAGATACAGTACAAATCATCATTGGTTTTATCTCAGCTGGGGATGTCGATTTTCTAAATGAGCTTACTCTTTCCAGCTGCCCATCAGGGGCTTTTTTCCCTAACGCCCCCTCCCTCGGCTGCGCAGCTTTTTTACGCCAGGGTTTAGGTTCCTTTCTTTCCCTCCTTTGTTCGTTCAGGGGAGAGGGAGCAAACAGCAGGATTGATCTTACATTGCGTTTTGGTATTGTTCCAGGCCCCTTGTCAATTGGTTGAGGCTGAGAATGCAATGAGTGGAAAAGAAGGGGCAAGATTGAAATTCGTTTTTTTTTGTTCGGGCTGCCTTTTTGTGTGCAGCGGAATGTCCCTAATCTGGAGGCTTGCTTCTTCGACTGCCCGCCATCGACATGCAAATGAGACTTGCGGGCCCGCGTCAGGCCAACGGAAAAGCCCCCGCGAGGCATCAAAGCCTGGGAACGGGCCGCTGCCACGCTGACGGGCCGCAGGTTTAAGGTTTTATTGGCACATGTTGGTGTCTGACTCGGGGAAAATTCTGCAAACTTTATGCAGAACTTGCTCTGAATAGGTTATTTCCCCTTCAAGGCATTTTGGCCGCAGGGACGCTCCCGAGGGGTCATTTAAAATCACTCACCTGAAAACCCGCCCCCCTACTCGTGTATCCTCAGATTCTTTTTCATCCCTCCGTCTAGCTTGCTGATTTAAAAACAAAGGCAAAATGACCTTCCAGCGTTGCCGTGCAGTTGCGAGGAATGAGATACAGTTGTGGGAACTGATATTAACACCAGATAAAATGTGTAGCTCTTCAATTCTTTATCCATAGCTTATTTATTTGTCCATTTGTTAAAATGAACAGAAAATCCTGTGATTGAGTTCCAGACCAATCGTAGCAGTGTGCTGCTGGTTCCAGGAGCTCTACTCTCAGGGACAATTCTTCTCCTCGCTGCATTTAACACAAACACCATGAAACACCCTCTGCAAAGCAGCAATGGTGGAGAAAAACACAGACTGCAGATGCTGTGCCTGTCGAATCTGATGAACAAATAAGCAAGAACACACAACACACGCATGCTCCTCAACTGAAGACAGCGTTCAACAGTTGGACCTCCCTGTCCGACCAGTTGCGTTTTTGCATTTCATCAGAAAAATATCTCTCACATTTTTGTTAGCCCAGTGTGGATTATTCAGATGACAGTGGTCTGAAATGAGAAAGTAAATCAATATAACGGAGCGGGAAGCAGGACAGAAGGACTGGCAGTGGGCCCAGGGCACAGTGTGGTGTCTTCATTGTTCAGTTGATATCCTTTTATTTTGCCTCACCAGAGATTGGTTGCACTGTAAGAGAATTTCACCAGTGCATTGTGGGAAGGCTCTCGCTCATGTTCTTGATGAGGCTATGTAATAGTCTCCACTGCAGGTTTGATGCAAGGGAAGAAGAAGCTGCATTTACTGTCCAATGAGGTGATTGAGGCAGATCTGTGACTTGGTGAGGAGTGTATTGGTTAGCTGTGGATGCTTCTTACAGCACATTATAGATGCTGATCTACCGATGCAGCCATGCACAGGGGTCTGTGTGCCACATCTTATACTAATTCAGCTGGTGCTCTGCAATGCAGTACACTATATTTAATTAATTTTAATTTTTACCTTAGTATCAAAAAAAGAATGCTACCCAAACATTACCTCCTATACTGTGCTCAGCCAAAACTCCAGAAGGCCCCAGTTCCTTGCCCAATATCCCTGTATTGGTGTTTTTTTTTCGTCTGTTTCAGCGTAATGTTCTGGTCTGGTGCACCTCACATTTTATTTTGTTGGGAACGCCTATGTAGAAATCATTCACTGAATCATTTTTGACTTCAAGAGTTTTTTTACCAGTCGATCCAATCAGTGGCAATCAACACCAATACCACATACTGGAGGCCCACATCTGATGAGACAGCATTGATTTTAAAACAGTGTTTTATTCAGTCCTTTAATTAAATTATGCAATACAGGAATGTGCTCTTTAAGAGACTCCATTGGATGTCTCCAACAGCCAGCAGCAAAACACACCTGGTGCTGATGCTGTGTTTTTTCACTGTCAAAAGAGCTCTATCCTTTACCCTTAAGCTAACACATCATGACCGCGCAGATTACCAGGTGGGTCAAAGTTTAGACGCAAGTCAACATGCACAGCTCGGTCCTGGTTACTGTCAGCGGCAGGAGACAGTCCCTGATGCTCTTTTGCTCATACCCTCATTGCCTGAGGTTAGAATGGCTGGAACTGTCTGACTGCAGGTCAGCAGAACACATTTAATGCTTTTTGGATCTGTCATCACTGTTTTACTTCATGTGAAGCTATGCACTCATGGTTGTCCTCAGGGGCCATTTCGAAGGAATTACAAATACTTACTTAATATGAAGACGTATTATAGAAATCCCACATTAATGTAAGGCCTCTTCAGAATAAACTGAACACCGGGGTAAAGAGCCTTGGTTTAAAAAACTGCAAAAAAAAAGAAAAAGTGCCTTCTCTACAATTTAAAAACTAATTAGTAATTCTACCTTTAATGTACAGACCTTGTTTGGTGCAATGTGAGCTCCTCTAATGCTCAGCCTAAGCACTTTGAAAGTGGTCCCATCTAGAGCGTGTGTTAAATTGAGGTTAGACCCTACAGTGTCTGCATTAAACACTTCAGATCCTCCTAAGTAATTAGACCTCTGACCTGAATAATAAACCTACCCCCTCATGCTCAATATTTTATGTTTGATAAAGGTTCTTTTTAAATTTGGAATGCCAAATGCCTTTCCCCACATTTTGTTCTCCCAGCTTCAAAAGCCCAATTATATCATTAGACTGCCACTCATTGCTGAAACCACTGCTAACAATCTGGGAAAACACAGACAAACATGCGCTCTCCCCTGAAACACATGATGTCATCTGCCGCTTCTTTGCACACCGCAGTCCCCATGCCAAGCTTGCGCAGACGTGAGTCAGAGGAAGACGCTTCATGTGCAGCTTTTTACAGGCAGACTGTGGGCGCCTGATAGACCAGCAATTGTGATGAGATGGACAAACCATGGCCAATCTACTCACCGATCTCTGATTCCCAGCAGAATAAAGCCAATACATTCCGCTGATGTGGACTCCCTGTCATTGTTGCCTGATGACACAACTGGCATTGAACCCGCACGACAGTGCTCAACTTGGGCTCAAAACGAATGCCTTGACCACTGAGCTCCTTGGGAGGTCTTGAGAAAAGATCATGGATTGCTACTACATTCACACATACTGTATTGCTCAGAAATGTAAGTGTTTTTCACCAAGACCTTTGAAGTTAAATAATTCACAGTCTAATATCCTGTTTCTGTAATCAAAGTCTACCTGTGTACTTGCAGGTATTTTGCATATCAAAACTGATGAACACATTTCTGCTATAACCAGCTAAAACCTTTCCTAATATTTGTGCCAGCTGGATGAGAGAGATAGACTGTAATTAGCAAAATAAGATGCCCTGTTGAATTCAGTTTAATGATGACACAGTATTTTTTCTTGATGAGAACAAATTGTTAGCTCAAGCGCATGTTAACTAATGGACCTGAAAAGAAATGATGGCCTTTCAAAGCAAAACCAATTAAAATTGTAAGAAATGTCCTGTGCTAAGTATTTTAATTTAAATCACAATGCACATACATCAATCCTTTTCATATTGATAAGGAATTCACACAATGTGTAACTTTCAAGTAAAAAGTTCTTTTGTCACAACTGGGTAGGAAGCATCAAACCAAAAGAAAATTTACATCAAATGCATACTTATTTCATGATTAATGTGCTAAGCAGACACATCTGTATTCAGCAAGATGCGTGTATAGTGTATTATATTTCAAGTATTGTCCATTCATACCACTGAATGTTATACTTTGGCATTCGTTGTTCAAGGGTACAACAGCAGTGCTGCAGATGAGATTCAAACCTAAAGCCAGTTCTGTTGCAACACCATGCTGCTGTTGTGCTTGAAGGCTTTGTTTTCGTCTGATCTGTCAAGTAACTGACCTGTTTAGTAACAGCTTTAGTCTGAATCTCCACGAGGTTGCAGCCACAGCATTCCTGTTGTTGGGATTACGTCAGAGGTAATCAAATATTGGTTTCCTAATCCGGTGCAAAACCTTTTGGAGGATCCTCAGTGTTTGCAGCTTGGATATTGTCTTCCTGTCTTGACATTATTTATCAATAGTACGGCAGCAGGCTAGAGAAAAGAATAATTTGGGAGTAGGCAAGAGTAGCTCTGAACTCAGCCTCATGGCCCTTTGCCTTACAGGAGTGCCACCACCAATGCTTACACAAGTATGCGTGTCATTTTGGATAAATACATTTGATTGGTGTGCACATCAGAAATCTTTTATCATCAGGTTCGTTCATGGCCTTAAAACTGATGTGGTGTGGGTGACATTAGACTTTTCCCCAGCTGTTTGTCTATTCCATTACTCCTGCTGTTATTCTTCTCTTTTTCTCCCTAGGTTTGAAGGACCGAAGTTTCCACCCCACTGTAGTGTAAGTGATAATATCTATTTGTGTCAGAGGTTTTGCCCTCAGGCTCTTTTCTGCATTATTCCCTGAGACCTGACGCTGGCAGTCCCTCGAATTCCCAGCCGTTCCACATAAGACCGAAATGACTGCTAATGTATGCCGTGTGGCCCCCGTGATCCACATAGAAACAGCTGTGTGTGTGCGGTGTGTGCCATCAACACCCCCCCGCCCCCCCCGCCCGCCCGCGCTGAAACGTAGCTGACCACATTATCAGTTGGTGTGGATTGTGTGGTGGCTCTCAGGGTCTACGTGCAGCACCAGGGGTCCCTCCTGTCCGTCTCATTTCCTCCTTGTGTTTGAGTGCCTGGCCTTAAACACAACCCCCCCCACCACCCCAATCCCCACCCCCCCAATCCCCACCCCCAACATCACACCTCAGTTCTCTGGGCAATTAAACCACCGTAATGTCCTAAATAAATCAACGGGAGAGGAAGTATGGGAGTTCAATTTAGCATAGGTCATTCCCCTGCCCTCCCGGGTTTCTTCACTCGTTCACCGTATGCTGTTTATGGAGACGTTCTCCATGGTTGTTAGTTATGAAGACCTTAATGGTGTGTAAACGAAAACCTCTGGTGGTTACAGCTCACTGCACTAAATGACTTTATCAAGACTGTAATGTTGGAAAGGGCCTCCCTCCCTTCGAAGAACAAAGAGAAATATTGCAATTTCAATACTGTATAGAAATGTAGGATATTTTATAAAACCAAAGTACTGCATTTCCAATCAGCAATTAAAAATGAAATAAATAACAAGGAGGGTGGGAAGGTGAGAGGGGTCCTGCTTGTTGTCAGAATTGATTGAACCACCATATCTTGGGCCATAACAGCACAACTTTAGCTTTCATGAGTGAAACCCTCCATGAGGTTATGGTCTACTGCCAGCAATCCCAGTGATACCACCCTGCCTGACGGAGTTTTTTTGAGCATAAAAATAATTGATTAAAGTAACTCACTGATGCGTACTGAGAGCTGTATTTTCCCAATAATTTTATATACATTTGAATTAAAATAACCAAACAAAAAAACTTTAAAGAAAATAAGGTAAAATGCAAGTGCATAGTAGTTGGTAGTTCTAGTAGTTAGTTAAAGAATACATCACCGAAAGTATAGTTTATTGCATAAAGAATCTTCCCAATTAAGCGAATAGTGTCCACAGTCCTTGTTTTCTTTTAATTTAAATGATTTCACGTATGTGAATGCTCTTTCCATACTACTCTGTTGTCTTTTTCTGTATCACTAGCATGCAGTGATTCCTTGATGTGACCAATGCTCTTGTCTTATTGTTGTGCACCTTACCGGACATTACGTTTAAATGTCCTCTCATGTCCACCCTTTGAACCGGCAGTCCCCCACATCTTTGTGTATTGAAGAAAAAAAAACATAGAGGAAGTCTTTATTTCATGGCACGGTAGCAAAGGCAGGAGAAGGAGCAGGAGAATGAGCAGGAGATGGAACAAGAGAAAGAGCAGGAGCAGGAGAGGGAGCAAGAGAAGGAGCCAGAGAAGGAGCAGGACTGAGAACAGGAACAGGAGCAGGAGCAGGAGCAGGAGCAGGAGAAGGAGCAGGAGAAGGAGCAGGATTGAGAACAGGAACAGGAGCAGGAGCAGGAGAAGGAGCAGGAGCAGGAGCAGGAGCAGGAAAAGGAGCAGGATTGAGAACAGGAACAAGAGCAGGAGCAGGAGCAGGAGCAGGAGCAGGAGAAGGAGCAGGATTGAGAACAGGAGCAGGAGCAGGAGAGGGAGAGGGAGCAGGAGCAGGAGCAGGAGAAGGAGCAGGAGAAGGAGCAGGAGCAGGAGCAGGAGCAGGAGCAGGAATGAGAGCAGGAGCGAGAACAAGAGCAGGAGCAGGGGATGGTAGTGAAGCAACGAGAGGCCATATATCTTTGTAATTAAAGCCCAGAGTAATGATGCAGGCCTCCTTCAGCATGATTTCTGTCTGATCACAAGGCCGCTTCATTAAGAACACTCAGCCTAACGAGGTGTAGCTGTAATAAAGTAATTCTCTGTCTACTGCAGTGATAAAGAGTTCCTCTGGCTAAGGAAGGATTGAAAATATAATTATAATTGGAAATGGTTGACTAAAGTTATTACAGGGCTGCTGAAGGGTACAGTGTTTTTGTGTTTAGAGTGATTTCTCCTCTCTAGCAGTGCTTAGATCAGAAAATTAACATATCACAAAAGACAGGATGTGTCAATGATAATTTAACAGATTGCTGATGCTAATGTAATTGTTTGAGAAATGCGGGGAACAGAAGAAACTCAGATATATACCTTATATAACCCCCGCATATTTATGAATACATACTACACAACTACACATTGAGGAAGACTGACAAAGTCTCACACACAATATAGAATTCTGATCAACGTATATGATAACGGTACTGCATTTTAAAGATGAGATCACTATGTGTTGCATAGTAACAGGCATGGTATTAGTAATAAGTTCATAACGCAATTCCAAAAGGCAGTGAAAGCCCAAAAGGATATCTGTGGACTTTGCAGAAAGGGACAAAGCAAGTTGAGAGATAAATGAAAGCTGAATTTTTGGACATATGAAACTACAGCCAAGCTTAAAGTCAGTTGGTGTGGTTCAGCTACATTCATGACCTTAGAAACCAAATTATATTCTTTAAAAAACTGGGTCTGGTTTTGAATGTCTCAGCTTTCAGCAGATAAGCTATGGCATAATTCACCTTAATGAATCAGGTTATCTTTGTCTGCAACCCACTGAAGGGCAATGCATACTTTTCTCAATCTCATATCATTACTGTACGGGTTTCTTTAGACTCTTGAATCTGTGCCCTCTTGTATGAGAGGCAATCATCTAAACTCTGCACTGGAATACATGGTGATGACTGTAGCTCAGGGAATAATTGGGATTCTCTGAGTCAAAACAGTATAGTGAGGTAATATAATTAGGGTGCATGGTAATTAACTTTATGATGTAATGTGTAACATAAGGAAACGAATAAATGTCAGGCCTTCTCCTCAATTAGGCTGTGACCTCCTATGATATTTAAAAGTCTCGCTTCTAGAACACTGTCCAATCAGTTAAGAGAAAGCAAATTATCAGACCTTTAAATTAAAAGTTATACCCGTGGCATCTGGAATCCATGTAATTTTCCTGGGCTGTGATCAGTTGGAGCATTTGGGGGCCTTTAAAAGGCTAGTCTGCAAAATGAGTGGGTTTCTTGATGTGAATGTGCAGCTCTGCAAATCAAAACTGGTAAAATTGGCGGACTCCTTTTATTGGTTCATTGAAAATGTTAGCTGTGATTAGTTACACAATCCAACATTAACCTGTAAATTAAAATTCCTGGGTGCAATTTGATGGGTGATTTAATTTGGTCCCTCTCTCTGCTTGCCGCAGGCTAATCCCATTATGAATTCTTTATATAGCTTTTTCCCTTAATGATCAGCCGCCTCTGTTCAAGCCCTGATTACTATTGTACACTTAGCACTACATAAAGCAGGGGATTAATATGCCCCAGAAGGACTGTTGCTATGGATCTCCTCGTTCCTTTCCAAGAGATGTTTCTGCAGCTTCAATTGTCCATAAATTACGATCCCCAGTGAATTAAGCCTCGAGACTGAGCAGAGAAGAGCAGGCTGAAGAGAGCACTCTCACTCTGGCCCCAGACGAAAGTGATCCACTCAATTATTCATCATGGGGGTTTTGATAATGTTAGGCGCTGTATTACATTTTTCCTACGCTCTCTCTCCCTCTATTCCTGTTAAAGGTAAAAGGGTGCCAGCGATTCACAGAGCACAGACAGAGATGGGAAAGGGAGCGAGGGAGGTTGGCTACATGTCGGCCTTGAAACAACACAGAGTCACGGACGAGCAGACTCGGGCCCTGGAATTTGTGAGGGCGGGAGTCTCAGGGCCCGATCTCTGCCCTCTCCCCGCAGGCGCATTGAGGAGTGGCTCATCCGCCTCGAGCCAGCATTAGGTTCTGTCTGGTCCACTTTGGGGTGTGTTTTTGTTGTGGTGTGAGCGTCAGAGCTGCAGCTGGTGGTGTGGGAGACACCATCAGGGGTAGGTTAGGACAGACGCAATTCTGCGCACTTGAAGCCGGTCCAGCCAAGCAGCTGTGGCCACACTGCCTGACTGCATCCACTGACCAGATGTGTCACATGATGGACCGCGATTGCCCAGGGCCTGCCTGAGAGATGTTTGCTCATTTTCAGGAAAAGAACAGCAAGAGACCTGAGCTAAAATTAGCCAGTGAGAGAATTTACACAATTTTAGTTGGGGAAAGGGGAGGTGAGTATTATGTCCTGAAAAGAATTGCTTTGTGAACAATAAAAAGAGATATGAAATAAATATTATAATAACAGTAGTAGATATAGTAATAATATGTCAGGAAAGCTCTCCTTCTGGGCAATGCATGTGTGAATTAACGGCACGTTGCACGTAATCGCTTTTTCTCAAGGTTGTCTTGTGGCTCTGACCACCACAGAGCCATGTGGCTTTCCCTATCCCAGCCAGGCCTGGTGTAGAAACTCTGGGAGAGAAGCAGCTTCCTGCTTCCAGGACCAACAGCTGGCGCTCAGCAGAAGGCCTCCTGACAGCCTGTAATAAATCATGGGCAATTAATATTTCACTGCTGACATGCGCATCCTGCTACCAGGTACGGCAGCTTCTTCCCCTCATAAATATGTGATGCGGCTGTTTAAAGATTCCAGGCACATTCTGCCTCCAAGTAAGCTTGTGCATGAGGCGAAGCAAGGTGTGGTGGAGGTGTCTGTGATGCTTTTTGAGGTGGTGAGTTTCAGAGACCTGAGGACACAGCCCCTCCCCGAGGTTTCTCCTTTCCTATCACAAATCCCAGACCTGGAGAAAAGGGTTTCTGCCTTTACGCACAGTTCGCTCCAGGTGAGGGATCCAAGCTTTGATACCTGCCTTTCGAGATGCAGGCCCAGATAAAATATTTTTAGCCACCAACATATAACAGAATTAATGGTCTGTACTGAAGTAGTGATTCCTTTTCAATCTCCATATACGTACACAAATATACTGTGTGCATATATGAGTGCATATATACATGTATATGTATGACTATATTATTCCCTATAGGGAACAGTATTAGTCCTTATGGGTTTATGCTCATTCAATTTCCAGTGTCCATAACAGCTCCTTCACTGGGTCATAAAAGGCAAAGACGCTATGATTTTTACCCTGTGTCTTAAAAATGGAAGGCCTAATCTTGTGTGTAATGGATTCACCTTTTGAGAACCCTCGCCGGCTCTTTGAAGCTTCCTGACGTTAAACCCGACTCCTCTGTGTCAACAAGGGGCGACCCGCCGTTACATCCGCCGACTCATGACGGGGATCTCGAAAAAAATTTGTGCCCTCTTTCATCTGAGGTGGAGTGCGGTTTAGGGGTGTCGGGTGGGTGTTGAATGCATAATTAGCCAGCGATTGACGGGGCTCATGGGAAACACGGTGGGGAAACGCTTCCTCCGATGAGCTCGCCTCTGAAAGATGGAGGGACACTGGAGGAAGCTGCAGCGGGGCCCGGCTTTCTCCACAAAGGCCTGGCGGAAGTCAGAGGTCTTTGTCTACGACAAAACTTGAATACGCTGTCGGGGGGCACCAACCCCCCCCCCCCGTGAGCTTCAGAATTCCCTTTGTCTCTCTCATAAATAACGGCAAATATTATTATGCATATTTATACAGGAGAGTTTCGGTTTATCATCGCCTGTGTCTCAGTCACCAGCCACCACATCCCGCTTCCATTCTTTCTTTTTATAGAAAGCTGTTTCTGCACATTATAAGCTATGAATAAAAATCATTCTCCATATGAAAAGGTTGCAGTGTCACACCCCTAAAGATTCTGCAGAGGTAAAAATGATAATTACATTTTGCCTCCTGTGTAATTCTGTGATTATGTAACGTTGGTTCTATTATCCAGCAGGGCCAGCTCCGAACGGTGGAGGGCTGAATGGCAATCCTATGTGGATTCTGAAAGAAAAGTGCTTAAGTACATTTCTTTAGGTCAATATTGTACATTTCAGATGTTCTTCATTCTGTATTTAAACTGCTACATGTAGCTGGATTAAATCCCAAACTTGCAAATGTTTTTTTTTTTTGTGCCGTAAGTAGTCCTTTCTCAATGTAATTATTAATGGTCTAATAAAACTCAAGTATCTTCCACTGAATGTATAATGTGCAGTTATAACCAAACCAAAAGGCTGGTACTATGATAAAGATGACATTTATACATTTATATCACACACACACCCATGCGCATGTGTGTGCGTGCACACACACACACACACGCATATGTACAAATGTATCTCACTAAAAATGAATTATGTTATCTCTGATCGTACTTAAGGTGGTCAGAACTACTAGACCATAAAAAACTGATTCATTGGGTCAGCTTCACACATGTGGAAAACCATGTCAAATTCTATAAGTTGTGTCTATTAGTTGTTACATGCATGGAGAATGCAGAGGTACCTGGGTGTGATCTTTAAGGTTTTGATCTGATGGCAGGTTTTACCATGCCTCTTCACTTTGCCTTCCTGCTTCTTCCATAGAGTATTTAATGTCACCTAAGGCATTTCCCATTTGAATCTCTATTATTCATTTGCTTTATTCAATTGGTATAGTGCATTTTTCTGTGGAAGGATGACACAACTCTAATGCACATCTCATCTATAGATGAAGGGAATACTTTCTTCAGTATTGTACTGTGTGAATGATTTGTGGTTCAAGATAATGAAAAAAAGATTTCTTAGGAAACTGAAGAGCAAACTTCCCATTTCACACAAATATTGCCCTTTTGGCTGTCCCTACCTCATTTTAGTACATGTCCTTCTATGAAATCAAATGCTGGACCGGAACACGGAAGTCACAGTCAAGGAAGATGTGAGGATCGTAGTGGCACAATCATTCCGGACGCAGATCCTTTTGGAATCAGAGTGGAGGTTGACTGTGACTTTTTCCTCTCGGGCTTCTAGGTTAACGTCACAAAGAGGTATTTGTAAGAGCCCTAATGATATGTGTTCATCATCCTCAATGAGTTGTCCTCAGAGAAACCGGAGACCTGTGCACTGAGACACACAGCTCATTCCTGACAGCAGGGCCTGACCTGAGACACCACAGTCTCGTCTCTCCACCCAGCCCAACCCGTGTCTGCCCTGGCAAGGCACAGTACAGGCAGGAAAAATAGCCCAAAGGGTAGAGGTGATTCTGGTCATCTCCTCCTTTTACATCAAAATGAATGTAATTAGACATCTCTCTGCAATCTCGGAGGACATATAATATGATCTTCACAGCCATAACCCTCATTACAAGGTAAAGCAGGTGGATACAAGGCTGTGATTAATTAAAACATGAATAATATGCTTCATTTTACATCATACTGGCTTGCCATGAAAAATAAAATAGTATGAAATTATTGATCCAGGCATCATTCCCATTAAAAAAGCTGGTAACTTTATTGAGTCTCCTCATGCCTATTGTGTAAAATAATATACTTCTAAAAAACACTAACGTTTTTTTCCCACTTTAAACATATCTGTCCATCCATCAATTCATGCATGGCTTAATTATTCGTTTAGTTGGCCCAATTATCATTTTTTATTCTGTCAGTGGAGGTTTTCAGCATGAAAATATTACACAACGTAAACTGGGTCTTCAGAGAGGACCACAGAATCCTGATTGCACAGGAAGTGACATTAACTAATGCGCGTATTTGGAAAAGAACACCAACTCCTATATGTCCCAGTGGTTTGGCATAGCCCCAGACTGTCACTGTTTTCCATTAGGTTGAGGTCTTGCAGACAGACCTGGCTCTCTCTGCGTGTCACACTGTCAAACGGCCAGATGTTAGTGGCAGGGTCCCAGGTAAAGCTGGACGATAAATGTGGATTATGACAAATTATTCCAAATATTTTCTGAGCGGGCCCTCACTTTCCAACCCACGGTACTAATTATGCGGTCACTCTGAGTCATTCCAGGCAGCGCTCGTCCCAGACTCTTGGATACATGCACATGCGTTCATGCGATCATGGAGATCGGGCTTATTCCTCCTCCTTTTTGTTGTAGTGTTGAATGCGTCCAGCTCTGAGCAGGAAAAGTAGGCCAGAATTACTTCTGCTTGGTTATCCTCAATGAAGCGTGGCTGGGAGATTCTCTCTGAAGGAGCGCACATTCTGTGCATGCAGGCTTCCGAGAGGTGGGCAGATGGAGATACATATTTGGGCCAGCAGGTATTTTTCTTCTTTTGCGTTTCCTTTGCTCATTTTGTTCTCGATTTTCCTGGTCTGCTTCTGAAATAATGTTTGCATTACTGGAAGTAAAAATGTCCATATTTCTGAAAAAAAAACAAAAAAAAAAAAACAGTTCAAAGCTTATATTGAATATCTATGTAAATCTATGTTTTTTATTTAAATAAATAAAAGGTTAATGCAATGAAAAAGTTTTTAAAAAATCTATTTTTCTTCATCTGTCCGTGTTGCATGTGTAATATCAGTGGATGCTTTTGCAGCGATCTACTCCTATACCAGTGTGTCTTTCTCGTGTCCTGATCCTGTCTCTTTGTGTGTCATCTTGTGTCATTGTGTCTTCCCCCCGTTATAGTCCTGCTGAGGTGTATCTCTCCCCTTGTATGCTCCCGTCTCAGCGTACTTTTCCAGACTTCTTTTCCTGTCTCAGTGTGGCACCTGTCTTTCCCTGGCAGCGCCATTGTGTTGTGTGTGTTAGTGGGCAGGTTAGGTATCGTGTGTGGAGCTCAGCGGCTCTGTGTGCTATGTCACAATCACAGCCACAATCATCTGCACACACTCGCGCACATGCTCACACACATGCACACGCACACACACGCACACACACGGATGCACACACGCACACACACACACACACACAAACTGCAAAGGTCCTGTCAGGCCAGTCTGTGTCCAGGTGTCTTTCCAATCTGAGCTCTTCACCGCACAGCTCAATTTTTTGCTGTTTCAGAGGAACCTGGCCAACTACTTTACCTGGTTCTGGGGCTCTATAGATTCTGTAGATTGAGACTCGAAAAGATTTTGAAAAACACTACACAGATCTTGTTACTGTTTATTATCAGTTTATTATCAAAGAAAGATTGACATTAGTTTATCAATCTTGACATTAGTTTATCAATCTTCATAATAACCAATTCACTTTTAAAAGTAAATCAGCCTGAATCCATCTTGTCTTGAGCAGTATACTTACTGTGAATGAAAATTTGCAATACACTTTCTCTGTAAGTGCTATCTTCCAGTCCTTGTGTGTTACCCATGTAGTATGTCGCGACAATAAGTAAATCATAAAATACCTCTGTTATTTCACATTTGAATGTTAAACAGTGCTCTGAGACATTGTCTGTTAAGTAAAGTTACATACAGATTTGTGTCATTTTCTTGGGTGGTGAAAGCAAGATACACAGAACTGAGTCTTTTACTTTCAATTGCTTTTCTGAGCTATGTGGCCTACTGAACAAACACTTGGCTCATTTAGTCAGGATTATCCATTCTTAGAACTACAACAATGTCAACAAAAGATTATGTCTAGCCAGGATTGTTTAAGCTTCTGGCAGTCAATGGAGAGGTGATTGTAATCTTATGGCTTTTTCAGAAGTATTAGGGTTGGAAAGCTTTTAAATAAAGGTGATTCCAAATACTGGCTGATTGGTGGCTGTTTACCATACACATGATTGTGTCCTGAATACAGCACCATGTCTGATAATTACACTAAAAGCATTATTTGTCCTTTCAGGTGTGTACTGGCTTGTCTTTGATATAAAAATATGCTCTTTCATCCAAAACCTGTATCTGTTGTGTTTGCTTACTTAAGATTAATGACGTTCTGTGTGCAGACTTTTAAATTGCAAAAGTATCATACATAAAACTAAATATAATATACTCATAATTGAAACAAATCTAGATCTATTAATTAATCTACAGTAATAGGCACTACAACTTTCTATGCACATGCTTATGAGACACAAATTGATGTCCAGATTCTTATGGGGGTCATAATTATTCTATATGGAATGTAATATCATGTCACTTATGTCTTCCACATACTAATAATGGTGAAAACTATTCCTTATGCACAAGCTCTTCTTGCAGTACTTACAGTGGTACATAATTTCCCTTATTCCTCTTGCCCGTGTATTGGGGCCTGCTGGATTTTAGCTGCCAATTGGTCAGTCTCTGAAGTCCAGAGCAGTGTGATTGTATTTCGATAGTCCTGGGATGTTCAGCAGCCTCCTCCTGTCCTTTTCTGAATGAGTGAATAGGGTTTGGCCCTCTGGGAGCCGGAGCTGCTTTCTGCATCGGGGGCGACTCCGAAATGTACTCGACTGATTGCCTCAGTCTTAATTGTTCTCTTAATTAGGTTGCAGCAGCGCTTGCGGCTGGCGGGAGATGTGTGCGGGGTTGGTGCGCGGCTCCACCCCTGTGTATTGTTTTCTGTGCCTCTTGGATACACCGCTGTGAGCTTTGAGTGCTGGGAGCTGTCTGCAGAGACACGGGCTTGCCAAGTTTCTGTCTCCCTGCGTCTGTGGCGTGTTCCCCCTCTCTCTCTCTCTCTCTCTTTCTCTCTCTCTCTCTCCGTCTCTCCCTCTATCAAATTCTCTCCCTCTCCCAATCTGTCTCCTTCTTATCTCTCCTTCCATTTCCTGTCTCTCTCCCTTACTCTTTTCAAAGTGAGCTGTCTCTGCCTCCCTTCCTCCCTGTTCTACGTCTCCTCCCTGCACTTCACAAAGATCACTGCTGGTAAAAACAATAACAGTTGAAAAAGGGAGAAGTAAATTACGTTGTTACGTTGTTAACTTTTGATCAGTTTGGTATGATTTCTTTTGCTGCTATGCAAAATGTTTGACAAAGGCTGGGCATCTTTCTTTTCAATGTGTTCTTTCAGACACATTGACTCGCCATCTGTGACCGAATGCCACATATTTTCATCTGCTGTCCTTGGTTTCACATGCCTGTGTGTCCAGCATGCGAGTGACCTCCCTCTCTCTCTCTCTTCTCCTTCTTTTTCCTCTTAAAGACAGCTGAACGTATCCAAGACTGGGGAACATACATCATAACTGGCCACTCTACACCAGCTGTCCTTCATTGCCTCCCTCTCCCACTCCTGATTGCTTCCCTGTGTTAGAGCAGGTTAAACCAGGGGAGGAAACAGTATCCCTTGTTTTGTACACTAGCTCCCCTTCCTAAGAAAATAATCATTAGGCTTTCATAGCTCAGAGGAAAGTCCCCTCGGTCTCCTGCCTTTCAGGTGGCTGATGAATCAGTTGAGCTGCAGATGCAAAGTTTAAAACAAAGCTACAATGTAGATTCTGATTCACCAAGCACAAATTAAAAAAATCTGATGACTCGTTGAGAACATGCCTTCTAGATTGTTAATTTATTCATTTATATTTTTCACTATTGCATATACTAAGGGAAACATGGATATTAGCACGGGGTCTCAATACAACAAATTGTATGTGGCATGACTGAAAATAAGAACAGAACTGTAGTAAAATCCAGCTGAGCCAATTTGGGTGACTTTCCATTCTGCAAAACCCAGTGTCAATCCACTTCTCCTCTGACTCACCTCCCTGTACAATTATCAGAATTGACAGAAAGAAACTGATACCAGCCCTCGAGACTGTGGCTAAAATGCACTGCAGCTTTCAGCTTCGAGCCCACAGACTGAACCTGTAACATATAACGGTGGGGTTGAGTGGAGGGGAGTGGGGTGGGGGGTGGGTGGGTGATGGGGCACCAGGTTACATAAGCCCAAGCGGGGCGGTTAGATTTTATGATTAATTAGCTGTTGTTTTCGTACGCCAAGTTGGATTTGACAATCTCTCCTTTGACAGGGTGAATGCAAGCATGGCGGTTTTTAATCAGGCCTTGAAGCAGGGCGTAAGAACACCTGTTCTGGGTGCAGGTGAACGGATCAGCACATGGCAGCTCTGCGTCGGGGGGCTTGCTCCCTCTCCCAGCTGCGCTCTCTCTCTCTCTCCCTCCCTCCTCTCATCCTTCCTTCCTGTCCTCCCTTAACTCACTTCTCCTTCACTATTGCACAAAGGACTGTGCGCTGTCCTTCTGGCATTAAGAATGACAAATTACAGAACTGAGAGGAGAAACCATCTTGCAAGACAGCAACAGTTAAAGACTTATAGTTGCTATCTATTTGAACATTTTTTTTTGGTTTCTTTTATTTTCAAACAGCACAGGAGGAAGGGAAGCAGCCCATTAGTAATACAGTTATGTTGTTACAGCTCTGGGTCTGGTTATTGTCAAGACTTTGCCACCAAAGTCAATTTGCTTGTTCTCAATGGGACTTAATATTCCTGTAATCAAATAGACAAGGAAATTACACAGACTTTGTTTTATTGATACAAGGAAACAACCGGGCCGGGCCCAGAATAATTCCACCCTGTGTGTGTTACAGTAAACTTCCACAGATCCCAGTAGTCTGTAGCTTTTGTAGTCTGCTGGAGAGATAGCAACCGAGTGGAGGAGACGGTGCTCAGGCTACAGTGGAAAACTGCCCTCCTTCTTATCTACCTCACAATCACCTCTGTTTCTCCCCGCTGCCTGTCAGCATGTCCCTCAGAGCCATCCAACTTTCCGTCCACGATCAGGCCTCATCATCATACATTCATTGGTTTGGGGTGCTACTGGCGACAGGTCAGCGATGGGCCTGGCACCCCACCAGGACATCGCACAACATGAGGCCAGCTTTTATGTTCACAACAATTTGCAAAGAACAATGTAAGCGATATTCAGATAAAAGTGGAAAAAAAAAACGCCAAAGAAATCTACAGTGGCGGTTGAGAGCACGACATGAATTACAGGTGATGAATAAGGCTGCATGGTTCAGGAGGCCAGATACCTCTGCAGCCTGCCAGTGCATAACATTGTTAACTGTGACGTCCTCAAATAAATCCAGACTCCCGGTGCTACATTCGGCCTTATTGAATCTCAGTGTGACTCAGGCGAATGTTTGAGATTGAACTCCCCCTTCTGTAATGCCTCCCACCTGGGTCAATGCCACGGGACTCAAAAACATACCTCTCACCCAGCTGCTCACTGTCCTCGCTTTCTGGCAGGGGAGCGCTGATGTCACTGGCAGAAATCTCCCCCCGTGATCACATCAAGGTCATGGAAGTAAACCAACACACTGGTGTTGACTTACGAAAAACGGCCTTTACAAAAAAAAAAGAAAAAGAAGAAAAAAAAACCTGACAAGCTGTAATCTGTTTACCACATCTGAGGATGACCTCACAGCTATCAAGGACAACCTCTGCAAATTTCCCCTTAAATGAAGGAGAAATGTTGTGGAATTAAAACACAATGCACCTTGATCAGCCCTAAATGAAAGAGGAATTTATCACACTGTGAACGAGCAGTCCCTTTCAGACAGTAATTATTTAGGCTCCATTTTGGGTTAATTATTGTCATTAGCATTATGTGTTCTAAGTGAGCGCATAATTTGGAGAGGAGAGAAAAAAAAAAAGCACAGATGAGCTTTTCAGGCAAGCAGATCATTTGGTTTTTGGAAACTGACAGAAAACAGCAGGGAAACAGCCGAAAAGGGAACAATTATTTTAATGATCTGACAAATGCAGATGCCGCAAATTAAATTTTGTTCATAGCTCCCCTACTGGTTACTGGGAGAAAACTGTTAGCAAGTGGTATATCAACTCTTTGAGCTGATAAGTTATCCAGTGTATGGGAGAACAAAAGTGTTTCACAACTTCACATTGCAGTTAATGTGAGATCAGGCAAAGGGCTAATGAGAATGGCAGATGCATTAGTTCTTTTGGACTTGTGCCTCATTTCTTTGGTTTGACGGGGATTGCGTGTATTGTGTACTACATGTTAGCCACATCAAGACAACCTTAACCATAAGTGTGAATGGGTCACAGTAAGGTGAATTATATCTATTTTTAAATTAGGTAATGCAAATCTCAGAGGTAAGTTACGACTATAGTCCCTCATCTCACTATGTCTAAAAGTGCAGCATTTCAACAGCTCTGCTAGGGAATAAATCAGACTCAGGACCAAAAATGACTTCCAGATTTTTTCGCACACAGTAACTTATTGTTAGGGGGAGAATGGCGAGTGTGAATTCTACTCCTCGTCTGTGCGCCTGGCTCGTGGGTACGGAAGGCAGCGCCTCCCCCCCCTTCCCCCCCCCGTCCCAGGACCCTGGCGGTGAACAGGTTAGCGGTGGAGTCCCTCCGCGAACCCCTGGTGGCAGCATCAGCTGGTCTCAATCAGTGTACCAGGCAGGCCGGTCGTTTGGCTAATGTCCTCGCCAACGCTTTCACACCCCTAGGAGGTATAAAAGGGAGGAAACTCTGACATCTGGAGCAGGCAGGCGGCAGAGCTGAGCTTTTTTCCACAGGATCGCATGCGCTGCACCAATTCACCTTGCCCAGCTGCACGTGGGATGGGTGACATTCACTGCATGAATGCCAAGAGCCTCTTTCTAGAGCATAACCAATTTTCAACAGCAATGTACAGTATCTTTAAATTAGGCAGACCGATGCTGATTAATGAGCTGGTGTTTGCCAAAACAAACAGCACTAACTTTTGTGGTTTTTCCTGTTTTTTTTTTTTAATTTTTAATTTTTTTATTTCCTTGAAATTGAATCGTGTATGCAAGTGTCTAATATAAAAGATGAAGCCATAAAAGATTGCATTAGCAGGGTATATTGGCTATGCAAGTGAACAAAGTGGACGGGCATAAACATTAATGGCATGGCGATGGGGGAGGCCTTCTGCGGGGCAGCGCACCATGAGGAAAAGCTTGTTAAAATCCTAATAGTAGCTATCAAAAGGTATTGATTATCTTTCCTGCCCTGTTTGGGTGACAAAGTGAGCATTAATGGCAGCCGTGTTCGGTGGGAGGCCGAGGATGCCCTTCCACCGGGATTACCGTCCCCCCCGAGGCGAGGGGGCAGTTTGAAGTCCGCAGCCCCACACCTCTCTCTCTCCCCACGCCCCGCTGTGTGATAATCCACTTTAGAGGGCTCGTTCAAACATCCTGCCCACAGGCCTGCAAGCCTCCTGCCCCCCCAAATCCCAAACACACACACACACACACACACACACACACACACACACATGCTACTGACTCTTACAAGGATGCAAGGATACACTATAACCCTCCCTACCTCCAGCTCCATGGCTGAAGTCAGACACCTGCCTCGCACCTACTACAGTATGTTTCAAACAATGACATACTTAGATATTGCACTATTTCAGTTATATATTCTTTCATTTGTCCATTTCTTCTCAAGATGTTCATTTCCTTTAAAATATTGACTAACTGCACCTCATTCAGCTGGAAACAAACACCCCTTTTAATAAATTACAGTTGAAGAGTTTGACAGTTTGGAAGATGTTTTTTCAGTCACAGTATGTCATTGTTTTACACCTGGCACACGCATGCACAGCCTCCCACAGACACACGCACACATACATAAATACATAATGATGATGCATGACAAATATCATATACTGACTGCATACATTTGAAGACAGAAACTTGAAGCACATATTAAGAAGATATGTACTCTTAAACATGAGCCATGGCCAATGAAATACATAAAGCTCTGAATATGGGATGAAGCCCCTGCAGTTGAAGTGCTTTCCACTTGGAGAAATTTTTGAATCCAGCAAATGCCAAAGAAATGCAGTAAGGCATGATAAGGTCGGGAGTGGGGTATAAAAAGCAAGCTATACATAAAGCATGATAACATCCAAATTAATGGATGTCTCTTCAAATATTCATGTGATAAACCTCCAGATTTGGTATTGCTGCAAGGAAATTCACATTCAAAAAAAGGGCAGAGTGTGCCTCCTTTGTGTGGATGATCTGCATACAAGATCTATGTGAAGGTACTGTCTTTGAATGGTATTTTATTCCCCTGTGTATGTGCTGTCAACTGAAGATTGGAATACAATGTGGGGGCAAATTTTACCCTGGCTCAGCTTCTTGCCGCAAAACTGTATAAATCAGAGAACTGGCGACTGACTGCCCTTGGTTGTGGTGACGTTTGTCATTTTTGGTTTGCATAAAAACAGAGGCTCGCAGAATATCTTGCCTTTTAAAGTCCACTCTCGGAGGCTGGAGAATGTTGCGGGGATGGTTCCCTGCGAGTCTGCTCGGCGACTGTCTCCACGCGGCGTGGTCTGCGGCTGGGGGAGCGTGCGACTGCCACGGGCTGAACGGGAGGTCTCCGCCCGCATGGCCCGGGCTTGCTGGGCGCGCGTCCGTGCCAGCTGGAGCCGCATCGGGCGGGGGGACAGACCCCCAGCGCCTTATGTTAGCGCGCCGCTTCGCAGTTCAGCAGCCTGCTCCTCCGGTCCTGGCAGGCGCGGTATTTACACCTCTTAGCAGCCGCTCAGGATGGCGGCTTTCGCGGCTGCAGCTGTGGCTCGACCCCCAGTGCCAGCGCTCAGACTGTCTCGCTGCACCGCCCCTGTGTTGTGCTTTCCTCTCTGTGATTTCCTCACTGCACTGTCCTCTCTGGGTTTTCCTTTCTCTTGTTCCCCCTATGCGATTCCCTCTCTGGGTTTCAACGATTCCCTCCCTGCAATTACTTCCCTGTGATTTCCTCTTTGTGATCTCCTTTATGTGATCTCATCTCTGTGATTTCCTCACTTCACCGCCCTTGTTGTGTTTTTCCTGTGATTTCCCTTCCGTAATTCCCTCTCTGTGATTTCCTTACATTCACATCCCATGCTTGATTTCAGAGGCCTGTGAAAGGGTATCAGGACATCACGTGTTGGGCGTGATGATCATCCACTTCCATTGAAGCTTGCAATTTTCTGTACAGATAAACATATTTCAGAATGTGTGATGTGGCTGAAAATCTGTTCTGAGAATGTTTTGGTGATGTTCCAGATATGGCTTAGGAAAGAAACAGTGCCCATTGAAAACGAAGAGGTTAATTTAATAAGTGTGCTGATGAAACAGCCTAAATTTTTAGAGCTTTTACACTGAGCAAATGAATATGCCATCCTGAAACAGGCCATATCGTATCTGTGCTATCCTTTACTGTGTGGATAACAGCAGCAACACAACCAGGAGAATAAAACATGCAATGAAAGCACTTTTGAATCTCAGGTGCAGTATTTCATTTGCAACACTTACGTCCTATAAATATTCATTGGCGTGATCAAGCTGTGATATTTTGGTGTTACCAGACAGAGTGGTGCTCTAACAAAAGAATAATAACAGATTGGAGCAAATCTCTCAGAGCCAGATATGGCCAACCACATCTGAACCCATTTCCTGGCAGCCGAATTCAGAAATGGCAGTTTTATGAATCACGAGTTAAACATTGTCCAGTGATGTTTTTTTGCACTGACCATACTAGAAAAACAGCACTGAAAGAGCCTTTATCATATTTAATAAATGACAAGATGGCTTCTGTGAATGGCTTACATTATAAACAGAAAGGACACCACTCCGTAGTGAGCATGTATGAATGGGCCTGTACTCTGAAACTGATACTGGTCCACTCATATATGCAATGGGATGTTTCTTTCTGATGAACACATTTAAGTTATTAATGATATGCTCTTGGAGTGTTACACTTAAGCAAACATTCATAAAATATTAACCATTGTTTTTTTGTATATTTATCTGAATGCAACAATCCCTTTTGCTCTGTAATTTGGAAGGTAACAGTAGATGTTTGTAGAGTTCCATAAGAATGTATATTCTGTTAAGTCAGAAAACCCAAAGAATGTTCAAAACATCACTTTACACTCTCTGAATATTATTTCCATTTTTTAAATTTCCTGTATTCTTCAGTGTAGAGTGTAGAACAACACGCATTAACTGTGTATTCAATTTTATATAAACCTCTCTATATACCTAAAATAATTTTTTCTTTTACATTAACTTCAAACATTGTACTACATCTTCTGAAAAGGACATTGATCTTTAAAATCCTGCTTAAAAATATTTAGCTTGATTGATATGACAATTTGAATGAACTTCTGACAAGACCAATGCCTATAAATTATTTAATGGTGGTTCTACTTTTGTAGAATTATTTAAAGAATCATAATTGCAGCTCTGCTTCCCAGGTCTCAGCTTGGAGTGAGGATTTCTACTGGGAGCGATTATAATCACTGAACAGTGTAATGTTACAGCCTAGGTATAAAAATATCTCCTTAATGACTGGCAAATTGGTGAAAAGCATTGACCTGAATCTAGACCAAACAGAAGACAATATTTTTTCAAAGGAGAAAGAAAACTCTCTAAATTGTCACCATATTGCTGTTCCCATTTTCCTCTCTGTTGAACATACACATGAGTTGACACGCAGAGGAAATCAAACACCTTGGCATTCTGGTTGCTTTTATAATGCTTTTATAATTTTCACACTTGTTTTCACACCAGGAGATGTGATACTTACAGTAGATGCTTGCTTTTTCCAAGCAAAATACAAAAAGGTGCCATTAAGTACATTTAAGCACATAATGAAATGCAGCGGCTGAAAGGATTTTTAAAAAGTGTAATGCTGATCTTTGTACTTATGAGTTTAAAAATACATATGCAGGCAGAAATGATCGCTCAGAAGAAAAATTAGGTTAGAATAAAACAATAATAATCAAAAACAGAGTTTCTAGAATCCGCTATGAGGAGGCATTGAAATCTCTTAATTTTGCCACTTTATTGTGTTGGAGTGTGATGGATTTGACTGAGATGCCACATACTACTTCACAAAATTTGAAAAGAGGGATTAAAGATACACAGCAGCTCACTTGTCTTCACCAACGATGACATTCATGAAAACAATTTACTTGAAGACAGGCATATAGCATCCATGGACCTGCGGTCTGACAGTTTCACTGTGTGACTTGGAATTGGAGTCTCCAGTATTAGATGAGCAGAGCAGTCTAATGCTACACTTCCCGTATTTGTGGCAATCACTTCCTGTCTACTCTGGATGGGAAAAGATGCATCAGAATACCTGCAGGATCTACGTGCTTGCAGAGACTGCACATCACCATAACGATTAAACAACGCAAAACACGTATTTGATTACACTTTAATTACATACAAGTGTCATTATTACATGCAAAAACTTCATGACTGCCAAAGAAAACAACTTGTGTAATGAACAGAAAATGACAGCTAAGGTAGATCTTGCGTTAGCTTTAAGGTTGGGGTAATCATGAATCAGGACTCAGGGTTTGGGATTACCATTCATGTAACATATACTGATCACAAACAACAAAATCCTGTTCTACATTAGTTAGTACGGAAAAAAACAATCATTTCACAGTAGTTCTATTAAAATTAGTTTGGCAACACAGAATAAAGTGTTACCCCTGAGTACAGTCTGGTAGACATTATGAGGAAAAATCTAAAGAAGAAATGTATTGTTATGATGGGCAGAGGTGATAGTGTGGCAGGTGGTGTTGCTGGAAACTGACAAACCCTCGGAGGAGGATGGTTTGTGTTTCCGACAGGGATCGCATTCAAAAGGGATTAACCTGTCATCAGATGGACTTTGGAACATCATACGCGAATAAACATTTGATTAACTCACTTGCTGATCTACACTTGTAGCAACATGTGAGATGGTGGCTGAGGGCATTGTGCTTGCCAGATAAAATAAGCGTATCTATGAGGTATTTGTAAAAACCACACAGCTGTAACCTTGCCAAGGTAAATTTGCAGTTTGATTATTGTAAGACAACCCAACCCTTACATGCTGTGCCTGAAATAAGACATTTTCATTCCATATGGACCATTTTATTTTTATTTTGTTGTGCTCACACCTTGTCACCATCTTTTGTTTCCCTGGCCTGAGTTTGTATGGCTTTGAGATCCACCTATAGTTCTACGGAAAACAAAAGAAACGCAGGTTAAACACATTTTAATCATGCCTAAAAAAAAAAAAAAACATTTTTTAGAATATATGAGTTATGAAGTAAGCGGAAAAAAGCTCATTTTGGATATTCCCCATGCAAATTATTTTCTGTACAGAGAGAAAGGAGGTCTGTAGAGGAGATAATTACTATAATAATTAATATCTGCTTTAAGAGGATCTTAGTTTCCATATAATTTGTGTGTCGCTATGTTTATGAAATGTTTTCAGCAGTTTTCATTCAATGGGCTAATGAGCCTCTGAAAATCTCATTTCCCCTTATTTGGTTTGAAAACATGTAAATAATTATCTGTATTTAACAATACAATTAACTGAATTAATCACACAGCAAGTTCTTTAAATTAATGTATAGTGCATTAGTAATATTTGCATTTCCTTTCTGGCAGTGTTAAGGAAGTT
The DNA here is from genome assembly GCF_013368585.1 of Megalops cyprinoides. Taxonomy (NCBI): domain Eukaryota; kingdom Metazoa; phylum Chordata; class Actinopteri; order Elopiformes; family Megalopidae; genus Megalops; species Megalops cyprinoides. Next base: position 10,413,703 of record NC_050597.1, read on the forward strand.
GGTATTCTAGGTGTTCTGAATCAACCCACAGCAATGGTTAACTTTCTAGCCACTTGTGTCCCTGGCCCTACTAGAGGAGTCTCTGTCTGTGCTCCCGAGGCCTCTGTGTAACTCAAGAAGTCCTACAGAAGCACAGTGCTGTAAGTGCTGTAAGACTCAGTGAAACCCTGTATTCCTTGTCATTTCTTACCAGGGTTCAGCATGCCGGATGAGGCCAGACTGAGAATGAACAATGTTCAGCTCTACCAGCTCTGGATGATGCATAGAAAGTAGGGCCATCTGAGCACATGTGAGGGCTTTTACGGTACTAGTCCATGAACTTTAGTATGTCTGTCTGTCTGTCTGTTGGTCCATACTAAAGGGCCACAGTCACAATGTTTTATTGTACCACCACAAAGGGAAGAGGATGTGCAATCTTTAATTATACTTTTTAAAATTAGATTCTCTCCTCTCTCTCTCTCTCTCACCCCCCCCGTCTCTCTCTCTCTCTCTCTCTCTCTCTCTTTCTCTCTCTCTCTTTCTCTCTGTCTGCAAGCTAGAGGTGTTCAGAGTAAGCTTAGGTTTGATGGACTGCTAATCAGGAAATCAATTAGGCCATGACCCAGAAACTGACAGAAAAAAACCCTTGCTTAGTCTCAACAGCCCATTGGGGTATCAAGTCCTCCTCCTGTTTCCTCTGGGCTTGAGAACTGAGAAACCCACACCAGACTGAAAAGAAGACAAGACTTGGGTTCCCAGAACCAGAACAATCAGCTGTCTATGAGATGTCTATGTATTTAGCAAGGCTGCAAGGAATTACTGGATACATGTTCAGAAGCACTACCACTCTTCCCCACTCTCTTCCTCTTTGGGCAGGAGTAACAATACAATAGTAACATAAGACTAATAAATAGCCAAAGAGTAACAGGGCTATTTAAAGGTACAGTATGCAGGATCATGTCGATGATGCAGACACAACTGAGGCGTGCGGTTTACCATGGTCACACATGGAGAGTGTGCTATTCAGCAGCAATCACATACCTAGAACAAAGGAAAAAATGTATGTACATAGTCAATAAAGCATTCTTTTCCTGATGCCAGAATGGTCGACTCTCATATTAATTAATTGCTGATTTAAAATACTTCAGCGTTATATTTATAATATTTTGATTGACTAAACATTTTAATCTTCTTAGTATTTCCTGCAGCTGTGGCCTGTATTGAAGTTTGTGAAGATTAAGCCTTGTCTCAGATATGGCACATTGCCTGGGCTTGTTTTTCTCCTGATTTAATCTATGGTTATCTGTGGAACTCCCCGCGTTTTTGACCTGAAGCGTGTGCGACAGTCCCTGCACTGCCGTGTTGAGCATGTCCAGTCACAACGCCGGGATTAGCCCAATTATCCAGCCTAAGACTGCAAATATTTGGACGTGTCAGTGCGCTTATTTTCCCCTTTTATCTCGGGGGCATCATTCCTCAGCAAGTTCACACTTTCAGTCACTTCGCTTTTGTATCGGGCTCCCAGAGTGTGCTGCGCCTCCCCGCCCGATTGTTAAAAGTGCTCGGTTTGTGGAGGCGCGCCGTGCGCAACCTATACGCTCAAGCCGTCAGACACAGTGGAAATTACAGACTGCAGATTCTGAAGAAAGAGAAAATACTGTTATAGTATGCTTGAGTCCCAAGTGAGAGAAAACTGAGGACCGAATTCTCACAGCTTCCCAGGCCGGTCCAGACTGAAATGTACGCTCACAGGAAGTGATTCAGATTTCCTAATTATTCTGTTGACAGAAGATCAACACATGGTGAAAACACAATTACTGTAGGTGACCACCTAGAAGAAAAAAAAAAGAAAACAAGATATTGTGACATGTGAGGACTTAAAGACAGAGCAAAATTTATTTCTGATTCACACACAACTACCCTGTAAGAAAAATATGCAGTGAAAAATAAGGTGAAAGAAAACAAAGCCAGTTATTTTTATTCTAAACTAATTTTCCTCGGATTTCTGGAAAAGGTTGTGTTGAATTACCCTGACACTGGTCTGTGTGTGGGTATTTTGCTGCGTCTCACTGTGCATTTTATGCAGAATAAAATGGGTAGCTTTTCTTTTTTAAAATGGAATTCCTTTACTTCGCAGAACACATTTGTGTGTCAAGTGGCCAATGTGGATCCTTTTTCATTCTAAACTTGTGGAGAGGGATTGTCTCCCACCTCTTTTTTGCGGCACCCTGAGGAAAAATCTATTTTTTTGCAGAGATGGAAATCTGTCTCCTAACAATGCGGCCGACACACGGTCAATGGAGGTGCGAATCTGGGATGCCTCCGCATTGTCTGGAGGATAATTTAATTGGAAAAGCAAGACAGTGTGCCCCCATCTCCGCATTCACTGAAGGTGACATGGCCTGTCCCAGGCCCGTTCCTGCTGCTTCATGGGAGATTTATTTTAACATGGCTATTTTTCTCCCCGGACGCTGGCCTCTGAAAGGCCCCATTGTGGACGCGGCCAATGGGACAGGATGAGCTGCCCTGGCCCTTGTTTTCACGAGTGGCTGAGCAAAGGGGAAATCTGCCCTCCCATTACCTGGGAGACATTCAGGAGGGCCAGCGCAATTAGTCATCAGATAATGAAGCTGTACATAATTGCAGGGGTACAGACGAATCACCTTCAGTCACGGGCGTCACTGGGGCATGCGGAGCATTCCTTTTGAGGGGTGCCGACTGTCAAGGAAGGCACTGTTCGTCTAGGGTCCCAGACCCTGTTTGGAGTTGAAAGATGCATGTGAAGAAGTGCATGTGCATTCTTTCGGGAGCTAATGATAGCTGCTTAAGTGAATTGGGGCATAAAATAGACCCACGTGCACACGTGGACTCGATATGGACCCAAGCTTGTAAAGGGGAAGGCCACGTACTGGCTAAGTGAGAGCAAACATGATCTCTTATTTTATTTTGATTTCCCTTTGAAATTCACCCACTACTGTTTTTGAAATACTGTTCTAGCTACTTACATCACAGAAGCATGGTAACACAATGAAACAACCAATGTGCTGTTATTGACTAATACCACAATTTTGTTTTAATTTCTCTTAAAATTCAAATTCAATTTATTTGGCAGGCATTTTTATCCAGATAATTACAGTACATGAGTTGATAAAATTGTGGCATATAAACTAGAAATGACAAGGTTTCAAGCATTTTTTTGCATTTGAAAAGAAAAAAGCGAAATGAAATGTTAATAGTTAACTGTTAGTTGTTAACAGTTTAAAAGACAGATACGAAAAAAAAAGTATTCATATTTAAACCAATATTATGTGAAAAGCGATTAAAGGCTTACTAGGTCTTTACAAAACGACTGCATATAAGCGAATTCTCTCTCGAAAAGTTTTCAGCGAATCTGAACTCGTCCTGTGTCTCAGACATGAGCAGCAGCCAAGGGCCTGAACGCAGGTGGCAAAGCATTCATCTCATCACCTAGAGTGCCAGGACAGCGCTGCGGGTGGGAGGTTGTCAGGACAACCTGTGAGCCCCACTAATGGATGATCTCCAAGGCCCAACAAAGTGGCTGCAGAGGGGGAACCCGACGTGTGTGCCCACTGGGCAGAGGGGACCTGCTGCGACCAACAAAAAGCACAAACCCCCCCCCCCCCCCCCCCCCCGCTCCGGGGCTCTTTTCAGGATGTCTGGGCACCTTTTTGTATGTTACTCCAAGTGCAGGAAGTGCGTTTCATCTCCATTTCAAGGTATTTCCCCCTTTACTACCCCCCCCCCTCCCCCACACCTCCCCTCCTATCCTTTCCTTTGCAGCTTACAGTCTGAGACTGTATTCGTTATGTGCCAGAGGACAGAGGTTGTCAACATGCCAGTTGAATTCGGCGATGCATTCCAGAGCACGGGACAAGTGATTGTGAACATGACCCGTATGGCCCATTAGCCGGCTTCACTGCTCACAAAACTCTGCCGTAAAAACCCTGCTGCTCCCATAAGGCATCGGATGTCAGGATAAGCCATACTGAGAAATGGATAACAAACTGAAACAAACTAAGAACCCGTCAATTGATGTGTCTGGGTTCAAAAACTCTTTTTAATAAAGACATTGACTGGCCTCAGGCTAAATGGCAATGTTAACTGCCACATCCATTCAGTCTCCTTTAGTGGGTCACAGTGTGCAAGAGCCAAACCTGACAGCCATAGGGTGCAGATTTGGACCCCATCTTGGACGGAATGCCAGCCGATCAGCAGGCACACACGTTACAGGGGCAATTTAAAGATACCCAACTTAGACAGCATGTTTTTAGGCTGTGTAGAAAGTGGGACAAATGGAGAAGACCCACATAGACACAGGGAGAACTCCACAGAAACAGGTACTAGATTTGCACCCAGGGCTTGTGAGATGAGGAATATAATATTATATTATATAATAATATTCAAATTCATCAGAATCAAAGTAACCTGTCAGTTGCAGGGTAAACAAGTGGTGTGAAAGGGATGTGTGCTGTGACATGAGATGAAAAAGAAAATGTACAAAAAGCACAAATCAACTGTCTGTCCAAATGATGTAATTAAGTGGATCAATGAGGAAATATGAACCCGGGAAGACAGAGCCTAAAAAGATTTAATGAACACCAGGGCACAATCCCATCCTTTCCCATTTCAGCACCATCATCCCCCCTTCAAAAAATACAGAGTTTAATGATTGCAAGAGCTCCAGCATGTTCCAACTTTAATCAATGAGCTCTACCAACAGGGAGCCTAATCTGCTCGCTCTGTTGCCAAGACAGTCCGGTACAGCTACTCAAGATCACCATGGTGAGGACTCCCATTAGAATAGCTGTTTTCTCAATGTTCAATGTCTGGCTTCAGACACATACTGCCATTATATAAATCTCCTTTCAGAATGTCTGTCTTTTTCAGCCAAGGCCCTTTTTCAGAAAAAAAGAGAAAGAGAGAGATTGCAGAAGAGAAGTGCCTGGCCCTATAATCGCATCTGCTAAAGTACTAAAAATAAGGGAAGAAAAAAAAAACGATTCTTCAGGAAATGGAGACATCTTTACTGTCTGAGTGGTTACTGTATTTTTGTAAATTTCATGAGCGCTTCTGGCAAACATAGAAATTGGCCTTTGGTAATCTCCCCCTCCCCTTCTCCCTGTGTTCCTCCTCCTTTCATTAAAAAGAAGTTTGTTTTTCATCCTCACAAGCTCCGGGATCAATGCAATGGAAGCTGTCATTTTTTCATTTCTGTGGTCCCCTGTTAACAGATCAGCTCTTTAGGAAATTCAAATGAAAGTACAGTCGTAAGTGATCGCTGAAGAATTATGTTGTGCAAAACAGTGGCATGTAACCCAGTAACTGAAACATTTTTTTTTCATCTGGTTAATAACTAATGCAGCTGTGATCCCGGCATGATGTGGAACAACTGTTTTAACAGTTTTGTTGTACTGATGATGATGATGATAAACAGCTTTTCTAATGCAAGGAAGAAATTGTTTCTTAGCAAAGGAATTCCTACTATACCTCAGTAATAGGGAGCTTGTATTCAAAATACATTGTTGAGAGTGTATTTTTATAATGTTAACCACACACGTATACTAGACCAGTTGTCCTCAACATAATTTATCCTCAGGCATAAATTTGGCCTCATCAGAGCATGGTGGGCAATAAGATAAAGATGTATCTCCTCCTGTGCAAACTTAACCAATACAAATGCAAGTTTAATTTAATTTCTGCATGTTTTGTGTGACTGTGGCCTTTTCCTTCACAAAACGGTAAAGATTAACACATTCATGTGGGTAAAAAGAGACATTTGTTAGCATTTACATCTCAATGGGCAATTTTAGAACATGCTTTGTGGACATGGCAGACATTTTTCATTCAGGCATGTAGGCCCACTTTGTGGACAATTGTAGTTGATCAGTTGTTTTTGCCAGGCTACAGCCATTAGCCAAAGTAATTTTTCTGTTGCTTCTTACATAAAGCTATACTTAACAACCATAGATATTTTCACACTTGGTCAGTCTGCCATGTTCTACTGATCTACACTGGCCTGCATCATGGCATTTTCTGGGACAGAGAAACATGCCTAATTCTCTCCAACTCATTAACCCTAATTAGTGGTGACTGCTCTTTCAAGCTCTATTATGCCACTGCAGAATAAGTTACTGAGGTCAGAAATGTCTCCCTCCACAGTATCTCAAGACTGAACCATAATTCTTTCAGACACTGCACTTAAGGAATGGGCTTTCTACTAATAAATCTCCCAGCAGGACCTGAGACTAGTGAAGGGCAGACAACACATTTCCTCCTGTTTTTGTCCTCCTCTGGTAAATAAGGCTCCCACCAAACTTTTATGGTGCAAATATGACACTTGGCTTGTCAAATTTATCTTTTCAGATGAATACATTCCCTGCACTCCATCCATGTTCTTCAATTCTTTTTCCACTTTCCATTAACTTTGAAAAAATGCTGAAATGTCCATCAAAATGAAATACCTGAGATTCCTGTGGGGTGAAGGAATATGGAAAGAAGTTACTTAGCCTTCTTATACTTAATCCGAGGAATATACTTATTGTGCAGTTTGTTTGAATATGGAGGTTGCAACCTTTCAGCGAGACTGGATCCACACTTGGAGAATTCAAAAAGAGATGTCTACTGCAGATTAGACAGACTTGCTATCTGTCCTTCAGATATCATCATCCTACTCTAAAATAGTAAAATATAGGTTACCTTATTGTATAACACAAATATTTTTTTATAAATGACCATATCCTTGACATATTTTAAGAATTTATATAATAACCAGTATGTTTCATTGACAATATGACAATATCTGATTAGGGTAAGTGGGAACAACCTCTGTCAAGGACAGACAGCAAGATGCTGAGATGCTGCTGAAAAAATCCTTATCCTTTTCAGAGGGTGAAACAGCCCCAAACTGTTTAGCTTACGGCTCTCAAAAAGTAAAACAAAATGCAGAGTAAAGTCCTGATTTATGAGTACCCAGAACATTTCAGGGTTATTGGTTTGTTTTTGTTCTTAAAACAGAAATTCTTGGAAAAAGCGTTACACTGCGAATTGAAGTCTCCAAAGAGCACAGTGTTGAGAGAGGAAAAAAAACATACAGCAAGGGTTCAGCTCGTTCCAAAGATGGAGAGTGCTTTCCCCGTCTTGTCCTCAGAAGAAGCAAAGGACGCAAGAGCACTTTTCCACTCCTCTACTCATTGATAAAATGTTTCTTCTTTTCATTAAATTATTCAAAAGGTTTTCATTGGAGAACTCCCAATGGCACCCGGTGAGATTTGCATCCTGATTTATTTGTCATATATCCTTTATGTCTTTAAATTCTTTATATATCTCCAGTGGCGTTATATATCATTTATGACATCCTCGGCTGTGTTCGCTGCTGGATCCAAACACATTTCACACATCTTAGTGCCGTCTCTACTGCGCTTACTTCACCTTGAGTGTGTTGGACACATGAAAAATGTAAAAGCTGTTGTTTCATTTTTATTTTTTTTGCACAGACGCTTAAAATAGTTGTTGTGAGTTGCACCCCACATGTTTTTATCAGCATGGACAGAGCAAAAGAGCAAAGTAAGAGTAACCAATATTCATTGCCATTGATACACATTATAATAGATTAGCAAAATTAGCAAAGATCAGCACAACCAATCTATACAAAAAGCACGCTGCACTGGAAGCTGTTCCAACTACACTAAGTATTTAAGGCATATCCAAATTCAGTCGGCAACAGATGTGCAAATTCCACTGGCAAACTTGGAATAAGGAAAAACCTCATCAAAATGAACAGAAAATGAGCCTGTGCATGCACACTCGGTTGTGTTGAGCATCAAGCATTTATGGAAAATGTGTTTCTCAGTTTAATTTAGCAAAGTGACATACAATGGAGAACATCTTTTGGGATAAGACCCTCATCTGTTCTTATATGGAGAGAACTGCGATGCATTAGGCTTGCATCGTCAAGAATTAACCCATAAACGTTCAGTGCAGGGGGGATCAAGATAAACATGTTGGTCATGGTGCATTTTCCATCTCAAACTTTGGCCAGGGGTTTTATCTCGATTCTCGTGGCTGCAGAAAAAAATTCCCAAGAAATGCATGATTATTCTAATTTCTTTCTTATTTTTCCTCTGTGGATATGCTTTCTTTAAAAAAAAATAAAAAAAAAAAGAAGAAAAAAAAACATTCCAGTGATTTTAATTTCATTGACACGGGCACAAGCTAAAGCAATACATATGGACAGCAATGTGTAGGAGAGCCGGCTTTTTCTGAGATTTGCTCATCAGCTCCCAAAGACAGATTGCACTGCCTCAATGTGCCATTGAGCCTTACAATCCCCATCTGCTTGGGCAAACCAGCGGACCGAGGGACGAACGGGCAGCTAGAATGATGGAGTGAGTATTAAGGATGCAGCACAATGTGTGTTGCAGCTCAGCATGCTACTGTTGGGGGCTGGACAGTGCACACAACAGGCTACAGCGTCTCTGTTTTGCTACTTGTCCTTTAGTTGTGTGACAGAGCCTGCCCTTCCCCCCACCCTTAACTTGCTGTTTATAAGATTAGACATCTAATATATTCTGGGTTTTATGAATGAGCAATCAGACACATCACTGCTTTGATTCAAAGTTTTGTCAGCTTTGTAGGAATGTTGTGGCCCGCATACTGGAACTGTGAACTGTGTTTCTTTGCACACTCACTGTTACCTTGGAACTCTATATTCATGCAGCGTTTCTGTAGAGGAGTTTGGGAAATTCTTCCAAAGCTCTTGCCATTTCGTAATGAACAATAGAATAAAAACACAATTGTAAAAACATCTTTGACATGCCGTCAAAAGTATGAGATCATATTCTGCACAGATAATTATCGTTTGCCTTTTATTATCTGTGGACGTACAGAGTGAGTTTGTTTTAGCCTCCAAGTTGCCACCTGAGTTTTGTGCTCCTTGTCGGGAGGGTAAAGAAAGCCTTCTGTCACGGAATATTACAGGGGGAGCACTGTCTGACGGAAACATCGTGTTCCGTTATTTTTAATTCATGTGCTACCACCTGGTTAATGGAGTTTTCGGATTAGCCTTCTCTGCCAGTCTGGAACATAACTTGTTTTAAATAATCAGCCCTCTGCCAATGAGAGGAAAATTATTCATACCCCCCCTGCATTATAGGCTGTTGATAATATAAAATGGGAATTTTAAATAAGGCAAATGTCAGAAAATATTAGGATGCATTGACAGCAACAAAAACATATAATATAAGTCATCTGAAGCCAAACCGAAGATACACAGCTACTCTTATGATAATTTGGTAATGTGGTGTATTTAGTTCCTACCTTACTTCCATGTATTGGACAGTATACCTGGATTACATTTTTTCTAGACAAACAATCATTACCTTTTTTCCCCTCTGTCTGGAAATGTTATCCTCAGCTGAGTAAGCAATGAAAATGGTAATGTTCCCATAAGTTAAATTGATTTTGGTTACACTTAAGTTGTAATGTTACAGTGGACAGTGTATGTAGCCATTCACAGGGGCTACAAAAGTCCTCAAAATACTCCATAATCCCTCATAACCTGGGTAATACCTTAACCATTGGGTATTTTAAATCCTAATTTTGGTGGCAGTCAACTATTAATTATAGTTCGCTCTTAATTGGGCCCTTTTGAACTATTGAAATATTGCAAAAAGTCATTCTTCATTCTTCATTCAATCTTTAGCCAACACAAGAGCAATGCCTTAGCAGCTGAATATACGTGTGGTTATAGACATTTCTTTGTATTAATCAGTAGTAACAATTTTCCTCTGACAGATTTGGCTACAATCCATCTTTAAATGGATGTGTCTTGAACAAACTGTCAACCACAACACACTTCTGAAAGCAGAACTGTGTCTATAACAGAGAATCAGCATCTTTCTGTGCGAATGAGAATGAGATAATTGAAATAAATGTAAATACAATCTGAACTGTCCATCATTTTCTTAAGTACAGCAAAGCACCCAGTATGTATTATCAATAAATCATCTCAAAGGGGTGACTACCTACAAATAAGTGCTCATATATGACAACCATTATCACATGTCATGACTTGCAGCAACTTTCAGGTTGTCAGAAACAGTATCCTGTGTATGTAGTTAGCTGCAGCCATCATATAAATATTATAGATGGCTAAATAAGGCTTTATAACAGTGCTCACGTCCTGATTATTAAGGCATTTCTGGGATTAGGTGTTCCTTTGAATGACCCCTCAAGTTTGCTTTGGGTCTAGGGTAGGCCATGAAAGAGTAATATTAATTACTGTAGGTGTGATTAATATTACAAATATTTGGTCCAATTACAGAAGGATTCTTTAAATAGAAAAAAGGAAGAACATGATTATGTACTATTGAGCTATAAAATGTTCCTCAAGAACCAAGCCATTTACAGCATGGAGTTAAAAAAAGACTCAAAGTTGCTAATTACAGCAAAATCTCAAAGTTGCTTAAGTGTGGCCAATTACTGTGTTATTGCCGGTGATTGTTTTTCACAGTGCTCTGTGGGGATATGGCCTGTTAATAGTTTGTTTGCAGAATTAATCACTTTGATGCTTATTTGAGCGATCCCAGCATATTACGCCCCGGTTCTCGCATATTAAACAAAAGAGTTTGATTTATCATACATCTATCTAATATTAAATTAATAGGTAATGTCTGGCATCACTTGATGTGTTCAGAATGGCTTTCTGCATGGAGCGCAAGATGCCAAGGAATCTAATCATTGCCAGCAAATTAAAAAGATTCAAACAGTGATAAGAGGGGTGTGCTCAGTGCTCTGATTGTTAGGATCAAGGTCTGCTTTGTGATAGGACACTGATTCATTCAATTATGCTCAGATGTGGAGGATGCTTTAAGGGAATCAATAGACTTAACTAAGATGTAGTGTTATCTTGATCAAGATTGAAAATGACAGGAGAAGCTGAACCATACAAGATCATTTTTTTTTTTTTTTTGCCAGCCGTTAGATGCAATCTCCCATCAAAACTCTCACCAAACTCCAATGCCCCTGCTCTGTTTAAGTTGACTTCCCTCACTTAGGAAAATAAAGTCCTTAATTGGCTGAAGGAGGATACAACATCCACCATACTTACAATTTTTAAACTACAGACAAACCATTCACTTATGGTTCAAGCTCAAGTCAATCTTGCAAAAATCAAAACTTGTCTAGTTTGTGGGCTAAAAATTGTTTAATTGTTAACAACTAACATGCTGTAATATATTTAGGTTCAGTTCAGAGTGATTTAGGATACTCTTCATTCAAAGACAATGAAGAGATTCCTGTCTCTCTGATGTTAATGTCAGCTAAATCTAATATACATTTGTCAAATTAAACTTGCATAATTACAAATGAAACAGAAATAATTCTGCCTGAAAAAGTAAGAAGATCATTTAGAATCTGTGCCTTGAAGTAGACAGGTTTGAGGGCTCATAGCTCATAACTGATGCTGGTCTATTTTCAGAATTTGCAAAGGGATTTCTTTGTATATGGCTTTACAATAGGCCAGAAAGACAGAGATGTCACATTGGGATAAGTCAATTGGACAATTGGGTGTTACTGAAGAAGCCGGGCCATGATAACAGCAGTCAGACACTTTCAGGATAATATTACAGATTTCCCCAAGATAACATCATTGTACTGTAACATCAAGCATGGCTTGTGTTGAAATTATAGAGATATGATGTGACTTCTATAGGAGGACTTACAGTGAGTGTCACGGACTTTGTGGGTAAACATTAGTCGTTATGAAGGACTTCTCCGGCTCCAGTGAACAAGGAGAGAAGGAGACAGCAGATTTTTTACCTGAAGGCAAATGAGGGGAGAGGGGAACTGGTGAGCTCAGCAGGGAGCTGCTGTGCTCTGTAGAGTTTCAGGAAGCACATCTCCACTTGTATTCATTATTCATTCACCAGCACAATTAGCTCCACTAATACTATTTTTACACACACTCTTAAGATGGATTCTATGTATATGAATGCACACATTGTTTTGTATTTTTTTCTTTACTTAATTCTTCATTTATTTATTTGCTTTTAAGAGTTGTTTTAGGACAGTGGGGTCTGTTCAGAGACTTATTATGTGAGCCAGCTATCTGAAGACACTCCTAAATGCAGTGATGTTTCTGATTGCACATATAGCTATTGATTTGATGAAAGCTGGATGACATTAATTCGGAACAAAAGTCCTGACTTCAGCACTGACATGCAGGAATACTGTAATATAATATCTCTATTGTTTATGAATGTTATCAAACAAACTAATAAAGCAAATGGTTATCAGAAAACTAGAGCGACCCTCAGCACAGTGCTTACCTCTGTTAGAATTAACAGTTGCTGCAGCATTCCTAGCGTCTAATACTATTGTCTTTGTCCTAAAATCAAGTTTTTCATAAAGTTTTGTCCAAATCCATGCATGGCTTTTGCTCTTCTCTTCTTCACATACAGACAGATGGGCAGATAAAGGAAGATCACATAAACTCCCCCCTTATCAACTGTTGGTGGAGGTAATTGTAATTATATTGTGATTGGACAATGTCAGGGAACAGAATGATCAAATGACGGTGGCTAATGTTCTGGGCAACAAGCAGTTAGTATGTTTTGTAGTAATAATTAGCAGTGTTTTAGTGCAAGAGCAAACGGCATAAGGGCAGGAGGATCATTTACAGTCTGAATCGATCAGCGTTTCTCTTTCCGGAGCGAACGACAGAGGCTCTGTGTTGTTGTAGGCCCGTGTCTGTCTCATCTTGAGAGGAAAAAGGGCCAGATCTCATTTCATCTCTGTTTCAGATGGCTGTTGGCTCCGGGCCGGAGGGGTCTGCCAGAGCCACACACGCATCCAGAACCGCAGCGCGCTGCAGAATGACCATGTGCCGCTAAGATCCGCAATGAAACTCAAACGCGGGATCAAACAAATGCCTCGGTCCTTTTATTGATTGCGTTTGAATTTGTCCATGTCTACCCTCTTTTCTTCCGTTTTTTTTTTCTTTACAAGATTCTACATCGTTAAGTGTTCACCACTTATGACGTTAGCACCATACAGTGTGCCATTTTTTTTTTATAATAAAATAGCAGACCATTTTAAATATATGTTTCCAGTTTTTCTAATATTGATTAAGCTGATTAATGTACTTAAGACACAGGGATATGTTTGCTTATTACGGTCTTCTCACAGCCCAGGGTAGAACCCAGAGCCCAGGGCGAAGATGGCTGAAAAGCACAGACGATTCTACAGGCCTTCATCATATTTCAGAACTTTATGTGCAAATCCCAAAGTTATGGGTATGACATAATTCATAGCAAATTGGCAAACCTGCCATCTTCAAAGAGTAGGGAACCACAGCCTTGGCAGGGTGATAACACGGCCAGATGACTCGGCTGTTCACTTTCAGGCGTTATTTAAAGATCAATGCTGTACTTTCCTGGAAAACTTTCTGGGTTGCTCTGCGCCGTTTGGGTGTTTGGCTGTGGGGCATGTCTTTTTTCCTTCTGACTGTGCGGTTGAGATGGAGCACTAACATAGCTGTCTCCCACTTCCTGTTGTCATCAAAGCATTGTTTTATCTTAATAAACCTCCATAATTTGATGAAATAGCGATTTGTGTCTCATATCTGCAATCTGCTTTGATATCTTGAATGTCTGGCAGCAAAATAGATTTCTTTGATATATTGAGAAAGTCAGTATGAAATCTGCTGCATCTGGAGTGATTTGTCTCAATGTAGTCAAGCAAAGAGGGCTCACCTATATGTCTATCATACATGGAAGGCATCACCTTAGGAAAGTGAAAAATGAGAACTGCATAGAGATGGTGGTGGAAAATTATTCTTGGACATAATGATTTTTGAAAAAAAAAAAACATTAAAATTATATTCATGCATTCAAATAAACATTTGATCTATGTAATTTAGGAACCATCTATTTAACTGACCAACTAACTGGTCAACTATTTAATTTAGAAACCAATAAATGCACTTGTTATTTTTAGTACCTGCAGGATGTCATCAGGAGTTTCAGGAGAGCATATGTGCCTGTATTTGTTTCTCATCTGGAACACATCAACTAACAGTTTGTTGAAAAGTGTAATCCACTCAATACTATTATATAATTGCATGCATTTTAATCACTGATTTACATGTATATCTTACGCACACATATAAATCTGTTCTACAGAGAAAGGTGACAGACAAGGGCAATTCCACCCTGTTCTGTGGAAAACTGTGCCTCTTTGGAATACGGAAAGGAGTGTTACTGTGAGGTCACCAGCAGCTATTCCCGCCTCCCTGAGGGGCATACAGAGACATCAAAGCTCTTTTCACCTTGCCCCTGGTGAGCTTTGTCCCTCTATCTATACATCTCTATGAAAAGACATGCCAGAGTTACACCTACAATGTATCAATATGCAGGGCTTGGGGGTCTCCATTTTAACCATGGCAAAAATTCAGTAACTTCCAACCCCTCAATGAATGCCATTAAAAACAGGATCAATTAAGCGACAGGATTCTTTCTTAAGGGGTTTGAAGGGTGGTCTTGATTAGCTCAATTTGCCCACCTCCTGTTGATTCAAACAAGGGAAGGGTTTTTCCTGGGGGTCTGCCTCTAAACCCCCAATTGTTGGGAGGTGAGGTGTTCTTTGGTGAAGCCTCAAAGCCTGGATGCTGCATAACCCTGAAGAAGCCTGCTGAACAGGTTCACTGGCAATGAAGACATCAGTTTAGGTTCAGGCCGGACGATTTCATACAAGGTCTGCCGTAACTGATAAATGACATGAGCGTGGCGTTTCAACATCTGGAATAAAACCAATAGTGCATGCGAAATAATGCCGAGATTAAAAAGAAAACTCTTCACTGCCACACAATTAGCGGTAAGTAGCTGCGAAAGCTCGAGTGTGGCACGGTCTTTACACTTAGGAAGTCACAGTCATGGCTGCTGATGCAGAATGATGATGCGGATGTCTGGCAGTGGATGGACAAGCCTGGTTCAAGTGGGTGGCTGTGGTCAGGCCTGCTGTCACATGACATTACAACCCCCAGGGTGACACATTCCTGCCCACTGCTAGCCATGGCCCCAAACAAAGACCAGGGCCAGCGAGGTGTCAATGTGATTAGAAACACTGACCAAGCCAGCTCTAAAATAAGGATATAGCTTCTTAACTGGAATTTGTTTTTAAATATGCATTTATGACATGAATGTCTCTCACATTCTTTTATGTTTGTAGTGTTATTGATGTTGAGAATGCATTTTTTTCTCTGCTTGAAAGTTTGCTTGATTTTAATTTCTTCTGTGCACAATTGCACAATTTTTTGTATTGTGAAAGGTGGGGTCTTCAGATGCTAATCACATCTGCTTAGAGGGTATAGTTGCATTGTATACATTGTAACTGCATTGTATGGATTGTAAATGGAGCAATCACAGTTTACTTACATAAAGTACATCAAGCAGACTCGCCTTCTCATGGCTTTTGGAACCAGAGTTATGGGCCTCAAAAATATGTTCTCTCAAATAAAATGAGTCCATTACTGAAAACTGGAAAACTAGCAAGAAACAGAAAGAAATGAAGAAATCACTGCAGAGCTGAACAATAACTTAATCTCTTTGTATCAGCCAAAACAAAAGAAGCGTTTATTTCCCGGCATTGAGCAGCAGCGGTTTTGATTATGTGGAAGGACAGTGAATCTTTATAAAAAAACAAGGTCTGAATTTTACCATCCTTCCTTATTCAGCCCACACTTTCAACATGCACAGATTGGACAAAGACCCATTATTCACAAACACCTTGCTCTGCTCTATCAAGACTGACAACATAACAATGGTTTGACAGTCTGAGGACCGATTGCAAAAGAATCATTAAAAACCAAGAAACGACTCATGAGAAAAATGTCTTACACGGTCTAGATGCATACGGCATGGAGAACAATCGTTAGCCATGAAGAGACACACGCTGGCCTTGAGACAAATTTAATGAGAATCTGTTTTTTTTTCTTTTCATCAAGAGAGGGCCATCGCAATAGCAAACAAGTGAACAGTGAATTCTTCAGATTGTTTTCCCATGAATTTGAATATGCAGCGTCTTTCTCCGGGGCTGTGGTGCTCAGGCCGGCCTGGGGATCGGCGGTTTCAACTCCCGCATCTGCCGGTGAAACACACCCAGGTTTAAAAGGTTGCCCCCTCCCTGTCTCCCAGGCTCCGCAGATGCGCTAACAGCTGGAGTCTGCGGCTCAGACACGCGTCCTGCTCCATCCTATTTCACATCAGGACTCTGACGGGCATGAATAAAGGAAAGAACAATCTGGAAGTTCTGTTGCATCACCTGCCATGGGGATCAGGGAGTTATCAATTATATATCAGCTGAGATTACACCCCCCCCCCCTTGATTCTGTCATCAAAAGGCAGTTAGTTTGTCCCCATGAAGTATCCCGCTACCCTCATGACTGCTTCCTGTTACTTTTTTACCCTACCTGTATATCCACATCCTTCCAGCTTCCCTTTTCAGGTAATACTCACAGACTGGACGAGCCTCAGTGCAGCTCATTACCACTGATTGGCTATTAAATATCCTTGCAATAGGATAACCCGGCCTGCACCCTTACAGTAACAGAATCAAGCCTTCCAGCAAGGCAGAGAGGCTTGTAAGGACCTTCCACGCTAATAAGGTGTGAAACCGATAATGATTTCATAATAAGTTAATTAGAGGAATGTGCCTCGTTTGTGATTCCTCCCTGCTGTGTTTTATTGTTGGGTTTCAGAGGAACAGGCAGACTCCCTGCTGAGTGTACATAGACTGTTAATGCCATTCTATGTGTTTATACTTCATCTCAACAGCCAGGCAGTGCAGGTCCACTCTTTCTCAGGTGATTGATCTAAATTCTGCTTGATTCGCTGATTTTTGGTGGGTCCCTGAGAATGAAACATTTTTATTCAAAAGCTACTTATTGCAGTAGTGAAGCAGTCTGGGAAAGAGTATATCAATGTTATAAAAATTGACTAAAAGTGATGGTGGGATGGATAGCAGTGTTAGCAGATCTGATGAAAGGACAACTGGTATATGTATAAGTTTAGGTGGCAATGCAATTCATTATTTATATACCACAATGGAATAAGATTACTCTGTTTGTATAGGGCACTGACAATCCACTGGCAATCAATTAGTCTCTGGTCTACATTTTAACTAAGGTTTAAATTACTTAAATGGGGCCTTTGATTGAACTTGAATAACCCATTATTTCACAAGCCTGTTGCCTGCTGGCTGAGAGGCATCTCTAAAGCTTCAGGGTCATGGATCTCCAATTTCACGAGCGGGCACCACTGATGTAGGTGGGGTGCCTTGGCATCCGACAGGAAAATAACATGTTCTGGGAGAAACATCCAAAGGGACACAGTGTTAAAGGGAGGAAAATGATGCTAAAATGACATTGTGGACATGAAAATGACAAGCTTAAGCAGTCTGACTGCCAAATTCTTGTCCTGTCTAGAGCTATCACTAAATAAAGGAATAGCACTCTTGTGTATTTCATGCAACACAATGAATACAAAATTCAAGAAAAAGAAAAAAGATATATTTAATGATACATAATTTCAGCAAAATAGCATTTTTTCGTATTTATGTCTTGTCTGTATTCTATGCATTTTCTCATCTACCACATTAAGAGATTTGGTGTGGCATAACACATCCTGTTCTCAATGCTGTTGGAGGCCTTGTGTTTTGAAAGCTCCTGCATTGCCGCCCTCAGTCTTCCTGCTTTAAGAGATGGTTTTTAATCCTGTGGAAAATTACTCTCGAGCTAACGAGTTCTCCTCAACCAGCTCCAGACATCATTAAGGGCTGCCTTTAGCCTGAGGCTGTGCATGAACCTTTTCTTCAAACTGTACACTTTATCTATAATTTAGCTATCTTTCTTAAATTATTCAAGCAAATAGTGGGTGAAAATAATGGAGTTCACTGAATCTCACTTGCACATAAAACAATTTTAATGTTGATTTGAATTTTAGAAGCTTTTTGATTTCTGAAAGGGGTACGTAGAACAATTCTGTGCTGGAGTCTCAGTATGTGCTCACGCCAGTGTTCATAAGCATATTGTTATTGATTGAGCTCTTATCATAAATCTCTTATTATAAATGAGCTGAGAAAAACAGACAAAACACCAAAGACCATCTAATTGATCTAAGGACATGAAATCATTCAAAGAAACAGAATCATTCCATTGTTATAACATATTATTTATAATATCATATTATGGTGACGTATAAACTTGCAAACCATATTTACACATCTCATTGATCTGAAAATAATCACAGAAAAGATCAATGTCAAAAGGTCAAGTAAATTGTTAGCAAAATTCCTATTTCTTAAATTTTTTTTCCAATTTTGCAATGAAATATCTTGATACTAGGAATAGTAGGAAGGATTTTTTGGATACTTTTCAGCAAAATCAGTAGCCTGGCCCTAAGCTTGGTTTCTAATACACATTCTATACCCTTGGTGACACTATCATTAGCTATATGTAGACCAGATCTTTTTCTTGGCAAGCAGGGAATGTTCAGAACCAAAAGGCTAAGAATTTTCTACCTTGTCCCCTCAAAAACCACTCTGAATAATACACACAAAACGAGAAGGATTCATTTGCTATGAGGACCTCCTCTGACATTTTAAGCTCACACACATGCGTGCACACACACACACACACACACACACACACACACACTCACACAAA
Source organism: Megalops cyprinoides (assembly GCF_013368585.1). NCBI lineage: Eukaryota > Metazoa > Chordata > Actinopteri > Elopiformes > Megalopidae > Megalops > Megalops cyprinoides. The sequence continues at coordinate 10,432,421 of NC_050597.1, forward strand.
CACACACACACACACTCACACACAGACAGCAACACACTTGCTCTCTTCCTTTTGGTTCAGCACTTCGATGCTGTCCCTAAGTGTCTGAAGCGAAAAGGGGGGAAAGTGAGCTGATGAAATGTAAGAGAACAGGCCTAGTAAAGAGCTGTTATTAAAGGAGGCAGTCTCAACATTAATTGCTTACTTTTCCCGAGACTTCTGTTCAAATCAACCAATCCCTTGAGTAGGGCAGCCATGCAAATGTTAAAGCTGACTGGTATTCAGAATTCCCAGGTGGGGGAGGGTATGTGTGTGTGTGTGTGTGTGTGTGTGTATTTGCATGTGTGTGTGCGTGTGTGTGTGTGCATGCGTGTGGGGGGTGGGGATGTAGCTATTAATAAATAAAGCCTGCTTGCTTCTCCTGCTTAAGGACCAGCCAATGGTAGTTACCACAACAAGGATCCTCTTTTGGGCAGAAGGAGCCAAACAGCTCCTCATCAACCCTCTCCCTGTCATTAGGAAAGTCACATGTGGCAGGATAGGGAGCGGCACTGTGCAAAGACCCCTCGTATCTATGAGAGACTTTTAGGCGGGAATCGAACCCATGTCCTCAGGACACCACCCCCCGCTGCAGTGGCAGAAGCAGTCCATGGCTGATTGGAGCGGCATCCATCACCTACCCACAGCCATCTGTGTGAGCCACTAATGAAAATCTCACTCATGTATGGTAGTGTAGGCTCATTAGTGGCACCACCCGGAAATAACAGATGATGGTCTCAAATTAAAGACAGCGAAACTGCTAATTTATTCCTGAAGGACAAACTCGGTCTCATCCAGGCATACGCTTCTAGCTGCAGCTCATTGTTTCAGGTTAATTTAGAGAGAAAACGTAGCCTGCCCACCCCCCATCTTGCTTCCACAACTAATCATAATCTCAGCACTCACCATGTGTATAGTACTTCAGCACCAAGTGATCAACATTCACATTTGGAGCAGAACTGCTCTATGGAATAACTGTTTATGCATATCAAAAGATTTGAGGGGTAATGATCGATCCCAGCAAGATGTTGTGTTGAGTATGTACCATTTGCACCATCCAATGCACCTGTATTTCACAGTGTTGTGTTTACTGGGCTGTACCACCCTTAATTTCCACATTCCTGCTTGTCACAAGGACAGTGCCTTCCCCTTTGTGCCTTTAAAAAGATGGAAATCAAAAAGCTCTCACCCTGACAATCCCAGGGAAGTGGAGTGGGTGTGGAGGTGTCCTGAGATGTAGGTACGAAGCCCCTATGCGATGACTAATTTGACACATATCTCCGAACCCCTCTCACAGTCTGCCACCATCAACACTTTGCTCCTCACAATCTAGTGATGGGAATAATCCCTCTGAGGTCTAACATACTTCTAACTGTCCAAGGCAGTTTTTTTTCCTAATCACACTGAAACTCTTAAGCTGCCTTCCATAATTTCCCTTTGCTGTGGCGGCATCTGAATTCTGGATTCCTTCCTTATTTATCCGTTGAGAAAGTTTGTCATGTACTTACAGAAATGAAAGACATACGATGGCCTCGGTTTTCCTCCAGGATGTCAACTAGTTACACACACACACACACACACACAAACACACAAACAGCTCCCATTGGCTGATGAGATAAAGCTCCTTTGGAAGAGATGTGTCAGAAAATCCAAGATTGCAAAACAAACTGCAGTGACCGAGCTTCCCGTCACGGTCCCCAGAACACGCTCACCAAAATGAAACAGCATGGCCTTCTCCTCTGCTTGCGAAACCCCTTTATCATTTACTCCATTAGCTGTGTTGTGAAAGACAGAAACGTGGTTTAAACTAAAAGGGAATACTTGTTGATAGATTCTATTTCGGTTGCAAGTGAAACATATGCACATGACTTCATATGTGTCAAAGAACCTCAAATTGTGCCCACACACTTTTTAAATGATGCACGTGCAAAATCAGTCTGCCGTGTCTTACCTACAGTCTTGGAAAATCGATTTTTATGTATATAAACACAATTGACTTGCAAGTTTGAAGACGATGCATTTCATTTCATTAAAATCAGTATGTCATATTATGTAGAACACTACTCATCTTTCATCTGGTTCAGTCCTTCACTTTTATTTTTGCACAAAATAGAATGAAGCATTTTTTAAATGGAAAAATATATTACATACGATTAATACAACAAATCTGTATTGTCATACTAATACAGGCTAGCAACAAAAAGATGCCCTGTTTTGGCCAATGAAAGCCATCTGCAGTATGATGAGATATGTACCATTAAAACAGGAGGAAAATTGGTTAACACCAGGCAAAAGCTCAGCCTGGATGGTAGCTGCTGAAGAACCTTTATGGGGAGCGCAGTTCTCTTGCCTCTTGTAATGCGATAAGCGCTGTGAAATGTTAATTACACGCAATGAGAAGAGCTTGAGTTGCCTCCCAAAGTGACCCCATTTTTATTCTTTTAATAACAATTACTCAAAGGAGAAAGTGGGTTAGAGCAAAATGAGGCTGAGATGAGACACGACTCTTCTCCGTAGCGAAGACAGAAAGACACACCTGGGACCCGGGCTGACAGACAGATGGCACCGATTGGAAATGCAACAGCCACAACACAAACTACACACATTCAGAGGTATTGCTTCCCCATAGTCTTTACCATGAAACTTTTATATACATACACACACACACACACAAACACACACACACATACACACACACACACACACACACACACACACACACACACACACACACACACACTCACACACACACATACACACACACACACACACACACACACTCACACACACACACACACACACATACACACACACACACACATACACACACACACACACACACACACACACACACACACACACACACACACACACACACACTCACACGTATATTATAATGGTAGGACTATGCTTCAGAGGAGAAGAAAACAGTAGACATAAGAAGGGGTCATTTATGCCTGCCTGGTGTGGATTGACAAGTGATTAAGTGTTTTTCTACAGTTTGGATTTATCTAAATACAGAGTTGTTCCATGAAGCCGGCCTTGTGTGTTTTGCAGCACACATTTGCCGTGTTATGAATAACGGTAATTGTTCGCCCGCTCTCCTCCTTTGTGCTGCTGCCAGCTGGCACCTGCTCTCCCTGTGTCACATGACACTACAGCTGTGTCCACATGTTCCTCGGGTCACCCCATCAGCTCGGATAATACCCGCTTTTGATCAGCCCTTCCAGCTTTTCCAAATGATCTCATCATATTACCCAAGATTGCTACCTATTATGGCGGATACTTATTTAGCAATTTAGTGCGAAAAGTACCCTGCTCGAAGGCTAATTTCAGTGGTGACATTCTATCACACCACTGCTGGACAGGCAAAGAATGGGAAGAGTAATTAACATTAAATGAACCCCAGACTTGTTGTACAGGAGAATGCCCCTCACATAGTCCATCTCCTCCCTCACTAACCACAGACACAGACAGTACTTGGAGGTGTGGGGCTGGGACTCCCTGGAGAGATAGGTTTTTTCGCTGATGCAAAAAACTGGCAAGATTAAAACTAGGAAGATGACGTAACTGACAGTGTGCTGTTTGTCATATGCCATGTTCTTATAAAAACTCACTTGTATCAAAGAAATGGATTTACTGTGGTTTTCTGTGTTTAGATGCAATTGTTGACGCTGAGTTTTAACCTTGTCGTTACACAGAGTGGGAATGTGCAGAAAGAGTCTCGAATATACTGACCCAAAATGCATTTGTTTAATTGTTCATTGCACCAGTCACAGAAGAGAATTCAAAGAGTGAAAAAAAAATCAACAAAATGCAGTCAGTCATTGTGTTTTCATCCTCTTGAACAAGAAGTAAAATGGACAATAGAGCACTTTTTATTATAACGTAAAGATTCTTGTATGACTACATTCTCTGAAATGTATTTATACTTAAAATAAGTAAAAACAAATCTGCAAAGAGATCAACATACTCCACAGAATTATAAACTGACCTCAGTTTGGACCAACTGAGGGATTTATTGAAAAGGAAATCTGGACAAGGTATTAAAAATGGAATTATTGCATATAAATATGCAGCCCTTTATACATATGAAATCATTAAACTGGATATGCCAAAAATAACTTCACTGCAGTCCAAGGCTCAAATACGGTGCATCGATTAGCCTAATGTACATACCTGCATATATCATCCAGCATAAAGGGAAGTCGCAATGCCCTGAAAATGAAATAATCTTCTAATATGTTATACATTTGACTGGATTAAATGAGGTGGTGAAAGGATTCACATTTCCAAGGGAGCAATGATCAAAAAGCACTGGGGCTTTTCTTATTCAGCACACAGGTAGGAGAAATCAGAGCAGAGGTCCTCTGATTAGATATACCTTCACATTAGTAAATCGAAAACAGATGAATTATTGCCTAATGATAGCCAATTTGGAGTCTCTAAAAGGACACAGCTGCGGCTTGGGCCGAATGTATTGGTCTTTGATAAAGTAAATCCAGCCCATTTAGCGGGGAGAGCACTGCAGAGGAAGCCAGCCTCCAACAAATATATGCATAATGGAAAAATAATACTATTTATAATAATTTGTTTAGCTGCAGAAAGAAACAGAGGGAATTAGAGGACCCCATCGCTGCAGTCTCCACACTACAAGCCCCTGGTCGTCTCCGCCATAACAAGATTAGAATTGAAACTATGGGACGCAAGAGCCTTTTCTCCAAGATGTGATGAAATATTAAAATAGGCTGCGGCTTGCTCTGCGCTGAGAGGTTTTTTCAGGTGTGCGTGACATTTTCTGCCACTGACACGTGGCTGCCAATCAAAATGACTGACAAGAAATTAGGGACGAGCGAGAAGAGCCATCTTAGGAGTGTGTTTTTTGTTTTCTGTTCTGCTTGCTCTTTATAGAGAGCTAAAAATACCTCATGGCATCACATTTAAAAAAAAAAAAATTCTTTCAGTCCAGACAAAATGCCCAGGACATGAAGTAATACAACTACTACTGTCTGAGACCATCTATGTTATTCGATGGATTGATCACTGATCACTGATCACTGCAAGTGATCACTGATCACTTGCACACTTGCACACTGAAACTGCCTGCACTTTTTGATTAAAGTAGTGATGCTTGTAAGCAAGACAAGCACTGAAATAAGAAAACGTATATATATGGAACAAAATATTTAGACAATGTAAATATATGTACCAAATGTATCAATTATTATCATATACTGTGTGTAGAGCTATGCATATATAGTCAGAAAGTATTATAAAACACATGCAATGCAAAATGTTAAGAATAAAATTGCATTAATTAAGAAGAAAATAATATGTTATTACAATGGCATACCTTTTCATGAATATACTTCTAATAACGACACGTGTGTTCTCTCATCTATGACATGGGAGGCTAACAGAATGGAACTATTATCAGATGCTCTGGCTTCTGTACTGGAGGATTCTGGGAATACGACACTATATTTTTAAAGACATATGGTACCACAGTGCCTAACACCTGTCAGTATGCAGTACATGTGTAATTAAATCTCCACATGCACACCAATGAAGGAGCTGGACTGCACAGGGAGTGTTTTCTGCAAGGTTCCTTTGCTGAGAGGAATTTAAAATCTGTTAGAAAATACTTCAATAAATGGCTGTAATTGCATCTTAACAGGGAAATGCTCCTGTAATATGACCTTTTGAAAGGTGCATTAAATGATTAACTCAAACATCTTTCATTGCCTCTATTTGTTATGGTGCTATGATGTGTGCACTGCATTCTAGATTTCTTCATATGCCTCAGAAAACCAATCCTTCTTTGTTTTCCTCATGGATACCTTTAGAGACCCAGGCAGGATGTTTCCAAAAAACTGTTTTCATTTATGGAGTACAATATGTCATAACAAATGAATGTCACCTATCCAGCTTCCTGATTGGGCAGGGAAAGCTTGCAATCATGAAAAAGCAGACTACAAAAAGTAGGAGGGGGAGGGGGAGGGGGGGCACTCACAGATGCCCGATTCACAAGTGTTATGGATTGATCTATGGATCAAAAATTATGATTATGAAAAAATATGATAATGAGAGTCTGTGGACCAACCATTATGATAAAGAAAGTCTTTGCATCACATGGTATGATAACAAAGGTACTTGGATAAATTTGTATGATAACGGCATCCTTTGGATCAAGCGTTATGATAACAGAAGTGTTTGGATCAAACATTATGATAATGAAGGTCTTTGGACCCAATATTATAATAACATAAGCCTTTGGATCAAAAGGTATGATAACAGAGGTCATTAGATTTAATGGTATGATAACAGAAGCCTTTGAGTCAAACACTATAATAATGGAAGTCTTTGCATGAAACATCATGATAATGGAGGTCTTTGGACCCAATATTATAATAACATAAGCCTTTGGATCAAAAGGTATGATAACAGAGGTCATTAGATTTAATGGTATGATAACAGAAGCCTTTGAGTCAAACACTATAATAATGGAAGTCTTTGCATGAAACATCATGATAATGGAGGTCTTTGGATGAAACATTATGATAACATTAGTCTTTGGATCAAATGGTATGGTAATGGTGGTGTTTGCATCAAACAGTATTGCCAGCCATTGTCTGGACAGAGATGGCAGCTCTCTCCATCTTTAGACAGTCTCTCTCTCACATGCCATGACTGGATGACATTGACATCATGTGAAGAAGATGTCTAGGTAGGCTCTCTACTGTCAGTAATGTGTTGGCTTTAAAGAACAAGGCTGTGCTTGCTGATCTCTATGGATGAAAAAAAATGAAAAGGTGATCTCAGCATCACTGATGAGGAAGGGAGAGATGTAGGATCAAAGCATACTGGTACATGGTGTCCACCCCACACCAGTGAAATCTGTATGTAATAAATCTGACAGAATTTTGTTCCGTCAGATCACAGAGAGAGACCATCTTCTCACAGCTGAAGACGCAAACACAGCTGAGCAATTTAGCAAATGCATTCCATTTGTTTGATGAGTCCCTGGGCCAGCAGAAGTATGACATACGGATACAATGTAAACTTCTTATCTTTATGTGGAAAGAGGAGAAGACGGGTTGTTGAAAGCATTTTTGTAAACTTTGTTTTTTGTTTTGCTGCCACAAGAGGGGGCTAAGATGGTAGTGATTGGTGCTGGCACAGAATGGAAGTTCTGATCAAACTTTAACGGTTTTCCTGGCAGAGGAGAACAATCCTCTTGGCAGGTAGATGGTGACTGATGCTGAGAAGGGCGTTTCTTGCTGCTGTCATTCTTGGACGGTTTTATAAGAATATGAATTTTGAATATATCTCCACCTGTACTTACAAGGCCCTTGATATTTATTCTTACCCCTGTCTGAATTAGGCATAAAAACAAGTTATAAAAGCCTGTGTGTAAACTTTGGGTCAATTTTTCTGCTTAAAAATTTAAAAAAATAATATATGCTTTAATCTTAATGTTGAACAGAGCTGTTGAAGTTGTATTCTTCAAATATAACGGATCTGATTCCAGAGAATACAAAGGTCACATTTATTCACAAACCTGTAATTAAGATTTTCTAAATCCTCTTATATGAAAGATTAAACTGACAGGATGCTTCATGTTGTGCTTTATAATGTTTTGGCACTTCTGAGTGAGATTTTCAAACATTCCCATGGCAGAATTGTTCTAGGTCTTTCAGATCTTTTGGTTTTGTTTGTGAATTACTTTCTTCAGTTGAACACAAATATTTGATAGTACTGTTGTCTGGAGACTGAGATGGTCAGCTCAGAACATATATTTTATGCTCAGTTAATCATTTCTTGGGGCATTGATGAATGTGTAGGGTCATTTTCATGCTGGAATGTCCATTTTCAGCTAAGTTTGAGCTTCTTAGCAGAGAGAACCAGATTTTTGCCTGAAACATCATGGTACCTATCTGAGTTCATAACTCCCCCTATCCTACCAAGGGTTCTATATGCAAAACAACCCAAGAACATAATACCCCTTACCATATTTCACAGTGGACGTGGGTTCTTTTAAACTTTTCATGTTAAACATAAAGTTGATAAGCATGTCCAAAAGTCTAACTTTAAATTTCATCAGACAAGGACACATGCCTTCAATTCTCATTCATATATATTTTGGCAATTCATGGTTCCTGTTTTTGCGGCTTACTTTCCAAAGAGCCTTCTCCCTTCCAACCTGGGCACGAATGCTGTATTCCTACATAAAATCTTGAATGGTTCTTTTTAACACTGTGTAACCTGAAGATACCAGTTTTTTTTTAGATCGCCAGTTGTTGCCTTTGGATTTATATTGGATATTGGATTGCCTTTGGATATATAATGAATTATTTTATGGTCATTATTATAAAACATAATATATAGCTACCTTTTGATAAATTCTGCTACTAGTGAGACATGTTTCAACAACAAATATAACTTTACTGTGATTTCAAAACACAACAACTGCAGCCACAATCATGGCTTTGCAGGGACATATTAATGTAGGACACTTCACTGTGTGTCTTCTCATGACTGTGCCTCTGCCGTAATCCGTGTATGAAAATGAGAAATGTGGACCTTACCAGCTGACGTACATCAAATTCAGGCAGTGAAAAAGCAGCACACAATATTAATCATGACATTTACGGCAGGGTTGGGGCACGATGGCTTTTCTTCTGAGGGCCATTTTGAGTGACGGTGTCTAGACTGAGGTGGCCAAACACAATGACCTCAGCAGGGTTTTAAATCCTCCGTTTACGCCACTGAGCTGTATTACAACAGGAATGACTTCTTCATACTCTGGAAGATGAGGAGCAGCCATTCCAGTACAAGAGTTCAATGGCTTGGGGTTTTTAACTCCAGCTTGTAAAGCCTTAATCTCTTCATTGCAATTGCCCAGGGAATGGAGTTTCATTCCACACTGGCAAGAGAAGCTGGGTGAGACTCAACACAGTTTTCACTGAAGGACAAAAATGAGATTTTTGTTCAACACCAGAAGGCAATGTTGGATTAGATCCCACACGGACAGCCATTCTGTCTGACATCTGAAGGCAAAGTTGGGTAGCACTCAATGGGGTATCAAACAGGGTCTAAGGATGTCTTCATTTATATTCTTTCCATGCAGTCTAGCAATCATTCAATCATAGATCATAGCTCTAAATGATTACATTACAAGTACTTCCAACGCAAATAACAAAAGTAGAGTAAGTAAATAAACAACCTGGCAGAATGAAATATTTGACTAAACTGCTTTCATTACATAAATGCATCATGAAAGATTATTCACTTAAATTCAATATATGGGGGATTCCTTGCTAAAAATATGAATAAGTCATCAACAGAGATATCTGTGGCAGTTCTGTGAAACATCAGCTTACACGTTTGGCTACTTCACCAATCACATTTATCAAGGATGAAAATAAGAGATTCCTGATCTGATCGTAACTTTGATTTAAATTGTGTGCTGATGTCACTGGCCCTTGTTCGTGTGCAATCACCGAAGAATCTGGACTTTGGTTTTTGCCAGAAAGCTGTTGAGCAGGTGCACAACAAAGCATCTGGTAGCCAGCCCTTGATCACCGGTATCAACCATGCTTCACCCTGGCCCTTTCCACACTGTCAAAAAAAAAAAAAAAAAAAATCGTCCAGCTGCCAGAAAGCCCTCCTTCCTACTGCAGCATGGGCCACGCCCCCCACCTACGACATCACATCTGCTGACAATAAGTTTAATTTTTCTCAGTTGGCACTCATTCAATGATAATGACCTGAAGACCTGAAATCCATTTCTTTACCATTCCAGGTAAAAATTTGACATCTGCCCATCTCTCATAATTTGTCTTTATTTTTCCTCTTGGTTGATGTCTGGACTGTTTGTGGACTATTCTTGACTGTAATGCCCAGTAACCCCCTTCAGGCTGTGAAGCCTAATGCATGACCTAATGGCCATATTCTGTTGCTGACCACCATATTTCAGGTTTTTTCCTATTGATAAAGAGATTACTATGGTTTTCAGTTCCATGAGAAAAAAGCGTGTGACTTTTTGGCTGTCTGGAGTTGTTCTGTAATAAATTGTGTTGGGTCAATGTCTCAGTGTGCATCCAAGATGCATTGTAGCTCAAATGAAATTAGTAAAAATGAAAGTAATTTGTGCTTGCACAATTATATCAATTTGTGTATATGTGTGTGTGTGTGTGTGTGAGAGAGAGAGGGATAGAGAGAGAGAGTGATATCGAGAGAGATTCATTTGCTTGCTTTTTGATGTCTTCCCTCTTTTACTTTTGCCCAGTCTGTCAAGATCTGGCATTTCATTTTGTTGAAGAGCAATGACATCCATGGAAAAAAGACAACCGAAAAAGAAACCCTCACCAAAGGAGGCTTGGTGGTGTCCAACTCAGGAAACAGATTTTTGAAATTCGGGGGGTGGGGGGGGGTGGCATTTCTGAATGTATTGAGTACGTCAGAGCATCCCTGGAGTGTGTGACTAAGAGTGTGTGACTCTGTGTGAGAGTGTGTCTGTGTGTGTGTGTGTTTGTGTTTGGCTGGGGATTCAGGGTGAGACTGGGCTGGATCCAACCCTCAGACTGCCAAAGCACCCTGCCAGGCCCTGGGATCCACAGGAACTGAAGTGCCTCTTTGTGTTCTCCTAGCCAGCAATATCTCTGGTAGCAAAGAAGCCCTGCCTCCCAGGCCTCCTCAGACACAGCTGTGTGTGGAGCATCGTGCTACTGGAGGGCACTGGAACTGCAGGGCCCTGACCCTCTGAGGTGATAGCAACCGCAGACTGAGGCATGCAGTCATGACTCTCTGGGCATGGCACCTATTGCTGTGGCCTCTGTGAATAAAATGTTACACACTGATGCATAATAGAGTCATGCGTCCATTCAAAGAAAATGTTTTTCTCCACATTGTAAACAAAACAAAATACCCACCAGTACGCACACAGGCACACACCAAATATACACACACACACACACGCAAACACACACAGGACCGGGTGTTTCTCCCTGCGGACAGCTCCAATGCAAAGGGGTCTCTTGGAGGTGGGGGACGCTTGCCTGGGTCTCCCCAGGGCAGGAGTCAGCTGTCTAACAACGCTTCTCAGCTCATTAAATCAAATCCCATGGACCGCGCAAAAGAATTTAAATTAGACCCCGTGTTTGATGTGTGGGTAACCTCTTTACCCCCCCTTCGCTGTATGTTACGTGGGGAGCAGAGAGACTGGGTGGCAAACAGTCTGTTTAAGGCAGTGACGGGTGAAGGCCTCAAACGGCGACCTTGGGGGACTTGGCTGAAACTGTATATGTGTAAATCCAGTGCAAATCCCCAGGCCGATTTTTTTTACTGCTCACCCCCCCCCCCCCCCCCTTCAACCTCCAACCAACCCCCCCTGCGAAACCAGATCACAGGGGTGTTTACAGGACCTCGTGATTCATTTCGGATAAGGGGGCTTGACAGGGCCAGGGCCTGGATCACTGTTTGAAAATCTGGTAACCCAAGCCTGCAGAAATATGCTCAAAGCCATTTAATGAGGGCATGAGGTAACTGGTATGAAACAATTGACTTTGATCTCGTCTATTTATTGCTGAGGAGGAAGGATGAGGACGAGGGGATATCGATGGTGGGACGAATCTTTCACTTGCCAGTGTGAAGCAGCCTCAAAAACAGAAGTAACAATAAGAAAGACAAAGCTCTGAACGCTAACTCTTATTTTTAATGATGTGCTTTGAGCGAAAGCAACAATACATTTGGCCTGTAACGCTATAATGCACTAGGGCCAGGACGTGCACTTTTTTAGTGAAGGCCTGATGTGGCAGCAACAATTTGCTGAAATAAATGGTGTGTGAGTGCGACTTAGCTGTCTGAGGGTAAATGGAATGCTCCATCTTTGCTGCAGATTGTACTAGTTACTGCACTAGCTTCCCCATAATATACAGTTTGCATCAGTCCTTTTGATGGAATCAGAAAGTCAAGAGTAGCCAAAGCTGGGAATTAAAGCTTTTCCAGCTAACGGCTCACTACGATAGTTCAGCGATATGATTATCGCGTGCAATCAAGCTCCCAGAATGGAGTGGTTTCCCTCTGAATAAATGCATCATAATCAACGTGAAAATGTCGCGCTTGTTTAGAAACCTAGAGCAGGTCCACCCCTCTGTTTGTATATAGATTTGTAATAGATACAAGCGGTCTCTGCCACTGAGCTGGAGTGCTTGAGATACTGTAGATGCGGGAGATGACACTGCGTAGAGACCAGCTCTGAGGCGGTATCAAGCCTTGCCAGGAATTCATTCGCTCAATCCCAGCCATCAGCAGAGGATAGATGCTCATTGTCCTCAATCAAAGCACTTCCCCTCCTTAATCCCTCATTTCAGAGAGACAGAGAAGAATGCTCTGGGATGAAGCCCATCAAGGCTGACGTTGTGTGGATTCTGTCTCGGAGTCACAGTGGATCGTGCCAACTCCTGAGATAACGCTGCTTATTTGTTTGGTGTCATCACCAGCACACCTGACAGGTTCAATTATCTTTGCTCGTTAGCTTGCCAATCAGACCTGTTCGTACTTCTCAGGAATAGCTGACACATCTCGTTAAAATAACCTTACAGATATGAGTCACTAAGGCCCATTTGCATACAGGATTTTGGGATATTTACAAAACACATATACATATATGTGTAATTCACAAACACACACACATGCATGCATGCAGACACACACATACCAATTGCAATCTCAGCTGCAACCTGTAATCCTGTTTGCCTGAGTAAATGAGAAAATCCTCACGGCTTTGTTACAAGATCGGGTCTGCCTGCATTGCTTCTATCCGGCCTAACCAGAGCTGATGTCCCCACGGACCCGCCCGTGGTGTTCCAGGACTGCCCAGGAGGATCGATCATGCGTGCCTGTTCCCACAGCCCTGTTCCAGGCCAGCCCAGCACAGCCTAGCACAGCTCTGCCAAGCTTGGCAGGAACACAACCGTGAGCCGGTGGAACAACTCACAGTCCTGTCCGGTCCAGGATAACCTGGCTCAGAACATTGCAACACAGCACAGTGCGAGCACAGTATACCTTGAGCGGGCCAGTCTGCCAGTCGCGGCGGAGCAGAGAGGCTGTCTGTAGTTCATGTTGCACGGGTTCTAGGTGGAGGGTTAAGCGTTCAAAACCACAGGTCTGGGCTGAGATCCAGCGCTATCTGGTCATCAGCCAAGCCTGCTCTGTTGGCCCTTTTTGCTTCCTAAGGGACCAGTATCGGCTATACATTCCCAAAGCCTTTTATGCACAAGTGGGTGGCCTAACGATCTGACTACTAGTCTTACCTTGTTGTTGAATGCTATTTTCTCTGTCAAAGGCTGAGGCTGTTGAGAAAAACCATTGGGATATGAGAAGTGGACTCTGGACAAACTCTGATTTCTGGACACAGAGCAACAGTTCCACTTAAGTCTGCTTTTTTTCCTTTCAGTATTGCTTAATTTTTGCTGCGCCATAGCTATATGACTTTTTGCGTTGCTCGAATAACTGAAACAAATAAGTCAGTGAGTCTCCGATTAAATCAGTACTGAATGGACAGCTATTGCGGCTGATTGAAAAGGCCTCTGTTACATTGTGCTACATTGTAATGCAACGAATGACAAAACACTGAACAACTAGGGCACATTGTTGTTCTTTAAGGGCACCTTGAGCTAATCTATAAAAAAACAACAGGGGCAGCATTGGCTTGAATTGTCCAAGCATTTATTTATGAGGCTTATAGAGACCATCTACTTGGAGTTGATTGGTATGTCCAACCAATCACTTTTCCTTGGTTTCACTTTCAAATATTTATTGACTTATGTATTGTTCAGAGAAGTTAACATGTGTGATTACATGTGTAACGAGATATATATGTCAAGTGATAACAGTAAGGCGAAGTATTGATTATATCTGAGAGAATAATGCTAGGTGACCTTTAATTGTTATTGATTTTCAACAGTGATACCTCTCCAATAATTAGCTCTTTTTAACTCACTAGAAGATACATTTGCCTGCCTACATAGCACTAGATCTTTCCTCCGTTGATTCATGATAAAAGCAACTATTTAAGTAATAAATTGAACTGAATATACTGATTTATTTTGCAGAGTGCAGTGAAGGGTGAGAAATACCAATTATGAATCTTTTACAGAAATTGTAACATCACTTGATATGTTTAACAAACAATAAATTCACGTAAGAATCACAGACTCACTAATGTAGTTGAAATGGTGGCAGTAGTCTAGCACAGCTAGCAGGGACTGGGAACCCATAGGTCTGAATTTTAAGGGTGGCAGTGCAAGGCACCTAGCCCTCAGGTAAACATCCAGCTGTATAAATGGATGGCATGTTAAGTACAAGGTGTGCGAGTCACCTTGGATAAGTGGATAAATAATGCATAACAATAATGCAGTGGCCTGATTCAGCGTCTGAGTCTGGGCCCGGCGGAAAATATTCAGGACGGATATGAACTCTCCTGGTGCAGCTTGCAGAGGTGAGTCTTCTAATGGGAAGGGGTGGGTGACTCAGCTGTTCTGTGAAATGCCTGTCATTCTCTCGTCTCTGCAGGGGGTGGGAGAACAGACAGACAGACAGCGTCAGATGGTCTTGTTGCCTGTTGTCACTGAATAACTGCTCTTATTTTTCCCCACCCATTTAATGTTATATCTAATATGACTTGTATTGTTCCTCTGTAACACCCCCTGTTAAGAGCTCTGTGATAACTCCTTTGTTGTGAGCACCATATGAAGTCACATTTCATTGATCAATTGAATCTGAGAACCCAGTTTTTTTCATCTACTAAAAAGAAGTCCATTTGCCTGCCTTTGTCCTGTGCTCCACCAGGCTGTTAAATCCACAGCTTCCATGAAATGTAAACAAACATTTATTTAAACACATGGGAGAACAATACTGATTGGAAAACCCATTACAAAGCAGCTATGTGTTCAGTTGTGTGACTGTACTTGCCTTTTATTTGTAAATGGCGTACTGCTGATTCATGTGAGGTGTTTATTTTCCTCCCTACTGCTTTCCCACTTGTGGGGAGGTTCAAGTGGTTTGGCAGTTTAACGGCCATGAGAAACAAAACCCTGAACGTGTTGCTGTTTTGGTATGGACAGAATCCACTCTAACACAATTAACATATTTAACCATAATGGGCTCTGACTGTCATAAATCAACATATTTTGTACAGAGGCTGACATTATTTTGGAAAATATGTTTTAGGAATAAAATATTGGCAATATTGGACGTTTTGGGGACTGTTTAACTGGAATTGTTGTTCTGATATATTTTATTGTTCTTCATAGAAAAAGCCAAAACTAATTACTGGAGGCAAGATATTTATTTTCAGTGAATTCATGGAGGTGTTAAAGAGAAAATCAATAAAAAAGGGGTCGGTAAATAAGAGTAAGAGTAAGATTAAGTATTTATAAGATATTAAGGCTGTGCAGACTGTAAATATTCAGTATTGTGACGCAGACAGTGTTATGGCTTCAGAATGACAGGGTGTGGAGAACCAGGTTTATTTATAAGGAGAGTGAGAAGATAAATGCACGCAATGGATAAAATGAGACCATCTTGTAGTGGTTCAAATATTCCTCTGTTGAGGTGCAAGTCCTGTCATTAGCAGCATGCTAAGATAAATTCATTGCAATTTAACCCATAACTTTCACTGCACAAAAACAACATGAGGGGTCCCAAGTAGCTCAGTGGTTAAGGCACCTGCATGGAGCACAGGCTGGCGACGATGTCCTGGGAGTCCACAGCAGCAGAACAGATTGGCACTGTTCCACTGGGTATGTTGACCCCCCCCCTACTTTCGGGCATCCTGTGATTTGTCATGTGCCTGTGAGTTGGTTGGGTGATGTCAATAGGAGTAGCGACTATTCCGCATTAAGTGCCGTGTGAAAAACAGCTGCTGCATGTGAATGTATTGGAGGATTGCATTTGTATGGCCTTTGTATGAGAGCAGAGGTTGATAGCAATTCCAAAACATAACAGGGGAAAAAACAAAAAGTTCTAAAAAAAAACAAAAACTCCAAAACATCAAAGATAAAGGACAACATGGACCTTCCCACATCTCTCATTTACTTCGTTTATCTGGTGAAAATGAAGTTAAACATGCTTGAGAAATGGCCCAAAAATTCAGGTTAAAGCTAATCCAAGAAACTGCAATTTTTCTTATAGCTTTGTAAAAATATGTAGATTTTATGCATAAAACAATGGCAACATCTTTATAAAATTCATATATGTGAATCATCATTAACTCATGAATTGTTGCCACGCACACACACACACACACACACACACACACACACCAACTGCAGTACAAATGCAAATGTAATGTGGATCTAGTGTAGATGTCTAGTGTCAGTTGATTTTTGAATTACAAAGATGAACATTAAATTGCTGTTGTAACAAGAGCCTAACTAGGAATACTATACAGGCCAAAGGCCTCCTTTTTCCTGCCTGTTCAGAGGAGTAGCACACAGACAATGGAGTAGAAGTGGCTTGTTATGTCCTCAAATTACACTCCAGTGCTACTGAGTGACACTTGTTCTGCCCTCTTCACCTGAAGTTTGAGCCCACATTTTTTTGGGGGGGTTTTAAGATGTCATATTCCAGACACATTTCAGATGACTTCCTGTTTGAATGGTTTTTGTGCGTTCTGGGATGGGGTTTTAAACTGTGCTCAGAGAGCGGAAGTGGATACGGGGATTATCACTGAACTGATCTGGGTCCCAGAGAAACGCACGCTTTGTCTCGCTGTGGTGCCTCCTTACAGCTGTACTCAGGGTGCTCTGAGTCGCACAGCTTTTAAACATAAGATGGAATCACTGAGGCGGCATCTTACGCAATCATCAGAACCTCAGCACTTCACTACTCGTATCAAGTCTTCAAGACTGGCGTGGAAATTTCTGCGGCTGCCTTTCTCCTCCACGCACCCAGCCCTTACCATGTTTGGAAAGGAAAGCCGTATATATCTCCTCTCCCCACAGTTTGGACATTTGTTTCTTTGAGGACTGATTCATTGCGCTTCAGATCAGTCACAAACAAATTCCATCCTCTCCTGGCCAGATGAATTACGGCGCACTGACAGTGACGGCTCGGCGGAGGAACAGGCGAGCCGGGTAATTACGCGTCTACAAATAGCAGGCCCTCTCCTTCCAGCAAACAGGAAGTGGACATGGAGTCTGCTGTGCGTGGGAGGAAGTGCCGTGGAAGGGCCCGGCATCCCATGTGGAGTCGGAGAATCCGCACCGACATCTGATCTCATGCGGTGAGGACCGCGTTTGGCTCCGGAGGCAGTGCTGAAAGCAGGGCGGCACGCCTGAAGAATGACTGATGTTCTGAAAGAGTGTCCTCTGTTCTTTGCTTTTTCTTCTCCTTCCAGCAGCCAAATTCGAACCATGTACTTGTTCTCTGCGGGCCAGTGTGATCTGAAACAGAGAAAATGTTATATCGCGTGTAAGGTAACACAACCGAATAGATCAGAACAGACAGTCAGTGTTACAGTGGTGAGCCAGGAACAAAACTGACAAGAGACATCCTTTATTTGTTTCATCATGTTTAAATGATAGTTTTCAGTGTCATTTTCTCCTCTATTGCAGTTCATGCATCTTCTTTTGCTGTGGTTATATCAAAACGTCTATATTTTTGGTAAGCATAAAAGCTGATTCAGCTGATTCAAACTGACTTCCTTTGTTGGAATATCAAAACAACACTGTTAACTTTGCACTCTTTTTTATCAAAGAAAGTTTTGCTCACTCCTTCTCTTATTTGAAAGGATAAACAAATTGTGTTGTATATAGGAAAGCACTAAAAATAAAGTCAAACTGTCATAACAAGTAGCCATACATAAAAGAACAGCTTTCACAGTCTGTTGCTTGTGAATTGTAACATCCTGCCGATTTGCCTTGTATTGAAAGCAAAAGCAAGGCAGATGACCTGGACCTGTATCTTTTGGGATATTTTGTCAGTTTGCCTTTGCAGTTGGCAGGAGAACAGGCCTTAAATGTCCTTTGCTTCTTTTCTTCTTCTGAGTTGTCTCTTCTCATCCCTTTTTTCCCTTCTGCTCCATTAGCCCTACAAATGGACAACAGGGATTCCTGTACCAGATCAGATAGTAAGCTTTAAAAAGCCAAAATTTGACATGCATGAACAACTGGCTGTAAAACACTTTAATCGGTAATGCTGTATTTTATTTAATTTCACACTCTCTGATGGCATTGCCCCTGTAACAGCGGAGGGAGTTGCCATTATAACCATGAATGCAAAGGAGGAGAGCACGCCTCGTCTTCTCCATCCATGGTGCTCTCTGTGACACAGGATACACAGAGAAATGAAGGCTGCTCTTACCCATTTTGGCTGTTGAACTGAACTAAACTGTAGCCTAAAATGCAGTCCTGACATCAATTAGATCTTTATCTGTTTGGACACTCTAAGCGCACAAGGGATATGGGCTGTAGTGATTCTTTGGAGGAAGAGAACATATCAGGCCCCTCCTTTCACATTACTGCTTAATACACGAAGTACAGACTGAAGACTGCAGCATATGCAGTTTATAGAAGTTAAAATAGATACCCTTCAGTTTAAAGACAGAATTCAGGCTGAGTTTTTCTTTTATTTGCCAAGAATTGGATATTATTTCCCCTCCAAGCCAATTTGTATGTTTAATGTATAATATTGAAAGCAACAAACACATCAGTTTTAAATTTAATATGATATTCTATGGTTATTGTTGTCTAATATTTGGCACGGTACAAGGTTGATAGGATTGTGCAAAAACCACTGATAACCATGCAAATCACAAATTCAGAAAAGTGAAACAAGCCCATTTCTAAAAATGGCGTGTTAAATATAAACATAATTTTAAAGCTGTTGGCAAATATGCTTTTCTTTTTTTAACCAAATGTGATGCACATTGACAGGGGATGGCAAGTGATGACATGTGCTTCAGTAATCTGTTTTGGTTCTGTCACTGTGGGTATGTAGGGTCATTTTAATTCTCTAGAATTCTCAGGGCAAGAGAGAAAAATCCACTTTCTCTGCTAATCAACAATTCCTCAAATAATGATTATAATCAACAACAAATATCACTATTTGAGGTCTCAAAAGGCATGGACACACACACACACACACACACTCACACACACACACACAAACACAGAAACAGAACTGTTAAAAACACTTCTACTTCAAAGTGAACATTCAAAACCCACCTTTCCCACAAGTGGAATGAAAGCCCTCATAATCTTTACACATGGATTTAATCCTCCATGGTCTCTGTTGTGGCTCCTGTGTGTCATATGGCTCCTGTCCCCTGTCCACCACTGTCTGTCTACTGCATGGCACACCCAGAAACCACGCCAGAGTCATTGCCACTGGATCCATTTACTTATAACAAGGGCTTAGTCATAGGCCCTTCTAAATCAGAATGTATGGTGATTTATATGCTAAGCACCAGGGATTGTATTGCCCTGACGGTTTAAGCATTTGACACTTTGCTAAATTCAGCAGAGGGTCTTAGACACCTCCGCTGCTAAAGCCCTCAGTGTGCTCCCCTCCCTGGTGCTTCACACCTTATTAAAATGGAGAAGAGAGAAAACAAACAGGTGACATTAACTTTAATAGATGTGAGAAGGCAAGGGCACCAAGTCTGTGATGTAAAGCCAATAGTGCACATGTGGGGTGAGATGGATCATGCACTTGCTGTTAAAGAACATTGACAGCTGGGTTCATTGGTACATAAGATAAGTGTGGGTAGCAATCCAAAAACAGTTTTAAGTGACAATGCCCTGCTAACTCAAGATATCAATAGGTAGACTGAAGAGCAAAGAACGATTGCTGTGACCATGTTTACAGTGGCTGTGGCTTTATAAATAATGAGACAGGTGGTAACCTGAGCCCTATGCCTGACTTATCCTCTCAGTGTTATGGTTTTGTTTTGGGAGGTGAGCCTCATGAGTCCTAATTTAAACGTGTCACTTTCAAACACACAAAATTTCCACTGCACTACTTTGCTTTTTTGTAGTGCTATGTCCACTATGGTCTAAAATGTAATAATTTATCCAAACTGTCTCAGCTCCTACCTCCAGACTTTGTTTCTTGACAAACTGGATCAACTGATTTG
This sequence comes from Megalops cyprinoides, assembly GCF_013368585.1. Classification (NCBI taxonomy): domain Eukaryota; kingdom Metazoa; phylum Chordata; class Actinopteri; order Elopiformes; family Megalopidae; genus Megalops; species Megalops cyprinoides. The sequence goes on from NC_050597.1 coordinate 10,452,582, forward strand.
TTATCGAGTGATGTGTCAACTGACATATTGAATAATTTTCACCCTGGTTTTTAGTGAGCTTTCTGGGTCAAAGGATTGATTCTTCTATAAAAGTGCTGCTTGATACGTATTGTTTGATACTTACTGCTGTTTGATATTGTATTGGATGCCTATGCACGTCTCAGTATTGTCATTGGATTATATGAACCTTCAAGCAAGCCTTTTAAATGTATACGGGTTTCCACATCAATGCATTAAATCAGATCAAAGTATTCATTTATTTATTTTAATTTGCTGAGGGGGTCAAACACAGTGCACAAAGGTCGTAAAAAAGCTTCACTCCCATTATATGAGCATTTTTCTTCCCGGTTCCTCCTCACAACCTCGGGAACAGAATGAAATATTCAGCCCAGTCGATAGCGGAGACCGTAATGACTGTGTTGTTGGGCTTTCACTTTGGAATAATTTATTTCCCCGCTAATCAATAACTAATCTTCAACATAGTGAAAAATGAAATAAATTGCAAAATGATGAGGATGGCAGGGCGCTGCACTGGCTCCTGGCACTCTGTGACCTCTCTCGGATAAAGCAGCTGGATATATAGCCGCACATTAATGCTCTTGGCAGGAAAGTATTTTGGGAGGGAGTAATTTTGCAGAGCAATACCCGCAGATGAGAAACTGAGGATGGAATACTGGCCCTTTCTCCCTCCTCTCACCTTCTCTTTCTCCTTCTCTCTCTTTCTTTCTCTGGCCCTTTAATAGAGAGCCCGTGTATTACACTGAGAAAGTGGTGAGGTGGTAGCGGAATGTTTGTATTGCTCTGCTAGTGCTCAGTAAGGTGAGCCCTGCTCAGCAGTGGTGTAGGTAAGGAGCTCACTGCAGAGTCAGTGCTTAGCATTGGGGGTCTGTGCCTTGGCACCTGCCACAGCACTGTATATGAGTGTGGAAGGACCCTCCTATGTGCTCTTAGAAGACAGCTTGTCCCTCATTGCGATCAGACAGAGGAGGCGAGTGAGAAAGAGAGGGGGCAAGAATGAAAGAGCAAAAAAGAGCAAAGGAAAAGAAAGGAGGAGGGGGGGAGGCAATGGCATGGTGGTGTTAATTCTTCCATATCTAAGCCTCTTTGCAGAAACTCTCTTTGTCTTCAAACTCTAAGTCATTAAAGACTAATCCTATCACTTCACCTAATCTGAGGCCATGGAGCCACAGTTAGTCCAGCTTTCCTAAAAACGCCTTTGTCACTTTCCAAAACGGACACGGTCAGGTTTTGGTCAAGAGAGTTGCATGGGCCCTCTCTCTCCCTCTCCCTCTCCCTCTCTCTCTCTCTCTCTCTCTCTCTCTCTCTCTCTCTCTCTCTTGCCCAACCTCTCCTGCCCCCATACAGGTTCCTAATGAAGTGCTATTAAGGAATATTTTCCTTTCTCATGCTGGGTTCATTGGCTCCACTTGGAGTAGTGCTCACAAGTGCATGCCGCACTGTCATCTCCCTGAGCTGTGGAAAACACTGTCAGGGCCCCCTGGCAACAGAGAATTGTTTTTGTACAGTCATTAAGATACTCTCCGGTTTTAATTACAAAGGGCTTTTGGGTCCTCTTTGTGGACGACGCAACACAAAAACCTGAGAGGAGATTGCGGGGGATTTTCTGCAAGATCCGAGACGAGGAAGAATTTGGGAGGAATAGAAGCATTAGAGCACGTTGTTAAATAACCCTTGGTATTTTAATTCAGAGGTTGAAATAAGGGTGGGTTGTGTTTACTCTGTGAGCGCTGGGTGCCGGGGCTTGTTAGCCGGGCCCGCACAGGGGGGAGAATGAGCGGATCGCAGGGTCTCGCCACTCGTTGGCAGTCATGTATTACATTTGATTTCTGGTAAGTGTAGGGTTTTTCGGCTCCAGCTGGGGCTCTAATCCATGCCACTTTCATAAACACGTCAGTGCAGCTGTGTGATTTCTATCAGCCTGATTAGGGGCAAAAACCAGTGTGTATATCGGAGATGAGACAAACCGTACTTTGGCTGGCCTCTAAAGAAGCTGTGTTTTCCTGACGAAGGGTCGGCTTGCTGCAATTTGTTTCCTTTTCCAGGCTGATATTATTTAGAGAGAGAGAAAAAAAAACAATATTCATGCAGAACTGAAGATTAAACAAGACTTTTATGTTCACAAACAGCAACATAGAATTATGTTAAACAGTGATCTCTTTGCTGTCTTTTGGTGTTTGTGTTCTGTAATTACATCAGCGGTAATGACATTGTCCTGTGTAATTTATATATGTTAACTTGTGTTTCTATCTCATATAATCAGTCACAAAGGACATGCCAATGCTTCAAGGCCTGTACTCAAGTAATCTGGAATATGTTTTGCCCTTTATTTTGATTACAATTTCTTAGATTCTTGCACAATGCATTTCATTGACTGGTGACTGTTTTTTCACTTTGTTTCTCAAAGTGAGGATCTATGGAAATATTAGGTAATTGTCGAAATTGCTGAATGGTGTTTTGGAAGACAAAAGTAAAGTTTGGTTTTAATTGTAAGTCAAAGTCTAAGTGGAGAAATGGGCCCAGGAGTAAATCTTTAATTACTTTTTTGGGTCTGGAATAGATGTAAGCACAGTGGAGTGTCATTTGTGGTACTCCAAAGTTAAAACAGTGTATAAAACCATGTAGAAAGAAGACAAAGAACAATTGAATGTGGAACCCATTACCATGTTTTATTTAAACAGCACAAAAAAAAACAAAATGAGACATTTTGTTGGACATTACAATGATATTAAAGAACACTTGCCTGGCATGTATCTTAATATTACCAGAACTGTATTAAATACACAGTCTTTCTACCCCATGTGTTTGATGCTTTCATATTCAGATTCCATAGTGTAGCAATTTAAACTTGTTCAGCAAAGTTTATTCCTTTCACTTGATTTTAAGGCACATAAATATTTGCCCCCAGAATATAATGCTCCATTATTCCCTACCAGCCAAAGCAAACCCTCAGGTCCACTGATGTATCCACTCTGTATTCCAAGGATAAACCAAAAAAACGCAGGGGCTCCCTTTAGTTTTCAAACACCTTCACATCCTTACCTTGGTGCATCAGAGACTCGCTTGCAGTTACAGTGGATAAAATCTCAGCTGAAAATATCATTTTAGGATGGCTTTTACGTGAATTGTTTGCACTTTAGCTTCCTGTCTTAAAATATATATTCTGATGTTCACATGGGCAAACGTGTTATCTTAATTATTTTGATATGCTAAAAAAATATACCAGAACCTAACTGTAGTAGCGCACCCCTATCAAACATTCTGTTTCTCTTATCTGTTTTGAGGTTGGCTCATATAGCAAGCGCACGGAGCAGGGGGGCATTCCTAATAATGGCTGTAAGACGATCACCCGGCCGGGTCATCATGTCCTGAATCAATGGCTGCGTGAATACAACATGGTGCAGGTGACTGCGTTCCAGCGCAACGGCTGAACGAAGCCGTGCTCAGGGACAATGCTTCGCTTTATTTGTTTGGTTTTGTTTAACTTTTTTTTTTCCTTTAACCAATGGCAACTGTTTTTGTGGTGACTCACAGGGGGAGAGCGCTGAGCGGTTTATTACACTCAGGCTGAGTTCTGCTGGAGGGACTGCAGGTGCATGTCGTGACTGAGTCACTCCACCTCTGTAGCGGATTCTTCTCCGTCTTTTTCCTCTAGTCGCCCTTTTTCTCCTGTGTGTGCTGCAATCTGCGTGTAATCCTTTAACAAAACAGACCGAGGAGAATGAATGCAAGCCCCTGATTCTGTTAGTGGAAGGGGTCCCAATGAAAACCAGGTGCTGCTCATGTGCAATTAAAGTGAAGCGAACTGGTCGGACAACGAGCACACAGTTTAACTGCGCCGTAAATGCAGGTAAGGGCTCTCAGGTTGCTCTGATGCTGTCAAGCTGGAACCCTGACAGTTATCTGGCCCACGCTGATGGAGGTGAGGGGTGAGCCTCAAAAAGAACCACCGCCTCAGAACCTGTGCTGGGAACCTTCCCAGCACTATACTACAGAGAGCCAAAGGTCACGTTTTAAATGCACATTAGCTGTTCTGAGTTATGGACACTGCAATTATTCTATAAGGGTTCGAGCAGCACAGCCTAGAAGCCAGGTAATGATAAAATACCTTTTTATACATTGCATATATAATTTAACAAATGATTACACACCATGCTGTTTACTAATAGTATTGTACAACTGGTATCCATACAGATGACATTTGCATATTTGCATGCATGCATTAAAAAAACAGTCCTTGCTAATTTTAAGTATTCTATCACAGCTGATATATCTGATATGTCTGCATGCCAAGGTCATTCACATATATTCAGTCTTTATTATCAATTAAATGTTATTAGGTGAAATTCATCTACTCTAGCAATATAGATTAGAGTGGAAGAACTTCAAAAGGATTTAATGAAACATTTTAAAGAAACTAATCAGTTTATGTGTTAGTACAGACATTTAAATATGAAGGGTCTCAATCAAAATGTGTCTGCAACTTCTTCCTGGGTGATTGTGGCTAACACATAGCTGAATATTGACTAGACTGCCTGATGTCTATCACTTTCTGCAGCGAGAACACAAGCAATACACCCACTCATACCTATCCTAAAGTGAAACATTTAGCGAGACTTTCTGCCAAAATCATGTCATCCTGACATTGCAGAGAGTAAGGAATGCCAGCTCCTTATTGTACAATGACACAGAGACACAGATTCAATCTAACAGCAATGTGCTTTGTCATACAATTTGAGCATCATTTTTTTGTTACTTTCAAAACAACATTTTTCTTAAAATATCATGTCTGTTGAGTGCAAAATATTGTGTAATAAAGAAGTCATTATAACACTTACTTAAATGTGTTACTTTAAATTAAGGACACAGCTCATTGTGCTTATATTGAATCCAAGCCAGAGTCACAACATGGAATCGGTATCATACCATCTGTTCATCCTCAAATGGCATCATTATATAAAATAAATCAGTTCAAAAGCCTTGTCAAATCCCCCGCATTGATAACTTGACCATGTAGCATTGTTCAAATTATGCCACCGGTGCCCATAATAATATTTTAAATGAATGGAATGAGGAAGCCCTCACAGTGACACCAGTGATTTATAGGATTGCTTTTAGCCAGGGCTGGAACCCATTCATTCAATAAATCACCCTTAAGAAATGACTGAAAATGAATGCTTTCACTGCCCGAGTTTACAGTTCAATTAAAACAAGGACACCAGCACAGCATGGCCATCTCAAACTAAGGAGTCATGTGTGAAATGTGTCATCTTAGGAAAGAGGTCTATATGAAATCATCGCTAATGTAGTGCATTAATGAAAAAGTTCTTATCATTAATGAAACACATAAACCCAATGTGCCAATGCATTCTCAATACGTAAACATGTTGCTGTGATGAATTTGGAGACCCTAAGTCTCTGTACCCTGCAGGTGTCCAAGGACATCTTAAATCTTCATTTTTGACCTTTTGGCTGGAATATTGAGTCTCCCAGTGATACAGTGAGCTCCTCATTACCATTAGAACAACTGAGTCACTGGCAATATCACACCACAGACTGAAAATTCACATGTTCACGTTACACCCTGGTTCTCTGAATGAGGATTTCTCTACTCTCTCTGGGCACTTTATATAAATTTTTTGCACTTTTAAACTAGGCTTGCATCAGATTTTCACAGACTAGAAGTCAGAATACAAACAATTATTCTGTGCATTTTTGTGATTCCTTAAAAATCCACCTTTGATTTCTGGAATAATTCAATCGATCAATGCAAAGTAATTACATCAACTTACTGTAGTATGAGACTGCCGAATTAATCTTGTATAAGTACTGAAAACATAAAACTTCATACTATTTTTTCATTCAAGATTAATGGCACTCTGTTGTATGGTTCAACTGAATTCCCCTCTTCATTTTTTTTCAAATTTTTATCTATGTGTAAATATAGTTTCTTGAGGATGAGGCTAGATTTGATGTAGGTGACAATAGTGTCCTCATTCATGCATATTTGATAAGAAGTCTGCAGTCAAGGTGGGGACTGTTTTGGTCAGGAGCACTCTGATTCACTTTTGCCCAAGGCAGGAGCAGCACTCGGGGATTCAGCCTACGTTTCACACCAGTGTACACACTTTAACCATGATCCCTTCCTTTGCTCATTCAATACAATGTTGAGAAATGTTATGCATACACAGTATTCATTTTTTCAAACTTAACCATGGGTTATTACTTAGTGGGTACAACTTGAGTTAATTAATGTGTGCAAAATATGGAGCTGTGCCAAGTCAGGAATATTTGTCTTTAATGGCACAATGTACAAAGTTATGAAGAGGTTCAGACCCTGTGCCTGATATCAGGGTTGTGCTTATCAACGGTTATGGTTGAGTGTTGGAAAGTCACAGAGCCACTTTTTGTCCTTTTTATTTTCTTTTCCCAGCATTTTTTTTTCCTGAAAATCATAGTAATCATACCAAAAAGGGCAAAACTGGGACAAATGTATGACACCTCTGGGATATAAATAAATAGCAAACATTTTCTTATTTCACTATGCAAACTCTACTTTACTCAAAATTATTAATCAATTATTACATAATACATTGATATTATTTTGAGTAAAGTAAAATCATTTTGAGTATAAATTGTTATATGCTGTTGAATTATTTTAAGAACTTTAAACATTTCTATTATAGCTAGCTAACATTTCAACTGCAGCTTCTATAGCTAGTTAGCTAAGGTAAGATTCAGTAAGCACGCAATGTTAGCTAGCTATCAGCAACCTAATTAACTTGCATGCAGCTCATGTTAGCTCATTTGTTTGCTAGACGGTTATTGAATAAGAAACACACATTCCTAGCAACACAGATCTGTAATACTGAAGCTAACCTCAGTACTTAATTTATTGCAGTGTAATGCAAACAGGTCAGGTGAATAAGTCAGGTCATATCAGGCAGTGACACTGCTGGCCATCTTAACATGCACAATAATGATATAATTTTAATGTGATTGAGACAATACTCTGAGTTAGGCCAGGCGTCATGTAAACATATTGCTTTGATTACCGTCTAGATCTTACTGGCAGTGAATATAACCATAGTAAGATATGTGGGATATTCTGATCTTATTTGCATTATTGTAGGACTGTATGAAATGTTAAACATCCTTCATCACATTTCTCAGTTTGTATTAAAGGCCTGTAGGCCGAGTTTGGCCCAGGTTTCAGTTTTAGGCCACATTTGTATAAAAACTATGCATGTCTGAGAGAAGAGAAACAAGATCTCCTTTGTTAATGATGTCCCTGATGATGCTGATACTAGCTGGCTTGTAAACTATGCCTACGAGAAGGAAGGTGAATGGGAAAAGCCAACATTTTTGGAGCGAACAAGAGAGACTTCCTGCTACTCTTGAAGGACATGAACAATATGAGATATTTAGGCACTTGTCGGCATTCCTGAAAGTCATGCACACCCATGTATTATATATCTGGTTGAAAAAAATGCTAGCTAGCTATATTACACAGCTAGCTATGTGGCTGGCTATTTGTTCAGCTGTCTAGGGATAGAATTATTTGCTATCTCACTATATTAATCTGTTAACCAAGTTATATAAAGAGCTAGCATCTAGACTAACTAGGCAGCTGATTACACTTGAAACTTTCTCTTAGTTAATCACCCTCAATGTAAAAAATGAGTCCTGCGGTGCAACAGTAGAAGTCACTCTTTTATCACTTGGTTAAAACTTTTACTTACATCTACATTATACGTGTTCATGAACAGAAGAAATAACAGAAGGAATTTTTTCTCTAGTGACAAACTAGAGAAGCGGCCTCGATCCATTTTGGTTCACAATCCAGTGACGCTGAGTCACAAAGTCCTCAAAACCAGGCTTTTCTTGCAGGACAGGCTTTGAACGCTTGTTTCACAGCCAAGACCAGGTCACTGACCTCCTTATGTTTCTTTCACCACATCTCACCCACTAATTTCAGGAGATGCACCACACAGGTAATGTGAATTGAATTCAGAATTCAGAAGTTTCAGACCTTGCACCCACGCCTCAGTCATGTAAGTTGCATTGTCTACCATTGCATTGTGAACAGTGACAACTGCTGAGGGAAAAGGGAACCTTGAGATGTTGTGTGCATGCACTGTATGGCCTGGCTGACTGTTTTAAAGTTCACTGGCTCTATAATATCACAGTTAAAGAGAAAAGCATCCAGTTTTTATCTTATTCATACACCCTGGTTTGCTTACAACAGCCAATAGGCTATGTTCAGGACATAGCTGTCCTCTACATCTCTGTCTCTTCAGTTATGATGTTGACCCCATCACATTCTTTGGATTGAGTTCCCTTGATTTTGTTCAAGTTTCTCAGATAAAGTGGAAAGTTAGCCTACAATGGAGGTAACTGAGACTGAGCAGTAGTCAGAATTACTCCTATATATTTTAAGTATTTTCTTCGAGGTCCAGGGTTAGTATTTGGAACAGTGAATGCTTCAGTAAGCTTGAGAAGTTCTGTTCTATTTTACCTCTGAGGATGTGTGACACCAGTTTCTGCAGTTTTCTACTTTTGTCAGATTCGTTGGCCACTGTCTGAATTTTTATTTTGTATCTCATTGCTTATCGCAACTTGCTTTTCATGTGCAGTCCACTGAAATAAACTATTGCAAGATTAGTAAAAAAAAGCACATTGCTTCCATGAAACAATCTGGCAGAGCATTACAAAGATTGTGCTGTCACAGAGATATTTCCTTTTTTACTACTTTTTCAAAATCATGGCGGATGCATCTGATTAGGCTCATTAAACCAGTTTTCACCTGCGACTGTGGGTGGCCTAACTTCCACCAAAGATGTTTAAGTAACCAGTGGAGTCAGGATTAGGTCAAAGTACATATAAAATGACACTGAATGTGGCTGACGCTTAAAATACACCTCACAAAAACCTAAGATGTATGAATGTTCAGCGACCATTAAAATGGCAGATAATCACAAAAATAACCACGTTCGATCTGGCTGGAAAGGGTACTTTTGACTTTAGGACCACAAGGACAGGGGCTCAGGCACACCAGCCCCCGTCCCACATACATGCATCCTTGCCATTATTACCTTGTTATTGTCTAACACTCCACATTCACTGAAACTTCTGGATTTGTGTCTTCTAGTTTATTTTGCATTATGGATTTAGGCCAGTTGCAGAAAACCATCTCTGTAACATTCTTCGGCAATTTTTACACTCAGGCCTCATTTTTGTCGAAATTAAGGTCCTGCACAGCGGAACCCTCTGGTGATTGGGATGTCACCCCCGGCCACTGTCAGGTTGTTTGTTGTCAGAGCAGGTGTTTGGATCGTTGTGTGTGCCTGTTCTAGGACCAGCTGCTAACGGCAGAACGCGTGTGCACATTCTCCCCTTGGTTGAGAGAGAGGAGCGTAGGGGCAGATAGCTCCGGATCCCGCAGGATCGGCCGGCAGCAATGACTCCATGACACCTCTCACCCGCACTGCTCTAATACGGACGCGTCTCTCTGCTGCTTGTAGACAGAGTGCGGCAGAGGTGCTCATTACGGGGGGGGGGGACACGGCCGCACCACTTTGAGGCAGGTCAGACCCTCCCCACTTCCTTGCAGGAAAAATACGGATCTTCACACCTTCTGCTCCGGCCCCCTCTTTCGCTCCCTCGCTCCCCTCTCTCAGGTGCTGATCGATTCACAGCCTTCCAGGGAGGTGCGAGACTCGTCCCTGCACTTCATGATTGGCCCGCACGTGGCATCGCCCCCGCCCCCCCCCCCTTCCCCCGCCCGCTCCCTCGGTGCGTCTGGGGCAGTTGCCTTCACTTTTCACCTCCTGGGCCTGGGCTGCGCTCTGCGGACGGCATACGCAGGCAGGGCCCGGGAGATGGGATCACACTAATCCCGGGATTTCTTCGCGCGCCTCTGATCCCATTAGCACACCTGAAATAATAGCCCGGGTGACAAATGCTGTCGTGTGGGCCGTGTGCGGCTCTCGGAGAAAAGGGAGCGCCTCCTCGTCGCCCACCATGGCCAGACTCCTGCATGTTTCCATGGATTCGACACAAGCAAACACAGTCGGACGTTAAGCTGCTGCCTCTGACACTTTGGTCCAATAACTTAGGACACGATGTGAAAATTGAGTGGTATCACTCATCTGAGCAGAAGACTAACAAATATCTCCTCATATCCGTTAGGTGTATTACTTTCCCCCCGTTGAGATGAAACACTTAAAAATCTCACACTGTGATCACTTTTTGACAAATTCTCCGAGAGTGTGCTTAACTTAGATCAAGTGAATATAATGATATCACCATGATAAATTCAGTAAAAGCTATATTTTTTCCCATTAAAAAGTGCTATTGGATGTCAGCATTAGGTTACCTATTATGAATATATTCGACTGAATGAAACTCATAAAACGTACATTTGCGTATATTTTGAATAAATCCAGAAGGATGTCAATCCTCCAGAAAGAAGTAAGTTTGCAAATGGGCCTGAGACTTCAACGTTGTGTAGAAAGTTTAGTTTTATACAACAGCAGCAGCAACAAAAAGAACAAGAACAACAATAATGGCAACAATACTACTACTACTACTACTACTACTACTACTACTACTACTACTACTACTACTATTGCTGCTACTGCTGCTATAGCTCCAACTACTAATAACAAGAATAACAACAAGGCTGCATATCCTATTACAAACACTACCTTACACATGTTTCTTCTATCCATTTGACCTGTTAGGAAAACAACAATAGCAACAAAGACAACTGATATTCCCACTACTAACCCTCTTTCTTGTGTCCGTCGTACTAACTACCACAGTAATAACAACAATGGCAAGCGCGAAAAGTTGTGTTTTTCCCCCAAACAAGACCACAAATCTAAATGAAAAACGTGCACTCATTGCAAAAACTTTGTAGTTAAACCTCCGTATGATACAAATTTAACACAGGTTGATAGTACGTCTTTCTACGTGATTACACTGGCTTTGTGCTTATTAGCTTTGTTATTTAATAGGGACGTCTCACTTTGTGATTTCTGAACCGAGGACAATCTCATTGGAGCGCAATCTTCAAATAATCCTTCATGTGCTTGATATAAGGCAACCCAGTGTTCCGGGAAGGGACATTTATTTTATAAAATTAAGACGTAAATTCGCTGAAAACAAAACCAACCAAACAAACAAAAATATAAAGAAAGTGATTACAGACTACAGATTACAGAAAGATATGCACACATTAGGTAATATATAAATAGGTGAACGAATAAATAACTTGACATTATACTATATCTATAAATGCATAATAGCGAGTAATGGATTTTTTTTCCTGAATCTGCCCTTTCAAATATGTTTATATGATTAAATGGATCTGTGCAGAATCTTCTCGCAGAACTTAAAATCATTGAGGTTTTTTTAAAATCTTTTTGTAGCCGTATTTCTTGACAATTTCCATTAAATACGAGCAAATTATATAATGAATAAGTTTAAAGTTTAGCGTTGTAAACCGATACCTCCTTCCAACATCCCAACAGCTGTAGTTTCCTACATTTCCACTAGACGGCGCAAATGATTAAGCATAAATGTGTTACCACAGAAAACTTAAAGAGTACTTTGCTCATCTCTATATTTTAAGATGTGGGTAAATAACAGAAAAAACCATCAATCGAGTGCTCGGTAGTGGAGCTTTAAAATATAATGATTTGACGTACCTCATAAAGTACAATCATCGCAAATATATCTAACTGGAAGATAAATCATGTTTTAGATCATTGAAATTCATAATCTGTTTTCATAATCTAAAATAGCATTTTAGCAGCATATTTTACTGTGTCAGCAAGAAAGATAATTTGATAAAGTAAATGTAAGCATCGAAGTTAGCATACATTATGCCTATGTTGTGTATACGCCATCGTTCTGCCACTCTCCAATGCCACTTTGATTATTGCGAGTAGGAACGCTGCGCAGTTTGTAGTTGATTTTAGCTTTGTTTCATCTTAGAATATATCCCGTAGGCTAATGCCAGTTCAGACCGCAATATTGCCATTCTACTGTTTTTCTGGTGTAGCCTGGATAGCAAACTGATGACGACGCTTTGAGAATCTTTGTATTTTGAAACATTTTGTCTTTATTGTTAATAAGTTGTTTAAAAGTCGGTTTTCAGGGCAGTTGCAGTCTTTTCATTTGATAAATGAATATGTGCAAGGTACACAATTTAAACCTGACTGTAAACGAATAAATCCCAGGCCACATTTTATATAGATTGCGTTTCAGTTGCCTATTGTATAAGTATTTTCTTGTGTACTCTTCATTCCAAGGTAGTCTTCTTCAAGTAAGAATGATATTCTTGTCAAAATACCCATGTTGGTCATACAATGCAAAATTATCACTGTAGGCGAGGCTTTGCGTATTTCGACAAGTTCCGTCGCAGATTGCTGCTGGGGCTGTAAAAAGTGACCTCCGTCTGACTTGTGAGCCGTACTGCCAGTAGTTTCCAATGTGAGCACAAAAAATGACGTGAGAATGTTAAAGTGATAAAGCAAGATATACATAAAGCAAAGGATATTTTTATCGAATCATTAATTCAAATTTTTATTACTAATATAATCTAAAGATCCTCATATTGTTTACCACATGCTTAATTTATACTAATGACCTTTTCAGTCATTAGCCTACTCACTATCGTGTTTTGGGGACATCTGAGGTTTAAAAATAATGACAAAAGTTGTGTAATACATTTGCTTAGGCCTGAAGAATAGCAACCAATACATAAATGTAGACACGAGGATGGCACAATTTAGCGAAGCATTGAAATAATACATAAGGTAAAACACAAGGTCCCTCGACACGAAAGCATTTATTTGTTTCATTTTATCAGAATTCCGCAGTAATACAACAATAAAAAAGTTTCTCCCTTCAACAGCGTACAGCCTAAATTATACTATACAATTACACACCTCTGACTAACAACATATCCTAAGTATTTAATCTCATACAGAATATATAATGGCAGTGGCATCTGAAACGCTGTCAACTGCAATATGACTGTCAGAATGTATTAGCCACTAATTTAATTGTATGACCTATATACGAATGACAAAAGTATAATAGGAAGACAAGTTATTCCGAAATGATTGAATTTATTATCTCTCGCCACAAGTTAAATTCGCTGACCCTCGTGAAAAAACACATGCATTAAGACAGTCGGTGACAGTCTCTGTCTCTATTGTAAGGGATAATCACGTCATTTTCTAGATGCTAATTGAAGCAACTTACTTTATAATACCATTCTGGTGCAACGTCTGCAAGATGGCTGTGGTGTAATTCGCCCTTCATGTTAGCATAACCTGGACTCCATTTACAGCGTGCAATTTCACATTCCTCATGATAAAACCAGAGGGAACACAAATATTAAAATGACAATAGCCTACTGTATGCATGCGGATATCAGAATTAATGAAGTTATTTATTTAAGCATGATATCCAAAACAATAATTTATTATATCACTCCATACTAAGATTTGATTTGATCTAATCTGATGACGCACATTTCAATTAATTTAAATTCCATAACAACAATGACAGACAAATTAGAAGTAACAACTTAAAATCAATTATGTAGTTTAGAGGTAAATGCCACTTACCACACAATTCTTCAGTTTAAATACAAAGAATATGGTTATTTAATTTAGCTAGATGTATTACACATTTAACAGAAGACTCCGTCTCTCGATATTTCTCCTCGCATTCCCTTATGCTCCGAACGTTAGTCTGAGTATGCAGGACATAGTTACACCATCTCTCCAGCGCATCGCCTGGCGGTTTGGGGTTTAATAGTAATTTCATGCCTGTAAATTTAGACGAAAGATCCCACTGCAACTCTACCACGGGGACCGTTGAATGTGTGAACCTTGCATTATCTGAGAGGACACTCTTACTAGCACCAAACCCGTTCTGATCGATGACAGATGCTCCACAGATAAACTTCATGCACCTTGTCACTGACTCATTTTAGTACAGATAACACGATATGCTCCACAGCGTGAACCGCGAAGTCAGCCAAATTATTGTTGAGGGATGAGGGGAATTCAATATCGTAGTCTTACACGAATAACATATTAGAAATTTAGAACCAAAAGAGGTTACAAGACTCGTCATTTGGGTCATGTGCTCGAACGAAGGAGCAACATAATGTTAATCATTCTTTCAGCTAAAGCAATTTTAAAAATCTGACCTTTCCATGCGTTCACACTGCCAGAGCGCAGTTGTGGGATGCTTCTGCGTTTCGTTACTATGATCATTTATCTTAAATAGAGCAGTTTGCATGAAGTCAGTCAAACAGTCTGTGTTCCCTTCCATCATATTTCCCGTTATGGAGTGCACATGTCACGAAGCCATAATAGGGACATTGTTTGGATTAACTGTGACTTACTGAGACCAAGTAACACCACAATCTGGTCTAACCAAACACTGCATAAATTACAGATACTTTTGTGAAGACTGCGTAAATCTTGGATCAAATGGATTATCAGAATTACTTGAAATGCTTAGTGCAAGTGTAACAGTGTACACTTTGAAAAAATGCAAGTTTTTGTGATCTGTACATACTTACAGAAATAAATATATATCCAATTATATACATGCTACAAATACATTCTCTTGATAGATTTAGGTTTTGTGTGCCTTTTAATGACTGTTTTATATATTCATTTTTGTAGATATGTGCGTATTTTCATGCCATTTTTCTTGCAATACTCATATTCTCACATTAGAACTTAGGGTGATCTATCTTTTGATAATTGATCATCTATGCAACCAATGAAGTATTTGCCAGCCTGGAAAGCGCTTTCATTTGATACCGCCTCTATACTCCCAATGTCTTCAGTGACTTGGGTCAGCCCATTTCACACTAGTGTGGGGGGGTTAGAGCTGGTGCGCTCAAAGAAAATCGATACCTTTTTACGGACTCAGCTGACTTTGCGCTTTCGATTCAAACTGTTTCCATGTTCTTGGATAAGTATAAGCACTATAGCGGTACGCTTATTTCTGTAAAAGACGCGTCAGGAGGGAATTTCGACGCTAAAAGCTAAACGTTTGGTTAAATACTTACAAATGTCACATATTTTTATGTCATGCTTTCCATAAGCTTGTCATCTGAGACATCACACTGTATCCTGTTCCTTTGCAAAGGCAAACCACAGTAAATCATGTTAAAATGTTATTCTGCAGAGATAACAGAGTAATAAACCCATGACAATATGCAATGTGTCGATGTACTGCATAAACAATAACAATGATATTACACTCCACATGGGCTACAATTACGTATTTGTTTCATATTTGTGCAGAACTTTGTACAACAAGGATGGATGTGCTATGGGAACTAGATGCGCAAGACGTGGGGCGCGTGTCAAACTTTTACTTTTCTTGTCATTGGTAACCTTGAATCAAAACATATGAGCATGATATCGTCACAATGAAAATCCGACAGGCAGGATCCCCATTAAGAGAGCAGCCTTGGATAGAGATCTCTGAGGGGGATATCCTTAGGATCGAGTACCTCACAAAAACATACAAATGTCTGCAACCTCTGCAAAATGCAGCGACAGACAGTGCAAAATGCAAAAGCGAATTCGGGCCAGAGAACGAGACAAAGAGCTAAACAGACATTACTCTGAAGCAAGGACGGACTCGCGTGTTGAGGCTTAATATCGCCTCTGTCGTCCAAGGTTTTTCCCACATAATCCACCCCCCTCCTGTGTGAGCAACTTGATGTAGCCCATTGCGTTGTGTAAGACGCGACCTGTTATGGCCACCACTACTTCCGGGTTTCAGCATTCTGGTCCAGACCCACTCCTCTGCTCCGTTCCACACACGCATACACACATACACACACATTGTACACACACGGGCGGGTAGCTCGCAGCATCGATCGTGGCTCCTTTAAGAAAACTAAGCCAGAAATATCACTCCACCTCCTCTTGATCTCATTTAGGGACTATTGCATAAAAAATCGCTCAGGAGCCGAGACTGATCAAAGAAACAAGCGCTTGATTTTTTGTGTGCGTTTGAGTATTAACATTTAAGGTACCCCGACCAGTGGAAGCGCACGGCGGATCATCATTCATTCAATACTTTGACAACCTCGATTTTGATTGACAGTTGGAGTGGCAAAAAGCCATGGGACTCACTAGTTTTGTTTGAGGGTCATTTTCATACTGGTTTGGAAAAGAAGATTTGTTCT
This sequence comes from Megalops cyprinoides, assembly GCF_013368585.1. NCBI lineage: Eukaryota > Metazoa > Chordata > Actinopteri > Elopiformes > Megalopidae > Megalops > Megalops cyprinoides. The sequence continues at coordinate 10,468,846 of NC_050597.1, forward strand.
CTCCCTGTCGCTGTCCGGGGGAAAGCGAGGGAGCTATTTGCTGCGCTGTAGCCGAACTTGAGCCGAAGGTCTGGCTTCATCGTTCTCTTGTAGGAAGCGTACGGAATTTTTAATCTCACATTTGGAATTTGCGTGTTTATTTCGCTTCACCCTGGCCTCATAGGGGATTATATTTGAAGTTAAAGGACGACGAGGGAGTGAGCCAGGCCGATGGCGCAAAGGGTACGTATCAAGAAAACTTTTAGTAACTCAAATATAGCTGGCTACAACATTGAAACGTGGCTGATGACAGATACTCACAACTAAAACTTTTCTCTCATTTGTATGGCATGTCAGCCAGCTTCCTAGTACTTGGGTTTTACTCTTCTGGAAATACTCCACGCAAAAATGTGTATTTGTCTATCTAACACCTACCGAAGGAACCTAAAACGTGTTTTTACTTCAAGCTTTTTCAGGTTTAGTCATGACATGTACTTTAATGTGAACAAGGACCGACTACACTACTGCACGCACTCTCTCACGCTAAACTGTTGGCGACTCGCTTCACTTTTTGTTAGGAACTATTCATAACAACTTTTGTTTCTATAGTTAGGGTTCGTGCTTTGATTTAATACTTAAAATCCATATACAAGTAGCCCCTTCATTAACTACAGCACTTATTTGAATATTTATCGAAACGTTTTATCAACAATAGAAATTGAGTTGTTTATTTGATAATATTTGGTTCTGTTAGCATAATTTACACATACATGTTTGGTCATGTTTGTAATTTGTACATTTTGACTTTTATGAACCCAAAATAAGCTAAAGTCATGTTAGACCTGAATGGAAATAAAGTATATGCTAATTAAAAAAATGCTCAGTGACTTATCAAAGCCTAACTTAACCTTTTGCTTGTGAGAATGAGATGCCAACTGTAGCGTGCTGGATATTTACACATTTACGGGTTTAGGGCATAAATGTGTTAATTCTCCTTCTTCTCACTTTCACTGTAATTGTCACTCAAATATCCATGTCTATTACGAAATATACGCATTTCTTGGGCTTTAAAAAGATTAGTCTTATGACTGCGTGTACAAATAAAATAGTTTTTGCGATAAATTTAATGAATATAATTGCTCATTTATTTATCAGAGTAGATCCAGTTGTCGGCTGCATTTCCAAATGTGGTCTTATATATATTTATAATTACATCTGCAAATGATTATTAATGATATGATTTAACTTCTTTTATGATCAAAAATTAAGTTTTTACCGATACAAACGGTATGCAACCTTTGTATTACAGAGGAAAAACGACTAGTGGACCAGTTTAACCAGCTAATGTAGCACAATAGCAATTATATTTAAAAAATGAAATGACTGTATGTTTTATTTTAGTGCCAGTGCGTTCGATTAAATATTCACAAAATACTCGGGAAATTCACGAACTTCACAAACGACTTTTAATTAAGACCGTTTGAGGTTGGAATAGTTGGAAACCTGTTGTTAGAGGCTGTTTGCTGTCTGTTTACAATAACAAAATATTGAGAAGTATGAGTTACTTCTTAATTTTCAAATCAGAAGTATCGTTTATTATGGGTGCTTCATTCCATTGCAACAGCAAAAAGAAAACAAAACAAGAAAAAAACTACAATAAAAATGTTTTATTCAGTTCATGTGTGGGAATTTTGGAAAGCGTCTAACTTAACACAAAGTACTTCCCTTATGAGAATTTCTCTTTTGTCTAGATTTGTAATTTTTTTGTCATAGGCAATTGTAATTAGGACCATGTTCTGTCTTTGTTGTGTGCAGTACGAAGATATACCGCATTATGGCATGGACGGAGTAGGAATCCCAACAACGATGTATGGGGACCCTCACGCGGCCAGATCCATGCAGGCTGTTCACCTGAATCACGGTCCCCTACACTCGCACCAGTACCCGCACACAGCCCACACCAACGCCATGCCGCCCAGCATGGGCTCCTCGGTCAACGATGCTCTAAAAAGAGATAAAGATGCCATTTACGGGTAGGTTTAGTTGACCCTCAAGTTAATATTTTATCATCTAGGTGTCCATGTAGGTGTGTTTTTTTGTCCGTTAATGCGGAGGATTTTGTGTGTCGTGAATTCGGGAGGCAGGTTCGGAGAGAGGAAAAAGTTAAGATGAGACGCACACAAGCCGTAAACCGAAAACAAAGTCCACCAGTCTAACTGTTTTCCACAAATAAAAGTTAGTTATTTACACTTTGTCACATATATAATTTATATGTTTTCGGAGTACTTTTAATATCCTTTTGTTTATTATTTATATTTTAAACGGGTTAGGAACAATAGGCTATTGATTGCATTGTTGTGTAGAACTCGTAACCCTTAGTGCACGTTACCAAAGTCCAGGAATTTTAGAGAACTTAAACATACAAACTTTCAATAGTGTGTGGGAAACCATGTTTTCCGCATGTAACATTAAAAATTAGAAGCCAATTCATTATTTAGCATATATTTAAAAGAAATGGTTGATAAATATTTGTTTACGTATTATTGTTTTCACGATTGACGTTTATGAAAGCGTAAATAATTAGCCTGCGGCCTTGAAAATGTGCTGGAAAAAATGAGCAACATGTACCTAAGAAACAAATAAAGTGAACACAAAACATTGTAATAAGTGATGGACCTGTTTGATATTTTAATTATATAGTTTCAAAGCAGTGTCGGCAATGAGCTCTGTCAAAAAGATTTTAACTACTCATGTGCCTAACAAAATGCAAGTTTGACTCATGCAAAGCTAATAGCGAGGACTGTGAGAGCCGCTCCTCTGGAACGCCACATGCATGTTTTGGCAGTCCTACAAATGACATCTTTTGATCGTTTAGCACTCTTGATTTATAAGGCCTTTCTGTAAAAGAGTTTTTCATGGTCTAAAATATTGACGAGAAAGACAAAAGGAAGAAATGCGGAGGGAGATAAGTTGATGCTGAGCAAACGCCTCATGATGTGAGGCAACTATTTTGTTTCAAGGTTCTTCAGTAATGTAAAAGTGCAGTAATAAGGTTGATACTGTTTCTTAGGCTGTGTATATGTGGTCACTTGATCAACGGGCACTGTAACACAGGATGGAAGACTAATTGATCTTAGCGGCCTTTTCCTTATGACTTTCCGAGTTTTCCCCCTGCAGCTCAGTGACGGTTACGATTGTATTTTATTCCAGGCACCCCCTTTTCCCCCTTCTAGCACTGATTTTTGAGAAATGTGAATTAGCGACTTGCACGCCCAGAGAACCCGGAGTCGCGGGAGGCCATGTGTGTTCCTCTGAATCTTTCAACGAAGATATAGCAGTATTTGCCAAACAGGTCAGAGCATGTTACATTGTTACATACAAACATGTAGAATTGTACTAAACTTTATATACATACATACATAGATACATATGCATATATATATATATATATATATATATTCATTATATGTATAATTACAGCTGTAAATCACATGATGAATAAACTTACTGCTAGTTTCATGTAATGCCTGCTTTCTAACATAAAACAACACACCAGCAACTACTGTCAAGATTGAATCCTTTCCTATATTACAATATTGGCTTGTAATTCTGCAATTTTGTTGAATTGCCTGATGAGGATTTTTTTTCTTTAGATTCGGGCAGAAAAACCTTTATTTTCATCAAATCCAGAGCTGGATAATCTGGTAAGCACATGCTTAGTTTAATTATGCGTAAGTGTTTTAGACTGGGAATTTTATATCTCGACTGGAATGAATGTATTGCATTGATGGTAAATTTGTAACTGAGAATGAACTACCCAAAAGTCTATACGAGCCATGGCTGCTCATGTAATGTACTTCAAATCAGATCTTTTGATTTTAGGACAGACCGGGTTGTCACCACAGATAACTATCGCGCTGCCATTGAGAAAGCTTTAAGCATTGAATGAAAAGTTTGTATGCAAATGAATGGTCACTCCTGTTTGCAGTGACCATATTCTCATCACAAGGACAGTGTTGGTTTATTATTAACAATTACTGGCGAAGAGACCCCCGCACTTTTCTGTGTGATTAGGTTCACACGATTATATCCAATTTTAGTATTAACATTAGTGACACCCCCCCTCCCCCGCCCGACCCGAAGAAGGAAGATAACAGTTCCACTTAAGAACCATTTGCTATAAATCTATGTATGCAGCAGGTGTAATAATTTACAATTGACTGTAATCTTAATGCATTTCATTATTAATTAATTTTCGATCTGATATATTTTAATTTTTCAGATGATACAAGCAATTCAAGTATTACGATTCCATCTATTGGAGCTGGAGAAGGTAATTTTTTCTCAGTATTACTGGCCGGTGTTATAGTTCAGACCTGTGGAGTACATTTGCATAAATTTCTTTTTTTCTGGTCTGTTGTAATTAGTGTCAAAATCAATCTTGGCGCCTATTTCTCTTCCGAGTTTAATTACAATTCAGGCTGCTAAAAACAGGAGCAGATACCCCATTACCTAGTAATATTCTTGCTTTTAAACCCACAATGTAATTTATTTCAGAGTATTCCTGTCTACTGGAAATATGTTGTGTCTTGAATAACGTGTGAAATTGATTTTTTAGTAGGATCATCATGGAATACATAATACAAGTTACCCAGTGACCATCGATATAGTTTGGTGTTTTAAAACAATTTTCAGTAGTATTGTTTATATATATTGACGATATGAAGTGTCCCGTTTAAACCAATAACTTATTCGTCCAAAAGTTCGATAATTTTGAACAGTGAACGCACACTTAAATCAGAGTTCACGTTGCATCGGTGGCGTGTTTATAATCCTGAATTGACAGGGTGACAATGGTCATTATATGGCTCTTACAGGCTCGTGATGACTTTCGTTTCTGGACATTAAGTGGCAGGTAATGTCCGCTTCACTCGGGTGCTCTGAATGGCGGGATTCCCCAGAAAGGGGAGGTGGTAATGAAATAACTAGACGAAATTAAACAGTTTACCTTAAATGTCACTCAAGCAGGTCATCCCTCTAATGGCCACAGCCGCAGGAGCAGATGAATTTAGCACGGGTGTTGAATATGTTGTAGCCCGTGAGTCGTCTTGTCACTGTCAATTTTCTGCGATATCTCTATTTTGCAAGAAAATAAAGTTATTCCAAATTCTGGATGCGCCTGGCTGTCGAGACGGATTGCAACACCAGTTCCACTATTTGGAACGTTTTCCATGTCAAAAGAGGACCTGGTTGCACTTGTCAATTTCCTGTAATGCCCCATTGTGATTTTTTTTGTATTTTTGCGTTCCCCTTTGTCCCCGTAGGTACACGAACTTTGTGACAATTTCTGTCATCGGTACATCAGCTGCTTGAAGGGCAAGATGCCCATCGACTTGGTTATAGATGACAGAGAAGGTGGATCAAAATCAGACAGCGAAGAAATCACAAGATCGTCGGGAAACCTTGATCAGGTGTGTGGATTTTTTCACTTTTCTGTATAAGAATTCTAGGTTATTCAGATTATTTTATGGGCGAGTAGTCAGTCTCCCTGTTATTTGCATACGATTAAGGCTGTTTTAAATTCCAGCGAAATGAAACATTTGGAATAATGTGTCCATTATTGCTTCATTAAGGTTTGATCCCGGAGCCGACCTGGGGAGATTAGCTTGTGAAAGCGTCGCCGTAAACTTGACCTGTTTCTTGTCGATTTTAATTTAGTCTTTCCTTTTTTCTCTTCCATTTTAATCCGAAATGTTATCCAGTCACATAATTTTAAATAACTAAATAGCCTACACTGGGAAGCCTAGACAGGGAATTTCTCCGAGTTAAAATCTCTGTGAGATGATCCGAAGGACTTGGGAGAGGGGACTGCTGTGAATAGGTTCTTGGGTTTTCTCCTGTTGTTCACGGTTCATTAGTTGTCTTGTCAGTATTTTTCCTTAGACATGAGCGCACATTGCTTATCCAAGGCTTCTTTGCTTAAAGCGCGCCCGTTGATATGAATTCCTTTTGCATTTTAAAGAACGACTGCACTTTCTATTTTAAACATGCATTACAGTTGATTAGGTAATGTGTTCATAAATTAATCATTTTAACACAACCTCGGGTTTTAGCGGACGTACCAATCACTTTTGTTGTTGGGGGACTTTCTTGTACACAGATAAAGATGACAGGTCTGTTGAATAATTATAGACAATATCTTACGCGTATACCTGATCAAACACGTGTGTTTTGCCTAAATTATCCGGGTGGTTTTCTTAGATACCGTTCAGTTATCATGTATTTTGGAAGGGGTGTGGGTAGGACGAGTACCTCCTACTGCATTTAAAAGTAACGGAGCAATCAGGCTGCTTAATTTGAATATACTAACCACCATATAGGTCAATGATCAACTGGAGGGTACACGACCAACTGTAGTATACTGTTGATTACATCAGTCACCAGCATTTATATACTGGTGAGGCGAGGCTGCTGTGCGTGAAGTCCAAGTCATTATTGAGCTGGGAGTTAAATGCAGCGGCGGCTCCGTACCAGCTACCTCCGTACCAGCTTATTGATTATAATGGTAATTGCCAGTTCACTTTTTAAAAAAAAAAAATTAATTTCTGAGATAGAACAAAATAACAAGCAGACTGGACATGTAAATGTTTCAACCCAAGGGAGGCAGCTGTCCCGAAATGTAGCATTTTCAACGTGTTAAATTTTAGACAAGGGGGGAGTTAACAGACAGAAATAGAATTTCTGAAGACCCATGGGTTCCAAGGTATATAGAGCTTTCTGAGCAAATTATGTTGTGCTCGGGGGCATGGACTCGGATCTTTAATTGACTTTAAGATGAAGACATGCCCTAATTTTCCCTAATGATAGGCCTACACATAGCCTAAATATTGAGGCCAATGCCTTATATGTTTACTGTATTACTTGAATAAAGCACATCGGTACACGAAAAGGTAGCCAAACTTTGCATGGACAAGTAAAATATGGGCGTATTAATGTGCGTTTTCTGCGTTACTTCAGTATTATGTAATGGGTATGGTGTAGCCTCTTGAAGACTGTATGCTATTTACCTTAACGCAGTGTAATGACGGTTTTAAGACTTGAGTTAACCAGATGCACATTCGGCGGTCTTAACACTCGGCTACGCTGGGGATTAATTGGCGTATGCTGTATTCGCTGTACCACCGAACACCAGCTGTATGTATGTATGTATGTATGTGTGCATGTATGTGAGTGTTTATATATATATATATATATATATATATATATATATATATGGTATTTTATTTCTTTTGTGACTTGTGTCAGCGGTTGTTAGGCGGTGACATCCCTAACGAATTTGTGTCGTGTGTGCATTATCTCGTTCCATATGTATTTTTAATATATGCCCTCGGGCATAAAGTTGAATTGGACTGGAAAAAATGTTCTTTGTGCAAATTCTCAACAATGTTAACAAGAGGGAGAAGGGAGGCTCATTTATTCACAAACCAATTTATTCAAGCAAGGGGACTGTAGCATAAAAAATCGAGGGGAAAATATAGTGAATTTATTAAACTCTTAGGCCCATCGTTCGCCTGTATTTTCACCGCCTGCGCACCCGGGCGTCGAAGCAGTAATGTATTGACGCCTTTATCTTTGCGTTTTGTTTTGCGAATGTTTTAATAACGTCTGTAACGCTGGCAGTAGCGTCGCTGGCGAGAGACCCAGGGCACCTCCCAAAGAAAAGAGCAGAACGCAGCTTAAAGGTGAAAAAGTCAGAGCCTCTCCACTCGCTTGTGAATGCGGCAGAGCCAGTTTTAAGTCACGTTGTGTACTCCAGGCAGCGCTGATAATGCAGAGCCCCCTCAGGTGCTACGTGAGCTGGAGTGACTGGTTAGCCACTTAACCCTTTCGCTACGGAGTGCGGGGGGGGGGGGGGGGTTGGGGTGGATTGGGTCCACAGATTTCGCCTTTTTTCATACACAAAGGTATCTGTAGTATGCGCTAAGTAGCCCAACTACAGTTCAAACAACAATTTACGACTACTCATATTGCCAAAGTCTTGTGAAAAATTGTGGACCAATAGAGGGCAATTCAGGACCTTTAATTCGATTCTTAAACCATTCAACAAGGTTTATTAAGACTACTGCTGATATGTTTAAAAAATAATATTAAAATAAATTACTGTCGAATCAGTGGAGGAACAAAGTAATTTTCATTTCAATGGGTTGATCGTTTTAGTTTTGCTGACAATGTATTTACCTGGTAATCATAGTCACCACTTGATGGCATGAGGATTTTCTGCCAAAATAGGATTTGTGCAGTTGTCTTTATTAGTGTTGAGCACAGGGAGTGGCACAACAATTTGGTAATTAACTGAAAAATTTAAGCAATATCTTAGCATTATAGGCCCTAGCAATAATGTGGAGGGGTCACTGCCTGCTGCAAGAGGTATGTTGATTGTACCATGGTTATTGAAGTGGGCTTTAAAGTAATTAAAAAGCTCAGTTGTTGTGTTGTTTGAGTTTTGTCTGTTGCAGGTGGCCATTAAAACAGGGACACTAAATATATTTTCTGTTGTACTTTGTTTTGTTCTGCAAATTGAGAAATTTTCTTTTCAGTTAATGGCTGTGTAAATTTGTATCATGATAGATTCAACCATACACTTATTTTATTATCAGGTTTCACGTGAACTTATTTTGTTACATGTCTGACTCGTATCTCCTGATATTAACCAGATATTATTGTGCTGTTTCCTCTACTCCCTGAAAAAATTCTAATTTACGCCGTATGTACAACTGCTATAGTGACTACTCTGGCCTAGACAGTAAACTGTGTCTCATAACAGGGAAACCATGATACCCAACAATCATTTTTCACAGTTACTTAATCAGTAATCAGTATTGTACCTTTTTGTAGCATCTGTTGTCTTATCTTCGGTTTGTCAAATACATCTCCTTTCTCTCAGAAGTTGTGTTAACTTTTCATTTCATGGCAACACTTCTCCATGTCATACATCAAACAATGGTAAAATGTTATAGTTATTAGTAAGGCTGGTTAGTTTTAAACAGAAAAGTGAGTTTTAGTTATTATTTGCTTCTGCTTTGTAGACAGTTGTGAGCTGCTGAGATTTGAACAAGCGTTATAAAGAGCAGACCACGTGACAGATTTCTTTCTGTTAATGACAGCTGGGGCATAACGAGTGGCTTTGACTCTGATAAGTCAGATGATGGAAACACTGAATTCGGCTGACTGAAAAATCAGACATGATAAACCATTCTCTTAAGTTCTGCTTAACATGTGTAGACTGTAAAAATGTGTGGCCGTGAGTTTTAGAAGATTTTTAAGGCTAGACATTTAAAATGATTTAAAATGAAGTAACTTTGATATATACTGAATGGAAGAAATTTAATACAAATCATGTTGTGTATCAGTGTATATGGTTTGCATTTACTGAATGCTCATTATAAGGGAGAGTCAAGTAAGCTACACAATGCAATATTGTAGCCATGTAACACATATGGAAATTAATATGTAGTATGATGATATGCAGCAAAGAGTGCCTGGAAACTGCGAAATAGTTTAAAATAATGGTACTCTTGCCAGCTTGCCAGTACTATAGCTGATACACAAGCCTACTGGATTTCAGTGCATGAATCAGCAACAGATTGCATTATACAGGTTTATACTGCTGAAGGTAGATTACGTTCTCTTTCAACTTTAAGTACTGGAGTTCAGTTTCTGGACAATGGCATCAATTGTTGCATCCAGTAGCTATATTCCTGTCTCAGTTTTCTTGCTCGATCAATGAGATTATCTATTTGGAACACAGCAAGTAGATCCTATATCAACAGATGTTCTCTGTGGCAGAAGTCAAGACATTAATGTCTTGGCTATGTATTCTTATTGTTGTCATTTTTGGAAAAATTCCCCATATTGTGATGTTGATGGAAGTTTGTGTTTTAATTTAATGAATGACCGACATAATGCACTCTCAGTGCCAAAGTGAATTAACAGTGAGACATCTCGTTATAATTTTTAAATCAGTATCTTTGTAGATGGCAATGTTAAAGCTAAGGTAATTAAGTAAAACATGTAATTATCTTTGGATGCCTTTAAATGTTCCCTTACGAGTTTTTAAACTAGAAAAATCCCACTGGGCCTTTCGGAGATATGTGGCTAACTCCAGAGAACAAAACCAGTTGGATCTTTTTTTTTTTTCTTGCAGCCAGCAACTATTATATAATTTCTGATTGGCCGTTGTGAGGTTAGGGACAGGAGGACTTCGGGGGAGGGGAGAGATGCTTCTTGAAGTTCGTGTGTGTTTTTTGTGCAACAGATACTACTGTCATTACTTTTCAGTCCAGCAAGCTTGTGTCAGAGCTTTCCCTTAACAAGCACTCATTTGGCCTGTTGTCAGTGTTTCTGATCCACATCTTATCATAGCAGAGAACACAAGTAAACAAATGTCTATAGTGCTGAGTTTTGGTCTGTTGTGCTACAGAATTTTGTTGTGTGACATTGCAAGGCCTGGTATTTCCTTTTGTGAAGGCTATGTATGAGTTCTGTAGCTAGTCCACCCAGTGCTTCTGATCCCTGCTGATCCAATTCAAGTTTACAAACGCATACGTTGGAATACTGTCACTCCACATGTCATGGGTGAGTGCAGTTGAAACATTCTGTGGATTTAATTGATATATAAATAAATATGTCTGCATTTTAATATGCGCGTTTTGAAATATGTGTGTGCGCACTTATGCGAATAGTTGTGTGCTTGTTGTGTGCGCCTCTTTCGTGATGAGATCTTTTCAAATGAAAATGCAGTCTGTGTGACAGTGTGCTACATTTTTTGTTATTATTATTATTTTAAATGAATTGGCAACCCAACATTTCTTGCATGAGTGCTTGTATAATATGGGGAAAGCTGTGAGAAAGAGAACCCGGCATCTAAGACTCAACACAATGAAAATGCAGTGAATTGGAATGCCTCACCGATCATAGCGGAATCAGAATTTCCAGCAAGGAAAATCTTTTCACGGCGAATTAAGTGGCGAGGAAGAAAATGGTAATGAAAAAAAAGGTAGGCACAGATCACAAACACTGCTCCCTCGGCTTGGCACTGCAGATTTAAGAACTTTAGCTTAAGATACACAGAATAGAACGTGGAAAATTGAATTTACTAAACAATTAAGCATTGAATTAATCTACATCCTGCACTGTTGAGAAAGAGAGAGAGAGAGAGAGAGAGAGAAAGAAAGAGAAAAAGAGACAGGGAGAGAGAGAAAGAGTGAGAGAGAGAGAGAGAGAGAGAGAGAGAGAGAGAGGGAGAGAGAAACGTGATTGGGGGAGGGGAAGGAGGGAGAGAAAGGCTGAATAAATCCGAGCTAGCTCATTAGAGGGACAGTGAATATATCAAGTATGTTGTTGTGTGTGGTGGGACAGCTCTCCCACCACCACCACCACCACCAACGCTCTCAGCACTCGCACAGCTAAACACAGTCATCACGCCTGTTTACATCTGCACCCGTGCTCACGTTTGTTTTCATCTGCCCGCTCTCCTCACTCTTTTATTCCTTCTTTCCCTCTGTCTTTCCTTTGAGTCCTTCTGGATGGCCCCGTCCTTTCGGGAATCCTCCTGCATGTTTGGCTTTGTGTTTTGCTGGTGTGTTTTCTATTAATTACCAGTTAGATCAGCGATCGACAGGAGTGTCGAGGGCATTATAAATAGACTGAGCGTACCCTAGAGATGTCACTCTGGATCTGAAGCCTCCCGCTGCTCCCATGGGTCCCTGCTCCAGCCTCCCGCATGCCTCGCTGGTCTTTTGTTCAATTACAGTTAATGCAATAGTTTGCCATTTTCTCCTTCTAATTATATTTTCAAGTGGGATTTGTTGCACGTAGAAAAACATCCTTTTACATGTAGAGGCACCAGGGCTTTGTGCATGGCAGTCTGTGTCCCAGGGGTGCTGTACCATTCTTTTTCACAAAGCACTGAATAAACAAGTTCCCCCCTTTTCTTCAAGAGCTTGAGTTGTAGAAACTGGAAATTGCTGCTTTAACCGTTTGCTTTCTGAGCATGTGTTCTAGATTACCTCTTACAACATTCTTTTGGTATGCTGCATAATACACTATTTTTTTTTCTTTTTTCAAAGCAGTCTTTTTAGTGAATGTATTTTCAGTGGTTGGCATGAAAATCTGAATATGCTCATATGATGTGGCCGGTGTATTCCCTGTAGTTTGTGTTTCAATGGAGAGGTGCTGTAGTTAAACAACAATCATTTAAAATCCGCTAAATTTTTTACTTTAGTTCACTGTGTACCGCAACTCAATAGAAATTCCCTTTTACCATTTTGTTCAACAGTGCACTAGAAATTCTTAAAAAATAATAAGTGTAAGACAGTGTTACTTTTTGTTGAAAATCATACAAGCACAATAGAAAATACTGCATCAGAATTAAAACAAAGACAAAGAATATACTGTATTTCCAACTGAATTTTGTGTACCTTCCAGCTCTTACTTTGGTTGAATTGATCCGTCAGTAATGCCATTAAGGTATTATATAAACAATATGTGTTTATGCTAAATAAGTATAGTATTAACATGTTATATTTCATTATATAAGTTCAACATGGTTGAATATAAGTTTAAGTTGCCTTTAGCTTCTATCATTTATTTTTTTTAAATATTGATTTTGCTGTAGTCTTAAGGTTTCATCATTGCTGAAACTAACACAATGTTCTAAGTGTAAAGATTTAAGGAATAGCAGTGGGCATGGAGTTCTGGTAACAGGCGATAAATTCACACAAATATAGCAAACACCGAGAGGCACATATGTTTAAAATTGTGTGTGTGTGTGTGTGTGTGTGTGTGTGTGTGCGCGCGCGCACGCACTTGTATCCTAAAAGTAGATGCTATTTTCCTATTTCCAGCTATTTTCCTCCTACACAAATGTTACTTTTCTGTGGCACGCAGTGATAAGAGGCAACATCTGTTTTGTGTTCAATAGTACAAGAAGGCCCTGCATGGGGCTGAGTGTGTGCAGGCCATGCTGGCCCATTGTTCTGTCCACTTCTCATTATGCTCATGTCTGCTCCATTTGCCACATACCATCCGCCAAACAGCTGACACTCTCCAGCCATTATAAACCTAAGCTTGATTGTCAATAGGATTTTTTTCCCCCTCCAAAGCTCCCTCTTATTTGATTTTCACCATGATTTAGGAGGCCTATATAAACTCCCTCTCACACATATATAAGACCACAGTCTCCCAGTCCCCTTCTTGCAGTCTTCTTTCTTGTGGGTCAGTGCTGTAGAGCTCCAAGCATTAGCTCTCATCACTATATACTGAACTAGCTTGAGACTTTTTTTTTTTTGCTTCTGCTCTGTCAGACTTTGTAACCTGTGGACCATGGCTTGCTTCTCCCTGGTAACAACTTTTTACCTCTCTCTCAGTTTCTGTTCCTCTTACTGTGTCTCTGATGTAAGCAAGTTAAATGACTGGCAGTGTATTTTCTTTTGAGGTGGCTGTCAAGCGCTGTCGAAATGTGAATTGTGAAAGCGTATGAAGGCAGCAGCCCTGCTTCTCTGGTTAGACAAGACATGTTGCATCTTTGAGGAAATAGTCTAATGTGTTCTGTGTTGACGGTTATGAAGGAATGCACTCATGTATGGTGGTTCAGAAGGGAGGCACATGTTTGCTCCGCAGTGCCTCAGAGGGCATGTTGGCTGCGAGTGGAGGGAATGTGGGAAGATGGAGGACTCTTCCTGAAACAGGAACATGCGACCAAGTCACTGTTTTATGTGTGGGGAGCACACTGAGCGCTCATCAGAGGCTGGGTTCCCTGTGGTCGGTGGTGGTCTGACTGCTGGTCTTGTCTCCGCAGACTTCGTGGAACAGAGATCACGACGACACGGCGTCCACACGCTCCGGGGGGACTCCCGGACCCTCCAGCGGGGGCCACACATCACACAGCGGGGACAACAGCAGCGAACAAGGTAAGGACCGGCAATGTGATGCACACTCAGGGCAGTCGGGTCATTCTGTCATTTCTGTTTTAAATTGTCAGCGTTCTAGAATGCGCTGTTTGTGCCGTATTTTTCTCATTTGAGTGTATCAGGCACTTTGGCTTCTTCAAAGACGTCACAGCAGAGGAAAGCCGTTGTGGAAAATGAGATGGGCGTTTGTGTTGATGTGTGTAAGATCTAGGGGTCGGATGTGATGAGCTGTTTGTTAAGAGGGCTGTCTCTGGTTGTAGAACTTTTTGTGATAGTTTAGATACTCCATTGGAGAGGTCCAGTGGTTTTAATCAAAAAATCTTTGGAAAAAACTTATTTTAGTACATCCTTTAGTGGCAGGAGATTCATGTGGTGTTTTTGGACAAGGTTAAAAATGGTCATCATTTTCAATAATTTTGCCACATATGTTTTTAACGTCTATTTTGGAACATTCATGGACACCGAGGAAAAAAATTGTAAAAAAAGTTTTATTCTTTTACATTTGAACATTTTTGTGCTCAGTAGATGTTTTTTGTGAGTTGTTGCTGGTAGCACAGAGATCCAGCTAAGGTTGATCATGGTTTTTCCATGTACTGTAGCTCTGTGTCGCTGCTCTTGTACACAGGAATGGTGTGAGAAATGAGTGTGAGTGTCGTTGAAATCAGCTGTTGCTGGCTGTGATTTGGCTCGCTCTCAGAGCAACGGGCACAACGTTTTCTGTCTCCAGCGAGGGGGGTTCAAACAAACTGTAGGCAAAAAGCAACTTCATTTATTATTGAAGGGGATGTCAAGGCAGCAGTTTGAGGCCTCCACAGCCAGCAGGCAAAGCTGGATGAGAGCAGAAAGGACCACATTATGTTCCAGATGACTGAGCAACGATTTATATACCAGCGCTCCTTTTTACATGAAGAGGGAGAGCAATAACAGCACAGAGCCTGGCCTTCCGTGGCGGTCAGATGTCTGATGACTAATGGGCCAGGCGGGCAGGCCTGCTCTGATTGGACGCCTTAATGAGCACATTTTGTGCAGAGTTTGGGTTCCTGCTCGCCGTGACCTTTGCTCTTTATTGACCAAACTGACACTTCATTTTTCACATACTTCCAATTATAGCCGGGCTTTTAATGTGCCCACCCCTCGGCGCCAACCCCTGTGTTGTGGATTTTTTGTTTGTTGTTTAAGTTAGGAGCATATAAACACTAGGTTGTAAAAACCTATGTGATATCATTTGAGTGTTTTGTGTACGTGAGTGTGTTTGAATGTTCGAACTCATATAAAACATGACTGATTAGAATGTGTATCTTGTATTTGGTGACGTTAAAACTAAACACTGTATAAGTATGCGTGTGTGTTTGGAGGTTTGGATGAAAGCAAAAGTACAATGAAGTATGCCTTTGAACATGTGATGAGGACATAGAGATTTAAAATTGTTACACTTCACCTTTAACCTTAACACAGTGAACTAAAGCAATGAGAACATTTCAAACATATAAATGTCATTACACTCAAGGACATGTGTGATACACAAAATTAATGTCAGCTAATCACTGACTGACAGCAGTTTAAAAGGTCTCAGTAAGTCATGTGTTGGTGTTAGCTTATAATTCCCGATATGCTTATTATCATTGCTTGGCAAGTACACCCTTCCCCGTTTTCCTGTATGTTGAAGATATCAGCAGTGTGGCATAGTAGTCAAGGAGCTGACTCAGTAAGCAGAGGCCTCATATACAGTTTCATCTTTTGGTTTGAATACCATTTGAAGTAACCACACTCACCACAGCTCTGTCTTGGTACACACACACGTGTTTGCTTACAGTATTGAATACGCTCCTAATCTTAAATAATACTGTATATTCACACAGCTTCACCACGGCCAGGAGAAAACAGTTTGGTATCACTGATTCCTCTGTACTCTGCATGAATATTTATAGTTGCTCTGAGCTGCAGTAAACGTGGGTTTGATGCAGTAGCGTGTGGACATACAATTCACATTTTCATTCAAAACAGACTTCAAAGGTGAAGTTTTTACTTTTGAATGGTTTTTGTGCACAAAACACTACCAAAGTTGAATTTGATCATGGCCAGTAACAAATCTTTTTTTTACATTGTTAATATCTACACATGACCTTAGAGAAGTCCACCCAGAATCCTCAAGATAAACCGATTAGGAGGTGCTAGAGGGAAGTCAGCCGCTATAAAGTGTGACAAACTATTTATCGTTTATCTAATGCCCGAGACCATGTGTCTACCAACCCAGTACACTGCAGGCGCAAGTTGATTTTTCAGATATTGTACTGCTCTCTGCAGTGGAAAGATATTTAGTGAAATTGAATTGTGTAACATAAAAGAATGCAAAACATACACTGTTGATTTATCACAACAATATGGGCCCACAATCCTTTGTACTGATGATTAAAGGGGGGAAGTGCAGTTGCTATTAAATTATAAACCATTTTTAATTATAAAACATGCTTTAGATTGAAGCAAATTGCCCCACATTCTCTTTGAGGGAAACAATGGTGCTTCAAGGCGCTAGACGAATTGAACTTCCTATCGAAGAAAACATTCGTATCTTTGCTCTGCACTTGTCCCTGCTTTTAACACAAAAAAGGACCCTATCCCCACAGAGACGTCCAACCGTTACATGTTTTAAAGTTGTAAAGCACTTGTTCTGAGAGACCTCCGTTACAAACACAGTAAAGTTCATCTCTGCTTAAAAGAGTTTACTAATAGTTGTATGGTCCCAAGCTGTTTAGCCGTAGGGCAATGTGGGAGCCGCAGAAAGGCTAGAATGTTTTTCTGCAAAAGTCACAAGCAGTGGATTTTTCCACAGTAAGATGGTTAGCTGTGATTTTTTTACTCTCTTATCCAAAGCTTAAATTGTTTTCCATTCAGTACTCTCTGCAACATTTTCCTGCCATTGATTACTCCTTGAATGCGCTAAGAATCACTGATTCAGTAAATGTTTGTGTCATCTTGAACAGATATGGATATGGGTATGGATAATAATTGATAAATGTGACACACAACTCACAGATGGTATTGTTAGCTTTTATGTGCAGACCCCACACCCCAATAGTATTAACGATCGGGATGGTCACATTTGCTTCACACATGTCATTACGTTTTAACTCTCTGCCTCTCCCTAAAGATTAAGAATTCTCCTTCCTCTGCAAAGACCCTGCTGTAGAGCGGAGTTTTTACAGAGTTTTGCCAGAAAAACAAAACAATTCCTTTTCAACCAGCCCAAGTCTATTAGTCAGACTGCTTTGAATAGTTCATATATCCCCACGCTTGCTCATGCGCAGGCCTCCCGGGGGACTCCTTGTGGTATTGTGTCTTGGGTCGTACTTTTGTGAGTGACGAGCCTTAGAGGGCAAAAGAAAACAAATCATTATTATGGCCGTGGCTGCAGAGTCCCTGACCGTAGAAGCACCGCTCTCTCTGTTCTCTTGGCAAGGCCGGCCCAGTGCAGATTAAAGGGTCATCCTTCGGCAGCACTGGGAGCCAGGGACGAAAATCACTTTGCTGCCAGGAAAGGGCTGCAATTGAGAACGACGCAAAAGGAGGAGTGTTTCCAAAAGACTCCGGTTTCCCATCAGATGAAAAAAAAAAACAAAAACGCAAAAGAAACCAGGTGATGACTAAAAGAGTTAGATATGTATGACCAATTACCATTACCATTTGTGAACTGCTGCGTGCATGCCAAGTAAAATAGTTCTTCTGTGGTTCGTGTTATTGTCTGCATACATTTGCAGTGTGCACCACAGCTACAGACGCTGTTCTAAGACTTGAGTCTGGAGGAGGGAAGTCTGCTTGGTTTATTCTGCACAGTTCCAAAGGCATTCATTTAAAAACACACCAACACACAAAAAGCTATAATTGCTGCATGCAATAATTCTACAGTACTTCTTGCAGGAATTTGAATTCTATAAGGGTTTTTGTCTGCGCAGACATTACCTTTCTAATGTGGCTGTCACGAATTGGGTCATCTGTGGTTTTTTTTTCACCTGTTTTTCCCAGTCCTTATAATGTGTGACATCCCGTAGCCTGTCTGTTATTTTTGTTTTTGGTTATAACACCGGTGCCCTTGCATGGGTTAGGGAATAGCAGGGCTCCTTTAATGGAGTGAATTTTGTGTGGAGGCACAGTGAGGGTCTGTGCGGTCGTGTTTTGTCCACTTGATCAGGTGCTGCGCCGCTGTCGTTAGCCCGCACGGGCCCCGCCCCCTGCGAAGGTCAGCCAGATAAGAGGAAGGCTTCACGAGACCTGTGCCGCAGCCGCCGTCCTGTGATTGGCCGGTCTCCAAGCTGACCATCTGAGGGGCACAGACGGGACATTAGTGGACCGGTCCCTCGCTCCACGTGTTTGTCAAAGTCCTGGTTTAATTGGAACGATTGCCCAGCAGACTGGAAAAGCCCGGCCTCTTCCTGACTCTGCTGTTTGGCCCGGGTACTTCATATCCGCTTTATTCCCTCTCCTTTTGATTTTGACACCACAAAGCACCCATCGCCTTTTCTTTTGATGCCACTGTAATACACTTCGCTCGCACATCTCCTCTCGAGCGCTTTACCGAGGTGCTGTCTTTATTCCGTGTGGTTACGCTTAATTGCTGCCGCTACCTGTGTGTTGTGGTTCAGAGAGGAGCCTCTTTCTTCAGGATGATTGTCATTCAATTGAAATCATTTTGTTGAGACTTTTTTTCCTGGGCGTTTTTTTTTTTTTTTTGTCAGCCCTGTCTCCCCCTTTGTGTTGGTTTTCTCATCAGGCACGGGCATGGTGCATGGCTCTGCCTTTGTGATCGTGTTCCTCGTCCCGCATTTGCATAGTAATTTGGTTAAATCAAAAACATAATCGCCGATAAAAGGTGTGTGGTTTTTCTCTCGTCGGCGCGGGCTGAATCCGCCAACAGCTGGAGAGACACTTCAGCTGCTTCTCACTCTTGCTCCAAGAGAAAAGAAGGTTGGGGTATTATGGTAGATTGATGCTGCTGTAGCAGTTTGAAAAGGAGGTGGTGGTGGTGGTGGTGGGGGGGGGGTTCTTTTAAGTGCAAGAAAACCTTGTTGTTTGGTGTTCGGCTGTGGGGTGCCACTCGCACACATACATGAGTAACATCTTGGGAAAGGGTAAGGGTGCAGATCTCAGTGTTTAGAAGCAGGGTGGAACCTCCCTGAACTTTGCGAGGGTGGGCAAAGTGTATGTCTGCCATTCCTGGCATGTGCAGGGGTCTGGAAAAGGAACGTTTGGCAAGGACTGACAGGAGAATGACCTCTGCTCTTACACAGGGTGTCCTGGGAAAAAAAAAAAAACCTGATAAACTATGTAGCCTGGCTTCATTAGTTCAAGCAGTAACCATTCTGTTGAAGAACCACAAAAGTATGTTGTTCTTTGATGATAAATTATCAATAGAAAAATAATGCTTGAGAGACCACAAGCACTAAAGCCCACAGATGTAAAATATTGTATACTTTATTCAGTGTGTATTTCACCGGTTATATATTGCTCTGATTCTGAATGTCATTTGCTCGATGTCACAATAACAATTTGATCCATTAATGAAATGAAAATAATTTCAAATTGATTACCATTTGTCTAATAATGCCAAAATAAACGGGGTTACCTGAAGAAAAAAAAAAAGTGGTTTATCAAGATTTTTGAGTATGTACTGGTATCTTCTATCAGAATTGTTCAGAAACGCGTCTCTCATTACCTGTGAAAAAATGTGCTTCTCTCCGCCCACAGTCTCCACGTGCCTGTTTAACCGTCTCTTTGTTTATGGTCCAGGCGAATCTTTGTAGCAGTACAGCAGGAGATAACCTAACATGCAGGTACTTGTTGAACATAGCTTGCTTGGAAAGTTATTGCTGAGGATGATCTTATTGCCTTCTTACAGATAAGACTGTGTGATTACAGGTATTCTCTTTAAAAAGAGGAAACGGGACTTGCTCCCACATCAGCGAGATTGGTAACCCCTGTGATTCAGGAATACTCATCGGTCAGCCAGTTGTGGCTGCTGGTTGTGAGGGAAACCAAAAAAAAAAAAAATAGAAAAGAGGAAAACAAAAAGTGAAAGACTTCTCCTGTTTTCGCTCTTATTCCTTTAACTGAGGTTTATAGTTCTTGTCTCTCAGCAGATAGTGGTTATAAAAGAGAGATGATAAAGTGTCAGGTTTTGCTTGCTCCTTCTGTTTGTGCTGGGCTTTATCTACTATTGGAGTGCCTGGTGATGCAAAGACAAGAGGCATCTCTATTTATGTATGTTTGTACGCACATGTGTTCGTGTTCAGGTTTTTTCCCCCTCCTGCTCTCACTTCTAATGCCGGGATTGTACAAGAGCCAAAAACAGCCTTACCCAGGGCAGCTTCTTTTTGGCCAGCGTGTGCAGTGAGGAGAACTCCCCACAGAGCAATAATATTCTGAAGGCATACTAATCTGCTTGGAAGGCTCAGTTTAACTGAATAAAATTGTATATTTAAATCAGATGCATATAATTGTGGCGTGCTAATGATGTGGCCACACTCTGTCTTTATGGTTGTTGCTAGATATTTGTAGGAACTCTTTTTCTAAAATGCATGTGCAGTGTTGCTCTCTGTGGCAGAGCCAAATTACTGGTCCTGGCTAAATACTGTCTTCTCAGATGCAAGCAGGCTCATTTGTGGTCAAATATGGTGAAATACTTTTTTTTTGAAGTCTCAGTATTTTGAGATATTAAAAGAGACAGCTTTTCGACAGCTGAAAGTTCAAATTCATTTAAGTGGATTTTCTAAAATAAAGAAGCGTTTGATAAAGCTGTTGATGTTATATTTAACTTTAGAATAAGGGAGAGATGGCGGCTTTCTGTACAATTAGGTACCCAAATCAAGATTTTATCTGATGATTTTTTCCCCTGTGACATTCTTGTTTTGTGCTCCATTGTTATCATTGTGTCACAGATAAAGAAAGGGAAGCTAGCCAGAATTATTGATATCACACACACTTTTTCCGGTTATTGAGATGCAGCCTTATCATTAACATGCCTTATCATTAACAAAAGCATGGCGTGGCTGAAATCTCCAAGAGCAGCTCAAGTGTGAAATTTCCAACAGTAACTCAAGTGTAGAATGCTTTTAGAATGAATGGTTTAAGGCCAGAAACCAACACTCAACCCCCCTACAGTAACACAAGAGAGGGTGGTGTGACTTTGTCATGTAGGATCTTCTTCTCTGTTATGCATTTGGATCCTTCCAGTTTGCCAAGGAACTTATGCCCCCCCCCCCTCCCAATAATATGCCCTGGCTCCTAATCTGAGCTCTAAAGGTTTATGCGAATTTGACAGAAATCAGTGCAACTCATCACTGACGTGTCACAACGGATTACATCTGCCCATAAAGACCTGAATGAGCATTACTCAACATTCCCTGGGAGGCAGCAGGGCCCGCGAGGGGTCCATCAGATACATGTTAACCAACTTTTCAGGAAAAACCTGATAGCACCCAGAGAGATATGCTATCAGCCAGCTGGTAGCTGATATGGAGGGCAGTCGAGCAGGGTGGGGGGTGGAGAGGGGAGGCAGGAGGGCAAGGAGTGTGCAGTGTCGGGAAATCCAAGTGACGTTAAACAAACACGGCTTTAGCGCTTTGCTCATTACCCGTGCTCTTGTTTGGCCCAGGATCCCACAGACAGCCTCAGTTTATTTAAGCTTTTGATAAAGAGATTAACAAAGTCTCCCCACACCAATGGCGAGAAGTCTTGCAAGGGGCAGTAGTTGTGTTTGAAGTGGATGTCTCATGCCAGCACAAAGCTAATAAAGAGAATAGTAAAAATTCAGAAAGTGTCATATATTGTGTATTCAAATATATAAGATTCTGTACTATTGGAAATTTTTCATTCATCCAGCCCACGGTGTGGTAAGTGCAATTGTGGGATTCCCACTGAATTAGAAGGAGTAATAAGGCATATTGTCAGACATGTTTTGAATTATATTTGATCTCTTCTGTAGTGGTGAGGTGAGGAGGGAATTAAAACCTGTTAAAATTAATATATTGTAATTATGTTAATAACACACTATCCAGTACAGAAATAATCTCTGGGCTCAAGCTGTTTGCTTCCGGTTATGATCAATATGCAGAAATGGTGTGAATGCAGTGAGCTGCAGAGCTCCTGTGAGCTTGAGGCCAGCAGGGTTTATTTTATTAGGAGTATCGCAGTGGTCTGACTCCAGCTTAAGGCCACAAACAGCATCGCGCTAATTTTAGCCTCCAAAGAGGATGAGGATAAATAGCCTGCTGCTAGTTGGCCATATGCTGCCCTGCCAATACTATTCAAAGTCGCAAATATATTCCTGCAGATAATTATTGTTTCAGTGTGCATAGATTCGGAGGTAGAGATATATAAACAGCTAATGGGTGAGAGAGTGGCAGCACAGGGTGCACACAGCACACACTAAATCATTTCTCCAGAAGACTCTCTCTCTTCTTCTCTCTTCAACTGAGGCCTTATTGACTTTCTCTGTAGCCTCTTAAGTATGGACACATAGTTAATCTCATTTATTTCTGTCCGTTTTTCTAACATGTAAATCTGGCAGACTGAATAAGAATGAAGCCCCCGCTCTTCAATTGAAATAATTCAATTTGGATACGTTAGAACCTCTTTTGCAAAGACTATTATGCACGGAGTCTAACAAAGAGCTGAAGAATTTACCAGTCCTGTTTCAAAATGACATTCCAGAAAGCCTATTTCATGCAAGCAAATACCAGCAAAGCTCCATATTTGGGGAATTTAGCTTCTTCTACTATTTCTACTAAAGGTGTTTGACCTTTTTATTTGTCACTAGGACCACTTCACAGGGAAGGGATTATTTGCCAAGACAGTGCTGGGTGGAGGCTACTGTGGACAGTTGTCGCTGCAGATGGAGGCTGGGGGCCACTGAGAGTGTGTGTGTGGGGGTGTTAACAACTGGCCAAAAGCTTGACCTGTGGCTGACCCTGACCAAACAATCCCCCCCAAGCACAGCCCTGGTCTTTTGACATGGAGACCTGTTTAGGGGATTTAGGTGGAAGAGATAAAGGCCACTTCAAGTTTTTTTAAGCTTAGGGACAAAAAAGAAACAAAACAAACAAATCAAAAAGTTCAGGGGGTTTGTTGAGGAGAGGGATGTGTTTGTATACTTTGGTGGGGGGTGATTGGGGGGGGGGGTGAGTGTGTGTGACAGAGAGGGAAAAAGAGGGAGAGAGAGAAGAAATGCACACATTTTAAGTGGTAACCCGATCACTCACATGTGCTCTAAGCAAGAGAACAGAGACAAGAAAAGTCAGAACGGGCCAGATTCCACAGATGAATACAGCTGATAACCTGAGAAATAAAAGGCTCTAGCTGGTGGAGATGGTGTCTCTTCCCCCCTGGGCTGTCTCGGTGCTTTGTGCCACTGGAGATGGTGTCTCTTCTTCGCTGGCCTGTCACAGGGCTTTGTCTTTGGAGGGCTCTTTTACAGGAACCGGCACAGTGGGGCAGGCAACGGCATCACAGCGCCAATGGGCCGTATCATGTGGTCACACATGGCCCCAGTGCCGCTTTACTCAGGAAGCAAAGAGAGACCACTCTGATCTATTTACATCACTTCCACTCTGGTGTTATCTTGCCTGGTGCCCTGGAGACAATAGAACTACGTATCCCACCAACCCTGCAGCTCGACTTCCTGTGGTCTGCACTAAAGTGCCCCAATATGGTTTAAGATACAGTATGCTCCTCTGTCAGACATTTGAACACTTACCTTAATCATGGGATGAAAAGCAGACCATTAAAAATATTAGAAAACAGAAAATTAGTTATTGACTTGTTTTTTAATTTGAAAATCAAGCACTCAGTAGAATGGAGCGTGATGAACTCAGTTGAACCGCTCTTGTCCTAATCAGTCTGTAATCCTTCCAGCCCAGTAACCATTCCTGTCACACTCACCTCTTCCCTAGCTGGGCCATGAACAAGCAATGCTATGTAATATTTGTCCCCTGCCACTCCCAATTAAAAAAAGCTGCAACAATGAAGAGGTATTATTAGCAGCCAAATGTTCTTGTACAATCAAGTGTACTTCAGCCTAGCTACACTGATATACAGCTATAGGGGAAAATCCCAACATATTAACGCTAGTTATCTTTTACCTGTGTCATTTATGTAACTACCGTGTGGAAAATGATCGGCCAAAATCTAATAATGTGCCTTGCTGCTTATCACTTGTTATCAAAACACAACATCAACAAAAAAAAAACCACATACCAACAAACTCTTTTGCACAAATGGCAGTCACAGCCCTGTTTTTGTATTCACTGCATGATACTTTAATTTCAGTGATCTGTGGAGTTAAAATATATGAAATGAAAGGAAATAAGGAGAATAAGGCTTGCTTAAATGTGTCACTCAAGGTTAATTACTGGACACATTAAAGTTAGGTAGAATCTGGGCTGCGTCAGACTGACACTTTTCGTTCCATCCTTCTCCACCCAGGTGAAGTCCAGTGAAACATTGGTGTATGGTTTATCTCCCTGCTTAGTGGGCTGTAGGCTCAGCTGGGCATACATATCTGGTCAGCTGAATTTTGGGACATCTGCCACAAAGTGGCAAAGAGTGCCACTTAAAGCTCTCAGCTTTTTTTTTTTCGGGTTTCTGTCCCTTTCTTACTGAGACACCATCCTCAAAGCCATCTGGTTTGGATTTATACTGAGCAAGTGAGGTCTAGAGGGGTGCAGTCAGAACTGCATGGCTATGTGGTTCCCTTTCTTTAAATGTAACCTGTGGACTCCAAAACCATTCCCATTTGAACTGCTACAGTCCTCTTTTTTTCCACGGGCTCACATCCTCAGATTTAAAAGAATAGGAAAAAAAAAATCAATAGCTGCAGTGTAAAAGTGCTCAACATGAAAGGCTAAATTCAGGGCCTCCACTTTCATTTCACCATCATTCCTACATCACAGTGACTTGTAAGAAAAATAAAAGGGAAGGGAAATAGCTGCAGTTTAGTACTGTGTTTTGCCCTTTGGCCTCAATGCATTTTTCAGTGTGTCAGAGGGTCGCACAACTGACCCCTTACAGACACGGACAAGAAATAGCCACTGTGTTTTCAGCAACATCCTTGTAATCACCTGCGGGTATGGCAGTGGCTCTCTCCCCAGAATGTCAGAGTATACTTTAAATATTCAAAAAGTGAGGAATGTGCTTTTCTTGGCAGTGCGAATCCAATGAACAGAAATTATGAATACATTATTTCATGCACGTACATTTCTGGAAGCACACAGACGAGCAATGTAAGGAATCCATCTACAAACAAATAGCAATACATATATAAACATTTATTACTAGTAACCCATTTGTTTCTTCTATCCCCCTTTTCACGAATTGCCTTCAAATCACTGTCAGCTTGTGAAGAAGCTCTTATTAAATGCAGTGTAATCATAGCATATAATTACGTATTTCTTCGCAAATGAATAGTTTCTCCATACTTCTTTCCTTGTAATTCCAAAGTGAAAATGTACACACATGCGCCTAGATGTGAAGTAAGCTATTGTAAGATAAATAATAATAATGTTATTTTTTAGAAGGTTTTTTTTTTTTTTCGTGTATTGTGAAATAATAATGAAGAGAACACACTGGGTTCTCTCTGAGAAGCAAAAATGGGAAATCTGGATTGGCAGTACTGTTACACATTGAAAGTGCGTGCCATTAGTGTCAGAGCAGGGGGGTTAAAACACACACACACAAAGGAGAGCCCAGATCCGTGTTTGTTTAAAAAGTGATGCCGTTTAAAGGCTTTGGTCCGGGGGTAAGGATAGTGGTAGCAGAGGGATTCTTGGAAAGTTCCCGCTCCTCGGCCGTTTCCGTAGGAGACACTGTGAAAGCGTGTGCGGTTTTTGTTGGGAATTCTGCAGCAGGAATTCCTGCATGGGCTGAGTAGCTGCTGGTGGGGGGCGTTTCTGACCTGTGTAAAGGGAACCCCTGCTGCCTCAGCCATTCTGACCATGTGAATGGCTTCAATACAATAAACGCTGCTTTATCCCCCCCCCACCCCTCCCCCCCTCCAGTCTGTGTCTTCTGAAAGGAATGAGATAGCGGGGCCCTAAATGCCTGGGTTTGCTTAAACGGGCAGCCTGGAGACATGTGATCTGCGAGTGCTTGAAATATAAGGAGTGGACCGTGTGGGACCTGCCACAGGTCACCCGGCTCACTCTGTGGGGAGAGTCCGGGGGTCTCGCAAGAAATTGTCCATGGACGAAGTGTGGCGTGAAAAAAAAAAAAAAATGTGTGTCCGCTCCTTGGCCCCCACCACCAGACCATGGCCAATAAAATTTTGTGAAAACACTTCTTAAAATGATTTAAAAGGGCAAACAGCTGTGCTTGCAGCTTTGACAGTTTGACTTATAACTCGTGGCTCGAAAATTGAAACTGCGAGCCAGGGTTCCTCTTTCCCTCTGCTTGTTAGGAGTCCCCTTTGTGTGGGTGACATCGGATAGACAAATGTTAGAATGGGGTTAGATAACTTTCAGAGGAAACACCGGTGGATGATGCCAGTGACAATGAAATGAATGAGTGTAGTTTTATTTTTTTTCTTCCCATGTGTCGACTGTTGTCTGACAGGCGGAATGTCTGCATGACTGAACTGGAACCCTGCTTTGCTAATTTGCCAAGGAGCAGAAAAATAGCTGGCACCTTTCACTTTCATGTGCAAAAACAGAGGAACAGGTAGTGCCAATTAAAGTGGCCTTTTTGAGCGATCAGATCATAACGGATTACCCTAAATTCCTCTGATAATGTCAGAAAATGCCTGAGGAGGAAGAGAGAGAGAGAAAAAGGCGAGGAGAATTACAGACATGGCAATGACAGAGATAGTGAGAGATAGAGGGAGACTTGCAGAGAGATAGAGACAGAGAGGAGGTTGGGAGGGCAGAGAGAGAGCAGAGTGGGAGAATGATAGAGATAAAAAACGTAGAGAAAGTGAAAGAAAAAGACACTGAAAGGGAGTGGATG
This sequence comes from Megalops cyprinoides, assembly GCF_013368585.1. Taxonomy (NCBI): domain Eukaryota; kingdom Metazoa; phylum Chordata; class Actinopteri; order Elopiformes; family Megalopidae; genus Megalops; species Megalops cyprinoides. The sequence continues at coordinate 10,495,782 of NC_050597.1, forward strand.
TATGGGAGAGAGAGAGCGAGAGAGAGAGCGAGAGAGAGAATGGGTCAGAGGAGTGCAAGCCTCTTGCTGACAAAGGACTGGGGGAGTGTTAACCTGATTTCTGCAGAAGGGCATCATGGTAGCGTGTGTGCATGTGTATGTGTGTGTGTGCGCGTGTGTGTGTGTGTGTGTATATGTGTGGTGGGTGGTGGTGGTGGTGGTGTTGGGGGGGGGTTAATAAAAAATTCCTGTGTATGCTCTCTCTCCCCGGCTAGCCGCAGGGTATCTCCCACAGCCTCTGGCCTCCCCAAGTCACCGGCCTGCTCTTTAATTGCCACATAGACTCTGCCACACATGGGCAGATGATATGACATTTTCGGTTCTTGTCAGTAGTGAGCGCCACAACATCCCTTGCACTAGTTGCTAAGAAGCTGTCACAAACCATTAGTGGCTGGCCGAAGTTTCCCCATGGCATTTCCTCATGGCATCAGCAAAACGAGCATAAATCAGCCAGGGGAGCCTGCTGCTGGACTAATGAGGCTGTAAGCTTGTTTATGGACTAGCATCATTTTTATGATTATTTCCACCTTTTCAGCCTGCCTTCATAATTTGCCTTTATTTGGCGGCGGGAGAAGTCAGCCCTAGAAACACAGTTGCTGCTGACATTTTACAAATGTGGCTTATAGCTGCTGCCATATGCCCAGCCCGACGCCTTCCAACTTAGCTCATTGATGTTAAAAAAAGAAAGAAATTAGCCCCAGACCCCACAGAGGTGATCGGCATCAAATTGCAGCGAAAATGGAAATGCCAATAAAATTGACGGCTCTTGCTTTTTTTTTTTTCTCTTTCCCTCTCCAAGGTCCAAACCCACCGAGGTTGGGCTTAAGGAGAAATGTTGGGAAAAACGAGGTTAAACATTTTATAATAAAGAGGAGAGGTGATAAAGGCAAACAGTGCAGCCCTCTGCAGACATCAGGTGGTCTCCCTTTCCTCCCTCTCTCCCAGTATCCACTATCTCAGTATTTGCTTCTGTTCTTCTGGCTCGCGTGGGACCAGGGCTGGGTTTATTATTGTAGGCTTTCCTGAACATGAACCGGTCTTTACACCGGATTGAGAGCATTTGCTTCCAATGAAAATCTTGTCTTAGATTACACACCAGCAGTGCAATTTCCCTCCCATATGGGAGCAGGCTAGCTCTATTTGCCTAAAAACAGTAGGAAGAACAAACTGTGCATTAGCAAGGGCTGTTTTTGGCCTGATATAATGATGTAATAGAAACTGTGTGTGAGAGAGAGTGTGTGTGTGTGTGTGTGTATGTGTGTGTGTGTGTATGAAAGAGAGTGTGTGTGTTGTAGTAGTAGTAGTGGGGGCAGAGAGGAAGATGGGGGGGTTGGTCACTTTCACAGTGAGTGAGTAGGGAAGCTGGCCCTTGCTTAAAAGCTTTCTCCATTGTATCTACATAAGTCTTCACTTAAAAAAATCTCTGTTTCTGGGGCTCCAGGAGCAAACAGGAGTGGGTTGGTTGAGTGTTTTATATGGAACGGAGAAAGCCTCTCCTCTCCTAATGCTGTATATAATTCAGGTGCCCTAAAGGCATGCTTTCAGGAATTCTTTTGCCTGGGGTAATGGGGAGAAAAGAGTGTTTTAGGGCCTTGATTATTCTATTGATGCACGAAGCTGGAAAAAAGTAATCTCCACCGGATTACTGCAAATATTTCCATTAATTATCAATGAATCTTGCTTAGACAGGTGCTGGGTGCCACTGAATGAAACCTGCCGAAGAAGCAGAGTTAAAATACGGTTATCTACTCGGGTATGCTCCGTAGCAGCGAGCTTTAGAAGTGCTTTATATTTAATCAATAAATAACTATCCAGTTCTGCGCCTTCTTTGCCTCCTCTTGAAAAACAGCACAAAACAGTGGGTTATCCCATTGAAATTTCCAGCACTGTGGAGTTGTTTACCTTCCTCATGTTTCTTTTATGATTTATTATTTTATATAGAGAATTTCTTCATCTCTGAATAATAATAATAACAATTATGAAAGGGCTTTTCAGCAGCAGGGACAGGGAGAATTTCTCCGTTAGAGTTGTATAGAATGCTTATAATAATTGGGGTTATAAATAAAACCAGTACACGTACCTTATTCATGCAGTGCAAAATAGCCCCAAAGTGCAGTCTCCAGTTCACAAACACACTAAGCTGTCTCCCCTTTCTCCCCAGTTTTGTTTAACTGCCCTTAATGAAACCTTATCAAGAGCCGACAGGTTGCTGTAAGCACCTATGTGGCATTGTTATTAAAATGCTAGATCTCAAAGCTGCACTGTATGCTTTAACTTTATTTTTCTACCCCTTTGTAATTGTGTATAACTCCCCCACCTGCGGTAAAATGAATCCAGACGATCTTCAATGAATATTTCTGTGGGATAATAAAGACTAAATCTTGCTGTCATTTCCAATTCTTTGGTGGCTCTCCGTGTTAGATGGAAGAGTGGGAAAATGCGACCTTACAAGTCCTTTGTGCGCTTTCTGAGCTGTGTGACTGACTGCGTTGGCAAAGGGCTGAGCCCTCAGAAAGAAAAATGGGGTTATTTCTAAAAGTATTAAAAATGAATGCGTTTGTTAGAGGCGCCATTTCAAAACGTCAGACATATTTTTTGCGCAAAATTGTTTCCTGTGCCACCCTTTGTGTTACTTGACCTGCAACCAAAAAAGCACCTTCTTCTGATCCCCTCACAGTGTCTTTTGTCTCCACAGGGGATGTCCTGGACAACAGTGTGGCTTCGCCCAGCACAGGGGATGACGACGACCCGGACAAAGAGAAAAAGCGCAATAAAAAACGAGGAATTTTTCCCAAAGTCGCAACCAACATCATGAGGGCGTGGCTCTTCCAGCACTTGACAGTAAGTAAATTGGCCCTTTTACAATTCCCCACCCCGATCCCTTTCCAATATGCAGTCAGAATTCACACCACCCCTATACTGTGAGTATTGATCTGAAGTTCCAATGAGCATAGCACATCAAAGCAGTACTCATGCTTAATCCACAGCTAGTCATACCATACTGTGGCTCCTGGAGAAACTGGATAACGGTAGAGATAGTTGAGATGAACAGTACCAAGAAAGGGTTCATGCCCTTCAATGTAACATTGCCAATGTTAACAATGTTTGACAATGTAATATTGTCAATGTAACATTGTCAAACCTCAAGAATTCCAAGCTCCATCACAAACATCAAGATTAGGTCTGCTCGCTCTCCATAATGGCTGTCTGAAAAGGACAAATGTGTCTAGATGAACGTGGACTCTTAAGTGTAAGCATGTGTGTGTGTTCGGTGGCCATGTCACTAAAGCCACATCACGGGACCTCAGCCAGTCCAGGAACTGCTTCGGAAAACCTGGGCCTGCGGTGCTTAGATTGGGAGCTTGGTGGCGGTGAGGAAGAGTGGTCAGTGTCCTCATTGTGTGCAGACAGTGCTGTGGCCGTCCACACCTGCTGTAGAGAAGTTAAGTGAACTGATATGGTTTATTCTTTTCCTGCTAGGATAAACCCCAGTTGTTTTTTTTCATGTGCCACAAAGTAATGTCTGGGTGATGTAGAGCAGCTGCTCATCTTCACATGACAACAGGGATAACTGCATAAATGAGATACTTCAGACATTGTCATATACTATCAACTCAACGTGGTGTTGAACTGTCATGAATAAATAACAGTTCAAGTTTTTTTTTTCTCTTTTGGAGATGATTGAATGATAGTCAGGGTACATTTATTATTTAGAGTTACATTTTTTAACGTGTTACATGTGAGTGCATAATAATTCAAAGAGACAGATTCTTCAAAAAAATATATCACAAATCCTCTAATCAGGGTCATATGTTAGACTGGATGTGCAGCTCATTTTGAAGGGCTTCCAAAGGAGGGCATTCAGACCTGACAGAGCTTGACATCACTTTCTAATAAAAGTACTCCTCAGAGGTGTAGTCTTTAACTAGCAGTTAACAGATCTTCATTGCTTGTATACATATTACATTTGAATGTATTATGTATGCAATTAAGATTTAATTTAGGCAGAATCTCTGCGGACTGGACAGTGTGTGTTCTGTTTTTGGTAAGAGACCGTCTCATTTCCTACCACTCGCATATCTAGGCAGTGATTTGCTGTGGTGAGCCTAGAGAGGAAACGTGTTTCAGACCGAACTTCAATGCAAAGAGAACCTACTTTTACAGTGTCCCCCAGTTGGAGTGGGTGTGAAGTTAGCACAGGCAGCCACTAACTCACACCTGTGCCCTGCATCGCTGAACCCACAACACCTCCCCCCCAACTCAAAAGACCAGAGGTGGCTGAAATAGAGCCCACTTGCCAAACACATGGTGCTTGCGGGTGGCTGCAGCAGAAGGCAGGGGTGCTGGCCACTGCCAGTCCCCTCCTTTAGCCCTGGTGTGGTAAGTGATTCATTCACAGAGGCACAGAAACACAGGGGCGTTTATTATACGGCACCAAGTTTCACAGTTGTGGATTAGTATCTACCGTGGTTGAGGTGCAAAGAAAACAGGCTGCTGCCCACGCTCTGTCAGAGTCTGGAGGAGGTGGTATCTCCCTGGCTTGAGCAGACGCTGGGCCTGGCTAAATCGGGAGGTCTCAACGGGGAGGTGGTGGGACTGCCAGCAGGAGCTGCTGAGCTCAGGGAGGCCTGTGGAGGCCTGCAGCAGAGATAGAGAGAGCAAGAGAGAGGGAAGAGAGAGACAGAGACAGACAGGGAGAGAGAGGGAGTGAGTGTGGGTGAGTGAGTGCAGGAACCTGGAGCTGTGTGCCTGCCAAAGGGTGACTATGCAGACCGAGGCCAGCCATGAGGATCTGTGCCAGTGAGAACCGGGCCCAGAAACCAGAAACCACCACTCCTTTTTTCACTCTCTCTGAAGGGATTTGAAACAGTATGCTGAACAGTCTACCTTATTTTTGATGTTCCTCTAATGTTTTTGTCAGCTTTAAAAACTTGACATTTTAGTTTTTATTTATACATGTGCATGTATATTGTATCATGGCACGAATGAGGAACATTATATACAAATGCCCCATTTTAGACTTCTTTAGACACATTGAGACTTTTTACAAGATGACATGAACAACCCATGGATGAAAGTCATTTATGTTGAAAGACCTTATAAAGCATAATGGAGGCTCTTTGGTGACCAAGCAGGCTGGGTCACAGAGAAACGTGGTGGCCATGAGGGATGTGGGACTGAGATGTGTCAGTCTTCCGCTACATCCCCACAGAGGTGTAGATGAAGAGCTGGCATAGAGTAGGATCTGAGAGAACTTGATGTTATTAGTTAACTTGGCAGATTGAGGTCATCATCGCAAGTCAGAGCTATATGCAGCGCATCTTCTCTTTGTTTCATTTTGGGACAGAAGCTGCTGAAATAAAGATGATACTGAAATTGTATTAACTCCTTGCAGGCTCAGTGGAAACCCGGATAACTTACACTGGTAGCAGGATTAGCCAGTGCGGTATTGGGGGTAATGGAGTATGTTATATCCCTACCCCTGCTCCCAGATTTTCCACAAGGAATTGTACCCACCAAAAGGGGTGTGCAAGAGGAGCCATTGCTGGGAGACAGACAGAGGAAAGATGGCAAAGAGGTGGGAGAAAGAGTGATCAAGAAAGAAGGAAAGAGGGACAGATATAGAGTGAACTGCAGTCCCATTAACAGGCTGGCAAAAGGATTGATGAGTGCCATTATGTCTCTGACTCATTAACAGATTCATACATTATGATGTTCCAATACTGATAAGCTGATAAGGCTTTAATGCGAGGTATCCCAAAACATTTTTGATGCAAGAAGGAAGAAAACAAATGTAGGTGTTTTAAAGAGCAATAATGTGCCGGTGTGAGCACACCGCAATAAACTTGTATTTAGTGTGCCATAATGTGCCAGTGTGAACACGCCGCAATAAACTTTGCATTTAGTGCGCAATAATGTGCCAGTGTGAAAACACTGCAATAAACTTGTGGTGCAGAGAGGAAAACCAAACCTCAGACTCCAGCAGTGTTGTGACTGCTCTTCCTCCGCTAACTGGGCTTTGTTCTGTTTATCACAACAAAAATAGTGCGATTGTGTTGGGCTTCCTGGTGGGGAACGGCAGGTACCCTGCGCTTGCTTCCCTTTTCCTCTCGCATGGCAGTTGGGCCGTTTTTTTTTCTTTCTTTCCCTTTAATTCCCACCCCCTTCTTTCTTTGTGAATGGTATTTTCTTGTTTGATTTAACAAGAAATGAGTTGGAAACGAAATGCATCACGCGAAACCCACTGTGCCCGTGTTTTCTGTTCAGCTCCCCAATGAAAAGGCAATTTGTGAAATTATGTGATAGAGTAATTAGATGAAGACTGGGCTTCAGATTATTGCCATGCAGATGTTGCAAGGCCTGTGCTTGGAACAACAGCTTATTACCCAGGCGAACTGGCTCACGGCTCCTTCCTCTATTTGTACACAGTGTATTTCACATCTGAAGAAGGGAGCCACAATCACAGCTCGTAAAAGTAAAACCGCAGCCGAACGTGCTTTTTAAACAAAGTGTTCATGTAAAAATTGAACTGGAAGGCATAATCCCTGTTAATGCAATTAGGGGCTAATTTAGCGCCCCTTGCACACAGATGTAGTGATGCTGGGACAGCTATTTTTCCCCTGGAAGCACATTTAACACACCTCCCCACTGCAGCGTTTTGAACAGAAACAGGTGTGAAAAGCTCTATAATTCATCTCTGCACTTACAGAACTTACCCACGCGGAGGGCTGAGGGCTCTTTCAAGAAACCCCCCCCTCCCAAAATCATACGGATCGCGAAATGCTGTTAAAAAGCCAGGCCCTCTTTTGGCTTTGGGTAGATTTGTAAAATGTAAGCAGCCAGAATCAAACACAGGGAGGAATCAATCATGCTGGTGCCCAGCCTGGTGGAGCCTCGTAGGTTGCTAGGTTGGAATTACAGATGTTCTGCATATGACCTCGCTGTGAATTAATACTTGGAAAGCTCTGTGGCGTTTTTGAAGGGGTGACTTTTCTGTTTTGTCTTAAAATAACACTTGGAGTGGGTTGTATGCCAGCCCCTGAATGGACACTTGTCTAACAGCTTTAGTTGTTTTTAATATACCCTCAAATGTTTCTGCTACGTTCCATTCAATATAAATTTTCCACTGTTAAAAAGTCGCTATCTGCATTTCTGTGTAGGAAATTAAGAAACCCTAAAGCCAATGTTCTGTAGGAGCTCATTTTTGAACCCACTAATGAGCAAGTGAAATAACATTACAGGGGTTTAAAACAGAATAACTTTTTGTTGTTCTCAGAAACTCTTCACAGTTGCCAAAGTTTAAGGCAGTTGATAACAGAACAAGAAGACAGATTTGTTGACATTAAAAAGCAGTGAAATCTCTGTGTGTTGTGAGCACATGTTTCATTGAAATAGGTGATGACACTGTCCTGAAAGCTGTCAGGCCAGAGCTGTGGAACAGAGTGCTGAGTGCTGACACAGCCCTGTCAGTTTAGACCCCGTCCAGTCCTGTTTCTACGGTGACAGTGTGACGTGACAAACGTTATCATTAAGGTTCGGACAGCATGCTTGGCGGTTGTTGCTGCCGCCGGCCTCTGTGTTGTACTGTATTAGGCTCAATGCCTTTTGTGTTAGAAAGGGACCCAAATACCTACTGACACAGAATCTGCTTTGGAGATGTGGGTTTTCGGGTCCTTGGTGCCGTAACTCCTGGCACAACAAATGCTTCCATCAGATACTGTTAGCCATGTTCAGAAATGGGAGATGGTAAGTGTGGCTAGGTTTCTATTGTCTGCCTTGTTAGAGCATTCTGAAGTGAGATTTGAATTCTCTCTTTTGAATCCCTCACGTCGCTTCCAGACACAGTCTTACAAAGATACACCTCGAATGTCGCCGATCTGTGTACCATTTAGAGGGTTCCTCCATATCTCCTCTGAGTCAGGAAAAAGGATGCCCCCCATAAACAAAGTTTGGGTAGCAGTTACCGGGAGTCCTCCTGAAGTGTGCCCTCATGGAAAAAAGCTGCCCAGACCATTAGAGGTCAACGTTCAGCCAGTCTTCAGATGTCATTAGTCATTGGTTGTTTATTGCTGGAGCCTTGGGATGTCAGCTCACTGGTCACCCTTGGCAACCTGGGTGTGCCACGCTGCCAAAAGTTTGGCAGCAAGCCTTCTTCTCATGCCTCCATCTCACATTTATAACTCGGCTTTGCCTCAACCTCATGAGACTTGGATTCCACAACTTGCAACAATATAAATCAAAAATAACTGCATCCCTTTCAGCAAAAATTGCACCCGACTTGGCCTCTGGCTCTCTGAGCGCGTATTGTCTTTACATGCATTCATGTACGACAAGAGAACAAGTCCATTGATATTAATATTTGTAAATTCAATATAGCTGCCTGTGGTCTCTGATTATTTCTTAATTTGGTCTGAGGAGCAGTCAGAATTGGAGGCGCCACAAAATTAAAAGATAAAGAGCATTTCAGACAGCGTGCTCCAAAAGTCTCCACTGCCCAGCTGTGGCTGGGTAACTGTGAAAAAAAGGGGTTTTTTTCCATCTTGGTCTGAGTTTAGCAGTTTGCGTTTAGTTGTTCTTTTTTGTTTGTATTCACTACTTTTTATTATTGCAGTTGACTCCACCTTCATCTGTTTTGATCGTCTTCCTGGGGTCTTGTGTTGTTTTCTTCTCCGGGTGACTGCGGGACATTTGGAAGCAATGACTGGACGCTTGTTATAAAAGTCAGTGGCAGAGAGGAGGCAGCTGAGTCAATTTATCCGCATTGGCGTCCCATTGAGTGGAGATGCACCCCCCCCACACCTTGCAATGAAAACATCATCAATTACCCATGTGACAGGCCCCTGGGACCTGGTGTAAGCAGCTCTTTGGAGCTTGTCTTTGTGGACAAAAAAAAAACAGCTGTATTCATCATTTGGCAACCCTTCCACACTCATAGGGTAAATAGTGTGGGTTTGGGTATCAGAGGATGAATTAGAAAGGGGGGGGGGAGATTGGCAGCTGCCAGATTGCTGTGGGAAAAGCAGAGGAATACCTCTGTCACTTCGACACGTTGCTTTGAAAGGCCATCTGTGGGATGATTGATGATGTAGGACACGCCCAGCCTTCTCCTTCTGTCCCACTATAGTGCCCCCCCAACATTAAGACAACATTCGTACAGAACATTATTGGTGAACTGATGATAAAAGTGCATTTCACCTCTCTCTCCCTAACTCCCTCTAACTCTCTTTCGGTCTCTCTCTCTCCTCCGCTCAGCCTCTTTCCCGCTCTTTAATGTCCCTGAAGGGCATTTAAATTTTAATTCACGTAACCTTTGAACTACTCGAAAACGGGCAGGCTCAGAACAAAGGGGTCCATTTCTGGCCCCCTCGCCGCCGTGTGCCTCTGTACACAAGGCCAGTGAGTGGCCAGCCTGTTTGTGAGAATGTGAGAACTTTACAAACTGCCAGGGTCAGTCAGAGCTGGTGGAAAGGCTTGGCTGTTGCTCAGATTCAGACTCTTGACACTCCACTGTCAGTAAACGCTCCTAGGGGATAGTGGGTCAAAGCCCGCCTTGTTGCTCTCCCCTCACGCACAGTGGGCCCAGTGATGTGACTCCATGATTGTTGTCCCAGTAAACAGAGATTGCAAGAAAGCTTGTGCTTGGATGCTGGCCCCAGATGCCATGCTGTTGTACCCTTTTTCATTAGCGGCCACATGTGAAGAGTTAGCAGGAGTTAGAGGCAGCTGATAGCCTTTGTACGCTAGTCCATTTTAATGTGATTGGGTTGACAGCAGTGGAGGAACACTTCCAAGGTTGTCTGCAAAGGAAGCCGAGGTAAATCTCTTCATTACTCACTTGCAGTTATAACCACCACACGCCTTACCATCAGAATGAGATCCATGCCAGGGCGGGGCAGTGAATCCCTCCCACCAAAGCTGTAACATTTGTGGAAATGCTACAGTCCAACTGACACCAGGTTCTGAAACAAAAGGGAGAGTGAGAACCCCTGATGGGCTGAGTTTCTGGCCTCTCTCTGTGGCTTGGCAGTGCCTGTCTGCCATGGCAAGGGACATCTCTGCCGTGTGGAGTGTTTCCCCATAAGCAGCTACAACAACAAAAGCAAAGAGTATGTCATGGATGGTCACTGTTGTTTAAGCTGTGGGGGCAGATATATAAACAGTAACAGCAGCTGACAGGGACTGAGAGAGGATGGGACTAGCAGGTCACTATAAGTTCTACTCTTCATCTATTCTTCAGCTGTAGTCTCTCTCTCTCTGTTCTCTCTCTCTCTCTCTCTCTCTATATATATATATATATATATATATATGTATACATGCATATATATATATATGCATGTAACATCTGTGTTTACATTCAAATCATTTGCATCATCACAAATTTGCTTTTTCTGTGTCTGCACACAAATTCCTGACTATGTCTGAGAATATAGGACTCAGCATAGGAACACAGGCACAATTAGGAAGATACTGTTGGCGTCAGCATTTGGTATTTGTAGCCATTGTCCAAAAATAACCGTTCATGGCTTGTCTTGTGTAGAATACACTGATCTGTGGTAGTCTGTTCCTCCAGTGTGTTGGAGCTCGCTGCGGATCTGCTACAGTTTGTGGTATTTCAGGATCTTTCGCACAAGCTGTTTGCAGTCAGCGGCTCAATACACTTTATTTCCAGTGGTTGCAGATTATTCTCTCACAGTGCGTGGCTCAGGCTCACTGCTCACAGTTCCTCTCAGCCGCCTCTCGGTGAACGCACCTGATAGAATATATGGCAACAGCTAACTGATAATCAGTTTGCATGTTAGCAGAACTAATTCACTAGCCGAGTTGCCCCTGCTTGTTATCTCGACCGCGCACGTAGCTTTGAACCTTATTTGCTTTTCATGTGGACATACATGCACATAACAGGCACACTGCGGGAAGTGCTGGATTGATTGAAGATGTTTTTTTTTTTGCCTCTATCAGTAAGAGGAAATCAGCAATGCTGTGGGTTTACAATGCCTCTGAAGATATGTTGCTGCTCTCAGGGTGTAGAACCTGCCTGGACCGGACAACTTCTCACCATTTCATGTTTGTTTTAAAAGAGTCTGTTAGAAAAAAAAATGCATAGAGAGGAATTTTACACAGTCTGTCATTAACACAACTATCATCGCTGGGAGATAAATTAAACGATTTTATGCCATCTACTGCAAGAGCATAAATTGTTTAATGGACCCATTTTCGCTGCAGTGTTGAATCCTAGACCCTTTTAAATTGCCTTTATCTTTTCCCGCCATTGATTTCTCCTCTACAACAATAATGGGGACGGGAGCTAACTCCCTGCGTTGGCAGTGTTTGCCAAACCTGCCTTTAAATTTGCAGTAAAGCAGTCATCAAATATGATTGCCACATTTTCCTCAAGTCATGGAATTTCAGCAGGCGTGGCCCTCTGTACAGTCTCTCTTTCCCTGTAGGGAGAAGGGATGCATGGACACAGTGCATGTGTATTTAAGATAACATGGTTATTGGGATCCCTGTGGAGGCAGCGGCATCCAGGAGGATGTCTCCTCTGAAATATGCCCCTTTTATACAGGCATGCGTGAGCGGTGCTCGTGCCAGGGTGTGTTTGGTTTCATTGGATTTCCTCATTATGGACCTTGTGGTGTGTTGCAGCTGGTCAGAATGGGGCCATGTGCCCCTGTTTATCTGTGCCAGCTCTGTCCCTCATTTCTTTCTGGTTTCCTTCTTTCATGTGTCTGCTGAATGTTTCAGTGGCAGAAATGGAGGGGGGGGTTGGGGGAAGGGGGGGTTGGGGCAGGAACAGGGTGAGGATGCTGCTCACTTGTTTTTTACGACAGATTAAGTCATTGATTTAGGAAAGCGGCGCACTGATGGGGAAGGCCATCCTCACTGCTGAGAGACAGAGAGGGAAGGAGAAAGTGAGAGGGAGAGAGGGAGAGAATTCCTCTTTTTGTTATTCAGCATTCTCCTTCTGTCTCCCTCCTTTTATTCTCAACATGGTGTGGGCACAAGAGAGCAATTATGAAGCCCTTATGTAGCCTTAATTAAAATGGTGAGGGCACAAGGGAAGCCATGATAAAGCATGACTCTGCTGCATGGGTTATTCTAAATTTCTGTGGTTCTGAAACTGATCCCATTGAGTGTGATATTTGAATATCAATGGCATGTAAGTTGGATGGAAAATATTCACCTGTCAAGGTGCAATATTGTAAGCTGAATCTCTGAACATTTTAAACACTATCTGTTTTTCTTACACTTTCATGCATGTGCTATTGCACCAGACCTAAGCCTGCCTGAGGGGTGTGTGTGGGGGGGGGGGGGGGGGAGGCAAACAGCGTGTGTATCCAAGCATGACCTCATAGATCTCTGTCCCACAGCTTTGCATTTTGTCCTTGCTTGACAATAACCATCAAAACAAAAAAATTGTTTTGCAATAACAGAATACAGGTCCAGCAAGTGCACGTCTTGCTTAATGCCTCAGGTCGCTCGAACAGTGCAGGGCTCGGTGCCCCACACTGCTGTTGTTGGTACAGTACCTGCCTGCCTGCTCTGCTGAAATCCCAGTCCCCACAGATATTAATGTCCCCTGCAGACTGCTGGCAGCCCACCTCCAGCTGCGGCCAGCTCGGCGCGCTGAATTGCTTTTGAATGTTCTTTACTCAAATAGGCGGTAATTACAAGCTTAAAGAGGTTTAGTGGTCCAGTAAACTACATAATCACCCCTGAATTAGCCGAGGCTCATCAGTTGCAGTCCAGCAAGCCCCAGTCACTGTTTGCATGCGGCCCTTATTACACGGCGACTGAAGCAGCAGGTGTGGAACAGCACGCACTGCCCTTAAACACAAGCCGTCCTCCCAGCACAGAGATCTCTAATGACATGCATTCACACTCCTGCGGCCCGCCTCCTCTCCTCTCCAATGACTGCGGGCAGACTGGGGCGAGGGAGCTGGATCTGTGGGCCTCGATGGCCCTTTCCTACCCCCCAGCCCTCCACACCTTGTGTTTTGCTATTCTTTAGTAGTGGACATAGTCAATCACTGCTGTGTACGTGTTAGGAGTAAAACAGACTTATTTATTTCTGTTGTTGCCCTGCTCATCAAAAAAAAAAAAATCCCAGTTCAGGTCATTGTCTGTTGTCTGCTGAGGTTGCTCAGTCCACATTTCTTGGTTTCCCTGGGCTACAGGTAAGTTCTCTGCCAAACAAGACCCATCCCCCCTTTGATCTGTTAGGAACTCTCTGATGTCACAGTGTCGATGTGCCTTTTTGTGTGCCATTTCTGAGATTGACAGGCTGTGTGGTTGGGTGAGATTAACATCTGAGGATTGAAAGTTAGCTTTGAGTGCTGCGGGTCAAATAGGGGACAGGAAGGGAGGACAGTAGACTTATACTGTAGTTTACCTGAGTATTTAAGCACAGGTCACTTTGTTTGTCATTGTTTTAGGCGTTGTTTTATGCCCACGGTTTTCAGCTCCCTCTCTCTTACTGGCTTTTATGGTCCTGAGCTTTTAAAAGAAAAATACCACCCCTTTCACTAACCCCTATCATCTTATACTTCCACTTGATTCCACCATGGCACTCATTACAGCTCATTATGACACTGAATTATCTTCTCTGCTTCATTTGCCCTATCAAAGCAGGAAGATTTACTTGGATGTACTTGTATTTTGTCTGCAGAATAATCCACCCCCTGTTACCTGAGCTTTAATCATATGCTTGTGTTGCCGACTGCATCCCTACCAACTGGATATATTCTCTACCCATAGGCACAGCTCTACACCCATTTCTTTTAAATGTGAAAGACTAATTAATGTGTTGGATAAGAGATTGAATGCATCTCCCTTTTTATCTCAAGGATAAATTAAATGACAGAAAGGTTGTTTTTGAGGATTAACTTTTACAGTTTTCCTCGGTGAAGAACAAGGCTTTCTCAAAACAGCTAATGTGAATAATTTATATGCTGGCTTTGTGTTGATTTAGTATCTTGTGAACTTCACAGAGCCTCCTATGCGAGAGGCACTTGGGCTGTGTGTTTCTAGGAGGAGGGAGGTAGTACATGTTCCTGATGGGACATCTTAAACTGTGGCCTGCAGTTGTTATTCTCCTGTCTGTGAGATCTTATACTTTTGTTGTTTTTCATCTGAGTGCTGGAAGCTGAGGAAGTCACTGGGTAACCACAGCTCAGATTCGTTTTCTGTCTCTTTTTTTTTTTTCAGAAACACATTTTCTTGTTTTCCTACTAAGGACAGTGCCACCTATACTACAGTGATTTTGAAATGCTCTTAAGAATTTACTCTCAAAATGACACTTAGGAGCTTGCTGTCTGTCCTGTCATTTTAGTACTGGAGTCCTTTTTACTCTGACAGCAGCAGGCTTTTTTTGTGCATGGTACAGCGCATCACTATCTTTGTGACTAAGACAACAGCTGCTTGTACAGTGGAATGATGAGTTCTTATCCAAATATTTAAGGAAACCTCCCCCTTCCCTGCCTAAAGTTAGGATAGCTCTGGGGCAAGTGTGAGTACATCTGGAAAAAAGGCTAGAAGAACTGGTGGTAAACAGAGTGTTAATTCGAGCAGGGAAGGAGTAGGAGGGACAGTAAACTTCAGTTTTAATCCTGTTTATTTAGGAGCCATACCAAAAAAGATTGATTTTACTTCAGCGAGGGGAGGGGGGGGGGGGGGTCCACCATACTCCCATGCTAACACGAATGGCTCCCGGAACAAGCTGGGGGCTGCCGGGTTTCCATGGGGATTAGCGGGACAGCGCGCAGAGGTCAGCAGCAGGAGACCGAACTGAAACGAGCGCGCACGTGCTCGCGGAGCGGGGGAAAACACAAGGGAAGCGTGGGAGAGGCAGTTCTGGGAAATGAGTGTGGAAGCCATTTCCCTACCTTCACGTGGGGAGTCACGGGCACGACTCCAGGGACCGTGCACTTTTAGCGGACCTTGATGAGTATTAAACACATAATATCTGCAATCAAAGGGAAGCATTGTTTAACAGACAGAAAAATGTCAGATGCCCTCTAAATTCAACCACAGCGTCCGATATCCAAGATGTGATTTTCTCCTTTATCTTTTTGTGGCTGTGGGAATAATTCAGGCACCATGCCTCATGCCTCTAATCTTGTGTCTTTCTGTCCGCAAATCTTCTCCAGGAAAGAAAGTAAGCAGTGTCTCCTACACACCCTCATTTTGCTAAGTTAATCTTGTGTGGAAAGACTTTTAAATTTGAATCAC
The DNA here is from genome assembly GCF_013368585.1 of Megalops cyprinoides. Taxonomy (NCBI): domain Eukaryota; kingdom Metazoa; phylum Chordata; class Actinopteri; order Elopiformes; family Megalopidae; genus Megalops; species Megalops cyprinoides. Next base: position 10,511,052 of record NC_050597.1, read on the forward strand.
ACAGGATACGGAAAAATGTTCCTTTAAATAGAAAAACTGTAATAACACTAAAGCTGATAATTAACATGGTGGGGATAGGCGGTAGGGGAGATTGTAATTAAGCAGTTAAATAGGACGCAGAAAGAGATGTCCGCATCGTTTTGCAGGGTATGTGTTCATCCCAGGGCTGAGGCTACGGTGTACAGAGCTGGAGCTTACTTGTGGAGGTGGTAAGACAAAGGAATAAACAGGATGAATGAAACTTCCAAAACAATTCTTCCTTCAGGCCAGCTGAGCAGGCTAGTGCTGGGGCGATAAGGAGGCCAGCTAGAGATCCTCCAGCCATCTCCTGCCCCACAACCAGAGCTCCAGTTCACCCTAAATCCAGCTCCATTATGATATAATTCCCCAACAACTGACAAGTGGGTATCTCTGGGTTCAGGCAGTACTGCAGATAAAAGGGAAGCACACTAGTAGCTCAGGTAGGTTGTTGTGTCAGTGCACGAGTGCTGGTCAGAGCTCCATGTCTTTGCTGATGTGGGATAGAGGGAGGGAAAGGGGGCCTCTGTGCTCTGCACTTATCTCAGTGATAGGCCCTCGACCCACTGCTCCTCCTCACCAGGCTGTCTGAGGCGGGCAGGGAGGATGGCTTGGCCCGGAGAGAATGTTATTGATGCTCTGTTACACACACACAGATAAGATAGATAGGGAAAAAAATTAGTATATCGCTTTCTTGGCATCCACAAATGCAGACTAGGGTGGAAATTTTGATGAAAGGCGTAGTACATTTGGACAAGACATATCATTAAGATGGGGGGGTGGGGGGCAGAGAAATTTTCCATCTGCTCTTTTTAAGTAGTTTTTGCATTCTTACAAAGCATCTTGGGAGCCTGAGAAAACACTTCTCACCCAGTGGCGCTGCCAGGAGAATCTGTAATGCAAACTTTTTCTCAGACGACAATAACATCTTTGCTTATACCTTATAAAATGAAAAAAATCTAAATCACAGTGGCTCTTCATTTTTTCAAATCACAGACAAGATCCTTTTTAAGTCTTGTTTTCAGGAATGCTTTTGATATTTTGAAACATGGCCGTGGTGTAAAATTGAAGGTGCTTGTAGGATGTTGTGAATGGATCTTTGGCCCCAGCATGCATTGAGTGTCTGGAGAGCATAAAGTGTGCCTCGGTGTGCCATTGTGAGAAGCAGTGAAACACAATAATTCAAGAGGGAAATCTAATAGAGCAGGGCTCAATGAGGAACCCTGTTTCACAATCAGCACTCACACACAGCAGGGCCCGTGTGTAATCACTGTTAAATGAAACTTGTTATTGGATTGCGTACCCTTCTGAACCAGCGAAGGGAGGCAGCTGGCTGCTCCTCGCCGCACTCGGGCCTTCTGGGATTTGTGACTCAGCCACGGGGAGATTCCTCCCCCCCCCTGCTGCTGCCAGGTGTGGTTACCTAGGAGTTGTTATGGAAACAAAGGTGAGGCACTGCAGAGGAGACAGAGCCTGACTGAACAGGGACTTCTGTCTGCTGAGGTCAGATAAAGATGGGAACTTTGAGCCACCCGCTAATTGCATGTTAGAAATCCTGTGCTGACGTGGGGTTTCCTCTGGGGTCAGACCGGGAACCCTTTGCCGGTTAAAGAAGCTGCCCTCAGTACCATATGTAACAAGCGGGTGGGCCAGGATCAAATCCCAACCCTGAAATTAGCACAGAGGTTTGTTTTTGTTGGTGATTTTTTGAAGTTCTGGTGTCCCGGGCAAATTCCCAGGCTGTGTGGAATTTTGGAAAAAACCCTTGTCATTGCCTTCGTTTGGTACCCCCCCTGGCCAGGGAACCATTTTCCCTGTCTGCATCTCTTCTTGCCATACCGCCAGCTCCTTCTGAGAGAGCAGTGGGTTGGCCAGCTAAGATCGTTCGCTAGCTCATTGATTGCTTGCAAATAATTAAGGTTAAAACAGATAATGGTTTGAGGCTGGTCTGTGCAACACACATGAGTGCGCAAAATCATCCATTACAGCGCAGGGCTGAAACACACTACCGAGCGCCTTTGTGATGGGGGTGGAGGAAATTGCTCTGATAATGTGTGCCCGATAAGTGAAATGCTTGTTAAATATTTAAGCAGCATCCAGCTTGTTAGTACAGATTTGCCAGCGAGAAAGAGAGCACTGTGCAGACTTGGCCTGGGTGAAGTGACTGGGCTAACGCTCACCCGGGCCAAAAGGAATCAGCGGCTGGCTACAAATGACTCCACTCAAACTAGGCAGGGGAGGTAAGGGTGATAAGAGAAGGAAATCATTCCGAGAACTAGTTTTGGCAAGAGGAGGGGAAAACCAGCTGGGAAGTTGCGGGACGGGACTGTGGCACTGTGACGCCAAGCAGCGCGTCCAGCGCTGGGGGCTTGGAGTCTGTGTGTGGATTGGCCACAGAGCGGAGCAGCCACTGTAGAGTTACACTACCCTCTGCATGGTGTGCCAGCCCTCACTCAGGGGGCCTCTTCTCTCTCAGTGCTCCACTCGCTTATATATTCATCTAGCCGAGTATCTGTAGTCAGTGCTAAGACACTGCTCTCATGCGCTCGAGTTACATTTCTTTTTGACCCCCCGAGTAAATTGCGAGAAAGAGGGAGCCACACATCTCCGCGACGCTTAAAGGGAGATGAAAACTAATTGCATGAAGTCATGGCGTTCATGTGATTAGAACAATTATATTTGTTTCAGAAACAGTCTGAAATGCTCCAAGCCAACTGTCAGAGCATTAGGGCATCAGATGACTCCAAATAAACGCTGCCCTAGGAATGTTGTTTTCTCACATTTTTAGGCAGTCATTTTCCCCTTACACAGGCTTCATTATTGCAGTTTGATAAAATTACCCCCGCGCACAGTGAACAGAAAAGGCCTCAGCCGCGGGAAGTGACTGGATAGAGGCAAAACATTTCTGCTCAAAGTAGCTGGAGGCGACACTGCAATTAGAACTTTCTGCATGAAATTAGACACAGTTTGTTCCAATTACCTACAATCAGATCACATGAAAATGACAGAGAATGGTAGGGGAAAAAATGTACTCTTTTTTTTTCTGCGATTCCCAGTAAATAAACTTGGAGCGGAAAACATTAAAGACATTCCGCTTTAATATGCCGGCAAAGGAAAAGAATGGTGGCGCCCATTCATTTCTGTATGTGTGTTCATTTATTTATTATAAACCTGTGCTCTCATTTTGCCTTCTGCATTTTGCAACAGTCTGCTGTATTGAAAGGGTGATTTTCAAAGGCTCGTTCAGGTGTTTTGAATTGTTGGTAGCAATACGGTGTTCTGCTCTTTAGAAGAGAATCCTGTATAAAAAAATAGGGTACTGTTTCTTTATGTTTCCACATTGTCCTCTTGAAGACAGGGTTGACAGATAGCCGAGCACAGAAATGTTCTAAAGGTTTCAAATGACATTTTCATGGAGCTTTCTAATCAAACTGGATTCCAGGCTACTACACAAAGCAGCACACAGGCATGTAATGCTTCACTCTGCGGGGTTTTATCCTTGTGTTTCCACATGGATTTCCACATAGCTGCCCTGGTGTGCTCTGATACACTGGCCCAGTGGTGGGACTGATGACTCCACATCTCTAACCCCCCACTTTAAAGTCCCTGCTGCTAATCCTTGGCTTCCTTGGTGAGGTAATGGTTTTATTGTAGGGGGGCTCAAACTGACTCTGCCAACGGGGGTGGACCAGTGACCCATTTTGCCAGGACCTGAGGGGCACGGCAGGTTTTTATTGTATTTGTGTAACACGATAAAAAAGCCGCGCGTATAAACAGGCTGGGTGGATTGTGTGGCTGCTGGGCCCTTCAGGTTGTGCCACATATGCCACTAGGCTCAGGTAGAGAGATGCGTCCCGTTCAGCTCCCTGTCTACGTCTTACTAAACCTCACTTAAATACTTTTCCGTCTCTCCAGGAGTCGTAGTGCAATTGCTGTGGTGTTCTGCTTATGAAGAGCACATGGTCTGAGAAAGCGAAGCTCTGAGCTGGCGCTGGTCACTCCTACTGCCAGTATGTGCAAAAGCAAAGATTTTATTTCACAGGATTCAGTGTTTCGGTTGTTTGTAGAGCTTGCCGAAGTATGCCCTGCTGGTGAAATAATGGCAGTAGCCTAAAAGAAACACAAAGTCTTATGTGAGAGCAGCAGATCTTGCAGATGAATGATGAAGAGCCAGGTGATCTTTCTGAAGAAAAAAATTACTTTAAATCAGCTTTCTGTATTCCATGTAACATAGCCTTGAATATGGCCTCTCCATCATTTATTCCCAGCCCTTGCTGCAAAAGGAGCCCATCTAGAATAAATTCGAGTGAAGCTGTACAGCACGGCATCCTAATTAATGTAGCTGTTTCTACACTTCACTTAACTTTATAATTGGCTTGCCTTTTTGCTGCCATTAATTACACGATTTCATATCCCATTAATGACTCTAAGAAAGAGACACAAGACACACCTTGCCTTTTGCACTAATTAACAGCTGCTTTCTGACTCCCCCACTGGAAGGCATGAACACTGTTTTTCCCTCTTACTTCACAGAGCACATGGGGACATTTTAACAAATCTATTCATTAATGGATTTATTTACATGTTTGCTCATTTCCTCTTGTTTTTTTTCATTTCTTTTTAGCATCCTTACCCCTCAGAAGAACAGAAGAAGCAGTTGGCTCAAGATACAGGACTTACCATACTACAAGTGAATAACTGGTAGGTCATTTGTACTTTTGTGTTTACATGCAATCAATACCTTCCCCTCTGGCAACCAGTCTCTAATGATTTGAATTAATACAACTCCCGCCCCCTGCACCACCTCTCCCCCCTCCCATTGCTCTCCCACTTACTGCCTGATCTCCCTTCAGATCAATTCCCCCAAAAGGGAGATCGCCTGTAGGATTTTTCCAGTGGCAGAGGATGCAAGCTTTATTTATACAAATATGAAGTCCCATATAATTAAGCTTCCCCTGAAAAAAAAAATCTCTTCAGATGACTTCACTTCCATCCCAGCTTGCAAAAACACTTTTATGGCAAGGCATCAGGCTGTGAATCTGTGTCTAATTAGTGTTTTTTTATTTATGTCCCACTGTGAAAACGCTGTAAAGTTAGGCTTAGGAACCTTTTGCCCCTGCACTTGGTGCTCTGACACTTGTGTTATCAGAGATGGCTATCACGTTATACCCGCTGTTAATGGGCATGGCTAATTAACGACCCGAAAGCTGCAGATGGGTTCTGGAGCCGGGGAGAGCCCGGTTCTTTTGATGTTCAGAGTTGTAAAATGCTCGGCGGCACATTTCTCCTCTGCAAGGGTGCCGGCACAGACATGAAAGTTTCTCCCTCCCCACACACCCACTCTCTGTTCTCATTCAATAAGTGTCAGAGATTAATATTGCTAAGGCTCTGATTACATGCCCTAATCCATTTTGCTGAATAAATTGTGCCTTGATGTAGGCATCACCTGCATTAACAAACCCAGCCCGGCTACGGAGACCAGGGGCCAAAAGGGAGAGATCTCAGATATACTAAAGCCCATTACAGAAAATGTAATTTCTGTCAACATAATCCTGGGCTTTGTTCAATTTGGTACCTTGGAGACGACCGGCTGCTTACAATACATTTGCCTTTGGAGGATTAATTTACAAAAGTGCCCTATCTGTGGGATACAGCCGGAGCAACACCAGGGAATCTTGTTGGGGTTATCAATTTCTGTGACCTCACAGCTACCCATGGGAGATCAATTTTTTCAGCTGTGTTATGCAGGGTTGTGAAGGCAGGCCACAGACAGTCACATTATCTCGTTGCTTTTTTTTCTCCCCTCTGTTTATTTATATATTTATTTTCATTTGAAACTTTGTTAATGGAATGATGTCTGTGCTTCACCAGAAGAGGCCTGCCAGAGAGGCAGAGTGTGATTTCTGCTGAGGCTCAGCTCCACTTGCTAATCTAAGGAGTATTAGCTGTTAAACCGTGCATGCTGGGATTTCTCTGCCTCTTTGTAGATTGTATGTGTGTGATTTTGAGTGTGGGTGTGTGGGTGTGTGTGTGAGAGGGTAACTGTGTGAGAAAGAGAGGGAGAGAGAGAGGGAGAGACAGCACATATTAGGGGTTAGAGAAGGGGATCTGCCGTTTCATAGGCCTGTTGTTGCATTTGGTCAGAAGCCCATGATTGGGTGTCTCCATGGCAACCCCTGGTGATGTTACCTCCTGACCCACTAATCTTAAGAGGCAATTTCCATGGCTGTGATTCTGTTTATCAGGCTAGTCAAAGCACCTGGACTAACTTTCAACCTGGCACAAAAATAAAAAGACACTAAATACTCTAGAATAACTAAAATAAAAATACTTGGTGTTTTATGAAGAGTGAACACCTCTTTTAAAACCTCAACACCAAATTTCAAATTCATTTCAAATGTTAAAAGAGAAATATGTTTGTTTAATTTCATATTTGATCAAATGTACATGTACATTTTAACTAAGCAGCTGTGTATTAATATTTCAAGGGAGAATTCCTGTAAATTCTGAGTGGAAACATATTTGAAACCTGCAATATACAACCTATTAAATCAAAACAAAACAGTTTGTAAAAGACTCTCTCCCCAATAGTTGTTAACACACATGTACATTTTCATTATTGATGAGAAGCGTCTGTAAATCACTGTGGTGGAGATTAAATCAGAAATGCTAAAGGGCAGACCGGGTGCAGATCACTCATGAATTATTGGCAGGAACACAGCATAAGGGAATGCCTGAAATGTGTATTTATATGTATAAAATGCAGACTTGCCCACACGCATGCACACACACACCCACAGCACAGACACACACACACACACACACACACACACACACACACACACACATTCCACGTAACCCAGCAATGGGGCGGAGGCAGGGGGCTTCTGGTGGCCAGGCGTCAGGCCTGGGATGAAAAGGGGGAGGGTCTGTTTTGGGCTGCTGTGGTCTGTTTCAACTGGCAAGCTTGAAAGAGCGAGGGAGAGAAATGGAGTGAGAGACACAGGGAGAGAGAGCAAGAGAGAGAGGGGGAGAGAGAGCAGCTAAAGGATTTGTAACAGTTTGTATTGTGCCAGCTCTAGTAACTTGCAGTTCCTGTTTACATTACATTTATTTTATCAAATATATCTATCTATATATATATATATATATATATATATATATATATATATATATATATATATAAACATGTTTTTCAGGACGCTGGTGGTCAATGGTTCTGGTTTGTACTGTGAATGTAGTGAACCTGTGATGCATATTTGAAGTTCTTTGTTCACTCAGCTTTGCAGATGCTTATTTTGTTGTCTTGATTTACTGTTTTCCCCTCTCAGCCAAGATACTGTCATCATCATTTCTACCCTCCAGCTACTTGACAGCCATATGCTGCATTTTGAATGTTAAGCTTTTCGTTTGCATTGTTTTGGTAAAATTCAGCAAAATGTATACTTTTTAAAAATGATATCCTTGTGTTTTTCTTCTGTCTCAGTGGGTTATAAGGGCAGCATTAGCTCTGGGCACGAGAAATCAAAGAAAGCGCTCTAACGGGTTGTAACAGGTGATGTTGGGAGCATCCTCTTAACTTCCTAGACCTGAGAGACCAGTGACCACCACCTGGTCAAGATGAAGCAGATTGTTTTGGTAAACAGAGAGTAGTCACTCCATCAATGAAGGATATCAGTGGGTAAACAAAACCCCTGACAGAAATGCATGGGTCGACACAGAGAGGGGCTTGGAGTTCGACAATAAGAGACAATTCTGAGAACGCTCCATAAAGTGCGGCGATCGAAAATCAATGGAGGGGGTCATTGGGTTTCACGTATTGTCCATTCCGCCCTTCCTGATGGAATTTAATAATACCCTTAAAGACGGTGTTTAAACCTCTGGGATGGATTGTTTTGTCAATAAGGCAGCTTTTATGAAAGTCTTAAAAGCAGGAAGAGTGGCGTGTCAGGCGATCGGCGGGGCTACTTTAGAAAAAAAAAAACCAGTATCCGCAGAAAAACGACAGATCCTGTTTCTTAGCTTTCTCAGTTGCGGCACATGAGAAAAAATGCAAAGAGAGAAGAATGGCTGGATGACTGGCATGCTTCACTCGGATGACTGACAGGCGGCTCCTTGTAGAGAGCAGTTTAAACTGGTTTGTGAAAAGCTGAGGATTTCGGCACAGCGCATAACACCGCATGGTGTCCGACAGGATTCTTTAGCTAAATGCCTCCCATCAAGGACTGGACCCTGTGGCCCTGAGTTACATTAATCTGGTGGAATGATGATGCACCCACCCTTTTGCTCAGGAATCATGACACAGAGCTTTGCTGTTGTGTTTCAGTGTGTGAGAGTGAATTCTTCTCTTAAAAAAAAGATGCTTCAGGCTACAGGGTACTCCCTTCTGATGCATGGGTGGGTCAGAGATAAAGTGTTATCAGAGTTGGGGGGGGGGGGTGTTTGGTGAATGGAGAATTCAGCTGCTTGCTGGGCGTGACCCTGACCCATAATGCTTTGCCAGTTTGTTGGAGGATGCCTGGCCGCAGTCAGCGCCCATGCACAGCCATTATGCAGCCTCTCTGTCAAGGTGCTTTAGCGTGAATCTGCCTGACCTTTAAACAAAATATCCTCTCACCCTGAGGTTACAGAAGCAAACAAAAGAGATATTTAGACAACACTACCAGAAGAGGGGTGATGGGTGGGGATTGGTGGAGGAGAAGGGGGGGGGTCCTCTGCTCTTTTACTTTCCTTCAGCAATTTCGGAAAAAGATATGTCATTAAAATGGAAACAGATTGGCTGTTATATTTACAGTTTATTTCATTGCATGCCTGGTTTCGGCCTGTTCTTGTCAACGTTTTTCTAGAGTGTTTGCTGACAATTTTGCCTTTCTGGAATTTCACTGCTTGCACAGACCTGATCCCACCTATAGTGTGTCAACAGCTGAGAAACTGGAGTGCTGTATGTGTGTGTGTCTGTGTGTGTGTGTGTGTGTGTGTGTGTGTGTGTGTGTGTGTGTGTAAGGGGGGGGGGGCATTTTGGGTGTGTGTGTTTCAGTGAAATCTTCAGTGAAGGCGTCTGTTATAATATGTGAAAAATGTGTGTTTGTCTGAGTTTTATTGTGGGGTGTGTGTGTGGGGAGTTGTGTGAGAGTGTAAATAAGGTTGAGTGTAATGACTATGTGCATGTTTGCTTAAGTGAACATGTTTACGAGTATGAAAACATTTCAGTAAATTGTGTGCAAGTGCATGTTGGAGTGTGTGTCTGTGTGCGGTCATGTGTGTGTGCGCATTTGTGTGTCAGCGAATGCATGAATCCTAACATGTCTGTGAAAGAGGGTGTGTGTGGAGTCTGTGAACCATAGATGGTTGTCCTTAAACCTCTGCCTCTCTCTCGCCTCACAAAGAGCCTCAGGCTCAGGCTACATATTTCTCTACTTCTCTCTCCCTCTCCTCTCTCTCTCTCTCTCTCTCTCCCTTTCTCTCCCCTCCCTACTGGAGGAATTCAAAACATGAAAGGCTAAGGGCCCATGTGCAGCATTACATTTGATGATAATGACTTAAATTATACTGCTAACAATAATAACAACAGTATGCTGAGGTACACAGCACAACAAGTACGGTAGGGTCTGGTCATAACCTGAAGTTTCAGCATTTAAACAGAGGCGGTGATGAGGTAAGCAGGCTGCTGAGGAACTGTTTTACCCTTGATTAGTGACCATTCTTCTGGCCAGTTAAACTGGCCTGGCTTTTGCTGTTTGAGGTTAAATGTTAATGATGCAGCTTTATGGCAAATGAATTAGCTGGTTATTCGGGGCTAGACATACACAGCTTGTGTTTACATCAATCTTGTAACATGCGGACAAAGAGAAAATGAGGCCTTCAAGAGGGTCAGCTAATAAAAATGAGGGACGGCTGGGTTAGATAGGAGGTTATTTCTTGTTTACATATACTGTAAATTCAAACAAGAATGTACCGCAACATTTCCATGATTGTAGTAATGTGTAATGTGAATACTGTCCAGTCGGTCACCATTTGAGCTCTACCCTCCTGCCCCTCTGTGTGCTCTGTGAATTTTGCGCAGTTACTGTGCAGTTTGCACAGTTACTGCGCAGCTGCGCAGACAACCTCTGTGACCAGTATTCCATTAGCAATTGGCCAGGGCTCGAATAGGCGGCATGAAGCTGAATCTCTGCTTATTCAGGGCTCTGAGTGAAGCCTTGTGAGGTTTCCACGGTTGTGTTTGTGGAGTGGGCAGTACCATCTCTGTCAGTGATGTATTGCGGCCTGGCCTGGTGTGTAGGGGTGGAGGAACAGTGGACCTGAAGGAAACGCTGCCAAACATGATCTCATAACCGCTCGCTGCAGGAGAGCTCAAGCCTTCACCCTATACCTCGGCACACGACCCTCTCTAACCAGCAGGTATGGCGAGTCACAACATCGAACGACATTCGGCATCTCATATGATCAGTCAACACGATCAAAATCCAGACAGATCAAAATAAACGATATGTTTTTCTTCACAAACTGTTGCTTTAGTTGCCCTGACTGAGGAGTCATTGAGGAGATTGGATGACTGTCTGGGGCTGTGTAGGTGTGGTTATGGAAAGTACAGGATGCTGTCTGCTGGGAGTCCCTCTCTCAGGCCGCAGAGCTGGAATCACTGCCTGCTAACCAGGCTTGTTTTCTTGGAGCATGGCCTCGGCCCCCGATGGCCGCCTCACTCTTTAAAGTCAACTTCAGGGGGGGACTTCACAGCTCAGTTAATGGAATCGCTTCATTCCGTTTGGTGAGAGGAGCTGTAGGGGGGCGGTGATGTAGTGGTGGCCTACTGTGCGTCAGCAGTGCTACATGCTGCTATCGGGATCAGGGTGACCCCTTGTGGTTCTTGCCAAGCGCCCCTTTGATTTAACGGTTTTCTTTAGGTCTCAATATCAGCGTAATTTTACAGGTAGTGCCCCCGTAATGTTTGAGGGAATTAAGGCTGACTCACTCCTGTTGCTTTTAGCACCAGGGAGCTGCTCTTTCTGACTGGGTAGGATGAATATGACAAGTGTTTCAGGCAAGTACTACTTCTCAGAGAAATACAACACTAGCTTTAGTGTGTGTGTATGTGTGTGTGTGTAGGTGTGTGTGCATGCCTGCAAGTATGTGTGTGCGTGTGCGTGTGTATGTGTGTGTGTGTGTGCGGGTGTGTGTGCCTGCCTGCTGGTGTGTGCACACGCGTGTGTGTGTGTGTGTGTGTGTATGTGTTTGAATGTGTGTGTGCATCTATGTGTGTGTTAGGGGTGTTTAGCAGTATTGGAATTTAATTCACAGAGTGAAAAAGGTATAAACAGTACTGTTCTGTGATGTGTGCTGTAGTGGCAGTGCTTTGATTTGAACTGATCGAAGGCTGATGGGATTTAGGCAACGGACCAGAGAATGTGTAGAGCACTGTCCGGTGCGCTTGTGGCTTTTGTCCGTGACTGTACCAGGTTAATTCCATGTGAATTTAATTGAAATGAAATGTCCCAAGGCAAAAGGGGTAAAAGTGAGCTTGTGGAACAGGCCGCTGATGAGCATTGACAGTACTTGGTCGAATCACCTTGTTTTTGTTAGCTGTTTGTTGTGAAGAATTGGAATAAATCATAGTGTGTGCAAATATGTCCATAATCCCCAAATTTACTGTCTGAAATAATTCATTTAAAAATAATTCTATTTATTTTAAAAATCCGTTAAAGAGCTTGAAACTGGTGTAGAATGATATTTGTACATCACTGTATCTCACCTTGGTACATTCATTACAGCTAAACATCATGGACCTGCATAAGGAGTGTGGGCCTCAGCATGTATACTATTGTAAGAACTAGTCCATGCAATGTTTCCATACACTGTATATATAGGACACAAGCATGGCTGGTGTACGTAATAGTTTGTTTGAGATACTGGCAAACGGTCTTGCGGGCAACTTCGACTTTTTCTGTGGCATGAGGCAGTGCACTGATTAGGTGGTGGAGAGGGGATGTAAATGGAATTTTCAGTGCAAACAGCTGGGCTAGTTTATTTAAACACATCCACTGCTGCCTGACTGACCTATGGTTGACACACAGAGGGAGGAGGAGTGTGGATGAAATTTTATGACTTTGAGCTGCAGACAAAGACGATGCACTTCTTTATGAATTTTCCCTGAAGGCATGTCAACATGTGATTGAATAGTAGAATACCTAATTACTGAAGTGAAATAGATCTCGGGTTGGGGGAAGGATAATAAAGTTCCTTGGAATGAGTTGTTATGAAGGGAAATGGTGTGGAGTGTGACCGTGATTGGTGTTTTTTTTTGGGGGGGGGAGTGGTTAGTGATGAATAATTGTAACAGAGTGTTCATGAAAAATCGATATTACCAAATCATAGCAGAATGATTGCCGCATTATAACTGATAACTTATACAACATACATTGCTCTAATTCAATTACTATTATATATTTTCAACGAATTCAACTGACAACCTGAGAACATGATGTTAAAAAATGAACTATGCCAATGTCCAGCCTTTTAACATAAAAAAAGACATTGTTAAGAAGTTAGACATTGGCATACTTAATTTGTGTGTGTGAAAGTATCAGTAGCAGCTCGTTATCCAAAAGGCCCATTACATTGTTAACTGTGCAGAAAGCCAACACAAGACCCTCCCCATTAATGTGTGCTGTAACAAGTGAATGTATGAATTTACTTGTGCAATATGTGTGTGTGTGTGTGTATGCTTGCTGTAATGGATGGAGAATTTAGAGATGGTAGAGACAGAGAAAGCAGTCCTGAGGAGATGGACAGATGTATATGCATTTTACATCGACATGCTGAAGGTAACCTTTTGTATCTCCAGCCTGCATCTTCCCAGCAATAGTTATTAAATTATTCCCTAATTGGTCACGCAACAAAGGCAGCTGATGAAAAAGCTGATTTCTTGGTTTTAATTGGCCATTTCACATGCTGTTTGTGGTACACCTGTGTGCGTAATTAGAGAGGGACATTACCGTGGCGCTGGCAGACCTGACTGCAATCAGTTACACACTTAAAAAGGAAGTGCTTTCTTGTACTTGAGGCAGAGTGGGTATGCTGGATAAAATGCACTTGGAAACTTGCTGCAAGTAGGGGGGAAATTGTTTGCCTCTTTTGTACTTGCTTGGTGTTTTAAGTGGTCTTAATGTAATCATTTTTTAAGAAAGTTTTTTTTTTTCTTTATCTCTTTAGCCTGACCCTTACAAGAGCCACCAGTGGCATTTTACTCAAAAATACTCCCCCTATTTTCAAAAGCCAGCAGAATAGTTGGGTCCATTGTGTGGCAATGGGAAGTCGACACTGAACAGGCCATAAATGCGATCCAATGGCGCACAGAGGTCGCTAAAAGGTGAACTTTTGCTCCTAATGGAGGATGCAGATTTAGCTCGCCACATGGGTCTCCACTGCCTTTGACTGCCTTCTAAACTGGCAGAGCCGGGGTGTCCGCCTGACTCACAGAACAGAGCACGGCCATTCTTTCTTTTTTCCTCACACTCCTTCAACCCCCCCCCTCTTCCATCCCCCCCACCCCAGGCATTGTGTAGCGCTTGTCTTTTGTTCAAGACTTAGAGCATCTGGCCTTAGATATGGTGAAGATTGGGGGAAGAGGCTAGCCATACTATTTTGCAGAGCTTGGCCGCTTCCAAGATTTAAAAAAAAAAAAAAAAGAGTGAAAAATCCAAATGGAAGAGGTCACGAGCAAGACAACACTGACCCTCTGCTGACCCCAGCCTTAGATCGAGTCAAGAAACGAGAGCAATAAAAGGAATGCCTAGCCTGAGACTCCCCCAGCAGCATGAGCTAGTGGTGATAAAACTCCAGACATTCCCTCATTTGATGGTGTGCTGCCATGTCAGTACATTCTTTTACTGTTTAAAAAAGGAAAAAAAAAGTAAACTTTTTCAAAGGTAATGGTGGGCATTTCACTGTAATATTAGAGATAGCGGGAGAAGGAAGAAAAAAATGATGTAGTGTGTAAAAGAAAAAGGAAAAGAAACTAATTTAAAACTGAGAGAACTAATTAAGAGAGTTAGTACAAGCCCATGTGAACATCTCTTTTTCGGTTTTATTTTATTCTCTTTTTCTTTCCTTCTTTGTCACTCCCTCCCTACCAAACCAGCCTCCCCCATCCATGCTTTTTTCAGCCTGAAAGGAGTAGTGTGGCTATTGTTTCCTGAAAAGTCTACTAATTCCCCCTCAAAAGATGAATTGGAAATATCCAACCATGGTAAAAGCAGGAGGACATAAATCAAGTTGGAACCCCTGAGGTTGCACTACCAGGGGTCAGGAGAGGTCACGGGGGTTGCTTCAGAATGTTTTGGGCAGAGCAAGACCAGAGTGGCTTTCGGCTGGGGGGTTGGGGGTTGGGGGGTCAAAAGCTATGGATGGATGCCAAATATGTAGATTTCAGGAGCACATGCATATGCAGTGATGCATGCATGCATGTCCATCAGCCCCATGTTCTCAGTTATCTTGAGAGTCATCGCAAATATGCATTGTCACAGTTCCCCCACTCTGAATTCTTAGAAAAAAAAACAAAACAGGAATGTTTTGGTTTACCTGCAAAAATGCTCTCCATTCCCACTGCCGCGTTGTCATGAAAAGTTGAATACCAGAAAATAAACCAGCTTCACAACAAGATGACAGCCTGCCATCAAAAGATGACTGGTGTTTCAAACATGTAGAAAGATTGGGTGTTCACAAAGATTCCAGTAATCCCCTTGTGTTTGTTTTACCATGGAGGCAAATGTTAAAGCCGCACAAGTTTCTACAGGCCGTGTCGTCTGCAAGTTTGGCATGCGTGTTTTAAGAGTTTGTTATGATGTGATTTCAGTTGTGACACTCCCAGCCATTTCTTGCAATCCAAAGTCTGAAAGAGAGTTGAGGCCTTCCTGCTGTTTATGGGAGAATGCAGAGAGGTATCAGTGCATTTCTAGGGGTGCAGTACTAGTAGGCAAGGCAAATGCTGAAATGTGGACTCATTCCATTTTTTCTTAAATCCAACTTCTCAACACACATAAGCACATACACAGACCTACACACACACACAAAGACAATTTATCCACAAGCTCCTGCGTTGAGTGGCTGTTAAAATTTACCGTGTGTTGTTGTTGTCTCCTCCTTTTTTCAGGTTCATTAACGCAAGACGGAGAATAGTGCAACCCATGATAGACCAGTCCAATCGAGCAGGCAAGTCCCCCATAGTAACTGTATTCAAGTCCCGCAGGCGAAAGCCCTCCTCAGGCCATGCACCGGGATGTCCTCTGCCTGGTAAATAAGCTGTGAAACTGGATGCCGGGAGTGACTGACCACTAAAATCCTTCAATTAACCAAAAAACTAACGGTCTTGAGTCCGTCAAAGTTTAATTCAGGTTTGAGGAAATTCAATTAAAAAAAAAAAACAACTGAAAATGTAACCGTGGAGATTTCAGCCTTGAAATACCTCAGATATTTTCTCCATGTTTTTGTCTAAAACAAAACTGAACTGAACAAATGAAGAATGAACCAAACAAAACAGAAGAAATTAGGAATTTAATGCGGGTTTTGTGAATTGTTTTGCTCTCTGGCTTCTCGGCACTATTTGCAGTGATGAGCCTTCCTTGGTGCATGGCTTGTTGTGGACTGCTGTAAACTTTATTACCTATAATAAGGGTCAGAGGTCAGGGTTGGGTGAGGGACTCAGTAAAGCTCAGAAGGCATTCACAGAGGTGGAACTTGTGTTGCTTGGACAACCCCAAAACGCTTGTATGTGTTAGATATAAGTAAGCAAGCTTATGCCTGTGACATCAGGGTAGCAAAAATACATTCTTATCTCTGGGTTAATGGCTAAGGTGAACATTTTTTCAATTTTTTTTCTTGCCAGCATTAACTACTCTGTATTTTTTTTCTGTCCTATTATTTTGTTTTCTGACTGCTACATAAGCAGAAATTTCAGAACAAATTGAAAATGTAATCACATTTTCAAAATGTAATGGTTCTCAGGACTTCATGCGAGGATTTTAGCCCACTAGTTGACTCAGATGGAATATGTAATGTCATGTATGACCATGACCATGACCTTTTCATAAGATGATAACGTGAGAAGAAGAAAAACGTCATAGAGACAAAAGCATTGACCTTTGTGAACAGAAGCAATGATCTTGCTCCAGAAATCGGAACTTAATTAAAACACTAATTAACGACTGTCGCACGACCCCGCCCTTTTCCAGTAAGTCAAGGAGCGCCCTATAATCCAGATGGTCAGCCGATGGGAGGGTTCGTCATGGACGGCCAGCAGCACATGGGAATCAGACCACCTGGTAAGACCTTGGCTTGTCCCACTTTCTACTCCCTCCCACCCACCCACCAACCCCCCAGCCCCCCAGCCCCAACACTGCCAGCCTCCCAGGGTAGCCTGGGTGGGGGGGGGGTTCACTCTCACAAAGTTGCCCAGGTGTAGTCCGTCACATTACATCCCTTGCACAGCTCCCGCTCTCTCACATACTCGCAATTAATCTCAGCCCAGCGCTCTCTCTCTCTCTTTCTCTCTCTCTCTTTCTCTCTCCCTCTCTCTTTCTTGCTGTCCACACTGTTCTTAAACCTCTCTGCCGGGCTGCTGGTCACTGTCAGGAGCTAACGCCACTCTCCCTTGAGGTCACTGGGTCTGACAGGAGCGCTGATCTACTCTCCTCTGTGGTCTGGGTCCTTCCTGTTTTATTATTTATTTGGAAGTCCTCCCCTTCCTCTGCTCTCCCTCCGTCAGTGTGGCGCTGTGTTTTGGCTCTCTGTCTTTCCCTCCCTATTGGTCTTCTCATCTTCTGGCGTTCTTCTTGCATTTTTATCTCCCTCTAGGGCCTATGAGTGGAATGGGCATGAATATGGGCATGGAAGGGCAGTGGCACTACATGTAACCTTCTTCTAGTTTACCAATCGCAAAGCAAAGGGGGAAGTAAGTACAAACAGGGTTACACACAATTTTGTCAGTGTTGTATTCAGTATTGTAGAGGGGGGGGGGGCACATGTGTTCGTTTTTTTGTTGTTTTTACTCTGTTTTCCAGTGTGTGGTCTCATTTTGTTTATAAGAATATTAGTCCCATCCATGGCCTTGTGATTGTTCTCTTCTTTGCCGCTATTGATTTTCCATCTTTTCTCAAAAAAAAAAAAAATTGACATCTTGCTTAGGTGATGAATCTCTAAGCCTTGCAACAGAGACATGCCACTGTGCGTGTAGACCCTTGGCTGCTTCATGTACATGTACTGACCACACAAAACAATACCAGTCATATCTGAGAAACAGGGTGGGAGTGGGCAGAGGGGGAGGAGAGAGAGGAGAGAAGGAGGAGGGAGGGTGGCTTAAGAAAAAGGCGAAAGGGGCGGGTGGGGGGGGGGGGGGGGGGAGGTTGGGGTGGCAGTACAGAGGGGGGGTGGTGGGATGTTGCCTTGGCAACAGACTGATTGGCAAAATGTAAGCAGTCCGCAGCAGTGCAGGGAGAGGAAAGAGCATATCCCTAAAGTGACATAAATCTGTCTTACTGCAGTTGATGCATGAGTTACATTAATGCACTAACCTGCGAGACAACATTAAAAGCCAGCAGACTAACCCTGGGCAAAATGCACGCCTGTATGTACTTTCAAATCTGACCGGTGTCATACAGAATGTTTTGCCAGACCTATTGATCTCAACTTCAGTCTCCCATCATTCTCTGTCCGGCATAATAGGATTACTTATGGCGAAAGGAAGAAAAATAAACTAGTGCAAAATAGAGGTTTGCACAGCAGGGTATGCAGCTTAGTCCAGGCTAATTGACTATATCCAAATTAAATATGCCATCACTTGCAGTGTGACAAATTGATTTGACTTATTCAGTATACAAAAATAGATATCATTAATGTAGCCTCCTACAGAATACTCAACACAGCAAGCTTTGCAGGAATATCCTAGAATCTTTTCCCTCACCTTCCATGGCAAAATAAGGCATGTTTCCTATAGTCCATCATTTTTCTCTCCCCCTTGGTTTTAAAACAGTGTTACCATTTATGAAGCTGTGGGTGAGCTGTGTGTAAATACATGCATGCATGTATATAAACATCTATGGTGACACCCTCCATCCAAACGCCCTTGTTCCAGCAGCTGTGCCAGTTCCCAGAAGACTGTGGAAAACCTGCCTTAAACCGTCTCAATTTGCTTGCTGAATTCTGTAATTGGGCCACACATGGAATCTGAGATGAGATGAGGAAGCGAGAGAGAGAGAGACAGAGAGAGAGAGAGAGAGAGAGACAGAGAGAGAGAGAGAGAGAGAGAGGGGGCTGAGAGAAAAGGAGAGAGGGAAAGGACAAGGATGACAGAAAAACCGCTGCAGTTGAAAATGCATCTGCTTTACGGCTTCATCATTGAAATTTCCCAGACTGGCTAATTTAAATATTGTTCCTTTGGTTTCTAGGTCAATTAAATGTAAGTGATGTGTTATATTCTTCATGACCAATTAAATTAATAGGTTATTACAAAAAAATGTTATCTTATTTGATTAAGGACTGAGGGTACATTATATTTTATAAGCAATTTTCATTAGTTGGGAAATTTTCCTCAAGGCAAGATTAAACAGCTATTTGCAGGACTTGGTCCCAAGACCTGAAATGAAGGTGTTCCTCACAGTCACACTGCAACATTACTTAAACCAACGCCAATTAAACCTACTTAGTAGGAGCGTTATGCTTTCAACCCTTGACGATTATGGAGCTTATAGCTCTTGGAAACAATACACCTGTCAGTTTCGATAAACCTCAGTAACCCATGCAGAAGAGTGAGGCCCTTTGCTAACAGAGAGAGAGAGAGAGTTACTGTTTTATGATGATTTTCCCCTCCTTTGTTCTTTCTTTTCTCAGCAAAATTATCCAAGGTTGAACAAAATTGCAGTAATATTTTTTTTTTATTCAATAGAAAATCCCAGTTGAAGAATTCATTATGTGCGTGAAGATTGTTTCCTTTCCGCTTTCTTAACGTTGTCGGTATGCTTTGGTGAAGTTGCTCAGCGGCCCTGCAGTGCCTGGCACCACTGCAGACCTTTGTCTGAGAAATCATTCTTCCTGTTATTACACACCAGTTTGTTAAACTTGTGCAGATTCTCATTTCACTTTATGTACTCTTTTATGAAACTAAAATAAAAATTTATGGACTCTTGGGCATCTATATTATCAGTACAGACATCTCCTGTTGATGGAGTACTCCGATATCTCTAAAATGTGGTAGGCCAGTAAGTTGACATTTTGCATGTCAAAAATAATATATGCTTTCTAGAGCCCAGGGCATAATAACATTTTTGGAAATCATACGTGAGTGTACTGTGAGTGTGCTTGTCATGTAATAGGATAAACTTGTGTTCTCCCATAGCCCCATCCACTTCTGCACAATATGTGTCATTTGCTTTGCCAATAATTTCTTGTTGCCACTGTGTCCTTTCTCCATGGATCCACTGCTGCCTTGTTTTCAGAGGAGAACTGGAAAGACTGCACTTACGTATGTGGATCAGTTGACGCAGTGAATGGAATGAGATAGCCAGCTAATTTAAAGATTAGTGAACCTATAACATATCTGTGCATCATCAATAAATAGCAAAAACAACAAAAAACAAGCGGTGTTGCTGTTAACAGTAGAAATAGTTGCTGGAATGGTACATTGTTGAAGAGTAATTTTTTATACACTGTCGCTACTTCACAGTTTGGCTCATGAAACCTACACTCTGTGTGATTCTACCAAAACTGCACTGACATTATAGATAGTGACTCATAGCTCATGGGTACTCATGAGTGTAACTAATGTAGTTTCTATACATCTAAATCCAAGAAGAGTTAGGCGCTTACAATTTTGGTGCGCATGTACAGAATTTAAGCAATAATCGTTTCAAGTTCTAATTTGAGCCTGCATCTAGGCTGAAATCTGTGTGTTATAGTTGTAACTGTTTATTTATTTTTGTGTAATCAATCTTGCTTACTTGAAATAACGTATGAATGTTGTACCACTCTGCTAAAACTGGAGCTCATATTAATTCACATGTAATAAACAAACATGAGTTGTTAATGGATGTGCGTAAGTTTAAAAAAAAAAAAAAGGTGATCGCTTCAAACTCTTGTTTGAAGACCGACTGTCACGCAGGTCCCTTTGTTACTGTCTTAGTGGCCCTCTGCTCCATTATGTTTATGACACACGCGTGGGGAGATGTGTCAGCTCTCAGATGACGGCCTTTGGATGCTCTCAGCCTTCCACTTTGCTTGAACACAATAGTTCTGCTTCTCCACCGCAGCCCGAGTAACAGCTACACACCTTTTGTATTGTGCTTAAAAAAAAATGTTCAGTGAGATAAGTGCTGCAAAACACAGGTTGAAAAGATGGATTCATTTACCTCATTTTTCATCGGTTGTATGGTCTCTCATTGTATAGAGCACAAGTTGTACTCTATACTACAAATGAGTGTGCTTTACCTAAGCTGGCCTAAGGTAACACAAGATAACCAGCCTGCTTAAAACACTGAATTGTTACATACATACATTTCAAATTTCTGGAAACTCTAACAAGCTTTTCAGAGTTTCAGATACTATGCGCTAGCAGTTTAAATTCCATTTTTTAATTGTTCAGAACTTGCTCGTATAACGATAATAAAAACAGATGATTACATATTACACATAGCACAGTAGTGGGAGCAGTTACATCACTGAGTGGACTCTGCAGAATTGTACAGGTTTTTTTCATTAAAACGTTAATGATAGATATTATTTCAGCTGACTTTGGAAGCTTGTTTTCTCTCTGGTTTTCTTTCTCTATTGCTGTAATCTTCAGCTTATCACCCAGCCTGCATGTGTGACTGAGCAAGAAAAAACAGTAGTGAGGTTACACAAGGTGCCTACACTGATAATGACTATTTTGTATACCATTTGTGGGACTTAATATAGTTCAGCTATTTGGCCTGTTTTCGTGATTTCTGATGTTTCTTGGTTTCTGGTGCAAGGAGTTTTATTAAAGAGTGATACGGACTAGCCTGAAGTTGCAGGAGTCATACTTAAATGTGAGAAATGGAATACAATGTACACATGGCCGGCCAAGTGACCAGAGTGATTCTTGCCAGTTTGTTGTTGTGGCTTATGGACGATTCCCAACCTGACCTGCAGTTCACCAGAAGAGTGGCCTTTGTGAGGCCTTGGCCAGAATGTCTTCTTAATAGCACCCATGTTTCCTGATTGGGGACAGTCCTATCTCAGATTTTTTTAACCTGTTACTTTTACAGCAGTAATACAATTCTATCAATAAATCAAGTAAAAAAAAAAGGTTTTATTCACATTATTTTTATAGCCGTTTGTAATAGCATCACACGGGATGTCGATACTGCACAGTAAAGAAGAGTTATTGCAATAACATTAACATTTGATAACATATTCTATAATAAACTTGAGACTGGGCGGACATTGACCAGCTGTGGTGCTTTGATTATAATAACTCTGCAGTGTTAGTGAAACTCCTTTCTGACCTGTCTCCTCAGGACTGCAGGGCATGCCAGGGGATTACCTGTCTCATGGCGGTCCGATGGGCATGACTATGGGACAGCCGAGCTACAGCCCCGCCCAGATGCCCCCCCACTCCGCTCAGCTGAGACACGGGCCTCCCATGCGTTCCTACATTCCTGGACACCCCCATCACCCAGCAATGTTGATGCATGGTGGACCACCCCACCCTGCCATGCCCATGTCAGCGTCCAGTCCCCCGATGCTCAGCCCAGGAGACCCCACCATGGGCGGACAGGCCATGGACATCCACGCTCAATAGTTTACGGATTCTTTCATTTTATTACAACAATCAGAGACACTAAACAAAAAAAACAAAAAAACACATTGGTTTTCCCGGTGCTATGCGACATGTACCGACTTCATGCAGAGACTCAGGAGCTCCATTCTGGGCAACAGATTTGGACCAAGGCTAGGCCAATGTCTGTATTCCCTGGGACACTTTCACACAGCAAGTGCCCTGTAAACAAAAATAAAATGAGAGAGTGAGAGAGAGAGAGAGAAAGACAGTGAGAGAGAGAGCGAGAGAGAGAGAGAGAGCGAGAGAAAGAAATTATAACTATATCAACTCCTGTTTGGTGGGGGGAGGAGGACATGCTGTATACTGTTGTAAAATTATGTCGGACTCTCGTGAGAACTGAGAATTAATTATTGTAAAGGCTATCGTATTGTTCTGCATATTATGTTGTTTCTAATAGATTTTTTTAAAAAGGATGTGAATTTTTTTTTCTTTCCACACTATGTGTGTGCCATTTATGTAGACTTTGACCTCCTCCCTGAATCATCTTACCTAAACAAACAAAAGAAAACAAAGTGAATAAAACCAATCATTCAATCATCCAATCAGTTAGATTACTTCTCCTGTCAATGACAGAAAGGGCTTATGTGGGATTTTAGGGCATTAGACAACTCTGCCAGGTGAAAACCCCAGGCCTGCCCCAGGATTTCATCCATATTCTGAATCTCTGTAGACTGAGGCTTACATCTTGAATCCCTAAATTCATTTACTGTCCATATCTGAATTGGCCTTACCAGATGAACAGTGGGATGGATGGAAGAGGCTGCAGTCATCCATGCTGATTAATCAGCGGTTGCAGGAGGTATTATAGGACCGTTAGGAAGCAATGTAGAAAACTCAAAAGTGTGTGTACTTCCAAAGTGTCACCTCCATGGACCCATCTTGCATTGCAACAACAGCAGAAGTTGCAGTGTGGTTTGTTTACCCCCAAATGCAACCAAGGCCCATATTCAACGTAATGGCAATGTGCTTTTTTCTTGTTGAGTGTCTAATTTAAGCGCTAGATTTTTTTTTTCATCTCTTACATGTTTTCTTTTTTGTCAATTTCACAATTTCAGTGACTGCTGAATTGTGTAAGAAATGAAAAAAGTTTACAGCTGCTTAAATTTGCAACTGAAATTTAAGGACAAAGTGCAATGCATATGCATTAAATCTGGGCTTAAATTAATAGACTCATTTTTTGTCTGAGTTGTACACCAGTCATAAAATGTCTTTTACATGGTTCCATCTTGGAGAGTTTATGTATACGTTGTAAATAAATAAATTTTTTGTGCAAAAAATAAGACTGGAAAAAACACAATCTGCAATTTTACTTTTTTAAAAGTATTTGATTGGAGTTTCTATGCATGAGATATCTATCTCTACATGAGATAAGTCTGAATTTTTGTTGTGGTTAAAGAAATACCTGTGGATTTTCTTCTTTCCATTATGTAAAAGTTTACATTTGATGCAACCCAAAGGTTGAGACCTAATTTTCAATACCAAATTTATGTTACCCTTTGTCATAACTGTAATAATTTATGTAGACCTCACTTAATTGAATTTATTGAAAGAAAAGTTCAAATCACACTGTGATTTGATTAAATCACTGTCCTGATATCACCCAAGTTTATGTTCCCAAAAAGCAACTTTTTGTGTATGTCATGCTAATACATGTATACATTCACATATACCACTACTTACATATGGGATATAAAGGCACTGCTGTAATTTCTGATGCACAGAAGAGGGCTTAAGTAGCTTTATAGAAGAGGCAAGAGACGACAAATGTTTTGTGATCATAAACTTTTATATGGTCAGTGAACAACTGAAAAGTTGAGTAGCGTTGAGAATTCAATTCTGATGTGTGGACTGCTAGAATATGTGTGCTGACCTTCTGGATTCTGGTAACAGAAAATAACTGTGAGCTGTCCAATGCAATATAGGCATAAAATGATGTCCATTTTACATGCTAACGTATTTTGTAAGAACATAACACATTTTACATCTTGGGTGGAACCGACGGTTTGAACAACCGCAATGACCCACTTTCAAAGAGGCGTGAAGTCAATAGTTCACTGACTTCAACAGCGTTGTACGTGCTTGTAGGCCTATATGTAAACGAGTGCCAGTTTTAAAACGCTCTGCTGTTTACCCTGGTACAGATTTACAGAACGTAATTGTTTCTTTATTTGGTAGCGGTATTGATGTTAATACGGCAATTTGAATTGAACTCCCGAGGAAGAACTACGGACTAACTCCTAGATTGACTCCAAATGCATTGTTTGACTCGTAAATAAATGCAAATGGTAATTTTAGTACATTCAGTTTGACGACTTCACCCACCGCCCAAACTAATTAAAAGTGTGTCTCTTTTAGAAAGTAATACTTACATTTGTTTCCAAGGCAAAGGTAGCAGAAATGTTGATTGCATCCACGGGTAAGTAGTTAAGGAGAAATGCGTAGGCCTGCCCTGTTCGTATTCTGTACGGTCATATTCACTGAGTTACTTGTTGAATTTGGCGATTGCAGCTTCCGAAAAACTCAAAATGGTCGTGTTACCACACGCATACGCATATTTCAGCGTTAATCTTTTCTTTTGCCAGTGAGAGCTGGAAACGCTGATGAGGAGGCGAGGAAAGGTAAGCCACCGAGAGATATCCCCGCTGGGCCTCCAGGGCTTGCTCGAGGACGAGGACTTGAGTTAAGAAATCTGGGCCCGTAAGATCCCTGCTTCTGACCACTATTGACGATAGCGACTGTAAAACTAATAAACATAACAGCAAATTTCTGTCTTGTCTTGCGACATTACACTACGTTTGTTGTCATAATATACAAGCCATACCAGGCCGTAACACAGTGTCGCAGGCACATGACAGAAGAAAGTTTTAAACTTGGCCTATGTTTTGATTACCATAAACATTATATGTTAGGGTGAGAATTAAGTCAATCTTAGTATCCACGTTTAATAAACGCACCAAATATGTTATGCGGCATTACCCTACATTCCAGAACATTTTCTAAACTGTATTTTTCACCACTCCCCCCTCTTCCTGGGCATGGGCTAATGCGCAACAAATGCGTATATGATGTTGGAATTTTCTTGGACGGAGTACGGGGGCCGAATAGAGGAGGGGTGCAGTCCGGATACAAATAGGGAATTATCCCTCGTTTAGCATTAAAATTCATTTAGATAAAATTGCCACAAACATTTAAATGGGAAGATTAGTTCCCCATCACGCCTTATTGCGTCCAGTCAATGGGCCAGTTAAGAACATTTTAAATTCTGTATTCTCAAGCCGCTTGTCGTTTCCTAGAAACACCACATCTCAAAGTCAAGGGGTAGAAAGAAAGAGAGAGAGAAAAAAACTTGCATCAGAAGAGAAGCTTTATTTTCATTTAGTTAATTTACATATTTACGAAAGAAAATAGCAGATTCCTATCTTTACGTTTTTAATGAAGAAAGTACACGGGCACATGAGTTTGTGTTTATTGTTGGCGTTGAAGGAAAAGAAAACATAAATCAATGTGCCCTCCTTTCACTTTTTTCCCGTAACTATTGTTTCTTTACTGCCTCGCCCTAACTGAATACAATTTAAACTCTAAACGCGGTCTTTAAACCCAGGCGACGTTTTAATTACACTGCTCCCTACCCTAGTTTGGAGCTCGGAACCCTTGAATGTTGAATTCCAGAGCCTTGCGCCATGCGGAGCTGTGGAGACAGGCGCGGATAAATCCCATGTTTGACTGCCATCTTTAGGGGATGAGGAAAAGTGTTACAGAGCACTTTCTGTTTTGATTGCTTGTAAGAACAGCACGTTGATTCGACCCTCATCTGTATAAACACATAACGGTGCTGTTGATATTTTGTTGCTTTCGAATTTCGATGTTTGTTTCTTTTAATGAAAAGATCGTTGAATACACATTTGCACGCCTGGTGTGTTTTAGGCAGATTATACTGAACATAAGCAGGCTACTATTTTAAGTGCAGGCTCCCTTATTTTCTTTGTTTATGTTGCGATGGAAACCTTTTATAAACGATTCCATTAATCTCCTTGGCATGGGACGTCTATGTCCGCATAGGGTCAAACTGACCATTAAACAGACGGACGCTGTACACACGAGCAATTCCCGCAGTGGCATCTTACTTCGGGTGTATCCTCTTTTGTCTAACTTTATTTGAGCACTACGTGGTCATAAAATCACCAGACGTACACAGGGATTGTAGGGGGGCTGTTGGGTAGGAACATCATGCCCTTAGGTGTCAGAATGTGTGAAAATGTATAATAGCTGCGTTATGCCAGTAAAATAAGACTACTTTGCGCCAAACCGATCGGATTGCACGGATTGAGAAGCTGAAAGTCCCATCATGCTAATAAATTAATAACTCACACAGCTATGTATTTCATGCCCTTTACAGTCCTCTAAATATTACACGACATATTTTTATACAGGTCTTTGCACATCGACATTTGTTTCCACTATTATGATGTTAGTGGAAAACAATCTAAAAATATAACTTAATAATTAAACACCTACGGTGAAATTATGACACCTCTTATTTGTAAAAAATGTGTACACTTGCACACACTTTTGGAACTCTGAAGATGATGTGACAATCCCAAATTCTCATTCTATTGCAAGTGTGCACATTGGATTAGATACACTGCAGTGTAGTAGTATATAAAGCGCTCTACAAACACAAATTGACAAAATGACAAATTGAAAGATGCATTCCACATATATATATATATATATATAGTGGTGTCTCAGACATGATTTCCTTCCTCCCACAATAACAAGATTGTGCTGAACTGTTGCACGCTCCCTGTCATTTCACCCTGTGGTAAGTTCTTAAGTTGAGCTTGAGCAGCAGCAGTTCCTCTGTACTTCTGCAAGAGAAGCAGGCAATCACAGTCTCAGGTTGCCTTGCATCCGTGAATGCAGCTGTCTTACAGTGAGTTTAACACTTGCAGAATGTTATGTCACTTTACAAATTCAGCAATGACAAATTCTTCATTCTTGTAGAATTATGAAACTGCAACTTTAGTATGGGTGCTTTTGTGCGTTCTAGAGTGCAAATGTGTTGAAATGTTCTTTTTCTGAGTTTCAGTGGTTTCAGTGTGTTAATTGTTCATTCCTTGTGGAGATTTTAAACAAAAAAAGGCTATTACGAGCAAGGCATCAGGAAGTTGCTGAGTGATGTATTAGGTATGAAGTATGTACTTAGTATTATTATGCTCATATACTGAGTAATACATAGTCATTGTTTAGTAGCAACATACATACCAGACAGACCAAACTTGTCACAACCACTGTGATCTACCTGTAACACATAACCCTAACCTTAACCTAGACTGAGACAGCTTCATGTCACACATGTCATCCTGTCTATGTATGCACATTTTATGGATATCTTTTCTAAGCGATTTTTCTTTTTTGGTGAAAAGATACAGATATAACTTCTTAATAGCATTTTTA
This sequence comes from Megalops cyprinoides, assembly GCF_013368585.1. Classification (NCBI taxonomy): domain Eukaryota; kingdom Metazoa; phylum Chordata; class Actinopteri; order Elopiformes; family Megalopidae; genus Megalops; species Megalops cyprinoides. The sequence goes on from NC_050597.1 coordinate 10,538,374, forward strand.
CAGTGCCAGCATGTCAAAACACATATCCTTTCAATTATTGCATAATGCATCAGAAAGGTGCTCTCCCTAATACAGAAAGTGGACAGTCAATTATAAAAGTCATCATTGAAAATAAATAAATAAAAATAGTAAAAGAATTATGCATTTGAAGAAATGAAGAATAAATACACAGTTGTATACTTTGCAACAGATGAAACACAAGATGTCAAAACATAAACTTTGAAAACTCTCTGAGTGTCTGTTGCACATCACTAAGTATAACTGTATGTAGACTTCTGGATTCAGTCAGCATTTATGCCAAAGACTTCCACTTCACATTTGCAAGTATTCTTTTGTTAATTCTTATTGCAATGTGCTGTGTCCTGAACTTATAAATAAGTAAATAAATGCATAAATAATCTCAGGAAACTCAATGATCTCAATAAATTCTTAGTTTTTTAAATTCAGTGATCACTGAACTTCTTATTTTTTGTAAGTAAAAAAGCAACAACACAAATCACTTTCTCAAAGTTAAGGACAAAGTAGTTAGTAGTTAGAATCCATGCGGTCTTAGGTAACTCTGGACACCTTTTACATGAAGGTGAACCTTTCTGTATCTAAATACAGTAATGCATTTTTTCATTGCTGGAAGTTCAGTGAGATACCGCTTTTTTACAGGTTTATTTTAGAACTCCAGAAGTCTTGGAGAGGGTGTTCAGTATGTTAAGAAAATGCTGGAATTCATAGTTTCCTTTCTTGCTCCTATTGCTAGTAATCCATGTTGCATAATTCAGTACAGGGCTGGGAAGACATTTTAGGTGTAAGGTTGTTTAAATATGTTCAAATATCAAAACAATTTTGAATTAATCCGTGAGGACAAATTTTCAGTTCTGTTAAAAGTTTTTCATTGCCTCCCCAAATTTTTATATTTTGATGTGAAATGATGAATTCATACTGTTGACATAATAGTGAATAATGATGACAGAATGTTTTGAGAAAAGTGTTGGAATGTTAACAAAACCACATCTTTTAAATGATCACACCCCAAATATTTCTCTCATACTGCAAAGTGAATCAATTTAGATGGTCAGTAGTACATCAAATTAGTCTGTTATACATTTGAAGATTAGTGTCTTGTTTTCATGATGCTATCAAGGGGTGAATTTCATATAGTTAAATTAACAGGAGAAGCCATCTACTGTAGAATGTACAGTTTATGTTCTCGCTGAAAGAATGAATATTTTTCATTGAGAAGTTATTGGGAGGCTTTAATGCTAATAGAGGAATCTGATATTGGAAAACTACTATTGATGGTACAGCCCAAAAGAGTTCAAATTAAGCACAAAGTGTACAGTTTAAGATTCTTGAAGTTGACGGTAGTTGTTTTACTCTTTGCTTATGAGTTTATTGTAACAACCTATGAAAGTTTTTTTTTTCCATTTTCATGCTGAAGGGATCCAAAGAATCACACAATGTTGTTACTCAGATATCATCATTTGCTTACTCAGTGCTGTTAACAAGGCTGTTTCCTAACCTCCTTGCCCCAGTACCAGATCCTCAACTTAATGATATAGTGATCTTAAAATGAAAAAGCATCAATTCACTGATACTTTTACTTTTCCCTATTCTGATAATTACTGCAGCTTTAAATATTCTTGAAAATGACAACCCGAAGGCAGGCCTCTAGTCATTGGATTTTTTAAAGGATCATAAAATAAATCAATAAAATTGAGAGGCTGTATTTTGTGACTCAAGTAAATACTAAGGAAATCAATTAATCGAGAAACAAATAAAGGTGAAATTTCAGGTCTGCACCACTCTATGTTGTGGTTTCAGTGCAGAAATGTACATTTTTAAAAGGTCATATGCGGCAGCTGGTACTGAAACAAAAGAGCAGAGAAAAAAGTCTTGAGAAAAAGAATAGGGGTAGGAAAGAGAGAAAAGAGGAGGACTGTTCAGTACTGCATTAGTGCCATTTTGGATGTCATCTGTTTCCTTGGTGACTAAGCTCAGCCCTCAAAGCCCCTGGGCTCAAGGATTGTTAGAGAAAACCAGGCTATTTTCTGCACCATCATTTATCACTGTCACCACATAATGATCCCCCTCGCAGCTCCTTATTGATGTTTGTAATTGCATTATCTCGTAAGGGGGGATGATCAATGAAACCAAGTCGCGCATTCCGGGGTCACGAGATGCCCAAGTGCTGTTTGTCCATTTAATACAACAAGCGCTCATTATCTTTAGCTCTGTACCTACAGAAGAGATTTGATCTGGTCTCGATTAAGAGATATCCGAATAAATGCAGTTTGGGTAACCCCTTGCCATAACAAATGAAAAAAGAGAGAATGAGGAGGCAAGAAAATGGAATAATCCGCATACACAAAATCATTTTCGCGAAACGAAAAAAATGGTCCAAGGCGTAAAATCGCATAGTGACATCTGGGCGTTTTGATATGTGTTACAACCGGTGAATTTTAATGAAGTTTCGTGTATGTGAGATTGAAATCACCACGTCAGATTTATCATCTTTATCATACTGTAAATACAGGGAAATTTTGAGCAGAAAAGTTGCTTGTGCTTTTCAACGATTAAAACCTTCCATTTCATGTAATATCCAATGTGTATCAGAAGGTCATAAAAGGTATGTTATTGCGAACATTTCACAAAAATGTAAGGACTTTGCCAAAGCCAACAGTGAAATGTCTGAGCTGTACAATAGTGATAGTTCTGGACGTTCGAGCAGATAGATGTGACTCAAGAATATGAAGTCATAATATTGTATTTCGCATTTCATCGGAACCAGAGTTGGTATGAAGCCCACGTCAATCGCTGGGGCCCAAATGCATTACTTCGCTGCCGATACGACAATTAGGGATACAAGAATAATTGCTTTGACGTGCATAACAGTGTAGTTAGGCCACACGCACACGTACATTACTAATCGGGAGAGGTTCCAGTTGTAGTTCGTGTTAATAGTAGTAGTAATGTAGTAAAGAGTAAATTGAGCTACAGATTTGGTTATGGCAATTGATATGATTTGTTATGCACTTACAATTCAGTTATAGAGGCTATGAAGTTGTATGTATTTTCTGCTGTTGTGATATTTTAATGATTTCAAACACACAAGAAATATATCAGTATATATAAATATATGCGTGCTGAATTCCAGCTATGTAAGTCCTGCGTTTATAATAAAATGCAAAATGCAAGTAGAAATAGGAAATTGAAAACATAAGCAGCTTTCGAAAAAATCAGTTTGTTCCATTTTCCATGTTCCATATTTTAATAACAAAAGAATTTTTTAACCTGATCAAGACTGTTAAACGTAGGTGTTGTGGTAATTGTTTAAATGGATTTGTAAAATGATAATTAAACCACATTATATGTTCTATACAATTTGCTAAATATAGTGGTTGTATTATATGTCCATTATAGGGTTAAAATGTCGCTGTTTGTGTGTGTGTTTTTACATCGTTTGTTGCATTAGTGATCGTTTTAGTGAAAGACACGTCCGACGCATAATGACAATATGAACAAGAGGAACACGAATGAATGAGAAAGAAAAAAAATCAAGATGTAGGCTATATTTGTATCTACACTTTCTCATTTAATTCGAATGTCATGAACTTCTGTTTGGAATAAGACAAGTACAATGTTAAATATTATAATACAAAACTGAATTCCAAGGTAAGTGAAGGTTACTTGTTTAAAAAAAAACAATACCATTTGATTAAAGTCCTAGAGAAACACAGGAGTTACGCGCGAGAGAAGTTGAGAAATTATATGTGTAAAAATAATTTTCATCCCTGGAACTGGCAGCAACACTATGGAGCCGAGGGGCTGCTGTCAACAATTATTGATGTAGATATTCATGGGAGTTGAGGGGTAAACGCCTGCTCGCCTGTTCTGGAAGCCACGGAGCTGGCGCGTTGTTCTCTCTCCGCGACAGTATCAGGTAAATGAAACTACAGAAAGGAACATGAACTGCGATTTGAAAACTGGACGGTTGAACGGCACAACTCCTGTGCTGGTTTTGACCCGGCTTCATGCAAGTAAAATGACTGAAAACTAGAAAGACAGTTCTTTTTTGTTTTCTTTTTCGTTATTACTTTCTGCGCTATTATTTACTGACGTTTATGACCTTCATAAATACGTATACATTAAAGCAATATATTGTATCACTGTAACAGGATATTTACATAGGCATGTACACACTTTCACTTGATTCAAGACTGAAGAGTGATTGTATATAGGCGGCTTGTATATTAATAAAATATACCTTACGTAAGGTGAATATTAATGGTTTAACAGTGTAAAAAAGGGATTTATTCCGCAGTCGTAAAAAGGAAAAAAACGACGATGCGCATGAGGTGGAAGTACGGTGAAGTATTAGTACTTTTCAGCAGTGTTCCCCTCAACAGAGGAATTTTCTGTCAGCACCTGGTTGCTTTTGCGTGTACCTGTCGTTTCTCTCTCTCTCCCTCCCTCTTTCTCTCCGTGTCTCCCACTCTCCCTGCCTCCCCAGCTGTTTGCGCCACCACCCTTCTCATTTTTCTCTCTATCTCCGTTTCCCCCTATATTGCACGGCAGGAGTCCTGAGATGAATTGAAGGTCACCTTTGCAGCGGATTGCCAAGGTCAGAGCAGGCTGGGCTGCTTCAGGTGTCAGCAGAGGGTACGCCAACTCGGCTCCTCTCTTCACCTGATGAGATCCGATCCAATAATAGCCACCGTGTTAGCCTTTAATGAGACGCCCTGTGAGCGCTCACCGACCCCCACCTGCTCTCTGCGATAATACCAACAGTCCCAGAGAATGCCAAAACACAGTCAGCATCCTCTCCCCTTCTTCCATCCCTTGTTATGAAGTATTGCGTTTCAGTCGTACAATAACCACTTATGTTCACTCGCGGCTTTGATCTTAGCGTGGCCTTGAAAAGTGAACTGTGATGCAACTGAAAACAATAGCACAGCGCAGTATGCCTATATTCTCATCTATTGTGGGAGACAGACACACGGGTGTAGAATTTTTGCAGTGTCCTCTTAATGACATTAAAATTATAGCACGTCTATATTTAAAGGATTTGCGTGCGTTATCTAGGTGCGTGTATTGCAAAAAGAGTTAAAACAGATAGCCTGTTGATGTTAGACCTAGCCCTGTCGTCTCCCAATACAGTACATGCCCGACATTCCGTAGAAGTACACAGAATTATGCCAAAGATCAAGATCTATCAATATGTCAAATAATGTTTTTTTAATACCGTATATTAAAGATGACCAATCAAATGGCAATTTGAACAGTCATTTTAGTGGCACGACTCATGCGGTCTGTTTGTTATAACAACGGACGTTTATGTTTCGTTTGATGGTTAGAAAGTGGCAACACATTTTAAATGTAACCTTGATGTGTTTTACTTTCTAGTCAGTCAGTCACATGAATTTTGGACACATTCAGCCAAAAACAGATTCACGCAATTCGCATAATGACAACAGCAGTGGCCTAACATCCAAAAATAGCTATTCGTATTTTTATTTTTGCAGACCTTACGGCCAGTTCGAAAAATAGTGCAGTATTAAGTGTTGATTTAAAATCATTTTAATCAAGACATTATTTCCATAAACTAGCAAAATCTGTGCTTTTTATTTAACTCACCCTTGGGTTACACGTCAGGGAGCGTATATAGACTACTTCTTATTTGCTGGTAATATGAGGGTGGCAGGAGATGAATAATGATTTTATATTTTGAGCAAAATATCGGTCACTATCTGTGTAAGACGACATTTTGTAGTGGTACGCGTAGTCTGAATTCACTTGTTTCATATTCAGCCCCAGAAGCTATAAACTATACTGTCTCACCCTTCTCCTCGACCTATGCAATACTACATATACCACATTCCTGCATTCTCTCTCTCTCTCTCTCTCTCTCGCTCTCTCTCTCTCTCTCTCTCTCTCTCTCTCACACACACACACACGCTTCTTCAGTTCAATGCCAGCACACACACAGTCCTTTCAGTGTGTAGTACTGTTACACAGCTTACACCTGGCACACACTGGCCCGGGAAATACAGAAGAGCCTGGTTAACAGCCAAGATAATAACCACACCTTTTCAATTTACCCCTGTGAGGATATTAACAGAGGCAAAGACAATGGGGGGAAACCATAAACTGGAGCCGTTTGACCGCCGAACAAAGCTTAAATAGCAAAGGAAAAAAAGGACCCGACACATTTCCTAATAATAATAATAATAATAATAATAATAATAATAATAATAATAACAACAATGTGTTTGTTATTATTATAACATTATTTAATACACACGCATTGGGCGTTTGTTTAACGCGTTTGTTGCTTAATGCCTACCAAAAATTGCTTATTCAGTGTTTGGAACAAGGGGAAATGATGAACTATATGTCAGGCCCACGTAAAGGCGTTCTGTGATTTATGTATGCAGTTACTTATTAGCTAATGGATACACATGACGAAGTTTACTTTTTAATTTAAGTCTATCCATTCAATTAAGAATGATGTCGCAACTTTGTGTCAAGTGTTCTTTTATAGAACCGGGCTGGCAAATGACTTAAGCTTTAGGGTAAAAGGGTATCACTCCCATAGGTGAACACGCTCACCGTAAAAGTATCCTGCAAGCTGAGACAAGTCACAGAGTCCCAAATTCCAAAGTCACATAGCTGAACAGCAATAAACCTCCGGCTTGAAGACACATGTATTTATCTGTTTATTTTAGGTGAACGAGCGCGTATTTGGTGTTCCGCAGTCATCGCTGATTAAATAAACCAATGCTAGGTCCAGTGACAAACTTTGAGGAAGATACCCCCACAGCACTGAGTGAAATAAGTGTGTGCGTGCGTGCGTGCGAGTGTGTGTGTGTGTGTGTGTGAGAGAGAGAGAGATAGAGATAACGAGAAAGTATTGCTTGATACACTGTGATGCTGAGCGCACCGTTAATGTGGATATGTTGCGATGGGCGACTGTTTTGTCATTTAAACGATAGATACCAAATTCACCCTTACATACACTAAGCGTGATTTTGCCGATACCTTTACTCAGATGGGCCTAATTATCGTTAATGAAGTGTATGTGTTAATTTCAAAGTGTGCGTATTCTGAGATTGTGATTAAGTAAAATTAATTTGATCCATTCATGCGCCAAGACAAAGGAAATCATAGTACGAGCAATAGCGTTCGTAGTAATTCTAATCAATTACGGTCGCATTTACTTCATTTGGCTGTAAAAGCTGTAAATGTTTACCAGTTACTTTAAACTGCAAAGCCAGTGGTAGAAATAACGACAGATTCCCTTGAAAAAAATGCGGAATTGGAAAGGTCAGTGGGTAGCTTTCCTTGGGCATTTCTGATAATCATAATTAACTGGTGAATCTAGTGAATTTAGTTGTTGTGCTCTGGGACCAAAGATAGACTGAGCAAATGTAAAAGCCAGCACGATCTCCCGTTGCATTTGTCACTATTCCAAAGAGATAGTAAGAAATCTCTTGGGTTACAACAAGATTTATTATATACCGAGTCCTGAGTTGGGACACGTACGTGCAATTGGTGTATTTCAGAGGGATGTCGAAAAAAACTTGTTTAATTACACATTAAGAGCCACACAGAGACGCTCAGCACGTGAAGTATCAATAAAATGTTGCGAGGTCTATAAACCAACACAGATCCGGCGCTCCAGTCAGCTCGCACATGACGCGCATATTTATCAGCTTTTATTTTTGTTCTGCAAGCGCACAACACTGACTGGTTTAAAAATGTCAGCAAGATGCGGTCTCACCTTGTCAATTTTTGAAGTTGTCTTTTCACCTTCTCACTGCTACTCTGGGCTTATTAAGCATACAGCGAGATGTCTTTGCCATTGTTAGTTATTCGGCACCGGTTCATCATCAAGAGCAGCGGGTTTCAGTTTTAGGCTTGTGGGAACTGTCTCAATGTTGTCGGAAAAAAAAAACAATGTCCAATACATTTAATTATTAACTAAAATATTTTCCACTCACCGTTTGCCTAATTTCACATCACGAACATATATACTACTCATTTGTGTGGTATATACTTTTAAATTCTTATTTTATTAACACTTAAGATGCATTTTAAATTGGGTATTAAGGCATTGAAAACAACCATTGCTTCTGTAAACACAAAATCAAAAAGGCCACGATCAGAAACCTGAAAACAGACACAGAAACCAACACATGCTCAGAGTAAATGGTGACCAATGTGCCATCTAGGATGGAGAGAACCATGAAAAAAGTTAAATAATTAGGATGTTAACCTCAATATTATAGAGTCAAAAAAGCACACAGAGCAGTTTATTAGTGAAAGAATAGGAGTTCACTTATTTGGAATCTGAATGCCAAATGACTGCCCAAACAGGCCCTTATCCACTATACATCCTTACAGTAGACTGATGCACAACACGGTAATCAAATTTACAGTCTCCGTTTAAACAGTCTCTTCCTCTCCATCTCTCCTGCTGTCTGTCCTCCTTTCTCTCTTCCTGTCTTACAGTACAGTAAAGTTTATTTTTTTTGCTAGCATTAAATTAATATACCTTTGTATTGCAATATATGATATTAGCATATAAAGGCCATGCAATAATTGTACAATGGCACAATAATACAAGACTAACCAGTGTTAATAATTTGCAATGATAAGAAATCATTCTAAAATATGAAATTGATTAATACAAATACTGACTAATATACAAATATAAAAGAATACAAAATAGAATACTTAACAAAGGCAATATATTGCAGCCTTTACGTGTTTAAAGACTGAGTGAGCGGCTTTTGTGTCACCTACTATCTCTCAGGATAAGGCAGACTGCAACATACTGGATTTCAGTGCTGCATAGTCCTGCAGCTCTCCAAGGAGGATGGGTAATATATCTATACCTGGTAGGGCTTGCCACTGTGGAGAGATTTGTGTTATTTTTGGGAATTGTTTCTTGCTTCCCAGTACTTTTCACATTCTGTGATGAAGTGCAGCTCTGTTCTAACCTGTTTTAGACTGTAATGTGAGCACTGCCTGTCCTCTCTGTGTAGGTAGGTTTGCTTGTGTCAGTTGTTTTCTATCAGTAGGCTGTACCCAATTGGTCTGCAGTTGGTCGGAATAGTTTTTTGCTCAATGATGTCTACTATGGATGTGTACAGTCTGTCGTAGTTTTTAGGGCCTTGTAGTACTCGGGTTTGCTTTGTGTTTTAGTGTTTGTCCTGGTGAGTAATACGTTTTTTTTTGTTTTGATTTAATTAGGTTAACTCTGATGGTCTATGCTGGGATGATGCTATCCCAAAACTGCATAGTGTTAGTGTAGAGTAGAGAGCTGAGCCTCAGGACTGGCTGGTTGAAGGAAACTGGCCTGGATTTAGCTCTGAACGTTACCGGGTGTTTTGATGTGTGTGAGTAACCATCTTATATGCAGAATTTAGTTGCTGTTATATGGATGTTAACTTGTAATGGGTACTGACATACTTTCCTCACCATACATTGCTGGGTGTTTTCTTTGGTTTTATACAGTTGTGCATACAGGATTCTATAGGTTGCTTGTGCCATTTATCAAAATCTTCTTTTGTGAGTGGACCCTTCACTTTGCTGCCATGTAAGGCAATTCAGCTGGATGACTAATAAAAACATTTTCAGCCATATCTTATTTGGGAATTTGATATGAGTGTTTCTTTTTATGGCACAGAAAGCCCTGCATGCTCTCTCTTTCAGTTCGGTCAGCGCCAAAGCTGAAGTTGCCTGCTGAGTTTATTTTCAGCCCCAGGTTTGGATACTTTGTGTAGTGTTGCTGTGTCTCATTTCCTTGTGTTTAACCTGAGTTTTGACTCCTGAGATCCGGAAAAAAATTCTGTTTTCTTCATATGTACTGCTAGAGCCAAAGTCTGACAGTAATACTCTGCTGTACACCTTGTTCTGTGATGTCTGTCTCTCTCTCCCTCTCTCACTCTCAGTTACCCTTTAGGTGGTTTGAGAAATTTCTGTTGTCAGAATAGCCAACAGGAACATTTCACTTCCCTCTCCTCCTGTATTTGTGAAATTCCTGCCAGCCTGTCAGCTGCAGTTCACGTCACTGGCTCACATGAGTTTATAAGAGCATAACTGTTTATCCAAGACAAACACTTTGTGAACACTTAGGCGTGGCTATGGAAGGGCAGGACTGGGTCAAGCACTTGACAAGATGACCAAAGTCAAACAGCAGGCTGTCCGCAACGTGTGAGAGTTTCAAGGTCTGAGAATTGACAGAGTTACGCTCTCACTTATATTTATATTTGAAAATAAACCAATCTGCCTTAAACACAATAAACAACAATGTCAAAGTAAATACAGCAAAGCATACGCGAAAGAAGGAGAGGATGCAGTCCAGCCTTTTCGATAGTATAGCACAGCGATAAGCCTGTACTTCTCCACTGCTTTAAAAAAGGCTAGGGATCTTCCATTTACTAAGCAAATTTCAGCTTGCGGAGGAGGAGAAAAAAGAGATGTAAAGTCTGGATTCTCGGCAGACTCACATAGTACAGCGGGAGGCTTTCTGCTTTGGAATTTATGGTCCATAGACAGTTTATAAGAAGCAATGTAGTCTATCAGTGGGAGCTGGCTGATTGAACACAAGGGAACATTCTGCTCAGGAAGCCTAGTTTTGGAATAATACTTACCCTGATAAAGATGTTTTCCTTGTGAAGTAAAACAGTAGGGAGCCTGATGGCCACTTACTATTTTAAACTAAACACGAAGGAGAGTCTCTTAACTGTTCTGCTTTTTGTCCGTGGACGACTCTTGCAGTCGTGGAGTAGATTTTGGGATAAATATTTCTTCTGAACATGCCACAAGTGCAGCCTACTCCCTTGCCAGAGTTCTCTAGATTGATGGCTGCAGTTACATTCTGTTACCTTCATTTAAACACTTCCAAATGATTATCACAATATTATGGCAGCTAATGGCATTGGTGAAAGCCAAGTAATATGGAGATACTATCAGGACGAACAAGGAATGCTTGGATGTTGTGTGCCCTGTCCAACTAGGCCTGAAGCACTGTGTTATGTGCAAGAAAAATGTAATCTAGACATACAATCACATATTTTTCATGAAAGAACATAACATACCACAACATACATTGAATGAGTGATTTATGATAAAGAAATTTAAACAAACGACTATAGAAGCTGTGCTGATTTTTTTTTGTTGGGTTGCTGAACTGTCTGTAATATGGCACAGCATTATTTGAGGTGAATATGCATGTATATTGAAGTGCTGCATGATTACAGTATCACAGAGCAGTTGTCAATTGGTGATTAGGCAGAGAAGAATTGATACATGAATGACTATAACAGTGGACATACAGGGTTAGACTCAGCAGAGCATAACGACAGCAAAAACATCAACTTGTCTTTGAGGATATGTGCATCTTACACAGCCTCACTTTCTAGGGTTCTGTGAAATGAACAAATGTCATGTAAATGGCTTTCTGCATCTTACCATGAACTACTGCTGTATTGATGTGCACCTTATTACATCTGAGGCATAAATCCATCAAAAGTAAATACAGCACACAAAAAGTCTTGAAATGAAACACCTGAACATTTTTTCCCTTTAAAACACATGCCATCATCTCCATGGCACAATGTAATTGTTTGTGTAAAATAAATCCTGCACCACTTAGATATTAAGGAAACTAATCCATCTGATAAGGTGGTGACCACCACCTCCGACCCTACCCTCATACAAGACCCCACATATAACATAAAAAGCTTTTAGCAGTGGGGGTAACAGCTGCGACATTGATATTGTTAGTGCTTATGATGGATTAAGTTCAAGAATGTTAGTGTTATCCACTAAAACACGTTTTAATTTATTAGTGATTGTATAAGCAGGGTCACTGGTACTAAATGGGATGTCAATGACTGAAACATAACTTCAAGGTAAATAATACACGCTAAGAGGGCTGAGTAACCTGAGTGGCAGCCTGACTGGCATGAAGACCCTGTCCACTTAGGAGGAGGAGGCAGTACAGCCCTGTGTTGCCTCTTGCACACCAGCCTAACCTCCCCAGTAGGCAGGCTTTAGCCAGTGCTAATTGAATTGCAATAGAAAGCGTGGATTTGAAATTACTGTGCAGCAACTAGCAAGAGGAAAGGAGCATTCCACTTGGGTGGATGTGTGAAAGGAGTTGTACCTGCGCACTGTGTGGAAGTGTGACTCCTTTCTCAATGCAACTATCTTCTCTCCAGCGTGTGGAAATCAATGGATGTGCGTACGTATGGCGCTGGACAAGGAGGAAAGTGTACAATAATGGATATACATAAGACAGTTACTGTCAAAACATGACCATACTGCATACAGAACTGTAATTTTTATGACACTTTCAATCACTGCAGTAACTGAGGAAGTTGTCATGGTTAATACCTGTTAGGCTTAGCAGCAGTGCTAGCATGAAGAAAAACATAAAAACAACTTACCCTCTATTCTGAGTGTGTCTGAAATCTGTAGGACAGTGGTGGTTGTTGTGGTGTTGCTGCCCGGATAGCTTTGTTGATATCATACTGCTCCGACCTCTCTTCCCACAAATCAACTAATGTGTCCTCCCTCTCTCGGGTCCAAAAGCCTACCACTGTTAATAAAATATTTTGCTGGATCTTGAAAAGTATGCTTGCAAAATAAAATGCAGGAGCTGTAGCAATGAAATGATGTATGTTCAGCTATGCATTCAAAGTAATGGTGAACTGTGCCATCTTTGAACAGTTGCAGTTGATTAGAAATATTTAAATAATATTCTGTTGACTTTATTATGATCACAACATACAGAAGGGTTAAGTAAAAGTGGTTACTATCAGGTGATTTTAATCCGTCACAGATGCAATCAGCTAGTTAGGGATCAGGAAACAGGTGAAGTACTAGTAAAAAACTGCAAACAATAGGTAGATCCCAGTTTGAATCAGTTAACTTGATGTAATTTCTTATTATACTGCAAAGTGTCTTTTTTTTGTTCAAAAGTTACACCCTGGTGTTACCTGGTCACTCTTTTATCAAAGATAGTTTCTAGGGCACACTTCTGCTTCTCCAGCCAACAGGAATTTAATATTCTGAATTGATCCAGGCATCTCCACACAAGCAAGTCACACTTTTAGTTTTGCAAGCCAGCATGAGGGTGCATAAGGTTCAGTATTACTGTTTATAATTCAGTTCATTTTTTTCCTTTAATAGTAATTAAATTTGTGTAAATATGGTGTAACCTCTACAAATGTGCATTTACTTTATTCAAATAAAGGTTAAAAAAGCATGGAGCTAAGAAAACATACCTAAACTGCACTAAGGCTTTGGTACTTTTTGAGGCTTTTCTTCAGAAATATCCAAATTTTCCCCAATTAGAGTCTGAATCCATTTAAACATTTACAATTTCACTCTCCAAAGGAGTGACTGCTTTGTTTTTTAGTTAATTAGCTAGTCATCTAGCTGGACCTCCATGCTAGACAGAATAGCTTGCTGGGTAACAGTGGCAGTAACTAAATCGTAGCTTATTGTCTATGAATAAGCTGGCTGATGCATCTCACATAAAAAAAAGGTTTTCTTTCAAAACACTGGAATGGAGATGAAAACAAATAATTTCTTATGAATGTATAGGATGGGTTAAGTCCAATGCAGAGGGGATAAAATGGTTAAAATGAGAACTAAAATGTATAAATCTAAGACAAATACAATCCTCCCTAGTTCTGTCCTTGCCTGCTCATGACCCATCCCTCATTTTTATCACCTGGTAGGTGTGGCTAATCAGTTAAGCAGTTACCCAGTTATTCAGTGCCATTCCAGCTACACACACACACACACACACATACGCACACACACACACACACACACACACATATACGCACATATACATACATTCTCATGCATGTAAACTGATGAAGGTGAGCCTGACACAAAAGTTTATATGTTGTAAGTTTTGTATCATTTCATTCACAGCCCTGACCACACACAAATACGTATTAATACATCAATTAGAAAAACATGAAGGAAAAATGTCCATGGTGACGATTGCATCTTCTCACAACAGTAACACTTGTTATCTAATCATACAGCTGTATCATTTATCAGTTTATGGTACAGTGATTTGTGCTAGTGGAAACCAAATGGAGTTTGTCAGGATGAAAATGCAACCAAAACAGCATAACTAATGACCCCTTAGCTAGCTGGCTTAGTTGGAATGTTATGCGCAGACCATAGGGGAACACTGTTTCCCCCAGGTAGTAACAGTTCAATTTTTTTGAACAGCAACTTTTAGGGAATGTTACTGGTTGGTTGCAACACAATCCATAAAAAAACCTTTTCATTTCAAGTTTCCAAGAACACCCTGACAACATTCCAATGATTACAAAAGTCCATCTGTAAGGTTAACCCCAAATGTTATGAAGAAGTAAATGTGTGAAAAACCAAATAGTAACTGAATGTTATAAATGATGTTGGTGTTTTATATTGCAGTACTATGTTTTTAGAGCATTTGCAGAAGGTTATGCATAATGTGCAACAAAACAGTAATCTTAAGAAAATATTATTTGTTGGTAGTACCATAACATGTGAATAGCTTTCATTTGTTATAGTTCCTAAAATATTCTAAGAACATTTTCACCTTTATAATCATAACCTCAACGTTTTCAGAACATTACCTGAAAGTTGGGAAAAATTGGAGCCTTTTGAAAGTGTTATGAGAATGATTTTTGATCGCTTAGTAGTTTGCCAAAAAAAGAAACTGTGTAACATTGTCGAGGAACAAAGGAGCAAACTTTTATTCCACTGGCAAACAACATATTAAAACTGAACCTGACTTAGGTGTTCTGGCAGCATAAACCCTAAAGTAAAGCATAAACCCCAGAGTGCAACAAAGACTTTTTACATATTCCTGTGCCTTAGACACGAAGACAAGTTTGCTCTTTCTTTAACCTCACAAAAACCTCACGTTTTTGGCAAAAGTAATGATAATTTGCAAGTAGAGAGAACATCAAAACAATGGTACATTGAGAAGATCAAGCGTGTAACATTGAAATGATCACAGTTATGATGTTCTTGGTGTTGTTATGATTATTTCGTTTACTCCATCCTTCTTGACTTTAAAAGATAAACCTGCCATCATTCCCACCTCTTTCACTCTGTCATACTGTGATTGTGTAGAATAAAACATGAAGGAAGTAATCTGATCTCCACCAAGGTGAGTTTGTTCATCTATAGCAAACCAAGGTGCAGCGTGAGACACTTCTAACACTCGCATCCATCTGAGCCCAGCGGCAAGAATAACACAAGCCCTGGAGTATATCACTGTTAGTGTTTCCACAGCATCCCTGACCCCACCCGTAAACAGGGCAGTGGACCTTGAATTTTCACTTGCAACAGCAGTGAAGTTCGAGGAAGAATTGTGGCTGGAAGTTAAACTGAGTTTATGCTGCAGTCAATATTTATGTCTACCAATCAACTGCCATATATTTATATTACAGGCTAATATGAACACTGTGGTGTAGGCCTAACTAATATCTCCAGCGCTAAAACTGAATTAAAAAACAGTAGATATTAAAATGTATTTAGGATAATAGATATGATTTATGTTATTTCTGATTTACAATATTAAATTAATTACAGAATATCAAAGAAATGCACAGTCAAAGTATGTCTTTTTGTGTTTGTGGAGGGAGTAAGTATTTTATCAATCTTATTCTTCCTATCATAATGATTACTTTTACACCATGATAATAATACTTGAAATGTTTGATATAAGCCTACGTGGTCATTGTCTAGAAGGTGATAAATGATCGCAAGATAACTTGCTTATATCTCAAATTTGAAATTTGAAAACTGAAGAAAAGTCTGTATGTTGAAAATGCACATTTCTTTAAATACTTAACTTCTGTATTTAATCCTGGATAGCTCTACAGCCCATTCTGACCAAAGTCTTTCCTTCTGTTTTCTTTGAAAGAGATGAACACCACTGAAGTATAAACAGAACAGAGAGAAATTTGTAACACCCACCACGGCCTGTTTCCTTGCCAACCAGTTCCTGTTTACTTTCTTAATTCTGCTATGGAGTTGCCATGTTGAATCTCTCTCTGTCATCTATGGTTTCTTTTCCATAGTCAACAAGTGCTAGAAATCAATGATTAATTCTAGGGGTAATTATAATCATCAGGTTGCAAAGGCCATTTCACCGTGCTATGGACTTTGAAGGTCCCACAGTTAAATATCAGTACATTGACGTCTGTGGATGGTTCACTTCCTGATCCCTTAAAGGGAGCACAAAATGGGAAGAGTAGATTAAGGTTGAAAAGGAGTCACATCTCTTCAGGATGAGAACAAAGCACCTGGATTTGTGTCTTTGATAGTATCCCCTTGAAGGATCATTGGCAAACCCCCCAAATCAAACATAGCTTTAAATGGAGGCCCTAGTGGGACAACAAGTAGGAAGTTGGACCCTCTGAGCTCAGCATATGATGGATGTTTTCAGATTAAGAGAAGAGATTAAAGTTTTCTTCCTCCCTTTTATAAAAGAATGGCAACTTGAGATTCTTTGTCAGGAAATGAAGAGTCTTGTGCTGTTTTGTCCCAAAACCATATGTGAGCAGAAAGCAAACAGACACTTAATCCTGACAGACAGCAGAACGTGCCATCAATTTGTCCCTTGGGAAGAGACCACAAGCTCTTGGTGACATTGAGTCTTGAGAATACCTAGAGTTTTGTACACCCTTCTCTGTCCTCATGCCATGTTTTTGCCAAAGTACTAAATTCGTACCCATGGAGCTTAGGCCACAAATTACAGCTCATACCTACTCTGGGCCTGAGCTGCACACAATTGCCCTGGGATTACAAACATGGCTGGGAAACGGAGAGGAAAAGTTTGGAAAATATTAAGAGAAATACACCATGTGTACTGTGTGAAGGTTCAGATTTTTTTGTTTTGTGTGGTACTCTGTACATTAATGAAAAAAAAATGTGTGTGGGTATCTCTAATTCTGATTTAAGATCAGAATCATAGACATAATTATGAGATTGACCATTTTTAAGGTTAATATAAGAGCAAACTAAGAGTAAATACAAGTGACTGAAATGCACACACACACACACACACACAAAGAATAGATGGAACTAAGATGATATCACAAGGTTTTATGTAGGTGCATCTCCTAAAGCAACTCTTCATTGCGTCCCAACGAGTGCCCCACTCTTTCTGAGCTCCCAGAGGTGGAGTAACAAAAGGCTGGATGAGACAGAGTCCTGTGGGAGGACAGATCGGGTTGGGGTGCAGTTATTTTGAGTGAGGGTGGGGGTGTCCCATCCCCACACTCCCACAGCTGTCCCATAGAGAGGGAGGCTGAGCTGGGGGGGGGGGGGGGGGGGGCGACTCAAGGGAGTCCCACTTAAATCCACTCAATCTTTTTTTTTTGCTGCTTCTCTTTGGTAAAAAGCAGCAAAACCAGAGGTGACTTGGAGGACACGGTCTCTTGTAAAACATATGCACTTAATATTAGAGCCATAAAACTTGTTAGATTAAAAGCTATTTTGGAAAATAGAAAGGGAAATATTTATGCGTCTGTCCAAGACAGAGCTCATTTTTTCCCAGGGCTGTGACTCTGCCGGCATGCAGGTAGGAACTGTCAACAAGTGAGGAGCCAAGCTATTGAAACGAACTGACAGATTCATATGAGCAACGCGAGCCTTTTAACAATTATACTTCAATTGCACAACATAGATAAAAAAGCCATAAGTGCGTAATTAAAAAAAAAAAAAATACCACATTGCAGGGGATAGTGTTAAGCGTCAGTTTACTTGGTTTGGAATGAGGAATAAACGTTTGCTACCTCCACCATAGCGTGACCAAAAAAGGTCAGTGATCGGAAAGCTGTGAAAAGCAATTAGAAATGTGAAAATGTGCAGGCCACTTGTTTCAGCGGTGGTAAAACACCATAAATCCTGCAGATCACTCTGTTTACTTATGTATGCCTTCTCACTGACATGCAGTGGGCTTGGCGTCTTCCACCTTGAGCACTGGTGGTGCGTCTTATGCCTTGTATCCAGTTCAGTGATGACTGCAAGCAAAATTGTTTCCACTAAGCAATAATAAGATAAAATAATATCTCTGGATAACATAATTTGGACTGTAGAAACATCAAATGCCTTAAATATCTACTTGTTAAGGCATTTGATATTGCTACAGTCCAAACTGAGGTATACAGTGTCTCTTCCTGAGATAAGAGATGCCATTTAGTGTTGTCATCGACACAGGAAAATAAGTCATTATGAAATTTGTAATTATTATATTTCTGAAATATATCTAACCGGCAGTATCGCCAGTTTGGAGGAGATGGGTGTGGTTTGTAATTTATGAATACCCGTGTAATGCATGCTACCCCCAAAGTGTGTGTATGAGCTATCAAAATGAATCTAACGCATTGCTTGGAGTGAATTCTTTAGATTTACATCCTTAATGTAAACCAGTGTGTACATGCAGGGAGCTGCATGTTGAGTAAAAGATTTACTGTCGATCTTGGTCTCAGTCTGAATAAGCACTCTGTGGCTTTCCCACACAGACGCTATGTGTGGAGCAACCCAAAAATACAACTATGAAAGATCATTACATAAAAATAATGAAAGCGTGCACACACACACACACACACACACACACACACACACACACTCATACACGCACGCACGCATGCACGCGCGCATGTACGCACACTCTCAAAATGCTATGAAAATTTATAACCTTCACATTCCTTCAGGGTCAAGCAATTTATCAAATCCTCCATTTTCTGGTTTCAATTACACAGCCATTGTGAAAAGCAGCTATTTTAGCAGGTTCATTTGCCTCAGTAGGGGATGTCATGACTTTAGCTTTATGCTTCACCTTGCACAGCCTTTCTTTAGTCTGGTGGAGAAATAGTGATAGCCGGGGCTGTGAGAATAATCCAGAGTGGACCCTGCGTATCAGGATGGGGGCTTTTATCAGGGTCTGGACTCTCGGGGGCTGCAGACTGTGGTAGAGGGGTTATAAATCCCCCTTTTATTACTGAAGAATTCCAGCCTCTCCCCGGGTCTGACAGCGCCCCACGTTCTCAGAGCCGTTTGGACAATTTCTACACCGTGTCCATCTGGTTCTTATTAAGTCCCAACCTGCTCGCCTCTCATCCACAAGAAATGGGGGGTGGGGGGGTGGTGGGGGGGGGGGGGGGGGGGGGGGCAGGGCACAGTGTGTGGAGGGGAAAGACAGTAAGGTGATGAATGGGGCAGGATGAAAACAGGAGGATGGTAGCAAGACAGAGAGAGAGAGAGAGAGAGAGAGAGAGAGAGAGAGAGAGAGAGGGAGGTAGGGAGGGAGAGAGCGAGAGTGAGAGAGAGAGAGGGACAGGGGAAGATGGATGGATGGAGAGAGACAGGGGAGAGGGGGAGAGGGAGAGAGAGAGAGAGAGAGAGAGAGAGAGAGAGAGAGAGAGAAAAAAACAGAGATACAGAGCAAACAGAGCAGATGCTGGCTAGGCTGGAGAGTTGACCAGAGAGGGTGTCATTAGTGTAAACAAGTGGGCTGAATATTGCCAAAAGAGATGATTTGGAGCGAAAAGGCAGCTTGTTCTGCACGGTTCTGTTTATTAGCCTCTCTGCTGGCACCTGCTGCAGAAGAGGGCTTGCCAGAATGCATTTAGCTCTTTTTCCCCCATTTTTTCCTTGGCTAAATGATGGCAATGATCTTTTTTTCTATTATATTTAAGAGCTGAATAAAGGGATGCAGTTGGCTTTGCTCTCCCAGCAGGGTGGACTGACACTAGATCAACCGGCGGCAAGCCAGGGCCGAGGTAAATAATTACTCATTGTATGCAAACACACTTGGCTGAAGCTCCGCAGACCATGTTGGGCATGTTTCATGTAGATCACTTGGGATTTAAAAGCAGACAGAGTCCCTTTGGTTTGCCACACACACACACACACACACGCACACACACGCACACACACACACACACACATTCATGACTGATACCTGTATGAAATACCGAAATTTAACGACAGATACCTTAAGTTTTGAATATGCAGTGTTTTCAATGACTGGGTTTTGTGGCAATATGTATTTGGTAATTTACTGCTTCATCTGTGCTTAATATGTCACATAATATCATGCCATGTCTTTGTATTATATCCTGTGCTGTACAGTGTTTTGACTGTATTTTGAATGTATTATTGGTATTATCATGAAATAACCTAAGTAATAACATAAAGACCATTAGGGTGGAGCGTGCCACTCTGTGGCCTTGTCCATAAGGATCATAAATGTGTGTGTGTGTGTGTGTGGGGGGGGGGGGGGCTAATGAAAGTGCATCAGAGATGTCCCTCCCCTGCAGAATGAAAGATGAAACCAGATGCATGGGTGCTGCAGAGCCGCTTTCCTTCCTCTGTACCACGCGTCAGTATTAATCAACCATTAACAACACTCCTCTCAGCCTGGAGACCCTGCACGTTTACTCAAACACGCTCTTCATCAAGCTTAATAAAGAGAATTCACAAATAATACTGAAGATAATATTCAGACCGGCCATATTTTTTTCAACAGAAGTAATATAGTCTTAATAAGACACTGATTGAAGCACTTCCTTAAATTTAGAACAGAGTCTGTCAACCCCTGCTGTTTTAATTCACTTTGGTAAAAAAAAAAAAAGAGCAACTTAAGACAGTTAATCAGCAGTGTGTGGAACTGCTGGGAAGTGTTCTGTGAGAGGATTATTTATTTCTGAGGTGCTGTGCTTTAGGCTGCAGTTCTGTGGGTGCTGTTTTCCAGTGCGGGGGGATAGGGAGGAGGAAGGCTGTGGTGAGGATAGCACAGTGCGTAGGCCATAGACAGTAGTGTAGTATGACTCCAGCAAATGACCCAGGGGAGGCCCAGCGGCTCGTCCTGGGAGGAAGCTACCCCCTTCGGCTCATCTCGGTCTATGTGTAGCAAACTGTAAAGCCATTAATAAGGACCACATGTTCGCGGATGGCCGTCCGGGACTTCCGATTCCCCTTTGTGAAATGCATCCTCTCCGAAATAAAGGGACAAAGCCTACAGAATCCATTAGAGGGAAATCTTTACGCACATTTTTTTTTAAATTCTGCAAAACAGTATCTGTATCCTGACCACTGTATATGTGTGAGGCATTTGACAAAACCTCATGAACATGACTCGTAACAGTTGTCTTTGTTTCGGACTGTTGCAACATTATGCACACAACCAGAGTATGTATATAATATGCTAGTGGCATTAAAATGATACCAGCAATGCAATATGCAACAAAATTGAGTATGCAGTTATCCAATATGCCATTACAGGGACTGACTGTGCTGGAATGTCCACCTCAGGTGCTTCTTACTAGTTCTGCTCATTAAGATTTTCAGTGCCAGCCAGCATTCCACTTAAAGCACAGCTTCAATCTAACCACAATGTGCTTTGGAATATGAATTCTAGACAGTTTAATATTTAACATTTGTCCAGCATTTCGTGTATTCAGCAATTGTTGTAATTCACGAAAAATGTTGTGGAAGAATCAACAAAGGATGGAACTTGTTTAATTTCATGACGCAGAGCTAAGGGAAAAAAAAAAACAAAAAAACACATTGCTATTAGTCAGAACCTGGCCCTAAATATCTCTTACCAGCAATGTCTTTTTATATTTATAGGCAAATACATGCAAAGATTAACCTGATCTTAGTCACACGTCCTGTGTGTAAACTGCAGTATAACATAACATTTGTATTTTCCCTCATGGATTTCTAGAAATAGGAAATATGGGCTTGCATCACACTCTCACATGTCTAACAATGAACTCATATCTCTGAATGATCAAATTTGAAATATTATAACCATAAAATTGAACAAATCATCATACTGCAGTGTGATCAAACCATTTTTTAAAGTGTTTATTTGCTGTATGAGACTCGAGAGAATATGCATAACCTTGTGGAATAATAATATCATTAGAACCAAGCTCCAGAATATAAATCATTTATGCCATTAATGTCTGTTAACCTATTCAAATGGGTCTCTCTATCCTAATGTCCACCAATCAGCATATGTCCAAGTTCTATTCAAATGCTTTAAATGACTTTGTTATATATGCTACATCTGGTAACTATAATTAATGGCATAGTGACATAATTTAAATAAAAACGATAGTAGTAATATGAATTTTTAGATGGAAAAGCCCTGGTTTTATTGGTATGATTCTTTGTGTTAATACACTGAAAACCATGCAATGTTTTTCATTGTGCTGGGTCAGTGAATTCCACTGAAAACACCTAATGTTACAGACTAAAGTATTTACTCAGAGGATGAAGTCAAGATAGGTTAATTTACCTTTAATAATGATCATTGACTTGGTGGGGGTAATTAGTGCCCATTAGTGAAAGACGTTCTTGGTATGGGCAAGTTGTGAAAGTATCCTTTCAGCAAAAAACATGAACCAACAGCACAATACCTAATAATAATGAATCAGCATGGCAATGCATTTAGTGAAAAGGAATAAGTAAAAAATACATTTCAAATCAAGTATTATTTATTATTGTTTAAAATTAATAATGTAATGCAGCCTATATACTGTTATGTAGCTGAATGAGAAATTCTAATGATTTTTAACCAATACAATGGTTCCACTGAATTTACTGGCTGATGTCACATGCACATTTGTTATATGGTGCAATATATATCTTTTGCATGATTTATTTAACATTATGTGTACAGTTGTAAGTACAGAAGAGTGTTGTACATTGTATACTTTATTGCACAGACTTCACTGTATTGCTGAAGTCATCATCTTTTGTTTTGAAATGTGTTTGCCATTGTTCATAAGGGAGCGCAAAAGAGAGCCTTGGAAAATAATAAAGCCCTGGAACTCAAAGCATGTTTTATATATTTCATATGAATTCGAATTTTTCTGAAAATCTGTAAGATTTGTATCTGTAAGAAAACTTGATTCATATAAGAGAGTGAGCTTTGTAAAATGTTTCACTGTGCAGGAGAACAAAAATGAAAAAAAATTGTCTTTAAAACTATAAAACCAAACAATAACAACTACAAATATATGGTATTGAACCTTCAAAACACACAATACAAAAACCTATACATGTAGGTTTCTTTTCAAATTCAAATGTAATTTAAAAGTTCACTATATTGCAAAATAGGGAAAGGAAGTGGGAAACATGCACAACATTTTTTTAGAAATAGCATTTTATGAGCACTGTTTAAATTGTGGTCTTCAGAAATGTTATTAATTCTCTACAAACCATG
This sequence comes from Megalops cyprinoides, assembly GCF_013368585.1. Classification (NCBI taxonomy): domain Eukaryota; kingdom Metazoa; phylum Chordata; class Actinopteri; order Elopiformes; family Megalopidae; genus Megalops; species Megalops cyprinoides. The sequence continues at coordinate 10,561,649 of NC_050597.1, forward strand.
TAATAAATTATTTAGCACTTGCAAGACTCTCAGCCATTATCTGTCATTAACACCACAGAATTAAAGCGTTATTATGACTTATAACATTATCGGTTGGTTTTTATGTTACCTGTTACTGTGAGTGCTTGACAGAATATTATCATTTACAAGGGCAAGTGATTATATTCAATTGATTGTCAACACAGATGTGTCTAAAGCTGGAGCAGACTGATTCAGAGAAAGTAAATTATCCAAGTCCAACAGGACTGATATGATATTGAATTATTTTCTGTAGTTAATACTGTGCTCTCTTAATCAATACTGCCTAATCAATGAAGAGTGGTTTATGGAATGGTTGAGAATGGTAGGGATCTACCATATTCATGTATGTGTTATGCAGAGCACAAACGTATATTTTCTTTTCTTAACAATAAACACCATGTGGCTTGCAATGAGCACTGTGACAGAGGCATTGCATTGCCAGGTTCCCTGACAAGATGCAAGAACTCTCCTATAATCCATCAAGGTTCTGTGGACAGACCTCTCTGTAGCTCTTTAGCTGACTGAGAGTGGCAGCAGCCTATGCTGACACTGATGGTTATTTTAAAAATATTTTAAAGCCATTTAGCTGCCCACTGAATTTATTTATCATCTGATTCTGACAGTTTTGTCACCAGAATGAATCTGCAGGCAAATGAGCTGTGATTTTATGGCATAACACCTTGAAGTCTGGTGAAATACGATACTTTCTATCAACATTAATACAAATTTATCAAGGATTTTTAAATCCAATATACAGTTAACACTGCATTCTGCTTTTAAAAAGGCTATATTATCCAATGACTACTTTTCCGGGTTTAGAAAGAAATAAATTGACCAGTATCCACATAAATCTACTTAGCAAGAGGAAAACACACAAGCATCACCTGTACACAGCTCTGATGCATGGACACAGGTGTGAGTAGGGATGTAACCCTTCAGGACAATGCAATTTATGAGACTTGCACTGGAGATGAGTCTGGTGGGGATGACCGTTTCTAGGCCATCCGGATAAAAACGGGGGCATGTGTAAATGAATTAATTTATTTTGATCATCTCCTTTCTGCACCCAGCATTTTGCTGTCTTTGTCAAAATGAATGACAACAATTTGGCGGGGGCTCCGGGAGCCGTAGTCGGCATTGACAGGCGAATTATCAAGGGCCCAGAGCTCCTTATTATCAGCGGAGAAGCCATCAGAAGGATGCTCACAGGATCCCTTTCCCCTGTCACTATTTGTCAGTGGGACAAGGGCTACTGCTAGGGCCAGCTGACAGGTAATTTCAACAATAACAATTACTCCGATTACTGGTGTCATAAACAATTCGCCCAAGGCAGAGCAATAACAAAGCTTTATAATTCCAAGCCATATAAATAAATGCCAGCAGGTAACAAGTAATTTACCAGTGAAGCAGGGACCAGCCAATGGTTATGTTGTTGTTGTTGCTGCAGACGAATAAACCATGTGTTAAGGGTAACAAAAAAATTGGAACTCATCTGCCAAATTCATACAATTTAGAAATCAAATATGTATTGAAAATGGTTAGAAATTGATCACTTGTGCAAACAATTTTTGTTTCTTTATGAATGCCATTTTAAACATCACCAATCATCCTCTATTATCTATTTTGATTTTAGTTTTAGTTCGTTTAGTAAAAAGGCTGTTAAAAACTACGATTAAAAGAGCAATCTAACCAAAACTGTATTTGGTGGTATTGTTGAACATGATTCATAAAGACAAACAAATGCATTTTATTTGTGTGTGTGTGTTTTTTTAATTCGCTAATAATGAAGTGGTTGATTATATGACTTTTGTTAACAGGCTTGTATGTCACGTTCCGCTGCACTGAATACTAGAGTAACCGGTATTGTTAAGCCCTCTTCGACCAGTAAAGCAAACAACACCACCATCAGCCCCGCAGCAGTAAAAGAATTTGAAAATCCCTAATTAGGAGAGCTGTGGAGCAATTAACGCACGTCAAACTCGACATCATCAGGTGCCACTCTAATTTTCTCACTAAAAATTAATGGACTTTTTTTCTCCTTCGTTATTTGTGCCCCCAAAGGCAACGCGAATTCGGCTGTACTGTCACTGAATTGTCGCACGTGTAGGCAGCTTGGTGATTATCAGCCAACGCGATCGCGACTGCCTTGCTTATCACTTTTCATATATACAGTACTTTATCAACAGTCAAATTAGACGGCCCTGTTAGCAATGCATAATAGTGGTGCTCAGGCGGCTCGACACAACGACAAAGCGAACACATTTCAGCTAGATCACAGCCACATTATCCTGGAAACTTTCACACCGTTATTTCTTACAAAATGTTCTGTCTGGTCTTTACTTTTCTTTTTTTTTTTTCTTCCTCTCGGAGATTTAATTCAGACCGTTTTGACGTTGGCTAAACATTTCCTAAAGGTTCTATGTGTTCCTGGAATAACGGACATTTTATGATAATATGTTGCAATGACTGTATATATGTTTAAAACCGATGTCTACCCAGCCGGGATGGGAGAAAAAGCGCTGTTATTTGTTTCCACGTGGAACTAATGGTAAGTTAATAAAGAAGCCGATTTGTTAACCATTTCAATGTATATTGTCTTTGAAAATTTTGGTTATTTAAACGTAATCACTGTCTTAATATACAAATGTCATTTGGAAATCGATATGAAACTACGAAAAAATCCGAGTGCATTTAGTAATGTAAAGTCTGTATTTCCTTTAAAATGAAAAATGAAATCAAAGTCAGATATGACGCATAATCAGAACTGACGTAAACAAGTCTATATAAAAATAATTTCTTTTTTTTCTGAAAATTGAAAATGAAAATTGACGTTGTGTATCATATTTATTTATATCAACAGTGATTACATTATTTAATCTGTTAGTATAAATGCTTTAAAATTTTCACTGGTCGAACACAAATGTGCAAATCAATGGACAAAAGTCTAAAGCAAACATAGTACTAGCACCTCTGAGGGCTTTCAGCAGGGGTGCACTTGTGATATGCACACAACAATACACTTTCAGTAGTTATTAACACTTAATAATAATATTCAAAAGCCGGACAACAACCAGCACCACCACAAACAAACAAGAAATATTGGACCCTACTGCTGAAATAACAGCATTTTAAATTCTCCACTCTTGTTTCCTCATTGATGAGAAACTTTAATAATGCTTATTTCTTTAGGGCCTGGATTGCTAGCAGTATAGAAATAATAGGTTGTGTGGTAGTTCTAAATCTAAATTCAGAATAATGTGCTTCCCATAAAGTCTAATGCTTCTCTAAGAGGATACGATGGACTGGGAGCACACCGAGAATACAGCAATATTATGTGCAGGGGGTAGGGGGGCAGTGGGGTATTATTATATAAATATTTACCATAGCTCTATAGAGGTTGCAGAGATTGTAGGACTGAGATTTCTTTCCCTGTGTAGGTGATTCTTTGTGAGTATTTTATTTTTACTACTATTATTCTGTGTATTACACAGCAGTACATTTGGGTAATGGTAAGAGAGTTTCAGGTGTCCATGCTGTGATGTTAACACTTACTGCATTTGTAATAACCTTAAAAGTAATATAACCAGATTTAGTAGAACTTAGAATGTATGACTATAATGAATCCAAGAGAATGCTTTTGTTCAATTGTTTACATTCAAATGTGTAATGTGTCTGTAAATAACACACATGCAATATATAATAATTGTAATTTTCAAAATCCTTAATCTTCAAGCATAAATGTGAAATGTTCCTGGTAATATTTTATTCTGAATTTGGAATCATTCTTAGATAAGCGTTCATACCAACATAAATGAGGGAACTTAGTATTTAATCTAAATGTAGATGCACTAGTTTCATAGTTAAAAGCAAATATACTGAGTTAACAACAATTACAAAACACAATTTGCATATACGTCCTACACCTAATTAAACATCACTAAAAATCCCTGCAATGATATGTGGAGCATTATTAAACGAAAGGAAAAAAACAAAACAAATAACAAAAAACTCAGGTATGCACAGAAATAGAAATGTGGGTCATGGGAAGTCAAAAGTGTAACATTACATTTCCCTCCAAACAAGCTTGCCTGCAATTTGGTACACAAACACCAGAGCACACACACTGAGTCAAGCAAAGACATGAAATATCTTTCCATGAAACGACTACACAACAGTATTATTCATGGGGCTAGAAACAACAGCAGCGTGACAAAAAAAACCAGCATCACGCATATTCTCATCCCTCAGTATTCCCACAGATTGGCTAACCTCACCACTTTGAAGTTTTCAATGGGTACCAAATTACAATAGCGGGTTACCACATTAACTAAACTCGAGGATGAAAAAGGTGCTTTTGTTACCATATTTATTATCAGAGCTGCTCGTCTTCCAGCTGGAGGAGCGGCTTGCATTTGGCTGGAATTTTGCTGCTGCTCCTTTGCCCACGATCCTTTTGGCTGTGCATCTCATTTGCATACGTTTGTCCCCAGCTGAGGAGGCCCTCGGCTCATTAAGGCATCCTCTTACAATCTCCCGGAGTCCCGCTGATGAAGGCCCATACCTGCCGTGACTGTGAACGCTGCTTGAAAGGAGAAAAAAAAAGAGGGGGGGGGGGGGGGGGGGGAAGCAACTATTTCACCGCGAGAAAACAAAAAGATAAACAAAACGTATAAAGAAGACGTCTGTATGCTTCCCTCTGTTTCTCCCTCGTCTGGAACTAGGCACCATTTTGTGTTAAGCAGCCTCCTGTCATGACAGATACCTCCCGGGGTCACGGGTCAAAGTTGAGCTGCAGGTCAGCAGTAAAACAACATGCAAACCAAACTCCAAACTGGATACTTATCTGTCACTGGAAGTCAGTGGCACGTTACTGGAGTGAAGCGGGCCAGTGAACTTTTTCCAACTTCAGGTATGGTGTGTGACTGTGAGAGAGAGAAAGAAGGAGAAAGAGAGAAAGGTTGAACAATCAGACAGGAAACGCTCCATAGACATACCTCTGTCGTGACGTTCGGGGGGGGAAAAAAAAGGAGATTATGAACTTGAAGCAGAACATCAAACCATAAACAGTCCATTAAGTCTCAGGGCAAAGATAAATGCTCATTTTGGTCAAAGTGTTGGAATAATTTCAGTTTATTTAAGGCATTTCAGTCCTTGGCCAAAACCTGGTTCAGTGCAGGGATGAATACAATTTTTATGGCTCATAAAACAGCAATTCTTCTCAGCGCATTTTCAGGCAGGGTTATTCCTGGCAGCACAGAGTCACCTCTTTTTGTCTGGAAACTGAAAAGCTGCTCCCAGTTCTCCTATGTGGAGCTGGCCCTGGAGAACAGGAGGGAATGAAAGGGAGAAATGAATTAGGCTACAGGATTGTTGCACTGAAAGGATTCACACTCACTCTCACCGCCTGAAAACTTGCGTGTCACTAACTGCAAACCTTTCAGATGCAAAGTCTGAAGAAACAGCGCGGCACCAGCATTTAAAAAAAAAATACTTGCCTTTGATTAAAAAAAGGAGTCATATTGATGTGTGCTTTACCCCGGATATGTGTAATTTGTTCCAGTCTTAATGGGTCTGTGACAATTTGAAGTCGGGGTGTTGATTCATTCACCAGTCGTACTGGCCTCGGGGCAAGACAAATAAACACACATCTGTTGTTTTATTTAATGCTTTCTTTTACCACCTCTTATCAGCCTCGCCGAGCACCATGGGGTTCTCTCGCCTCATGAATACAGCTTTTGGTGTGCAGACGCACCGAACAGCAAACAACAGCAAACCGGCTATTACAGGAGGACTCCATCGCAGCTCCCTTGTATCGCACGGAGCTAAAGAAAAACTGAGCTTGGATTGGGGCTCTCCACTGGAAAATAGGCTGAGGGAGGAGAGACGTGGACACAGTTGAAAGGGGGCAAAGCTAGATGTATTACATCCCTCTCCTGTGTGTGCAGGCTTTGTAAAGGCTTGTGTATGTTGGGGATTATCCACACAAGAGCGCCAGTGTTGACATTCACCGCGCTACAATCGTCTGTGGTTTCTCCCAGTCAGGGGTCATTAGCATTTGGCTGCCTTTGTGTCATTTATGACACTTCTGAAATTCAGGGGCTAGTTATTGGTTATTCTACGACAAGCTGGTCCTCAAATACACTTTGGACAGTTTTCGCTGTCCAGTTTTTGCCATTAACATGATATCTAAATATGCAAGAGCAGAAGCATGGCACCATCTGATTATTTTTATATGAAACAATAGATGTAACATATTAATTTTACTTAGTATGTTAATATCAATATATTTAACATGTATTGGATTTTTTCATACGTGTTGGGTGAATAGCATCTTGCTGATGCATTAGAAAGAGTTAAGAATGTGTATATGAGTTAAAAAGATGTGGGGAGGGGGAAGGAGGGGGGAGGTGCACGAGGGGGTTGTGGCTTCCATCTCCCTGCTCTCGGACTGTGGGTGCTGCGCTCAGGTCATGAGACTGTAAATATACACTCCGTGGCCTCAGCCCATAAATCTCCAGACCAGGGGTTCGGAACTCCCGCCCTCCGGCCATTACAGCACCGCGGAGATGAAAACACACGGACCCGGCCTTTGCTGTCAGCCGCAAACAATGCGCCCTTAATCCAGGAGAAACAGACCTGCCCTGCATCTCTACACAGCAGGCTGCTGAGTGAGAGGGAGAGCCTTACCGCAGCCTGTGGTTTTGTTAAGAAAATGAAATAAAAAAAAAAGAAATAGGAATGGCCCCTCAGAATATTTCAGTCATTACAATTCAGGGCTATGTGTATAAAGGTATTGGTGCATGTAGCTCTGCTATAGAAAAATTAATTCTTTGTGTACAGATGAAAAAGCAAACACAGAAATAACTTTTATTTTCCCCTTTTTGTTTTTGCTTGATTATTCATTCTTGCCTTTAAATGAAATACACTTAAAAAAAAAACAAAAACAAGAACAAAAAAAAAAAACACTTTTACACAGATACACAGAAATACACTTTTTTCATTTTCAAGGAATTTGAGCTGCTTGAAGGCAGATTTTTGTCTTTTCTTGAACACCGTTTTCTGTCTAATAAAAACTCACAGGCCATAATTATTTCCCCTGTCTTTTCTCAAGGGCACATGAAGAAAAATAAAATGGGTGAAAAGTGAAACATTTAAATGTGACTATAATTCAACATTTTAATTAACATTTTTTGAGATGACATCTGACACTGTTGTGCGGTATGAAGACATTTTTGACAATGCTGTTTTTTTTGTAGATGCCATCTTTTTATACCTATATCTTAAATAATGTGTAGTTATAATGGAAAAGGTAATAAATAAAAAAGTAAAAAAAAAAAATTAATTATTCTCTTCAACAATGATGACAGATGTGTTCTGTTTGTGGGTTTATTTATGGCTTATATTAGGTTTTTGTTTTTGTTTGCATATTTCATATGTAGGCATCATTGTTGTTTTAATTGCCTTTTTGTCTGTTTTGTTCTCCAGTTTGCTTTGTTTTGTCTTCTGGCATACAGCACCTGGTTATTTTCCCAAAATATCCTTTTCAAGGACACAGAAGCCTGAAAGACAACTGTGGAGGTCAGCCTCCAATGGCATGGTAATCGCTTCTATTTATTTCAGATGTAGACCCACGTCAGTTTGTTTTTCTTTCTTTTCTAATTATTTCTGGTTATTCAATTTATCCTTTCTTGTTTTCATCTTTCTGAGATTGCATTGGCATTTATTAACTGTAATGATTTACGTTCTTTTTAATATTCAGCCAAGGTAATTTATATAAATGCAATTATTTATCAACTCAATTCCACTTTCTATGGAAAGTTGGAGAAATATAAAATAATGTACTTTTTCCATATTTGTCTGTTTTAACACAGGAAAAAAAAATACAAGTACATTATAGTATTTTTTCTCCTGTAATAACTGTACACAGTAGTACCTGATATATATAGCATGTTTACTGTTTTTTTATTATGTTTGATGTTAGCTGATGTTAACATTGACAAGAAAGAACTTGTGCTAAACATTTTAGATAGCCACCTACACAACACATTGAGTTCTAGTCATTCACTTGTTGAAGTATTGAAAATGCTAGAGAAGTAATGAAATTTTTTCATTACATGTAAATAATGAAAAATATTGCAGAAGGAACAAAAAATACACTTACAGTATTTTTATTTTTGTTTACTCAAAACTCTATAGATAATGGCTGCAGTGTTAAGTCAGTTTTACAACTGAATGCCTTCTGAAGTGTCAGGTGTTTCAGTTGTCTATGACACCACATGGAATAGGTTGCCACAGATTAAGGCGAGAGGTGTATGCAAAAAAGCTATAAATAAGCCATTATAAAAACCTGACTGTGGCAATGAAATGGGTAGGAACAGTGGAGATACCACAGAAACAGCAGTGAGCATGAAAAACTGTACAGAATACTGATATTGACAATGTATTGCATTGACAATGTCATTCATTGTTTGATTCAGGACTCTTGGCAATGTAACTAAACAGCACCTGCTAACAATCATAAACCACTTAATAACAGCTAACGTCTCTATCACTACTTAGCTAGGTATAATTATCTAGTACGAAATACATAAAATACAAAATAGCCTTAATCCACAACATGCTGTGGCAATTACACTCATACCAAAATTAAAAGTTAAATCTACGTTATACATGTATAACATATACAACTATCTAATGAGTTCTCTGTTGACAAAGTAAAATCAAATGTATCCAATGTGAGTAGATAGTTAAATATAACACAGGATTAGCAGTCTACTTTTGCTTTGCATTAGTAAAACACAGCTAGCTATGTTATTCAATGCAGGTTTAGGAAATTAGGAGTGTAATGTCAGTCTACTAGAGATTATAAAAAAGATACAAATTCAAAATCCATGCGTACACATATCATTATTAATAAGCTAGCTAAGTGGAGGAAGCCTCAATATGAGCCTAGCCAGTCACATACAATTTCAAATAGTATAATAATAATAGTAACAATAATAATAACTTGTTTCTGATAACAGGAAACACATTTTTGTTGTCTTTAATGAGAAGTACATTTTGTTGGTGCTAGTTACAAAGAAGTGTTTCCCCACAATCAGTAGAGTTGATAACTTATACTGAAATAGGTGCACACTATAATAGTTATAAATATTTACATACTACCTTGAAAAGAATGTTGTTAAATGTGGGTGAGCATGGGCAACTGCTTCTGACTGTCTCAGTGACTGACTAGTCATGGATATTATCAACAAAAACTGGTTTCGTGTCACATTATCTTTCTATTCAGCTCACGGTTCCACACTCAGAGAAAAAAACAAGGCAACCTTTTTCTATAGACGTAAAAGGAACTTTGCTTCATGTAAACACAGGGATATGTAGTTTAAAAGAATACTGTTTCTTTGAAAAGATGGCAATTACCCCTCGAATTTAACTTAAATTTCTCAAAACTAGCCAAAAAAGCCTCACAGCTCTGACAGGCACTCAGTTAGATGGCTAGATCCACACTGTATTTAACATAAAATGGATTACATATGATTTTAGCCTGTATGTGTGTGTGGTGTGGCAAGTGGTTTTAATAACATGAGACACAAAGGAGCTCTTATTATTATATGTGGGGTTGTCAGCAGGTTTCATCTGCTTATATGATCATGATCTGTACATGCAAAATTACTGTTCTTAACAAGAAGAGCTCATTACAATCCACCTGGTGTGTTGGAATATGAAGCAACACACTGCTGAAGTGTTTCAGTGGTATACTGCACAATTATCTCTGCTAGGTAGATGGAGCCTAATCTGTATGTTTCCCTGCTGTAAATAGGCTGTGCTGGGTTTCGGGTGAAAACTCCAGACCCATGACATCATAACAATTAGCTGCATCCTGTATATGAACTCAGACTATGATCAAAAGAGCCTGCGGGCAGCAAGGATTTATTAGAATTTATTTTTGGAGAGCAAGTCGGGGGCTCAATATTATCATTCGGAGGTGAGGGGGTGGGAGCGGTGGGCAGATCATTACAGAGTTAACTACTTCTTTGATTCACATGATCGCTACCTGCTGGGCATTACAGAGCCTTGGCGGTCACAGTCTCTGAAGTGAGTGGAGATTACTGATAGAGCTGTATCTGTAAGCTGTGTTGGGAAGTCCCCTCACTGGCAGGAACAGCTCCGCATGCCTGTTCAGCCCTGCTCTTCGGTAGCAAATAATCAAGACAGAAATTACCACCAGACTGAATATTCCCCTATGAGAAATACACTTCACTACTGCATGACAGCACTTACAGCAGAAAGGGCAGGTAAAGAAACCTTACGGTTTGTATTCAACATATATATATCTGCAATTGAAATTATTTTTTTAGTTTATAGTTTAAAATGAACCAAAAGAAAAGTATTTATCTGAGCATAACAAACACACACCAAGTCAATCACCAGGACTGGTTTATGAATGCTTGGTTTTATCAGCATGTTGCCCAGGGTTTTCTTTTTTCACATAAGGTTTACAGTTTTTTATGGTTTTACATTCCATGTACTGCTGAGGGCAAAAGATACACATCTTTAGGGAAGACAGGTTCCATAGAAATTCAAGTATGTTGTAATAATCAGAATTATTTCAGAATCATACACATGCCCATATACACCAATGCATATCCTCTTTAATAGAGCTTAACACAATGGTTAGTACTTTGATAAGAAGTGTGAAACATACACAGTGATAACACGCAAATTGTGGACCTTTTTATGGAGAATAGAGAAGAAAGAGGAAGAACATTAGGAGAAGGACGTTAGAAGAACAGTCTGCTGGTGAATATGACACACACAAGGCCTTAGCTACACCTGCTGCTGTAGTTTAACTGAACTTTGCCCCCCTGTGGTATCTGTTTTATGAGTTTGGGAAGAGCGACAAGAAGCTAGATAATTAAAATCTTAATTAACTGAACACAAACCTGTCACCAGAGTTTTCTGAAGCTGTCAGTATTTGTCACCATTAAGGTTCTTTCAAGTGTTATCTCTCTTTCTTTTTCTAATTTTTTTGTCCTTTTTTCATTCTCCTATTTAGTGTGAGTAATTGCCCAAGCAGATAAAATTCATTTGTCAGCTTTATAAATTTGGTGACATAACATGTACCCAAATTTTGGTTAATATGAAGTCCAGCAGGGGTTTCAGTTTAATCTTCACATTTTCTTGACAATTGCACTTCATTGGTAAATCTAGAGGTAGATTTTGGGAAACGTACTTGTAATTATCACATATGGTAAAGGTCTCAGATGGCAAAAATATTGTGTCAAAGTAATAACGTTTTCTGTTTACCAGGGGCTAAAGCTAGAGTCATGAGTCTCTCAAATTCGCTGAGATTATCATATACTACACATGCAGGATATGTCCTTCTGTACACTAGGTCACTAAGCCGAAAAGTGCCATATTAAGAAGTCTTTGACATAAAAAATAAACATATGAAAAACCTGCTGAAACCTGAATTTTTTGCATACTTTTTATGAATCATACATTTTGGGCATTTATGACACTTAAATTGACACATGTTTATTTAGTTAAAATGAAATCATAGCTTCGGAATTCTGTTTTGCACAAAGAGGTATCACTTTGGACCCTGCTCATCTGCTCAAAAGGGCCGGATGCCAGGTATGTGCAAGGTGGGCATTGTCTGCAAAAGAAAGAGGAAAAGTAAAACACCAGCAAGTGGGTCATCCTTCTTACCATTTGCTTCAGGTAACAGATCAAAGTGGTCTCACCTGGACGGGAACGGCTGCTCCATTTTACTCTTGCTGAGTTAAGGAAAGAGGGGGGCTGCACACTTTTGCCTCAGTCCGCTGTGAAGGGGCCACGCATTCCCCTGGATTTTGCTCTGTTTTTTTTCTTTGGAGACAGAGGTGTGAGGTCACATTAGTGAGATGATGGGCAGGCTCCTGGTTTCTGATTCACCAGCCAACGGGACACTCCTTTGACCATCCGTGTTCTGTGAATTCCACTAAAACTGGCACAAGTGTTGAAATCAGAGCCAAACTGAGCTCCACCTTGCGACATGCTCCACCAACCCGATCTGGCTGTTCGGCCTTGAAAAAAGCCAGGCAGACATTGAAACAAAATAACGTTTGCCTTGCTTATTATACTCCATCACACTGTAAAATATATTCTTCATTTATTTCCTCTGGAATCTTGCTAGACTTTGTGTGATTAGTTGTCAATAGGACAATATGCAATGAATATGAGAAGAATCTAGAAGGATTTTCTTACTATAATTTTAAGGGACAGAGACAGGCACTTTTTAGGTATCAATATTACCATCACCGAACAACATTATATTGATTGTTAATATTTATTACACTTAAATTACTGATTTAAATACAGAGGTGGCATGTTGGTATTAAAATTGATTCTCTTTTGTTTATAAAGTAGTGCATCAACATTTTGGATAAAATACAGCCACCCTGCAACAGACTGCTTCAGATGTTGGTATGACTTCTAAAACAGAAATACTTGATCGTAAAATTTAACTTCAGTTTATGTTGTGGCTGTCCCAGATGAAAGGTGCAGTTGCAAGTGATTTTAAAACACAGTTTCACTGTGAGCCAGCGGGAAGGCTATTTCTCATGTCTGTCAGCTTTCCTGAGGGTTTACGCGAGTACAGGCCAAATAGGAAAGTGTCAACAACGGTCTCAGCAAACCGCACGATCCCTCCGCTGCTTTCTAAGAAATCCACCCGAAGTGGTGTGCCGGCAATGCATCAAAACCGCGAGTCGGGTTGCTCTGAAAGATATGAATCTACTCCAGCGACACATAGCACTGACTAATGCCAGACGTATGGAAAAAAGATTTTCAAAAATAAAAACGTGCTAGCTTTGTTGCTCACACAATAATACTGACTCAGAAATGCAAAACCGGTAACCGCTCTGAGCAGTATGGAAGTAAGGAAGAAATTATCTATACATCTCAATGCAATTAGACACAAAAGTTAAAACAAAACAAACAGGGGAGCAGGATAGACATGTTTTTCTTTCTTGACCTCAGTCAATTAGTATTTACACTACCACAGCAAGAGGTCTGGTCCTGCTGCTAGCTTCAGCGGTTTAGTTTTGCGGATAGACGTATCCTTACATCCAGAGCTTGTGCCGACTGTGTCTGGCACTTACTGGCTCTTGGTACTGGGTAGAAAAAGACAAGCGCTTTCACACAGAGAGTAGGTTTAATGTTGAGTCACCTCTGTACACAGCTGTGGTAAAAGGGGGGGGGGGGGATGGGCTGGGGAAATGGTGCATCCTGGGAGTTGAGTTTGTACCCTAGCCTAATGACAGAGCAGTGCTTCGGAATGTTATATTTTCAAAGGGGAGGCGAGGCAGTGTACCACATACTAAATCACCATTAAAGCAAGTGTTTTCAAGATGGCTGAATAATAAACAGACAATGAGCATTGTAACAACAATAATACTAATACTTACAATACTAATGCTTTTACCTCAACAATTACAACTCATGATAATAACGTTGGAAGTAGTAGAAGTACAGATAAATTATATTACTGTATTCTGTTTCTACTGTGTATTATATTTATTATACCACTTGTTGTTGCACTGCAAGTCAACTGTTTCAGTGGTAGTGAAACATTTTTCCTAATTCAATACTTGTTCCTAAATTATACTTATAATTTTTAAATTATTGTGATTGATCAGATGAACTTTAAAAGATGCCCACGGACACCTAGAAACATCAGAACACTTTCTCACCTTCCTCATTTAATCAATGGCACTCAGATCAGATAAATGGAAATTTATAAAGACCTACTAAGTATGTAAATAAATAAATAAATTAAGTATGTAGACAACTCATTTAATACACAACAGTTTAATCATATAGACACACTTGTTACATTATTGTACTTGGTAATCTTAAAATGTTTCTGTTTGTTTTCAAGCACACTCAGTATTCAGAGATGAGAAACTGAGTAAATGCTGGAAAAAAAAACACACGGTAAACTTTTACTTAAAACAATATTACTGTGTAACTTTTTAGCATCACTTAGGTCATGTTCTGGAAGAAAACTACGCGAAGAAAATCTTTGGAAATTCTCCTGAACCTTGCCAGAAATCGAGATACAAATCAAACGCTCTCGGCCTGTCTCCATCTGATACCTTGAGTAGAACTGTTTTACGACTGTCCTGTGCCCCATCCCCTGCTCTTTACAACAGCAGAGCTAGAGCCACGGATACAGCCAGGCTGCACTTCATAAAACCAAATGAACACAGAAAACACAACATCATCTCCACTCCAAGACAGGCTTGCTTTTCGTCTGAAACCCCCCCCCCCCCCCACATCCTTTAAAGGCAAACCGCCATTCAACAACTTCAGACGCGATTTTGTGAAAGAAATCAGCATTAATGGCCTCCAACTTTTTTTTTTTTTAACCCCTCCCAGCTCTCGTCTCTCTTCCTTCCCCTCGGTGTCTTTTCCAAGTCTGTTTTTCCTCAGTTGGTCTCACGGGACTTTATTCGTTTGGCGTCGAGCAGATAAACGCGATTCAGGGGTGACAGGTCACCCAGAGGTCACGAGACATTAACATATGGATAATGGAGAGTACGGACACCAATCACAGATAGAGGAGATTCTCAAAGGAGTCTTAACAATACACGTTTATCAGTACATGTGTGAGGCCTTGTCTTTATACGTTAAAGAATTAATACATCAGAAAGTGAATCACAACCTTTGGCAATGTAAATGTATAAGAAAATGGAAAAATGTAAAAAAAAAAAAAAGGTAAAAATGTGATACCTTCGTAAAAATGGATTATCAAATACCATTTATAATTTAATATTAACCACTAATAGTACTACCAATACTAATAATGATAAAATGTATATTACCAGGCCATAAAAACGCAATAAAGGATAGCACATCTTTTCAAGTTTTTGTAATTGCTTCTGAAAATTGCTTCAAATATCCATTTCTACATATTTTTATACCCTTGCTGGTAAAAAATAAATGATCAAATACCTATTTCAGTTTCATTTGAGTGCAGTTACAAAGTGCAGTTACAAAGTAAATTTAAGTTTAGACAGCGTATAAAGGATACAAAAGTTTAGCTCCATTGTTGTCTCAGCTCCTTGCGGTCCTGCTCTCTAACCTCCAGAGATCACTGATCCCTATGGCCCTAGATAAATATAGCCCTGTATTTAACATTTGAACAATCAGCTTTATCTGATTATTTAAGTCAGTCTGCCTGATTCTGTAAAAACAAAGATGAAGCCTTGAGCCCTCCAGTCTGGTGACCTGTGGGCACCCCTCTCTCTGACTGTAGGCATGGGTGAGGGCATTTTTTTTTGATTGGCACAACTGAATAAGTGGGAGATAGTGCAGTGAAGTGTATCGTGCCCCTGTACTCATTTATAGCTCTGGAGATGCACTAAGAAGCGATTACAAGTGACCTCTGACCCCAAGCTAGCCTTAGGTGAAACGGCAGGACCTGGTCTTGCTCCACTTGAGCTGGAGGGACAAAAGACACACACACACACACACATACACACACATACACACACACACACACACACACACACATACACACACACATAGGGAGAGAAAGAGAAAGAGAGAAATCTTCAATGCCTTTTTATTGAGAAATAAGGTTTAAGCCTTTTACAAGGCAAGGATTTTAAAATGCGTAAAAGTCACAAGTACCACATTTGCAACATCTGCAGCCTTATTCTTCACACACATAGACAGCCTCTGCAATGCACCATACCTATCTGAAATGGTAGAAATTATTTAACAATTTTGAATGTGCATGCTCAGTTCATGAGCGTGCCGAAACAAACCCTTCAAAAATTAGCACAGCATTGTTTGAGCCCATAGCCTAAATCATGTTTATTCTAGTCAGCCAAATGGTCAAGTTTGCTCGTCCAAACAAAAAATTAATTAAACAAGAGAGAGAGAGAGAGAGAGAAAGACAGGGAGAGGGAGAGAGAGTGAGAGAGAGAGGTACGTGGTGACCCTCTCTCAGAAGGCCCCGAAGATTGCAGACAATCTCAGCCCCAGGGCTGTCCTGGCGCTATGCAGATGCAGAGGCAAATTAATTTTAATCGCCGCGGGTCTGCACAATTACCACACAGCACCCTGTGATGAATCTGACTGTTTGGGATACACTCCAGAAATGATAAAACATTACCACCACGCCACCCCCTTTCTGCACCCCCCCACCCCTTAACCCCTGCCACTCCCAAACTCAGAGACTGGGAGCGGCGTGCATGTATTATCTTAAGGTCGGAACTGTTGGCAGACCCCTAATTAGCAAGATGACTCTTCTGTCTTCTCCAACTCATCTCACATGCCAGTCTCTTCTGATCTGACATGGACACAGTGATCCAGTCGCTCCGATTAGCATTTAGCCTTCTCTGTGTCCACTTGATTTTGCTCAACAGAACACCCAATACATGCAGGCATTGTTAAATAAGATTAGACCCTTGTATGTTACTTTGGGAGGGGACAAGAGTGATAAAACAAGGGTCCTTCTGCTTGAGAGTAATGATATAATATTAAATTATTGTCTCTGTTCATGTTTACCAGTCTGCAGTCTTTGACCAGTTTTTTTCAGTATCCTGTATCCACTGATCCTGTCACTAAATATCTTGACTCTGATGTGGGGTAGTTACAGAAAACTGGGACCCTAGACCACAAATTTGGGATTGTTCAGCATCAGGTTTGTACAGGTCTGCTAAATAATTAACAGTGAATGACTAGATAAAATAAAAAAATACAGTGCATAGTGCATATAAATGTAAAAATGTACCTCATGTTTTACTCCATAAATACCCCATATTTTACAAAATAATATCAATATAAAATATTGTGTTTAAAAAATTTAACATGAAAGGAAGGAAAGTAAGAAGGTTATTTTGACAGTATGGAAAGTTAGATATAAAATACTTTTCAGTAATAATAAAATGTGATTGTGAATAAAGGAAATACTTATATGAAATATATTTGATTTGTATATTCTTAACACATTTTATGAACTTTGAAGCTGAGGACTCAGAAGTGAGTAAGGTGTCTCTGCACATAGTATCCATGTTATTCATGGACAATTCTGAGACATGCCTACTACATATCATCCCATTTAATGTCATCAGGTCACAGATCTCTGTAAAGATAAACCGCACCAGTATTGCTGTCAGTTCCATTTACACATAGGCACAAAACCAAACTTAATTTAATCAGGACCACATCTTCAAAAGCAACTAAAAGAAACTCCATGACTCTTCAGCTTGTTTTCCCTAGCATGGATATGGGGTGATATTCAGATGTGAATATTAAACAAGGCTAAGCAGAGGTATATGCTAAGGGCCTTTGTTCCAGGGCACTGGGAAGGCAGTCACCCCCAAATAAATAAGGGGTTAAATTAGCATGCATCAGCCCTGGGGTGGGAGTCATACACACAATGGCAAATACCTCGCTCCTGCTGGGGGGTGTCATACTAGAAGATTTTTCTTAAGGGCTGGCAGCGTGTCATGGATCAGACACTGTCCATGCAAACCGGGCCCTTTTAACCTCGAGGACGTCTTCCCAGAAAAGAAAGTCCCCAATAATGTGAAAAGATGGTGTTCAAAAAAGGTAGGAGTAATGAAGAGAACATGATTTATTTTGGAAATATGTACCATATGAAAGAAACAGACATGTGGGAAGGGATGGTGACAGCTGATAATCACCCATGAGCCCCAAAAATATGGATGAGGGAACTGTCTGCCACAGATATGCTTATGAGGGTCTCATCTAAACTCTCCAGCTAGCCAGACATGAGCTTACTTATACTGCAAAGATATAGAGTGGCTATCCCGACTTATAACATGTACTTCATCATATGGAAAACAACGGATGTCTGAAACGTGCCAACAGTAATTTCTCTTGATCGATATACCTTCTTGTTGAGTATTAGTGTCCTCAAAATTCTGACCAATTGTGTGGACAATAGCAAGAAATTATGTTTGTTATTTACAAATATAATATAACATAATATATTTTTTAGACAGCAGGCCTCCTAGATTTCACCAGAAAAATTTGAGTGTGTGGGATCGCTAATTGAAAGTTACAGCATGCATTTTTAAACCATGAAGTCTCACAGCAATTTTGAAAGCTCCTCAAGGTTATATATGAAGTAATGTACAAGGCTTTCAAACTAACTGACAGTGGTTGTCATTCTTTACCCAAAAAACAGTTTAAAAGGCAGATTTTCTTCATATGCTTTCAGTCTCTCTCTCACACGCACATACGCACACACACATGCACACACGCACATGCACACACACACACACACACACACACACGCACACACACACCGAGCCCATTATAACCTGCATAAACAAGGATGACAAGTTGAGATTAATGAACGTCCTACAGTGACAGAACAATTTAATTGTCAGGAATCATGGCAGCTGAACTTTGCCAGTGTATTCATATGAGGCCTCCCTGTGCCTTAAAACTTCCTTAATTGATTATGATCAATAAGTAATTAGAAAAGCTGATACATTTTTTTTCCTTGTGTCAATAATGATAAATGTGGCTATTTGGCCATGGAATTGTTTCCATGGTGAAGCCAAGAGCCAAGGAGAGAGGCAGGAGATGTAAAAACAGGGGGAGTTAGTTTTTTTTTTTTATACCATAATGACTCAATGTACAGCAATCACAAATGAGAAGAAGGGGAATTTGTTTGCCAGAGCAATTTTAAAGTGGGGAGAAACGGGTTCAGGATTCTGCAGCAGAAGGACTACCAGGCGCAATACAGGGGAGTAAATGAGCTCGCGACCGTGGCTCCGAGACAATCCCTGACCCCCAGCATCCTGCCAGTGACAGGGGAGGCGCAGGGGCCCCCGCCATGTGCCCCGCATAGACACGTCAGGCATCTGACAGAGGCTCTGCTTTTATTTTCAGATCTCTGCGCCATCTGTAACATTTCATTACAATGCGTTAACTCGACGAAGAGTCGCGGCAGCCCCCGAGACCTTCGCTGCATAGGTTCCACTACTCCGAAGTGCAAAGTAGCATATATAAAAACGAAATTTACACAAATGCCATTTCATGTGTGTTTTTCTTGTACCGGCTTTTACAATAAACTCAATAAAATGTTTCAAATCAGCATCGGTCAAAAGTCTGCATAACGCAGTATCATAATTGAGGTATCAGACTAAAGCATCTACGCCAACAGAGTTTAACATAAATGCTTTTTGACAGGCTGACGTCAGTCATGGCGCAGGGCGTCACCACAGGGCAGAGGTACAGAGACCTAATGTACAGTGTGATATCAGGCAGGTTAGAGCTGCCCCACGGATAGGATCCTGGGCTCAGTTTTCCCTCCCGTTTGCCTGAGACAGTAGCCAGGCCTCGGTGTGAAGCAAGCCTCTGGGCTCCTCTCCGGGACCTGTGGCACAGCCGCCCTCCAAAACCGAGCCGACCGGCCCCATTAAATCACTTGGCGGAGACTGAGCCTCACGCAGGGGGGAATTTACAGTGCTCCTTTAATCGTTTCGGACGCAGAGCGAAAAACACTTTCCCCGTCTCCTCGCGCGAGCTTTGGTGCCGGGGAGCGCTGAAGCAACACACTAGGCAAGTTTGCAGGGGTAGTCAAAACACCATTAACGCGCATGGTATAAATCTACCTTTCTTTCCAGCAAATATTCTATGGGTGGGTGGGGGTGGGTGGTGGTGGTGGTGGTGGGGGGGGTCCTGCCATATGAGGCCAGAGTGCAATTGGAAATGTATACATAATCACCGGCCTTGGATAGCAGCAAATGTTAGACTCAACCCGCATATAGGAAGAGTGTGTCAGGTTCTTAGGTAATAGGGCTCTGATATTTTCATTAGCTGCTTTTCCTGTTATTTCAAAGGCCATGCATTCCAGAACACTTTCTGGCACTTTCCCTTGATAAGTCCAAACCAGCCCCAGTCTGACAGCTCCCTTGCACTCCGGTTTGAAAAATAACCCATTTGGCATTGGGAGGCCACTGTTGCATTCGCTCAGTGGGAAAGAATGTAAAAGATACATTGGAAATAAATATGCACATGAAATGACACCGTTGTGTGGAATTACCCTCTGCCTCTCAACGGCGTGTGCAGTGAGAATTAAAAAGGGAATGCTTTAAAGAAAGAAAAACTAAAAAAGAGTCCATATTTGGACTTGTGCAGGCATAAAATGCAGCCGCACATAAAGTAAAAAAGAGATTTCCTTTTGCCTCCTCCAGGTCTGGTCCTTGACCTCGACTATTAATAGTTTCCTTGAAAAATAATATTCACAGTATGTTCATTTCTTTCCTAAAAGCCTCCCTAAATCTCCTCAGAATATGAAAAAAAAAAACTTTCCAAGCCTTATCCAGAAAATAATGTTTGCATTGATAAGGCCAGGATCAGGGAAAAGTAAAGAATATTAATGGGGTTCCTTATAAAATCTGCTTTTAAAGAGCAATGCCTGATGTTACCCATTGTTGCACTCTGCTAAGAGTCCGCCCCTGTTGACTGACTGTGATTTTTCATCGTCATCATCACTAGTTGAGCTTCTGGTTCTGGGCGAAGTAACGCAAATGGGCTGGATACTGGCTAATGCCAGATGCGGATGTGAAGGTAAACATAATTGTAATCTGCTTGCTGTGACAGCAGTCGTGCCCTTATTTGGGCATTTCTGGAGCGGAGATTTGCTTTGTATGCACCACTGGACTTGTCTCAAGCAGGCCCCACATTTCCCGCACTGGGCTGAAATGTTTGGACAAGCAAAAGGCTCACATTGTTACATGCAGTGAGTGAAACTTTGATGCACATGCCCTGAGCCAGGTGCCACGGACGCCTGCATGCCCCCGTACAACAATATAACCATAGCAGCCAAAACAAAGACAGCACATGGCAAAAAAAAAAAAAAAATCTATGCAAATCAAAGCAATAAAAACACACATGGTTTATTGGATGCCTAAAATAGTTATGGGCTCTGTTATGTTGTGATGTTACACTCCAGATGCACAGTTGAGAATGTATAGATAATATACAGGAACGTCACCGATGTGAGCGACACGTCTGCATGCCCCTGCTGCCCCCCTGACATGCCGAGCAGTGCGTTACCCATTTATGTATTCAAGCAGAAAGTGCGCAAAGTGCATTTTAACATGCACTGCTAAAACACACATTTAAGGTGTTGAGTGCCCTTTTTTGCCGTGCTGTCTTCGCGAGGCGCGACTTTGGCGAAAAAGCTAATGATTTCCTTGGGGCTGGGTTGGGAACGTATGCTCCGTCACCTGCTGTGCTGCGAACCTCTCCACAGACAGGAGGGACGTGGCTGGGGGGGTGGGGGTGGAGGGTGCCTCCTGCAGCCCAACACAATACACGGGGTGCCTGTCTCCTGCACCTCAAACCTAGCCTCTGTCGCCCTCACTGTCCATCTCGGCTCATTGTCCTCTCCTCCTCCTCTCCCCCATTGCCCATGCGCTAGGCTGGCAGCTCTGTAGTGTCTGGGCAATGCTCGGGACGAGAGGGTGAAGATAGTGTTCCAGGTAGGGTATATCAGATAAGAGGGGAAAAAAAGAAAGAAATGATTATGTTCGGCTGATGTAAATAATATATAAGGACATTTACTACTTGAGACAGACCAATTAGTATGTGTGCCAAATGGCGATGGGCAGTAGGCCCCCCCACTGCTCAGGGAAGGCCCCACGCCTGTCAGCACGGCAGAGTACGCCTGACTGATGGTCTCAATTTACATAATATTGACATTATACACACACTCTCTCTCTCTCTCCTTCTCTCTCTTTCTCTCGCTCTCTCACACACACACACACACACACACACACACACACACACACACACACACACTCTCACACTCGCAGATGTAGACAGACGCGTGTGCACACACACACACACACACACAGGCATATGGATACAGTCAAACACAGAAATTTTGTCAACAAAGTTTACAACAAATGATAAAAAGACAATTCTTTTCATCTTCAGATATGCATACAGTTTGCTTGATATTGAAAAAAATGTTACAGTTGCAGAAAAACATGTATTTTTTTGTTCTGTCTTAGCGCTGTATTTCTTATCATCTTCTGTTCAATTTAATTACTAAGTTATTATTTTTGTGGACTTCTTTCTTCTTGGCCACAGTACTGTTATGTTAGGTTTTGTATGTAGAGTTTTAGCAGTAGTAAAAATAAAACAAATAAAAAAAAGCATAAACATGTCAGTAATGTGTGCCATCTGTCCTATGATGGCCTGAGTCTGTGTAGCTACTGCACTTCACTGATTGCACTACATAGACTTTGCTGTGGAACTAGTGCACCAATCAATAAATAAATCTCAATATAAGCGCCACAGGTACCACACTGTCTCCATAACTTTATTAAAATAAACTGACATGAACTGTGTACTTCAATAAAGGCAACATTATGCTAAAAATAGATTCTATATTTCAGTGTATACTATCGTCTTTACATCTTGGCTAGACTGGTGTATCAGTAAATAAGAATACATCAGCCAATGCATTGTTCTGTCTAGACTGTCAGATTTTATCTGCAATTTTTGCAAATCAGGTTTCTAGTCGGCTTTACCAATACCAACATTTTTTATTCTCCCTGACCTTATTATTGAAATAGGCCACTGTACAGGAATTGCTTAGTGTATTTGTTACTGCTGCTGCATTGATGTCAATTTTAAACGACACTTAATGTCCATACATTACAGTATAAATTATTGCGGTACTTACTGAAATAAAACAAGATGAAAGAGGGCCAGATGAAATATACCTAAAGAAGCTGAGGTTAATGATTTCTTTTTAAGCGCATTGTGGAAGCAAAACAACATGGCTACAAAACAACTTGTTTCCTCTGAGCAGAGCATTTTGTTAGGCCTTTATGGCTCTCTCACACTTCCCATTGGAGTCGTAATTAAAACCTTGGGGCGGGCAGCGCTAACACTGGATCTCTGGTAAATAATGGATAAAGACAATATCAGATGAGAGAGTTTATATAGCCCTCAGACAAACTCGTCCGGTGGAATGTTGGCCGAGTGTTTGGGATGAATTATGTCCCACATTGAAGTCTATAGTTTCATGATTTCAAATGAAAACGGTTAATTAGGGATGAATAAAATATGCCCCGCTATCAGTGGCTAAGGACGGCGGATCGGGTGGCCAACAGAAGATCCAGAACCACGGGGAGTCGCAGATCAAGGTTACCCCTGGCGAGGTCAGGTTACCCAGCCAGGAGACAGTGACCCGGTGGGCAGGAAATCACCTTCATTAATAAGACAATTACTGTCATTTAATGAAGGAACGCAAAAGCATCAAAACAGCATCCTATCCCGGTATTCCACAGACTGGTGCAGAAATGACCTCACAGTCCAAGCTGACTGGCAACCAGATGCCCACTATTTGCTAATGTGCTGTTTACTGAAAACAGCACTTTTTAGAGACACAACATTTACTCCATTCCTTTGCTACCTTCTTTCATGTAATGCAGTGCTATGAAACACTTCCAAATACACAACCTCTGTAGGAAGCATCATATTGTACATATTTAAATATGTATATGATTTCCTCCCCAGGTGACCAATCAACGATTTCAACAAACTCTGTGTTGTGCTAATTACTTTACAGTCATACAATGCTGAGTAGTTGTTTAGTTTGTATTAAAAGTACCAATTATGATTTTAAAAATTGAGTGGCATGAAGTAGGAAATGAGTATTCTCTGAAGTAGGCCTTGAGGATTATGTCACCTTATGCGGGTTGTATTATGCAGAATAATTCCCGCTGTACTGCTAGTGTGAATGTATTACCATTATATTACCATTTCAAACTTTGAGCATAATAATTTTAAGCAATGCATATAATAAAGCTGGATTAAAATAACATAATAGATATTTCAATTACAGCAGGTTGATGCCAGTAATTTGCTAATAACTTTAATAAGTTAAACCCTTTATGTCTTATTTAAATGGGGTACTCCCTTTACTATGTAGAGCAGTAGGAATGGGACTTTAATTGATTATTCAGAAAACCTAATTTAGCTCAGCCTTCTGCTTTGAAATCTGGAAGCAAATGAGGTAAAACACAGGAGAATCAAGAAGCAACTCACAGAAATGGAATGGGGTCATGTTCCTGGATTAGACACATAATGTAAGTGGATAAAGATTGAAAAAATTTGTATAATCATAATCATAAAAGCTGTAATATAAGGTTTTACATTTATACTAAAGACTCCTCTGAGATAGGAAATTCTAATGTGAAACTGAGAGTACAGTGACCAAAAGCTTCATTAACATAAACCAGAAAAGCTATTTTCCCTTTAATATTCCAATTTAAAGATTATTACTTAAAAAAATCACATTGATTCTGAATCTATTATATGGTCAGGATTTAAATCAAATGTATTACAAATATAAAAATGAATGTTGTAAGATCTTTCCATAGATGTGCAGTTATCCAAATTATGTCATTTAGTCATTTTTGAGGGATTGCAAATTTAATTTTATCCAACAAGTCTTAGTCAAACACATACCCCTCCACTGCAGGAACAGTCCCTCCTTGTCCTCAGCTCATGATGAGCTCTGATCATGGTTTTTGTAAATGTTGACAGATATTGTTATTGCCCGCTAACCACAGTCATGTCACAGGTAACTATATTAGAAAGTCAGCAGAGGCACAAAATGATGAAAAGACTGCGGAATGTTTATGAGGTACTATACTGTTATGCTCATGAGAAAAAAATAAATGATGACGTTTGAATTGTCAAAGTAAAATATGCATCAAATTTTATGAGATGACTAAAAGCAGTCAGCCTTTATTTAGGCAAATCAAGATGGAGAACGGGATTTGTATATTATTGGCAAGACACAAATATCCTTTCACTAAAATGAACCAAATTACAACCACATGTGATATAACACTCATACACATTTGACATATGATAGCAATCCACAAGAATCTATAAAAAATAGTTTCAACTTCTGTGTTCATGCATGGCACAGAAAAATTACTGACAATACTGCTTTCAAGCTTGAATTGTGTCTAATAAAAATAATAAAGTTTTTTTTTGGATAATTAAAGTGAAACTGAAGTCAAAGAGTCATTTTGGTGGTTTGTTGTACTCACACAGGTATCACCTGACAGAGTGTGGGCCTGTTTGTAAAAGGACAATAGAGCTATTATAATTAGAAAGGATGGTGCAGTTCCACTCCCCCAGAGCTCCAACAGTAAATTAATCAGACAGAGTTGTGCTCCCACAAAGGGCTATACTGAGGAACTGTGTGTGTGTGTGTGTGTGTGTGCGCGCGTGCGTGTGTGGTGTGAATCACCCAGGCACATGTCATACCACACGTCACCTGAAAAAGTGAAAGGTTTATCACCTAGGAAACACATCCGTAAGCACCACGTCTGGCGCCTGCTGCATTCAGAACTTGTTAAAAAGGAGGATTAACCATAAACAAACATGTCTTGTTTTTGAACTTGCTATGGTGTGTGAGTGAAACCACGCTGAACAAAAAAGAAAAAAAAAATGAAAAGAAAGCAAAGGAGCCTCTCCGAGGAAAATGAACTTGCCTGGCTGAGCAGGCACAAACCTGACCTTTCCCATTCTCTCCAACCAGACTTTGTGTAAACGTGAAACTGAAAACAATCACAAGCAGCTCTAGCTGAAAAACAATACCTGCGAAGGTACAGGCATTTGCCATCATATTAAATATCTTTTCAGCGGGTATAAATTGGAGGAGTTGTTCCACTTGGACTTTTAGCGAAGAAACCTTCCAGCCTATGTTGTGCCAAGGCTCCTGCAGATGAATGGCAGAGCTGTCCTGTAGGATTAGAAATTTCCAGCGCGCCTGAATGCAAGGCAGTGTTCTGCATGCTCTGCATCTGGAAGCATCGCTGTACTCACGGTGTAAGAGCACACTTGGGAGAAAGATGGAGGGAGGGCGGGAGAGAAAGAGAGAGAGAGAGAGAGAGAAAGAGAGAGAGAGAGAGTGTGAGTGAGTGAGCGAGAGAGGGGGGTTTCAGAGCTGCCAACCCGACTGTGACTGTTGACGGCCTTCACAGTGTGCGGTCACCGTGAAATTCAACCCTTGCCCGTGGCTTTGATGTTTGTTTAGGTCCGGGGGTTTCCAGTGTAGTACATTGGTATCTACCCCCATTGAGGGCTCTCTGCCTCCCCTGGCGAGCGCTCAAGTCAGGATGGCATTGCACCAAGTCACTGTCAGGAGCCTGGGCTAGTCTGGCAGGCCCTAAAAGTCCAGCATTTCCACTCTGAAAGTCGCAGAACTGACAGCCTTTTGTTGTAATACCACTTGCCTTTTGTAATTTATTACGTTTAGATTAAATCTGCTGAAACTCAATATTTTAATTGAATGTTTAGAGCCGAACCCCTCAGTTTAATAAATTTCCTTTGGCACCCTGCATCTCGCTATCATGTTTCCTCTCTAATTACATTTACATAAATGATGTTCTGTGAAATTATCATTCAGATGGTATAGGCAGAGGAAAAAAGATAGGAGAGTGAGATGCAAACCATGTCGAACAGAGGACACGTGTAAAAGACAGTGGCCTGGCCAGAGAACCTGCTTTTTTTATTCTTGAACAAATCACACAACACCAGAATTATCACTTCAGTTCAGTGGAATAAAGCTGAAACTTTCAAATCTGCACGAATTTTAAAATGACATACACTTATTATTACTTATTTCTTTCCAGGCAACAGTTGTGGCTCACTTCTTTGCGCAGTTTATGTCAATAAGAATTTTTCAAATATGCTTGATATCTGAATCAATGTCCCTCCCTTTGAGAATAGAATCAAATGTTATTTAGGTGAAAATAAATGTACATTGTTGAGAAAAAAATCCATTTACCAGACTAAATATTTAACTATCAATCTGTCATAAAAAGTCCCATTTTCAAAAATGTCATGCTTATAGAACAAAAAAAAAACAAAACAAAACAAAAAAAAACATGCCGTGCCTGTCAGGACATTGTGGCTTTGTCCTTTGCAGTGTACAGAGATTGTCTGAACGTCCATTAATCACAGGGATGGTGTCAGCATCGTTTGACTGTTTCTCCCTATCTGGAATAGCCAGAAGGTGTGAGTGACAGGCAGAAGAAAATGATCCATTTGGAACGTGGAGTGACCTCTCTAAAAGTGACTGTAATGCACGTAATGTCTGGCTTGGATATGACGTGATTTTTGTTATTAAGGTAGCTGCTATCATCCTAAATTCTGGTCAGTTCTAAACTCTCTCCCATTACAGGAGGGTGTGCAATCATCACATCACCTCACCTCCACATTTCAGTCAACATTTGAATTTGGTAACGCCTGTATCAAGCATGATACCAGCATTGATCAACTGTGGTAGAGACTCCATTAATTCTGAGATGGGCTGTCACGCTGATAACTAATGACATTTTATATATATATATATATATATATATATATATATATATATATATATATATATTTTATACCTCAAAGACTTCAAGTGGCTGTTAGCATTGTTACAAAATAGATTTTCAAACAATATGTGCTTGACAGAGCAAGGGAGAGATGGGGCTGGACCTTAAAGGGTGCTCTTGTCTACCAGGAGAAAAGACAGGTTACTTAAGGATTCCTCTCAGGGTCTCTTTTTTCTCCATTAGTCTCAAGTGCTGCTGGTATATGGAAGTCTTTTTCTGAAGAGCTGAGGCAGGGAGGGAGAACAATGGCGGTAGCATGCACCTTTTAGCCTCTGAGCTCACACCGAGAGAGGCCTTGAACTGACAATTCTTCCTTTTGAAGACGCTCTACATCTCTCGTGCAGCAAGCAAAGAATTGAGTGATTGCTGAGCATTATTAGCTGCAATTGACTCCTAACAATCATAGTGCACACTGACCCTCAAAAGCAAACTGTGCAGTGAGCACGATGACCTGGATGGAGCAGACCCTGTGGACCTGTATTAGTTTGCTTTGGTTTAAAAAGGAATTTAAAAGGCATAAGACAGTAGTGGACAACAATGTTATGAGCTGGTGGAATTTTCATTGTGTGCGTAATTCAAGTCTCTCTGACTACTTAGCTCCAGACATCTTCTGTGGCCACCCTCACTGTGTGGATACATTCTAAGCATGTGACACAGTAGTCTGGTACGGTCACAATCAGCCTCACACATACGCAGTGATGTGCTCATTAAAGAACCAAGAACCTGTTCAATATTGACATGACTGCATTTTTACTCTGTCTTTTCTGCTTTCTCCAAGCCTCACGCAGTTCACACTTGTGTCATGGGACACTGCTTATCTTCTCTTCCAGTTTCCTCTGTCCCTAGGTTTTGGAGAAAGCTGTAGTGAGCTTCTCTCCACCATCAGAAAAAATCAACTACTGCCTTCCGTTGGCCTCTGATTACTCACTCCATCAAGCCCTGCACAGACTTCCTTCTTCCAAGAGACCCACAGTTGGTCAGAGGCTCCAGGAATCTATCTTTGGTTGCTTTGGCTTTTGCAATTATCTATATAGTATTATTATCTGAGTTTTTATGCTGCTCAGTAAAAATGATTTACATGGTGTTATTTTTCTACAGCCTCTTTGCAAATTATATTTTGCAGTTCTTACTGTATTGTGCTTTGTCAGCTAATGTTGCTTTGGTCATCCTAGATATTGGCGTAAGGAACATTCATGCCAATAGGCTTAAGGGTTCATGAGTAGGTGATGCTCTCTTTTTTGTATGCAATGCTCATATTCACATGAGTCAAATCCCATATGGTCAATTCAGAATTCCATAAGTCCTTCACCGTCATCATCTCTTTACTGTTCCGTTCCAGAAATATGCAGTAAATTCAATGTAATTTATTTTACAGAGTGCAGACTTCTTTTGATTCTTTTCCACTGAGCATCTTTGAAGCTGACACACCTGGGAGTGCCATTTTAAGAGTACAGCCTTTTAAAACGTGGTGGTCACTGAAATCCCAGTGTAAATATTGTGAAATTGAATAATGGTGCCATTGTTAGGCAATATTTAGAAATTTTTAAGCACATGTGATTGATAGGTTTTTTTTAACCGTAAGCTCTTGAGCCTTTCTTTTCAAATGAACTAGAACTTAAGAGAATGAATCCAACTATTGCATTTCATGACAGTTAGACTTATGGGTCATGAGAAGTTACAAATGCAGTAATAATAACAAAGTAAGCTGAGCTTATAGGTCTAAAAGGCAAAAATATGTTCCTTGTCATGGTCCTGTTCTAGACTGGAATATGTTTTTTAGGTGGAATATTATGCGTAGTGTTTCCACATAACCATTTTCAATAATAAGTGCCTTGTAGGAACTTTCTAAACTCTTTTTCCCCTTCTTTCAGGAAATGTCCCCCTGTTATGTCTTTCCTTCAACATTTTGGAAGGCAGCTAGGCCCCCATGCTGGGAGAATAAGTGAGAAAGAGAAAAATGATTAAATCATTTTTTTTTCTGGGCCCTCTTAAAACAACATTGGTCACATTGTCAAAAGGCAATTCAGTGGTGCTGTTACGCTGGCTTCGAGGGAGCGCTACCATTCAACATGTGAAGAGGTGGGGTAAAATATGACAGAGCTGAAGTGCTCCTTATGGTGATTGAAGAGGATTCCCACTGTTTATGGCAAACGCAGGTTACGCTGAAAGGCCGATTCGTGGCACAGAGCGCTGCTGGAGACCATAAACTTTCCCGCAGACCCGTTCAACTCGCAATCACCTCTGCCACCGAAAACCATCAAAGCCGGCCCAATTTAAAGAAAACTGATATCATAATTAGTGATCTCAGCGCAGTCCTGTCTCTGTCTTTGTTATAATTAAGGCAACACTGCGACGCCCCAGGGCCCTCTCCCTCTCCCTGAATGAGGTGGATAGGGTTACTATGTCTCTACCAGACAGCCCCAGACAGGTACGCCATTACAAAGTGCTTTATGACAGTGAGACGGAGAACACTGTTATTGTCCACACAGGCTGCCAGCGATCAGGGGTTCGAGTGTCAAGTCAAAGGACTTTTATTTTGCGATCCTTTTGAGGTGCCGTCTCCAGAGCCATTGATAGACTACCCCCCTCCCCCCAAAAGACTCTAAAACGTTGCTTTGGTAACTCATTTTATTTGCTTGGACAGTTTTTTTTTTCTGCTTTCACTTCAAAGCACTTTTGAATGGTGCCAGAGTGACACGGTGGTGCTGTGTGCACCTGCCAGCAGAACATTTCAAATGCCAAAAAAAACATGATTGTTTACATTACACGTCGATAATTAACTTTAAATGCCATTTTAACCTCCTAAACTCACCCATATTCCTAGCCTTGACACCCACCACAGTTTTGCTTTTAACCTAATCCTCACCTTATGTGAGTGATTTTGACACTCAACGGAGGTGAACAGGCCAAATGCCAAGGTATACCATTGAACCTATTTGTGTTTTGTGACCAATCATTTGCAGTGTATAAAATGTATGAGAGTTCATACAAAGTATAAAAATGTAATTAAAATGAGCCTTTTAACTATTGTCCTCACTGACACAAACATACTCCGTCATCTTACCTGTACACGATGGCTTTGTGCCGTAATCCCACTATATGATCTACCTATCAAAATATATGTGTGTGCTGCTTGATATTGGCATGATCAAGCAAAAGATTATTCCATACTGAACACTGCGGCAAATTGAATTCATGAATTTAAATGAATGCATGCATAATGTACTTGCACATGTGCATGTGTTAGCCTTAACCATCCTAGCAACTACACCTTAGAACTTCAAGTAAATGAGCAAGCAAGTCTGTGTGTGATAGAGAGAAAGAGGGAGAGAGAATGAGAAAGAGAGAGCCTGAGCAGAACTCCCAGGCGCTGGTGGCAGTGTGCTTCGATTCAGCGGTTGGAGGCAGAGCGGTGGCCAGGTGGGTCACCCGGGGAGGCCCGGCTCTGAGCAACCACAGGAACACACGCGTGTGCCCCGCTCTCCCTGACACAACTTCTGCTGTCATGGCCTATTAAAAGCAGTTTGCATGTTCATGTCCGATTTGATAAATATGTATGTGACCTCTTTTCTGGCCGCTGCCCAGCCCGCCTTGGGCCCCTAGGCACCAAACCACACCTCTCACTGAGCACAGCTTGCATAAAAGGCAGCACTTTTTACACTGTGGAAAAGCAGAGCCCCCCTTGACCTTTAACAGTGTGTATTTAACATATAAATAATGAAAAAAAAAGAAAGTTGGCCTGAAGACTGCACTTGCCCGGTTAATACACAAAGAGGAGGTGGAGGGACTGATTTATTATTCAGGTTGTGACACTTTAATGAAAATGTAATAAAACATCTGACTGTACCTTGGGTCTGCGTATCTTCTCGCATCTCTAGAATGGTATTATTTACATTGCTCCTTGATGAATATGTAAGCAGACACAAACTCTTGATTTAATACATTGAACAGTCTTTTCTTAACACAGAGGAAGGAATTCCTTTCTTCTAAGTGTGGATTTGAAATATTCTCGTTATCCTTTACAGCAATCCATTCAAAAGCTTCCATATATTAGTCTTATGCACAGATTGCTGCAAGATATATGCATGCAACTCTACAACGGACTATACTTCTTCTACCAAACACCATTTTGAAAACGCTGGAACAAACTTGGAACTACATCAAACACTGAGAAAAGAAAAGACAAGAATGGATTCATACCTATTCTAGCAGCTGTAATTGGCACTGTTAATAATAGTCATTTGCTGTAAGACCCATTAAAACAAGAACCAAGGTCAGCCTGAGTTTGTTAATTAAAAACAAAGGCAAAGTGGTGAAGGTAATGATCTCCAGCTCTCCGGCAGCACGCAGCACGTCAGCGTGACATGAGTGATTTGTGCGTGCGGGGGTGGGGCGCAGGAGGTAGGGACGCCCCCATGGCAGAGACTGCAGTGCTGTGGGTGAGTGTGTGGGTAGAGGGGCGCTTTCACGTGAAAGGGAAGCCGTGGCCCTAATTTACACCTTAATTTCACGACGGGCCAAGTCTCTTGCAGACACCCCACCATCTGTCTCTCAGGTGACAGGGATAGAGACAAGATTGCAGTAATGTCTTTAGGTGGTTCAGACTCATCATCTAAAGACATTTCTCACAAACAAGCAAGCACGGAACAATACTGACCAACATACAAACATCTGTGCTTTAGTGGTACTGCTTAGGCCTCTCATTAGTAGTTCTGTCACTGTATATCACATGGTTTTTTTCACACTTTTTAAACAGAAGGTTATTTTAATGCCTGCAAAGCTTATTTGTCTCCACTAAATGCATATTGCATTCTTTGTTACACAAAGATTGAGGCGGTTATACAAAATATGTGAGCTCTTCCAGTTTCTATAAAACTTATCTGTCTGCATTAATGCAATCAGTGTTGCACACATTTGCTACTGCAATAATTATTTTATATATTATTTCAAAAGGCTGAAGTGCTGCTAAAAAAAAGTAAATGCACTGTTCACCTTGCAGCTATAGTTCCCCTGTTGAGTGAGCAGAGAGTGCTTGTGATATGCATGGTGGTGTGTGTTACCTGCCGGCTAGAAATGGCCAAAAAGTCTTTCCAGCATGTAGCAGTACTGTGTGATTGTAAAGGGGTTGACTGCAAAGTCACAACAGATACCTCCATTAGAATGTATTACAGCACATATTTTAATACTAACGTATCTTCCGTCATGAAAGAAAACTCCAGCCTCCAGCGTTTGTCTGAGTCTTTAAACTCAGTGCCCCTACAGTTAAATGGATTTCCCCTCTTCTATATCAAGCAGGTGAATCTTATCAAGTTATATCCCTCAGAAACTTATGATACACATTTTTACTTTTAACTTGATATCACTGTCTCTAACTCCTTGGGGTTTTCGTGAAAACAAACCATACATAGCTCTCCATGAAATGCAGTTAATTTTACACAAGAAGTTACTCCAAAAATCACATTTAGAATTGAAAAAGATGAGCTACTATTATTTTAAAATATTTTTCAGTCTTACAATTATGTATCTGTAGCATGAGTAGCAAATGTTTAAGTGTGCTTTTTTCAAGACAAGAAAATATACCTCCATTTATTGGTGACATCATGCAAAACAATCAGAGACTGTTTTGTGAAGGTACAGCAAATTCAACATTACTTGAGCTGTTTCTTTTTTCCCCTCCAGATAATGTCTTTCTCAATGAAAAAGGAAATGAGAGAGGCCAAAAAAGAGAAAGAATTGCAGTTGACGCTATTAATGTCCCCGTGCTCGTCTTTCCCAAGATGTGACAGACAATAAGGTTTCTGTGCTGCTCCCGTGCCATAGAGGGGACACTTTGTGTGCGATGGCTCCAGAAGAGAAACACAGTGGATTGAAAAATGTCTAATAATCGTCGGGTGAGTCATGTGTCGTGCATGTCACACTTATCTATGAATGTGGATACACAAATAAATGGGGAATAGTTGCACTGTTACTCATAAGGGCACACAGGATGCGGCGGGTTCAAATCGGCAGGGCGAAAACTGGGCTCTGCTTCAGTTCCCCCTGAAGTCAGCTGTCAAAGAGTCATTTCTTTACGCTTATTCGCCCTCAGAAAATGAATCTGAGATCACTCCAGCAGTCAGCGGCGCTGACGCTTCCAGAAAATTCTGCTTGGCAGGGTTTGTTTTCTTTCACATGGATCACCAGGCGCCGTTGACTGATTCACGGAAAAGCCGAAATACTCTGGACACTTTCATTTTTACATTCATCTTATCCTTTAGGGGGAGAACGAGAGAACGAGAGAGAGAGAGAGAGAGAGAGAGAGAGCTGGTCTCTGGGCTTAAGGCTGCCAAGAACAATAATACGTCGACTATTGTGGCATTCAGTCCAGTCTCTACAGATGACAAATCATTTGTGGAGTACAGCTAACTCACTTGAGGTTCTCTTAGTGGATCCATTGTGTGAGGAACATCCTGCGGCAGTGTATTGGCACCGGTCAGGTCTGGGTGTGTTTCACTAAGGCTGCCTCCCAGAGAAGGACAAAACAGACAGGCCATCGGAACTCAGTGACTGGTGACCCAGGAGACCTCGTCCGTCAACAGCCTCCCTCGGCCGATATGGCAGCCATCCATTCTTTCTTAATAAATGAGCGGCTGCATAATTGCGCAGTCTGTGACGAGATCATTATTCATGCAGATTTCCAATAAACATTGACGGGAGGGTGTAGCTCCAGCAGACCCACCACATCTTGATCCATAACATTGATTTTTTTCTCTCTAAACTCAATTTTTCATATTCAATGAGCGACTTGTAAATTGCATCAGTCGATACGCATACAGCTCAATTAAGTCTCGTTCAGAAGCTCAGTATATGAAACCATTCAATAGGGGTCGTGTAGGAGGGGGGCAGGGGTGTCTGTGAAATTCCATGGTCTGGAATTTTCTCCAAATTGGCCCTGATTTTGTAAAACAGCTCTCCAAATGAAGCCCAGCTGAACACATTGCATTCAATTTGGTTTACTACAGTATTAGTTATATACTACTGTGCCTTGCTGAGCTGTATCCTTATTTCTTATCACTTGTAAACTGCATCTCCACTCAGCTGCCTTTAATTCTGTCTGGCTCAGTGTTTTTACTGCAAGTACAGAGGCCAGTTCACAAACAGTATGCCTTTGCGCTCTCAGAATACTCAGCGCTATTATCATTAGCATATTATCAATATCATGCCGCTATTATTATATTATCATCATCACTAACAGATAATCAGAAAAATTTCTTTGCATTTTTTTCATGCTTAGTATGAGAGAATGCTCATCATACAATTTTACTGACTTGTGAACCTCTGAGCTGTACAAAATCATGTCTAAATTGGCATGTAGCAGACTAAGAATAGCAATGTTGTCTGAGAATTTTATGATATCGTTATTGGGGTTGGGGATTTTTATGTAGTATAAACAGGATGTGTGAACTTACACAGCTTTGGGGTGCAATGGTGCTTATGGTTGGGGGTCAGAGAGAGTCTCATTAACTCTGTTGTACTGAACCCTGAAAAATAATGAAACCAGTTGATGATATAGGGGTTCACATTCATCTTTTTCAGCTTACTGAGAAGCATGTGTGGTTGTATCATATTATGTGCAGAACCAAAATCAATGAGCATTAACCTTGTGTATGCTTTTGGGTTGTTGAGATGGTTGTCAACATGTTTTGCAATGAAGTATGCCACTGTGCTGACTGTATCATCTCTACCGAACCTGTGTTTATAGGTAAACTGGAGGATGCTAAGTCCTGGACACTGGAGCACAAATTATCAACTATAAGCATTTCAAAATACTCTGCACTGATCAACCTTATCACTACTGTGTGTAACATTGTTTTCTATCCATCAGAAATGGTAGCCTCACTGGTATATGCATTTTAAAAAAATCATTGTGAAAGCTTTTGATTCAAAATCTGGTTTATAAGCATTATGGCCATCCATTATAGTCTAATGCATTACTATACTCTCTTTAAAAAATCTCTCAAATCATGGTAACTTTTTGGATTTTTGGTGATTAATTTATCATTGTTCATTTGAGCATGTCCTGATTTTCTAAGGTCATCTTAGTTGTCATTTTCATGAAGTCCCATCGTTTTTTTGAGTCCATCATCTCCATTTGCCGAGTTCTGTTTGGTCCGCCTTAATGTGTCCATAATATGAAATGCTTACATCTTTTTGTTTGTTTTACAATCTTTCTCATATTTTGTGATGTATGGTGCATCCTGACTGTATCAGTCATTACCATTATCTTTCATTCTGTGCTGCCTGCACCATTTTCCATTAATGTACAAACAGATTCTACCTCCCTTACCTTTTTCTCCTCCCCTCATCTCAATCAGATTGAACACGAGAGAAGATGGTGACTTCAATGAGAGGAACAAGAAGAACACCAAGTCTCAGAAAAAGCATGTTAGTCATGGCACACATGGTGCAGTTCTTTCTCACATCACTCGATACACAATGCAACAAATAAAAAATTTAAACAACCTCATTAATGGAAAAATAGCAATAGGTTTAATGTCTGTATCACCACCAGAGCAGCACCACCAGAAAAGAATAAACAGGTCTATTGAGAACTGCTTCTTTGGTCCTGTATATGGGTCATCAAGGGCACCCCTTGCATAAAAGCTGTATTCTTCATGTCTTGTGTTTATTGAAGGGGACTAGGAAAGGTTTTCCTAACCTTTGTATGACTCTGTGAACAACACAGGCACTTGCAACCAGCTGGAGATAGACATACCATTGCTCTCGTGGTTTTATAAACATCGGACACACACCGAGGATTCCCGTGATTTAAACAAACCTCGACATCTGAGAAATGCGTTGCTCCTACACACACTTTGGAACAGCTGTAAAGACTGGGTGCAGTGTGTGAGATGGATGAGAGTCCAGCACTGAGAGAGCAGCAGCAGTGGCCCCGTTGTGTTGCCATGTCTCCGTCCCTCCTGCTCCCATTTTTGCCTGCAGCCTCCCTGGGCTTGGAGGGCACAGCTGGGTTTCCCCAGAGATGTGGATTCCTCTCCCACCCACTCCTTCTCCCACTCTTTTTGAACTCCAGTAGCCCAGGGAAACCAGCATGGATGTGGAGAAGGTCTGAACCTGGAGTGTCAGTAGACAGGACAGGTGGGTGGGTGTGGCCCCAGGTGAGAGCTCTCTGTCTTCCCCATGCAGCCCAGCACAGCACATGCCCTCACCGCACCTTCCCTCCGGCTAAAATAAAACAGCATCAGGTAAATAAAAAAAGGAATGTGACATCTTTTATGGGAGGCGAGACGAGAGTAAAAATGTACCGCTACATAAAATGTTCGCGCATATATTGGATTACAGTAAGTTCAGCTGCTGTTTTCCATAAATCTCCCAGACGGGACTGTAAAAGAGCGGGATGAAAGAACTTATTTGATTATTTTGACTGATCTGGAAAGGGAGAGTTACACTGTATAAATGGACAGCCATTGTCGGGGAAGCTATTTATTAGAGTGGAATTTGCCTTTGGACTGGTGCTGATATTTGCAGGCTGCAGTGAGAGAAAGTCCCTGCAAAATATAATAATGTGTGGCACGCCTGAACAATATCATTGGTGAGGAGTGTTCTGCTGCAGAATGTTATTCAAACCCTCACATTCAGCTCGTTGGACATTCTGGAAAAGCTCCTGTGAGCTGCTATATAGTGCAGATCCACAGTTTTGTCCCCATTAATTTTAGTTTCATGCTGTCTCATGGAAGCATTCCCAGAGTTCCTCCATTGTCTGAATCTGCAGTGGAAGAGAAAGAAAAGTTCTAGAAGAGCACGTTTACTATGGCAACTGTGGCCAGAAGCTTTAATCAGCCTCTTCCAGGTGTGGTGCTGACCGCTATCCAATATTCAGCGGCTTGTTATCTTACTCCCTGCCTCCTTATTCCCTACGACACTCAGCAAAAGTGCTGTCATTTCTCCTTTCGCACCAGCATTGTTGTCCTTTTCTTCATGGGGAAGGAATGCAGGGTCTCCATTGTGATTTATAAACATACACATTATAAATGGGAGGCTGTAGTTTAAGCTGTGATGAAGCATTCTCTACTTGGCCGCTGAGGTTTCCTATGATTTAAAGAGCTGACATTTACGGCGAAGAGGCCTATTATTCAGAGAGACTGTCTGTGTACAGACAATATTTTACAATGGCGGTGTGGATGTGGGCCTCAGCTGGTCAGCCTGCATGTCCATTTTCACTCCTTCCCCCTTGGGCAGGAAGTTCCACAACAGTGGGAAACACAGTACCAGGTCTTTGCAGGTCAGTATGCAGGTCTCCAATGTCTATGTAGCAAATGCTAATTATTCAAGTGAAGTCATTCAAATGTAGAAGTTTAGCTGCACACATTGCATCAGGATTGATAAAAAACAACTTGCTGTTGAATCTTTCAGATCAACTTGTATATGTTTAGAAGTGCAATGCTGGACACATAATCTCCACTCCAGAGCTGGGGTCCAAAATATCACATTTTATTTTCTCCCAGGGCAAAACAAACTGTTCTGATTCACTGCAAAAATGCAACACACACAGGTATAACTCTGTTTGATTGAACTTGGAAGGCTGGGTTGCATAATCCTGTCTCATCCCCTTCTGACACTGGACAAATTCTTTCATCAAAGGAGAGCTTTATGCTATGGCCACGCCATTGAATGACACAGATCCTCTCTGTACGTCTTGCCATCTCTGCCAGTGACACTTG
Organism: Megalops cyprinoides; assembly: GCF_013368585.1. Taxonomy (NCBI): domain Eukaryota; kingdom Metazoa; phylum Chordata; class Actinopteri; order Elopiformes; family Megalopidae; genus Megalops; species Megalops cyprinoides. The sequence continues at coordinate 10,599,855 of NC_050597.1, forward strand.
TTCTGAAAATTTCCCATGCTGTCAATGAAATGAAAAGCAACAGCTTATGCTTTTCTTTCTGGTACAGTGCACTTTAACAATACAGTCGTGCTGCTACATTAGATCGTGTTTCATTCGATCATTAAAGAACGCAAAGCCTCTGGCGCACGGCGCCATGCACGGGCCACGTGACAAATCAATACGTCTCGTTACCATAGTTTGAGTCTGCGTCCCTTTCCAAACACCAGGCCATTACGTTCAAAAGAGGTCGCTTTCCTTGACTCATCTGAAGCCATTTGTTTCTTTGTCGTTAACGTATACGGCAAAGTTTCAGACTGCGGCGTCCACCTTGACCACAAGTTTTTTTTTTTTTTTTCAGAGGAGCAGTCTGTAGAACTACATTAGGGCTGGTAACTTAATTCCTCCAGCTGAGTAAGGAAATAATCGAATCATGTTTCTGAGATGGATCCCAGGGGCAGGGCGCAGAAATCCGCTTTGGGTCGGATCTGGCTTAACTCACAGGAGATTACGGGGGGAGGACGACACTGCTTGGCTGGCAGCGAAGGCTGATTGTTCCTGCGTCTCGGACTGCTAATAAAGGCGCCCCCGCGGCCAGATCGCATCCTGCTTTAGAGCCTAAGCTCTGTCCATTTTACATCTCAACAGCACCTCGAATTACACAGCTCCCGCGTTCCCTCAGCCATCTTGGCATTTAGACGCTCCTTGAAAGTAAGCCCGTCTCTTGGCTTCATTGTTTGGTTTTTCTCACGTCCTTGAAACCGAAGCCCTCTTTAGCGCAGCAGAACCCGTCTGGAAAATAAGATGAGCAGAGAAGACAGGGGGAAATGCACCAGCTGAACCGGTTTATAGGAAAAGTTTCTGCACAAGGATAAGCTTTGCAATACACATCCATCTTGAATAGCCCTTTTGCAAATATAATCAAAGGGGTGGCTGCCAGAGGAGTTGGTGCACCCCACCAACAGCTTACAAGCTGGGGCAGAGTTTCCCCAGATCTGATGGAGTCACTGCCAGGACCCAAACCACCCAGATCTGATCCTGATACCAAACCACACCAGTTTTGTTTCCATTAAATCACATCCAGCAACCCCATGGTGCAGCTACCCTCAAATGTTTCCATGTACCAAAATGTGTGCAGGCCTCTTGTACTCTACATATTCCCAAATTGTGCTATGCAAAAGGTGCGTTTCATGCGTTTGCATGACGGCCACTGAGGCTTGTTTTATTTCAGTGATATTTATTTTCGAAACTACATCTTTATGAATGATGAATTTAGCCAATTAAAGCCATGTCTGTCCATTTTATGGAGCTAGTTGGCTTGCTGTCTGAAGGCATTAGGTAGAAGGTTGCTTAAATGACTCAAATGTGGACTCTAAAGAAGTTTTGTGAGATTGGAATGCATTGGTGTTTGTGGGGCTGGGGTGGAAATTTGGTAAATACCAATGGATTATTTTTAGGTATATTTGTTATTGTTGTTGTTTAAAGCAATGCAGATGCGAAAAAGAAACATTTACTTCGATGCATTTAACAAAAACAAAAGTACGAGAGTGAACATTTGGATATATAAAATACATACCATAGGACATGAAAACAATTCAATTTTTAGTTTCATCAGGAACAAAAGCACGCTAACAGTTTCAGAATCAGTGCTGGGGACTGTCAAACTGCACAGGCGAGAATGTTTCTGACGCCAGTTGTAGACTGAAGAAAAGACAACCTGAAATTCAAACTTATGTCTTTGGTAGAACACCATTCAGACACAGCTGAGCATGGCCACTCTTAACAAAGCATACTGCACCACAGCATGAGAGGAGAGGAGGAGCTCGACAGGATGCTTCCTGTCATGGTGGCGGTGTAGGGACAGGGGGAGGGTGGCTGGAGGAGGAGGAGGATAAAGCTCTTATTGAATCAGTGGGACAGAGGAGGACATGTCTGTACTATAGCCACCAACTGGTGTCCTGATGTGACCCCCACCAGCTCTCCTGATGTTCCTGCACAGTTATAGCTCTCGTCTGGTTCTGGCTGTCTGCAACAGTGAGCAGGTGTACACTCACTGTAGGAATATACAATATATATATATACATATAAGCAAACCCACAGGTATGAGGCAGTTCTTACCTCTCCAGATATTTACTGTATGTTGTGTTCTGAAGTATTTTGGGTATTGCATTGTATGATACAAACCAGAGATACACACAAATACGGCTGGAAAAATTCATGAAGAAGTGAGAGCGGCAGGAGGATGTTTTCTGAAACACTTGCTTTATCTAAATGTCAGCAGCAACAAATTGTGCTCCTCTTAAAAAGAAAGTCTGTTTTACAGCATCAGTTAGGTTGTGCAGTAGTGGAGCTGTGAGAAAAGAGCATAAATTGCGCCACATTCCAAGGTTTTTTCTGCAGCCTGTGGAACGGCAGCTGTTTTGCTGTTTCTGTTGGAACTTTTTTTGTTGATATTGCACAGCTCTAGTCCCTCTTCCCACAAATGCATCAACAACTGCTTCCTCACTTGGGTCTGAAAGCCCGCCATTGTGAATAAAACGTCTCATTGCATGCAGAAAAGTAACTCAGTGGACTAAAATGTAGGTGTTATGGTAATTACATTGTTTATGAACACGTGTGAGAAAAACCCACAACCCTGACCTTTGACCTCTTGGAGACCTCTCAACGTTTCATTGAAGTTTGAAAAAAAAAAAAAAAGGGAAGTCATACTTTGCAAAGCCCAGTTAGCAAAAATCAGCTTCCATGGCACACAGCCTTGACCATCAGTTGTCGAGTTGGTCAAGACATCTTTAGAGAAGAGCCAATAGAGACCACCAAGACACACCAAGCCGTGGGTGCTTTTCATGGTTTACTGGCAGAAGAGTCCAAGGGGCCTTACAGGACTATTTTCACTGTGCTAAGGGTAGATTTTACACTGCTGTGTTCTAAGGGGTTAATACAATCCTCAGATAGCCACGGCAGCACCTCTTCCAGATCTGCTCTGAAATAGATGCTATTACAGGAGGCAGCGTCTAAGTGAAAGCAGCAGAATGATGGATGGGAGGCACAGGAGAAGAGGAGACGTCTGCGGCATTTGGGATGAGATGAGGGGTGCTCTGCTTCCCTGGCGCTCTGCCCAGCGGAGACATCAGTCTGAGACTCGTCCGAGATGTGCGGTTTGACATACGCCCAAGCGAGGAGTGGCTCCCAGCCTCCTCCAATCCAATCGGCCAGGAAAGATTTCAGGACACAAAATGAGTTGTGAATGCTGAGCCTTCAGGTCATATCCCATTGACATCCGATTTCTCCCACTCTACGCCATTACGTATCACAAGGAGTAAATTTCTCGCTCTTATTCTCTGTTATGTTATCTTATTGCCTGTTATATGTTTTATATGAATATGTGGAATCAATACAAAGGAACATACTCAGCACATATAGATGAATTCCTTGTTTTTGTTTAACAGGAAGAATTGCACAAAACGGTCACTCAAATTTCTAAAGTTTCTTCTTTTTGTAGGTCTATTGTTACAATTTGAAAACAATAAGCAGCATATTCTTGGGTAATTACCACAACACAGAACAAAATTAACAGAAAGAATGGTAGAAACAATGGAACAATTAAACAGTAAATTAATAAATAATCTGTATGTGAACATTCTATTTTCATGCCATTCACAGCTGAAATGGTTATACAGAGTGACAGTATTTCAGTCTCATTCCTGCTTCACACGCAGGACTTGTGTCCCCTCGCAGAGGAGTGTGAATAAGCATGAGGACAGAGCGCTATGACAGAGGGGCACCTCCCTCTGCAGGTGTCTGTGTGTGCCAGCGATAATGAAACGGCCCTGTCCGCGTGACATCAACCTCAGTCCACCTCTCAATGCGGCGTGCTGGGGGTAAGCTGCTGAGCTCCGCCGCTGTGTCAGAGAGCCTCGGAGAGCAGGGCAGGCCGAGGACTGCCTTTCACAGCCCGTTCGGACAGATCAATCATATCAGTCTCCTCGCACCATGGAGAGACAGCCGCTGCTGTCACTGTCAGGAGGGGAGACTGCAAGTGACCAGAAAACACACGGGCACATGCACACAAGTGCCCACACACACCCAAACACACACGCACATGCGCACACACGCACACGCGCACAGGCACGTGCACGCACACGAAGACACACACACACACTGTTGTGCATTGAGATGCTATAAAGGACTCTGAGAAGTCATTTGGCAAACTGGCAATGATATGTTATACTATGAAAATGAAAGGGTTAAGCATATTTGTTTGATAGTCATTTTGCAGAAGCTGTGGATGAAGGAGTTGCACTGGGCAACACAGGGATGAGTAAAAGGAAGGAGAAGACAGCAGAGGGGTAATGACACATGGATAGACTGCTTGGCTGAACAACATGCTAAAACTGTGTGTGCTTGACCTGCAACATGTCTGACTCAAAATAGATTTTCTTACCATGAGCAATGCAATGTCTTTGTGTGCATCCAATGGATTAAAATAAGGAAAAGGGTGGGTTGGGGGGGGGGGGGGGGGGGGCTGGGTAAAATATAAATAAAAAATAAATGCTTCGAATAATATATTCCTCGCACCAGTGACAGATTGAGAGAAGGATATCTCATAAATCAAGAGATGTGTTCTACTGCCTAAAGAGAATTGCCTGGCGTCTGGTGAGCAGACATGATTTAGGAGTATGTTCAGGCTGCCACTGAACTACCATTTTCTCCGCAAGGTACACAGAGAACTGAAACCGAAAGATAGGTTCATACGTCCACACTTCGTTTCGAGGCAAAAAAAATACAGCCATTACTGCTTTTGATAATTAAATTTACAAGAAAATTTGTTTAATTCCAAAACTGATTGTCTTTTTTGGTTTTAGATATATAAATATCCATATAATTATAAAAATATATTTGTTATATTTTGATATATGAGTGATCATGAAGTATGTGCACATTTACCTGTCAAAAATTAATCAGATCTCAGAAAACAAGACTGTGCTAGGGTATTTACATTTTAAAGAAATGAAAGAAATGAACTTTGACTATTATACTAGTAAAAAAGGTATCATCAAGGACCAGCTGAACTAAGGTTAAGACAGGTCTTAGGTCTTAAAACCTCACCAGTCACTAAAACCTCTGGAGGAAAATCTCTATTGCAAACGCAGAAGACAAATAATACAAGCATCAATCTGAACTAAATAAATAAAAAAACAAAACACAGGACCCACAATGTACATAAATACAGATTTACTGTATGTACTGTATATTTGGAAGTCAGTCTACTCCTCACATCTGCTGGAAATGTGGCATGTTGCAGGGCATGATGGAAGCACATGCCTCTCTCGCCTCTATCTGAGACAGACAAGGCCCCAGCGTTCCCACCGTAGGGTGCCCCTCAATCTGCCTGATGCGCATAAATCACCTGCCTTGGAGCTCCTGTATTTACACTGTAATCAAAAATCGAGAAGTGAACCGCTCTGAATGGCCCCACAAAACAATTAGTGAGAGCAGCTACTGACAAGGGCTGGTTAATATGTAACCCCAAAACTGACTTGCTCTCTCGACTGGAAAACTCACTTTTTCATTGCGCTGACTTCACTAAACACAATATACTTCATTTCTTTATGGTGGTAGCGGTATTGCTGATAGTGACAGTGTGTAGAGTAGCATATTAAATGGCTATACGATGTACTGTACCTGTCAACATGAAATGTGGTCATAATTAATCTTTATTATTTGTATTTTATTGATTAATTAATTTGTAATGTTCTTTAATTGAAAACTTTGGTATCATGCACCTTGTCTTCATGACATATATATTTCTTTGTTCAGACGCAACTACAACAAATCAGTCTCGGGCTAATGAAGGTTCATGTTGTCAGGAATATGTTTGTAGTTATGACAATTTTTCAAACACATATTTTGAGTCAAAATATGAAACCAAAAAACAAAAGAAACAAAGAAGAAGGAATGAAAAAAGAATAGTCTCCCCACAAAGTGTCTCTAGTCTCCATGGCCATCACCAAATTGCTATTGTGCCTAAATGAGACAGAATAGCACCCTTCCCAAGCCTTATTGAATCTCCCTCTATTTGCCAAGTCCTGCTGGACATATTGTCCCCCTGTGTTGCAGTGGTTTCATGACAAATACTGATGAGAAATCAATGGGCAAAGGGGAACTACTGCGTGTGAAACCGAATGAATATCAGAGATAAAGGCAGTGTGTGAACTCAGCCTTTGGCTTCTCACAGCTACGTGCTTCCCAGCCCATCACACAAACTATTTGAGAGAAAATCAAATATTTTGTTTGGGCGTCACTAATATCAGTGAATTTTACTATCCAAATGACATTTTTATTGATCTGGCTGTAATGGGAGCTGTAGATATTTGATGCTGCTCATTTAAAGGAGATGTGAGTAATAGATGTCCCAAGTGTGGCCATAAAGCAGCCACTCTCCCCTGACAAGTGGAAGGCGGCGAACAAAGGAACACCGTTTAATCCAGTGCAAGCAGCACTCGTGGGCTGGGTGAGGAAGACGAGTCAGTGACGGGGAAGATTGAAATCTTACTATGAAATCTTACTAATAAAAATGGTATTAATGTGTGTAAAGCAATGAGTTCCTCTCATATGTGCACACGCACGCACACGCACACACACACACCCGCACAAACAGGCAAATGCACAGAAACGCAAATGCACAGAAACACAAATGCATGCGCGCAAGCACACACACACACACACTCGCATACACATTGGCACGATCAAAGCACGCAAATACACACTCACACACACTAAGAACACACACAGGCGCATACTGCTGCCACAGCCCTCCTCCGCTCTGGTCACCAGAAAGCAACAAAAACAAAGGGCCATTGGCGGAATGACCTTGGCTGTGACATCATGTGCCGGTAGAGAGAAATGAAGCCATTAAGACTGAGGCAGCGCCGGGCTATAAATCAGGCCATTTCCAATAAGCTGCCTTAATGGTCATCCATCATGGGGCGGCGTGGAGCACGGCAAAGCACAGTGCAGCACAGTGGAGCATGGAGACTCTGGAGCTGGCACAGGCTGAGACATAAACAATAATAATCCCCAGCTGATGGCCCAGCCCTGCAGGAAATTCACGAACATGCTCCTGCTTTTGTTTGTCAAAGGTGATATTTAGAGTGGTGGAAGGATTGGACACACACACACACACACACACACACACACACACACACACACTAGAGAGCAAGTGACACACGATGGCAGAAATGAAGGGTATAGTCAAAAGGCAGTTATTTGTTCACATTAAATGAAAATGTAAGAGCAGAAATTAAAACGCACTTGTGCTATCTGTGTTCATTGCTAATTTTCATTAGTATTTCTAAAAGCAGTCTTACTTGGATAACGAGGCTCCATGTCTGTTCACTAAATGAGAGCAGAGTGAGAGATTATTTTTAACTCCCATCCCCCTCTCACACAGGCTACACAATTTCTCTAATTGTTTAAATTATCACATTGCCTTACTGCATTATGGCGGTAACCATACGAGAAAGTAAGTAAATAAATTCATGTAAAGTGTTTCAAAATAAAAAAGACCCTTTTTTCTACAATGCAGTTTATTTGCTGAAAGCAATTCCCATAATACAATATGTATAGCACCCTGTACCTACTCTAGTCCATTGAACCACATGAGATAGCTAGACATGCTTGAAAGACTTGGGTGTATGAGCTTTCACTGGGCTCCGCTGCACTCTGGCCAAACCCCAGGTCTCACAGCCAAACAGTCCAGTTGGGATTATTCCATAATGTCCCTGCTGAGATGTCAACAGACCCAGAGTAGCCCGTGTTTTCTGCCTTCTCTCAATACCACACCGCCACTTTTGCTGACAGCTCCACTGCAGTTTGTTATGCTTACAACCTGCAATTATGGTTGAAGAATTTCAATTTTCATTCAGACTCTCTCTTTCTCTTTGTCTCCTCCAGTCTGAATTCCAGTTTGGATGTTTAGCCAATACCATAGTGAATTTTTCCCTCACCCCCAAGTTTTTCTGTCTTTCCTGTACAGTGCAATCAATGGGTTAAACTACATTACAATTCTTGTGCTCTTAGCATAAACTTGTAGTCAGGGCAAATAACATAGTTCACATTTTACATACAGTCTATTTATACAGCTGGATTTTTAGTGACTAAGTTCAGGTTAAACACTGCATTTTGCTCAAGAATATAATAGCAGTGTCCAACCATTAATTCAATCCTACAGCCTATGGGAAACAAGTCAAGATATGTCACCACTGCTCCACACTGCAACACTGAAATGGGCCTGCTCTTATAATCACATTATTTCCTGACTGAAGCAGTACATTTCTTTTCAGGTAAAGTGCTCTCCCATTTCCTAGCTGAAGAGGTCCATTTCTTTTCAGGTAAAGCAGGCTCTATCGTGCCATTCTGCTAACCTCCTAAATCCTACATATATCTGAACAGGGTTCAGGATTTGGAGTACGGCTCATTAACCAAGGGGGTCTTCAGGAGAGGCCTCTGTGAGCGCGTATTCATAATGAGGTCTGTGTTTTCACTCCGCGACGGGTGCAAACCAAACGGCATGCGCTGCTGGCCGGCCCACTTTAACCTGCCGTTTTTGTGTTGTCCTCCGTGAGTGTGTGTGCCGCCTGGTGAACACTAGCGCAGCAGTCACTGTGTTATTCATAGTGCTTAATCCCTCTTCTGCTCGCCCCTAATCCCCCCCGGCATTGAGCCCTCTCCCCACAGCTCCTTCTCACCCCGCTGCCAGCGCGCTGGACACTTGTCTCCTGTTATTTGCTGCCCCTCGGGGGACCCTGGCATCCCCTCAGTGCTATCGCACCATATGCTGTTGTTGTTGCTGCGGTTGTTTTTCGGATCTCAGGGCGGTTTTATGTGCCCGTCGGTGACAGGGTCTGGAACCCAAGTCACAGGCAGCCATGTCGGGGATTTTTTTCATGTGCACTTGGAGAGCAGAAAATACCATGCAGACAGGTGAACAAGTGAAACGGAGAGGACACCCAGCCAGACGCCTACTACACTGTATAAAACAGCTAATCTCAATGCAGGCAATCACACAAATTTAGATCTAGTTACATCGGTGCATTCAACTCATGTAGGAATCCACAAACATGCGAACAAAAAAGATTTGAAAAAAGAGAAGCAACTGAATTGGAAAATCCACACTGGCATATAGTAGGATCAGACAAACAAACTAGACTGATCTGGACTTGCTTGTAAATTCAGTTTAGATTCGATACATTCATTGATGCTTGGTTTCATAATTGAAAATAAAGTGTGAATCACAACAACCAGAACCAACATCAAGCAGGATTCACAAAAACATAATGAGTACTTTTTTTTTTTTCAAACAATTAAAACTTCTGCTTGCATTTCTTACTGAAGATTTAAGACAAAGCTATAGGATTGACCCTCCTGATTGAAAGTGAAGACATGGATTTAATAAAACATATTTCTATTATTTTTGTGATTATGATACACAAGAAAAAAAAACATTTGTAGATACCATAATCTGATAAAAATACATTTGCATAAAGTGTGCGGAATATTTGGTCATTTGTCTTAGTTTTTTTTTTTTAAATAGCTGAAACCATAGGAAAGGACAGCCAGATGTTGCTAACCAGAACACTTCAGAGTTTAAGCGGGGTTGGGGGGTGGGGAGGATAAGCATGTGCTGGTTCTGGAAGGCCCAGGGAAACTGACAGCAGCTGTGGCCCTGCTTATGGGCCTCATCGCTCAGAGCAAAGTCTCTGGCACAGTGACGGAAATGAGATGACAAACAAAACACCATTTACAATAATAAATGGCCAGTTCAGAATAAACTCTTTCAGAATGAAACAGAGCAGCCTTGTCTTTGTTTGATTCAAGATGAGAAGGCGTACGAGAAGTTACTTTTGTTTCCTTGTTTGATCCCTGGAACAATAATACCGCATTTTCAGTGAATTTTATGTATGTAGCTCCATTCAAGAGAGTCAGTCTGTGGAAGGCTTGGGGGATGGAGAGTTCACCCAAATCACCACCAATTTGTAGCACCCACTTGGGTGATGCATGTAGCCATTTTGTGCCAGAATGTTCAGTATTCATGAGTTTAGCAAGATTGGCAAGGATTTGTGTATATATGTATTGAAAGGTTACATATATCTACAAGGTAGATTTCACGATTTAATATTTGGCCAGGACACCAGGAGACACCCCGAGTGTCTGGCATGTGACATAGGATCGTCAATGACAATAGTAAGTAAGGATCCCATCTGACAGACAGCATGTCCTTCAAAACTGTGTCCCCATCATGGTACTAGGGCAATGTCTCCCCAATGGTGGCCATTCAGAAGACTACCAGTACCTACATAGATTGAGTGACTAGGCAAGGTCATGAATTTAATTAAACAAGGTCATATTTTTGTTTGTTTATTGTACAAAATATATTGTTAAGATCAATGACCGCAAAACATACATAAAAAAACTGGAAAAGGTTGCGCAACATTACAGACATACTGTAGCGCACTGTGAATAAACTGAGGTCTTAAAACACGAACATTGTCCTCACCAATGACTTCAGCAAGACAAAATACAGTCACAGTGTAGTTGCATTGTGATCATTTTTGCCTGAATTATATCTAATTTTGTAAATCAGCATTCTAGTCAGTTACAAAGAAAATAAACCCTCTGCTTAAAAGAGTAGCACTTGATTATCCATCCAAAGCCCAATGGAGCTGATTATCAGGCTATTTAGGGGCAAAACTGCCTGAATGCCCCAGCTCCCACATTACTGATGAATGCAAATGCTTTTAGAAAGCTACCATCATGACAAACCTCGGGCTGGTATTAGAGTCACACATGCAAAAGTCTGGAATTTGTGTTCAGGGGTATTTAATTGCTTAGTGGGTGACAGGTTTGAGCTGGCCTTGGAAAGCAAAAAGTAGGTTATTATTGTCCAGGAAGTACTTGTATGTAGTTTTCTTTGGTTTCCCATTCCCCAAACTAACCCCAAATTACTTCAAACCCTATCTATGCATCTGCAGTATATAATCATGTACAGTATTTTAAGAAAAATCCTCATGCCTCTGTCTTTTATGGAGCACAGTGTTCAAATTCTTTGAACTCTTTGTCTGAATCTCTGATGCATTACCTGCTGTATTGAGGATGAACACTTCTAAGACTAAGACATTTCCGAACTGCACAAGGAGGCATAAACTCAATATTTCCTTAGCAATACCACAACATACAACGACCTCCTCTTGGCTGAAGTCTGAAATTGTGCTTTTTTGGAAGAGGTCTCATACTTTGTCCTTTAAAATACACTGTTGTGTCAGTATAATATTAATACACATTGGAAACCACTTTTAACTCCAGAATAATGCTATGCTGTATGTCCAGGACATTGATGCCATGACTAAGAGTAAATAAAATCACTTATTCCCATGACTGTAAATGCTATTTATGGTGAGTAGCCCTGTTGTAAAAGAAGCAGCCATGAAAGGCCAAACTCCAATATCTCTGAATGGTTGCCCACTAAACCTAACATGGCTGAACTAAAATACCACTCTGAGGTTATAAACCACTTATGAGTGATTTGCTGTGCTCATGCTATAATGTGTTACTGCAAGGTCTTTTTGTAACACATTAAAAATGGCTGCTAACGCTTGGTTGCAATGAGTGGCGCATGGCAATTTTCGATACCAGTTTTGTGATGCTTTGTATAATGTGGGAGTGGAAGTGAGAGACACAGGGCTTTCACATAAGCCCACAGCGTTAAAATGCCCATCCGTTTGCACCTACACTGCGGTTAATGTGAAACCCAAGCAAACTGCAGACATTCGATGGCTAACCCTCCCATGAGGAGGTGTATTTTTAAACAGATTGTGTAGAAAATACATTCTGGGCAGGAAGTATACCATTAGTTTCACCAACACCAATGTGTTATTCATACGAGAGGAAAAAGTCTTTATGTCAGAAGGACATTGGTAATAGACATCATACTTGCTATCCTGTGGATTATTATTATTGTTGTTGCTCTTGTTTCAAAGGATTTAAATTTACCTAAACTAGCTCAGCATTAAACATTAACCAACACACGGTTGTAACATGACCTTGCAGTATTTCACTGGCTCACACCCATATGGGAGAATATGTGAAAAGCATGATTTTGGCTGTGATTCCTCTATTTGAGGGGTTTTGGCAGCCTCATTTTTCAAGAAAATAAGTGCTCCACCTTCAGTGAGCTGCTCTCCTGGAGGATTTACATAATTCTGAACTGTGTACGTGTATGTGAAAAACTGCTGCTCGATACTGAAACCACACCATGAGCCTCTGTTGTAGCAAACACATTGTGTTTAACTAATATGAAATAATTTCTCAGACCTCCTTTTGTACCTTAGTAATACATTAGAAGGCAAAAGGCTAGAAAATGAATGCCGTACACAGAGGAGCACAGACTGCTTTGGGAGTAGTTTAATCTTTATTTTATACTTAAAGCATTTTTATTGTGTTAGACCAACACTGAAGCAATGAAAGACAATCAAAATACATGTATAAAATTGGAACAGTAATTACTGTTTCACATGCAAAATTTGTTGAATATCACTTAAAGATCTATTTACTGTAGTTGTTGTACAGTTTCTGTAAATTGTTGTGAGAGGGGGGGATGGAGCATTGTGAAATGAATAAAAGTGAAAGGCTTGCCGTGTTTGAGTGTGTTGCTCATTTTCATCAATCTAATGTGTTAGATCGCATAATTACTTTTCCCACAAAGATCTGCAGCTGTGATGATTTCCATTTAATTACATTAGCTAACACATTTCTAAAATTTAAATAATTTTCCCAAATAACATATCATCTCAAGAGATACAGATGGCAATGATTCAATTACAGAGAAGAAAAAAAAAACAGCGGTGAATAATGTGCTACCTTCCTTTCTTCTCCAACCACTGTCAACTGCTTAGCCCCAATTTTGCTTTAGCTTTTTCTCATCTAAGTTTCAGCATTGTCCCTCGGGATTGAAACCAGGGCAGAGTAGAGTTTTATTGCTGGTAGTCCCAGCCGTGCGTCTCTATACCCATCCTTTTCCATTTTCATTGTCACTGCTATCTACTCTAGAAATGCTTGCAAATGCTTTTATTTTAACCAAGTTCACATAAAAGCTGTTTGCAGAGCTTTAAAATTAGTCTATCTTTACCTCAGCCGGGCGCAAACTGGTCCCCCTGGAACCAAATGGCAGCCATAAATCAAGGAGCTAGATGTAATCTTGGGTGTCCAGAATGCAGGAGAAGAGATTCTGGAGCATAATGCTGCTGGTTGTCTATTGTCATTCAGACATGAGCTGCATCAGAAAGCGCGGCTTGGGCGCACCTGATAAGAGCGGGCCCGGAGTGAGCCATAAATCAAACAGCCAGCCGCTATTTTTCGCTGATTTCACACAAGGACCTCTGCAAGAGTCAAAACCAGAGAGAAGGGAAAAAAAGTGATGCATCTGCAATTTACCCCTTATCACATCTGGGGAGAAGTTTCTGAACACAAAAGCCTGACCTTCAGCGAATAAACACCTTCATTTCCCAGGAAGGCAGAGTGCCTGGCCAGCGTGTCAGTTTAGTTCTTACCCTTCCCTGTACCCCTAGCTATACAATGTCCGAGAAGGTCTCCTTACTGGTAAAGAGGACGCAGACCTATTACTAAAACAGCTGTATTACAAGAATGCATTGCACCTCCTTGGATGCCCTCTCCACCTCCATTACAATCTCAACAGTCTCACCCTTATATCGCACGCAACTGTACTGCAGCTTTACGTTTTTATGAACCAGAACACAAGTGGGGGCTTTCAGCAGAGATATTGTGTGGCATCTGTGTGCACATTCCAATCACTCAGACCACAACCAACCATGACCATTGACAGCCTCTCAGTCATTTCTCAGGGTTATTCACCACTCACCTCATTTTTTATTCATATGCAAAACTGCAGAGGTCTTGCTGGCCAAGCACCCTAAGAGATGGATGTTAACATGTGTAATCCCCTCCATTAATGTATACATGCTCACATAGCAATTCTGGCCGCCCACTCTCCTGAGGGATTAGCCGTGAGCTGAGGCATCACAGAAAATGCTTCTTCGCTCCCCGAGGCCCGAACCTATCCAAATCCCTGCCGTGGGTGGCCGTGGGTAACCTCTCTGGCTCTGTAGCCTCCTCTGTTTGCTATTAAAGTCCCTTTACCCAGTCCTGCTCACTCCTTTCAATAACACTGAGGCCCTTCTCAGCGGGGTGTCCGCGTGACGCCACGACTGCAGCTACCACATGCCATCACTCTGTTATGTTCCTCCCATAGGAAGCAGTCTTCTTTATTTTCCGTCTCTTTGGGGAGCAGTGTTTGGGTATCTTTAGTTATATATGTACACAGCAGTGCTAACATGTGAGAGTGTTCATACAAGCCTGTTTCATCATTTGGATTGTGAGATCCAGGTTTCACAAGGGTTAGTGGCACTTCTAAAGTACAACTTTGATACAATAGGCCAAAATGGTCTATTTGTACTGTTGATTTGATTAATATTTGAAGCTCACTATTTGTTTTTCTATCTGGGTCTCTTTTTCTGGGCCCCTTCCATTATTCCACCAAAAGAATGTATGCCCAATTTTGGCAAATGGGCTACATCCCATTCTTGGTCTAAAGTCTATAAGGTAAATGGCACAGTCAGCTAGGCAGATCTTTTGCCTGACACTTAACAATGCTGTTGAATTTCTCCCTTTCAAAACTGCCACAGTTCACCCATCTGACAAATCTTGGGTTTCACCAGACATCAAGGGGCTGACTGAACTGAGACATAAGGATTTGTTTTTAAAGAAGAAACAAAGGCATGGAGATTTTTTATTTAAATAAAAACTCCAATGGCTTTAACATCAGTTAGAAGACACATCAAAACTGGACTGGGTCAAGAAACAAGTCCTCCATAGGCAAAGCTAATTCATGTGTGACCTTGATGCCCTGGAAAAACTCAAAATCCTTTGTCTCAAAAAGAGATTAGAACAAATCTGTTTGAAATGTGCCAAATCCTTAAACATCTCACAGTTTGCACAGTAGCTTACTCCAGCCACACCTATAGGATGAACCACCCACAGCAATAGTAAACTGAACAATCCAATGACCAAAACAGGCCACTATCAGAATTCTCCTTTCCCCTACTTTGCAAAGTGACTTAATATGTACACCTGAGTTTCCCTTTGCTTATTGAATGTTTTTTATTCTCTCAAATAAAACATTTTTATTAAGCCACTTTTAAATTGATGTAACATTGTTTTTTATGTTTTTAATGTGTATTCATAGTTTGTATCCTACAAATGTAGACTGGTACATAATTCAGTGTGCACCTGCGAGCTACAAATAAACACTACCATAACTATTATTATTTAAATCTGGCCCTTTATATTAATCAGAGGTCAGTGAGGCAAGCACTACAAAAAGAGCCCATGGAGCCTCACATAAACCCCTCCACTCTCATGCAAGCCAACCCAAGCCACAACGATGTGAAGGCTGTGTGCGAATCTCACATTAACTCAAGTGTCATTTGCCTGAGGATGCTTGGAGATTTTTAAGCACTGGAACTCTCATCCAAAGTTCCATGTGTGGAGGTCCACTATGCAACCCTTTCCCACACAAGATAGTGTATATTAGAACCTTCTGCATCACAAGCATTTCTTCCAATGAGAAAGAAATCCAGCCATCTGACATAGATTACAATCTACCAGTCAGTGGCAATAAATGCTTTCCAATAACTTCTTCCAAAATATATACACATAGATGTCTAAGAGATGAGAGAGTGAGCGTGCTCTTTAAACAAGTTCATAACAATTAATCTGCTTTCAGAGAGATCTAACTAAAACCGCATTTCATGTCATTTGCGTGCCAGTAATGAAATTTTAATAGGACTCGTTTACACACGTTAAAGTGGGCAAAGTGGAAATCTACTGGGTCTCTGGCAATGCAATGTTTCTAGCACAGAGTGCTTCTGCCTGGGAGATTCAACAAATTTACTAATTGGTTAAATTCTTTCATGCCATGCCAAATCTTTCATAGACAAAATCCTGCACATCTTCCATTGTAAAAAAAAAATCTTGCTAAAACATTGAATACATCGCTTAGTATTTTAATATCTGTTACTTATTTTTTATTTGAAATTGTAGTGTGATAAACCCACACCCCTGGCTCGTTGATTTTCATTATTTATTGATTTATGTTTAAATACTAACACATGAACAAAGGAAACAAGAGACAGAACCTTGAAAGGTTTGTGACAGTTTAGTGGAGCTCCACTTGGCTTCATAATAAAGACTGCTCTGTTCTGCATTTTGAGCTCTCTTGCCCTTAATCCCTTTGAATTTTTTTTCCTCATAATTTTGGATGACACCATTTGGGGCTGAGTGCTCTGTAAAAAATGTCACCCAAGCCCAGCTATTTGTCACACGCATTTTATTTCTTTGATATTCTAAGACTCTCAAGGACTAAAAAGCAACAACAAAGACAAGCTGCCCAAACTGAACAACATACTTCCTTATTGCACTTTTCTTTCTAACTGCCAAGTTCTTCCTCTGGCCCCTCTTTGGAAATATAAAATTAGCTGAAACATGAGGACAATCACTGAAGGACCGAGTATTAAGACAGAGAGAAAAGGAAAATAAACCAATCACAGTCCCAAGAATAAATCTGCTTTACTTTACAAAGCATCCTGAACCTCTGCCAACATTTCCTCATCCCGATATAATTCATTCCTCTGTATTTTCCTTTTTGAGCCTTAAACATATTGGACGATCAAGGAGGCCATTTCTTTCCACAGCAATCTATCTTTTGATCTCAGGAAAGAGGTCGGCTAAGCATCACACCTCAAAAGTAACATTAGAAATATCTAATTGTGTTGAGGTATGCGGGGCGGCTGTTTGAAGTCTCTTTTTTTACACTTAGGTCTCTGGGAAAGAATGCAAAGAAGTGCTTTCTTTTCAATCCATGTAAGACTTTTTTGTCCACGTAAAACATTTTACAGCTTGTCTCATTATGGCATTTAGAAAAATGCTGTCTGAAAAGCACTGGTGCGTAAATGAATTATTTAGGCTCCACAGTGGATCAGCCTGATCCTGTGTGCTGCTGTTTAGTGTTCCCTAAGTGAGTCCTGGGGGGCACATCACCCCAGCAGAGAGCCGTAATGTAAACCCACTTTTATATGGCCCAGGAAGAAAAAAAAACCTGGCTGTATGGTTTATTTAGTAAAACAGACAGTATGTAAAGACATGAACTCTAGCAGGAGTTCTGGGGCGTACAGTTTCAGAGTCTGCACAATGGACCTGCAGTGCATTTATATGGGAATGTTACATATACAGTTTCTGAACTCTGTGACACACAGGAGCTTGGATATCACCTTATGATTAAATCAGTTCTGCTCTCCAGAAAGAACAATATACTTTGCATTTGTTGCAGGTGCTGTGCTGTATATTATTGGTAGCAATGGACTGCTGTCGAGCTAATGAAACCTGAATGGCTAACCTGCTATTTTTAAAAAATAGTTTATTAACATTTTTTTCACTGTATATTTGATGTGGACACTCTACAACAGACTGCTGTGGAGATTTAATGAGACCTGAGTGGTTGACCTGCTATTTTTAAAGGTAATTTATTGAACTTGTTTTTCAGTGTACATTTGATGCAGACATTCTACAAGGGCCGACAACCTTTGAGACACATGTTCAACTGGAGACACCAGAGGAAGAGGAGAAATTGAGGAGAAATATTCAAAATAGCAATATATTCAACTACCGATTAAATGGCCTTTTTAAAGAATGCCCTTTTTAACCTTCTCCATTTGTATACAGTGTAGGTTGTTAAAGTATATTGAATGCATACAAGACATCCAAATTGATATATATTCAAAGAGGGATTGAGCAAATTATGCTACCATTAAAACTGTAAGATTAATATCACCAGATAATACAGCCGATTGTTTTTCAAATGTACAAAAGCAGCTAGTTAGCATACTATAATTATAGTAAGCAATTATATGTGGCAACATTAGGTTAATGCTGCTATTTATTTTGTCTGTTATCCTATATCTTGCAGAAGCGGATAAACTTCTGGTATGCAGTATTTAACTCAACATTTTAGTTCTCCAGCTTTTGCCTGCTTGTTTAAAGGTTATTTGTCGTTAGATGTTGTACATCAGTTTCAAAGGTGATGAAATTCAAAAGATAAATAATGAGGAAGTCGCATTTAGCAGATTATCTGTGTTTTGTACATACCACACCTCCTCTCTGTTAACCAGGGTAATATGTTGTTGCAGGTATGTGTATACATGTATTCCTTTGTAAAGTGAGATGACTTGTGAACAAGATGATTTGGAACATAACTGCTCACCAGAGAAAAATAAAATTTCTCTTTTTATCTGTTTTTGCCCATGGACACCCACCTCTTCACCTCTGGCATCTCTCAACATGCTCGTTTAATTCTCATTTTTAATTTCCTCATCAGCAGATGATCACTGTTGAACACCATTTGCCCACAGAGTTCCAATGAGGACTGCACAATGTGGTTCCTACATTCTATTAATAACCCTGTTGCAATGGACTGTGCAGAGGTGCAAGGAGTGCTTCATGCTCCATCCTGGTTCCTCTCACTAAGGAGGTGTCACAGCTTGACCATATGACAGACACAGCTTGGTGAAACATGACTGTATTGGGGCCAGCTCACACTACAGGTGACAAAATGTTGTGTGAAAGATAAGATATTCAAGGCCACCTACACTACACAATACCATGGCAATACCATGGTGTAGTCTCTGTTTGATTACAAACTTGTCATCATAGGTGCCTTCCTAATGGTCTAATGTGCCGTAAATCGTTTACTGTCTCCTTAAAAGAGATGAGTCTCTTAAAAGACTGTACAGCGTAGACTGTACAGTAGAATTCTCACATTTTCAGATGCATCTCCTCAGCTGGTCTTTTGATTATTATTATAACACTCAAGAAGTGGAGTTTTTGATCTGCTGTAAGTGTCTTTGCTTTTTCTGCCATTTTGACTGGCATCCAGACACTTCCTCAAATTTTTTTTGCAGTAGATGCTATGGTAATTATCCTGAGATATGAAATTCATTGTTCATTCATTTCATATTCAAATTCGAAACAGCTTGTTTCATTTATGTACCATTGAACTCAATTGAGTATTCAGCCAAAAATTACTCTTGTAAGCAGATTGCTTGAATGTTATGAGTTGAATATTTAAGCAGTATTAGCATAGGAATGATTCTGCCCCAGTGTTTACAATGATTATACGCAGCTGAGACTTATGAATTGGGTGTAGTTTATGAGGAGCACGGAAAATAATGCTCTTATCTTTATCTACTACGGCATCGGTAGGGACAGGAAGTGACATCATACAGCAGATTCTGTTGACTTCTGGTGGCCCTAAAAGACTTTTGCTGCCAAAAATGCTGAGGACAACCACAAAGGCATGTGACCCTCAGAAGCTTAACTTCATTTTAGCAATCAAATTCTCAAATTGCACTATGCTGCAGAAAGCTTTCCAAGCCGTGCCTTGGCCAAATACTCCTCCTTTTGAGCTTCTTCTACATGGTAGCTTATTTAATTATGCTAGCTCAGTTTAATGGCCATGCGATACCAAGTTAAACTTATTTGGAGCTAAGAGGAGAAATCCCCAAAGAAGACTTAATTACAAGGGAGGAATAACAAGATCACCTTTTGACCTGCACAAATTGAATAAGTTGTGCTCATTATTGCAGTACAAGGAGCAGAACCTGGGCTAGGTGAGTGCCTTGCTGACATGCCCGTACAGCACTAGAAACACATGACCCACCTCTCCCAGATGTTTGTGGCGCAGTCTTCAATTGTAACTTCAAAGAAGAATCAACAGAAATCAAAACAGAGCTTCTCCTGCTGTCTAGAAATTATAACAAGCTTAATAAAAGGGTCCATTTAAAGCAAATAATAATAATGCATTTATATGTATAATCTTTTACATAGAGGACGTTCGCATGTGATGAAAATGAACCATTGATAGATCTGCTTTACATTTTAATTTTCAGGGATTATGTCCCTGCATTAGATTTATATTTATTTCAATTTTTATTGCAACATGCACCATTCTGCTCAGATTGAGTTCTGAACTTAATCAATTGGTACTTGACTGCTTTGACTATTTTATGATTGGATGGGGTAGGGACGTTTATTGACCCTACCACCTTCAGCGAATTCCAATTGCGTATGAGGGTGAGGTGGGGGGGGGGGGGTGTTGGGTGCTGAATCACGAAAAAAATCAAGCTGTTTTTTTCTCCAGCTTTCTCAGGTGAAAGAGGTCGCAGAAAGGAGCTGACGTGGACAAATTCTAGCAGTGACCTCTCTCAAAGCCTTGCCTCGTCAAAGAGAGGAGTACATAAAGCGAGCCCGAGACTCCAGGAGAGTTATCAGAGGAGGCGAAAGGAAAACACGGGAGGGTGATAGATTGCGCAGGAGTCTGGGGCCTGCTCTTTGAGGCCTCTTCCCTCTCATGCCATCTGGGAGGGGAGCCGCATTCCTGCCCCTGAGAGCAATGAGGTACTATTTCCTCAGCTGTAGGCAGGAGAGCCCCTGAGCCCCAGAGAAAGTCACTGCTCCCAGGACACGTGGGGCCACATCTTTGAGCGCACGTTTCTCTGGCTTTAATGAACGTTTGAAAAAATCAGACCAGGAGAGTTCTGGGAAAAACACAAACAAACGTTGCCTTTGTTTAGCATCTTATTATAGCAACATTATGTGTGCTAAAAATTGAATGAATGAATGAATGAGCAGATGGATGGATGACTGCTGACAGCTTGAGACCACGCAATACCAATGTACATGCTGCAGGAAACATTTTCCCCCTGAACCATGACTGTGAAGGTACTGCTGAGTCTCTAAAACACAGCATGGGGTGAGACAGTGAAGGCAATGATTTAAA
Source organism: Megalops cyprinoides (assembly GCF_013368585.1). Lineage (NCBI taxonomy): Eukaryota > Metazoa > Chordata > Actinopteri > Elopiformes > Megalopidae > Megalops > Megalops cyprinoides. Next base: position 10,620,814 of record NC_050597.1, read on the forward strand.
AACTCCTGCCTCACCTGGAAGTGCTTGTGTGTGGCCTCTCAGTGGAGTCAGTTCTGAAGTCTCTCTCTCTCTTTAACTCTGTGCTCAGAGCAATGAAATAGATGTACTGCATTCTACATGAATCTGCTTAGTGCCAGTACCCGCAGCATTACTCAGCGGATCGCCACACCATTGGTCTCTCCCATATGTGATAAAAACACACTGCCGCAAGTCTGCCTGCAATGTGCACCGGTCCCATCGATTCTACAAATCTGAGGAAGTTAGTGAAATCCAGCTGAAGGAGAGCTTGTTTTAAACTCCCAGTCAAGAGTTAATGCTTTTCAGACTCGGCTTCTCCTAGGCTGCCATGTGCAAAGCCAATGTGTTAGACTGTCCCATCATTAAGAAAATTGCTCTTAGCAGGCCAGTTTGGTAATGGTGTTGTCGTTTTTTTCCATCTCCTGACAAGAGTAAACTACTTGAAGATGTTCCCATTTACTCCTCTCTCCAATAGTGGCCCTCTGTACTCAAGAAGCCATTTTAGACCTGGACTGCTGATGAAATGGCCTAAAGGACTTAAGCCATCGTCTGCTGCTCCTGAGGTCTTTTACATATTGTTGCCAACCTCTGACCGGCAAATGATTATTTTTACATCTATCGTTAATACAGGTTCCCAGACAACTGAGGGTTGACTGTGCAGGGCAGAGAGAGATGGCTCAGGAGCTGAGGACTACCCCCCCACCCCCACCCCCACCCCACTTTCATCTTTCCCCCCAGAATAAATTGAAGCCAGATGGAGCAGGGCGACTCTGAGAGCTCTGTCGAAGAGTTGTGACGCATTAGCCATGATTTCACATTGAGACGGCTTTCCCCAGGCAGAGGGGAAGACTAAGAGAGACAGGATGGGTATTGCTGCCAGATACATGGTCCCAGCCAATCCTGCAGCTGGCACTGGCCTAATCTCTGTCAGATAGCCCTATAGAAACATAGTATATGCATTCCACCCATGACTTAAGAGAGACAGAACTTTGCAATTTTCAGTCTGCAATGTGTTTATCCATAATGAAAAGAATTGACCATTTAGGCACACCAGCTGTTGTCATAATCATCAAATGCATACTATCACAACTATCAAATACACGAGCCACAGGAAAAAACTAACAGCTGACAGTTTGCTGTGTGAAGGTTCAAAGTTCAAAGTTTGACTACACTGGCTACGTAATTTCAGTCGTAGTGTCATTACGTTTGTAATAATTGACTATAAAATCATTAACAAGTCATTAAGAGATACATTGAATTAATATTTTATTACTTTATGAAGCTATTATTCAACATGAATAGCTTTGGTATTCTTAATGACACATAGGCTGTCATTTGCTGTTCCTGGGGTTGGGATATGGTAAGTCTCTTCGCATAATTTGTACATCTTCATTTTTTCGGTATGAATGGGAGGGACCCCAAGCTGTCACTGACCAGATAATGAATAGTTTCCTTCCTATGAACAGACCTCAGATCAGAGACAGGGCTTTCCGCCAGTCATGGCTATACCCCAGCCACCTATCACCACGGAGCTGGGATCCAGAGTTCTGTCTGCATATTCAACAAATGTGTGTCTCTCCGAACTGCTGTGAATATACTCGCTGGACTCAACCGCAGGGATGCATTCATACTCCTCTAACAAATGAGGTGTTCTCTGACACTGCCTATCCAAATTTATCTCTATTTCAGGCTCCTGTCCAGCCATCCTGGCACATCAAAACCACCTCCTCCCCACCCTCAGCGCTCTCTCAGCAGCATGGTTAACGGGACCCGCGGGTAACGAGGAGCTGCCCGGACCCAAAGCCGATCCACTCCGCATGGAAACGCTCCTCCCCGGCGAAGTCCGGAATGTGCAGCCGCTGCAAATCCGTTTCGTTCCGAGACCAGTGAAATTCAATCAATTAATTCAAAAATCGTGCCAGCCAGGAAAGCTAAAACCTGTTACTGCAAATTCAATAGATTAATAATAATTACCTTGCAGGTCTATGAGTGCATTCCAATTTTCTCCCTGCCTAGGCTGTGTATTTGCATCACTGAAAAACATTAGTCAAGGCTTTTACGAGAAACTGAGACAGAAGCAATCTAACTAACAGGAGAGAAATTGGGAAAAAAACAACAAAACTTCAACAATTCTTTTGAAGCATAATTTAACCTGTATGGCAGAACGTGCACTGAAACAGTGTTATGCTTAATTGTTACTGTAATTGCGATACAAAATGTTGACACTGCAATCTGAAGTGTCAATTTACTACTTTAAAATTCACATGCTCAGTGTCTGTAGCTAAACAAATACTTAGATGTTCCTTAAACCTTATTAATTAAGAAATAAAAGTAAACATACGTATCCTTTTTTCAGTGAAAATGTACATGTACATTCAGCTTTGCACATGAAAAAGAAAGATCTTTAAATTTGAAATAGAGCGGAATGTAATTTGCTTGGGATGTACTTTCAGCTTAACTCACTTCACCTCTATGTAGCAGAATCAATGTGAGAGATGTCAGAACTCTGATTGTGGGTGGCATTTACTGTATGGTATTTCATCCATTTATTGTACACTGTATCTTCAATCCACTGGAGGGAACCAGGCCCAGTAGCAGGAGTCCAGCACATTATTGAACACCCTCCAACGCAGGCAGATTATCCTGGCCTACGGTTATATGGATTGTGTGATTCCAATGAGTTGTGCATCGCAGGGGCCCATGTTTACTAAAACCGATGGATTACAGTGCACAATTAATCCAGCAAAACTGTCACCTTCACATCCAAGTGGGCAATGATTGATGAAAAAGGTTACGGAGCAGCGGCTGGAATGGGTTTCTGTTTCAGTACCAAAGGCAGGGAGATCCTTTGATTAGGGTCTGAGCTGGCCTCATGGATCATGCTTGAAAGCACAGAGAAGTTTCTGGAAGCATGGTCTGTCATTTTTCTTCTCCCTCTGATGTGAAAAACAGGTAGGTGTTTTTTTTCTACTCTGACGGCAAAGTGATGGATTATTTTCTAGTGCTCAGAAACACATTGTTTTCTTTAGCACAGCAGGGTATTCTATTTGCAGGGGCTCTCTGTGAAATATTATGCATATCTATCATTGGCCAGATGCCAATAGTATGCATTTGCAAAAAGGGAGGGTTGTTAAAATGTGCTGCTTGGCTTTATTCTCAGTGGTGCACAAACAAGCACACGCTAAGCCACAAACAGCTGATGTTAAATAGCTCTAACACAGAAGCCAGATTTAGAGGCTTTTCCAGAAGAACTGGCTCAGAGCGACACAGGAGCAACTGTCCAAACGGAATATTTCCCTGATCCCTACTGAAGCCACTCTCATCTGTGCTGGAAATACCCACCTGCCAGCCAAATAAGTCACAAGTCAAGCTGACATATTAGCCATACAAATGTGGCTTTAATTACTGAGAGGTTATTCATTTCTTATGGTATACTCACTGGTTTGCCCTACCAGTCTTCCTATGTGGAGAAGAAAGTGCAGAAATTGTGAAAGACTATAGTGCTGCATATTTCTTCATTCTTACAAGCTCTTGTCAACATATGTGTAGTTATTCCCAGTTTGCTCAAATGCTGATGCTGGGCATTCATTCATGTTTTAACATAGCAGAGATCAATTCATGTAGGCATCATTCAAAACACATATATTTACATTCTGAATTTTTAAGAAGGAACTTACATATGTGCTCTATAGGGAGTCACACCCACCCTCAGCAACATTGTCTAAAATTAGAGTCCTTGTTTACAGACAATAATAGTTGGATGCACAATTCCAACGTATTTCTGAGTTGGCAGAAAAAAAAATGTACATAGGCCCTATATTTTAAACACTGTGGGTGGAAAAACATTGTCATGGATGGTATTATGGAATCAGGTGGCCTTTTTTTCTGATCCAGGAAACAGCTATCCATACCAACAGCTTGCAAAGGTTGCATCTTTCACAACAGAAGGTGGGCAACAGGGTAAACAAACACTTCGTGTGATGTAATAAGGACTGCACCGGCAGAATGTCCAGGTGGCTGGAGAGAGGCCTACAGCAGGTGGGAGAAAGCACCTGCCAGGGGGTCGGGTGAGACCAACTGCCCCTGACAGGACACTCTGAGCCCAGGCTTCTGGGAACGACAGGAGGGGGCCCACACCAACACCCACGCCTCTCTGTGTCTGACTGCCAGGTATGTAGTCTCGCTCCCCGAGACTCACCTGCTGGCGCTGTCAAAGCGGCTCCCGTTGGCTGAAACCGGGTCAGCCTGGGGAGCTGGCTGACCGGAGGAGCGGAGGACCAGGCCGTGACCCACAGCAGCACAGCGCTGAGCCACAGACGGTGGGAGAGATCTGTGTCTCCCACACACATGCGCAAAGCTACGTACAGAAATATACAGGCAGTAACACTCCCCAACCTCCCCCTTCCCCTCAAAAAAACAAAACAACAAAACAAAAAAAATTCAAGTGAAGGTACATATGTTCATGGACACACACAAACAAACCACTAATATAGACAGCAGGAAAAACTTGCTGATGTTTAGTTTGCTCTTCAAAAGAAAAAGAAAAGAACTGCAAAAATGTAGCAATTCTCAACATACCCTCACTGCAAGTTAATGTCATTTTGTAAGTACAGCACAAAGGCTCCCAGAATTTTTGTTTATTTGTTTTGTTAGGTAGAAACTGCTGCATTGCAGAGACCAGCACATTACTTTCAGACTGCTGTGTGCTGCAATTATTCTGTCAATTTATAAAGAGGGATCAACAACCCAAAACTGTGCAAAATCAAAGCAGGTAAATCTGCCATTTAGTCAAAGCTGTTCATTAAAAACCAAGGGCTTACCAGACTCTGTCACATGTATGATGCCGATGACAGCCCTAAAACCATAAGCACTTTGCAGGTACTGTGTGTTAAGTCATATGAGACTGTTTGAAAAGGCTGCCTCATGGCTTTCCTTCTCCTTGAAACATCTCTGGAGAAGCTAAGTACATATACACAGGTTTTTGATATGTTTTACACGTCTTTCTCCAGGGGCAGAAACGTTTTAAGACACAAACGCCAGCGTTGTGGTGATGTGCGCCCGCTGGATGTTGGATTAAATTGGAAAAGACCTGAAATACAAACAAGACGGACAACCATGTGAGACCAAACATTTTATGATCCCTTTGCATGAAATATGCATAGACTTTTAGACAGGAAAATTAACATTATCAAAGACTGCCCACTGTGACAATCCGCTCTGCACTGATGTATGGAAAGGAAGCATTAGAGTCAAGCATAAGATCAGATATGTTGTCCAATTACACCAAGAATTATAACAACAAACTGAACAGAAAAGTACTTGTTAGGCATAGATTCTTCACAAATTATGATGTAAAATAAATGCTAAATAAACTAGTAATGTAGATAAAGTAAATGTAATACTGAATTCATAATGATAATAATAATAGTCTGTTGAATAAATCCGGAATCTTGAACTTGAGTGGATTCAGATCACATTAGACTTATTTGTCAAGCCATAGAATTAACAAGGTTGTAGGGAGGAACAGTAATATAAATCCAATATAAAATTCACACATTCATCTTGTTGCAGACAAGTAAGAGGACTGCAAAATTTCTAAAACATTACAATATCCAACTAATAATATCCAACTTTATCATTTTTAATATTCTACTTTAAAACAAAAGTTTTAAAATGTATTAAATCTGTGCTGATAATACAATATGATATCTTGTAAATATTAATACTAATTAATACATCCTGAATTTTTTCCTATGTAGAACAAACATATCTTTATGTTGAATTTTTGATTCAACTGAAAAGCCCAGCAAGTTGCTGCCTGTGTTTCTAAATCTCTCCATTAAGAAATAGCCTCCAGCATCAATGTGAAATCGCATTGCATGATTCCCATTCATGAAACTTGCAACATTTCTCAATCTCTCAGATTTTCTCAAAGATCACTTCCTAGTATAACGTTGTTTGGGAGAGCACTGTGCATGAGCGGGCAGCTCCAGCCTGTGGCCGGCAGGCCCCGTGTTGTTGTATGTACAGCAGTCGAGGGAACTGAACTCCTGACCCCTCCCTGGGGCTAGGGGACTGGGGCCCCCGCAGGCCGAAGCGCTGCTTAGCTGAAAGGTTGCAGCCCCCCCCCCTTCTTTCTAGCTCACCCAAACATCCCTGTGGTCGCAGGCTGAGGCGCCATGCGTGTTCTAATCCCGCGCTCTCTGCTAACCGTCACATCGAATTGCTGCTGCCATGCAGCCTACACGAAAGTTTCAATCACAATCCTTTCCTTCTCTTTTTATTGGGCGACTGATCACACTAAACAGATTTGGTGATTAAAAAAACAAATAAACAACAAAAAAACTTAATTTCGCTGCCTGGTTTATACTTTGTCCCTGAATAATTCAGTTAGGTACCACAAAAAATGGATTTTAGCATGATAAAATTTTTAATTCATGGAAACATTTACATCCGCTGCACAAACTATCAAACAAAAACAAAATGCTTTGTCAAGTCCTCTTTGTGAGTGTCTTAGAGTTTAGTGATCTATTGCAGGAAGGCAAAAATAAGAATATTGTTAAATTGTTGCCATTTATTACAAATGATTAATGTAACTTATCAGTCTGAAAGCATAATTTAAACTCAAACATGTTCTAAGAAAAAATATATGATAATATGATAATAATAATAAATAACATTTATTATTGTTAATAGTTAATCTGGCTTGTCATTTCATGAAAAGGAATTCAAAATGGTTTTGTCATTACTTGGTAAAATGGCACATTACACTATTACATAACATTTATGTTACATTGGAAATACATTAACTTGTGATACAGAAAGTTGAATCTTGCACACACGTTTACTAAACAAATATGTGCTTTTCTTTGTTTTCAAAATTAAGGAATTTAATGTTACATATATGTATTTTTTTACTTTTGTCTTTTTCAATTGAATGAAATCCAGATGTACAAACGGCAAGTAAAAGTATCTGATGTTCGGTTCTTGTCATCACAGTGTGCCTCTGATACATTCACAAACCCCACTCAATTAACAGGCAGAGCAGAATTAAAAGGGTGAGGAGAATCAGCAAAAAACCACGAGGTGTTCATTACAACACTCTTACACCTTCCCTAATCAATCAGAGGCCCACAGAATGCACACTGAACAGAGAGAAAGCAAGAAAATATAAACATCTATCACTACCAATGCATCAACGTGCTGTACTGTTTAAATTTTATGAGGATAAAATGAGTGCGGAGCAAGACAGTGGAAAGTTTTGGGGATACAAATGATGATAGTATTCATACTTCCAGCACTTGTTTGCAGGTATCTACAAGCTACTTTCTGCTGTGATGTCTTCATGTGTTTCCCTGTGTATGTCTGTGTATATCTGGGAATCTGAACGTGTGGGCACAGCGCTGTATGTGAATCATAATGTGTGGTCATAGCTCTGTATGTGAATCTTGCCTTTTGTGCAAGTACAGGACTGCAGCTCTCTAGTGCAGCTGCAAAGACAGGGGTGGGGGGGCAGAGGAGAGGAAGAGGAACACATGGTTACCAGACTAGCAGCGCCCCCTGCTGGTCTGGCAGCCCACAGGCCTGAGACATCTACCCCTGTGACCCACCATACCACACCATAGGACCCCCACCCCCCACCCCAGCACCCAAACTGACAGGAGGAGTGGTGTGGGAATGCCATCAACAATTCCATAAAATGAGAGTGATGATGTGTCCACTGAGGAACAAAGGGGGCGGTAGGTTTCCTCGAAAGCCAATCCCAGCCATTGGCGCTTTCATTGATTACCTGGTCACTCGGCGGAAAGCCGCCCACAACCCAGGCGAGTATTATGCGGTCACCGGCACGTGCGATTGGTCCATTTAGGTCAGAACACTCCACTCGACCCAGATTGTGCGGTGTGATGTGACGTTTTTTTTTTTTTCATTATCACTGAAGTTCACGTTTCTCAGAGGCGCCATCATTATCTGCCAGTTTTAATGAGACCATCCTGCTGCTTTAAAGGTCAAGCAATTATTGTGGGTGAGAATTCCACATAACGGAAATAGGGAAAATCCCAACATGAGTCTATTGCTCTGCAAGCCAGGTTCACATGGTTTAGGAAACCTTCATAACTACATAAGACTATACTATGAAAAAAGAATTGTAGACAAGAACCAATGCAAGTTATTTGATTGTTGATCATCAAGTACAAAAAACAAATTCAAATTAATAAGGAAACACAGATATATACTGTATATACTGTATATATACTTACACCCATGATACTGAGGTGAAAAGAATATACATGCATACATTTCTGTGTGTTTGTGTACATAAATATGCGTAGGTATTCATAATTTATACACATCAAAAGGTACACTTCGTCCTCCCGGAATGGAGAATGGGAAAATAATCTCAACACAGCCAGCCCTGGTTACACAGCCACTGGCAACAGTAGGACAGGTTTATGCCGTGCATATAGTCAGACCAAATGGTTACTATATTTTAACTGCTGGATTAATGGGGTGGCAAAGGGGGCAATAAATTGATAATATAACTTACCAGGACAATTAAGATAATACAACTGGAAAAATGGGGCCAATGAATCCATGGTTAAGGAGCTTGGTTGCCCTGGTATGTTGGCAAAGATGGTGAGGCACACCTGCCATGGAAGTCTCTCTGTGAATCAGTATGTGCTTGGTATGGGCTATAATGAACCCATGGGCTGAAAAGGGGATTCATGGGGCCTCAACCACAGAGACACTGACCTCTGTGCTGCCTTGTAAAGAGACTCAATGCCTTAGCACATGTGCCTATGTCACATCTCACTCAGATGTGGATTTCACTCAGAGCACTGTCCTGTAACACCATCGGGATTAGTCTGCTCTTCCTGCTTCTTGGTGATTACAATCATATTGAAACTATACCATATTGGTGAGGCTAAACCAGTCTTGCATTTTTTACATTTGATTAACAGGAACAACAACAATATCATTATTGCCAAATGTTTCTAAATGATAAACACCAAGCTGATGATACTGCTAATGTATATCATTGCTGTTTCTACTAAAATGTTTCTGAAGCCCAGTGCCTGTTGTACATACCTGAAATATAACCTAGTCTAGGAAATCTATGGTTTAAGACACATGCCTTCTCAATGTTTGCTGAAAGATGTGTCATGTGTAAACAAAATTCCTACCTTTACTTTTTAATTACATTAAACATTAAACTATTAGCCACGAGCCGACAAAGAAGTTCGACCAATTCAATGTAGTCTAAAGTGGTTTGCACTAAATACCACTGCCAGTAGTTTCAATCAAGGTTGCCATTGCTTGCTTAATTATTTTTTTGTGCTGCTGCTGAAATAATAGCAGTGATTTTAAGGGTTCATTATCCAATTTATTTATAATAGGCCAAAAATAAGAAATGTGGGTTGTCTCTTAATCATGTTAAGTGCTGCTACAAGCATGTGGAGAGAGACCAATTTCAAAATGTACTCTCCAGAGCCATTTTTTAAATCTTGAAAAGGCATTTTAGTCAAGTTGCTGAACAATCTATAATGGACACAGTTCTTAATTCTTCCTGTTTTGTAATACTGGCAACCAAGAAACAAAAAGACATAATAAGACAAAGAAAAATGAAACATTGGAAGACCATAATTAAGATTAAAGGACTCTAATAGTTAATGAAGATACATGCCCATATTTCTCAAACGCAATGCTAATTACAGACCAAGATGCCATTAACTGTTCATGAATTATTTAGCTCCATTAGCTCATAAACGATGAGCAAAACCACTGCAAAAATTGCTGGAGCATTCCAGTGCAGGTAAAATACAAACCAACTTTATAAAATATGCAGGCTTGAAATGATAACATATCCTGTAAAGCAGACATAAATATATAATAGCACTTTTGAGGGGGTCATGTAGTCATTCATAACACTTTAAGAAGAACAACTTTATAGATACAAAGTGTCTAAAGCTTTATGTGTTGTGATTGGCTATTGTATTCACTGTAACTTTTAGTGTTGAAAATCATTTGTAGATGTAAAGTTTTATGAATGAATATGAATGCTGTCACATGCTGTTAAGTAATTACAGAAAAAAAAATACCAATTTTTTACCAAAGTTTGTTCAGAACATGAGTACATGTAATACTTATTTAGTGGATTATAAATATATACACACGACTACATGCGTACATGTGTTTCCCATGAATCTTGGTATAATTACTGTGCTATCACAAAAATATCAGGAAAATATGATTTTATCAAATAGTCATTTTATCAGTCATTTTTATCAAAAATAAAGATGGAGGTCAAGGACATTTTAGTGCCCTATCATTTTCTTCTCATAGTATACTAATTTAATTAGAGGCTACAGCGGTGCTCATGGAAGACCACATTCAGACGCTGAGGACCTGAAAACATAGGTGATTCCACTTCCCGTCCTACTATAATTTCAATCATGCAAATAAGCTGAGGTGTGGTGGAGAAAAAAAATGACTATCATTATTTTATCATTTAGAATTTACTGATAAGCATAAGCATTTATCTGTATAACTGAGGAAAGGCTGTACATTTTTCACAAAAAAAGCACTTGAAATACATGGCTGCAAGTTGCTGTCAATGTAAGACAAATGCACAAGGCACTTAGACACTTAACTCCCCGAGCACAAATAACAAACTTACCGCTCACAGGTAGCTGCCATTAAGCTCTATTTGTAAGCAGACTGTAATAAGCATGTTTTGTGTTTCCCCTGCAATTTTAGAAGCAATATTAATTAAGATGAGAGGGTTTAAATGCTGGTGATAAAAATGGCATGCTGATAAGATGCATCCTTCACAGCATGAGCACAGGATCCAAGAGCAATAACCCTAAGTATTAAAGAATTAATCATTAATGCCCGACCAGAAATGAACCCGAAAGTCAGTGTTGGTAAATTATAATAGATGATGCCTCGCAAATTCGCTTCACACTTTTCACCTCAAAGAACCAAATTAAAGAGGAAAATCTCCCAGTCAGTGAGGTGGAGGCTCAAAACAAGGGAAAGGATTGATTTTCTTATTTTCATCTGTCAGGCTTGCTCCGAAGAATGAGTTTTAATTCTGGGCGCATTATTAAAGTCCTTGTTTAACCGATGGTTTAAAAAAGAGAGAGAAGAAAGAGAAAGAGGCGTCCCGCTCAGCCAGAGCGGCTGTCGGCCTGAATGGCACCTGTCAGGGTATGATTAATGACCCTCTCTGGCCCACAATCCCCGGCGCTGTCAGTCAGGTGAGGGTCGTTAATCTTCATCGTGGCCTTGTCAGGTCAGGGCAGCGTGCGCCAGAGAGAGCACGGGACTAAGACACGGCATCGTTGAGCCAGAGGATGCGGCCCCCGACAATAAAACGATATTCTCATTGTCAGCGTAACGCATAATTTGCATAATTTATCACAATTCGCAAACAGCCCCCACCACCCCCCCCCCTCTCTGAAGTGAGGGGAGGGGCTGAATGCGAGGAGACAGATGGAGTGTGGGCCGGGACTGGCAGCCGCTGAGACCCCTCGCCGGGCCCGACGAGGAGCGAAGCATCCTCACAAACCAATCAAAAAGCTGGCAGTTCAATTACAGAGTAATAAAGGGACATTCATCATTCAATTAGGCATCTGTCATGAATTCACAAAAGGGAAATGTTTTAACCTGAGACACTGCAGAGAAAGGAAGAGAGAGCACAAGGGAGGGAGAGCAGAGAGGGGTGAGGGAGAGCGAGGAAGGTGCTTACAACTGGAAAGCAAAGGGGAAAAGAAACAATATTCTAAGAGTTAATTACTGCACCGCTGCAGAGACCGAGCAATGGTTCCATTCCCACTCCACACCAATGTAATGGGAGAGAGAGTTTGGAGAAAAATCATTAAGATTAAAATCAATTTCTTGATTTTCCTTTACTTTGTGTGTCGGGGAGGGAGAAGGAAAGGACAAGGAGGTTGTGCAGCTGATGATTTCTCCCTCTTTATCCCTCCTGTTGTGGACACATGCTTCTTCCTGAACAGACCCTTTGTATCATTTACAGTCTTCCTACATGGATGCTCTCAGACCTGCATGAGCAATGACCGTTCAATGAAGAGAAAACAGATTCTGCACATTTCCACACTCTGAAAATGGTCAGCATCATCACTAACATTAACAATAATTACAGTAAGGATGAAATGATTTTCCTTTATGTCTTTATGATGAAAATTCTTGTTGTGTGGCAGTACTACAGTTTCATTCTAAAAGGAAACTTAAACAGCTGTTTAATGTTGAATGCACTACAATACTTTATTAGGATTATATTCATTAAAATATAAAATTAATGTTCTGTGGACCAGTCAAAAGTTTATCACAGTTATTACAGAAAAACACGTAGGACCCATTACACCTTAAAACAAAAGCAATCATCACATTTAAGCCTTGGTGTCTGTTTTATTATGCTCAGGGTGAACATAACAGGGTGAATCCAAACAAAACTCAGGGAGACCATATGCAGCATTGCTGCTGAATATACTTTACACAGCCAAACATTCAGAGAAAAATATACTTATTATTTATTTACTTCTTAAAATAGTCCCACCATCTAAACGTCTTTGAGTTGTCGCGTCTGATTCACAGAATGACACAGTGACAGACAAGCTGGGCTAGGGGAATTACGGGAGGACACATCTCTCTCATTTACCTGGATCTAACTTGAGACACAGCCAAGATGCTTGCCAAGACCTCTTGATGCTTTTTAAGCTCCACCCACCACCATTTGAAAGTGGAAACATTCATAGCACTCAGGAAGGTATGTGCTTGGCAACAGCAGTGGGGTTATTAAAGGAATATGGTAGGAGAGGCCGTGATATATCAGGAATAGTAGCACGGCTACGTGTTGTTTGGTCTGAGGCAAAGCCAAGTAACTGCAATCATCCCTGCTATGCCAATACTCCTGATACACCACAAGTGCCTTGTCACTTTCATGAAATTGGTTTTACAAAATTATTTATTCTAATACATTTGGATGGGGACATTTGTATTTTAAACATACAAAAACCATTCATCATACAGGTATGATACATATCCTACAGCTGCAAAAGGCTGTGAATAATATTATAGCTAGCACTAGCTGAATTTTATGTTGTTTTTAGTCTGTGCTACTGTAGCTAGCAACTTTCCTCACCTGACTGTTCATATAGGCCAATGAAACGTAAGCTAAAACATAAAATAAATATACAGCTAGCAGCTGGAAAAACAGTTATGTGCCTCATCTCTTTTTGCTGTCTTTGCGCATATTAATTTAGACATTAAAAGAACGCACACCGATGAGCCTCCCTTTTCATCAGATGATGGTCTGGCTGTTGCAGCAGGTCTGTTTTGTTTCACTGGTATTATACACAGTCCCACTGTGAGAATGTTGCTCAAACATTTCCTGCTCTGCAGGAAGGGGTTCTCTATTAGCTCAGCAGAGAGCTTTCAGACCCGTGTCCACTGAGAGACATGGATTTCTCTTTAGCCCTCCAGATCTGCATTTGATTGCTTCCCTATTAGTGTGCTGCAGAGGCTGTGATATGTATACGCCTTACTAATGCCTGACATTGGATCCAGCACATCGAAATATACCTGAAAATCCTTAGCCTTCACGTATGTTTACCAGCAGAGGTTGATCAGATTCTAATTGGAGGCAGAATAGCTATGAGTGTGTCAGGATTACAGGCCTCAAACTTGTGACCTAGGCAGTGTCAGAAGCACACAATGTGTTCTAAATTTCATGTTATCATTTATCCGTTCAGTGAATCACATTAATGGGCTGGCTGAATGAAAACTAGACACATCATTGCTGCTTTTCACATTCTGATCTTGAAAACAGAACCAAAGGAAGTATTAAAATAAACATTCAGATTTTATTTTATGACAGGAGAAGACATTTTTACAGCAAACAGGACGTAATGGCTCTCCAATTCGCATAGCTTTGTAATATCAGTTGAAGCACATTTTGTTCCTGTCATCTGAGTGCACTAGGTGACAAATTACAAAATAAAAGCTGAGATTCACAGTACAATCATACACACATTTCTCCACTTGAGACTCATATCCTGTAAGGAAAAATGGGGACTGGAGATAACTTTTGTACTAAACTTTGATGGTGACATTTGAAAGTTTTCTGAGGAATACTGAGTGGAAAACGCCAAAGGACTTTGAATGTCTTACCAGAGGGATCAGACCAAAACTATTTTATTAGTTGTTTACTTAGCTGATTCCAGATGCTCCACAGTGGATTACATAACTTTTTTACATTTATCTTAACATTTATCTTGTGCAGCTAAAGCAACAAAATGGAGCTCCTCGCTCAAGCATACTCTGGTATACCCCTCCTAGGAATGGTACCTAAAACCCTCTGGATACAAGCCTAGTACCTGAAGCTCTGTGCCACACTGCCAAAATACCAAGGAGTGGAACAGTGTCTTTACAAACCTGGTCCAGTCGAACATCTACATCACAGTCCTACCCTGCTAATTTCAGCTTCTCGACTTCTCCTCAAGAGCACCCCTAAAGGGAAATTCGCTGCAAGCAAAGCCGAGAGCCCCACGCTGTGCGGTGATCCTCTCTTTAGTCAATCAGTAAGCCCTTCTTTGGTGAATGTCCAATAGACCTGGAAGCCTGTCGAGCTCTGTTTGTGGCTCTTTTTGTCTTTCCCACCACAACAACAGGACGAGGTAGCACGCAGGAGCCCGAGATAAAAGAGGAAACGGAACGAGATGTTCCATCTGTTGAGAAAATGGGGGAGATGAGCGGCCCGAAAGAGTGAAAGAAACAGAGGAAGAAACTAAACTATCTGGAGTAAAGGTGGGATTAATAATTGATGAGCTGAGGGCCTGGTAAAGAATGCTCATTAATATCCTCCTGCAGCTTCATTAGGCAGTGAGCACGGCCATTCCTCCTGTGCTGCACCTTGGCTTTCTGCAGACAATGGCTTAGATGGCAGGACTCTGGGCTCCCTCAGTGGTGGCAGCTGTCTGACACGCCCTGTAGGCCCGGGCCTCCACCTCCCAGTCTTCCTGAACTCCCCTGCCGCATGTCCCGGGTTCCCCACCAGGAACGCAAAGGCCTAGTAAATAATATATCAAGATAAATGATAATTGCTCTGTTTTTTTGTTCGTCTCCTTTAATGAGTCCCATAAATAAAAAATGAATACAGCGCCAGAGTGTTTGCGGGAACAAATCCGATGTAAACACACCACAGCCACTATGGAAAAAAAGTTCTAATCGTGAGGGAATAAAATAATTCTGCAGAAACGATGAAGACGGAGCTTTGTCATGTATATTCCATCAAATAACTGCAGTCACAAAGAAGGGGAGGAAAAACAGAGCTACTCAAACGTGAAGAGATTGCGTAGGCAGTCATTTTCTGACTGAAAAAAAAGAAAAAAAATCCCAAGGACAATTAAATACAGGATCAGACAGAAACCCAATTTCAAAGTTAACTTGGAGAAATGAAATGCAATAACTAACAAATGTACAATTTTCAGTTTTTCAGACTGTAAGTACTTACTTTGGCTCCAGATACCTCAGCCATCGCTACATACAGAAATGTCAGCAGTGGCACAGTTTAGTGGTTTGAATCTGAGGTTGATTCTAATACCACATGTCTGTTATTCTGTTTTATTGCTGTAATAATAAAATAATTCATAAAAATAAGAATAATAAAACCATACATGTTTGAAGAGAAGAGGAGTACTTTCTGATTTTTACTATAAGAGGAAACAAATCAAGTTGAACCTCCTTTTACCAAGGTAAATTGACAAATATTGGTAAATCTGTAAACATCCTCTGTAAAAATTCTAAAATCTAAAAGTTTTAAAACTGGACACTTGACATTATTATAATTATGATGCTCTTACCTTACACAAGCAATTGCACAAGCTATTCCTTGTCATAGGCTAGTGTATTAACAAAATAGAAGACACTGTTTAGAAGACACTCTTCACAGAGCTGGAAATATACAGGCCCAATAGCACAACAACAGTAACTCACAGAGGAATTCAACCAGCAGCCCCTGCTCCTTAACGACTACACCACATTGCGACCACTGATGACACTATGATATGTCTTTATCACAACTATATCATGCCAGCCTTATTATAGTACACATCTGATGTCTTTTTTGGAAGCTAAAATCCACACATATGAGCACCCAGGCACACACACACACACACACACACACAGGTGTGCCTGCAGAAACAGGGAGCTGCAAAGCTTTGCCCTTCTCGCTACATTAAGCAGGCTGGCACCAGGCAGGAGCAGGTATGTCTTTGTGCTGCCAGCTGCCTGACCAGGGCCCTCTGAGTGGGCGAATTCCCCCTGCTGCTGATACTGTGCAGAGTGAACAAATCAGTCCCTAGGCTTAAGGCAGGGAAAACATGCACAAACAGAAAGTCACAGAAGGCTTTGGCAGACAAGGATTTTTTTTAAAGAGTGGGAGGGCCATCCCGAAAGGCTCTTGGTTGATTTAAATGCTTTCATCTGAGAGTGTGGACTTCTCTGCAGTGACCCAGCTCAGACTCCCTAAGTCATAATCAGTCTGAGGTCCATTCAAAAAAATAAGCACCCAGTACTGAAGCCTGACAGCCTGACTGACTGCCTTCTGATTAGGCCACAAACAGTCCTGTGTATACATCATGTTAAAATTCTGGAGCCTGTTGCTGGACTGTCATGGCAGTCTATTGTCCATTGTCCTCCTCTCCCCACCACTGGTCACCCAATGAGGACATGCGCCACTGTAATATGGAAAGATGGGCAACACTACGATGAAAGGGATTCTTAAAAGTGAAATGTTTATAGGATGTTTTTGGCATGGTTTCATGTGCTGTCTTGTGATCTCCAGACTTGTTCTGAGGTGTAAACAAAATGTCTCACATAATTATAGTTTCTTTCTTTCTTTTAACCTCTTTAAGATACATTTTCACCCTCCAAGGGCATCAAGGTTTTTGTCTGGGAAAAAGAAATCTCAAGTTGTTTACAGTACAATGATAATTTAACATGCATATACAATTGGAGTTTGCAATTAAATTCAAGCTTTCTTGAAGAAGTCAGCAGATATTTGAAATTGTATCCTGGCAATCTGTTTATCTAGATAAACTGACCAACCAACTTGACATTGGATGGTAATAGATTTCTAACCAAATACTTCCCATGAGTTATATTTTTTCATATATCCACTTACATTTAAGTGTCCCCTAATGTGCATGATGACCCTGTTCAAAACACAACTGAAATTGTCATAAAATCACAAATATCACATTGTTTATCAACATCTTTTGCTACTCTCTCAGATTTTTCTTGGCAATTGTTGCAGTATCTGATCCATTCCTTTAACGCAAACTCCACTTTAGGTTGCGCCTGCAGGCGTGCAGACACCAGCGTTCGAACGTTGTCACTGTCCCTGTCAGACTTCAAACAACCTTTGGACACGGATTGCGCAGGGACTCCGGGGAGACGGCTGATTGAATTCTGGCAAGCAGGACGAAACATCTGCTTCAAACAAAAGACATCTGCATATTTCAGATTTGTTTTTCATAAATTAGAGGTGCAACCTGCCACAACCTGAGCGAGGGAGAATATGGTAGCGCATAATTAGATAAAGTTTACAAGCTTTGAAAGTTAGAAATTAGCATAAAGCACAGGGATTCACCTGGGACCTTCGTTCCCAGTGTGAACATTTTTCCGTCTTTACACCCCCTTTGTCGCAATGGGAAGGGGGAACAGGAAAAGCAATCTTTTCACATATCTGTTAAGACTTGGGAAAACAAAAACATATCAACACACTGTTTTTTCCAGTACAGTAGTTCAGATCTGTTAACAGAATCATTTTCCATGTCTATGACAGGGATTTAATTTTCAAAATCTTTTTGTTGTTGCATTTGAATTTAATGTCCAGTATCTGAAGGAAGGCTGTCCTAGAAACATTTCTGCTGTCTTAGAGAGTGTTGGTTGAAACTGATAAAATAAAACATTGGCAAGTAACATAAACAATAGCATAGCTGGAAAAAATGGCACAAATAATATTGGGATGGGGGGGGGTTAGGTAGCCTCAGCTTTTCTTAGAGAGAAAAAGAAAAAGACAGACAGAGACAGAAACAGAGAATTTTACTGCTTTCTTGCAGTCATTAACAATGAGGCATAACCATGTCTAACCCAAGCTTTGTTTTTGAAAAGAAAAAAAATAAAGAATCACCGTCCTTCATCTACTGCAAGCGTTTTATTTCTGTGCTCATACCCCCCAGCTGCCCGATGGTTCTGATAGTCCCTTGTAATGCCTTTATGAGGTCAGATAGCAGGCTGCTACGCTTGTAAAAACTGCCTCAATTATTCAGTGAAGTCAAGTTCTGGTTTATCTCCTCCTTGTTTCCAGAATTGCTTTAGAAAAAAAGGAGCGAGAGAGAGAGAGAGAGATAGAGAGAGAAAGATGGAGAAAAAGAGAAGCATTGTCAGAAGACTGCATTGTTTTGAAATACAGCAGACTGCAAAATACATAAAAAAATCTCTCCTTTAATTATTTCTACGTTTACACCAAAAACAACAGAACAGACAAATTCATAAGCAGATGAAAAAAACACAGACACCATACAGAAATCCACCGTGATATAGCAGAGTTTGAGTTGTGATCATTTGTTCACACAAGGTTAATGGACAATTCCATTCAGTAGGCTATGATATTTACAACTGGAATCTGTCTGAAATCCTTGCCAGTAAATGTGTCTGTCCTCCATCATAAGCATTGCCAAACATACTGTCTGGGATATTCCATGCATTGACAAAACAATGTTTCCCACTGGTTGTGGCTATCAATTCTGAACTGTATTACTACATTAATAAACAAACAAATGGTGGGAATAAATTGGATCAGATCAGAATTGATGAGTTTGACAACATTTTTAACAGAGTTCTGCAGCCTTCCACTGTTAAATAATGAGGGTTGCTTTCAATTCCCAGGGTCCAATAAGCCCCCTCCTGGACTTAGGAGGGAGTCATAAAGACCCCCCATCTCATTTTGGTTCATTCACACCCCAGGAGTTGCAAGTCACAGAGTCATGAAATGTACCTCTTACTGAAGACAGGACTAAGTGACATCTTGCAAATGGGAGTGTGTAGGAATAGGAAACAAATCCAGTTACCTCTAAAAACCATCAGCCTGGACATGTCACAGACCCCACGGTGTTCCCCTAAACAGAGACCTGCACAGCAGCTCTTAGGCGCAGAGAGAGCGCTTCCAAACAGGAATGTCAGGCAACATTTCCACAGTTAACAAAACTCCCCTATATGGACTCAAACTGTTAACTGATTATATGGACGACTTGGGACTGTTGTAATTACTCCAAGCCACGTGAAACTGTGGCTGTGATAATCTATGGTAATTACAGGTCTCTAAATTTTGATGTTGAATTAATTGTCTTTAAAATAAAAGCCTAAAAACACCCATGGAATTAGTTTTTCAATTACTGCAGTGTGTTCAATGTGCTAGTATTAGTAGTCACACAGTATTTCACCTGGAAAACAGGCACCATCAATTATCCTGTATCCAATGTTAATCTACAAAAGCTTTGTGTGAAAGAATGTCAGTATTGCACCTTGAAAAGTTTTAAGCATTTTCAGGATTTTATGCATTTATGGGAATGCATTCAAACATTTATTCTCTTCAATAAGATCAATTACAGAGGACAATTTAAATAATAAAGAACAATAAATTATTACAGCATAATAATACCTAAAACTCTATATTACTTTTATTAAATTCATAACTAGATCATCTTAGAATAATGCATATTTAACTGCCTTTCTCGTAGTCAGGAAATGGTTGTCACAGTAATTGTTTGTTAAATTTTTTATGTTAAGTTAAAGTGTTATGTTAAGTTAAATTTGTTGGTTAAGTTCTTTTTGTTACATCTACGTCTACATCATTCTAGCAGAAGAATGCTCAACATGAACCAATGGTCCTTACTGACGCTTCATTATATATTCTAAAATTGAGACAATTTCCTTTAGTTTGTGATAGACAGAATGTGTCTATGAATGTGTGTATAAAGAAGTTGCACCTATCTATTCATTGATTCATTTTCAAACCTTACATCTTTCATGAAGATTTTATCAATGCAAATCTGTTTTAAGATCCCCAACAAAATTTCAAAATTAAACAGATAAATAAAAAATGCTTGGCACACAGCACTATTCCAATAGGGCTTGATTTTCAGTGAAGCTTTGATCCTTTTTTTTCTTTAAGCATCCATCTCCAATTACTATGATTGCCCTAAATTAACGAGACTGTCTTGACATTAATTACTGGAGAAAAAAAGTGCTCTAATTAAATCCATAAATTTAAGTGACCGTGGCCTTACAAAGCAGTGTTCAGGGGACATCTCTAAGTTTGCAGTGGTGGCAGTCAAGCTCGCCCTTTTAATGGGACTGGGATATCCATCAGACATGCTCTCTGTGTCCCAGGTGAGACAGAGATGGTGCATTGTCTGCAGCAGAGCGTTTTGATCTCTGACTAGCGATGAATGCCGCTCAGCTCCGTGAAAGCTGAGGAAGTTTATGGGGCTGACGCTTTGGCCCAAGATGACAGCTCTTTGGTTCAAGTTGCATGAAAACAAGCCCCAAAGATTGCAGTCCAGTCCCCGGCAACGGAACAATCAGAGCTATCTGATTTCCAAAAAAAAAAAAAGAAAATAAAAGAGGATAATCTTCACCTCCCCCAATTCACACCGCTCACACAATGGAACGGCCTGCTTTCTTACCCACTTCGCTGCATCTTACTTTACAGATTCAGCCTGTGATTTATATCATGTTTAATTAACTGATTGAGGGCCTGCACGCTAAAAAAAAAGGAAGGAGGAAGAAAACAGCCTTGCACTGAGCTCAGCTCATGTGACAAATGCAGAGCACGTCTTTAACTGAACAAGCAGGAGGAGGAGGAGGACGGGGGGAGGCTGGGGGGAACGGGGGGGGGGGGGGGGGGGGGGGTTGGGGGGGTGCCCTGGGATTCGCTGATGACAGGATGCAGGAATCGGAATATGGTCCCTCCTGTTGTTGGGAGAATCCAATGAGGGTGGTTGCCATATGCTCGTCGTTTCCAAGGGAAAAGAAATCAGAGGATAAAAGTGAAAGCGGCAGCAAGCCCCCTTCAATATGTTCAAAGCCCATATGAAAATTACTGTACACAAGACTTCTACAGGGGCCAATTTTAGATCAAAGACATTCAAGGAGGGGGAAAAAAGTTACAGACGAAAGAGCGTGTATTGGAAATGTGAGGAAGTTCGAGAATACGAAACCACAGAGTTTGACTGTATACTGGCTGGCTGTGAATGTGTAGCATGCACACACAGGAGTTCAAAAAAAGTCTTAACTAGTGGAAATCTGCAAGGATACATATCCATTTACTGTGCAAATCATCGTAAACAGCTCTCAATCAAATGCAAAAAAAAGTCATTGTTTTGTGTCCCTTAAAAGGCGATCAGGTCCACATTCAGAGTTTTCTGAGACATTTGTTGTTGATATTGTGGGGTAAAAACCAAAACCCATAAGTAAATGGTTTATTCTGAAACCTCTTCCTGAAAGCAGCCAAAGAATTTTCTTTGTGCTGGGGATGCAATTTTACAGTCAATGTACAGTACAGGCTCCAGGGACAGTGACGAGAGAGGGTATGTCTGCAGTACAGAATTCCACTGGCGAGAGTGACATATCACAACACATGTCTGTGGTCGTGTGCTTGGGAGAGAGAAACCAAGCTGCCCTCGGATACCATCTCATGGTATGAGAGGAAGCCACATGCTTGACTCTGGTCTCCACCATCTGCTCCATTACCTGTCACACCTTCTCCAGGAAAAGGTGAGTGTGATATGCATGCAAAGGTACATGTGACACAGAAAGAGGTGGTTATCACTCCATGCTTACTTGTGAGGTTGCAAATACAACAGAGAACATGTGGATAAAGAGCACAAGTTGGATGTACTAAACAGTGGAAGTTACTGCACACAAATGAAAAGGCACAACAGCTCAGATTGCTATTGATGAGACTGTTTATAAAACACTGCGATTAATCAAGAATGCTGTTTTTTAATAATACCATCTGTTTTTTATGAAAGGCAAAAATGGCTTGATTTAATGACTTCCAAATAAGAAATTATGCATGACAATGCTGAAAGGCAGACCATAACATCCATTTTCGAAAACAATAATAACGTTGAAAAAAAATAGCGGAGGAAAAAAAAGAAAAAATTCCAGTCCAGCTAGCCTTTAATCAAAGACTTTTTATTTCAGATTTTTGGTTATGATTTTTGGAGCTTGACTTTCCCCTTTGAAATTCGATTAACAGCAACATTAAAGAAATCTGGATCCAGTTTTGCAGCAGGCCACATCAAAGCTCAGCCCATATTGTTCTGCCCTCGCAAATCTGTGCCAGTGCTAATTTTAAAGGAGCAAATTACAATTTGTAAAAAGGCGAATGCCAAACGGATTAATCTCAACGTCCTATCCATAGCTTGTGTACACACATAAATAACACGACTGTCATTGCTTTTGAATTTATTGGTTTTCCTCTTTTGCAAATTAAGAGTTCCAATTTATGAATATTTTAGCACATGTGCTCTGCGCAGGACATTCATCACGGGGTTTGCTATTATAAACAGAATAAATGAGCAGTCAACCTGCCACGCAGCCGGACGTTTCCCCAGCCTGATTAATGGGCCCATGCCAATTGTGCCTCCTACAGGATGATTCTGAAACACTTTGTCTGCACTACATATCTGCAGCTACGTTTCATGGACTGTGTCCTGAGCAAGCCCTAAGAAATCTGTACAAGAAAGGCCAGGAGAGAGAGAGAATGATTTCATACTCCACCACTTCTTTCAACAGCCCACACCTTGACACTACTTTCGAACTAAGCCGACTATTTTGTATTATTAAAGCACATTAAAGTACATTTGCCATTTTTCTCATCAAAATGAGATAAAACTGTAAATCCACTGTGCAGAGGAATAAGCCATTTTCTTCCTACGAGAAAGAATTTGGTAATTAATATGACTGGACTACGTGAGGAGGAGGGCCATTTTAATAAAAAGACAGGAAAGATATAATCCACTCTGTCTTCTCTCTTTCTCAGACTGCATGGCTACATTGTGCTAATATGCTTCAATGTGGCACAGTTGTATGCGGCATTACACTAGATCCTACTGATACTTCATATTTCTATAAGACAAGGCTAGACGCCATCTTAAGGAGGGATAGAGAAAGAGAGAGAGAAAGAGAAAGAGAGAGAGAGTTCAAGCGGTCGCGTCAGGAAAGGAAGTCAGGATGGCTTCAAGCCCACAGTGGGCTGGAATATGTATTCCCCTTCCTCTTTTAAAAAAAGAGAATGAAAAACATCTAAAATAATGCACAGAACACGACCTGTGCCTGCTTTCAAATGCTTTTCCTTCGCGGCGCCAGCGCTGAAAACAAGTGAAATCACTTTGTTGGCATGCTGGCACTCAGCTTCCTGGATCTTTTCCACATGGCAGAACCCCGCCACATGCTAACTGTCGTATGTGAGGCACTGTTTGCCCGAAGGGGGTCCTCATAAAGAGAGGGAAGAAGCGCAGCCCTCTGAGGTGATAATTATTTGTGGGGATGCGGCTCTGCGCAGCTCCGCTCGGGCCCATGTGGCAGAGCCTGGATCACCTGGCTGGCGCCCAGTGCCACTGGCCCGGGGATCAGAGGCAGAACGCACCACTCTCCTCTGCGCTGCCAGTCCCACACTTTTCATAAACACCAGCAGCTGCTACTGCAATTAGCGATACGCTTTATACTTTTACAACAATGCAATCCTCAATGATCTCCACAATTAGTCCCTTAATTGGGTCTAAATAACCAAGGCGGAACAAATAAATAAAGACGCGGGAAGGACTTTGCCGCAGTTTGCTGGGTGGGAAGGTGGTGAGCTTACCCAGCCCCCCCCCCCCCCCTTTGTGGCACTTGGCATTTTGCTGTGTGTCGACTAGAAATGATGAAAAACACAGAAGTGGAAAATACCGCAGGTTGACATCTCATATTTAAATTGAAAGTGACACATCCGTGCCCTTTATTCCTTCATCTAAACTATCACTTCTGTGAAATGCTAACATTTGGTGTGACAGAGGGTGCTACACCGACTTTTAGACATGCTGCAGACTGTGCCCTCAGGCTCCTGTGAGACAGCCTGATATGACACACTTAGCACACTTGGGATGACAATGGGAAAATTTTTAATCTCAATATTATAGTACAAAAATTGCACTAATCAGTCTGAGGAACATACCGTGACACTGTGACAAGTTTTTAGAATAAAACAAATAATTATGATTATTATTATCAGAACTGAGTCAAAATCATCTTATCTAAGATCATTTCCAATGTGCTACATATTACCATTTCCTGAAGTATGGTTGTGTTGTGTTGTGTATTTAATGTACATGGTAAATGGTGCATGTTCTCCGTCTCACAAGCATGTCCTTATTAGACCTCTGTGTCCCTCCCCACTCTCCCTAACATCTCATCAGCAGTGGGGTTCAGCTGTCTGTAAACAGGCTGCAATAAACAAAAGAAAAAATTCCAGTAATTTTTTTTTTTTTGCCAAAAACATGAAAACAGACTCAGACACACAACTCACAACACACATCCCTAACCACATTGACCACAATTACTCCTGTGGCTAATCCAATTTGGCTACCTTCTGTGCCACCTTGTCTGGCCAACTAATGCCTTTTGATGTAACAGGGTACAGTAATAAGAGAAAGCCCTGACGGCTTTAATAAGAGAATTGGACAGGCGGGCTACCTCCTTATTTTCCTCCTCTGTTCTGGACAGCTTATGAGACACACACACGGAATTGACTGATTTATCTGCTCACGGCATGCGCTTGGTGACATTTCTGCCCGCTGAGCGCAGTGTCCGCCGCCTGCGCTTTGTGCTAGCGGGGGTGTGGATCAACTCTGAGGAACGCACTTGTGACGCGCTTGATCCTCTCAGCATCCAGCCTTCGTCTCCGGAGGTTCACAGTCACACACAGGACTACAGAGGAATAGAGGCACCATCTAGTGCTTTATTCAGGCAAAGACTCAGGAGCAACGGAATAATATAATAAAGACGCCAAAGCATGTCTACTGTTACTGCCATTGGTTTTTGACTTGCTTAAATGTAAAGACAATAGTACGCCCACACCTAGCAGATAGAATGAAGTCCTCTGCATGCCAGTAACCTATAGAATTTACTTACTATCCTGTTGATGGTTTAATGTTGTACAGAATGTCTTTTTCCTGTAAAAGACATGCACATGGTGAAAATTCCTTCAACAAAACAATACATCTGAAAGGTTTGATTGAATTTAGGAGTAAATATATAAATAACTACAGACTCTAAAGTAAACTGAAATGAATTTTGATGCAAATGTATCATATATTGTATTTGTTTCAACAATAAAAATTGGCTAAAATACCTGGTGATGTAGTGCCATAAAGATGTGATAATGTGATAATTAAACCCAGTGCAATGGATCAAAGCCCATTGTTGCTGTACGCTGTAATGTCCTGCTGTTGAGGGGATCAGCTTTAGGATCCACAAACAGTTCGAATAGTTTCACATAGTTTTGTTGCCACAGGGGTATGAGGGAATGGGATAGGATTTCACCGTATGAAAAAGAGGAGTGTTTCACTGATGATATACCGTGCGTGCCATGAGATGGGTCATTTAAATATCCTGTAAAATCTGTCCACAACTTTGTTAAAGAATGTTTGAACAGATAAAATGTGCGTAGAACTTCTGGTGTTTCAGATACGAGACTAGTGCACAAATGTGAGACCGCTCTCACTGGTGTGAGAGAAGGAGCTACTGATTCATGAATGGAGAAGATATGTGATTGCTGTGAATTCAGCTCTATTGATCAGTACCTGCAGCTGTTCTGACTCCAAAAATACCCATACAGTAAATCGGAAACCAGTGCTAGTTGTTTCAACAAAATTATCCTTTTATGTAACGATCCAAACTGACAGGCTATAGAGCATACAGTATATGTGTATATAGCCTAATATTAGAAAAAAAGCTTTGAACTGCTTAAAAATATTGAGAAGGCTCAATGCTGTTTTGGAAACTGAAGATACTAGAACCTTTTCTGACACAGAACTACTGTAGAATAGATACATATTTTATGGGGAAAGCACCATTTCTAAAGCTACCAGTGTGCTTTATATTACTAAAACCCTATACCTTGAACAAATAGGAGAAATACATACCTCCAGCACAGCCTCTGACTGGCATGTAAAAATTACCCTTTGAAAACCTTTTTTTTTCTACTGAGGCATATCAAGGCAAACTTTAAATCAAGCTTCAAGAGCTGGATGCCATGGAGTTGGGTTTAGTTTACTGAAAGCTCGAGTGATTGGTAGCGATCTTGTGATACAGCTTTTTAAATAAGCTGCACCTGGTTTGATTTTAAAGCCAATCTCCCACCCCCAAAATTTATGTAGCTTATTATATGTTTTAAAGTTCAGTTCTAAAACGGTTCCCAATTTAAGAAAAAGAAAAAAAAGACTGAAAATGGAAGCAGACATACTGAGGGCTGTGTGTTGTATTATAAGGGCCTCTAAAGATACTGTAAGTTTGCCTAGCAAGACAGCCAACTACAGATAAACCAAATGAAAAACATTTTCCTGAGATAATCAACATGTTCAGCTTATTTTGCTTATTTTGCCACTAGATGTTCCAAGTTGAATGGCATGCTAAATATGCACAATTGTATTTCTGGCTACAGTACTTGAGACTAGGCAGTGAAATCACCAGGTTAAGCAGAGAGTATTGGCAGGGTCAAGACCCTAGTGTGAATAAAGCACCCTTATTGATAAATACATAAAAAACAGATAGAACAAACTTGTGATACCCCTTCCTGTAGCTTAAATCCTGTTACATTTGGCCACCTGCTCCCTGAACCTCACTCATACCTGCTTTCAAACATTTACAGGTATCAATAAAAGTGTGGAAAACTGTTCATTTTAAAGAACACTTTGAATGGCTTTATTCCACTAAGCTAGTGTGGCTGTATTTACTACTTGTTTCTTGGGGGTCCTTCTAATGGGATCATTACAGCTATGTCAAATATTGTGAACCATAAAAAGCTGGTGACATTCTTGCCTCACAACTTGGAAAATTACAGATTCAGTCGTTCATTTTACTTTCACCAATGCCAGCTCAGCTGATGTGCCCAGAGAAAATGCTCTGCTCTGTTTGCAGGGATAATCTGCAGGTACCTCATCAGCATCCTGAAGGTGCCAGTGCGGACGTGTTTTCACTGAGCTTGCACAGAAGCCTGAAACCAGGTGAATGTGGAATTAATGCCATATTTTAATGATTGCTGATTCAGTCAAGTCAGCAGCATAATTTTACAGCGCTGCATACCACGTGGTGAAAATACATTTTTATTCACTCTTTACAGATGTCAAGGCAGCTTTTTAGAGCGCCAGCCTAAAATGTGGTTTTAAAGACAAGAGGCCAGTTTTTCTTGAATCTTTCATATTTGGGCAAATTGGATAAAGTACTTTCCATGTATCCAAGGGTAACAGCTGGGTTTTTTTTCCGTGTGATGTAATATTAATATTTCCGTGCATTATTATTTTGTTAAAAAGGATTAAGATGTCAAACTGAGTATTGAATTTTGATGAAAAATAACTGCCATCAATCCGTATCCTTAATAGAATAAACTAGCTTTGCAAAGTTAGTTAATTTTACCTCCATTAAGTCAGTCTAGGTAAGTACAGAGGCCAGCAAGCAAACTAACAAATTATTCAAGAAAATTTGCATTGCCTCACACCTTGGACTACAGCAGAGAAGGTAGCGAGATGAGGTGTTCCTCATCTGAATTGCATTTGATGCTAGCTTAATACCACACTGTACCGTCATATGAAAATTACTCTCAGCAATAGGCTTTGTAACAGTGGCCTAAGTACTATCCAGTTAATTATCAAGGTGTTGACTCCTCCCAAGTTTTTTGTTGTTCGTTGTGGTAGCCATTGTGATTTTTTTGGTCTACCGAATGAATAGAGTTAGCTAATTCTATTGTGTGTGGCTAGACAGAATGTATCATCAGGATGTTAACCAATGGAATGTACTGTTCTGCTTAGTCTGTTGTTTTGTTTGGCTTTCACTTCAATACCTATTCTTCTAAGAGTTATTTCACTTCATTATATCACACTCCCTGTCACGCATCTGAAGTGAAAGTAGCAGTCAGTTACACAACCTGTTGCAAACAAGTAACAGTGACAGAGAGACATGGATGACACAGAAACATGCTCCAGTGAGAACAATGAGACTGTTATACATTTAAACCACTGAATCCAGAGATCTGCATTACTCTAATACTGTGAAGTCCTTCAATGAGAGTTGCCATTTGTCATCCACAAATAATTGTTTTGGAGAGTCATTTTCATTTTCACTAACTCCAAAAGACTTCTGTTTGTGTTTTCCAGGCAATGTTAATTTATGCATTAAGTATTTTACTCAAGGGAATGCTTTTCTTACAAGGCGGTATTATATTAACCGAATGAAATATCACTGTTTGTTACAGCTACCTGGCTGATACAGCTCTTACGAGAATAAAATGAAATTCATGCCATTCTTTTGTTTGGTGTTCATTAGTATTTTTCATGATTGTAGTAATCACATTGATAAATTATGCATGAAAGAGTGGCTTCAAATGCAACCTGAGAATATAGATTTGATACAATGTGTGAAAACAACATTTAGTAGGTAATAATCAAATAGGTGGAGACACAGCATTAACTCTTACCCACCTCCAGCCCACAGCTGGTACCAACCTCCTCAGATTCTGGAGGCAACAGCCACCACCAATTGCTATCAGTCCCTCTGCTCTATACGTAAAAGGCCATTCATTTGAGTAGGGACAAGCAGGTAGTCTGGGCACTTGTTCCTTCATAATAAATACAAATGGAAAGGCTGAGAAAATAATTGGGTTACCAGGCCACATGTTTTTACCATAGGTTCCAGTAATTTTTACATGTCAGCAAACATGTTTTTCTTTATAATTAGCAATTTAAGCGACAAGAGCTGTAAAGGCTTCATCAATTTCATGGAGCACACATGAATGCGTACTCTCAGTAATCAGTAAGATCTCCATTTTGGTGATGCATTTTTGGTGGTTGGAAGGCAAACAAAGATGGACTGGCACACATGCAGGAGTGGGGAAGTGTTTACGTTAATCCTAACTGTCAATTAAAACACTTGAATTCTGGAGTGATATCTATGACGTGTTAATTGGCCTAAGAAATTGTTTGGTGCGTTTCGATGTGTCAAATTGTTTGTGGGAGAAATCACAGAGGAATGGTGGAAGACTCACATCTGGTGTGCGAGGCTTTACATCAAGTGCCCAGCAGCTTTAATCCTACTGAGAAGGCATCTGAATTTGTCATCAGAAATATTACCATTTCATCCACTGATGCTATACAGAGAACTTTAAGAAGACCACAGAGCTGCCCACTTAATGGGAAGAAGCTATCTATGTTTAATCAAGCAAGAAACACTTCAGTAAAGGAAGGTGCAACCCATGAAAGTACAGTCAGGCAGTCAGGTTGTACAGTTTCAGAGGGAAAGCCTGCCATGTCACCCATGTCATGCAGGAAAATCTCTGCAAACACTTGTCATTCTTCTCTTGAGAGACATCTGTTTGACCCCATGATCTGACCAACAAAGGTGAGATTTGTGCCCCTACACCTGCAACAAATTACATCAGCAGTGGTTTATATGGATCGTGCCACAAAGCAGATTACTTTAATCAGGTTGTTTACTTGACCCATTAACCACTTTTCATTAGAACTCAATTCATTACAGCTTTGATAATGAGATGGCTATTAAACAAGCGGCCCTGGAGAAGAATCTGCTACAGAGCTCATAAGTAGCACGGGAGGGCTCAATCCTAACTTCAGCAGTCACGGCAATTTCACAACTAACACGATTTGTACTTTTCCCTCTTTTTCCAGTTGGGTGACAAAGCAAAAGACCACAGAGTGTACCCAGGCAAGCACTGTGCAAGAGAGGCAAGAAGGATGCGAACAGTTCAGACACACAGGGCCCCAAACTGAGGGGCAGCAGTACAGTTTCCCTGGTTACACTCGGACACCTCTGTGTCATCTCTGGAGGTCACCTGTTAGGCGACAATATTAGGTTACGGCGCTAAACACTGACCGACATGCCACTGACTCCAATGGGGTGAAGGAGTCATGTTTTAAAGATGTTGTAAGGGACACGCTGCCGTTCTCCACTGTTGTTAAAGACTATAGTTTACCGCTTGGAATAAGTAAGTATAATCTTTCACATCATGTGTTTTTTAAATGTAACACAATAGTTTTCTTAAAGAAGTACAGTACTTAAGAAGTTTGGAGTCTCTACCCACAACATTTTTTTGCATATTAAAAGCAATTGTTAGATATTAAACAGGCAAAAATGGCAATAAAAACTCCCTTTTGGGGAACATTTCTATCCAGAAAAATCCTGACTGGGACTGAAAATAATTTGACCCATCTCAAGTATACTTGGATCATAAGCACCAGTACATTTCTAGTATGAAATACAGCGCTTTGTATCATCAGACGGTTTGTTCCTTAGAGACAGAAAGATTGGATTACCACTTTATGCAGTATTTGAAACCATAAGGTTCTAAATTAAGGTTAATATGGGCTCTTTGTTAGAATCAGCATGTGGTGTAATTCATGTTTCCATAGTGCTAGCAGGGTTTCGCAGCCAATGAATCATATTCTGCCTTAGCATGTATCAGCTCTGCAAGACGATCAGTATTAAGTGGTGTAATCTGATCCTTAATGACAATAGAGTGGTTAGACTTAACATAAAAGCAGTAATTGATATGAACCTTTTTAAAGGATGGCTTTACACCTCTTGATGCCTAAAAAGATACCACTTTCACAGTGTGCTGGTATCATTGAATAATAATGACTACAAAAATTAAGAAAAAAGCTGTATTTGTAATTATGTATTTAATTTTGAACAAATTAATTGATTTGTGACTCAAGGTTATGAATTGTTAATTCAAAGTTAATGTTAATTGAATCTGGCAGTTGCTTATTTTGTGCGGTATATTGAATTTAAATCTTGCAATAGCATCCAGACCAGGTATATTCTGCAATGTTTGCCATTGCTTCCCAGGCCTCTGAAGAATTCTGCATTGTTCCTCTCTCATGCTGCTGTACTGCTGACCAAGTGCAGATCTGGCAGCTAGCGTGCAACGTAAAGGGTTCCCAGGTATAAAGACTCACAGGTGTGCGCATCTGTGTTGGCTATGCAGACAGCACAAAGCAGGGGCAGGCTTAGCCTTGTGCAGCGCAATCACTGTAAATCAAATGTCAGCTCAATTTGGAGAGAGGATAAAGGCTTCTTATTACTACAGTAATGACTATGATGATGGTGATGATGATAAAGATGATTATGACTACAATTTAGTTTATCTGTTTGATGAAAATGGTGGGACCAACAGGTGTTGAGCACGTATAATATTGTACTTGGTGAAGGATGTTGTAGCTTAAAACCAGCAAATGGCCTATGTGCACTGTATGGTAATTTCAGCAGATTTTGCATGCCACAGGTAATCACAATTTCTTGAAACTGAAATTGACCAGTGTGACACAAAGTCTGCATTGTTCTGGGGTCTGAATTCTCACAGGTTGTGTAACGTCTTTAAAATGTCCTTTAACTGCTACTCCTCCTTTGAACTGAATTCTTTTTCACTGTTTTCACTGAGTTGTTTTTGTTGTTGCTGCTAATTGTTGTTATTTTTAGAGATGACAACATCTATCTATCTATAACTATTGCGGAGAAGCTGGCCAACACTTCTCACAAAAATGAGCAGAAAGAGCAAATGTTCAAAAAAAACCCAATAATTTTTTTTAAAAAAAGCAAACAAACAAAAGGAGCCAGCATGAATACACAGCCAGCTGGAAAAAAGAGCCTCCTGCTCTCCAGCCACACCCCTGTATTTAATATGCCTTGAATTAGGCAGGTGTGGCTTGTTAACCAATTGGCTGGCTTACACAGACAAAGACAATTACAATGGACAATGAAACAATTAATCTGTACGGAATGAAATTGATCGATGAGCTCAGCTACTGACAAGGTATAAAAGGAGACAACTATCCTTACACACTTAACAAAGTGACAATTGAATAAACAAATAGTTTTAGGGGAACAGTGAAGGCTCTCCTTCACACTATCTTTCTCACCTATACAAATGAAGATGATGGGCATGCTTCTTTGAATGGAACAGAGACAGGTCCATTCAAGTTTAAAGGGTTTTTATACACATAAAAATTCATAAACTCTGAATGTGTGGTCTGCATACTAGATTTTACAGAATTAACTAAACTTTCAATCCAAGTGCAAGTTTAGCCTCAGTCTGAATGACCTGTGCTGAAAAGTGCTACTTACTTATCTACAGCTGAAGCAACATAGTTTACCTTACGGAAATATTAAATGAAATTAGTTAATGAACATTATGGCCAAGCCACTTTGAGGCTGGATTGAATCACTGCTTTAGACTTGCTGACGAGACAAATTATAACATTTGTTTTATATTAGCTACATAATAATGGCACCGTCTTAACTTTCGGTTTCCAGTTTCCGTTCTCTTTGCTAAAAAAAAAAAGAGACACTTTTAAAATGCAAAAAAAAAGAACATGGAAATAACATATATGCTCTACATATGGCATGAAGTAACTAAATAGCTTTGGGAATTATTGGCATTTCATGTCATGCGGTCATCATTTACAGCTCATCACATCTGCCCTTCTCTTGCAGCACTGAACTCAAACAGAAGGGATAATTTCATGTTATAGGCTGATCCGATCTCTGCTGTGCATGAGGAGATCCTGGAAACAAAGTTTGTTTTCGTAGCGTCGCTCTTCGCAGATTACCGCCCTAAAGTATGACTAATACACAAAACAGTTCAGAGAGGAGGCACGGAGGCTGCAGTTGTCATCAAGGTAAATGAACTGTGAATATTTTCACAAGGCGTGTCATTGGTAGCTTAGATTTGTTTCAACAGAGCTTACACGAGCGTTCCCTTCATGAGCCCAGAATGCAACCAGGGAAATAAACGCTATTGCACTACATTAGCTCTTTACACATCCTCTTTTTCCAGAAAATTTAATTTTCGCATATTATTCATTCTTACAACTATAATAGAAAGAATATTTATTAAATGCCACATTTATTTAGTGAAGAATTCATTCATATCTTGCTTAAGGGAACCACAAGGGTGTTTTCTTTGAAAAAAACAAGCTTGCAAACTTTTGGTTCGTTAACCGCTATGCCGCTTCTGCCTTAACTGTACTGTCTCTCCATTAGCTTTCAGGCTTCATTTGTCATTGTTCTTACTGAAATGTTCAGACACGTAGGCAGACTTCACACTATTTGGACTTCAGTGTGTTATGCTAGAAAATTGATGACTGATTTGGTTTGGCACCTCAGCACTGGTATGCATCTCCAGGTCATTCTTAATCATAAAACTTCCTATGAGGCAGCCAAGCAAATGTTATTCATGGGGTGCCTTCAGTTATGCACCTAGAATTTGATTGAACACAT
Source organism: Megalops cyprinoides (assembly GCF_013368585.1). Lineage (NCBI taxonomy): Eukaryota > Metazoa > Chordata > Actinopteri > Elopiformes > Megalopidae > Megalops > Megalops cyprinoides. Next base: position 10,654,471 of record NC_050597.1, read on the forward strand.
TTCACTAGACACGTTTTAATCAGAGTTGTGTTTGCACTCATGAAATCTTGGTGTTATTTTCAAAATCCAAAGACAGTCATATGTAAATTTAATATTTAAGTATGGCACACAAAACACGACCCATGTAAAGCAATCTATTTTTATGAGAGGAGAATATAGTGGTTTAAGTTTTGCAACGCAAACTATTACTTAAGTAAAGCAACAGAATTTCCTGTGAGAAGCATAAAATTGTAATGAGTAAGTACAATTGTGATAGAAAATCTGTCACCAGAGTACAAATCTTCAAGACACTGGAGTGATTGTTTTGGATTCAGATATTGACAGATACTGACTCCTCCACCAATCCAGTCTATAGACTCATCTGTCAGCCAGATCAAAGTCAGGCAATGTCATGTCAAAGCCGTGCAATGCACTTCCTTAATGCACTCTCCATCAGCCTTGTTTTAACGAGATAAAGTTTGCATGACAACCCCTTCTTCCTCTCCTTGTGTTGTTTACTATGAAAGTCTTATCAATCTCTTCCATCATCTCTGACCATTAAGCCTGCTGATAAGAACCCACACACTAAATTGTTTTTAAAGTAAATTCTCTGAGCAGTGAACTTTGTTAAACAAATAACCCGGTTGCAGCATTCCACATATTTGTGTCTGCCAACACCTCTGCGCTACAATGCCTTTCACTCCTTTGCATCCAATAATAAGCCAGCATGGGCCATAATGGGCTGATGACAGGTTTTGGCTGAGGTAATTTTGAGACATTTGGCAATTCTGGCCAAAATCTATCCCTCAGGAGTTGCAACATGATGGCCATAACAATAAAATTATTGTGCAGATGTTAATTTAAATGAAATATAAAGCTAAAGTGATATTGAAATAAAACTTTGAATATTACAACCAACTTTAAAGAAAGATTATTAATTTTCAAAATACCATATACATTAGAATCACAGTGCAGATTCCTTACAGACAGAATCACAATAATGTGTATTTTCACGTTCTTTTTCGGTTCTGAATGTACATTTATGAGCAGGCTACAGATGCTGAAAACGCAGGCAGCTATAATCCTACAGAAAGGTGTCTGAATGGGACAATTCATGCTGTGCTGCAGCAGAGTTCATAATGTGCTGAAAGACTGCATAAAGGACCCAGTAAGTGAAATTCCATCTGTCCGTGTTTTGCGGTCGACATGCACTCCGTGGAAAATTGAAGGGAGCGCAAGGGGTTCCAGGCTGCGGGTGGGGGTTCCCTGCACAATGTGCACAGCAGACATCCCAGTGTCAGCTGACGCTGTCCCGCTGGACCCGGTGCTGCCGTTCCCCCGTGAGTGCCCCTCTGCTGGGTCATACGTGTTCAGGGTCCATTTCCCCCTCTCGTGGCTGCTGCTAATGACTGGACTTGTTATTGTCAGCTCATATGGCTTTCATTTGGTCAAAGCAACCAGCTCCACAAGCCTACAGTATTGAACAAAACATCCCCTTTTCCCTGAATACCGTCATTTATATGTACTGATCACATTTTTTGGTATCTGATCTTTGCTTCCTATAGGATCGGAAGGTGGTCAATTACAATTTGTACAATAGCACAGTATTTTTTAACCTATACATACTGCCCCCTCTTTGATAATACTTTGCAGTATGAATATGTGACTATCTCTCTGTCTCCCTCTCTCTCTCTCTCTCTCACACACACACACACACACACACACACACACACACACACACAAGCCTGCACTCCCATCTATCCAGACCTGTAAAAGTCTGCTACTATGATCAATGTTTATTGCTCTTGGCATTTTGTCAAAAGTTTCCTTACCTGGATGTGGTTAATTAATCCTGACAGGCCAAAAGCAGCACAGTGCCATGCAGATATGGAGATGAGAGGAGCAGCAGAGAGGCGTGAAAAGAAAAAGAAATATCTGCTCGAATGTGAAAGTTCTCCCAACAGCTGAACTGGGAGTCGCCTGTCAAATTTCACTAGCTGCTGACAAATGCAAATGTGTATTGCCAAATAAATAAGAGACATGACTTCTTTGTGGGCCTGTTAAAGACACGGATGTCTTCTTTTTCAGCGGAATAATGAATTGAACTTTCTGTGTTCTTCAGTTTGGACAGAATGTATTTAAAATGACTTAAATTCAAATTCAGTTACATTCAGCAAAGTAGTTCACCACATTATGTGGACTAATTTCATTTTTGACAGCATTGCACTTTTGACACAAATAACAAATACGCAGTTGTAGGGTAGTTACATGAGGAACATTGTCTCCATCAGCTGTACAGCCAACAGATGCAGAAGGAACAATACAGGCTGATACTATGAAATCTCTGAACAAAAATGGAGATTTTTTTTCCTCAGATGAGAACACCTTCCATGCCGTAATGAGGGTTATAAATAATCTGCTTTAAACTGAGTCAGCTACTCACCATGGTGTTGCTGTAGTTGGGACATAAAACTGGCGGAATTTATTATTCTCCAGCAACATGACCAAGTGTGGGTATTTACATTTAACGTTAAAGTGTGGCCTCTGATTTACTGTATGCCATTTCCAAACAAGTAGCTAAGGTATAATTCACAGGTAGTAAAAGACTTTATGATGTATTATTAAATGGTTACTTTAAAACCTCATACGTGGACTTGTTAAGCCTGAACTGTGACATGACTCAAATTTCAGAATGTTTTTGGTTGTCACAGCAGCGTATTTGAAAAAAAGGAATGAAAAAAATGCCAGCATTGTTCCTTTTTTAACAAATAGGATTTTAAATACAAAACTGTATTGTCTACCAACATTAATTTATCACCTCACAGTAATTTTTAATTATTTTAAAGAAATTCAGAAAATAAGATGTGATGCAGTCTCTTGTCTTCCTAAACTTACAATTTCATTGCAATAAACATCAGTATTAGCTTCCTTTTTTAAAGCTGTTGACCATTGTTACTGATAACTGAGTTACAGACATAACCAGTGCATGTCATCTAATAAGGGAGATTTCCTTTTTATGAATCATCATAAATCATCTATGACTAAACAGTTTGTGTGCTACAGAGGACAAATACACACTGAGGTGCAAGTATAAAAATAATAATAAGGATACAAATCTGTAAATCTGTAAAGTGTGTATATATATATATATCTATATATATATATATATATATATATATATATACACAGAGTTATTAAAATGCATTGTGTTTACCGTGCCCTATGGCTATTATGGAAATGACAGGGGTTTAATTGGCAGCTGTGAATGATCGCACCGACAAACAACTCCGGGCTTGTTCTTGTGGTCTGGCCACATTCTTACTTTATGCTTTAAATAAAGACTGCTCATTGAGCCGGAAAAAAGAGAACAGACAAAAAAAAAGAAAGAAAAGAAGAGGCTGACAGGGGATGATTGATGATTGCCCATCACGGCAGGTCTGACACCTACTACTCAGCCACTGTATTTACAACAAAGTCACCACTGTGTCGCCCACGCACTTGCCGCAACGCATCTAATCAATATGGAGAGGCACTCAATAGCAGGCTCATCCGCACACTGCTGAGTGGAAGGAGGGCAAAGTGACACACATTTTACATGTAGATTACACTCCTGCAGCGGTAACCTTAGCTGGGGCAAAGCATGCCTCTCTGTAGCCTTGACACTGGAGTGAAGATTCTGTTTCAAAAAAACACATCCCTTTTCTAAACGCTTTGAAATAAGTGTCTGTATTTTTCTGTGAGAACACGAATGCGTGATATGCACATGGTCAAACTGAAGCAATAAACAAGGGATTTGCAAAAACAAATAGAAGTGTTGTGATGTGTATGTGTTTATCTGCAGCAAAATTTATGTTTCTTCAAAAAGGGAGACTAATTCATTGTTTGATTTGAGACAAATGTTCTTCAGGGAGAGCCATGCAGGAAAAAAGTCCACACAATAAGCAATAATAAATGTATAAATCTGTCAGCAACATAAACCAAGAAAATGGCTCCATTGTAATGACAGCTGTAAATTTTGCTGTTGTCATTTTCTCTTGTTTTATCTATACAGTATACATTTTTATATGATAAATGACATTTTGTATGCTACAGTTGTATCCCATTTTCACTTATCAGTCAGCAGAATGACTGATGGTACAGCATGCAAATTCTGAACCTGATATCTACATCAGATGTGTGTGTGTGTGTGTGTGAGTGCGAAAGTGACAGAAAGAGAGAATGTGTTTGTGTGTGTGACAGAGAGCATATGTGCATGTATGCTTGCTTCTCAGAGCCCCCTCGGAATAAGTAAGTAACATAAAGAAGACACAACTGCTGTCCCTTATAAAGAAGATACGGTAAATAGAGGCAAGACATAGACGCATTGGGGTGGGACCACAAACAATAACAATAACAAAAACAATAAATTTTCTTTACGATGATTATGGTGGGGTGGGGTTGAGAGCACTAACAGTGCTACAATCCAATCAATTCCAATGTTAGCGTAACCAGACAGATATATTACATTACTAATGAGAATTCTCTCACTACTGTCAATAGTGGATTTCAAATACACAACCCCTGCATGGAAACCCAAGGATACAGCTGACTGGCTATGTGGCTCATTTATCAATAGCTAGCTAAAATAGATAATTTGATTGTTCACTGACTGGTAATAAATTAACTAACCACTGTTGTCTAAATCATTGGCTGACTAGATAACATGCATGGACATCATCTGGTGTCATTACAAAATGCACCAATTAAAACCTAGCTGCAAAGTTGTCAGCAAACCTTATATAGGTTGACTAACTACATAATTTTCCCAACCTCAATGACTTGTGTGGAGATCATCACATTGAACTCACAGTCAGACTCAAAGCAAGTTGTTATAGAACAACTATATCTATCTTGTTATATCTATGAAGGGTAATAGGAAGTGAAGTCTAATGTGTAATCAGCTTGACCAATCATATCGAACTGTTGGCTTCAAATCCCATTTGTCCAACAACAATACTACTACTACTAATAATAATAATAATAACTTTGCATTTCTTTAGTCAAATGATTGCTGTTGCTTTGGGCTAATAACATTTTAGAGGCTATAATATAATCATATGAAAATCATCTGGTGACATTCCTGTGAGAAGATGACTGGAGGCATCCTAAAGTTCAAATCGCTTTCTTACCAAGTTCAAAAATAGCAATTATTTACAAAAGTAACAAGGGGATGCTACATATTTATTTATTTTTTAGCTAATAGCATACATGAGCATATCATGTCTACATGATAGTATTTTCAATGTTGCAGACATTATTGACTATAAATAACTTTGTAAATATGTATGTGTTTTCAAAATATTAACGTATGAAAATGTATGAAAAAAGCTGGACGTAAGATAGCTAGCTAGAAATGTTAGTTAGCTAAATGGAATGAGTTTACCTGGTCACAGTTCTCCATATAATTACATGAATTTGGTTGAGTGAGATGAACAGAAAAATTCAAATAAAATGTACATGTGGCAAGGACTTTCTGTTTACTAGATGGCAAGCCTGAGGGACAGCGAGCTGATAAAAGACATGCATTCCAATCACAGTGTTCATATATTGATTGGAAAGTCAAATTTCAAATGACATGCTGGATTACACAGGTTTCGATTATATTTTCCAATATTATAGTCAGAGTTGGAAAATTGTCCAAAGTCATAACGGTATTTCTATTTCCACACTTGCCATCACATGCCTACCATAGATATTTAAAAGGATTTATTTAGGCTGCCACAGTAATCTAAGAAAAAAAAACTGAGAATTAGTTTATATCTTCAAAAATTGTCACATGTAGCCTGAATCTGGAGAAGAATAGATAATAATTATTTTCTGTTGTGCTTTACATTTCCATGTTACATATACTTTTGTATAATCATGAGGTCTTTGTCATGTGGAAACTTTATACAAGTAGGTGGTCTGGTATTAAGGGGGTGGGGGGACTTGATGAGCTCCTAAAATTGCAGGGGACTGGTTCCCCTGTCCTCCCTCTTTCTACATCCTTGAATATACAGGTATTCACTGCCCCTAGGCCTATATTGACATTGACATAAGACTTGTAAGAGTGATTACATCTCCCTGTATTTTGTGGACAAACATAAAACAAAATGACAGGGCCATGTTTTTTTGTGAACTGTATTCTGTTTAATCTATATTCCTGCATCCTATAATGTTTAGTCACTGTATTGGCTCAGCAAACAGGCTGGTAAATTATTTATCAGTGATATGATGTTGGATCGAACAGCAGCGGAAAGTTTGTCTCTCTCCCAGGGGACAGGTTTCTGGTAAAATATTCAGGGAATCCAGCACCCATTGGAGGGAGACTAAATAAATACACCGGTAAGTTTACCAAGACAGCAACAGAAGCAGTGTTTGTGTAGCCGCACTTAGCGGCAGATCATATTTAGTGCACGAGAATGCCAAAGTTTAACGCACTGTTCATTAAAATTGGTCACAAACAGACATACATTTTGAATAAACTGTAATTTTCAAACAGCAATATGTGGTAGTTTATGTATTCACTTATTGGGCAGACACTCTTATGCAGAGAATTATTTCTTAGGGAGAAACAGCGGAGCAAACACATAGGAAAATATGTCCTTAACGATTTGCACAACTTTGTTTTTTCCTGATTGTTCTGATACAAAATGGAATGCTTTATTTTTTTTGTCTGAAGAATGCCCAGGATTATTTGGCACGACTTTGACTGAAAACTTTGTGTGGGTTCAGAAGCCACTGAAACAACTATGAGACACAGATGGAAAATATAAAAGATTCATCTCTGTAAGTCATGGGAAAACAAGGGATAACTCAAAGGTGAGTAATAACTAAATAATGAATGGCTTCTATTTCAATGTTTAATTTAACAATGTACTGAGGGTATTTCTGCTTCCTTCATCTCCCCCCCCCCTTCTTTTTCCTTTTAAAATTACATCAAGCACAAACAAAATATATAAACAAGCTGAACCTTGTGTTTTTGGTGAGAAAGTGTCTTATCACTGCTGGGACTTGGCTGGCTGGGGGTTGGATGGTTGGGGGGGGGGGGGGTTGTAATTATGAGGGAGTGTAGAAGTTGTTTTTCAAACCCATTCTTGACTATTGTAAATAAAGACAGTACTTCAGTACCAAAATGTCTACTTTTTCTACAACACGTGACACCTTTTTTACATTTATATTTGTTCATTTTACACTTACATTTTTTTTCTATTTTTTCAGTTGTCTTCATCCCTGGGTACCCAGAGTAAACCACCCACTAACCAAGACATGCATGTGAATGTGAATAACACAACATTTCGACCGAACTGGCCTCCATCGGTTGTTGACAATACAAGGGAACAGACATACATACAGTATATACTTGCATACAAGACATGGGCGGGTCAAACATGGGACTGCCGTGCAGTGATAAGCCAACAGCTGAGGGTAATTAATGGGTAACATACCAAACACTTAACATCCCATAATGCAAGACACAATGAAACAGAGCATGCAAGTAGCAAAATGAGAGTGTGTGGTCATCCTTCTCTTGTCACTCCTTGTATACATTTTTCTCATTTTATACTTTGCTCCCTGCACTCCTGGCAGCTGGCTGATGATTTTGGATGTGTGTGTGTGTTTTACCTCAATCTCATTTTTAATGTGATTTCCAATTTTCAAGTGCCCTGTTACTGCGTAGTTTTGGCTTAATCTCAAACCCCCTCATTCGTAATATGAACACTTTAATGGGGGGCTATGGGGGAAGCTATATGCATGTTTTTGAACAACACAGAATGATCAAACAGAAGGTTGTTTAGGGAAAAGTACTGCCGTTAAACCAATGAGCTGGATATTAAGGGTGAATCCAGTTAATCCAATTGTATGAATGTGTAAAATAAAAATAAATTTAAATCTTCTGAAATAGTGTGTCCACAAGGAAAACAAATAATGTATTGTAGACTATACACTGCATCCGTGGTACAGTGTTTTTCACTTTTTGATACATAAAAAGTTTTTTTTTGTTTCCATTCATTCTCCCAGTGGATGAATCATTTCTGCAAGTAACAATAGTGACATCTAGTGTGTCTGTTGTTTCTGGGAAGTGAGATTGGCCCTCGCTCCTCGCTGGGTGCAGGGTTGAACACAACAGACAGAACGCTGGGAACACAGCAGCCCAGCGTTGCCCATACATTACTGCACTGCATCAATTACACACGTGTTATAATTGATATAATTATTCAAATTGCTATCATAAAACTGTCAAATCCAAAATCCGTTCGCCAGAGGTTGCATGTCTCTTTACTTCCTTTCTTTTTTGTCTTTGGTTTGTGGTCTGGTTTAAAATGAAAGATAAGAACGGCAATTTTTCAAGATAAAAAAGGATGACTAATTTATCATGACATGGTTCCTTTCCCGGAACTAAAACTGATATGGCAATAAAGCAGGGTGATTTATGGCAGAATAAAACTGTTTGCGCAGTCTCAGAGATACTCCTCATGTCTGTGTTTAAAATATGCCATTTTAAAAGAATCGTTTACTTATTTATGTGTATTTTGAAACCCACAGAATAAACCCCATTCAGATAAGTCATGTACTTTTGACACTGGCAGTTGTAGAAAATTGGACATGGAATATAGCAAAGCTTGTATTCCTAGATCACTGATAGAGTTTAAATGTGAATACTGTACTTGCAAAACTTTCATATATCAGTGCCAGTTATGCACAACATCCTTAATTTTTGAGGGAAAAAAGGAATCCAAATTGAATTGCTGCCATAAATTTTGTATTATGCTATTTTGTGTTTCAAATCAGACATATTTAACAGCACATGGAAATATGCGTGTTGGTTCATTTAGTTATATTTTTGTCCAATGCCATTGTGAAAAACATTGTTGGAATGCATAAATTAAGAGTCACTTAAGACCCTACATTCAGTATGTGTTTGTGTGTGTGTGTGTGTGTGTGTGTGTGTGTGTGGGAAAATGTCTCAAAGCGGGGAGAAAGCTTGGAAGTGACAGGTCCTTTTCTTGATCATGCATTCTCTTCTTTTTAAGATAATGTTAATCTTTGCATTAAGGGCACACTGGCCCTCTTCTTTATGGATATTTTGTCTCTTTCTCATTCTCTTTCTCTCTCTCTCTGTCATGCACACAAACGCAGAACACCACATGTGACAATTACAAGTGCATCCAAACATCTATGTTACCCTGCCGTGGTGGCAAGCCCACTTCATATAAATGCTTCATTCAGATTGGCTCAAATTGAGATTATATTATATCTATGTTTGCTTCAGTGTAATCTGATGAACAGGAAACAGCAGGACCTGCAAGCTCCAGATGAATTCCCTGGGACCTCAAGACAGGAACTTGTTCCTCCTTGATGAGAAAAGAGGGGAGTGAGGCGGATTTGAGATTTGTGTCTCTGGACAGAAGATTCTAGCCTTGTAAATTAGTGTGGTATGTGCACAGAGCACTCCAACAAGGCAAGCTTTCATGACCGTGTCTGAGAATAGGGATACAGACGGTCTCTCTCTTTCCATAATGAAGCTAAGATAGTCTGAGCCAGTGTGTGATAGAGGGTAAGCAGAGGCTGTAGGAGAAGTGTGTTTCTAAATGACAGCTGCTTCTCTGGTGGGAAACACATGTTGCATCAAGAAATTCCAGTATTTGCTTTTTCATGGAAAAAAAAGGTTTTGTCACCAAAATTACATGTTTAAAAGCCTCAGGTCTGAGCCGAAGAAATAGGGGAGATTTAGAGGCATGTATGCATATTATTTTGTCATGCCAGACATGTTGAAGTGCATGGATGTTTGAATTATGCCCGTAATGGCTTGTGTGTGACTTTGGGAACATTAAACTAAGGGACATAATTTTGCAAAATCCTGCACTTATTTGGTTTTCAAATGATAAAAGCACTCAAATGATAAAAGCACTAAGTTCTCCTTCCAAACACTGTTGTAGAGACCATAACAATGCACCATGTCAACACAGACAGGTCTGTTAATACGTTCATTAACAGTGTCAGTCAGTACCGTATTACTTATACTCATTTTTTAGGTTAGACTCCTTTTTGGGTTATTGAGAAAATAACATATAGAGACAGCCAACTACAGGAGTACATTAAACAGTTTGTATCTTTACTTGTCTTAAACGCAACCTCTGATGTTTCTCATTGAAAATGCAAGTGAGGAAAAAAACAGCTTTGGCAAAGAATGAAGAAGTATCAATATTTCATCTACTCTTTGTTATGTGCCAGTTTTAGCTGTTGTTAATGGTGCACTTTAGCAGGAGGTCCTTTCATCCATCATTAAACAGGGACTGGAGCTGCTGTGGGCTGGCTTTGATTTACCTGAGATGATGAAGTCCCAGACTGTATCCCTCTCTCTCTGTCTCACACATACCCATACACACACACACACACACACACACACAAAAACAGATACATGCCAACCAATATCCTCCATATTGAAAACATTTTGTATATGTGTGTGAATGTGTGCGCTTGTATGTCTGGAAGAATGTGTGTGAATTTGGTCTTAGGGTTGCGCTCATGATTTAAGAAAGGAGTTATAAAGGTGATTCTAAGGGTTGCTGGGCTTTATATGTCCAGTTTAATGAATAAATTTACAATATCATAGACAAAATTTCCTGTGCATAATACAGGAAGTAAGCATGAAACAGAGATGAATAGATATATCTAATATTTTCAAACACAAAAGGCCATTGATTTTCCCCATAAAAGGGCCTATACTCTAAATCTCCTCAGAGGCCTCTGGCACTCGGTGATCCTGTGTGCGGAGAGGTGAAGAGGGGTCAGCGTGTTTTTGCGCGAAGGAAATCCGTCACATACCCAGACACAAGCACGGGAGTCAACATGACTTACTCTGAGAGCTCCTCAGTATAAATATCTGGGCATCAATAAATCATTGCACCAGCAGGCTTTTATTTTAACCCTAACCCTCCTTCAAATGGTGCCACTTATCTCATAGCTCAAGCCTGCAAAGAGAAGTTCAAAAGACCACAGCTTTAAAAAGCCTCAGAGCTCAGATGAAGCCCAGGGGATTGAATGCTTGCTGGTTGGTGTGTTTGCAACATTTTCTTAAGTTCTGTTTTCACCCAAGTTTTTCACACCTTGGCAACAAATCACATTTCTTTATGAGCATTGCAAATGTGCCACAAGCTGATAAGTGCAATAAAATTTCCCATCATGCAGAAGCGTCGTGGAAAACATGACCTATTAGATTTGGAATGTGTAGGTCCACGGTAGCCTAAAATCAGGTGTTCCTTTGTACAGTAAACATGGACTGAAAGACAATTTATTCATTATCCTCTACGATAACACAGATAAATGTTTGGTTAACCTTTAAAATCACCCCCCCCCCCCCCCTCTTCGGCCTTCATTCAAACATGGAAACTTAACACTTCTGACGTGTCTGTTTATACCTGGTTGTCAGAGCAACTTCAAAACAAGAGAGCCCATGAATGAAATTCCACATTGTCATCAATCACACCCGACACAAAAGGGTGACTCTTGTGGTGTGACTGCTGGAGAGAATATGCAACCTGGAGGGAGAGGCACACCGTGGCTGAGGCACAGGCTCAGAATCCTGTCCAGGCTTCCGTCATTTTCGCTAAGCCTTATTTAACAAGAGTTACCATAGATAATGTTTTTTTAAAAAAAAGGTCAATCCACCAAGGCCCTAAAGGAAGATGTTGTTACTAATTGGTTCCAGAAGAAATAAAAGTCAGATTGCCTTACCGCCCACATATTTGCTGGCAGTGTAAAGCCTTGAATGAGTTGGATCTGTGCTGGCTTTCTGGAGAGAGAGAGAGAGAAAAAATCTGCCCGCCAACTTTGGCAACAAACCTCCCCACAATCCCCTCATTTACATACATAAATGCTAATGAAGCATGCAGGATGTGGGCCCGATGCCACAATAACCTTCAGCATCAGAATCCCGAAATTTGAATCTGTTTCAGATTTGTGCCCCGTGTTGATACACAGAGTTTTCAGGCTCAGAGAACAGCCCGGAGGGAGGAGAGATTACAACATGAGGGAAAACTTTCCTAAACGAAACAGTCAGTTCTTGATGTGGCTCATTGGTGATGAAAAGCTCAGCATCCTTCAGCAGATCAACCATCCGCTGAGTAAAGAAAATGCCCCAGACTTGTAAGGGTGCAGGAAATTTGCACCGGTTCCAAAACACCTGCATTCTATTTTTCACTATTTTCTTGTGTTTCATTCACTTGTCTCAAATGTTACGTTCACTTTAATAATGACCGTGACACTGTACTCACTGTTGCTTGTGGTATGCATTATGTGACACCAGAGAAGAACAATTTCACGTTTGCCAATATTTTATTTAAAAAAGGGCAAAACACCACTGGTGTGTTACCACAGAGTGTACTGGCTGAAAGACAGAGTTCAGCGGCCTGAGGTGACTATGCGAATTGAAGGGAGAAAAAGAAGCTTTGTGTGATCAGTTTTACTTAATGTAAGTTTTCCCTGGACCTCCCCCTCCGGCTGAGGTCCTGCTCTGCTGATGAGTTGGGTCTGCAGATCCTGTTTGGAGGGAATGTGCCAAAAGAGGACGGGAAGGTGAAATGTATAAGCGGATAAAAAGAAAAGAAAGCTTTTTTTCTCATGAGAGAATCGTGAATCTTGCCAGGCCAGTCTCCTTGAGGTGCAAATCCAGTCCTTTGTATACATATTTGTATACTGCCTGTAATTTTATTGATGGCCACTCCTGGGAGATTAGACTTTTTCATTTCCAGTAGCCCCGATTTTCCATAAGCAATATGTTACAGCTTCCTTATTTTGTCTCGTGGGACAGCTCCTGACAGTAATTCTCTATTACCAATACTCCTCCATATGGTTGCATGAAAATATTATTGGATGGAGCCTGAGGCTGAAGGTCGCAGCTGAGGAGTTCTAGTTAAGTGTTGCGGCTTTTTTTGGGGGAGCTCGGTGCTGCATCTGTTCTGGGACACTGATGTATAACCCGACTTTTGTGCCGCTGACTCCAGCCCTCGGAACGTGGATGGCATTTTGCCGGCTTCCACCTGGGAAGATAAGGGGATTCGTCACGGAGACACGGCGGTGGCGGTGGCAGTTGGCGTTGTTGGGGTACAATGCATCCTGGGAGGAGGGCTCCATAGTGACAGTGTGTTCTGTAGTCATCCAGCACAGCAGGTATGGGCTTCATGTACAGCAAACCTCTCATGCAGTTCTCTTGGCCGCTTTGCCTTTTTGTGGTTTGCCCCATCTCCCACTTCCCCCTCCTGACATCCTCTTATATTATACAATTACATTCAGAACATGTGTAGAAAGCAGCAGGGCTGTAGGATCTAAAATCATGCCTGGATTATTCTTTTTTTTCCATTTGCCCAAAATTACAGCCCTCATATTCTCTGCCTGTATCTCAGCCATTTAAAAGTCATTACATTGTAATATACCTCAGATCAATGTGGAGGATCATTGGGAGAGCACATTATCATGATGCATGTTAGATCAGCCAGGAGTTATCAGATGTGTAAATGAGTTTTAATAAGAATGAAAGATGAGACTAAAACATCCCATACAATGTTGGATTTAGCATGTTTTCTACATTTCAACATAGACTTGTACGTTCGTAGACTTAAATGAAAAAGTTTGCACATTACAATAATTTGCAACATGTTAAACAGAATAAAAGTCATGCCCATGTGTCATTTGTGTGTATATCATATAATCCACAAGACCACTGACAGTATGAACAGTGGTCCAGATATTGAGAGAATTTTCTAAACTAGACTTAGTGCGTTTACCAGCTTGTGAAATCCTTAGTGAGTCCACTACCAGATAGCCGGTATATTGATTTAGGCAGTGCCACAAGCAAGCCACGTTGTCACAAACCATCTGAATTTACTACATCCTGTTTGTTTAGAAAGACACGAGTCACAGCGAGCTGGGTTGAGTCTTTTCGTTGCGCGATTATGTTTGGTTTCCTAGAGGGGAGGGAGGAGTTTCTTGGAATGGTTTTGGATTAAAGGCTCTGTAGTGCCACCTCTGTCGGTCTCAGAAGACGCACTTACCCGGGACTTATTCCCAGAGCCCGCAGTGTGGTCTACCAAATGAAATGACATTCCACTGTGTTTGCTCAATGACAAACAACTGCCCTTAAGCAGTCACAGCCATAGCCAATACTATCCTCTATCAGTAAATAAAGGAGACTGTCATTTGTTTAGCCCAGTGACAAAACCTAGGAAGATATAAACGTGCATGACTTATTTGAAGAAGATTCATTCCAAACTTTGTGGTCTAATGTCTAAACAACAATCTGAGAGTTAGCTATGCAAAAGAGACCTCTAAATGCAATCACTTTGAGAGTAAAAACATGTTAGTCATATTTATATTTCACAAATAAGTCTATATTTTTTTTTCCCCACAGTATTTCTTTGTTTTTAGCTGAACCACAAAAAAGAAAATCACTATATTGCCTGGAAATACTTGTGATAAATTGATTTTTGGCTTCTAAGTTAACACATGGGCAATCATATGACAGCCTTGGCCAGTTTTTGAAATTCATTTTTAACATCTTGTTGCATAAAATAAATGCTTACAACTTTAGAGTTCTTATGCTTTATTTTATATTATTGTTTGTTGTTCTGGGGTGGTATGGTCATAAACAAGAAGTATTTAAATTAATCTGACTAGTGGCATGTTATTGTCAAAAAAGTTATTGCTTCAGAGAGATTTCAAATATGTTTTATGTTGTTTTGAAGGGGGCATGGAATAATATAGCTACATGAACAGTTTTCAGTGTGTGAGTACTGATGTGTTTGTGATCTCATTCTTGTGCACACCTGGCTACAACAAGAACAGCAACCACAAAGTAAACACAGAACAGCAATAAGATAGAAAATGCAGTTTGTGGTTTTCAACCGGCTACCACACTTCCCTTGAAAGTAAGAGCTGAGTTGAAATTGGAAAAAAGGACAAAAAAAAAAAAAAAGAAAACCCCCAGCACCTCTGCGCTGCTCCATGAAAGATGCATGCAATTAATGCGGACGCAGCTCCACTGACAGCTTCCACTCAACCTCATCCATCACTTGGGAAACTGAACCGTCTGACGTTCATCCCGGCTCTGCTGCAGGGGTAGGCTCTGGTGCTGACCGGACCGCTCTTGGGCCACCGTGGGCAAGCAGAGGCGGACAGAACATGATACCGCTTGCGCAAGCCTTGGAGGAATTCCACGTCTCCAGAACAAGTATATTTTTGTCACACCCAAAGACATTACCTCAACGCCAATAAAGCCATGGCTGAAACGGCAGCGTGTGAACGTTTACGTGGAAAACGGCATGTGGTAAGATACGAATATGAAAATGACAGTTTTTTTTTTTTTTCCAATGGCGGTAGTGTTTCAGCAAAGACATCTTTCAAGGGATTTTATTTCTTAAATTGGGGAAGTCAAATTCCATTACCCTCTTTGGTCTGCATCCTTTAATGTGCTTTTTGTTATGAAATTAAAGCCTGGCTGTCTGAATACACGCACATGCTTGCACTGTTCCTATCATTCCCTGAGAGTACATCCAGAGTTTTTGAAGAGAAAAAAATGAGAGGAAGTTCATATGGACTGGTCTTTTGTAATAGTGACTTTCCAAATATGCTGTCAGGAGAAATCATACATCTTTGTGTGTGTGTGTGTTTGTGTGTGTGTGTTTGTATGTGTGCTTACATAGATCTCTGTTAATTTCAAGTTTTATCAATCTTTGCTCAGCAGCCAACTGAACACATTGCTTGCCATTTTGATTTCTGACTGCCCCAGATTCAGCGAAATGTAGAACATGATTACAGTGGACCAGATGCCTCTCCCAGAGATTCCTCATCATGTCCCATGTGACACATACCAGTGGCACTGAAGACTGATGCACAGAGCCCAACACTCACATTATGAGAACCCTGTTCATTTATTAATTCTTTGAAATGTTTTCATGCACATGCAGTATGTGATAATTCAATCAGCTACTGTGGTAATCTGACTCCGTAAGTCACTCTGTATAAGAGCATCTGCTAAATGACTAAATGTGAATGTAAATGTGTGTGTGTTTTATATTTGTGTTTGAATGGCCTGAGTTTTTGTGTTCCCCAACACTGCCCTCTCGATCTGAACGAGGCAGAGCTTGCATTGCACGCTTTTCCTGACGTTAGATTTCATTTAACACGGATCAATACCCAAGGCAGGCCCTGTGCAGTCAACCACTGACTCTCAGGAATGATGGGTTCTGGAGTTCACTTCATTAGTGCGCTGGCAGCTGTCTGATTGAGATATCTGCTGGTGGGACGGAAAGCAGGCTGAGGCACAGGAAAGGTGAGTAGCTTTATCAGAGGACAGGTGTGTAACTGTAGCTAACCTACATAGTTGCAAATCAGAGACTGTGAAATGTTATCTTCTCTGCTTAATCATGTCCCCAATGGTTTAACTTTGATAGTTATTTTCTCTCTTCTCCCTGTCCCTCTGAGACAGCTTTATATGCGGCACGGAGACAATGCATGATAAATGACCATCCTCTAAAAATATTTACCAACGGTTTGTACCTTCATGAATATTTACACGCAGCCTAATAAAACAATAGATTTACTGTTACCTGTGAGAGCGACCATTGTCTTCAGTCTGCCTCTGTCTCAATCCACCTTCCATACATACTGTATACAGCCCTGTCCCTTATACACAACCCTTTCAGGAATATAATATATTCACATGGATTTATTAAAGCTTCCTTTGATCTAAGAAATACCTCCCCTTTAAATCAGCCATGACATGAGACTCCTCAAAAGCAGCGATTTAATGGCCCACCTGACCCTTTAAATAGGATGTCTGAATGTGTTATTGAGGATATTGTTTCCTATAAACATCTAGAACTCCGGCAATAACAATCGCATCAGGCGAAATGAAGTTATCTGAGAATAGAATTAAACTCCAAATGACCCTGTGCTCTGCTTCACAGACCTCCATTAATAATTCCTAATCTAATCAGGGAGGATAAATGTACTATTGCTGGCCATACCAGGCACCTTGCCAAAGAAGGCCCATTCAAGCCAGGGCGCTTCTCTGACTAGGGAAGGGGAAAAAGGGAAACATCTTTTCACTGTGAGACTGCTGCCTGATTTCCTCTTTCGTTATCTCTCTGCTGGCAAAGTCATGTCCTTGTAACTGATAGACACATTTTTTTTTTTGTAAATAACCCTGGAATGACTGATAAAGGCTAGTGGTGAGGGTTGGGAGGGTTGGGAGGGGTGACTCCACATGGCCAGACATTACTCACCACCACTGTCCCTGAGAAACACAGTGTTACCCATCTTCTGATAAATCATTTTTTTTTTTTGTCGTCGCCCCCCCCCCCCCCCCCCTCATAGTCACAAACAATTTCCCAAGCATGTTGAAGGCCTTTGCAGTTATATATCCTGTATTAGATACTGGTTTTGACTACCTGTCAGTGGGAAATGGACTACAAACCTCTCACCACAGCACATGGTCAGATGCTGAACAATTTAAAGAGGGTATGAGTGAGGTAAATAAACAGGATTTGGTTTGGCCACCTGTGACTGTTTTCTATCTTTCTTATTTATTTTACAAATGGAACAAAGTGTTATTATATTGATAGGTGTAGTGATAAGGACAGACTGCATTGTGGTTACAGTGTCATCTTAACCTCATATTATTTAAATCTAGTTGACAATAAATTTAAAACTAGAGTGGACTCAGACATGTACATAGACAGTGGGGATTTATCTGATGTGATGGATCTGATGGCGGCTTGCGTTATTTTCTGTTTTGCTCACATGTAAGGAAGAGGGAATGTTAATGAAATATTACAGAGCACAAAGCCATCTGTCATTGATTCAATCTGAATCGCCTGCTCTTTGCTTCATGCACAGTAAAACAGAAGTTTGCCTTTCATGCTGTGAGCTATGGAAGGCTGAACATAATTAAAAACATAAAAAAATTAGGTGGAATCGTTGCCATTCACTCTGCATTTAATAAAAAAAAAATAAAAGATTACACATTAATTGTTGTGTTTGAACTGATTTAGAAAGGCGATAACAACAAAATGCAGTAAGGCATGTACAGTATATGTGGGTATGCACCATGTGGAGTCTTTAACAGGCTGTTTGATATCATGGTTCCAAATACAAAAGGCAATTTAGGGCCTGTGAATAATTTAAATTATATTATAATTAGATAAGTGTGTTCCTTACTTCACCACAGGTCTGTGAATATGATTATACATATCCTCTGATGAGCTCATTGCTTGTATTGTTTTATGATCTCCCATTTGTGAATCCACCCCGATATGTGATTCAGCCAAGGAACATTAGCAATAACGTTTCCCCCCTTTTTTAAAATGACAGTTTAAATGGCAGTGTTCTGGTTTCAACATGAATACATCATTCGCAATGTATGATATTTCACAGAAAAAAATCTGAGGGTTAATGGCAAGACATAGTAATTAAATATAAGCAATGCATGTGTGTGCTCCTTTAACATTTCCAGAATGTTTCTTGCAGGCCAGATGGAAGAATGTTTTATTGTTTGATCTCTTTATTTTTAGAACATGAAAAAATAATTCATAATGCACATGGACACCACTAAAACATTCGTCACAGCCTCACTAAACCCCTTGAGATAAGTTCAGGAGTGGAAAAAAACCTGTTTGATTTCGGAAGGGAAAAACAGGCAAAGCAGAGAAAAAATAACAAAGGGTCCTCTGTTTGTTTTCATTCTGTTTCAAATAGGCTTGTATTTCCAGTGTAACACATGGCCATCAAAAGGTTGGTTGTATGCACAAATAGAGTGGAGCTGAGAAGCACTGGGTAAAGCTATTTACAGGGAGTGGAAATTATTAAGTCAATTTAATACAATAGAAAGGGAATGGTTCAAAAGCAGTTTGTAAATTGCTTCAATAATAACCCGCTTCCTGCGTGAAGTTATTGAATGGAAAAAATGACATCTGCACAGCTTTGAAAGATCTAAAGATAAAGGCACTGCAGATGCACATGGGAGACGCCATCTTGGACCAAATGGTTCTCTTCTGACGCTTTTTTTTTTCTGTCTGTCCTGCGAATGGAATGAACGCAAGACCAGACGTCAGTGCTCACACAGTATACAGCGACGTAGCGGCAGATACAGTCATTCCAGCTTAAGAGGTTCCAGGAGTTCAGGATCTTATTGCTGCATCCCGTCCTTCACATTCCGACAAAGGGGGGAGAAGTTTAGCTTAAATATTAAACAATTAGGATTTATACAAGTCATAGCTGGCACCGTCAACTGGAAATTGTCTATTACTGCATCCAAACAAGTCTGTTTCTCATTTGTCTGGAACGGTTTACAGAGGGAAGTCGAAGCAATGTTGGAACTGAGCTGGCTGAGAACGCAGCACTGAGCAGCTCCCTCTGCGGCCTCTCACATAAACTGAATGGCACGAAACTTGAAAGCATTTCGAAAACACTGGAATAAATGGTTCTGAAGAAATGAGCATTTAGAGAAAGACACACTGACTTAAACAGCTTCACACTTTTTCCCGGTTGTAGCGATAACCATGTGGTTGGCAGCAAGCTTAAAACAATTAATGTCTCGGCACCACAGTACCAACCAAAAATGTTCACAGAAATCTGAATTGAAGTTCTGTGTTTGCTGGCCCATAGCTCTGCCAGCCTTGACAGTATTCACAGATGTTGGTCAGAATGGGCTTTCTCTTTCCCAGCAACCCCCACTACTCCCTATGGAGGCCTGACACTGGATAACTACATTTATGATGCCTTATCTTTAAATCATTCCGCCCCCATTTTATAGATGTTATTTAAATTATCTAATTAAATCGCCCTGGGCTCTGGGAACTTTGAGCTGTTGACATTTCTCACTCTTGAGCTTGGTTCCTTTTAATGCAAGAAAACAACACTGTTGACAAACTGATAGCTGGCAGGCTGGAATTGTTCTATAGAACAACTCAGTCTCCAAGGTGATTGTTGCAGCAGCACTAGTGGCGACCAGGGGACTGACATTAATTACTCTCGATAATTTGCTTGCATAGTTACTCTCCCACTTTCCCACATAGGTACATGGTGCCAGTTCATTCTTGCAGTTCCCATAAAGCAATATATCAACAGAACTCTATACATTCTTGATAAGGTACCCAAATAGATGCAAATGGCACAGTGAGGTAGCACTAATACTACTTATTTTTCTTTTACCCTCTACATTAAGGAACACCCTCATGTTTTGTTCACTTTAAAACAGTGATTGTGCAATGACCTTGGCACTTAAAATCATGCTTTCCTATTAATGTCCATCTGTGTACAATATTTTGATGTAAGTAAATATAATAAATATAGTAAACAAGATCAGAGCACTGAAAATGTCATTTTTTTTCTTCTTTGAGCTTCCAGATATAAGTTTCAGTCCTAATAATGCAGCTACATTACCTGTCATGGTAAAGTCCTAACTTCTTGCAATGTCAGATGATATCAGAGAGTTAAAAAGTGGGGTTAAAATATCATACTAACTACCTAAACAGTGTTTTGAAGTTGTATTTACCTTTTAGACACAATGTTTTTATCAGATAAAAATACAGGACACTGAAATTTTAAAGATATTGTACTAAACAGGTCTGACCAAATTAAATTTTAATATTAAAAATTAGCTATATGTACAGGATCTCTGCAACTTGTATTTTCTTCCAAAACATATCATTAATTTTGAAAAAGCATGGTTATTAAGGAGATTTTGTGTTAACTTTGTTATGTGCCATCAGATTTAGATGATTTAGGTGTCTGTTCCAAAATTTGGAATTGGATGTGGAGAAGAGGTCACACCTCATCTTCTCAATGAACTATAATTTTGGATTGCATAAAAACGTATCATACATACTGTACATGAAGGTCAATGGTTATACTGCCTGACAGAGATGCAATAATATATAGTGTGTCTGAGGACTATCCTTGTATTGTCTTCCCCCCCCCCCCCCTCCCTCTTTGAGAAATGAAAGCCAACATAAGCACACACTCATAGACTCCTTCCTCTCAACTTCAAACAAAATCATCTCCACAAAGCAAATGCAATGACCTTTAAGGGAATGAAGAGGAACTGGTTCTGACCACTTTACTAAAGCAGTAGGCTAAAGGTTTTAACCTTATTCATGGGTGGTGTTGGTTTTCATCACAAGTCTTGGTGGTGAAAGAATCGTTTGTCTGTGAAAGCAGTGCTTTTTTTTTCCTTTAGTCTTATGTGTGCTGCCCAAATTGTGTTCCTGATGTGTCCTTTATGATTCAAAAGGCCCTCAGATAAGATTCTTTTTATCACACATTGTTTGACCTAATGTCAAACAGGTAACATTTTCATCCAATCTACAGCCATGTGTCCCTTGATTTCTTCTTTCTCATCTTTAATAGCACATAATTTGCCAATCACATTAATAAAAACAAAATAATTATAAATATAATAATTATAAATTTAAGAAGAGGAATATGAAGTGTAGATAAGGAAGTCTGATTAATTCATTAAATAATGAGTTAATTAAAATTAGCTATATACAACGAGAAAATAATCATTCATGTTTAAAAAAATGTCCTTTATAATGTATTCATATCCAGTAACACACACATGGATATACAGCAATATTTCATGATATACAGCAAGTGCAATTTCAGTCCAAGTGTTTGTGCTGTCAGTTTGTATTAGATAGGTATCTGTATCATGAGGTATCTGTCCTTGGCAACAGTTGCATATGATGCATGTTATCTGAGCCAACAGACATAAAAGTGACACATTTGTTAACTGTTATGATTACGCATCTCTTAAGAATTTTACTCCCAAACATACTCACATTTCAGAGGGTGTCATTTCAAGGGTGTGAAATTTCAGTTGGCCTCTTCCATTATTAGCACAGATTATGAATCTACCTTCTGCAAGATGTACATGTGGAGCGATTTGCCTAACGCGTAACCATTAATCAGTGTGTGAAAGCATTTGAAACTGATTAAGCTTTTTGAGGTTCAGAATACATTAAAAACTACATGTTTTGGAGCCCTTATTTTTTGGTTCCTGTCGGACGGTGTTTCCACGGTGCTCAAAACCAAAGCGCACATTCCGTCCAGATTGCGGGATAAGTAATTGAATGAATACGGCAGGAGCATATCTCCCGTCTCCTCCTGTCAAAGCATCAGGCTGTTGCAAACGGTACCGTAATTTATGAGGGATAATATCATTATTCAATCAGCAGATTGATTTTGTACTTCCGTAAGAGTAATAAATTTAGGCTCATTTTCCATATTGACTCTTGCCATCTAATTGTATTACAAAATCAAAGTCCTCTTCCTTTATCTCCACAAGGCCAAATGATAAATCCGCAGTCACATCCGGAAGAGAAGGAAAAATAGATGAATGACTCGCTACGGCTTTCGGGGGGTGCGGCGATTGCTGCAGGATCTACTTCATTACGACGTCTTTATCCATTTAACCGGGGGATCGGAGAGGAAACAATTATGGGAGTAGAGGGCTTCTGTCAGTGCTGAGGCTGCATTTCCAAAGGGGTTCTGACATGGCAGAGCAACAGAGAAAAGGCAGACTCAAGCATACTGACTCACTGGGTTAGCTTTAACCCCATGTGGAGTATCGTACTGGCCTTCAATGCAACATGATGGAATAAACTAACAGAATCAAGGAGAGTCATAGACGTAGCTATAGTCAGGACAGGTTTACAGGTGCCTCACTCAAGTTTGCATGTCAAGCTGCTTTCATTTCCTTAAATTGCTTTATTAACTTCTCAGAATGCATAATTAAAATATGTACTGAACATATGCCATTTCCAGTAATCTGTGATATTTATTTTAAAGATTACTTCTGTAAATGAGAGGAAATATTGTTTGTAGCAAAAGATCATTTCCTCAGAGAACCCTTGTTATAGATTGCATAGGTTACATATACATATTTTTACGATGTACTAAATCCAAGAAAATGCTTTATGACCACGTAATAAGCATGCAACAAACAAGTGTGATGAGTTGATGGCACCTGATTTTTTTAAAAGTATAAATAGTTTATGAGTATCAGTTTACAACACTTTGGATACCACTAAACGTAGCAACATCTTACACATTGCTTCTGCCATATAGTGAGGCTGGAAAAGTGTTTTAGCAAGAATATCCATTACTCATCACTCATTTATATTTAGTTTTTATAAAGTGGCCCATAAACACCAAACACAGCCAGTAGTGTCAAACAGAGGCTGAGGGTTATTTTAATATCGGCTGTAGGTCACATTAACTTTGCCCCACTTAAAACTTTTCTCATGTGGCCAGCTCCTGGGTCTGATATTTACTGATATTTGTGATGCTGTGTAGTGAACATACATTAGTGGTTTTGCAAACTGGATTTAATATTACACTGTACCACAGCATGACCCAAGTGAATCCCAGCAATGCTTATTTTATTGATGTCACAAACAAAACTTTGAAGATTTAAAAAGCAATGACTGTTCATTAAGCAAAACTGTTTATTAAGGAAATTGCTGTTCTTATGAAAATAACTTAGCACAGTGGTTCCACATAAGCCAGATGGTGAGATGGCAATAAGGAATAATCACAATTTATTTGCTAAAAGTTTATTTTATCCTGTTTGTAAAATCCCATCTTGTATAACAGAGGTGCAGGTGTATCAGCCAAGAAAGGAACACTTTTTGGCTCCAGCGGCAAGGTTGCCTAGTCACCTAGTGACTGCCCATTAATATAATTAAATTCCATTAAAACTTTCTCTTTGTAACAAATTAATTAAGATGCTATTATTTAGTCATTGAGAGGTTAATGACCATCATTAGAAACAAAGGCTACATCCACTATCATTTGCCAAACTTGGTTATTTTGTCAATTTTGGTTATTTACTGGGCAGAAGATTAATGAGGGCTGATGCTGCCTCAGACGGTAATTAGCTTTAAAAACATAACACAATCAATCACCAGTGCTGATTGTTATAGCCATGAGACACAATTCCCTAGTCCATTTCCTCTACTCCTGTAGAAGAGGGTTTGGAATAATGTCCAGGCTTGAACAGAACAAAAAAGTATTTCATACTATTTCATAGCAATTTGCACTGCTTACAGTTTTACATGATATCCATTTATACAACTGTATGTTTACTGAGGCAATTCTGGTTAAGTACATTGCCCAAGGGAACAACAGCAGTACCCCATCAAGGAATCAAACTGGTAGCCTTTTGGTTACAAGTCTTGTTCCTTTCAGCTGCATCACACTGCTGCTCATTACATCCAACACAAATCATCACATGTTAAACAAACAGCCTGAATCCTAAAATCATCATATCACATTTAAATTCTCAGAATTTTAAAATGATCACAATATGTGTGATTTCTGTGAAATCTAGTATCATTACATCTGATGTGACTCTCCTATTAAATTTGGGAAATTATAAAACTTTTATCAATTATTTTCAAAAAAAAAATTATTATATTATCTTTAAGATACTGTATCTTCAATACAAAGTCTGAATGTAAGTAAAAAGTAACAAAATGTTAAAGTTAGCTGACAGGTTTAATATGATGTGGTAACAGAATGCAAAATTGGACCATTGTGTCACATTTCATCAGTCTTTCTTTTGATAGTTCATGTCTTGGAATACAGCATAGCTGGTTGAAAAAACATTGTATGAGAATAATAATTCATAGTATTTGTCTTGAAAATGCAGCAACAAGTAATATAAAACATTTTGTTTGTAAAATTTTTAAATAATGAAATTATTATTATTATTATATTGATGCTGAAATTATATTCAGTGAATTAGTTATATTAGTTATATTTTTCTATCTTGATTTTATAGACGACAGAGGTAAATTAATTGGCAACATGCCGACAGGTTTGAGGGAGACAGGATTGCGTGGTTTTGCTTGAGTTTCCTTTCTTTCTGGTCAGCTGATTGGTGGGGAGGATAGGCGTGACTGCCGTGACCGCACTCTGTTGGTATGAGTAATGGGTCCAACTCCAAAGGGCATTCAAATGACATTGTGAGGATAACGGAACTTATTGTCAACCGTTTATACTAGAGGGAATTTATGAGCTGATCATAAATGTTTATTACATTTTCTATTTATAACTTTTAAAAAATCATGACAGCCCTAAGTGTGCCCTTGTGTCTTCGCGTTTTATGATCTTTGTACATACCATGCTGAAATACACTGGAAAACATTTGTAAGTCTTAGCACCATGCTAGGCATGCCCAAAAGGTGCTGCGGTGTATGTGTATGTGATTTAAGGCAGACAGGTCAGTGACAGTCTTTTATCTGTGCGTGTCCATAAATCATGTGGCCTTTACATCATCAGGAAGCAGACACCCTAAAAACAGACTAAAACACGCTCTCCCAAAGGTTAGGCTGAGTTGAAACACGAAAAACGAGAAAAAGCTCACGTACCTCCACATGTTACAGTGCAGAGTGGGGGCAAAGCGTGCAGCCGGTGAGACCTTTCGCATTAACTTAAGAGTGCAGGCAACAATGTTTCAATCCAGAAAACCTTGCATGCTTCTACTTTAAAATATCCAGCACTGTCTGACATGATGTTCATATTTACATGTAGATAGATGTCTTCAGATGAAAGAGGCATATCAGCTTGTTAGCTGTTTCTATAAATAATGAAAATACCATTCAGTAACCTGCTGCAGATGAAAGGTACGGAGTATCAGTTATGAAGTTCATGGTTATGAAGTTTACCTGATATTGGTGATTATATGGCTGATTTGAATCTGAATGGCAGAAGAGTTACCACTCCCCAAAGCATAAACACACAGACAGACATGCAACATTATGTGTTTCCCATCCTCTCTGAATGTAAAGCTAACTGGTGAGACTTTTCATGGTGGACTTTTTAGCTGTGGAACAGAGTGTCTTGAGTATAAATATTTCTTAGACAAGGGAAGAGTGTAAAATGCAGCAGCTGCTGCTATCTGCTGGCTGGTCTTGGGTGCAGCACGCCAGAGATTTGCCCTTATCAAATTGTGAGTCGGCGATTTAGTTCAGAGCCAAGAGGCTTGGGAATACATTTGTCTGACCACAACTGTGTCCTGTGTAACATTTTGGAAGCATTTTCATTGCAATTATAATTCAGAATCAAGTGCATAACGCCAGCAATTTCTTGAAAGCTTGGATATTTTAACTGCAGGTCCTTACCAACCAGGTATGATATACACGGAACCAGAACGATAAAACAGAGCCTTGCCTGTCTAAAAATAATCAATTAATTAATG
Source organism: Megalops cyprinoides (assembly GCF_013368585.1). Classification (NCBI taxonomy): domain Eukaryota; kingdom Metazoa; phylum Chordata; class Actinopteri; order Elopiformes; family Megalopidae; genus Megalops; species Megalops cyprinoides. The sequence goes on from NC_050597.1 coordinate 10,680,734, forward strand.
CTGGCAAATGATTTGAAAATGTTCTAACATCAGGTGACTGCCGGGCTGCCGTCACTTTGTCATGCAGAGTGCTCTGACAAATTGAGGTAGCCATGTTATTCTCTCCTGGCCGGCCGCCCAACACGGTTAATCATGCTACACCCTTTAAAGTGCGGGCCAAGCCCAGTAATTTGTGGCTGCAGAGGTGTAACTTTATGAAATAATTACTTCACAGGCCTCTGGAGTATGTGGCAGGCTTAAAATAAACAGAGATGGGGCTGAGAAAAAGGTTAGGGCTCGGGCTGAAATAAGAGTAGGAGCCGTTCCTCCGGAGAAGATTTATTGTGAATGTTCATGTCATGGCACAGGTTCAGACGTGGCCCCCACTCCGAGCAGCTGCCTCAGCCAAAGCCCCTCTCCCTCCACCTGCCGAATAACACCCTCCATCCAGGCCGGCCTGGATAAATCTGTCAGCCCTGAGTAATGGTGTCTGCAATATGGGGAAGGAAGAGGACGGGAGCGAGCGAGAGGGAAAAATACATTTAATTCTCACCGGCCACAAAAAATAAAAAGGGTTCCCCAAATTTACAGTGTCACACTTTAACCCCGTTGGTATGATTCTTGTTGTCTACAATTACACCTGCCATTGTTCTGACAATCCGGCATAGAAAGAGCATCTTTATCTTCAGGGTGATTTACAAGTGTGGCTTGTAAAAATCATGACAACTTCCTGACATGGACAGGGGAGAGGAACAGCATAATCAAAACAGCACGCTGACTATGGGACGTTCAATCCTCTGAAACCCTCAAAACATCTGCTGTTGTTAGTTGCTGTCCATATTGTACCTTTAGATCTAGGTTACCAAGGTGTTTGGTACATGAATAGGCTCAACAACAGCAAGTTCACTTGCCAAATTAGACATCATAATTACCTAAAAAGTCACATTGAATTAGATGCATTTCTTGACATAATAAGTATAATAGAAGCACAACTTTTGCACTGTGATTACTGCATATACATAAGAACTCAAACACAAAAACATACATAGATGCAATATCTAATAGTGAAAAAATAAATCACCACTGTACAGAACTTTATTCTGAATAGGACTACAATATGTGATAGTAATTTTAAGTTCACATGTTTAATTGTTAATTACAATACAATACAATACAGTTACAATGTATTGTACTCTAACTAACTGTGTCCATTAAAACCTGATATGTGATAAGAAGCATGGAACTACACAAAAATATATAAAACAGCCTGTCATAGAGGCCTATAGGGAAAAGTACTGGACCAAATGAAGGCCAGTATCAATGATTTCAGCAATGATTTCAGAGGTATAATGAGTCTGCAGGTGTTTTCCCCAAACACATGTTAGATTCCCTGTACTGTAAAAAAAAATATTATAGTACAGTATGCCTTAAGTACAGAAAGGTAAAGGGACATCTTTGTTAAGTAAACAAAAGCTAATACAATACTTAACTAGAATTTACACTCCCTACTTGGATAAAGTGTACTTCTCTAAGGACATTGCATTAATTTTCAGAAGGAAAGTGTACATCATCTTTCAGAAAGGAGTGTTGTGGGTAAAATGACAAATGACAAGTAGAAACATATGGTTCCTTATAACGGCTGAAGCTAGGATAGGTCTATAATAGCCTAGTACTGGTGTAATCATGTTTTAAAGTGTTACATTACTTTGTGCTCATTCAGCTCTGGGGTGAAGTGAGGTATTGGTTGCGGGGTTTTTCAAGAGCTCTGAGAATGACTGGCCAACACAACCACTGTGTGCATTAAACTGACCAGAGGAAGATAAATGCACAGTACTAGTGAAAATGACAAATAGACTCTCTACATAAAATACAAATGGTACATTTCTATGCATCATGCATAAATGACAGTTTCAGAGACACCATGTTAATAGGTAGTCCATGATAAATGAACCCTAAGTGCTTGGCTTCATACACCAAAAATGCTAAATTAATTTCAATTTCCATTAGGCCTACATTTATATTCTCTATATGTTTTCTCTATAAAATATTAGAGAATTACTGCATATCACTACATATAAATTGCACACCAGTTATTATGCAAGAAAACCTAAGATCCAGATGACTTCAAACCTTAATGTGTCCAATTACAGGGCTTTTGATGAAGGAGAACCCATCTAGTGAAAAACTGTTTCAAAAAACTGTTTTCAAACATAAGACCATCAGGAGTGTGATAATTAGAAAAGGCCATTCCTATACATACCCAAAAAGGCTCATTTTGCCTATACATGACAAGCATAGTTTACAGGTTATAGACAGTTTATGCTGAAAAACTAATTTTTATTATCTTCTATCATCAAGTACAGTAGAGTTTGTCCATACTGAGCATTCCACTCCAACACTCCATACTGCAGTCCAAAATGTCTCAACCCACGTCTGCATTTTGTCACTTGTGCCAGCAGACGGTATGCCAGGCTTCCATACAGGGTTGCTGATGGCTGTGCACGACAGGATTAAGGTGAGAGGTGGCATATGCCATTATAAAAATACTTGCTAGCACATTTGAGTGTTAGACACTGTGAGGAGTGGAGTGGGGAGGGGAGGTGGATCGTGATTAACTGATTTATTTGCATGTCTTACCACCTATGTGGAAACATGATCTTATGTACACCAAGCCTGCAAACCTTCCTCTGACAAGCCACAGCATTGGCCAAGCATTTCTCACCCAGGACAAGCTGGTGGAACATGTGTCTCCACCATGAACATCCATGTGTGGTACGCACTCTTAACAAAACCTGTTCAGACAGGCCCAAAACAAAATACATTACAGTCAGACACAACATCTCTGGTGCGCACTCTTGAGGAGGGAGTCCCCTGACCTTCTGACTTTCTGAAACAAAAGTAGCCAGGGTCAACAGCTAGGGGTCCCAACTGAAAATTCTTTTCTTTGTGCAAATTCTCTGAAACTCCACAGAGTTTCAGGTGTGACTGATTTTATGCAAGAAACTGTTCAAAAAGAAAATCTAGAAACTTTGCACAAAGATGCTGAACTGCCATTGTTGAAAATGTACATTATATTTCATAAGTCATGTTGCACATATGCTAATGTGCAAAAAAACTCACTGGTGCATCCTGAAATGAGCTGAGAGATACGCAAACAGAGCCTTTTCTGTGTAGGACAATTACTGCTGTGGTATCTGGCCTGGAAGAGAGAGGAGAGGAGAGAGAGTGGAAAGGTGGCTTCCCTCTGTCTCTTCTGCTGCCCAGCCTAAGTAAACTGTAAACAAAGAGAATATTTATGTGAGATAGGGCGGCAACTTCACTGGAGCCCCAGATCCTGATGGAGGGGCCGATGACTTGGGGGGATTAGGCAAGGGTTGTGTGACCGCTGGAATCCAGCGCTGACAGACCTGGCTTATTAAAAGTACAGCACCGCATACGGATCCCCATTGATTCCCGTGACGGGGCAGGACTTCAGAGGGCAAGACCAAAGAATGGGGTGCCTGTAGTGCCGGGACGGACAGTGGGGCGGAGGGGGGACTCCTCTAATTTGTCTAAGTTGTATCTAATTCCACAGAATAAAGCGATGAGAGGAAGACCCACGCTGATTGTTCACTCGTCTGTGGCCCTGAGCCTGGGGCCGGTATGTTCGCGAGCCCTCTGCCGCCAGAGCGGGACGCTGTAATCTGAGCGTCACTGGCAGCCACGTAAAGCTGCCCCAAAGGCACAAGGGCTTTGCGTGTTTTGTGCTTAATGGGATAACTCCTCTTAATAATTAAAGATAACATCAGCATCTTTCATGACCCAGGGCCTGCGCTCACACCCCTATGTCTTTCTCCCAGTGACTGGATTACTGAGGCAGTGCGATTTACTCAGCTACTGGCTACATCTGCAGAGTACAGAACAAATACACTTATAAATATGTCTGAGGGAACAAATCAGTTTGCTGCCAGGCAGAGAATACAGACAAACCTTGTTAAATTGACACTTGTCTGTGTCAAACTAGGTGAATTAATACATGATGCAGAGGATTCATTTAAACAGAGCAGATCCTGAATCAAGCAGTCATACTATGAACAAGTTGTGTGTGGGTACTTGAGGTCAGATATGATGAGAGACCATGCATTAACTGAAAAAAGAAAAATTTAGTAATTTATAATTATTATCAGTTATTCATAATTAAGTTCAGTGCATTTTTCAGTTTTGTAAAAATAATCTTCAATGCACACAGAAAGATCTAAGCAGACTTTGATTATGTGTTGTTCAAGTTGGTTTACCGAATGTCGGAGCTGCAAATGACCTGCTACTCACATTCTTCCTGGCACTCCACTGTACCCTTTGAACCCTGCATTGCTGTATCACTTCCACCATGCTTCCAACTTGGCTCTCTCTCTGTCTCTGTTGAACACACTGCCTCAGTATTTCTACGGCATTCCTCCTTCTCTGCAGGGTTATTTTAATTAGGTGATTGTGGCTCACGGTATTACATTTGAACTCATGGCTTTAGCTCCTGTGGTTATTCGTCAGGACATACATATAATATCTTAAACATTCTAAGACATAATTCTTCCACCAATATGGTTTGAATTAATCATTTTATTTCTTTAAAATGCTGGTTCTTTTTTCTTTTTCCTCTACAGCTTTTTATCCTCTTTCCATTTTAACCCATACTATCCAAAAAACATATCAAGCTGTAAAATACAAACAGGGGCCAGGAGACTGACTGTATTATGTGTTATATTATTATTATTATTATTGTTATTATTATTATAGATGATTAATAGAGCATGCTATGAAATGAATATTGGCTAATTGATTAATATGTTGCCACTACTTTCTATTTGTTTATGGAAGTGGGTACAACAGAGCACTGCACTAGAGTAAAATGGATTCTTGCAGCTGTGCTTCTGAAATTGCACTCGGTCCTATGGATTATTGTATGGCAGAAATCATCATAAGATGCAAGCAAATGCTGTGCATAACTAATAGCCCTCCAACTTCCAAAGAAGGGCAAATGGAAATAGGGAATAGCAGAGACCTGTTGCAGCAAGTATTACAACTCTTTAAAAGCTACTGTCTAAAAGTAGGTCTGGTGAATGTCACAAGCCCTCAGGCCTTTTTTTGTTATTTTTTCCTTTACAAAACTTCAGCTAATGTATATGAACTCCAAACCTTCTTTGGACTGTGGATCTGCCCTGAGGAAAGAACAGGCCCCTGCATATTGGCAAAATTGCTCTTCTCTCCAAAAGAAAAGCAGCTGTCGATGTATTATCAATTACCATGATCTGTACATCCTACAAAATAACAAATGTGCAATATTGCTAGGCTGAATGTCTTCTAACCATTTTTAGTTAACCATGTCCTTTTGGGTTATGTCTGGAATGAAACAAAAAAACAAAACAAAAAAAAAAAACAAAAAGGCAAACTGCAATTTTATTTGTTTATTTGACCCATCTCCATCTCTAACTTATGTTCAGGGTGATGTGCAATATGCTGATCTCTCAGCCAAAGTACATCCATAAACTCAATAAACCCTACTATTTATTCTGAACCCATGCTTAATCCCAGTGTCGGTTAGAGTGGCAAGGCTTGATGACAGGGTCTTACAGTTCTTTCCCCCTCTGAGGAAGAGGCTGTCTGGCTGCATCTCTGTGAGAGCGTCTTTATGTTCGGACTTCCTCTGATCATCAGCCACCAGAGGTGTCTGGTTTCAGCTGGTCTGTCTTGCTGTATTCCAGGCCCTTGATAGTGTTTATATCACAGCTCTGTGTTTTCAGAACATCATCTGACCTCTCTATGTGGAAGCTGAGCCTTGAGTGTTGGGCTGGGTGTTGTGTCATGTTTTACTTATTAACTATTAAGCTAACTAAATTTACGAATTAATTATACAGTGTCAAACCAATAATAATCTATGTGAATCACTCACCGTAAGTATTGGTACCATTAAACAGTAAGAAAATACTGAACATTAAAATATCAGTTACATGTAGATTTGCATGGAAGCTTTAATAGCATGTTATAATATTTTTTTCAAAATGTGAGTTTTCTGTAAGGCTGTAGATATTCAGAGATTGATTACAAACCCCCCTCCTGCTGTGTAATTATACATGAGTACAATAACTATAATAGGTGCAAAGGGAATGTGAATGTGAAAATACATATACAGATGAACCCAGTTAATATCACCTCACTTAATATACTAACCATACTTACTGTCTCATTTTCTACCCAACAACTTGCCAATTCCATTCAATGCTAACTTGACCGATTCACGTAATGACAATTGACTAATTTGCTAATTAACATCACTGGGAAACTTTGGAGTGGCCATTTATAAAATTTATTTCCTCTGTGATTTCAAAAATTATTTATCCAAGAATACCATACTTGCGTAAGCTTGTTAAAAAGGTAGGAACATCAGGGGTACTTCGCATTTAACTACAACTTTGTATATTCTGTTTGCTGAGAGAATGTAAGAATTAAGAGTTACTGAATGAGCAATGCCTAGCCATTTGCTTCAGTTGTCTTTAAAATATTTAAAAGTTTTCACCACCTGAGCCACAAAATGATTTGGTGTCTATCACTTCTACCTATCGCTTTTTACTCACAAAAAGCACATCCACATAGCAGTTAGGTATTACCTTTCCAATGAATCCACAGAAATGCATATGCTGCTAATATATTTGATCCTGTGCCTTTCTAAATAGAGAGAAGTTAACTGAATACTGGGAAACAGTAGAGCGGTTGAGACACTCTAAGACTGAAGTAATAAAATGACATATACTATTGTATCAGTAAGACATCATGACAATAAGAATGTGCAAATGTAGTTTTATTTATTTACATTACTTAACGGTAAATCACACGTGCAAATTATCCATTTTTGCTCTCCTGCATGGTCACACCATTGGACAATATTAAAATCCTCTTAAAATCACATCCCGCTTATTAAATATTACATATTTGTTCCGCATAGAGGAGAGGGGACAGATTTTTAAACTCAGACTACAAAATAATAATATGCAATATTCAATACTTTTAGGCCATATACCTATGAAGTATATAATGTATTCCATATAAGTGGAATACTTCATTATTACTTCATCTCCTGCACATTGCCCTGCAGATTTAAACTATGTGTGAGAGATTTATGCTTTCTATTAAGTGCTTTAATGTTTTAGCAGAAGAAAGTTATTTTTTCTTTAGTCCTGTAAATGAAGGGATTTTTAGTGATAGTTTGAAAGTCTAAATGTTGGAGCCAGACTTTTTTTTTCTTTTTCCATCTGATTTTTGGAGGAAGATAACATTAATCACAAAGCGGCCAGATCCTCTGGGTTTCGGGCAGTGAAATGTAAAACCGGCCAAGGTTAATGGAAGTGCAACAGAAGATTTATTTTAATTGCTCCATTGTAATTTTTGAATTTAAACAAAATGTCCTCTTTGTTGAAGCAAAACAGTAAATTATTCCACATCTGCAGTGGAGACTGTAAAGTGTCGTACAACATTTTCCCCAGCAGAATTAATATCGAGATAAAATAACAGAATGTATGATTAAAAGCAGAAGTCACTCAGGAGAGAAGTGAAATGTGAACAGGGAGAAAACAGGTTACCTTTGTACAGAGATTACATTGTGGGCATTAAATCATACACTGATCATTTCATTCCAACAAGCCTCATTTTTTCAGTCCCAACATTTATTTTTCCTGGTTGCCACTATTAAAATATGTCACAGCTTGTGTGGAATGACTTCCTGTCATTGAACTATGAGGAAATCATACACAAAGATGTTACCCTTTCACCTTTTTCCCTTTCCACCATCTGCAGGCATAGCAAATGCAGACTGATTGAATTTGGCATATACAGTACTGAGTGTCTTGGAGACTCCACAAGACTGACGTTTGTTTTGTTTGTATTTTGAGCTTGCTGATGACGTTTTCAGTTTAGAAAGAACCATTGTTTAAATGATGTAATGCGTCAAAATGATGTATCTAATGATGTACCTTTTAAGAGCTTATTTGGCCATTTAAACATTTTAAAAAGTAACAGCACGTACAGTACTATAACTTTTGAGGTTACATAAAAAAACCTATACTCTGCATCTGAGGTTACAGGAAGATAAGTTATTTCCATCAGCCTTCCTCGGCGAAATCTGGGTCTTGGCAGAGGCTGCTGCTGCAGGAAAGTCAAGGTAAATGGGTAGGTCCAGATGGATGCTGTACCGTGGAACTATGGCTTTCTCATAAGGATGCATTAAACTCTTCACCCTGGGTTTACATTCTGGATTTCCTCCATGTAATTCTGCTGCTAACATGATTCATAAAATGAAGGATTCACATGCACACGTCTTTTAGAATAAATCCAGAGCATACAGGTCAAAATACATAACAAAGGAAAAGAATTCAACAGCAGTCGTCTCCAACAAAAGTGTTTAGAAAAACTCTGTTAGCTTTTTTTAATCTTTAATTCAAGTGATGCCACTGAGAAGCAACGACATGAAGGGGAAATGGAATATTTTTCAACACAATTAACTGTATTCTAAAAATATAATGTGGACATTTAAAATGGCTGCCTTGATGTCCTTGAACTCTTGAATTGAATTCTTCATTGCGTGAAAACATGTGTTGCATATCTGAGCTTTATTAATGGTTTGTTTTAGTATTATAGTGCTTTGTTTTTGATTCACTGGTGCACTAGTTCTTTATCTCCACATAAGTGTACAACCAGAACTACATTTTCTGTCTGACCTAAATCATCTTCCTTTCAAGTCAATTTTTCCGCTGCTATTTAGAGACACACATACGCATAGTCTCTCTGTTTTCTCAGTGTTTAAATTTGATTCGATAGATTTATTTGGCCATTACATTCTTTGGTTTTTATGAGCCTTGAAATGTCAGCGAAAGGTTTTCTTTCACTTCAGTGGCTTCTACACAGAGGACAGGGTGCATGTCTTCTTATGTTTCAGGACTTTGGAGGGGAAGAGTGTTCTCGGAGCACTGAGTTATACTGTGTACTTGTGTGGAATAATTGAGCAGTTTTAAGTAGTGGTGGTGCTAGCTTTTCTTGAAGTCAGGTTGTACGTATCTATTTGTACCCTCACACCATATTCTAGGACATTGACACTCCATAAGCAGACAGCAGCACATGTTGTCCAGATGGGGGGTTGATGATATTATTACTGATTATTGAAATAACCTCCTGCCACCTGTTTTTGTGGCACTCCCTGCCAACATACACCTATAAAAGTCCAATTTCAATAATACCCATGCTGACAGGCAAACAGTTTGTGTTTTTTAATCAATCAAAGAGATTTGTTTTTGTGAATTTTGCATATATATATATGGTGATGTCAGCCTTAAGAGTTTAATGTTTTTTTGTAGATAGTTGTAGGCTATTTTTTTCCCACAAAAAGTGTGTTATCTGCTCTTGATTTATCCTTGTTTGTTTACTGGCAACAAAAAATGATGCTTTATTTCGATATGAAGCAGATGTGCATCAGGACAGTTTCATTATGCCAATCTTTTATCAGTTAAACCCTAAGACAGACAAGTTGGGGGGGGGGTGACTTCACTCAGGTTGTGTTCACTGCAGCTCTGAAAGCCAGCCAGGTTAAAGTACACAGTATGCTCTGCGATGCAGTCTATGAAATGGGCTCCATGTACAGAGTATATAGTTGTTTTGATATACCTCTGATGGGGGTAATTTGTGACCATTAAACAGAAGCAATGCTAAACAGAATGTGAATGATTGGCATGGCCAAATCTCTAAGTTTAAGGTGTGGTTTACATTGCATTTCCATGTGGAGTTAAGTCTGGGATTAATGACAGTGGAAACAGAAGACAAGCAGGATTCTGATTAATCCTTCAAATATGTGGAGCAATGTGAACATGAACATGGTTATTTACCCTGTTTTTGGGTAAATGTGTGTAATGGGTAAATGTGTGTAAGAAAGTGGGATGCAAGACACTTCCTGAGGCAAGTGAATATCGATCAGGAATTAAGCAATATTTAAGAAGCAAAATGCTTTTCACACAATGTTGTGGATATCTAAGATGCACAAGGCTGTGTGGAGTGGAGTCTTTTGGGAGAGGGGAGGCTGATATAACATAGTGATGTGTCCTGTGATTAGGAAAGATTTAAGATGGAGTCATTCTTCATTCCATGTATTGGATAATTATTAATTAATTTCCAGTCTGGAAAAAAAAATCACTGGCTTTCCTGAGAATTGTGGAAGCAAATCACTGAAGTTTCTCTCTGTTGCCATTAGCAAACATTAAACTGGGATGGTGTGGGAGAGAGGAATGACTATCCCTGAGCTATTCAGGACAATCTATTTTTTTTACAGTTTTTTTTCACACACTATTATAAATGTTGGTTTGATCTGGTCTTTCTAATGAAATATTAAATGATCAGCAGGAATGTTTAGAACTTGGTCCTTTTCAGTACCCAGAAATATCCAGCTCAGCCATAAGATAATCCATCAAGGCAAAGGAAAAGGAGAAGGAGAGCAGCTGATGGATGTGGCACAGTGAAATGCTGGCAGTAGACCAGTGAAAGCCTGCACCTAAAATGCTTCTGACAATGTGAAGTTGTAATATTAGTTTTAACATAAACCTCATTCATCATACCTGCTTCTTTGGACAGCGGCGCCGCAGAGAGTGGCATAAATTAGCATTATCACAGACGGAGAGCTTTAATCATGCAATCACCGCTGCCCAGTGAGAACCCCTAGCCTCAAAGCTGCTGCTGAATTTACATGGAAAATTTCTGTCCCTTTGTTGTCCTTCACTCTTTCTACATTTTTCCATTCTGTGATGCAATGTGTTATTTTAAGCATCTCCATGTAGTAGATCTGTCAGTATATAAATAATCCCTTTTGGATGTATAATTCCCGGAGTAGACAAATTATTTCAGCATATATTATTGAGTTGGTACCAGGTATTCTCTTATTTGGGAAGACACTTCTCTTGAATGCAGGCTGAGCCCAACAGGCCAGGTTTTAAAGCAGCTATGTTATCTGCTGACAATGACCAGGAGCCTCAGCAATGGAAAATATGGGTTTGGTCGTTGAGTATAGGGGTGGGCAGGTTGGCCAGGGTTTCTTTGTTTCACTGCCCTAGGGCACCCTGCAATTTGTCAGCTGCCTGAAAGTTGCTTGTGTAATATCAGTGGAGTAGCACCTATCCTCCAATTGGTGCATACTTCTTTGTGGTGTACACTGTGTCTTGTAGCGTGTAAAATATCCATTAGGTGCATTTGAGTGCATCAGAGAAATGGATTCATCTTGCTTCAGCACTCCTGCATAAATGCAGAAGGCTGATGCACTAAGATGAGCATAATGCTTAGTTGGTGATTCCAGACAGGACTGCACAGAATGGGGAAAAAGAGCCTGGGAAACAAAGAAGAGTATTCTAAGAAAACAGAATCCCCCTACAACTGTAGCCTGTACCTCCCAAGATGCACTAGTTTAAAGGTCAATCTTCCTCAGATCTTGAAACATCAAGTGTAATATAGTAGGGATAATAGACATAAGTTTAGCATATAGTTAGTTTTGTGTTTTGCTTGTTTAATTAATGGTCATTTATATAAGTCAAAGTCACAACAACTAAAAAAAATAAATAAATAAAACTAAGATTACATTAAAGGTTAATTAAACGTAATCTGGGAACTGTTTCATAGAACTTTTGGGCATGAATCGTGAAAGACAAACTGCTTTCAGACTGAAAAGACCTCAGTCGTCCTTTCTTGTGTATAATGCAATCTTTTACACTGAATTTATTATTATTAACTCATGGATTCTATGTAAAATAGTTGCACTAAGGTTAAAGTTTTGGTACACAATGTTACTTAATGAGCACAAGAAAGTATTTTACTTTTTGGATTTCTTAAAATTGTTTCATACAAAATTGGAATATTTCCTCAGATTTTTAATACAAGGTAAATTAGCCTATTCCTTTTCATGCTCCTCACATTCCAAACAACAAACATCCAAAACAGACATAAGCAGTGCTCTGTAGTGAGCCGGTGTCTGAAACTACCACTGTGTCTCATTTCCAAACCTGGGTAATAATGTTAGTGAGATTGGATTAGAAGGAGGTTTAAAATTAGCTGTGTGGGTTATCAAATCAAACGACAGGATATATGATCAGAGTTTGGAAAGCCTGATCCTTGATCTAATCAGCACACGCGTGGGCCACATAAACAGCATCCCAGAAATCCTGTGGTGTGGGCTAATGTGCAGGCGTTTCTCTAATTCACTTTGCCTTTATTCTTTTTCCTTTTGTTTGTGTGACACATTTTCATAAATGAGCAAATTACACAGTTTAATATTTCCTGATTCGTCAAGCTTAATTCTCCTTGGTTTTTCTTGTACAGGAAATTGTGCAACACAGAACGTTCCAGAGAAACACAGAAGGAATGAGAAAGAGGTAATTACACAGGGCGATCCACATGCGTCTTCCTCATTTAAAAAGGCGATCTGTAGCCGGAAATCTCAATGAAAATGGAACCGGTCCAAATAGAACAGGAATGTCTGGCAGATGCTCACAGGAATATGGGGGTAAGGGAAAATGTCAAAACTGCAAGAAAAACAGCCCATCCCGGATTTAGTGCTCAATATTTACTTCACATACCTTAAGATGTTCTTAGATTTTCGTTTTAAATTCTATCTCTAGAGTGCTCTGATTTCGAGATTTCTGGGCATTTATTAGATAAGGCATGTCTTGTTGGATAAGAAACCTTGGTGAATGAGGAGCAGTGCACATAGAATGATGTTTCCTGTGCAGAAACTCAGCAAAGCGGTGAGATGGATGGCCACATGTCCATGGGCATGTAAAGGTGATTAACTACATCAGCAATGCCAAGGCTACTGAGCCACTCCGGTGACTTCCCCAGGACCCTGAAATAAATACATCCACTACTCAGCAAGGCTCACGGCCAGTTATTTACCCCCAATTCGTACTCGTTCTGTCAAATGGAGCTGTTGATATCAGCCTGCGGTGTATGATTTAATGACGCGATGATGAAAGAGCATGTGTCTGTGTGCCCGGCTGCTCCGAGCTGCCAGGTTCTGAAAGAAGTTGTCTATTTCGTGGGGTTTATAGGCCGCTTCTTTATTTCAGGGCCTTTTAATAGCACTGAATTTTAAATTGAGATGTTTAACTGGGGGACTGGATCTTAGGGGACAACAGCAAAGAAGTTTATTACATTGTAAGTTATAGGCCACCATATACAGCCCTGTCGCGTTATAAAAGATGCTACGTGTGGGTGTGATGCCATTAACTTGAGCTGAAAATGTCAAGCGCTGTTTGGACTGGATGAGCTTTTGGCAGCCGATCACAGCCGTCTTGTCTCCCTGTTTGGTAATAAAACAAACATGTGTGGTTCCCAATCATTGCAACATTCATGCACAGACCCTGCTGTTTATATCAGTACATTTTACCAAAGCCAGTCCATGTTCCGCACTTGGACCAATGCCGGACAGCCTTCTACATTTTAGCCATTCGTGTCTACAGCCTTTGTTTTGCAAGCACATCGAAGCTGTATCCTCAAAGCAACTGTGAGGCTTCCACACAGGCAACAGCCCTACTTCAGAGGCTGACCATGGAAGCTCCTGTCTTTATCAAACTGCTATGCATATGCATAAGTCATTTTCATACAAAGCTCAACGTTCGCATGTCGTGTGTCAGGGCAGTCATCACCTCTCACAGCAGATTTGCCGAGATGACCTCAGTAGTTTCAAATGATATTCACGCACACCATGTGCGTTTTTTTACACAGTTGTGGAAAATGCAGCCTTCTTACTCATTCCTGTGCTATGTTACTTAGTTGAAAAGGCCCTTGTTCTACTTGGAATCTCCTGCAGTCGCGTGTCATGTTCACCGCTGGCTCGTCGATACAGTGATCTATTGCAAAAGGGGAGGAACATAATGTAAAAGAAATAACATGCTAGTGGGAGGAGGTATGAAATTGAGCATATTTGTTGATGAACAATACCCCGAAGCTTTCTCATTCCTGCGTTAATCCCCTTCCCCCTGCTCACAGTGGGCAGCTTCTTATTTCTGTTCACTGCGGCTGGGATGGACCACGGTCCGCAGTGTCACTGAAAGACGCAGTCTCTTGCTGCCCTCTACAGTAGCAGAGCATCGTGCTGTGGGCCTCAGCTACACTCTCACTGCTGCCATAACTGATCCAAGGACATTCCAGATACGTCGTAACTTGTAGCACGCTAAGGCCATACAGGGCTCGGGTATCAGCAGAGCCAATTATAGCAAGGCCCCGGCACAAAACCTTTTAATGAGAGCTGTAAATTTATACAGTACCTCACTTTTCTGAAGATGAAATACTCGTAAAAGTTAATCTGCCATCCCTTCGCAACGTGTGTGTGTGTGTGTGTGTGTGAGACAGTTCTGGACCGTGGGTCTGTACATGCATTTGTGTTGGATGTCAGATCAATATGTCGCAGTCAAATATGTGAATAAGTTGGAAATTGCAGAATTCAGAATTGCAGAATTCGTTGTTTTATTTCACACTAAAACTAGTTTTTCAGTTTGTTTATTTGTCTGTTTTTCCTTAGGGGACATTGGACACATCCCATTACACACTTTAAGGATCAAACTGTTAAATATGTTTAAAAGTTCTTCCTTGCGAGATATTTTCTCCCTCATCAATAGACTCAAAACTCAAACGCAAAACAGGTGAGATACTATAAAAAAGCACACTTTCCTGAGCAAAGGGTATTTTACACACATGAACACGCTCCCCCAATGGACACGTTGCCGAGAAGTGCTGACAGATCCAAACGAGAGTAAAACGATATGAACCACGTCCCCCCGAACATTTCGGAGCCTTGCATGTGAGAATGCCATCAGAGAAGGCCTGGCATGGCCGCAAGCTCACACACACAACTCACATTCCTCAAAACCCACCAGCCCTGATGTGTGAGGACTCGATTACCAGGGGGATAATCCCTTACTCTTCCATGTCTCCTGCCTTGCACTCAGGCTTGTTTTTTTGTTGTTTGTATTTCGGTAAATGCAGCAGGTGTTTTGTCAGGTTCGAATGAGACCCAAATGAAGTGTATTAAACATGACAGAGCATGATGCCCATTCATCACAATCTTCTGTAGCGTAAACCTCCATTTGTGAGAGCAGAGAGCAAGTTATGTACATTTATTTGTTGTCCGGAAGGTCTTCTGTTTTTCCCTTTGGGAGAGCACCTGTCAATCCTAAAGTGTGAGTGTGCACAAAGCACACGGAAATAACAGACATATTTTACAATGCCACGCCTCACGGCTATGAAGCAGAAATATTTCTGAATGAAGCCCACATGAGAAAGTGAAGGGTGTCAAAGGTAAAGGAATAAAACAGCTGAACAGTTTCAGAGCGGTTGCTGCTGTGGGTTCTTGTACACTTGTTACAATGCTTTGCAGTATGAGTTTAGATGCCTGTTGTACTAACTGCTTGCCCATTACTCTTATGATAATTAATACATTATAGGTAAGTTTGCATATTCAACCTAATAATAAAAATAAAACTCCAGACAATGCTTCAAAAATTGTAACCACTCATTTAGCTTTGACTAGACTTGTGGTGTGGTTGTCTCTATCTGTACCATTGTGCTTGTGTATTCAGAACTCTAGAGCAGAAATCCACAATTTGCTTTTGATTGCTTTGATTAGGAATCGTTAATTGTCCTGTTATAGTTATCATCTTATGCTGAAAATGATAGTGAGCGATGTTGTGGCTGTGTTACTGTAGTATATTGAGTAGAAAGCTTCTGAACATTACATATATATTTCAAACATGTACAGCTTCCATATTAGAAGAATTGTAGGGCATGCCAAGACTTTCAAATAACAAGACAGATTTGTTCACAATGTATATTTATACTGCCACACTGCTAGATCTTCCATTGAACTGACTTTTTCATGGTTGCTTACTTAGTGATGAAATGCCGTTTAAATCTTATAGAGAGCGAGCCGGCAATGCTATGGAACTGAGAGGAAATTTCTCTTCATAGTGCTTATGATTGAAAGTGCTCCAGGTTTAGAATAGGAAGTATAGCTATAAGGGAGAGCTGTTAATCTTTCTACTCAATACCACAAACTTAGGCTCCCCATCTCTCTCTCACATTGGCAATGGCTTTGTTGTTCCCTTTCAAACTGTCAGGATTGCTTTCATCCAATTTTATAGTCAAACAAAGCCTGTATAGCTTTGCTCAAGGTTTAAAACTGGGGCGCACAGATCCAGGGACACCACACAATCAAAGCGAGCATAAGCTTCATTGTGTGTGTGTGTGTGTGTGTGTGTGTGTATGAGAGTCCATGCTTATATGTATTCCAAGCAAAGAACAAACACAAGTTTGTCACGGGCTCTGTGCTGTATCAAATGATAGTTATATTAGATTTGTTAAAGGTGTTCATGCTGTCAGGCCAAAGGTTAATTATATCAAAACAACTTGAAGAAGAAAAACTTGAAATTTTTTTTTGCATTTTATATGTAGAACTGAGTATGACAGAAAAGCATATTTTATAAAAGGGTGACTATCAGAATAGACAACATACACCATGCATACATTTACTGTCATATTTGTAAAATAGTAGAATTCTATTAGAACTGATGTAACATATAAAAATAAAATAAAATATAAAATAATTAAAAAATTATATATTTGTGAATGCAAAGCTAGCATTTCACCCATTATGACAGATTACAATGTAATAGGCTAAACAACGGAAAAATGTTTGAACCAGATTGAATACAACATTTATGCCACAATACAAAAAAGAGTACTTCTTCTTTAACTGCCCAACACGCGGCAGCATTTTTGTTATTTGAATTACTGTTTTTTAAGCAAACCACATACAAAAGTAGAGGTAAGTGTTGACATAAATAAGCGGGGGTAAAAAGCAGTAGATGGGACTTTAATGAACCTATCTCAGTGTACAGTGTCGACAGGGGCACTCTGTGGAATCCCCCCCCGGCCGCTGGTGTTAAGTGGAAGTCCGGCGGTGTCACAGCATCGGTGCTCCTGTTTGTGTGGTTTATTTAGTGGGAGGATATGTGGCTGTTTTTCCACTTAATTGGGCCCCCGTTAACAGCCACTCATCAGAAAGCAGCTGTTTATGTTCCCATTAAAAGCCAGTTCTCATTACGGTGGGCCTGGCCTGGGTGGGGTAAGGTCAGCGGTGAACCTGAACTAGATCTCACTTGCCTTTGCCCAAATAGACTCTGGAGATGCGCGGAGCCCGTTGTTAAAGAGCACTTGCGTTGTCATAAAAAAAGAAAATGGAAAAGGGCGAGTGGATAGAGGAGGGGCGGGGGGTTGGCACGGAACACTCGAACGCATAAACAAGAAGGCAAAGAGGAAACACCAGAAGCAAAGTGATTAAATGCTTAATGACAAAATTATTTGACTGCTGGGATCACAATTAGGTGTTTTGTAGAAAGGCAATTTGAAGAGTGTTGAACACCCAGTGATCCTAATGGCTTTCTTGTTGGCTTTTTTTATGCTGCAAAGAAATAAAAACTGGCAACTTGGAGAGGATAAAAAAAACACACTGGACAATTGCCAAATTTCCATAGGGCATTAGCAACCAACTGGTGAACCTCATTAAAAAGTGGAGAAACCTATAACCATTAAAAGTCCATTAAGCAGCATGTAATTTTGTGGAACTAAATAGCAGACAGTAATCAAAAGCACATGAAGCCCAGCTGGGAAACTAAGCAAATTGTTTCGATTAGGGGAGAATCCATCACCAAGAATGTGTGTGTTTTTTTGTTGTTATTTTTTTTAAGGGGGAGGGGTCAACCCCCCCCCCCCCCTTTTTTTTTCTGGCAGATTCCATTTTCAGAGTAATTATGGTGATTGATGCCGATAATGGACCAAGGTGAGCAAGTGACCAAAATAACCAATCTGTCCCGTCGGGTTATTCATGTCGACACAGAGCATCAAAACAGTCAACCTCATGCAAGGTTACAGCGCAATACAGTCAGGAATTACAGAGGTTATTTTTTGTCTTTGAAACTCTAGTAGAATAAAAACAATTCCATATAAGAAGGACAACCACAGTCCCTTGAGCTAGAGGAAGTCAGACTGAAGTAAATGAAGAGTCAGAGTGTGTGCATTTTACATGCTGAGTATGGTGTCATTGTATTAACAGTATTCTGTCTGGTCTTGGAGATAAATTATGTGCAACTCACAGTCCTTCGGATTTTCATGGGAAACAGGAAACAGGTCAGGTATAGGTTCCCGAGCTTTGCCATTGGTCAGCATATTATTCATAGCACATATATTTGACTTTGGAGGTGTCTCTGGGCTTTATAATGTCTTTTTAAAAGTAAACGGAAAATGAATTTTCCTGGCCCAATAAAGTGAAGTGAAGGCTTCAGGCTCCTGTGCCTGTGTTTCCTCAGTGTTGAAGGGTGGTTGCTAGCAGGTTTATTATGTGTAAAGTGTCATTACACATATCAAGAGGCATATATTCTGACCAGCCCCTGTTGTTACCCATTAGCTGAACAAGGGGTAGGGGTGTCGGATCACACATAAGACTAACTTAAGTCCGCCTTTTATTACGCAGCCTCTTGTACGTTTAAATATTTTATTATTTGCTGCAACTATTCAAAAGTCCAATCATTATGAAATTGAACACAATGACAGTATTGATTCCACAATAGGTAATCGTAATGCTAATATGAAAAAAAACTCAATTTGTTCATGCTGTTTATATGATATGCGTGTGTTATGATTTTGGAGAAAGCTGTCAAATTTCATTTGTTTCTTCATTTACCAGAATGGGTAGATCAGGTGGTTATCTTACGGGTCATGTACTATCGGTGACTAACTGACACCATATTCCTACAAAGCCAACAACAGGTTTCTGTGTGAACACTTGACCTCCTTCATCCTCGTCAAAAGGCAAAGGTCTTCACATGAGGGACGATTCAAAATGACCTATGGAGCCATGAATCCATCTGTGGGACTAATCTGGATGTCTGAACCCCCTCATGCTTGCCTCCTGGGGTCCTTTGTTCTGCTTTAACAGAAGATGAGGTCTTATTTTGCCAGCAGTACTTACTTCCAACTCGAGCATCTGCTGGGGACCTGCTGGACAAATAAATTCTTTTCAGTTGGTCTACAAGTAGTAAATGGTGACCTGCTACAGGTGATGTCTAAAAGTTCTGCATGTGGCTAGTTGAGCCGTCACCCCCTTGATCCCATGACCCATGGATCCAGTGGACTACGAAACAGAGCTGATCCAACATGTGAATGCAATTTGAACACAACTGCAAAATTCAGCATGAATCATATTTGTATCACCCCCACCCCCCAGAGTCTTCTCCAAGTGATATTCAATTAAATTCTACAAAATCTCAGAAACAGATGTCTTTTCCTGAACGAGCGGCGCGCTACTCTGTTCACTGCTGGCCTCAGAGAGAACTGCCCTCCATGCACTGACTGAACCGAGGGCTGACCTGGACACAACCGTCTCGTTCCACGGCTGATATAATATAAGCCCACCGCTGGCCAGATGCCGATACCAGTGGGGAGGGGTC
This sequence comes from Megalops cyprinoides, assembly GCF_013368585.1. Taxonomy (NCBI): domain Eukaryota; kingdom Metazoa; phylum Chordata; class Actinopteri; order Elopiformes; family Megalopidae; genus Megalops; species Megalops cyprinoides. The sequence continues at coordinate 10,700,263 of NC_050597.1, forward strand.
TCAGAAAAAAAAAAGCGGCCAGAGAGCGTGGGAGTGAAACACGTTCATCAGAATGTCTGAAATTACAAATGGGGGGCATTCTCTGTAGTTTATTGGCAATAAAGGTGTCAGACAGAACAAGCAGCAGGAGTATTGGCTTACCTGATAAGTGCCCTATTAACATATATGTGACCATGAGGCCTTCATGTCAAAAGCCACTTTGCAATTCCTTATTGCTGGGATTAACTCTCCCCCATATAATCAAATATAACATGGAGATTGGACAGTACCTATTATCTTCCCACCACTAGCTGGCCACACATCTGCGTGCACATTCATCACTGTTTCTGCGGTGATCCCCTCCTGTGTTTTTAGCTGGTTTATATATGGGCTCTGTAATGCTCACTGACTGTACATTTGTCTTGATGGTGGGTTCATGTGTTAATTAATTGGCCTGTTCTGATGGGATTATCTGTCGTGAAAGGAAACACAGTGAATTTGAAAAATACTGTGGTTGTGGTCAGGCATAAACTGATGTGCCTGTAAGGACCAGCAGCTGGTACCAGCATGTTACTTTATGTTTGAGATGTGCTATCCTACTCTTATTCATTTACTTCGACAGACACAAGCCTCTCACGTTTCCTCCACGGTCCTCTTATTTCAGCATGGAATAGTTTATAATGTACCTTTTCAGACAGATAATACAGGTGAGTATCAGTGCCTCCATCCGTATCATGATATCTTATGCAATGGTAATTCTCAGTCCCATAATTAGGAGTAATCCAGGACTAAAGACAAGACAGGACAAATGGATTGTATTTACACATAAAGTGAGAGCTGATGCAATCTAAACTCTAAGCATTTTATCTGTAAAGTTTCATAAGTACTAAATCAACTTTACTTTTTACTGTCACTTATAAGTATTTTCACAGTGCTTCAGAATAAGCTGTAAGTGTGGAGTTCAGCAATAGCAATGAGGATGCTGGAGGAGACCAAGATAATATTGCTTTTAAACTACAGGTTGTGTTGAAATTACAGACTATACATCTTATTGGATGGATTTCACTGAAGAAATTCTAGTTAAGCGCATTACTCCAGGATGCAAGAAGGGTGTCTCATCTAGGAACTGAACCTGCTGGTCTCTTTCCCTCTCTCTCTTTGTCTGTCTCTCCACTCAATTTTTGCTTTCTCTGGCTCTTATTCTCCAAGCCTGTGGAGCTCTGACTGGGCTGATTTATGGGAATAAAATCAGGAGTGGAGATGTTCGCTGTTGAGCAAGTGCTGTGTAAGTTTTCAGCAGCCTGTCAGGGACTTTTTCGCAATCTTTTGGCTCAGCACTGCCATACATCTTTCTCAGGACAGATGGCACCATGCACACAGAGGCATCACCTCTCAAACACACCAATTTGTCCCGCATTTTAGAGGTGTCACACTGTTTAGCTTGGATTACGAGACTCTCCGTTTTTCGTAGATGTTCCTCTGAACAACTCTGATCCCATCTGAAAGGTTTCTCAGCATATTACGCTGAGTGTTGTTTTGGTTTTAGCTGTTCTCACACCAGAGGATGCAACATATTACACATTGATTTACTGTCACGGTTTTTCCATCCACTCCTTTGCCATATATTCATGCTGTGCTTCAGTCCAGTGCTCCTTGCCACCACATCCATTTGGAAAGTAACCTGATCTTGGAAGTTCCCTGAGTTTCCTGAATATTACTCAACCTTAGCTCCCACAGCATCCAAAGATTAATGTCTAATAATATTCCAGCCCGAGAAGATGATACAGTCCTCCTACAGATTTCACTCATTTATTTGGCAGTGACTCGCCAGCCCTGGAACCTATTCATGCAGCTGGTTTTTATTTGGAGAACCTCAGGTGCAGCACCTCATTCAAAACTTCAGCAGCAATGTGCCACCCACCCGAAACCACTGCCTCCATCGCCACACTTCAGAGATATTTCCACCCAGAATTTTCCAATATTTCTTCCTATTCTCTCATTCATTACATTGTAATAGGTTGGAGCCCCTTACTTCAGCCCCCTGCCCACAACAACTCCCAACAACCCCCAAAATGAATGAGTAATGTTCGTGAATACCACCCATCATCCCCCCACCTCCAACACCCCCCCTCCCCTCCCAATCCAACCCCTCCTTCTGCTAAGCATTTCTGTCTAGCAGGCAAAGAGACCCCCTTTATCATCATTTATCACCAAAGTCTAACAGGTTGCCCGATGTTCAATAAATTGGGCTTCCCCACGATACCAGAACGGGCAGCTGGGTGCCGAGTTGGCCTCATCCCACATGCTGAAAACTGATTCTCCCTCTTCTATGAGACACCTTCACACCCATGTCCCCCCTGCTGTGATTGGATACCTGAGCTGTGGAATACTTGCAATTCTAAAGTAGTTAGGGAGGCGGCATATTCCGCAAACACCCGATACCTCCGAAGAATGAGGGCCTCTGCACGGTTAGCAGGATGCTGTCTGGATAGGTTTTACATCATGTCATGCACTGAACTTCTTCTCAAATCAGATGTCTCAAATGTCACACGACCTCTAAGATCTTAAGTCAACCTATTGGTTGATGAAGATGAGGAGGAAACATCACAATCTATCAGGGCAGTGGTCCAATTCAAGACTGTGTTGGACTCAGCCAGGTTGAAGTGACAAACTCATGTAATGTATGTTTCCTAAGATTACTGTAAACCTTTCATTGTCTTGTGTTGTCATCTCTGAACATTTTGTATTTTTTGCCATAAATCATTTTTCATGTTGATTTTGCTACTTTAATTTTACACGTCGTTTCTCCAAATTAAATAACACGTACACCTCTCTGACCTCTTCAAGCTTTTGCTGTCTCTTTTAAGGGATCTTTCTTCCTATTCCTTGCATTTGTCCAGTGAGAACTTTTATGTATTGCATAAGATCCATGTGACTTTGGTATGCTGAAAAGACATGGGTCCTGCTGAAATGGGTTACTCAGGGCCACTTTAATCTTCAAAGCCAAAACATTAGCAGCCCCATTTCTGTTGCCCTCTGCTGTTAATTACCTGTAAGACAAAATGAGAGATTCCCCTCTCTACTGCCATGAAATGCCCCCCCCCCCCCAACACACACAACCCCCAGTGCACTTTAACACTTTGTGCATTTTAAGTTTTTATTTATAACGACACTGAGCTCCTAAAGACGAGCTGACATGGCAGAGGATATTCTCCACATACTGCAGGCGCATGGCTTTGGAAACAGCTGTGCCTCTCCCCACTGTAGGCACGCAATCCCCCCCACCACCACCAAAAAGTGGGCCAATGGTCTCTCAACGTCCCGAAGCCCTGAGCTGGGTTGGACAGGGGTATTAGGGGAGGGGACTGCGGAGCAGGCATGCCTCATCATATCGGTGTTGTCTGATTGAACATCACGTCAAAGAGCAGGTGATAATTCACTGCGATTATTCTGGGTGTATTTTCATTGGCAGGTTGTGACGGGCTACTCTAGGGGGGCTCTGACAGCAGGCATGTGGCTATGTGAATAACTTGGAGGATAATTAATCAGGCTCAGGGCAGATTCCGCTTTCAGGGGGCAGAGACCCATCACTGACACCACATTCCATGAGCCTGCAAGCCACTCCCTTCCCCCAACCCCTCCCTCTGTTTATGTCAACTGGCTGATTGTCTTTTGAGCCGCCCTGAGCAAGGCTTTTGAGGGTTTCATTCTCATCATTCTTTACCTGATAATGTCATGAGTATTTGTGCCATCACCCACATAGAATACTCATATGTGTACATGTATACACGCACACACACACACATAAATACATACATACATACACACATACATAGAATCTACTGGACTCACTGTCCCAGTACACTGTACCAGTACAAAAATGCATTCCAAAGAAACAGCCTCCGAAAGGTACACATAGTTAATGGGTTTGTGAGTTCCAGACCCTTGTCCCAGATGAAATGAAATGAATGACGGCTCTGGTCTGCTGACCCAACAAGCTCTTTCTGTGAGCAGCTGAATGCTCTGGCCTTCTCATTACCAAGTCCCCAGGGTCAACACCACCTGTGGGGGCTCCTCTTCTATTGCCTCGCACCTTCTTTAGGGATTTAAACTCTGGGCAGCCCGAGCTTCTTTAAGCTGGAAGGTCACCAGGTCAACCACATTCCTTCACCAAGGTGAGCTAATCTTAGCGGCAGGGCTAAAATCTGGGATCTGGTTAAGGGGGTGTGTGAAACTCTGGAGGACTGGCGGAGTGGGCATTGGAGTTGCTATGGAGACGCTCGGACTCCTTGGGAGTGAGTCGAAGAGGCCTGGAGAGGTCTCACCAGCAGAGAGTCAGACTCTAAGGAAACACAGTTTCCTGTGGTAAGACACAGGGAGTCCAGATACTATGGAAAGAGAAAAAAACAAGTAGTGACCTGAAAATGGAAAAGAAGGATTACATTTCACCAGATGTTTCCAGACTCTGTTACTCTAGGCAAAGGCAGAATATCCCGTTTGAAAAAAGGAGCCCACAGTGGCTGCCAGCAGCATTAAAGTGAACTCTGTGTTAATGGTGGCCGGTTATCTCATCTGAACTCTCATGTGTCTGTTTTTGTTTGTATGATTTTGTTGTGGATTTGTGTCTTGGATTACATCTCTTTAGTCATATGGCAGGATCAGGTTCTTTTAACAACCACAGTAATGACTCATTCCCAGAATGTTCACTGACACTGACACCAATCCTGATGCATTCCTACTGGTATACTGTAATGTTTCATTTCTTTTTCTGATTACGTTGAAATCTACTTTTAGACTGAGATTCACCATCAGAAACAGCTGCAGAAGCATTAAATAAGAAGCAAATGGCTTGTAAACTGACAAAATCTATTTTGGGTCTGTAGTAGAGTCTCACATAACATGACTCTGAGGACAAGGTGGTTTCTAGCATCTGCTTGATCAATGTAGAAATAAGCACTGCTTAAAAATGATGTTACGCATAAATTTGTCATGTGACTCAAATTGAATGCTTCTGGGCATAGCAAGAGCTTGAACTAGTTCTGGAGTTGTTACCTGGCTGAACCAGAAAGTGCTGCAGGAAGTTTGTCTTATCCCTTGTAATGCAATGTATTTTCACACAGTCAACTTTTGTTATTTGTGAAAGGCAGCAACGTTATTTTATCAGATTCAGTTTAATCAAGCAGTTTAATCAATGTTTGATTCTATGATAATCATGGTCTTTTACTGGTTATTCTAGGTGTAAGGCATTTTTACAAAAACAAAGGCCTCTCACAAAAGCTAATATTCTATGGACCAGGTGTTCATTTAAAAATTTGCTTCTGTCCAGTATGAGATTATTTATATGATCAAACAGCCCCATTACAGTTTAGTTCACAGGGCTTTCATGTTTGGCCACATTTAAATAAATATGGAAAATGGCCTGAACTTCAAATCACAAACAGATGAGGAGATCCAATGAAAATCACACTCTTTGAAAGTCCATGTGTTGCCAAGATGAATATAGATGTGACTTTTAATTAATGGTGACTTGTACTTGCAGTTGTGTTTTGGTTGATCTCAATTAGGGGAGTTCAGGAAACAGAGAAAAAATAGTCAAAATAATGAAGTCTGACTTATTGGTAGATATTTAACTTCATCTACGCTTGGCTTTAAGGCATATAATGTAAGCCTGTATGTCTAATTACAATTTCTTAGCCTTTTTTCTTTTACTTTCATTAAAAACCTAGTCACTGCAAAGAATCTGTTGCAGATCCAGCCTGGAACTTGAGAAGCTCAGGAATAAATGTCCAAAGCCCTGCATAATAAGATGGTCATGGACACACAATGGTCAGGCAAAAATGTTTTTTTTTTTTTTTTGTGGTGGCATAAGAAACCTGTGAACTGAAATTCCTAATTACATCTGAACAACCAGGTAAGACTACTTCAAGTGAATCTCAGGAATAGATAAAGTGCTTTAGAAATAGTAATGATGGTATTGAATATATTCTGTTCAATATAGTTGTACTTAAATAGCCAAATCATATGAACAATCCTACACACACCACTGGGCATATTACAATAAACTGTCCCACCTGATTTCCATCTGGAATAAAGCTCAGGAAGATGATTCATATAATTCTTGTCTAAATTGTCAGGTTTTGTTGTCTAATTCAAGGAAATATTGCTGATGTCATTTTTTTTTTTTTTTTTTCCTTTTTTGACAATGAGTCAATGAATGAGTCTTCAGTCAAAAATTGGGAGGCTGTTATCAATACAAATTCAAATGAATACCATATAATGATAAAACTTGACTAAAAAAAGAGAAGGCTAATTTAATGGCATCCAGTGCACCACCTGACTGGGGACAGTCTGAAGATTAGGCGGAGACCTAATCAGACAGTTTGGCAGACTTTCAAATAAAAGGCAATTAAGTAGTAATATGTAAATAAGTGTGTCACTTTATCGCACACACACCTCATATAACAAACACTGTGGAACACTGACTTAAGACACCATTAGCACTTATTCATAACACATAGACTGTCAATGGACTACTAATTAACACAGAGTAGTGAATGTCCTGGCATGAGCAGTTGAAAATCATAACATCTTTCCCATAAAATATACCATTATTATTCATTTTCAAAAAAGATCCAATTAAGACTCAGGTTTGGGCACCACTGTGATCTTTGACAAGTCAGATTACACATCTTATAGCAGCTATGGGAACCAATTAGGCAAGCACAGGTCTCACTGTCAGCTCCATATTTGGAACAATATATGAATTCCCAATGTTCTTACTCTAGCCCAGAAAAAGATGGTCGGCCAAATCTGTGTTTAGTTTACAATGACCAATGTGCAAAGATGGCAGAGGTTTCACTACCAAGGTCTGAGAGAGATCAAGGCAATAAACTCACAGGTGTTCCCCGACACATGAATGTCCTTGTGTTCTCACCTACAACGCTGCAGCCTAGACTCCAGACTTCAACCTAGACTCCAACCAGCAAACTCAGCTTCCATGACATTTTACAAGGAATGGGTGTCATAATAATGAAATAGGTGATGAGCTCCCACTGAACTCATTTTCCCACCTTCAATCATCCCTAATTTTCTGTTCCCTAGCTATAAATTCATCTTTGTCTTCAAACATACATTTAGCACAATATCGCTGCCCTTTCTGTATAAGCTCTTAGGACGCATCATACCTTTTTGGAAAATACTTAGTAGTTGTTTATTAAAATCAGTTTCCCATGTTGTTGGACTAATGCATAAAACAGGAAAAATATCTCAGTCTTACCAGGCCAAAGGATCCACACACTGCAGACAACACTGTTCTGCAGTAAATGCAACGAACAAATTAGGTCTCTTCAAATATTTTCCTCTGATTGTACATGACAATCCTATGGCATGGCTTTGGTTCTGTCTCTTTGCAGATATGGCTTCTGACAGGGTAAATAATGTATTTTACTCTTCTGTAAAACTCTGTCTGATATTTTACTCTTCAAGCACGTATATATCCACGTTGCGTGAATTTATAGAATTTCACATAAACTTGCCTTGTTACCAAAATGCAACATATCAGCCCATCACCTGGACCCAGGTTTGAGCAGTCTGCTGTATGGGCATATAAAAATGCCATAACTATTAAAAAACATTTAAATACATTTATCATTTTATGCCTTATGTGCCTTTTTTCTGACTTGATGCCAATGAAACTCCTTTGGGTTCCTATCAAAATTGCCTTACTGATTGAATGGAACACATTCACTGTCAGCTATGGCACGCAGCACAGTTTTTGAAAATATCAAGTTAGTGAGCTAAAAGTATTCCTGGCACACTATGCAAGTTGTTTCCACACAAGTTTTGAAACAGAGAAGCAGTTCATATAACTAGAGATTAACTTGTGGGTATTAGGTGCTAACAGAAGGATCCCACACTCACACAAGATCTAAGCTGTAAAATCACTGTATAGTTTCATGAACACACATGTAAAGGCTATCCTGACTTAAATCACAACGTGTGTGCTAGGCTACAGGTGCTTACTGTTTTAACACTTGCCTAGCGTAATAAGCATTTATGTTTATTCACATGCATCATGCCATCAATGAACAGCCCCTGGGGTCTCTTTGATATGTTTTGTACAGATGGTTCAGCTTTGATAAACGGATCCTTTGCAAACAGAGAAAAAACAGATATATGAATCAAAGGACTGAACATGGAAAATGGGGGAAAAGGGAGATAAAATGAGTAAAAGAGACAATACTATAATTTTGTTTGTCCATGTATTTAATATATGGTAATCACAAGACATATCACAAGAAATCTGGCACCCTGTAATAAAAAAATGAAAACAATCATAACTATATAAGACAGATTGGCTGAAGATATAGAATCCAGTAATTAATATAACGACATATTTGCAATATTTAACCACAGCATGTTCTGTGAAAGTTAAGCTGAATGTGATGGGACCAATGGTAACTTAGATAATATATCCAATTAAGCTGAGTATTCAAATCACGGTTGTAAATAAATGATAAACCACTCTTAATACTGGTCTGAGACGGAGTCAAATAAAACCTAAATACTTGTATGAAGAGCCACAGGTGATTTAGGCGCACCAGTAATCAATTGTTCACAACATCCTCCACTTGCTTAAAATTAGACATTTTGATGTCTCATACTGTTTCAGTTTTGAGTGATGTCTTTTTGGCATACACATCAGGAAAAGGAATGTTTTTGGTCAGCACTGCCATCTTTGATGCCAAATGCCAGAGCAAACCCCTCACTGTATAACTGTATGCATACACCATGGTATCTGTGTTTCCTTCACGCTTACGGTCATGATAACTCTATCTATATCGTTGTAAAACAATGGAATATGGGTAATCCTCTGCCATTGCTATATCTATTTTATACATCCATCTCCAGGATGTTATTTCTATGAGGAAAAAATATATATTTATATTTATATCAGCATTGTCATATAATACACACAGTGACAGGGAGGGAGGTTTCCTAAAAGTCATTACAGTATGTAAGGCTCCCTTTGGCAAGGCTAGTTGTTTAATCGTTGTATTTTCCTGTTGATAGTATTTTTAATATTTGGGAATAACTCAGACCCAGAGTAGGGTGGGGGAAGGGGATAATCACTGCCAAATTCAAATCACTCCAAGTTGTTGTAAAAGGAAAGAAAAAACAACAACAAGGACACGCAACACCTGAACACAGTTCCTCATATTGCTGATGATATAAGCAGAACATTTTCATGCCAGTGGAAACCTGAGCTCAGACCAGCTGGCTTGGCTGTATTTCAGGTCAGAAATTCCATTCATCTGCACCAGGCCTCCTCTGCAGGAGCGCGATGTGCACGACGGCCCGACATCAAAGGCCTCTCTCCGGCCCTTCCTCCAGCCCGGGGATGAAGGGGGAGCGGAGGCAAAGAGGGACGACTCCTCTCTGATCTGGACCAGAGAGACACAACTCAGTGCACATTTAGGAAGAGGGAGTCACTCCCCAGCTTCCTGCTCAGTGTGGAAGGAGAGATCTCCCCATATCCCCCCCCCCCCCCCCCCCATCTCCCTAACCTACAGCCCACACTGCTGAAGACCCACATGCCTGGACCACAAACTATACAAAATGGAGCCAGGCAGGGCCGTTCATGCCCTTCAGAGAGGAAGACGAAAAATTTCAAAGCTGTGTGAAGGCTTACGGAGCTCCGCAGGGAAGGAGCCGGGAAGATAGATGGAGAGGAGCACTTTGTCTCCACTATGAGAACAGCAGTGGTCCCACCCCTTCTACCCGCCACATCCGCTGTCAAAATCACTGCTACTGTCTCTCATTGAGCGTGACTGCTGCTTGGTTTGAATATTCACAAAGGCAGCAATGTGTTCAAAACACTGGCACGGTGATGAGAACTAAGGGTAATATAAACTGTTGTTGCCTCAGGAGCTTTTCATAACACTACAGAGAAGTCATATAAATACTACACAAAAGCAGTTGCCAGGACCACACTGCAAGGGATAAAACAGGAAACCCAGAATGCAAGATCAGCCACAAGGTCCACACTGCAATCAGACTCCATTTCCTTCAAAATTATTGCTAAGCCTGGTCCAAATTCATTTACAAGCAATGCCACACAACATGGTCACAACAAGATACAACAGGAAAAAGAAGCACTGGTGTGTCCTTTCATAGGGATTTCCATTATTCTTATATCTGGCAAAATGGCAAGGCCATATGCAATTAAAAAAAGATTTACCTAGGGTGCATTATATTGGCAGCATTTTTTGATGCTTTGATGAGAATATGAAAAAAAATCCCTATTAGCTGTTCTGATGTATATTTAATAGACAGTTTGACTATTCCCAGAGACAGACTTTATGATTGCCTATAATTTCATTTGTACAGCCCAGCATTACCAATCATCAATGAACCAAGAACAAAAATGGCATTTCTGTAAATTTATGGATTAAACTAAAATTTCAATGCTTTTTAAAAAATTAAATACAAGTGAAATCCTCTGTATGCATGGATAATTCATCTGCTACCCTTGTGCTGTGCACCAAACTACAGCCTGGCCTTTCCCCCTTCCTTTTTTTCACTCCGCAGCAGGCTGCGTTCGCCCTGAATATTGCTTTGCGCTGGGACCGAGAAGACGCTCGGCGCAGTGATAGCACAAGTAAATGTCAATGCATTCAGCACCGTGGAGTGAACACTCAGTGGCTGGAGCGGCATCGCGCCCTGGGCGGCTGTTCTCCACTGAAACACATTAACCCCGCCGAGGTCTCTGAGGCACGCGGAAATAAACACTGTCTCAGACCGGTCCGGTGGGTGGTGACCTTCACATTCGGCGCCGTACGCAAACGCAGAGACACGACTAAATCAGGTCACCTAAAGCACTGCTCCCCGAGTCCAGCAGCGCACAATGGAGTAAATTTGCACCCCCCCCCCCCCCCCCCCCCACATGCACGCACACACACACACACACACACACAAACAAACACGCACACACACACACACACAATATGGCACTCAAAATAAACAGAGAGAAAGGGTGAGTCCATTGAAAACCCACACTGATGTCCCCTTAATTTAATTTCTTAGGGTTACTTAATGGATTTGGGATAGCTACCACCTCGTGTGCCTCTTAGTTACTACTACACTTTGCTGTCCACAGTCCACTTCTCACCCCTCAGTCAAAGCCACTGAGAACCCCTGGGGGACATTCAGAACAGGAGCGGCCCTCCTTTTCAGGATGTCAAACAGGGCAGAGGATGGGCTGACACAGCTAACCCTGGTGCTGTACCCAGTGTCCCCCTGAGGTGGACAGTGGATGGGAAAGCTGAATTCTAGTGTCGCTGAGGGAGCATTTGGAGCGGTCACGCTCTCTCAGAGAGCGTCTGGAATGATGAGAAGATCTGTTTCACATTACAGTTTAATCACACTGGACCAGAAGGCACTGCTTTATGAATGTATAAATTCTCCACATAATTATGCCATGAGTAGCCCTGGCAAAATAATGGAAGACTACAGATGAATATTAAAATTTTTATAAACACATACACAACATACACAACTTATACATATTCCTCTTCCTCTTAAATAGACAAGACACCCACTGCAATGTTTTATATGGTTCTCCACCTTTGGAGTGGAACTTTTGACCATTCACCCTCTGGCTGTATTGTTCTAGGTCCTTCAGGTTGTTCAGTTTTCATCTGAGAACTACCTTCTTGAGTTTAAAGCATAAATATTTAATTGGATTGAGATGATCAATTGAAAACATTTATTTTGCACAGGGTTAACCATTTCTTTGTAGACTTGGTTACTTTTGATTATTGTCATGCTGGATTGCTTATTTTACCATGAGTTTCTTCACAAAGGGAACCAGGTATTTGGCCAAAGTGTCTGACCATAAGACTTGCTTCCAACTGGCATTCAGTTGTAGCTTGGCAAATTCAAGCTTTCTCTTTTTGTGGCTTGCCTTCAAAAGAGGCTTCTTCCTTGTAACATGTGTTGGTTTTTACCCTGTGTGTGTTAGTTTTTGTTACAGCTGAAAATACTTTTTTCCAAGAGTAATGCTCAACTCATTTGATGTGCTCTCTGACAGTGCCTTTATAAAAAGGTTATTTTTGATTGTTATGATCAACTGATTGATAGACTAAAGTATTGATTGTTTCATTGTTAGATAAGGAATCACCCTTAAGTTCTAGGCTTGTTACTGAAACTACTGTGAACCTGAGGACAAAAAATGCTGACACACGCAGATGGTAATGAACCACATTTCTGCTCAAAACAGTTTTCAAGACAAACACATGCAAGCGCTGAAATGCGTGTTTTCAGATACCTCAACAGATTAACAGAAGAGCCGTGAACACCAGCACACACAGGCTCCCGGGTCTGGGCAGCCTGCTGTAAGGCAACAGGAGTAAGCCAACATGTGGAACTTGCATCTCCGCAAAAATGCATGTATGCGATCCAAGGCTTCTATTTGGGACAGCTCACTGGTACCATCATCAGTCAGCTTCAAAGACATGGATGACGGCCTCCTGCAAAGCTGGTGGAAAGCTGAAAAGATTGATTATAGACACGTTTAGCAACTCCTTTATAGGGATTCGGCAGTGCAAACAAGACTTGCTGCAGTGGGCAAACAAGTCCTGCGATCTTAAAAGTAGCAGAGCGGAGTCATTTAATGCTCCATTACCCCAGACTCCGGGATATCAGCACGTCTGCTCACTTACAAACAGAAAATAAACATGTAACTGCTGCCCAGGAACATAACCTTGGGATCCTCTTTTGGTTTAACTTTTAATGAGTCATTGTAATTTCTGTCAAAAATGATTCAAAAACTGAACTCCACAAAGATAGATGAAGAATAGTTAAATAATGTGAAGAAGATAAACAGAGAACTCCATAATTACTATAAGTGACACCCACGCCATGCATGCACGCACACACAGACACACGCACACACGCACACACAGACACACGCACGCACGCACACACACACGCACACACAAACATTAGGTCTCAGAGGATCTGCTGTCTCCCAGCCCTGACCCAACCTTTGCCATTTCACCCAGAATCCTGTACTTTGGCCAAACCACAGGAAGTAGATGTGCCAAACCATGCTGACTCCATCGTGGCGTTTACGATGCAGTCTCACGTCTGCCTGAGCCAAGAATGAAAGGGAGATATATGAAACTGTAGCGTGTGACCTGGCCCTTGACGCATATGCAGATCTGTAGAGGCATACAGCTTCCAGGCCTTCGTTTTACAATGGCACGCTTATACCTGGGCACTGTGGTGTTCATTTTTCACGGTCATGACTGGAATCCCTCATGGTGCCCCTCTAGATGCCATCATCAGGGCTGCTGGAGCGATCAATCACCAGACACTGTAAAACATTATCTTTCCCAGGAGTTCAGGTCAACAAAGCCTTCTTAGTCAAGAAACCAGTGATTGCGTTTGAATGAGTTGATATTTTACCTGAAGATCATTACTGGATGTGTTTAAGAAACCATCAGTCACGCCTTGGTTGAAACAAGCGCTGTTGATTAATTAACATTTAATTGAGGTCACATCCTTTAAAAACAGAGCTCGATTCATTAAAACGATGAAAAATGACAAGATGTAAACAACCGATTCTTCCTCCCCTGTTAACTTAAGTCAATAGTTTTAAAAAACATGAATCGCAGTGAGCAATTTATTACTTTCACCCTCAGCCATGATGTATTATTTCCCTTATTCATAAGGCAGCTGCTGGCCCTCTGAATCATATTCATGCTACTAATAGCTTGAAGGATTTCCTTTTTTGCATTCATTATTAATAGCAGCAGTGACTGTTGCACTGGTGGCATCTTTTAAAACCGAGGGGCTGCGTGCTTTCTGGAAAGCCGTGTTTATGCCTGTTTACATGCAAACGCAGCAGGCTCCCAGTGTGTGTCTGCGGGACGCAAAGCAGGCTCTCCCAGCTGCTCGAGGGATGGGGCAATACCCCCATCTGCTGAGCCTCTCCGCAGAGCAGCCTCCCTCCTCTAATGATCAGGGTAATTAGTCCTCCCACGGACTGTGAGCCAGAATCTGTAGCAGCGCCACAGTACAGGAGCTCCTCCCGTTTGCCCGAGCTGCATTTCATATACAGCCCTGGTGATCAGACAAAAATCACTGATTCTCAAAGTGAAGCACAAATGCTAGGGGGCTGTGGGATCGCCCAGTTTCCTAGGTAATCACTCTCGAGCTCCTTTTCAGAAAAAAAAAAAATCTGCTCTGTTGAACCAGTGGTTAAATATCTATGCTATTGTGCCTGTTTTCTTTTTGAAACAAAAAAAAACGGTTTCTTTTTGTTGTTTGAGGCTTTGAAATTTGAATTGCCCTAGGCGTGCATCCTGATTCCTAGAAACCTGCTGATCCAAAAAGTTTTGAGGCACAGACAGGGAACAGATAAAGGGCCTCTTTAGAGGGTGCAAAAAAGAAGGTGCATTTGTGAAATGCACAATATTGACATTTTGGGATGGCGCAAATGGAAATAAAATCACAGTTGACCTAAATTGCTTTTTTCCACCTTACTTTTGTAACAGTTGCACTGACTGTGTATGACATGAGCTTGACCAATTATTTTAGGGGTGTAGATTGAAGCAAATCCAGAATGCAGCATATTTGATCCTCCAAACAATAGGGAATCTTGGTAGAGAAAGATTAAATACTCTGTATGCACCTTTTGTCAAACAGAGTTAATATTATGCTGTCAACACAACGAGACCTTTGCTTCCTGATAAAATATAACCTTAGTTCAATACAAAACACGTACTCTCTTGTAAGGCAGGCATATCCTTCTTTGAATGAGAGATATGTATGGGTCACCATTAATACATGAATTTGAATACAAATGTGCCATTTATATGAAAATGATTAAAATCAATGATCAGTAATAATAACGGTCACCACAGCAATTGTCATTTTCATTTTCATTTTGTGAAGTTCCTCCTGGCTGCACATTTTGCTATATTTTGTCATTAACATATTCCTAGCCTGCTTGCTGCTTGCGCGACGTGTTCTATTGTCATTTAAACAGAAAAACGGATTTGGGCACACATTTCTACTCACAGCACTTATGAATGGGTCTGAAACCTGTGCTTATACTGGCCATCAATGAAGCTGACATCTCTTCTCTGAGTGTTCAGATGTTTCAGCTAAACTGGGAGATTATTACATTCATGTTACAAAAGGAGGTCATTTCAAACTTCTGTTTCTCTGTTAAGTAAAAACTGCTTATTAGCAAAATGCCCTGAGAGCTCTATTAACTTGAAAGAGTGAAATGAGGCAGACAGCCTTCACAGCACTTTAACAGGGCTGGGGAAACCACGCTCCTCTAGGACCACAGGCTTTGGCTGGTTTGTTGTGCCTCAGCACAAGATTTAAATCATTAATAGAGGAAAGTATCACCTCACCAGCTGTTCCAGGTATGCAATCCACCTCCGTTCACAATACACAACAGTGCCAGATTTCACAGAGATGAATTCATCAGAATTTACAAGTACAAATAATTTTAACTGAATTAATATTTATCTTGCTATTCCCTTTTGAAAGTCCATTAACAATTGGTGACCAATAAAGCCCTGAGCTTCTGATCCTCTTTCCTGTTACTCAGGCATTCTGTACTTAAGCAGAGTTGTACCTTGATTAGATTTATTGGTTTTGTCTTTTAACAAACAAAATGCAAACTGCAGGGGTTTCCTTGCACTGGCCTATACATGTGCAAGAGATTTAAATCTACATCATACATCATGCCCCCCCCCCTTCCGACACCCACTGTCTCATACTGTCTCCGCATTACTTCTCTTTACCACTCTCCTTCACATCCACACAATCACTCTCTCTCTTGTCTCTCCCTTCCACCTCTTTTTCACTTTGTGTTACTGCTGGGGTCGACACCAAGGACGCTCAACTGAAGTTGGAGGGGCAGGTAAAAAAAGAATCCTGTCTGGACGAGGTGTCTTGACAGTTTTCTGGTAATCAGATGGTACTTGTTGACTCCCTCACATTAAAGAAAGAAGTCTCGGCTGAGAGACTTGATCTGAAACCCTCTGGGTAATGGTAGCCTTTTGAGGTTATGGTATCTCTTCTTGATGAAATTCAATAAGCGAAACTGCTTTGAATTGAAGTGCTGGAACGGATCCAGCTTTGTTACAATACAACACAATACAATCAGAGAGAGACAAGGGGAGAAAGAGTGAGAGTGAGAGAGCGAGAGAGAGGGAGGAAAAAAGAGAGGGAGAAAAAAAAAGAGGGAAAAGTCGGCAGGTTAGGAAGAGGAGTAGAAGGATAGCTATTGGACTTCTCCTTGAGCTTATAACCCACTTCCACAGGTGACACTTCTGTCCCCAGCAGCAGACACTCGGGCTCAGTGGTTTGTGAAGTGAAGTGGAGAGAGCAGACAGAGCACTCGGAGTGAACTGCCCGGGAGAAAGCAATACACATAACCTGCCAGATGACCTTTGAAGAATAAAGCCGTGACAAAAATTAAAACTAATATCACATGCCTCTTAAAGGATGAAAACGAAATCCTAGTCCCGTAATGCCTGCCAGATCGTTTCGATTACCTGTTTTTATGTTTTTTAGTATAGACCTTTGGGATGGAAGATTAAAAAAAAAGATGAACTGCGCCTGCAGGCACGAGTTTGTTTTCAAAAAGTGTCATTTAAGATGGCAATCCTCCCCTTATATTTAGTAACAGTGATACACACACCCCCTCCCAGGGCTCCTCTTTGATGGGGTCTGCTTTAAAAAGGAGCAGGTGAAAGTCTAAGAAACTCATTATGGCGTGAGTGATTGAATTCCTTCCCTGGGACAAGTTTTGTGGCTCTCTACTGCCACGATTGCTGGGCAGGTGTGCTGAATGGACATTCAGAAGGGACTGCAAAGAGGCTGAGTGTTTGGGAGGGGGGCAGCTATGAGGAACGCAGCCCCTGGGTGGTCCTACACAGCCCCCTCTGTGGGAGTGCTACACACCCTCATCCTGCCATTACACAGTCACAGGTCTAATGTTACTGTACACACTTACATGGCTATTACAAATCTCTGGCCTATGACCCTCTGTCTCGCGGCTAATGAGTCTTCTATCACAGGGGCCTGGACCATTTTAGGCATGGCAATAACAGGTTTCATGATGGGAACCTGCAAAATTTTTCACCCAAAAATAAACTTGGCCTGTCCGTGATAAATACTGGTGATGCCGAATTAAACGCGCTTTTGTTTTGAGGAGCTCAAACCAGGCATGAAGAGTCTGTCAGTACTTTTAACTCTGGCTTGTCCTCAGAGCATATCCATGGCATGCTCAAACGCAACACATGTGCAGTATGAAGGTCTAACCGACGTGACCCCGTGTCCGGCTGCGATTATCCTCCTCAGGTTCTGGCTCCAGCTCCTCACAGACAAACAACAGCCCGCATTTTCTTTTTCTATCACTGAACTCGCAAACCCATCCAGGGGGCAAATCGATTACAAATGTACACAGGCGTTGTCGAAGTGTGTATCAACCTGAAAATAAGTTCATGAAACAAACTTCACATTCAGCCGCAGCTGCTGTTCTCTCCCTCTAATGCTATCGTCACAGAAGCACAGGGAGCTGAACTGTGAAGTGCTCATACTAGCTTGTTAAAGCCATCTGCCCTTGAAGATGCCATGAATAAAGGATACCTTGCCAAAACTAGACAAACAGCAATAGTTTGAAAACATGAAACCACAAAAATAAAGTCATATAGATTTAACTTTTCATCCTGTTTCATTTTTAGGTCACAATTGGAATATAAATCATGCAACAGAGTCATACCAAAATGCCAACAACTGCTGTACTCTTGATAAATTCCTGATTTTACTTACAACTTACAAAAAGTAATTTACACAAATTAAAAATCTCACAAATAGCCAGTGTGAAACATGATCACAAACAACTTGTTATATGATAGGATTTCTGGACAATTCAAATGAAATTTTAAAAAGCTTTAAGAACATAGTCTATTCACATGTAAGAGAGAATGTCAATTTTATTTTTTTCTGGACTCATTTTAAGCAGAAATTATAGTAAAATATAGTTTCTATCAATATTTTTTTATTTTAAATAATTTATTTTTAAAATACAATACAGAAAAGAGCTGTCACTCAGTTACAGCAAATGTCTGAAAATCATCACACCTTGTGCCAGCTTACACAGCTTAAGCCAGCCACACACCTGTATTTAATCATAGAATAATTACTAATTGGCACAGGTGAAGCCTGTTAACCCGTGGCTGGCCTCACATGCACAATTAAACAGACAATGACAATTAAACAATTACAACCAACTGGTTTGCAATGGAGGTGATTGAATGGGCTCAGGTATGAATAAAGTAAAATGATTATGTCAAATGGAGAGATCCTTAATGCAAAACAAATATTTAATACAATTTAAAATACAATTAGGGACCCTTGTCTTCATCAGCAGGATGTTTTTTGGAACAAGCGAAGGCTCTCCTTCACCACACCTAGGGTTTTCCTGTGAGACAGTTAAACTTGGATATTTCGTAGTGCATACTTATTAATCAGTTTTGTGAGATCTAGACTTGCCATTTTCTTGATATAAACCAAAACCTTTCCCTGGATTTTATTTCAAAATCTTCACTTTCAATTCCCAAGTTATAATTACATATTCATAAATATACATATTGACTTGACCATGGTGGCCTTGTGATTGTATCAAACCTAACCTCATCGCTTAATATTTGTAATGAATTCCTCACAGATCGTATAAACTATAATCTGCGCTAATGTTTCCCAGAGCAGTTAAATCAAGCAATAAGTTACGTCTCAAATCCATTTTCTGCTATTTAAGGTTAAAAGGCTTTTAAAACCACTGAAGAAACAAATGAGAAAGCACTGGAAAGAAGTGCCTATTAAAAATCATATAGCGTAATCATGCATGAAAAACTATTAGAAAAAAAACACTGGACCTTGTAGAATTTACACAAGTAAAGTGGGTCCAACTGTGGAACTCTCATTTATAACAATGCCCTGTAATTCTTCCAAGATTTTATATGCCTTGGATTCAAATGCAAATGAAATGTTCTCTTTACGAGAAATCCAGTCTATGCGGCCTTTGGCCCTTAACACTGTTAATGTAAGTATGGGAGATATTTGTACAAGAGTGAAAGTCTATGTGCGTGTCAAGAATGAGTGGGTTTCTGGGAATGATAACAGCGCTCAATTGGCATGTAACAGAATCCAATAAGTGAACTGGATTTTCTCTGTATGATTCCTGGACCTTGCTCCATTCATTTGTGCTGGCAGGGAAGTTCAGTAATGTATTTTGTCTAACTCCATAAAACAACTTTTTAAAAGCTCACCCCTTGCTGCTTGTTTTGAGATCCATCCCTCTGAACAGATGTTGTTAATTATGTAACTTCACTGAATAAGGAGCACAAATTATATTGTATTCAACCCAAATTGTGCTCTCACAATTATTCTGCCAAAGCCTGTGTGCATTGGCACATCGTAGTATTTCATCTGTTGTTTTCTTAGTTATTAGCAAGTATTTGCACAAGCCTTGTGTGCAGGAACAAGTAGGCCAGTTTGGAAATACCCACTATTGTCCCTCCATGTTATTCCCTGCTGTTTATCAAGCTCATATCAAATCACTGACAGCCATTTTTATGTATATTTAAACTGCTCCATAGTGTTTTAAATAAAATTTGTTTATTTATAATTTAAGACTGATTGTAATGTAAATTCAAAATTTATTTTCAGTGCACATTTTGAGTGGGTGGTCACGACATCTAAAAATACAAAATCAATAAATAAGCAAAGATCAGATGGAAAGATTTGTTAGAGCAGAGGAATTTTGACTTTGCTGTGTGTTTCAGCTCTCAGCTGTTATCCACAGCACCAACCATTTAAACAATTACAGCCATTTAAAGGGTGTTGCCTTGATCGTTCAGGTAGCAGGGAGGGTCAATCCTTTGTCCCTAGGGTTTGAATGGCTAATGTGACGCAGATGGCATCAGATCAATGTGTGGAGAGAGGAGTGTAGAGTGAACCCATACACCCATCCATAGGGCAGGTGCAGGCTGGTAACGCCACGGCAGGGCGACCCTGACCTGCAGGAAACAGCCCCCATCTAGGGGCAGAGGTCAGCAATGCCCCCCTTTCATCTCCTAACACACAGTGTCAAAGACCTGAGCTGGAGGAAGAGGCCAACCCAGCAGGCAGTTCAAACTTTCTGAATGCCACAGCCATCAAACTCAGGCCTGGTCAACATCTCCCTTATCTATTAACGTATTTGTCGTTTCCATTTACCAAACTTCCCGTGCAAATATGTCAATCAATAGACACAAATGTTTGGACAGTGGGGCTTTATCGCTCCCTTCATGTGAAAGCTTGATGACAACAACGGGATAACAGATTACAGATTGGTTTTTCAGACCTTCCCAAACTCAGCATTGCAAGACCTGCCAACAGCTGCTGTTGTTCTTTCATTCCTATAACTATCAAGAACATGACATTCTCAGTACGTCTCATCAGAGAAGTAGCAGTTTGCCGTGGAACCTCTTCCCAGGGAAACTGCCATGTGCTTTCACAGTAATGCCAGGCCTGTCTGTTCAATCCACAGCCCACATCTCCATTAACTTCCAGCTATCAAAATGTCAATATTCAGCGAGAGTCAATTGGCCTCATTGTCATTGAAACACCTGTGGCTGGAAGGCCGTGTGACAGAGTTCTGAGCAGGGGGTATAACAAAGCCTCATACAACAGGCCGCTGACCACGTTCCACATTTCTCTCTGTGTTGTCCCGGCCCCATCCCCTTGGCCGTGGGCCCAGGGCCGCGAAACGGCTGCCTTTCAGTAATGTTTACCCAACTGATTGCTGGATTAACAAAACCCTTTAAAAATTTAACTTGTAGCTACACAGCACTGACAAGCCATGACACTAGTAAAAGAGTACTGGGGGCAGCCTTAGGTAAACACCAGGGGAAGCTATGGATTTGTGGCATTGAAAGGTTATTTTCCCCTCGCTCCTGACAAGGACATGGGAAATGCAGTTTTCAGCAGCTAGAATAGAAAAATGGGGACAAAATGAAGGTCCCACCCATCTCCCTTGTTCATCAGAACAGCTTGCTTGTGACAACTTTGTGCCATTTGCGGAATGCCACGCCGCTGACATCTGCGGCATGTTCCTGACAGGCTGACACGGGGGTGCGGCCGCAGAGACCACTTCCCACCAGAGTGTCAATTAGGCTGCGGGAATGGGGGTCACACCTGCAGGTGCCTGGCAGAGTGATAAATGATGTTTCTTTAACTTCAGAAACCCGTCTTTTTTGGTCCCTGCTGTTTAGACCCTCTTGAAGTTTAATAAAGTCCTTTCATCAACCCAGCAGGAAAGCTGACGCACACTCCGAGACATTTTCAAAGAGCAAAACACCTCTCGATTAGTTAATGATACATTCTGTGTCAATTAGGCATAATGGGATATAACGGCCTATCATTACCGAACAGATTAGCGATGGCATTTCTGACAGCGCACTTCGGTGCTTTTATTAGCTTTTGCGCATCTCATGGAAAATGTGTGAGTAGCTATGACTGAGTCCTGTGGAAAATTCATTCACTTTAGTACAGGCATATTCAATTTACCAGGCAAAACAGAGATCTCTGCTGAATCATGGATACATAAATTGATAAATTATTCAAAAATGTTCCTATAAAAAAGTATGATGCAAGAAACTGCACTACAATATTTTTATATTACTATTTCAGAACTGCTTCCTGAATATTACACAGCACTTTTTCCACAAAACATCATTATCAATGATGTTATACAAATACTGTATATTTTGCACCTTGGCACCTATTAATGTTATTAATAACAATATGCAATATACATTTTTAAAAGAAACACATGTAATTGAAATATAAGTGGCACCATCAGTGCAAATTGTGAAATGTGTCAATGTTGTAGGGTAAGGGACACATAAATGCATTAATACATTTATAGGAATACCTGCTTTACACAGCCAGCAAGCTTCAACCTTGACTCTGCCGGCACAGGAGTCAGTGAATCTGTAATACAGCACCCGTTTAAAGTCACACAACAGTGTCACCAGTGAGAAGATAAGCCATCATCCATCGAGGACAGCATTCAAACTCCTCCCACAGAGGCGGGATTGAATCCGGCGTGGAAAATGTGGCGGGGCCAGTAATCCAAACACAGGAGGAAGGACACAGCCTGCTTTGTGATCATAGAAGTCACAGGTGCAAAAAACAAGCCCCTCTAATGAGGATGTCTCCAACAATTGACCCTTTGACCTAATGGAGCCTGCCGCCCACAGTGAGACTGACCCAGAGCTGGATCTACTCGCCATCACCTGGTTCTGGTCATTTTTTTCCTGCATTTTTTTGGGCCTGGAAGCAGCAATGGTGGATGAAGGGGTGACAGTCTAGACTGCAGCTGTCTCTGTGCTGCGACCAGCCCATGTTGAAATACTTCCAGAGTTCACTGACAACACTAATCTCTTCCACTTTCACACTACCATATGCTCGCTATTACATCCAAGAAAGAAAACTTTTAATGTTAAAGCTAGTCCATGAATACACACATGTGCACACACACACAGATCAAACACATTTATATGACCTGGAGTAAACAGCATACATTATTCATATTTCATGCTGAAATAAAGGGTGACGTGGGCTCTTGTTTGTTTGTCTGCCTTGTTCTGTCACAAAGAACTGCAATTCAGTGTAAGGGCGGCAGAAATGTCTGATGTGAAGGACTGTGCCAATGGCACATAAAGTAGAAGATTATGGGGAAATATTTCATGTGCTGTTTGTTTTAAAAATATCCAGAGCAGGCCCAACCACATTACAGAGCTTCTTAGTTTCAAACTTTGATGATTTTAAGTAGAAAACAGATTCACTTCCAAATGGTATTACTACAGATATTACATACAGCACATCACAAACAAGACAGCAGCTTGAACCTTCAGTGTGGAACCTGAACGTCCTTGCATGGACCTCCCAAGGTTCTACCAGAGACTGGGACAGAGAATCACCGGGAACACTCATATTTTTTCATGTTATGTTTTGATTGAATTACTCATCTGGGAAATATAATGCTTTCTATGGATGAATCAATCATTTTAAACATGTGGTATGACCTTTCTCCATCAGTTTCAAACTTTCACATATTTGGAATGGTGAGTGCTTTGTACTATGGCCAGGTGTGGTGATCTTCCACGATGTTAAAAGCCATCCGTTTTAAGAGTACTGAGCAGGAGGTTAACAAATGTGTAAACATTGCTCCCCACAAAGTCCCTGTAAACCAAACACACCTGTAACACACAACTGATTTGGGGCAAGCATAGAAACCAGGATAAGCCTGTGCTCATTTACTGTGTGTCTCTGCAAGTGTGTGTGTGTGTGTGTGTGTGTGTGTGTGTGATTGGTTGATGGGAGTTCTGGGGCAGGATGTCCTGCCTCTTGAACCCACAGTGAACAGCAGAATGCTAGGCCATAGGGAAGACCCCAATGGCCCTTCTTCTCTGTCTCTGTAGAAAAATATAGCATTGTAGAGAGAAGGAGGGGGAGGGAGAGGCAGACCAAACTAACCAATATCATACTCAAATAACGTCTCAGTGTCTCATAATAATTATAGGATTGGCACTGGGAGAGCACAGCAGGGTACAATAAAGGTTTGGAGTCATTGTTGCTCTTCGTTATGCTTTTCAGTGTCTGTCCTATGAAAATGTACAGCTGTAAATTTTGCTGTCTTGCAGGACTGACATATCTGAATGAAGTACTGCAAATAGTATTTTAGAGGCCCACATCAAAATGCAAAGCCTTTAATACCGAGGTCAACTATCTCTCACAAATTCCATTCACCTGGGAAATCTTTAATAACATAAGCAATACTGACCTTGGGGAAGTGAACTAGAGCTATTCCTTGAAGGAAAATAATATCTCCAGAACACATGTACAAAAACAGAGTCCAGGATTAATGCGGCAACAAAATTACTCCAGTGATCTCAGTGAAACCAGATAGTCTGGCAAAACTCTAATACTTCTTTTTTTCAGGCCCACAAGAGAGAGACATAATGATTGCTTCAAAGAATGACATTGTCCAGCTAAACAGCCCAATGTGACCTGGTCTTCTTTGCATGTAATGACAGAAACATCTTTGATAAACAGCTGTGACGGTGGTTTACCCAGCTCTTTCATGAAGTGAAATATTTTCTCTTTGTAGCACTGAAGAAGATAGGAGAAATGCAACGTTTCCTTTAATGTGACCCTCTTGAAAGAAAATGAGGCCTGTACTGTTTGGACATTCGGTATCAGTTTAATGTCACTCTTGTCTGCTGAAGGAACAGTGAGGAATCCATCCTCTCCGTCTTTCATGTTCAAATTTGGTATTTATGGACCTTGTAGTTCCCCAGCTGAATAAGCAATTTGCTTAAAATTGTAATATCACATTATGCCGAAAAATAAGGTTACAAAATAAAAACAAGGCAGACATATGAATATGAGAGAATGTGTACCACAATTAACAGCACTAATTCTGATACTATGTGGTGATTTTTATTTGTTTATCCATTACTTCAGTAGTGGTGTGCAAATATGACTGTTTTGGATTTAACAGCAGTTATGTTTTTTAAAGAATAACTTCTAAATGTGGACCCCATTTCAGACTAACAGCCAAGGCTCTCTCACAGAAGTGTGTACCTTGTTTGCACTGCTCTCCATATTAGCCCCAATTTTGGTACTGCAAGGGAGATTGAAAATAATTATCACTGCAATTATCACTGTTATTATTATTATTCCTTTCTCTCTGTGTGATAAAAGGGTGAGCGAGTGTTAATCCACTCTGATCTCATGGTGGTTCAGCAACATTAGCCCAGCCTCCACAAACCAAGGCCTTCTCAAGAGGGTGGGAAATGGAACTGTCTTTTGCTGCCATCTAGTGGGCACTCATGAAAATGAAAACAGCATCCTTTTCGTATGCCTACAAATTCATTCCAAATATTATTCACACAAGGCCTTGTCTTTTTCAGAGGGAAACCCAAATGATCCAGTTTGCATGAAACAACATATAAAAATACAAACAAGTAACAACACAAGCAGCACATATCCCAGGACTGCCACACATATTACCTGATCTGACACAAATGCACTGCATGAGCTTTCGTTCTTAACAAGAGCGCTGCAGACAGACAGTGGAGAGCAAAGGTATGACAGTGGCAGCGGCTTTCTTGTGATTGGTGCTGTTACTGCATATAACACTTGTTAAACATTGGGGTCACCATTTGTGGGGGTCGTCGGGAGGAGCTCTGCTCTGGATATGAAACAGGTACATTCATACCCTGGATTTTTGGAAAAGTCTCATTTTTGCTTCATGGTCCAAATATGCTAATGTTAGCAAATATGTAGCTGTTGATTGGTGGTATCTTCTGTTAACTATTGAGAAATGAGAGGCAAATGAAACTACAATGGCAAACATAACCATTACCACATTATCATATGTATTCACTCAACCATTCGAGCCATGTGCCATAGAAAATTCAGTTTATATTATCAGTTCTTGTTGCTGCATATCTTGTCAGAATGTAGATAAACTGGAAAGAGTATGGCAGCCCGAATGCTTTGTTAAGATGTATTCCCACCTGTCACTGCCAATCAATAGTACATTAAGCACAGTTCAGTCACCCTCCCTGGCAACAGAGCCCATTCTCATACATTCCAGAGACAATGTTTGGGCTATTGATACCCTGTGGAAAAATATAACCACAGCACCACAGAGGCTCTGAAAATCCAGGAGAGATGGAAAAATCCCTGTGCTGCTATTATGACTGAAATGCAGGTGAACTGGCAGAAGAGCCAGCACGGTACATGAACGCGAGCCATGCAAATCTTTTAACAAAACTGGAGATTGCCAAGCAAGCAGTGTGCAGGAATTTGATTGGCAGAGTACCCAGGGGCTCTATGATGTCAGTTTCTCTGCGTTACTGCTCAACTCTGCTTCTAAATGGATCTGCCCCATCGGAGCAAATCAATGGAACAATGACGAAACGGTAATACCCCATCTGCAAACATTGCAAGAGATTCCAAAATCTCGTTCATTTGTACTTTCTTTGTCGCATCATTCAGATTACACCACCATAAAAGTCGGGAATCTGTATTTCTATGGATTCTTTTCTACAGTTAGAGCAGAGCCCTCAGATGCCTCTACAAGTGTATCCTGCCATGAAAAAGCAGTGCTGAAAGAGGCTGATGATTGAATAAATGGTTCACAGAAATTCTGTTCTATCTGTGAAGGAAGGAAATGGAGCATATTAAAATATCCCTGTAGTAAGGAGGCTGTGTATGCGTCTGGGTCAGCTCAAACAAGTGGGGACAAAAACCGTACAGCATGCATGAACAGGTACAATGACCACATATTGTGCTTACATTTCAAACATCTCTCAGGCTGTCATCAATGTAAAATGAGGAAAAGTGCACATTCCTTTTTCAAGTGCCTTTTTTTATCTCGCCCTCGTGTCATCCTCCAGTCTGCTGCGGTAAACTGAGAGCTAAATGGCCATGTGTTTTCAAATCAATCGCTTATACTAGCTCTACACTGCCAACAATTTTAAAAAGGGTATGAGATAAAATCTAGCTCAAGGCTATGGAATAAAGACAAAAAATGATAAAACAATGGTTGTAAAGAAATTTTGCCCTTTGGAAACATAGGAGACTCTCCTCACATACAGCTCCCTTTGTCAGCTGTTAGTAAGCACCCCAGGGACCTGGCCTTTCGCTCCATCCACCTCATGCCAGAGTGGAGCACAGAAAAGATCGGGGTCCCAGCGGCTACTCTCTCAAGCCCACAAGAGAAACAAACCTATCCCCTCTTTTAAAGGGGCTATCAAAACAGTGTGCATATATGGAGGGCTGTTAAAACCATAATTTGTCATTGGGGAAAAAGTGAATTCACAGCCCTCGACTAAGAGGCTTCAACATTCCTCTGAAAATATATGACCAAACAGCTGCACTCCAGTCCACCCATGGCCAGTGAATAAACCACTGTCTCACCAGTAATGGGGAAAGCCTAATCCATTACACACCCCTCCAATGTGGATGTTCTGTGGAAGTGGTGTCTTCAGGCGGCTGTCTTAGTTCTGGTTATAGAAAGGTCACTGGTTAACACGCACTCCACCTGATCCTTTCTCTATGGCATTAAAATACATGGGAAATGCTGGCAAAGCTTAGGGTGGCCTCACGCGAACACTGGTCTTTGTTAGCTAGGCACACTGAAACGGAGGAGGTTAACACAGAGATTACCAATACAACACAGCAATTGACGTGTGTGGGAGACAATGACTAGGGGCATTACTGTACAACTCCATGACACTGCTGCTGAGGACAAGGAAGATGGTTTGCTTTTGTTCCCATACTTCACAAAGTTCTGCATACAATAAAGCAGAAATGCTTTGGGCCAGCGGAACTGAGAAAACCACCGACCGCGTGTTTCTAGCATGGCGTAATTTCCCTCTAATGCGAAACCCCTGTGTGAGAGCGAGATGGGCCGGCCCGCTCCAGATGCATAGGCGGGCCTCGTGGCTGGGCCCAGGCACACACAACCACGTCTCAGGATTTCAAAGAGTAACTTCTCCGCTCGGCCCAGGCCCGACGCGGGTAAATAAAAATCTCTTATCTTGATTAATCTCTCCGTCTGCGCGGTGCAAGGTGAATGGAAGGTGGCACAAATGGCTTGGAAGAATGTTTTGAGTGCTTATATAAACACCCCTGTGCCGGGTCTCCACTCCATCACTCCGAGCAGGAATTCTCCACAGAGCTCCGCGTCCGCCAGCTCTATTTAGAGTGAATGCCACTGCCAGGGAGGTCGCAGGGCCTGATTAGGCTGAGGGGGAGCTGTAGCTCGGGACAGCTCCTCTTCCTCCAGCCCCTACCCTCGCAAACTCCCCATGCAACGCACAAAAGGATAAAGCAAAGTTAATTCCGTCTGCTCCCATCTTTCTCCTTCTGTGACAACTTAACTGGGTCACCTTTGACAGACGGGCTTGTGTGCGTCGTGCTCCTCCACCACAAAACACACGAGACAATAGAAGTACATTAGAAAGACTCAGAATGAGAAAAATGTGACTTGGAAAATATTCTAAAAAGAAAATGTGTAATAAAAACAGATTGGGATTTGGATGCATTCTCCCATTTGGACTAGAAGCCTCTGCAATAACTCAGACTCAGAGACGATGCCAGTTACTATCATTAATCTTCCTCTGCCTCGGGTTATAAAGCGCAGTAATATTTCGCGGGGCCCAGCTGCAAGTAGGGAATTCTTGAGTTCTAATCGGGAAAAGGCACATTGTTCACTTTGGCTCCAAACGGTGAACTTTAATAGGCCACAGGCAATATAAACCAACTGTAACAACTCATTGGTGGACCTCTGCTGGCTCAAAGTGGTCCCTGCTGCCCAGTTCTCTCTCACTACCTCATTTTCCCTTTGTTCATGTCTACCGTCAATGACAGTGTTATTAGCCTAGGCCTCCAGATGAAGGACATTGGATGCCCTTTGTGCAGTGACCCCAGCAAGAATGCCATTAGTTTGTCATTAGCCACATGCTAAGTGTTGCTTTGTAGCAGCGACTTGAGTTTGAAAAAAAAAAAAAAAAACACAGACATTGCTGATATCCACAGGGTGAAGTATGTAACGCCAAGGTGCTACCTCTTTCTTCTCCTCCAGAGGCCTTACAAGTAGCCGTAAGGGCTAAAAAAAAACACCAGCTAGCTGTTAGAGACTTTGGTGGGTTGATTTTAGGAATATTACTGACCTCCTCTGTGAAGTTACACTGACATTCTCCTTGTAGAGGACAGTATCAATGTGCCATGGGAGACCAGACGCTCCATTACTTAACGGGAGTGCAGACTCTCCCTTTAATCTACTAAAGGTCTTTTTTTTAACCAAACTCCAATATCCTCCAAAAAATCTTGACAGACAAATGTGTGCAGTCAATGTTTTGTTTTCTCTGAAGCTCCCACTTTAACTGGTCTTGCACAATTTCTAGGAATATCTACAAGCCGTCCAGGAACAGCTGTGGATCTGTGCAGAGGGCTTTCAAAGGTTTTCTATGCTCGCCCTGACGTGCACGGAATAAGTTGTAAACACCTGGGTCCCTTACACGAACTTTCACCAGGCTGCTCTCCACTTCAGTTAATGCCTTAAACACGTCAGGCGGTCCCCACTTTTACGACACACCGCATTCCTTGATATCTCGTCATAAACCAGGTCGTTGTGAATCTAAGCCTGTACTCCCACTGATGCAGCGTTATAAGGGGGGTTACGTTCCTGAACACTGACTAGAAATCAAATTTTCCACAAAAAGGTACATATGGGATGAAGCCAACTATTCATGACTTTAACACAAACTATTTCTAAATTTAAGTATACTTACACATGAAGTACAACATAAATATTCAGTATTTTGAGACACGTTATGTGATGCCGTGAAATGACAGAACACTGCGAACAGCAAGATGCAAGATCCATAGTCTACAGACACGTCTTTATTAGTCTGCAAGACAAATGATACAGCACACACACTCCAAAGTTCTCTGAATGAAAATGGCTAACTAAAAGAAGAAATACAATACAACATGTTAAAACAAAAATGATTTCATTTACAGCTAAAACAATTTCTCTAGCCAATTTCTATGACCTTGTCCCATGGATCAAACACTTTCTAAATCCTACAGTAGATGTCAAAAATGTGTGATATTTTGTCCCCCTTTCAATCTCAGTATGTTGCCTATAGCATAATTATTTCTTATTCAGAAATCTGTGAAGCATATTCATGCATGCATTTAGAGGTGCATCTGAGCTAATAATGGTCGACAATATCAAGGCCTAGGATCAAATGCGCTGCACCTTATTATAGCAGCTTCCTCATGAAGCTACCATCTAATTACACCCTCCAGCACTGCAACAATACTCACGCTGTTCTGAAGCATTAATTAGTCCCACAACATTTTTTTCGTGCCCTGCACTCTCCAACACACACTTTCCCCATCTGCCTTGGACCGACACTTTTCAAACAAGTCTGCACACAGCTTCACTCTATTTGTTGTTTCAGTCCAAATTCCTTTTTTCCACGAGACACCAAAGTTTTGTATTCTAAAGTGTATCTTGAGTTGATGAGCTTTGACAGGGAACCCCTATCTGCTCCCTTCAAGCCTCTGGGCGACTCTGATGATGTCATGAGCTATTACGCTGACTTCCCCACTAGTAATGTTCCTAGCAAACGGCATAAACAAACACAACTGACTCAAGATGGGGAATGTTACTGTGTGTCACTTGACTGAAGTTTGTTTGCTCGACTTTGCCGTCATACAAAATTCCTGGTTTGTAACCTCATTAATCCTCAGTAAGCACATATGGCCTGGTTAGAAGTTCAAGGACTTCGAAGCACACACTTTTCCAATACGTTCTGAGAGGAGCCCTCACATGACAGGGTTCCTCCTCAGCTTGGTGCCAGAGAAAAGTGAGACAGGTCTTCTGAGCTGAATGGACTCCAAACTAAGATGGGGAAAGGACAGATACAAGAGGCTACTTCCATTCAGAGAATACATACCATGTGAAAAGATGCACATTCCCCAATCCACAAAATGTCCTGCCCACCCACCCCAAGTAATCTCTTCTGCATTGGTCTCATTGCAGCTTGGCTGGGAGTCTTCTTGATCATGTTATGCCCTCCAGCCACTGTGGAGACACTGAGTAATACAAAAAAACAAGCTCATAGAGACAGTTGCATTTCTTCGCTTCTTCATCAAACCACTTATGATCTACTGCATACAACAAAAAAGAAGAGAAATCAAGATTTGCTGCTTCTGTTTATACAGTGTCCTACATGTTTGTTCATATTTCTAATTACATTTTAATATTATACAACAGATAAATAACTTGGATGGATACTCTCCTGTTTTCTTGTGGGAGTCACTCTGGAAAATAAATGAATGCAATGTGATGCAATTAAATAAATGAATATTGGATTGGATATTGCAATTTTCCTGCTTACTGTTTTGAATGTACTACTACTTGATATCATCACCCAGAGAAAAGTTCCCAAACAACAACTTAAAATAATAAAAATTTCTTCCAGACATCATGGTCACATACATTTGCACCCCTGTAGTCAGGATTGCATAAATCCTCCACCTGCATGGACTGCACTTAAGACCATTTCATGAGCTTCTGGAACTTCTGAGCAAGGATATTTCACCACTCCTCCTGGCAGAATTACTCAAGATTCTTATAGAATCCAAAAGATCTGTGGGGTTTTGTTTCTGAACAGCCGTCTCAAGTTAGAATCACAAATGTTAGTCTGGACTGAGGTATGAAAACTGAAAAGGCCAGCTACAAACAATGATTTTGTGCTCAGATAACCATTTATTTGTAGATCTGGATAATTGCTTTGGACCATTTTCAGCCCGCTTCCAAAATGTAGACTTTCAATGTAGATGTTTTTGTTGGATTTTAATTAAAAGATCATTAAAAGATTTACAAAATGTGATATTCATGCATTCTGGTATAAAATGCATTATTTATGGACAATCTGAATTTGTTCTGTACAATATTAAAAGTAAAGTATAAGCATGACCCAGTATGTACAATTTCCTTTCATGTAATTATTTTTGTTCCCGCTTAATCTCATGTGTGAATAAATATAAAGGGCACTACATATATGTAAAAAAATGTTTGTACATCTCCAAACACAGTTACAAATATAATACTTCATCAATGGTAAATTACTTTCTTTATAAGCAAACAAAAAATGACTATCATCTCCTTGCTACACTGTCCTGTGTCAGCCTTCTTCCCTTGCTGCCTATTTCAGCCATGGTGTTCAGAACATCATTCTCATCCCTTGTGAATCCCCTTTGATTCAACTCTGCTTCCGCCGCTTAGACTGATGGGAGTCATCAGATGTAGCTTTTGACTTTTCGCCTTCTGCCTCCCACAGGGCATTTCTCACAAATCGAGATGCTGCTCCTCTGTCAAGACGTGCCGCCTTCTTTCTGTCCGTGATTTCTTTGACTTTGTTCATGTATGTTCTGATTCTTTCCTGCTCGGTGAGACAAATGAAACGTAACCCAAATTGTCCTTTGTTCATCAGAATACACAAAATTCCATTACCAATTTCAACTAAGATTTCCGGAATCATCCAAAGAGTGAAACACTGACAGCACCAAGACAATGTAGCGGTAACCCCAGTCAGCATACTTATTTTTCAGATTAAATGACTACTATCCAAACAGTCTAAAAACAGCAGGTGCACCTTTTCACTATAAACAGATATTAATCTGGAGTAACAGCAGATCCAAAAAATATAAATTAATAAAAGGAGAAGGACTGGGATTTAAATTACAAAA
Source organism: Megalops cyprinoides (assembly GCF_013368585.1). NCBI lineage: Eukaryota > Metazoa > Chordata > Actinopteri > Elopiformes > Megalopidae > Megalops > Megalops cyprinoides. The sequence goes on from NC_050597.1 coordinate 10,732,666, forward strand.
AGTGCTTTCATCATGTTTCAGGGGCCAAAAATGTTACTGTCTTTTTAAAATATAAATTCAAATGAAAGAAATTCATTGATGTAAGTGGACGAAAATCACTGCTCACATTTTTGGTTATCTTTTCATTGCCACTGAATAGTTTCAGAATCAAGACGCAATTAATTATTCACACAATGTCATTTCTCGTCCACAAAGATATACTTATATTTTGCAGCTGCCATAACACCATTATTACAGTGTACACCAAATTTACATATAGTTATGCTGTGAATGTAACAGTATAATTTGGTAATGCAAATCAATCCTTTTTCAAGTAAGTGTAGTCATTGCTAGAAAATCAGCAACAAAAAAGGCTAGCTTGGTTCCTTGCAACTGCTAGTTTCTCAGTTGAGCTAAAGCCGTTAAAACTCAAAGCTACCAATGCAAAGGAACCAAAACAGTACTCTTCTAATGAAAAATATTTGATACAGCACAATATACAGAAAATAAAACATGTAGCTGGCAAGAACTTTTTTGCTTGATTACAAGGCTGAGACTACTGAGTAGGTCAGCTGAAAAGTCTCTCATTTAGGTGTGTGAGTCAGAAGCACAGAAGGTATGTGGTCCAACTACAGTGTTCATGTACCATTGCCCACAGTACTACCAATGACAAACTCACAAGATTAAGCAGTTACAACGAGAACTTAACACATAACTTCCCATTAATGTCACACTTTTTTGGATGATATGTGTTCGGTTTTAAGGAGGAACGGAAGAAATATTTTTTTATTGTCAGGTTTTCTCCAATGGTGACAGATAATACTGTAAAGGCACACTGCAAGACATGCAAGTATTCAGAATTAAAGCATGATAAACCAATGCCAACTTTGTCCCCTAACAATGGTTTGAAGGGGATATGGAAAGACCATTAAGCAAGTATTCAATGTGAATTAAAGAGTGCAGTCATTATGTCATAACTGTTATAACCTAGTTTAATTAAAAAAAATTACCCTGCAGACAGGACACATTTGAATGAGAGGTCACCTTTGAATCAAACCCAATCACAAGTTCACAGATACTCTGCTTAATACATTAATCTAATATCATTGCCTTCCTACCACTGATGAGTTTTCTTTAAAATAAAAAATAAGGTCCTCACCAATTCTTGCTTAATGCCATGTTCTTTTGGATTTACTCCTTGTGTCACCAAATATGCTGCCAGTGTAAAAAAAAGAATATGTTAATCCTGAACAGAAAGAGAGAAGTAATGCAAATCTACCAAAAAAGAGATGCAGTGTAGCAGACTTACTCCAAAAAAGTGAATTCAGGGCATATGCAGACATCAGATCCAGTTTGGCTTGCTCGAGGGGATCCAGCTAATATAAAATCAATTAACTTTTAATTACACCTTACGTTTCCATTGTTAAAGACCTTATTAAAACTCCAGAACTTGACTATGAATGTAAAGTAAGGATTCGTTCCTGAATCCTTACTGTATAAGTTATATTCACAATGCATCATACATGCACGCAATTAGACTTCCTGCCCTGAGTAAACACGCTGAGGATACCATTACAAGTTAAACAGTGTGAGGCAAGTTATGTTCACAGAATAACACGCCAACATTATACACTAACACACAGGCAAAATATATTTCGTAGTTTAGTACCTTTTCACCTCACTGTGGCAGTGCATATAATGACAAGTATTCCAGCGTTTTTTTTTCCACAAACATTGTTATAAAGTCGACTTTCTCGTGGCAGACTTACTTTCTGGAGGAGCTCGTTTCTGGACACGGACATCAAAGTCTGCACCATTTTGTTGACTGAAGTTACGGAAGAGTCGAATCCTGTCAGATACTCATCAATCTCAGTCGGATAGTCTTCCACACTTCCATCTTCATCCGCCATTTTCTGCAGCCAGAGAGGCGAAAGGTGGTCACTGCACGATTAAATATCTAGACTAAATATTTCTTGTTCAGCCATTCCTGTTTCGCCGAAAGGAATGCACTCACATTTAAAACAACTGAATCAGAGACATTTTCTCCTGCTGGTCAACGTTCTAACCTTATCTAGACAAAGCTAAATTTACTAAAATCTTTACACCTAAATGCACTGTGTTTGCTAGTTAGGTCTAGCTAACTATATAGCTGGTTTCCCCGACCACTCAAACTAACTAGCAGTTCCAAAAGCGACATAATTCGAATGTTGTCTTCCGTAGAAGAACACCATGTTTGTTACATGTAAGGGTAGCTTTTTTGTTTTACAAAGTTCAAAAATATTTTTTTAAAATATATGGTGTACTTATGATTACGTAAAGAACTAGTTAGTCTAGCAACAGGACACAAGTCATGTTTGGTGGTTATCACTGTCTAGCTAGCTAGTTAGCTAGCTTACCAACAAGGTGGACCTAAGGCTGCTAGCTTGGTAATGTTATAATAGTTTTGCTTGATATTCAAGATATATTAATCATTCATAACATGGGACAACATATATGTTTCTTCTGAACACACAGTGGACATAAGATTATTAGTTAACGTAATCTAACTGTTTTGCTATATTATAAGTTACCTCTGCTCCCGTGTACACGTTTTTCTCAGCTGCTGCGAAAGACAGGAATGTACTTCCTGTGTTAAACTAAACGTACAGGAAATGAATGAGGTGGCTGGTAGTTCTGGGCAATGTAGTTTTTATTTCGAAAGGGGAACCTTTCATTGGCGTAAATCTGAATTCGTAAAATTATCCGTATATGAATAATACGTATATATATAACACGTTACTTGTGTTTTCATGATAAATCTTATGTTACTAAACGTTTTTAATAAGACTGCAGTACGGTAGTAACGAAGACGTTAGTAGACGGTAAATAATTGCAGTGTTCTTGTTGCTATGGTTATTGAGCCGCAGAATAATGAGACAAGGTCAGTTACCCATGGTAAATTGGAATCACTTTGGAAACAGTGTCGTTATAGTCTCCGTACCTGAACTAAATTTCAGTACGATGGACAACTGTGATTTAGAAACGCTCTCGACGTCTCTCGGGGAATTAAACCCTGCTTTCAAGCCGCATGTAACAAGTTATAAAGTTACTGCTCCGAGCAATATCACTGAACTGGCACTGATCTTGCAAACCAGCGATTGTGGGGCCACATATAAAATTGTGAGTATGAAGTCTTACGATTTGCTACCATATTAGCTACCTTTTGCGGTTGTTTGTTTGGCATACACCTGGCTTCACTGCATGTCATTATGATAATTTAGCTAACACCTCTGTATTTTGTCTTACAGCTTTTTGGCGATGGTTCAAAAGTTATTAAACTGAATGATGGGATAAATCCAGTTAATATAGAGGTGGTAGCTGAGGATGGTACATCGAAGAAGTACTGTATTGAAATTACAAAACTGTCAGCCAGCGCCGCGGAGCTTTCGGATCTGGAAATAGCGGGGAACGTGCAACTGCAGCCTGCATTCTCAGCAAACATTTATGAATACTCAGGTGAGTGTATTGTTTCACATTAAAAAAAAAACTTGTCAATAGATAATATATGCAATTATTCATGGTCAGTGTGAAGCTATGATGCCTGTAGAGTGAATATGCGCTTAATCACCTTATTCACGTATTTGTTAACTTAGGCACAGTTCATTTCTTGACATCCACGGTTAAAATCCTGCCAAAGCTGCAGGATGAAAACATGCGCGTTCTGGTGAACGGGGCAGAGACCACAGAGCCCGTCCTGTTAAATGCCGGTGATACACTGGTTGGAATCAAAGTTTCCTCGGCAGATGGCACCAAATCCCAAGTAAGAGATGACATGAGAGCATAACCCGAAATATATATTAGTGTCTCTTTAAGTTATACTGTGGCCTTATTCGTGCCTCATCATTTTCATAATGTAAACTTCATATGTGGCCAGCCAGTAGGTTTAGTTATTTTTGTTAAATGATAGTGTTAATCCATGGTATAGGTTTATTACATACTAATTGTTTGCAGGATATGACAAGCACAAAGTAGTCAAATGAAAAATGACTGTGTCCAGTACTACAGACGAGGCTTGGCGCCGGTAGAAAATACAGAGGGGTGCAGTTGCAATCCACGGGGGTGCACAAAAAGTCATAAATACTATGTGGACATCACACATTAAAAGATTTGGCATGTCTTTAAATAGTCTTTCTTGAATATTTTGGAAATCCCCATCTCTTTCAGGTGTACACTTTATGTATCACCCGAGAGCAGATTCCCCTGGCGGTTTCTTTCAACGATGTGAGAGACCAAATGAAGTATGAATGTCCTGTCTCTCTAACAGCTTTTTACAGACCCGTCTCTATTAACTCAAGGTGCGTAGCCGTTTGTCACCGTCCCACTAACCGTTCACATCGGTATATGTAAATATTGGTAGTTTGAGGCAATTGATGGGAAATGCAGTTTTCTTTCTGCAGTGACACTCAGCACACCTACTCAGCCCCTTGCATTGATGTGCTCACCCGGAGGTCAAAGGTCAATCCTTTGGATGAGCGTCCCTTAGGGGAGAGCTGGAAGGTGTCAGAACTCAACCTAGACAAGGAGATGTCTGCCACTCCTGTGAAGTGTTTCTTCACTTACCGTGGTATGGACACACTGGCTGTACACTGGTAGCACCAAGGCAAGAGGGCAAGAGGGAGGGTGTGTCACGTCAACCACCTTCAAGTTGTATTTGTCATTGTTGGGACTTAGGTATTTAGCCACTTATTACCATGGGAGTAATAATATGGTTTCCATGCCTTTCAAGGGTGCGAGAGTGTGATGAAGTTATCAGAGGTCGGGTCACACGCAAAGGACTGTCCACATAAACCATCTACAGAGCTGGACACAAAGGTCAGCATGAAATATGCAAAGCCTGCCTGGTGCCAAAATCAAAGCTATTGATTTGGGTTTCATTGTCATCATTTATACATGAGAGTGTGTTTCAGTGCCACATATGCTATAGATTGCATTCCTTATCGGAAAATAGACATCAAAGTGGATCCAATTTAGAACTGGGATTGATCTTTTTTAGTTGTTGTTGCAGGATGTTACTGAAACCGAGTGGTACAAAAGACACTTTGCATCTTCGAGTCACCTAGAAATTGAGACAAAGCACACATTGGAGGTAACCACAGTACTTTAGTCTTACTATAGTAGCCATATTCAGTTCTGTGAATTTATTTATTAATTATTGTTATTACTGTAATAATACTACCATTTGTTCACATGTACACCCTTGTCTTTAAACATTTTTTAGAACTTAGTAAATTACTCAGATCAGCTCTAAATTGCAATAATCTATGTTACCTTGTTTCTCCTAAGATGCGGAGCTGGGAGAAACAACTATGGAAGGCGATTGGAGAGGGCAGTGTTTCTCAACTCTGCACCTATGCTAGCGAGCAACTCAGATTATACAGAGAAAGGCTTCCCAAACCAGGTATGTGAGACATTATAAAACAACAGTGATGTCAAACCCGGGAGAGTGCTGTGCTTTTAACCCATTAGTAACCAGAAATATAGACAAAATGGCTACCTACAATTTTATGTCATCTATGCACTCAAACTACCAGAATTTTTTGGGGTCTGTGCCAGTTCATCTGTGATTCTGAGATGTAACATCCTCAAGTCCAGTCAATGGACTGAGTTGCATACAGTCTTTGTAAATGGGATCAATTACCTCGCTTCACTAATACTGGGAAACTCCCAACTCTGCTAGAAAGCAGGTTTCCTGAGGTTTGCTTCCTACAGTGTGGCTAAGCATATCGAAAAGCATAAGCAAGGGAAATATTCATGCTTCATCTCCTCTGCTATAAATTGAAGAGGTGAGGAGTAAGTTGTGCTGAACAGAATACATTTGTGCTTTTTATAAATGGCAAATGTGAAGAGATCAATACAAATTCCAGTGGTTTGTGTTTTGAAAACTGCTCTCTGACTCGCAGCGCCCACATGTTTTTTGTGTTTTCTAAAAAAGCAAAATGAGGTGAATTCCTCCCACATGCAGGAACATTGCTCTGAGATGAGTCTACTGAAAATAAGGACACGTTGCTATGGATCCTGCTGCTGTTTGTGAAACTATTGAATTTTCTCTGAGAACAGAGGTCTTAAGGTGTTAAGCAAGCTGTCATAAGTCTGTCATAAGTCGTTTTTGTTCACGACTAAACAAAATCCTGTGCCCCTTTTTAACAAGCTGTCATGAAAAAGTCTAATTACATTATTTGGCAGATAATGGTTTTTTTTATACAGCCAATATACACTTTCTAAATAATGTATACAAAAATATGTAAGAAATACTAAATAAGTGGCAAGGATTTCATCATTGAAGAATACCTTCTTACAGCAGGTTGTCCGTGTGTGAATCTAGGTGACACAATACAATACGAGCATGGACGCTCACCACTGGACTGTTTGGAGCAGGCCACTGTCCACTATGCCTCTGCCATCAAACTCAACCCCAGAGACCCTCTGCTGCACTTCCTGCTAGGCCAGGCCCTGGAGGAGCAGTACTATGCATCAGAGATGTATGGTCTTAAGAAAAAGGTACAGTTGATTTAAAAGAAGGCTTTTATTCTGCTTTCTGCTTCTGCTGAAGAGGATTTTAATTGGTCACACTGGTTCTGACGTTCAAGTCCTTTGTTTGGAGGTTATCAGTGATAACGTTAGGATTAGTGAAATATCTTGTGAAATGTATGCATTAGAATAGCGTTTAATGTGCATTAGATCAGAGAGTAAGAGCAGTAGCATGATCCTTGGTGTGGTAACTGTGGCTTTTCTCTTCCCCAGACTGAGGAGGACACACAGGAGCTGGGCACTGCTAAGACTGCGGGAAGGGAGGAGGAGATCCTCGCCATCTGCAAGCTCCATGGCTTCTCTGGCACACCAACTCTGGAGAACCAGCTGAAGGCCCTGGATATGGAGTTCCACCAACTGAAGGAGCAAGGGCAGTCCGTCAAGGCCGACTACATCCAGACCCTTTTTATCTGGTTATCAAAGAGAGCGGGAAAGGTAACTCCTGCCAACAACACCCGCACATTGGGGGAAGTCCTTATAGTTTTGTTGACGCTAACATTTAGCTAATCTACTTTTGTCCTTTAGTTCCTCTCACCGAACCTGAATTGTTGAACCCCTGCCTCATTTTAGTATGACAAAGCAAATTATGTGATTGATCCTCTCATCCTCATGAATCATCTGTTTCAGGCCTGAAACCTCTCGTTACTTTTCTCTGAACTTTCAAAAGCGCTAATCTTTTATTTAATAGGGTTACAAAAACCTGGCCCAATATTCTATATATAGGATGAGGCATTGCATAGCTTGTGTACTCTTTTGTATACTCAAGGGAGATATAACTGAGTAATTTAAAAGCCTTTATAAAATAGTTAGGCAAAAAAATAGGTATTAAAGCATAGTAGTGTTCACAGTAGAAGGAAACTCTCAGAGTGTTTAAGACTAGGCTTGACACAGTGATGGGTACTCTCTAGACTACAGTCTAAATGATTAGCCCAGATGGGCTATATGGATTGTTCTCTTCATTTTTTTTCCCCTATGTTCTGTCTTTTTGACACTTATGAGCACAAATGAGCAGCATCAGTCATTATTTTTAATCAGTAATTATTAGAATCTTAATTCCCACCTAATAATTGGGAAAATGACTGGTAAATATAACTCAGTGAAGATGTAAGATCTTACGACAATGGTGTGGCACTGCTTCAGGATGGGAGAGTTTGTGTACCAGACGAGGAGAGCTTGCTGCACAGAGCCCTGATGAAGTACCTGGACGCCTGGTCTCTGCGGCCTGACAGCTGGGAGCACAGCCTGCACGTGGGGAGGCTGTTGCTGCTACAGGGGAGGAGCAGGGAGGCACTGCAGCATCTGCGGACTGCGCTGGCTCTACGGCCCTCCCACCCTGCCCTCAGGTAACGCAGGGGGCCGCTCTGCTGCTGACTGCCTCCTGCTGGCTGCTGCATGTACTGCTCTTTTTTCTGGGCGGAACGAGGGGGTGTGGATGTCTGACAGCAATCCGTACCGTGCACCTTTCTATCACTTGATCTTTCGAGGCAAAGTGCGTGACTCTTCTGTTCAAGCGCGGCAGTAGTTTCTTAGGTTTCGGTCTGCTTCAGTAATTATTAATTAATTGAAGACCCTATTTAGATGAGAAGTCTAATCACTGTGTTTTTTCAAGGGCTAGAATGTGATACCCATGAACTGCTCAGGAACATGTATGACTAGTCCTTCTCTGGTCTTGTTGTCAGTCTTAGTCTAAGATACAGTGTGTGTGCTATGCCCTTGTAGGTTTTACACAGGCTTGGCCATGCTGCAGCAGGAGGGAGGCTTAGGCACCATGGAAGAGGAGGCAGTAGTCTTTCTCCAGCAAGGCCTGGAGCATGTCATCACTAACTGCTTCAGCCCAGAGAATCAGGACAGGTGTGTGTGTGTGCGTGTGTGCATACCAGTGTATGTGTATGTGTACACATCCTCAGCCCAGAGAATCAGGACAGGTGTGTGTATGTGTATGTGTATGCGTCCCTCTTTACATGTGATCCTCTGTGCAGGGGAGACAATCGAAACATGACAGACCCTCTGTCCACTGTAAACACTCAGTTCCTACGAGGCTGCCTCAGTCTAGGAGATCTACTGCAAAGGACCAAAACAACTGAGAGATCTATGAGCGCGGAGCAGGTCTATCACATGTAAGTCTCTCACAAACTGAGGACCATACATTCACACTGTACTCATTTGTACACACTGTAACATTTTAAAGTAACATATATACTGTAACATGGTGATGATCAAAGTTAATTTGCAGGTAGTTAATTCTAATTCCATTCTAACGTATTGAGGAAAGAGATATAACAAGTGAAGAATGACTGAATGTGTGATGACCTAATGCTATGACCTAATTCAGGTCTCTCTTTCATGTAGTGTGCCTCTGTCCGTTTGTCTGTCTGTCTTTGCTCTGTCTCCTTCCCCAGTGTGGTGGTCCTGGCAGTGCAGGGTGTGTGTAGATGTGTGTGTCGGGGGCAGGTGGCACAGCAGTTGGAGTGGGTGCTGCTAGATGCCCATTTCGCCCTGCTCCAGATTCTCATCCACCAAGAAACCACAATGAAACAGCCCTGGATTGCAAAAAGGTGCCAGGCCCTGACTGCCCTCATTAGACTCACCACCATCTCCCCCTGCAGGGAACTCCTGGACCTGCAAGAGAAGGTGAATTTACCGACCCGTCTGGTTGAGATGGCATTGGAACATTAAGTCTTCATAGAGACACTTGAAGTCACTGTTTCCAACAGCAGCTTTCATATAATTTAATATGAAGTAATCTCATAAAATAATATGTTTAGAAACTTTTATTTTGTCCCAGACATTGTTCTTTACAATTAACGGTACCTGCAAAACTAAGAATAGGTACCTCTTCTTGAAAGCACTGAGCAAATGACCATAGCAGTGATGGAGTGTCAGCATGTTTTTTTGTGTCAATATCAAAGCTACACTATACACTGTATTACAAAGTAAGCCTAAATTTGATGTTAAATGTGCATGTCCCCCTTGACAAGGTGTGCCAGGTTGGCGTGGTGACCACACCACGCTGCAGTCAGGCCCTCTACCTGCTGGGCATTGCTCAGCTTGCCCAGTACGACAACGACCCACAATCTGAGAGAGGCCAGACCGCGCTTGCTGACTGTCGCCTCAGCTTCCAAGCAAGCATTGAGCTAGAGGGGACGCCCAAGTTCGGAGCGGCCCCCGACCAGCTGGGAAGTAAGCATGCTGCAAGGGACCCTCCTTTTATGTCAGTGCAGTAGATACCACTTCAGTCTTCATTGTGCTAACCTGGAATCTTGGACAGTTTACTTACTTAGACAGTTTACAATTTCACTTAGATATTGAAATTGTACTATACATCACATTATGCCTATGTTAAATTAAATATTTTAAATACTTGTTTTTACTTCACTCAGGTCAGAGGTGGTGGCAGGACCAGCAGCTGGTAGTGAAGAAGATGGAGACAGCTGTTCAGCTTTCAGCCAGTCCAGCAGGAAAGACAGAGCATACAGGAGTAGTGGCTGCAGGGAGAGGAGTAGCCCGAGGGAGGGGTACCCCAGTCAGAGTGGGTGCCACAGCAGCAGCAAAGGCCTCTGGTCCTGGTCGAGCATGCAAGACCTCCCTGACATCCAAACCCACCCCTTGTGTGGCAAGGTGCCATGCAGACGCGGACGTGTTGCACTCTATTATTAATTCATAAAAACATTTGCAAAAAAATACTGATACTTAATCAAGAAAACACAGAAGAGCTCTAGTGAAGTACACAATATGTACACGAGTACAAATACATATATATGTGTATTTGTACTTTGATTTCTTAATGTTTTATACCTTCACCCTACAATGACACTTTCTGTTTCTCCAGCAGAGGGCGGACTGGAGCAGCATCTACAGCCAAGACAGAAGTGACAGCCAAGAGTCCTGTCAAATCTAGCACAAAAACTCAGCTCACTCCTTCCAAAACCAAACCAAACAGCTGCCCACCTCAGACAAAAACGATGGATACAGAAGGTTGGTGACTGTAACTATATGCCTCAGATTCTACAACTCCCTTTCTGAACTGCTTAACAAATAGGTGTTTGAAATTATGACACTTCCTCATGTTATTGTTTGCCATGGTCAAGTAGTGAAGAGCTGCAGTTTTATTCACATACTGGTTTTCTTAACTAAGGCCTTTCTAGACCAGATTTATGCTCAAGTGTATGTAATCTAAATTACAAAGGCCTGTGAACTCAATTTAATGTGTCATGCTTGTGTTAGCCCTCACTGTTGAGAGGCCAGTAATGGAGAATGAAAGTGAATTCCCCACTTCTATCAACTGCCGGTCTCACTCCCCACGTCTGGGTCTGGCCCGGGCCCTCTCTCGCTCAACTGAGACCCAGGAACAGGCATGCAAACTCTATCAAGAGGTCATCGCCATGGCACCAGAGGTCAGCATCATAAGCATTGTGGTTTTCATGCTTTATTTTCTAATGTACTTCAAAGACCCTACTCTTGCTTTGTTTGGCCAAAGACTATATTATTGCTCTTCATATATATTAGACAGGACCATTCAGCACAGTAGGCTTATGTTCCAGGTTCACGATGCCTACATTGAGCTGGCTGAGCTTCTGGTACATTCGGATCCCCTGGCTGCTGTGGACGTTTACTGCAGGTTCCCTCTCAAACCCGACAGTCAGCAGAGCTTTGACGATGCCTTCATCACGGGCGAGATTGTCCACATTCTCATGAAGCATGAGCTGTATGACCACCCACAGCTGGGCCCTAGTCTCATTGCATATGGGAAAGTCATGGGCCTCGGTAAGTTAATGGATGAACTTGGAGAAAGCCATTAGTAACACAGAGACAGTGGATCTCACAAAACTGCTGAGATGATGAAACATACCTAAGCTCATTCTGTTTTATAAGATTTGTGGTTACTCAGGTTACTTTTTATATTTTTTAGAGTCAAGGTTTCAATCTCTAAGAAATACTTTAGTGGCATGGCTGAATGTATCCTGCAGATCTAACAAATATTATGCTTTTTTGCAGGATGTTTGGAAAAATATATTGATGTTCTTGATGGAAAATTTAAAACAAACCTCCTGAAGACTGTGTATGCTGGTATCCATGACAAATCTGTGGAAGATGAAGACCTTCAGGATTTTTTCAAATTCAAGTGTTGGATATAAAGAAATCATGTTTTCACAGTGACAGTTAATGTGCTGTTTTATAATCATATTGAAGCATCATTCAACATGTCTATTAATGGATGTGTTGTTCTTCACTGTCACTGAAACTAAGAATTCCCACAAATGAGCTCTTTAGATGAGTCAATTTGAAAATTGAGAGAATTCAGTATAGCATCACATCCTAGCACACCTCAGTGCATGCTGGAAAATGGGAGAGGAAGAGGAGCTGTGTTGAAGGGATCATTATTTTCTGATGGATATCTTATGGAATAAAATCTCTGTAAAAATCTAAATGGCTAACCGCCACCTGAAAATGCTTTTCGAGCTACTATCAAATATTCATTAACTTGTATTACACTGGAGTGGAAGTGTACAAACAATGAGAAATGGAAGGCAGTGTTCTCTGCCTCAGTGTGCTTATGTGAACTTCCTTTGGATACCCAATAAATTGTAGGTTAGAAACAACCTAAATATGTTTGTTCAGTGGTTTAATATTGCTTAAAGTTTTAAGCATGGTGAAAAGTTAATAAGACTGATGAAATTCAAATAAACCTTTTTGTTGCAGTACCTTCTTGAGGAATATAAAATATAACTTCTGAGAGATTCATGTTTTGAACATATCATTAGTTAATTACTTAACTTGCATTTTGTGTCTTCTTAATTTTTCTTGTCACTTCAGTTTTTTTTTTTTGGGGTTCATTTTGTAAAATACTTGAGTTGTGTTACATGCCACATTTGGAACACGGTACTTTTCATATCACGTTGTGTATTTAAGGGAAATTCTGATGAACAAATTTAGAACAGCAACATCAATTAAGAACAAGGGCTGTGAGTGAAATTACAATCACATAACAGCATCGCAGAAACTCACGCTCATCTACTCACTCAACTCTGATCAAGTCACATATTAAGGTCTTATCTATAAAAAGACATTGTATTAATTTTTAGAACATTAACACTGTGTGGACAGCAATGAGTTGACGTGCAGTGCTGGCCTGCGTAGCTCTTTAGCTCAGAGTGCCAGCCTGGGCTGAGGGGGGGGGCTGGAGAGGGGTGTGGCAGGCTCAGCTTACACCCGGTTGAGTTTGGTCACGATAAGGACTCTGACAGTCTGGTCGAAGGCAGAGCAGACGCAGAGACCCTGCTTGTCGGGACTCCAGTCCAGACTGGCGATGGGTTGCGTGGACAGAGTCACGTTTTGCAGGAGGTTCACCATTCCAGCCACACCCATATCAATGTTGTCAGTGTCCTTCTTGCTCCTCTGAGCTGGGTACTCGCTGAGAGAGAACCGAGAAAGTGTTCGGTCATCACAAGGTTTACTGCAATTCCACGTTCTTACTTCCCTTATTCTTAAATGTTCCATCAAGCTTCTTTGTCACATGTTGCCAAAATCTTTTTAAAGTTTTTAAACCTTTCACACACAATCCAATATCCTTGTGACTCAAGTAAATGTAATTCATGCTATACGCACTCTACGTCTTACACCATATGCCCTGGTAAATGACATGCCGATACTAACCCTGACCACTGCTGCTTCTGCTAATGATGACAATTATCATCATTATTATTACTTCTATTAACGATAATTCGACTTAATAATGAGCATGACTCATGACAGTGCTGTTGTATCCTCTTTGCTTACATGGCTCTTTTCTATACTTACTATTTCCACAAATGAAGGTTGCCTGCTCCTCCAGCGGTCATGAAGACATCTCTGTTCTGTGGCAAATGTCTCACTTGCCAAATTGTAGATTTATGGGCCTGAAATGGAAAATGCAGTACGTAAGGCACACAGGACCACACTTCTGGTATGTATGCTTTGTTACCGCATCTCACAAAAAAATCAACTCCGCATCACATGAAAATCTGTTGTCTTACATGGCAAATGCATTAATAATACAGTACAGTACACTTTATATAAATATGAACAATGACAGATGTTTAAAATGCTATCCAATTACAGACATTGGATTTTTCAACTGTGATAAATTTCTTTTCACTTCAACCTCAGCTGCATATTTACTCCTAAATTGGAAGGCACATGCCAATTTATGAGGAACAATGTGCCCTTGGTACAGAATGTATTTGATCAGGCTACCAACTGCATTGCAAATATTAAAAAAGCATACATTTGTACACGCTAACTGTTGACCATTCTGTGAACTGCACAAATTTATCAAGAAGCATGTTTCTGAACTGTCCAAGTCTACACAGGGCCACCTGAATATTTGTTTAACACTAGTGAGGTGCCTTTCCACAGAGGAAGAGCGAAAACTCAAATTCTCACCCCACTGGCTAAATGTCATCTTTGGCCAATGTCCACAGGTTCAACAGCAAGAAAAGAAAACATGGCTGCAAATGGTTCCAGCTGTGAAAACTCTATGAAGAGAGCACTTTCTACATGTTCAAAACAGGTCAAATATAGCCTCTGACACGTTTTCCATCTGTGCAAATCTCTTTTTACTCAATTACCTTTTCGGAAACCGAGGCAAAACCTTTGGTGGGGTGCTGTGTCCTCATGTCGAAAACATGGAATTTCCCCTCCAATGATGTTGCCACGAGTTTGTTCATGTTGATATCTTTTCTGTCAAATTCAACACAGCACACCTGCCAGTTACAAAGAAAAAAGTAACAATTAGGCTTCATCTCACAGACTGTCTCACTCCATATTTGTCATACAACCATGACCTAAAAAAATAACCCCTGTCATGAAAAACATCTCCCAAGGCAATTTGGTTCCATGACTCAGAATGTGTCGAAAGAGGGGTTAGCCTTTGAGACCAATGGGATAAAATAATCTGAAAGCTGTACTACTATTTGAAAAGCCAGAGTAATGCTACATGCCATAAATACTCAAGACAATATCCCTCTTCATGTGTCCAGTTATTCAAGATTTAACAAACACAACATGTGTAAACACATACCACCATTCAGCATGACGCTACTTGGCCTTAAATTTGCTGATATCATTTAAGCAAAAACTTCCAAAGTAATCTACCAATTGAAGACTAGTATTGCTCATAGCATTTCATGCTATGTTCAATTATGTTCAACTATAACATGTTTTTATTGGGTTTATCTGTAGTGCGACTCTACCCCATTTTTGATGTTCTTTTCCCACCGAAGTGACATGTTTCTGAGATCAAAGAGTTTGATGTCCCCATTGTCGTATCCAGCACAGACACAGCGATCTTGGTCATTAAATGCGTGACCTTGACAAACAAAACAAAAAAACAGTGCAATTCAGAACAGAAAATGCACAGTCTGAGCAAAGCAAAAGTGAATGAGATTTATATATTCATGGTAATTGTGTTTATGAGGCAATTCATATATAAGAACACTCCACGCTAATAACACAACACAATAATCAATCATGACATTACTTACATGAAAATTTTTAATATATAGCTTAACTATTTTTGTAAAATATTATCTGAATTCAATCATATAACATAAAAAACATTTGAAGCATAAATAGCATCATAAAAATGAGTGAAACAATGGCAAAAAAAATTCCTACAATATTACATTAAATGTATTTGTTTAACAAACATGCTTATCCAGAACAGCTTAGCCTATATACCATATTAACATATCATCCATTTATATGCTTGAGTATTTTACTGCAGCAATAATGGATAAGTACCTTGCTTGCCTTGATATATAAAGTTAAAAAATACAACTTTCTTCCCTCACCAAATGCGACTGTCCAGCAGTCTCTTTTGGTCTCTCCCTCAACTGGTTCCATATTTGCCACAGGTGTGTCCTTCTGCCTGGGGTCCCAAACCTTTACTGTCCCTGAAAAAACAGAAGACATTCTGTCATATAACAGTTACATTGCAGCATGCATGATTAAATATTGTGGAACTATCCAACTACAGAAGAACAAAAACATCCTTTAGAGAGAAAAATATATATATACCATCTCTGCTTCCAGTCACAATTTCAGGGGCACCATCCCCTATCCCCAAGCCTCCCACACCATCAATACTGTTCACAATCTCCTTATGTGCCTTCACAGAATATACCGGAACATCTGGTACCTCAAGATTCCTGCAGAGACATAAAGGTCACCCTAAACAAAAATGAACTTCCCTGGATCTGAACACTAATTGTATTTTCGAAGTTGTTTCTTATAGTCCACCAAAACCATGTGTGTTTTAACGTACCCCGCTACAAAACTTGCAGTTTTCTTACATGCTAGTTGAGAAGGTTGATGTCATGGTAAATAAATTGAAATTTTAATTCAGGAAAAAAACTTAAGGATACAGACTTGGGTTTTTGAATCACAATGAAAATATAACTAAATTAACCTGCATAAACTCATGTTTAAAGGATAAATGTCAGTACATGGATATGTACTTGATATGTAACTTCATAGGCTGTAGGTTAGTAAAACGATGCACAAAGTAAAATGACAAAATGATATACCGCACCAAACATTGAGGTTTCCGTCAAAGTCTCCAGTTGCTATATGCCTTTGTTGCAAAGACGTGGCACCAAATGTCCCGCACTTTATGGGCTTCGCTTTTTCAATCTGTAGGGGAACCGACATTATGGTTAGAACGGCATTCGAAACATGTTGGCTATCTAGATAGTAATCTGTTTACTGACAGATAGGCTGTTAGCCAAGAGCACATAAAAGATGACATAAAATTACAGAAGTTCCATGCAGGAAAACCGATGGCCAGAGCCACATACCAGCCAGAAAGCTGTCTACTGAGAGACATACTGTATAATAGCTAAGAGCGTATAACATAAAACTACAAAAGGCACATGAGAAAGCAAAATACAATTAGTTAGCTAGACTAGTTAGTTTCCAGCGGTACATTTGCCAAAGTCTACAAACGATGGCTATTTGGGGTTTGAAAAGGGGGTGCTCTGGCCTATGATGCGAGGAAACATGCAAGTTATCGCCATGGCAACCTAGCTAAGAGTTTTCTAGAAATGCACAACGAGCTAGTTAGCCATTTAGCTAGGGACATAAAACAATCGCCTCTTTTGTGAAGTTGAATGGTATTAGCTACCTCTTTCACCAGCTGAACTTCTCCGTGCTGAACCTCATAAATCTGCATCACTCCGGTTCCTCTGGCGAAGTTGCCCATACAAACAAACTTTGCGCTACACGGAATCCATTTGCTGTCAAATACTGTGTAATTCAAACTTTTCTGGATATGAGATATGATTTGTGGCTTTTCAAAGGGAGTTGTCATGGTTCGGCAGATGCAAAACAATAAATGTATATGAAACACAAACTGTTAAGCAAACAGAACGTTCTGTATAATATGTAAAGTTCAACGGACTAGCTTCAGCAACTGCAGCAGCGGTACATTAACACCACCTGCGAACGGCAAGTTCCGTCATATGCCTACATTCACAACACACTTGTAGGACCCCGGACGCTTCATAGGAAACCAATTATCTGCCTTATTAACGTGCTCACTTATATCATTCATTTTAGGGATACATAAGTAAATGTGAATTTTTATGTCAAACAATTTAGTATACGTACTATTTTTGTAAGGAAAAACTGATATCTAAATAATAGTCGTTTTTTTTTCCAAAGTTCTTGCATTTCATATAGCAAAGCCAACTAAAAGGGGGCCTGAGTGACATGAAAAGCAGAGATACTTTATAGTAGTAAGATCTTTTGCACAGCAACGTCCGTAACCGGAACTTGCTTTAAATGACACACCTGGCGGTGAGAGGTTAGCAACAAAAACCGGAACTCCTTATCTGAGGCCTGCGGGAAGAAAGATCAGACAATCTCCATGATGATTTTCAATCTCTGACACCAGTCTCTGGTTGGCCCATATCAAGCCCTCTTTCAAGATGGCGACTTGCTAACTACATGTGGTCGACTTATCAGTTGTATACTGAGGGTTTTTAAAAGCTATAATACGAATTCTAGTCAGTTTTACAATGGATGGTGAAAATAATACGGAAACAAAGGCCGAAGGAAGCGCCACCATGGACTGTGAAAACAGCACTACAGCAGAATTTAAGGAAGTCAAATCGAAGAAGACTAAGAAGCGCAAGTTGGGAGAAGTAGAAATGGAATCCGACGAGACTGTGGCACACAAGAGACCTGAGTTTCCTCCAATCTCTGGGGAGAAATTGAAGGTAGTTAAAAATGCTGCAGACAAAAATCAGTTCCTGTCGAGTGTAATGTATTTTACGAATTGACGGGGTTATTTCTGTGATCTCTAGGGGAACCCAAATCGGATGGCAGCAGCGCGTGTTCTATCTAGTTAACCCTGACTGACACCTTGGTATTAACGTGTTTTGGCAAATGATAAGTTGCCATGTTATTTAATATGCCTGTGCCACATTAGTTTCCCATTGTTATTTGCACTACAAATATTGGTAGATATGTTCAGACATATCTAACACACATATTAGTGACTTCGCTATGCCAGGTCGTGTTACTGTAAGTGATGTGTATAAGTGAGAAGTACATTAATATCTGCGTAAGCTCCACTATTAACATTAGAATACGTCTACTTCTATAGTGCTACCAAAAATCGCTTGTGTCTGTCTACCATAAAGTAGTTAGATAACTTAATTGGCAGATCATAGTCACCACATCGTGCCGTTATTTATGTGTGTATCATTTCATGCTTCCTCCTTACAAACACTGTGGAAGGTGCTGTCGTCATACACGTATTTTTCTCTAAACAATAAACAGCCCAGTTCATACATAGTGCTGGCTTTGTGTTGAGGTATGGATGGTTGATGCGTTTCAAACAAAAAAAAAAAACAATTGAAGGGTTTTCAATCCTGGTTATGTTGTTGTGTACTAAAGTAGATACTCGTTTTATTTTCTAGGGAGGTTCTGATGAAATGCGGAAAATTCCTGTACCTTCTCACCGATACACACCTTTAAAAGAAAACTGGCTGAAGATTTTCACTCCCATCGTTGAGCATTTACAACTTCAAGTCAGGTTTAACCTGAAAACAAGAAATGTTGAAATTAAGGTAAGTACATAACTCTTGGTTATTCCCTAGTTAACTAGGCATATCGAATCATTCTATTATGCAAATATTTATTAAGACAATAGGCAGTTATGGTATTCTCCTGCCATCCAAGTCATGAGCTTGTGGCTCTGTAAATTCCATAGTACTCTTTCTCTGGGACAGAGACCCTGCCTTCATGCGAAAGGGTGGACGCTGTTGTAGGTAGCCTCAGATACAATCACTGTGCAATATGACTGTCGGTATACATCCCACAAAGTCCAGGGAAACTGTCTACTAATGCGTATTAAGCAGTCATTTATGTATTTTGCGGAGTAGTAACTCTTCCCAGCTACTCCATTGGAGATTCTGTGGTGGGCACACACATTGTACCAAACACTGAGGCTTTTTGCTGTTCCTGCTCACCTTGGAGAAGTATCCGACCAGTATTGCTACCTCAGTTGCATGGTAAAATTTACTAGCTGCACAGTAGGGGAAAAAAAAGCCGAAACATTTTTTCTTGTTGGAATTTCAGACATGTAAAGAAACGCAAGACATTGGCGCACTCACAAGGGCTGCAGATTTTGTGAAGGCGTTTGTGTTGGGATTTCAAGTAGAGGTCAGTATCTTGAATGGTTTTTTGGGTCAATCTACTGCCCTTTGATCAAACAGATAATGTAGTAGAATCCCATGAAATTAATTTTATCTTTGTTCATAGGATGCACTCGCTCTGATCAGATTAGATGAACTTTTTCTTGAAACATTTGATGTGACAGATGGTAAGTAATCGATGTAAACTTTATATTTAAAGATTTATTGAACAAACATTTTTTTGATGTGGCCCTAGGTTAAGTTGCAGCGTATCTTTTTCCATTCCCATATTTTTCATGACATCCAGATTGCACCCTTTGATTTAAGACTTAGTATTAAGACATGGAGCTGCTGTTGATTCATAAAAGAAAGCCATACTGTGTTTGTTTATAAATCTGCTGCTGCTTATCTTGGAATGGAAAAAAGAAAACAAGCTCCTTTTTCCACTGTTGTGGGGTTGTTTGTTCAAAGGTCAGACAATGGGTCCCTAAATTTGTAGGCTGATACATATTTTGGAGCTTGCTTTGTTATATATATATAGGCTGTACAACTAAGAAAGGAACAACTTCTGCATAGAAAATGGTGAAGGTTGTTTAAAATTAAGTGTGATTGTAATCATGTTAAGTGGGATGTGCATGGAATTTACTGTATATTCAGGTAAAAAGGTTAATATATGCAGAAGTATTCTTATTGCCTTTATTATGTTTTCCCTAAGTGAAACCCCTCAAAGGAGACCATCTTTCCAGAGCCATAGGGAGAATAGCTGGGAAAGGAGGAAAAACAAAATTCACGATTGAAAATGTGACCAGGACGAGAATTGTGCTTGCTGACACGTGAGTAGTGTTTGGTTCATTTTTTTGCTCAGATGAGGGCCTTGTAGTAATTGTGATTTAGCAACAGTGTGTGATCTTGAAGGACAGTGTTGCTCTTTTAAATGTATAGAAAGTCTGCCTCTTTTGTTTCAGGAAAGTGCACATATTGGGATCTTTCCAGAACATAAAAATGGCTAGGACTGCAATATGCAACCTAATCCTAGGTGAGAGCCCTTGTTGATTTTATATACTTTGGTCTTGATTATTCAGTGTGATTTACCATGACCTTGCTGTGATTAAAATTGGTATGTGCTGAGAACAACGTGAATTTGGACATTTCAAGAGCCACACCAGATAGAGCAATGCTTTTCTTTCTTTACCACAGGAAGTCCACCTTCAAA
The DNA here is from genome assembly GCF_013368585.1 of Megalops cyprinoides. NCBI lineage: Eukaryota > Metazoa > Chordata > Actinopteri > Elopiformes > Megalopidae > Megalops > Megalops cyprinoides. The sequence goes on from NC_050597.1 coordinate 10,753,105, forward strand.
GGTCTACGGTAACATCAGAGCAGTGGCCAGTCGGGCAGCGGAGAGATTCTAATATCTGGAGTTTCATGGACATCCTCTTTGAGACTGAAACACATTGTATGTGTGCATTTGGCTTGGCAGAAAACTTTCTTTACAAGCCTGGTGGCATAAAGTAACAGGAATTAATGGACTTCGGACTGCATCCTCACCCTTAGTATCTTATACTGGGAATTTCCAAAAGGAAATTTTGGAATCATCTCAGTCCATGGATGGCTTTCATTAACAAATGACTTATTGATGTGGGAAAAAATACAAAGTGTATGTTAAAGCAACCAAACAATTATGGTTGTGACATGTATTGTTAGAAAGTAAATGAGCTTCAATAACAAGTTTCCAATGGTTTATTTATGTACTCATTTTCATACAGTATGAATGTTCCAATAGTTCCCACAGCACATGATGCAGCATGCAGAGAAGGAAAAAGAATTTAAACCTCAAATTTGAACCATTTTGTTTTCCCCACACAAACTAAAGAACTCAGTCCTTCATAGGGAGGGAATGGTAGCACTAAACAACTACAGCCTAGTTAACATATTACCTACACAGGAGAGAGCTGGGACTACTTTTACATCACTTCTATGCAAAAAAAAAAAAAAAATCGCAAATTATTTCCCCTTGAAGCAGAGCACATGGCAGTTGACACTGGAACAGATATGAAACTTTGCCAGAATTCAAGCAATGCGCTGATCCAGAAGATTTTAAAAAGGTTTACATGTAGTGGAGTTTCATTATCAATGATCATATGTTAACATTTACCAAAGTTTGGCAACATCCATATCATACCATGATTCTTTAAATATATTAACATTACAATTCATATGTAAACAAGAGGAACATTTTTTTTTTTTAAAAAATGGACCTACATGCACAAAGAAAAACTCCATGTCATGCAAGCATATCAAGCCCCAGGGCCTCTGGAACAGACCAAGCTGTGGACATGCAGCACTCGATTGAAAAACTGCCAGGACAGAAAGATGCTCGTGGTCTAGCATCTTCTACCAGAAACACCTGCCTGGACCGTGCAACTTGTCCAGCAAAAGCTGAACTATGCAATGAAAAGACAAAATTTCCAAACCAATGAGGCTTTTTTTTGTAAAATGTAGATTGTTTTAAATGTATTCTCCCTCCTATCCCTCTTCTCCATTATACCCCCATCTAAAACACAGAACAGAAAAAAGCTAGATATGAGAAAGGGGGCAGAAAAATTATTTCCACAGAGAACATGCTCACACTCAGTGTATTCCACTTTGAACATCTATTGCGCTAACATGTTAATGACAATTTAAGAGCAACTTTAGTTATTCGCTAAAATTAAAACTTAAAATATAGGGCACTGTAAAGTAGTAACTAGGAAGGTATACATTTAGCTTAAAGCTTTCCTCATTTGAAATAGTAAAAGGTCAAACTTACATACACTTTATGTATCCCTCTTTCACCTAATATACATACATAGGTTTAAAAAATGCTGCCTGCAGTAGTTTGTAAATTAACGCACTATAAAGATGCACTTCCCCCCTACAATCACAGAAGCCACAACTGTGGTGCATTTTTACCTTAACTAAGAATATTCAGCTGCATTAACCTGAATTGCTGTTTAAAAGGTAATAAAATACAAAATACATTAAAATGTTCCAACTTATTTTAATTGACATATTTCAGGAGTCATGAAATGTATTTTGTGTTTTGGGAATAGTTTGATGGACGCAAACCATTCACATATTCACTGGGTAACAAAGACCTGCCTTTAAAGTAAACCACAATTTTGTATGCAAAGACATGTCACCTTCTTGGCATCTATTTCTATTCTACTGTATTTCAGAAAGCAAGACAAGGAATAGATTAACTCCCCAACAATATAAACATGTATAAATAAACATACAATCTCCTTGTTACAAAAAAATCCAACAATATCTACTTTTGTGGTATACTTGATTGAAAGCTAAAATGTTCAAATCAAACCAGTTCATATTACAAAGTGTAAATAGAAAAAAACAAACTGCCATAAAACTGCCATACACTTGGAAAAGAAATTGCATCTCATCAATCGCACAGAGCTTCATATACTTCTAACCAGTTGTCTAAAACCTTAAACGATGGTAGATGATGATCGTACTTTCAACTGGTTTATTTGTATGTTCTGCTTGGCACTTCATACTCTACTTGTTTTGAAATGAAATCAAGTATCTTTAAGATGCACCTCAGCTAACTATACATTTCCCCTTTTGAAAGCTATAGATATACTTCCTTAAAAAAAAGACAAGATAAAAATAAATAAAAATTAAAATGAGGGAAAAAAAAAAACAAGCCAACCCTCTTCCCTTGCTCCACCAAACTGAGATGCTCGTTCACGAAGAATAGCTGTCCTTCAGGCTTTTAAAGTGCTACACCGAGTCATTGAGAGGATCAAAGTTCAATAACACTTAAAGGTTGGCTTCACGAGGCTCGTGTTGGAAAAAAAGTGGCTTCAAAGAGAGAATACTTCCATTGAAATACACAGAAAGCATTGCTGGACATCTTGAGCAGATCTTCAGAGATGGAGAAGAAAGCGAGTGTTGAGAGGCGCTCGGGGACCCGTCACACGTCCACCACCATCTTTTTGTGTATATCTAGGCCGCCTACAACCTGATGGAGAGAAGGGAAATACAAGCACAATGATGTACGTTTTTTTGCCATGGTCAAGCAGGTTTGCAACCAAGCCTGTTTTCCCACTGCTACTATATCTGCTTTCATGTAACACCTGGTGTGACTGCCAAAACACCATATTTGCTGCAATGCCCTACCAACTCTGCTGTTAACACTCTGATCCTGGCATGCGTCAAAACATTTACAATCACGCTTCCATTTTGGCATTCTTCTTCTCCCCTCGCTACATGTGGTTGCCATTTTTGGCATTACATTTCATCACAATTCTGTTTTCTTCACTGAAAATCCAATAATGCTGAGGACAGTTGCTAATGACCTTGGGCCTGCGTCTGTGATACCGTTCCCACAGCCTTGGCTCAGGTTCGATCAAATGTTGGAAACCCTCTCGCCAATTTATACTGCAGCCTCAGCGGGAATACAGCCGCATTTTTGCCCCTGATGAGTTCAGGAAAAAATGGTCTACTCAAAACAAGGTCTGCGTACCCTTTTCTAAAGAGTTTTGAGGAAAACGTACCTCCTCATCTTTCTGAACGTAATCCTCACTTTGAGGCAACACAATTTTGGAAAAAACATGTTTCTAACTCTCAGAGGTTTTATAAATCTGATTTTTAAATTTACTTTTATTTAGTTATATTTAAGTTAAGTGTATCTTTCATCTTACTGCACAGAATTCTTCAAAGGATATTCTCCCATCCCCATCCTTGTCTGCGTTGATAATGGTTTTGTCAACTATCTGCTGAAGCTGGGTGTCCTTAAGGTTGTTTCCCACCATCATCTTGAGGACCTGAAAGAGCTCCCCATTGGAAATATAACCATCCTTGTCCATGTCATAGATCCGGAAGGCAACTACAGAGACACACAGAGAGAAAGGAATAACCATTCATGAAGTTATTCATGAATAGTTGTGCAAGTTACATGAAAATATTCATTACGAACACTGATTATGCTTGATGTGGCTGATCTGAAAAAAATTACTTACTGAGGCAGATGCATTTCAAATAATGATGCTGCTATTAGGCTCTAGTAAGTGACATTGATTAAGGTAATACAGTCTACGCAAAGTAACAGATTCAACAACATGTAGGCTGATAGGTGCGGGGCCCACTGGATTGTACTTACAGCGCAGTTTCTGTTCCTTGTCACCTTTGACACTAAACTGTGAGACACCCTCAATAAATTCTGGAGAAAAGAAAAAAAATTACAGTTATTTTAGAGACATGGGTATCACAAAAATACAACAGGTGTACATAGTGAGCACTAAAACTAAACGTAAGGCAGAAGAATCAAATCATATTCCAGCAGGGTAGAGTGCAGTTGCTTCCCTTTCCAGCCAGCTGCTTAACTGTGATATAAATTAACTAATTAACTAACAAATTAACTAATTCGCTATTGGCATAATTGAGTAATTAATTTGACCAATCATAACAATTGTGAGAAGGTTAGTCACCGAAAGAAACTAAAGGACAAAAACCATGGCCAGGGACTATGACTGACTAGTATTACCCCTGAGCTAACGGAACAGGGCTTTGTGGTCACAGTGCTAAAATCACTACCGTACACACTACTGCCTGGCCAATTCTGTGAGCATCTCACAATCCTTACCAGGGTAAAGAACAGTGAGTAGAGACATAAGGAGTTTTGTAAGTGGCTTAATCTGTATGCTAGCTGTAAGTCTCCAGCTGTGACTTGTGGGAATACGTAGGTGACATATGGAGCAAGTTGCCGACGTAAATACACAAAGAGATAAAAAGGGGAGCTCTGGCCAGGCTTAAATTAGTGCTGCTGCATGACGGTTAAAGCCCTGGAAATCAAGGAAACGTTCCTTGGTAATACTTAAACTGAGAGGGAAAAAAAAAAAACATTTTTTTAAGTTGCAGACACTCGTTGCTCAGCATGTAAACTGACAGACAGGTGCAGTGACGTTTTATCCGGTCAATGTTTGTCCCTCACGTCACGGCAGTAACTCAAAGTAATCTGGAACTGGCCTCCACTTTAGAGACAACTCAGGCCAAAGTCCTAACCTTTTTCATTGCTTATCGAGATCTGTTTGTTAATCATGAAATGTGATTAATGATCTGGAAAAGCCATAAGATAGAGGGAAATTCCAGGACATGAGAACAACAGGCCTGTGTTTTCCCCACAAAGAACCACGACATGAAACACTCTTATAGGCCTCGATTAACAGAAATGAGCTTAAATTCAGAAATCGTTGCAAAACATTTATCCGCTTCAAGCAGGTCTTGCTTTCCTGTCTAAATCGGCATTGTTCAAATATTGTTACAGCCAATCTCAATTCTCTGCTTTCATAATCACTCTGGGGTTGCAATTACTGCAAGACCTCAATTAACACAAACAAATGGGTGACTAAATGCTTTCATTAAAAATCATTAGCACAACAGGTCAGTAAATACTTAAATACATCAGTGTGTGCATACAAATACAAACTGCATATAGGAATACATGCACATACAAAATATACTTATATTTTACATTCAATGTACACATAAATATTTGTATTTAAGAAATTAAGCTAAATGCCTACATTTTTAAGTTAGCAAGAGTGGTAACTAAACATTAGAAGGCTACAAGGACCTCAAGGGGGGAAAAAAAGTCTTACCTTTGAAGTCAACCTCCCCATTGCCATCTGTGTCAAATATATCAATAACTCGTTGTACCAGGGGGTTCTGTTGCAATTCAGGCAAAGACATGAATTCTTCCACACTCAACGAGCCTGAATTATCTAGGTCGAGTTTCTTAAATCTCTTCCCTAGCCTCTTAATCTCATCAGCATCAACTGTAATAAAGAGAGAGAGAAAGAGATGTTCAGACGGACAGATTCAGGCAGGACAACAGGAACGCCTCACCGTACAGCTCATTCCACGGCCAGCTACTCCTCCCACCTCCACTCAACAGCACAAAAACCGTCATGCAAACACAAGGAGAGAAACACAAGTTACAGCAAAGGAGAGAAGGGTCCGTTCGGCCATAAACTTACATCTGGTGTTATGGCCCTTGGCTGCCGTTTGAAAAGCACAACCCTGCCCAGATGGAAGCTTACCCTCTGCCTTGTCTGTGTTTGCCATAGTGATCCCAAGCTGCCGTTCCCCTGCACTGTACTAACGGCAAGGCTTGGAATCACATACTGAGTTACCAACTCTAAGCTCATTCACAGTCACATGACCCTGTCCTTCTGTCCCCCACACCCTCGGCAACACTAATCAGTTCCTCTGTAAGATATACCTATTAATCTTTACACAGCCGCGAAAGCAAGAGATGAGGTAGAGGGGGAGACAGAGAAACAGAGAGAGAGAGAGAGAGAGAGAGTGAGCGGGAGAGAGAGCGAGAGAGAGAGATCTGACCGAGAGCTACCGCACAGGTTCTGGAATGCTGAAATGAAATCCTGAGAGTGCAGGATACAGTAGAGTGGTCGGCTCATCCTCTCGTTGTGCGCGGTTCGAAGGTGTATGAGATAATGCTTTCACTTGATGACTAATCAGAAAAAAAGGACCAATGATTAAGTGCGTGGTGGACAAGTAGCACATGGTTGTTGCTGGGGGCATTCAGCGCAGATCTCTGGGTATTTTTACGAACGGGAGAAATGTATTATGATTGCATAATATCTTTTTGTACGTGTAAAAATTGATTTTGTTTGACAGAGCGAATGTATGCAAATACAGAAACACGTACTCCATGCATTAAATGTACATCTCTGTTAACAGAAGTAAAATGTATTTATCTACATTGAAGCTTTGCCGAGAAATATCTTTGTATACAGTATTACTCCTCCAGGGTAATTAAGACTTAATACTACAGAAGAAAAAACAGTATTGCTATCCCATTCGAAATAATGCAATATGCAATGCTGTAACTTGAGCACTGAATAAAAATGTTAAAACTGTATGCTTGGTAATTAATGTACAGATTCTCTTGTATGGCAAGAGTTAAAGACGTATTTGGTGCAATTCAAACAAATAATCCCTAATAAACTAAAGATGTTAAACTAAGATCTGTTGGTAATGCCAGCAAACAAAAATGACCAAGGTTCAACCTGTCCTTAAGCAGTCCTAAAAAATTGTTTCTAATGCCTGAGGCAACTGTCCCTTGGGTTATAATTAAGAAGATGCTGCATTCATAGTAACATGTTATAATATATACATTAGGCTACCAAATGCTTTCTAACTACCAGCAGTCTTGCCCAGATGTCAACTGTCATAACCAAGTTACACCACTAGATGTGCCACTGCACAAATACAGGCAGTAAGGTGATGGAGTAAACGCCCTCATGTAACCTAAAAAAAAAACATCTTGGGTATATTCAAAACTGGCATTCATTATCTTACATATGTGTGAGCACACACACTAGTAAGCATGCAAAGAGCCAGGCATGTTCATAAGCAATTGTCATTGGCAACTTCATGTTTTGTAATATTGTAAACAAAACACTTCCTTCTGAAAATGACTTCCTGCCAGGGCGTCGATGACATCATTTTCGCTGACTGGAACATGGCACTACAGACATGAGACCAATCAAGGTACTCCCATGAAGGGAACTGGGGATCATGTATACTGGAATCTGGATATACTACCTTTTTGCTTAATTAAAAGATATTTCCTCACCTTCCTCTCATCTACACTGTTTAAAAGACAGCTGATACTACACAGGTGAGGATAACAAACTAATCTCAGCATGTTTACTTTAACTGCAAAACAGGAAGGTGAAGGAGATAAAAAGATATGGCTTGCAGGTGAGTGATAATTACTGCCTTCATACACACATAATGTATGTCAAACTACTTCATAATGCAACTACCAAAAAAGGCACTGTGCTCCGAAGCAAGCCAGTCCACATCCCTAAGTGCAACATGACCTTATCTCACTTAGCCTGAACTGAGACCGAGACTAGCTGGAAAGATGTGGCATCCATGTTTTGTGGACCGAACCGCTTCGTATGTATAGTGCTCAGCACCTATTGGACTGCCATACATTTCATGAATTTTCACTGGCCGAATGCCAGTTCTATTCCTACAACGTACAGAGAGTGCAAGAGAAAAAAGTATTAATAGCATCATGATCTGGAGAATACCCCTCAATCCTCTCCCCTGCCCCAAGAGGAAATCCTAGCAACAGGAAAAACCCAGCTAACAGACTGCTTACTTTGGGAAGCTGCAGGCAGCAAGAGATGATTTCGAAGACTGCCCGGTCATTAAACAAGACATATCAAGCAGGTTTCATACTGCAAGTAGAAGAGGACTGTGTGTTTGAAATCACCAGCATAGTCAACACATTACTTCTGGAATCATTTGGGTAGGTTAAGTGCTGGTTATCTGTCTGAACCATATTCCAAACAGTTGCAGCTTTGTGAAGAGAGGGAAGCTGCTTTGTGTTACTGATGAGACTGAACTGAACATGAAATGAATTCAACATGACATCACTAATGACTTTGATCAGTACTGTGCTTATTTTTAAAATGTAGATAAATCCAGTTACACTTTAACTAGTACTAGTGCTACTACTACACACAAAGGGGGGGCCTGCATTAAATAATAGGCAAGTCATTGATGATACTGATTTGCCTCTCTAGAGAGTGAGAATGAATACGTACTGTGTTTCACACAGAAGTATAACAGGAAGAGTGTCACACAGTGGCTTGGATTAAAAGTGGAGTTTGGTTAACCAAATATTCTGTTTTGGGTGGCAAAAAAATTGTATGCAAAATTCTTTTAAATGAGCATTCCTATTTTAGGAATGAATTCATTTGACTGTGGGGAAAAGACATCAACTGCAAAAGTAACAATTTAACAAACAATTAACGACATATATGGTACTGTGTTTGAGGTGGGTGGGTGCACTGAACATACTTTCCTGACTGAACAGATTGTTGAAGCAGATTACAGGAAATATGCTAAGCGCACTGCCATTTCTGTGAGGGGTTTTGCGAATGCACCTCTCACTGTAATGGCGTCCCATAATTTACTGCCGCAGAAACACAACACCTCCTACATGGGGCTCAATCATGCTGGTTCACTCAAAGCCACTCCACACAGAGGTGTGGTGAAAACGCCCTGGGAAATGGATTTCAGATGCACTACAAGCACAGTGGATTCCACCACTTTTTCTTGTCATTCATGCTGCAGTGTACATACAGGAAGGAGCACTGAAGTGTGTGTTACACATGCTGCTTTGCATGTGTAGGTGTGTGTATGCACATACACACATGCGTGTGAGTGTGTGTGAGAGGGATAGAGAGAGAGAGAGACAGAGAGTGTGTCAGTGCGTGGGTGGCAGCTGTATCCTGGTGCTTGTTTAAAGCCCTTGTGAAATTCGCATCAGCAGCTCACAGCATGCACCGAAGGCTGGCAAAAAGAGATGGGGAATCGGGGGATTCCGTGGGCTATGAGCTGTGTACTGTTGACTCAGCCTCCAAAAACACGAAACGGTGGGATAAGATACAATATGAATTCTAAAATTCATGATAACCTCTTAGGGGACTCCATTAATACCACTTCAAATAGTGGTTAAAATGTCAGGATTAGCAGGTGGGTAACAGTTTAGGTTTTTTTTTTTTTTATCCCTGCCCTAATTCCAGTTTCACATTAGCCAGAGGTAGAGCTCTTGGCAGAACACTTCAAATGGTCAATGCATTTTACATTGCGTAGCTGCAGGATTCGGAGTGTTATGACACCTGAGTACAGTTAGAAGTCTAAGTGTTTATCTGTTTTATATTGGTACACAGCAACAGTAAATCAAGTGCTGAGTTTGTTGCATTACACAGCCACAGGGATCTGAGCTGCACATTTGTTGTATGGCTATAGAGCCCCCATGTGTTGAACTGCTTAAATTACATACCTATACACAGCTGTCGGGGTCTGAGCGTTGCGCTGTTTAAAGCTGCACACCTCCGCAGGGGACTGAGAACTGAGTTTATACCAGCACACAACTGCAGGAGTCACTTCAACTGTCTTCTTCCAGAAGCTCTGGTGTAATGGGAGTTCTGGCTGCAACCTTGGCGTATGGCATATGGCTTAAGGCTGTCAGTGTGACTTGCTAGAAGTGAGGGGGTCATGGTGAAGCACTTGTTTATTTTTGCCCTCTGCATAAATGCAGGTGTATGACCCAGAAATGACGGGAGGTGTGTGCTGGGTGTTGACCAAATAAACAATCAATCAACGCCTGCTAATGGAACTAGGGCTGTAATTTCAGCTTGTGTGCCAAAGCCTGACTCTGAAACGTCTGAAAGGATCCTGGCTGTGAAGCACTGGATCTGATACCATAGCATGGCAGTCAAAACCTGTATCCAAAATGGATTTGACACGAAAGTGGCCGAAAAATGTCCATCTGCACAGAAATTTGAGGGACTGTGTTTCAGAGTAGCACCAGACTTCAATAAGAGGGACAGGTAGGGAGAACCTAAGAGACTGTGCTTCCAGAAGACTGATAAGTGATAAGTGATGCAATAAATCACACAGCAATGTCCCAGGCGTTCCCCCATGGGAGACGCAAAGCCTCACAGCTCATTAGGAGGTGCAGGAGTTTCTGCTGGACTTGGCACTCTCACTTCTCATACAATTTATGGTCCAACCTGCTGAACACTAATATCCACTGGAAGGAATAGCACTGCTGGGCCCGACTTCATCCTGAAACACCGACTTTCCTCAGAACAGGACTGGGCAGGACAGGGCAACAAACTGATGACAGAATATCACTACTAAAAATAAACAAGACCCCCCCACCAGCCCTGGAGCTGACCTTTATAAGACGAGGGGGGAATTTTTAGCCTCTGTGGTGAGGTGAACTCCTTCCCGTCTCTGCTAGAGCGGTGAAGAGTGGTTCACACTGCTGTACCAGGGACTGCAGCATGGGAGAACAGACGGCATACGTGTGGGCTGCGTCTGCCTTTATCTCAATGCTGCTATTCTGCCAGCTGTTTCACCTCTCTTTGAGACTCTAGCGCCATGGGAGGGTTTCACATGAAGGTCTGTGTAAACCCCAGCAGAAACCCACTTTCAGTGTAACCTACTCTCAACATTGCAGGGATCGACTTTCCAACACTGCAACATCACAGACATACAACCTAATGTAAACCACATTGTACGTATGGACAAGACCGAGAAAGGAGCCACTTTCTGAAATGAATCTGTGCTTAGCTTTTTTTAAAGTCCTCAGGTCACTGCCATTCCATATTACACAACACTATGCACAGGAGGCAATGGAAGGTATCGGTACTTGAGCTGTAGGTCGGACTGAGTTGAATCTTCACAGAGCGCTGAAGACAAGGAGGAGAAAAAAGAAAAAAAGAGGAAAAAAAGAAGACCTAAAAATGAAGAGACTTAGAAAGAAATTTTAAGAATGGTTGCCAAGTGAGTAACAGCCTCACGCTTTGAGGTCTTGATCTGATCATGTGCGTGTCTGGGGGGGGGTTTATAGGAAAGTTAGGCAGTGCATCTAACCTGACAGAACCAAGCTTGGGACTCCAAGTGCCATGCTTTTAAGAAACCGTAATGGGATAATTCAGTGCCGCAGCTGGGACAGCCCACGCTCACCCCATTCCCTAAACGTAAAGGGCAGGCAACTGGATACAGCACGAATCCAGTGGCGTGCATCGGAGGAAAACGTTGAGTCACGCGAGGGGGGTCTGTAGAGGTGCAGGCACGCAGAGCGGATCACATTCAAGGGTATCAACCGAGTGCAGCCAAAAAGTATAAATTATTAACGAGTCACTGTGATGCACACACCGTCTTAAGGCTGTACTAATTAGCGAGCTAGCTGCCAATATGCAAGGCAAAAAAAAAGAAAAACTTACAGGCAGTGAACAACATGAAGCCTTATCTTTGAGCTGTATCTGTGCTGACCATGCACTCACATTCGAAATATGCAAACTGACTGAAATACTGAGTTTTCACTTTTGAGTCAAAGGTTTTATGTAACATTAAGGATGTCATTAATGTTAACAGCTTGAATGTTTGTGTTATGGCCGAGGTTTTGGTGTCCTGAATATTATTCCATAAAAGAACTAAACTTATGTCAGCAACACTTCAATCTGAATAGAGGTTGAGTCAAACAATCATTCATGCAGATTGCAGCGCTATACACACATTACACGGCATCCAAATTCTTCAGCTTTAACATATGGTATTTACAGTAGCATATGGCATAATTTCAATCATGGAGGCGTGAATCCAAATACTTACAGTGGGAGCACATTTCCAAGGGATAACTTGCTTCATTTCCCTGCAGAGGAGAGAAAGAAAAAATATCCATGTCAGTCCTCTCTCTGTACAGGAAAATACAGACTTTTCCAATAAGCAATTACTAGACAGAGTACTAACATTGTGTTTCAAGTTGTAAGTAAACACAAAATAGGGATATCACTTAGAGAATGAATCCAGAAGTACTGATCAAAGATGTGATAGGATTGTCGTCTGTAACATTAACAGATTGAGACAACAGTGTGCTCCATTGTACGCAAGAGGTTTCCTTTTGGCTCCATGACCCACTAATGAAATTTAGTGTGAATCTGCACAATTGGAGAATTCAGGAGCAAATCTCTTGAGAGGACTTAGCAGTCCTTTTCAGTCACACGCCTTTGCATCCGGTGTCACAAGATTGTTATAAACAGGGACATCAGGCCTTCGTCCACAGGGCCTCAGAGATCCCGCTTAGTTATCTTCTTATCTTCTGCTGCAGAACACATGCTGAATTCATTCCCCTGCCACTAAGGTCCCAGGAGCACGCTTCTAAATTTTAATGCAAGTTAATTATGTACAAGAATCAACAAAATGTACAGGAATCAGGGCACCGTTCTGCCAGTGCTGGAAACTGGGCCAGTGTTCACTGCCTCTCTGAAGTGCTGCAGGACTGAGGGTACTTGGAACAGAAAGCCAACAGAAAGCTACAGAACCCTGACAAAGGAGAGGCTGCTTGGCGCACACTGAAGAGAAGCCTACAATGTAAACTTAATGGAAATACGCAGACAGAAATTGAGCACCATAATAGACATAATCAGCCCACACCCACCATCTCCCCCTGACACACACATACAATGTCCCACTCCTGACCCTCTCCTGCGACATGAAGATCTGTCCAACCCCTGCAACTCAGCCCTCCGCATCTACTGTAATAAACTGCCATTGGTATGGTATGAATGAACAGAGGCCAATTAAAAATGTCTAATATTCAAATTCCTGTAGTCACACATGGAACACAGCTTATCCTACAGCACTAGAAGGCCATGGCGGGCAGCTCTGAGAATACTGGCTAGCTCTTACCATGTTCTTCTTCTAACTATGAGACAACTGTCATTCGCAGCTCAGTGATAGGACCCAACATCCTCCAGACAACACCTGAACACAACAGCCAGGGTAGTCAGTAGGTTTACGAATAGAAGACAAGGGACTTGCCACAGTCAATCTGCATGCTAAACCTTCTTCTACAGAGAGAGTGACGTTTCATTCTAATTTACAAAAACGTGTGCTCTAAAATTCATGAGCTCTACAGCCAAAACACAATGGAGTTCATATTCTTTTGGTAATCAGGGACACTATTGGGCAGACAAACCCCAGGCAGACACTGATGGTCGGCCTGTCATTATGCTGAAGAGCACAGCTGTGACAAAGCTCCACTCGTTCCAGTGACAGACCTTCATTTGCATGTCACATAAAGGCCCCAGTCTGCATGCATCCCATTAGTCAGAAATAATGTAATAATTCTTTCGGTTTTCTTTTCATGGCACAGTTACAGGAAGTACGTTGGTTGTACAAAGCTGTGCAGACATACAGCCTGTTTAAAAATCCTTCAATGAGTTTTCTGGGGAACTGGCAAACAGAGCAGGCCTATGCTAGCCTGTTTCATACACTCAAACATGTCACTACCGGATTCTGATCTTCCTCAGTCTGTCATCTAGGCCGTAAAGGGAGTCTCCCCTCCCTATCCTCAGTACTCCGTGATTTATCGCTCAGATTCATATCAACCTGACCTACAGCACAAACACACATTCCAACCATAACCTCCCAGGCATGTTGTGATGTAAAATGAAATGGCACTGTTCCGACGCCTCTGACCTGGTAATGTATGTATGTATCCATATACATATACATATACATATACATATACATATACATATACATATACATACAACATGTATTTTTTCCTGGAAAAACCCCTGAAAATGAGCCCCATGAAAAGTGTTTAGAATCTATCAAACACACACTAATTCAATAACCCTTACCAGGCTGATCTGCTTCCGCTCGGTATATCCATCCTACTTTGGCTGGGTTACACCTTCTCGCAGAACTACCCTTGTTGGCTTTTAAACAATACTGCTTTTCAAATACAAACAGGATGCACAGGGAAACCAAAAAAGAAGTCCGGACAGAGCCCAGTCGAGTAAACCAAATATTCAACAAAAACTTTCTAAACAGTCTGCAGTTGTAAATGTTAACTTATTCAAGGTTATTAATGAGCGCCAGGGAGAGGACAGGGAGAGCACAGTTGTGTGACAGGGCAGGAAGTGACAGCGTCTCGCAGCACCTCTGAATAAATTTCCGAGGAAAGTGAAGGACTTCCAGCCTGTGCGACAGAGGCTTTTTGTTTCCGCGGCAGTGTGGCTGAAGGCTTGCTTTGCTTCGAGACCGAGAAATGCGGATCGCGTACGCTCTGTGACAGCCGTTTGCGTCAGATGACCACAAAGGGTCCTTGGGTTTCCGGCCTCAGTGCTCTGCAGCGTGGGTCTAGTGAGGAGGGGGAATGTCTGTGCCCGTGCCAGAAGCCCTCCCCACGCCGCTCCCTCTGGCCTTCCATTATAAACAGAGAGAGCCAGGCGAGTGCGGAACACCCAGCACGGGGTTTCCCTCCAAGGAAATCCTGCCTTTGAGATTGCCATCCCAAAACTGCTTACTGGACAGATTTTGGGTGTGCGGAGGAGAGCCGACAAGATCGCCCGGACAGAGCGCGGATACATGACACAGGGCATAACGCAGTGTGCACATTGTTCTAAAATCACATTTGTAAAAGAAAAAAAAAACTGTTTTCTGTAAGATACAGGGTATTTCTGGAGATCTATGTTCTTCTGAAGGCTACTACAGCGTACAATTGATTCCTGTTTGGTTTCAAACTAGCCAGTGCCACGCAAACCCATGTATCATTTGTTAATGTTCCCAACAACTGACTCTTCATTGTAATAACACAAAATTGTAGTATTGCAATACAAAACATATCAATCGAATTGTCATGCAAATGATCTTTGGAGTTCTTGTATGTTTACAGAATGGCACACAACAGAGAAATGGCACACAACAGAGAAACATGACTAGACCAGAAACACCTTTGTTTTTGAATACTTTAAATCCTGTATCAGAGAAGAGCAAAGGTCAAAGTCTCTGCATGACATGTCCTTGAATGACAGGAAAAGGCACGAGATCAGAGGTGAGGTTATCCCTGCAAATGGGATCACACTTAACAAGCAAACCTTGTTTGTTGTGTGGGATACCTAATAATGTTCATCTGTAAATTTAATTCAGTGTGTAAACCTAACAAGCTGAATTCCCCCATCAATTCATGTTTCCAGGACTAATTAAACAAAACAAATTCAACCAAAAACTCTCTCGCATTATTTAACCATTTACTTCTATGGTGAGATGCTCTTACATAGGGAAAGTCTCAACCCCTTTCTTAGGTCGAGAGTCTCCCACTCATTTGGCTTTAAATAAACTGCTGAGCTTATTAAAAGAGTCCTATCAGAAATTATGTAACCAATGCTGCATCCACGAGGAGGTGGCATTTTGACTACAGTTGACCTTCTTGGTTTACTAAAAAAAAAAAAGAAAGCATTTTCCAGATTAGGTAACATTTGATGCTGAAGTGTTGATGGTGTCATGTCAGTTCAGCTAAAAATCTGAGGGTTGATTGTGACAAACTGGCCATTTGAGGTTTATCAGCCTTCCAGTGAAGTCAGAGCAGCAGTAATGGCAGCAGAACATAGCAGATAATTACCAGTGCCTTGCCAAGTTTAACAGCCTGTGTTAAGGCAACAAATGTGTGGAAAAGTCTTGCTGCCACGTGTCGGATATGGATCTGTTAGGGTTCTGATCAGCCTACATGGTTTAACTCCTTGAGAGACATTTGGCATTACCTTCTGATGTATTCTGCTTTAAGGACAGTAGTAATCAGGAGGTTGAGGAGGATTAGCCTTGAGCAGACTAGCATGTAACTCACTGCTCTAAAGATGTCATGTGTGTGTTTTCATTTTACTGTTGAATTGTCCCGTTTCTTCCTAAACATAGTAACAGCTCAAATAAAACAGAAGCCCTTATTCTTGCCAGATAAGAAGCGTATGACCTGTATCAATATATCGCTGTGGATCTGCGCTATTGCTGGATGCTAGTTTAACTTTAGGCCTCATAGATTACGAATTAAGGCAAAGGGGATTGAGGGTTTAGGATTACTCTGCAAATAAGTAAGGTCAGGTCAGCTACATTGCAACCATCCCATAGGTGTCTCATACTGGCCCACCCATTAAAAAGCATGACAGCTAGATTTGCATTTGTTTTAAGACACAGAAAATGGTTCCTTTATGCACGGTAATAGGCTGAAGGGGTAACTATGGGACCAGATGCATTCGGCTGTGTTCACAATGCAATAATGCGCAACAACACACATAAATCACTGGAGAGGATGAGCAAATGGGCTGGTAGCATGGGAGGTGAAGCGTTCTGTGCTGCCCATAAATAATGCATCCTTCATTAAAAATCATTTTGGCTGCTTTGCAGAAACCATGTCTTGCACAGTTTTGACAGTGACTGTGTTAGTTACAGCTGCTTCAGTTGGTAATACTGTGACCAGAAAAAATTTAAATGTTTCTCAACACATTATATAAATGGACACAAGGTGAGTGCATAAAACTAAAATAATCGTTCAGACTTGGCAGATTAATTTTTTCAAGGATGGGTATTTTCTATTTTCCATTCCTGACAGCTTCCTCCAAGCCTCAAAGGTTTATACAGTTTTTTTTTCCCCTTTCCCCTCAGTGGGTGACTTCATGAAATCAAACATAGCACCAGTTTGTAACAAGTATGGAGCATTTCATGAGTGAAAACAGCACAGTTAAATTAAGATGAAACTCTCATCAATGAGGCTCCTAAGTGGTTCAGTCAGTTAAGGAACCTGTCGTAAGCACGGACTCCAGCCAGGTTCATGCCCAGCTGTGTCATCTGGTGAGAATGACCAATTGGCTTTGTTCCACTGGCGGGTTCGTTGGCAGCACTCGTCTCGGTGCTGTCAGGCACCCTGCAACATGTCAGGCACAAATGAGCTACTCTGAGAATGTCAGTGCACCTATCCTCCAAATGCTGTTTGCTTCATTACGGTGCACTGAGGATTTCATTCGCTACCCCTAGCACTCCTACATGAGTGCTGAGGTTGCTGCAGTGTGACGAACCAATATGAAACTGGCAACTTGAAAAAAAAGGGGGGGAGGGAGAAAAATATTATTAAAAATACAAAATACAAGAATATAGAATATTCAGCAAGTGTGGACATGCAGGTATGTGTAAAAATCTAAAAGAAAAAAAGTAATGCATTCTCTCCAGTTCCACAGGAAACTGAACAGATGTCAATGACTGTCAAAAGGTTCACTCAACACATCCTGTAACTGTATTGAAAGCCGGTTTCAAGTATTGTTGATACCCGTTAAGTTTACAATACAACACTGCAATAGGACTTTTAATTCTCTGTACAATCTTTCACCATCACAGATCTGTGACCACTATTTGCTGTCTCTGACCATCACATCTGAACTACATAAGGAGCCTCTGAAAGGTCTAACATCAAGAACATTTTTTATGCTGCAATTGTAACATCATGGCACTGTAATAGCATCAGCTGTGCTATTAAAATGCTTTCAATTTTTCAAGGAAAAAAATGTGAGAGCTTTGTTTTCATTCAGTATTTCTGCAGATCTAATGTAATAGGATCTTACCATGAATATTATTTTATGCTGAAAGCAATTGCTTCCAAATGCGTGCATTTCAACAAATGGGTTTGATAGGACAGAGGGATAGGTTTCTTTGCAAATGGCAAGGGAAGCATACACTGGCAGGTTCTCTTGCGCAACATCCAAAGAAATACTCTGTAATACGTAATGGTGCTGCACTTGTTCCAGACCCATTAATGGAAAAAAATCGGTAGTTTTCATACTTTTGGATGATTACTCCAAAAAAGGAAATGTCTGAAGTACTGTAATTGGAGAACAATTCTGAATCATTCTTTGCTTTGAATCGCATGTATTACTTGAAAGGAACAAAGAAGTCCCCACCACCAACCCCAAATGAGTTGATGTGTCACAGAAACAGTGAGCCAAATATGGGGAGCTGTAGAGAGGTACAAGCAGCAGGCTCTCGTTCAGAGCTATCGAGTGCCTCAGCAATTAATGGAATGCTTCTCAAGCAGGATAACTGACTCACTGTAATTAGTGATATCTGATGATCTGGTGTAGCAAGACAATGAACAAGGAGGCCCTCAATGCTTCTCCAAGTGAGCAGTTCTCTCTAACCCAGTATCATCACAACAAACTTCAAATAATCCTCACAACATGTGATTAGAAATCCAATCATATTTCAACTTATTTATAAGAACCCATCTAGTATGAAAGCATACATTTATCTGAAAGGAACGGGGACCACCAATATACTGAGGCAGCAGAACAGACAGCAGGTGTACTTCATGATTAAATATATGGAGTCAACATATATATTGTGAGATACTGCCAGTAACGACAAGACTACACGAATTACATTTATCAAATTTACCCTTTTAAACTGAGCAATAAATGTACATAAACCATTAGTTGTTTGATATTTGATATCAGAAAGTTTAAAAATGCATCAAATAAAAAATATATAAGGCAGCTCTGTATATCAAAAGCTCCTGTTTGTCCTGTAAGAACAGTAAGCATTACCAAAGCATGTTCAGTTATGCGCACACCCTAACAGGTGTAACTTAAGGGATCCTGTAACCGGAGCATCCGTGATAATGTTCAGCCACTGCTCTTGGAGTCTGATGTCAGACCATCGTGTCAGACGGAGATCACTGCCTGTGGGATGCTTCTTATGTGTACACACAGGGTAGCGTCCCTCCTACCACATGCACGACTTCTGTCTCCCATACAGATTAACGTGTTGGTAAAGTCGGAGGTGTTGCTGACTGGTTAGAGCTTCGGTGTTAAATGAAGTTGGGTGAGGGAATTAAACCCTGGTGAAACAGCTCTTCATTGTGGACCAAGGTGCAACACTTAAGCAAAAAGACCAACAGTTGAAACTCAGTCTATAGAAACGAGGGCCAACTGGTCTGGAAAGTCATGTACTATACTTCTAAACTTAGAGCCCATTCTGCCCACGACTTATACTGCCAAATAGCACAGTACATGTTTTAGTTGTGATGTCCTGTATAATCAGGTATTTTTCCAGCCATTACCATCACATATTTTGTAAGAATGTCTTTGGATCTGTGGGCCTCTGGTGCGAAGGGAGGGGGTGTTATCACTATGAGGTAGCTGGTCTGTGTCCGACACATAGATTTTGTTGACCAAATGCACCTGCAATACCTTCTTCCATCTGCTCATTAGTTCACACTTAAAGTATGATCTGACATGTCAAAGTTACATTCAGTAATGCTACACTGCTTTTAATTATAAAAGTTACATTTTGATTCCAGGCATTAACTTTCCTCGTATGAGTTGCTCCTTGAAAAAGCAAACTGCAAAACTTGAGAGGATTACATGCAAATATGAAAATAATTAGAACCTCAGCAGGCGGAGCGGGCAGGGTAATCCTCTTAAAGCTTTACTCTTATTTCACTCATATATCCACATGTTCTCTGATATAATACTGGATTCTCCAGAAAGACCAGGGAATAAATAACCATCGCATGCCATGTACAGGACACATATTCAATCAACACGGAGTCAAGAACTGCGTTATGTCTCTGATTCCACAAAGATACATGTCAATGTGCATGTGAAAGGCTGCTATACCAAAGGTCCCACTGAACAGATGGCGAAGACCATAATACACTGATAACGGTCTGCAGTAACAACCGCTTCACAAACATGCCTGAAATATTAATGTTTCTTTCTGGGTTACTTCCTTCTACTGCTCTTAGCTTACCACTGAGGTTGAAGAAAAGACATAGGCCTTCTCAAGTATTAACATGAATGTTCTTCAGTCAGATTAGAAGGGTCCAAGCTAGTTAGGTAATGGCATATGTGGAATGCGCATATTCCTGGTTGTTCAAGCCAAGACATCATGCATACTGCAATAACTAAATTATTCAGGAAAAAAATATTTGACAGTATCTGTACACCAAAATGCTTTAAAATTAATCAATGAGTTAATTACTTAGCATCTTAATGAAATTCTATCACATCTGGCAGGCTTTTTCTCTTGATGGAAGTTGCATAACAAATGGGTCATCATGCCTTCAAACAAAACAGTCTGTAGATTATGTTTTAGTATTGATTGAATTTAATTGCTGAAATATGTCTGTCAAAGACATCAATTTGCTTAAGTTAATACTACCACAATTTGCATTGAGCAGAGTGTTAGCGGACTCCTTCCTTATGGGTCCTGTTATCCTGGCGTACCTCATATCCACAACATCTATGTTAATTGCTACACTCTGTCTGGAGCAAAGGTGGGATGTTTTGACTTAACATAAATCTTCAATGCGACCAAATCACCGGTTCATCATCGATTACACATTTAATGTTTAGAGTATCATTACCAAAAAGCAGCAGGGGGTAAAAAGTGAGTATTTATAAGATTTTTTTTCACCGCTGCACTTGCGTTTAAAGAAACTGACTCGGGTCGTGATAATACTAAAACGAGGAGCGCTTGCGTAAACCCACAAGCTCCTCAATCAATGCGGCCTCTTACGATTCCCCTGTCTTCACTGGGGTAAATAATCCTACCCCAAAACACATATAAACCAACACTACTTCCAAATAGGGTGTCTTATTAGGAGTAGTTAAAGATACACCCAGTGTTACTACAACAGTGAGCTCAAAGTACTAAAAACCTGACCTTACACATATGATTGGGCACACCACTAATTTGAGGATATAGAAAAAGAAAAGGAGTGGAGAGCAGTGCTACCATACATCTTCACATCAACTCAAAGCTGAAGAAAATAAAAGTCTAATGCTAAAGGAGCGACTGAATCTTCTGAAGTGATACAATCATCAGGCACCGCATTTTGCCACAAGGTGTGCACAGTCGTTTTCGATACTAAAATCACATAATCTTCCCGGTGTGTGACACTTCTGATTAAAGAACGAACGACACCCCCAACACCAACACACACACACATATACATATACAGCCACGTACATCACTATGAACGCTCCGCGACAATCTTATGATACACGGGCCTATGTTAAATGAACTGTCTGGCAACGAGCATAAATCGCCTAGTTAACCAACAATCAATATGCTTTAGGACACAACTAGTTTTAATATACTTTGCTAGTTGCGCAAAAACGTTTTAATTTTTGGATCGCAGAAAAACAGCACTATTCGATAGTTATTTAATCGTAGTCTAACAATAATGCTGAGCGGTCCGGCAAACATAAATTTGACGCGACAAAATTATACGGTTATCTTTCGTTAACTAGGTAATTAGCTGAAGACTAGATACAATACTAAATGCACACTCATTTCACCGGTTGCTAGTGCTGGAGAGGGTGACACTATTCCACGCTTCAACACAATCTGTCGTTAGCTGTACCTGCCGAAAGTGATCATAATTAACTAATCAGGAAAATACATTAAAAGCAATCAAAGTTTCGCTGTTTTCAAAAGCAACAAATCATCAGCGATCACTTTTTCGCCTCCAAAGACCGCAGATGGCTAGCTAGCTAACATCGCTGAATACGCCATCGCCCTCGATGTTGTGCCATTTTACTATTTTTAGTAGCTAAAGAGCTAGCTAGCTAATCATTCGTCTATTCCAAGCTAGCTAACATTAGCTAGTCTATGCAATTAGCTACTATGCAATGGTGCACAAGGAGCATGTCTTGCTAACAAGCTAGCTAACTTAATGTTGGCTATTATTATTTTTTTGTTTTAGTATATTTTTCATGTATATACCAGCATGCTACTCAAGTAGGTAGCCGTCATGTAATGTCTTCTTTAAACAGGTTTCTGCCAACAAACACTACCTAAGTTAGCACATACCGAAATTAAACCTTTTAACCTGTGGATGAATTTTCAGATCGCCCCATTACAAAACAGGAGCGAAACGTGCATACGTTTAGCTTCCTAGTATTCTTACTAGCTAACTCATGCATCAAGACAGCTAGCTAGCGACTCGACTGGCTCGAAAAGGTGTCCGATGTTCAACCCAGATATTCACACTATGGGCCACACTCGTGTAGCCAACGTCTACAGCTATAACTACAGTCACGAAGATAATTTCCTTGTCATTTTCTGTCTTCTTGTCTCCAGTTGCGTGGTTTCGTTTTGACAACTCACACTTCGCTTCCTAACCACGCACGCTATAGGCTAGCCAGTTAGCTTACATTTGGTTATTAGCTGGCTATCTAACGTTAGGTAGCTAGCCTGTGGGTGCGTGGTTATGAACATATTTGCTTAGCTAGCTAACGTTAGCTAAATAAAGGCGTATCCACTGTCCAGAGCTACCCAGCTCGCTAGTAAACTGGCTAACGTTAGCTACCTAGACGGCTAAAAACAACAGTCGATCCTTACCATTTTGAGGGTCGGATATTGAAACGCTTCTCCCGGATATAGGAATGGATTTGCAAGAAGGGAACTTGTGAGGACGTAAATCAGATATACTAAAACACTATTTTACGCTGTTTTCTTGCAAGCAGATAGTCTTATTATTTGGAGTCGCGTTTGATTTGCTCGCTCTCTGTCCTTCTGCTGATGACGGTTTTTACTGCAGTGGCTCCGACGGACCTGCAGGGAGGGAGGAGAAGCGGAGGTGGTGTTGTGTTGGTGTAAGGAGGAGGAAGGAGGAGGTGCAACAGCACAGTGCATCCGGGTACTTCCTTTATGCTACCCTATAGTCTCTCCAGTGCAACGAACAATTTGCATAGGCAGTCCCCAAAGTGACAACTGTAGTCGTTTGTAAATAAAATACTGTATTTTAGAATGTGTCTACTTATACTGAAGTGGGACGATGGAGTAAATCCAATTTAACAGACTTTTTTTTAACGCATTGAAGTTCTTTTAAGCGTGGTTACGACGGTCCCTTTGCTCTTTTGACAAAATACCTTAACGTTACAAATGTTACTGCGCTGAAGCAGGCTTTCTCGCTAAATTGCTGAAATATGACTATTCGGCTACGTTTTTGTGGACACCATTTGTAACGTGAATGCATTTGAGTATTTCATGTTCAACTCATGGCTGAACAAGCGGTGATTGCAGTATCCTCGTGTATATATGTATTTTGTCAATGCATTGCCAGTAAATTATTCTCAAACTCACCACATCAACTTATTTGTAATTCATAGAGGGTATTGTTATTGCTATTGTAGCTGTTGTAGAAGTAAAAAAAAAAAACAACTTTCTTGGACCCGGCAGTTATAATATGTATTCACATTATACGATAATCTGTGTTAAGTCATCCTCATGGGAACAGTAAGTGCACTATAACCAATTAACAGTTGTCTTAAGAAGCACAATTAAAACCAAAAGAATTACTGTGCAGCAAATATTTTTGTGTTCAGATCATGGATGTAGGTATGGTAGGCATTTCCTTTAAATGGAATTTTGTTGTTTAATCACCAGTCAATAAATTACAAGCAAGGTCACTTCATACAGCCTCATACAAAGAGGGACATATTGCTTACACAATGTTCCATGGTGAAGGCCACATTTGGAACATGCTGTGTCTCACTCTGCCTGCAGATAATATTTATCTTCTAGCTTTTGTGAATACAAACTGCATAAAAACTGACACTAACTTGATTTTTTGGGAAATTAAGGTTTGCATTGAAAATAAGTTGAATCCTATGGCAAATGTGTGGTATTTTCCAGGTCTCTCATCTAAACTGTAACTATAACTGATAATTGTAATGTGTCTTCTGTTACTAAAATGAGGTTGACCAGAACAAATAACTAAACACACAAAAAATAAAACCAAAAATGTATACACTGGAATTTTACCAGAGACATGATTCATCCATGCCTCTGCTCATGGTATTAAGGCACTTAAGGATTATATATTGCAATAATTTCCTTGGTTCCTTATTTAACCTCTCATTATAAAGTCTTAACAATGAGCATTTGCCACTGAACAGCATTTTGATTCGCACTATACACCTATTGGTACTGTGGTTAAAGTTCTGGCTGGAATCAATTCCCAGATTTTTGCTAATTAGTAAGTGGATTACAGAGCAATAGTATATCAGTTGATTTTACTGGAGGACTATGAAAAAAAGTTCCATGATTAGAATATCTGTCATTCAAAACAAGTAAACTTGAATCTCACTGTTTCCACTTGATTCAGGTAAAAAGCTGTGGTGTGTGTTGATAACTCACTTAGCTCCACCTACAGGTGACTTCTTGTACATGTACTTCTTCATACAAGCACTTGGCAATGGAACACTAGCATTCACATTCCTGCAGTACCATGTTTTCAACAAATAATAGGTACCACACACACACACACACACACACACACACACACACACACACACACACATTTCACATTGTGAAAAAATGAGGCACAAGAACAAATACTTCTTAATTCCTTTATTGCACCATGTTCAGTTCTCTTTTTTTTTTTTGGGGGGGGGGGTCATCATTTGCATATGCTGGTTGTGAATGATATTCTTCTTTTCAAGACAACTGATAATTTAAAAATTACAGATAATACGTTTTAATGAGAAAGATACAACTGAACTTTGTGTAAATGTATTTTGCCTTTCTCAGATATTTATTTTTCTAGCAAATAACTGCAAACAAACCACAAAGAAAGCAACATCGATATGGTAAAGCACTATAACAGAATGATATAACCTTGGCTTGCAAATACATTAAGAAAACAATTAAAGAATAAAAGTGCCAGAATTAAAACTCTGTAAACACTTGTTGTACTGTAGCTGTCATTCGGCTTGTGCTATTTAGAGGTAGAAAATAAATATAAATAATGGTATACAATGTTTACTGCACATAAATGCTAAAAAACTGAGGAACTAAATAACAGCATCAACTCACACAACACTTCATCACACAGATTACCAGCAGGAAAAATTTCAGCACACACTTATATGCGACAACATAACTCTACTGTACTCTACACTCTACATAAGAGAAGAAACAAAGGAAAGCTTTATTATTTTCATATATGGGCCATTGATAAGGTTTCATACTGTCTGATATAGAAGAGTCATTTGATAAGTTCAGTGCTGTGTTTGGATTTTGTCTTGCCAGACACACGCTGGCAGTTGTCCTTCTCAGACAAACATCTCCTTGTTGATCCACATCAGACTGCGGGTTTCATTGGGCTTGCACTCGTACTCAATGCTGGCAAAGCTGTTCCCCCATTGACAGTGGTCCCTCTTGTGGTAGTTGTAAAATTTCACCTGCCACACTGTCTCAAACAGGCCAGCTTCGGTAAACTGACATGCAAAAAAGATGAAAAGAGAGTGAGACACAGAGCTTGCTCAGATGATAGACAATTATCTGATGAAATTTCAATCTAGACACCTTCAGTTCCCATGATAGGTATAAAATAGAGGATTTGGTATTTAAAATACAACTGGCCTTCAAATGAGAGATGGTGTGCTGAAAAAACAAACATACTAACCCAATCAAAGCTAATTATTAAAGCTCACTATAAATTTAAATATATATTTTAATAACTGATAGTACAAAATGTGCTACTGCATTACTACATCAGTAGCAAACCAGCTGCTTTACAGAGTTCCTGTGCATATTCAATAATAATTTCTACGAGAAACTTAATAAAATGATATATATGAGCTAATAAATGCCTAATATAAAACAATACCTATCCCGGGTTTTCAACGTATTGCCTTGTGTATCTGTGTGATACCATGGTCCACATAAAGCCAGTTGCAGTAGCCAGTCATGCAGCTGTAGATGTACTACAATGAGCTTGTAGATTGAGATTTTGTGGTGAGGTATGTTGCTTACATACATACACTGCTGGCAATATTGCTGTGCTGCCTTAGTTAATGGGTATTAATGGGAGTTAATAGGCATGGCTGGTACATGGCTGGCTGTGGTGTTGGTGGTTTGTGGGGGCAGGGAGGGTTGGTGGGGGTGGAGTGTCAGTTAGTCAATAATCATTGATCCATATTAAAGTAAGAGGAAGGACTGACAAAAGACAGAACTATCAAACAGATGTTCTTTTATACATGTTCTTTCAATACACAATGCTGTGTGCATTATTTCAGCATGCAGAACAAAAAATGTCTCTATCAGTACATGGCAGAATTGCAGTGTGATGAGAGTTAGATGATGTAATCCATTATACTTAGGCCTCGAACCTAAAAATGAATGCATACTCAGATACTGAAAAATTTTTGGTTATTATTTGTAGACTTTATCTGTAGGTCTTTGCATTTCTTCTGTAAATTTTCTGTAATTTTGTGTTGTATGTCAAAATCACATCTAATATGGATGAATTATGGCATATAGACATTACCTGAATATTGACTTGAATAGGTTGCCTCTCCCCGCTTTTTGTATGCGCCACACCCTCTGTGTCATAGATGCCGGTGTAAACGATCGACTGAGGATCTTTGGACTGCTGCTCCAAGGGGAAGGTAACCCCGCCTATGCTCATGGTGCTGTGAAATGAATCAATGTATTACTGTAATCTAATACTCTCAGGTAAAGCTTTCATTGTACTGATCGGTGGCAAATAGGCTTGTCTTATTTAACATGCCAAAAAAGCACACGCACTTGAGCCTCAGGACAGAAAAACCAACGAGTCTCACAACCCTCTATTGCCCCGTTTGTATCGTTTATAAAGCAGAGTTGAAAAGGACGTCACCCTAACCGCAACAAAAGGCCCTGCTCCTTCGTAAATCGTGAATTCATCATCTGGCAAATATTTCAGACGCAGTGAGGCCAGGCAAACTGGCTGCGACTTTTACCATTTCCCTCTAGACGATTACACGGAAAGCATCCAAGCATCCAATATATCACACTCTAAAAAAAAATTACACACGACTCAACCGTGTGATTGATTTCGGATATCAATAGATAACACGAATCATCAGTTTATGGCACAATACGCCAATGGAATATTTTTATTTCGCTTCCATCCGCCATGGGGGTTCAGGACACACCTTTATCATGATTGCCGATGGTTCACACCCTGAACTGTAGTCCACGAACATAGCATTCAATTCAGTGTGCATACATTTACAGGCCGATTTTAAATTCACATTTAGCAATGTTCGTTGGCGTTTACTTGCAATACGCTTGAATACAGAGCATGCAAGGCCTATAAAATAACGAACGAAATGAATAACTATAAAGGTAGCTCCGACAGACATCATAGACTGTACACTGCATAATGGATAAGAAATGCACACAAACGTAAAAGATCATCCAGGCTTTAATGTCTATTCGCTCATGTATAGACTACTTACGTTGCCTCGACCGCTCCTGGCTTCACAACCACTTCAATTTTGTACTTTGATCCTGTCAGCAATTTTATAGTCCTGTTCTGACCGAATCTCGTTCCATCCACTTTGAAAAACACCGGCCCGTTGTTGGGTTGTATTTTCAAGGAAACTGAGATTTTGACCAATTGTGGAACCTCGCCCATTATTCATAAATAAAATGCCTTTTGGTAGACCGATTTTCTTGTCAAATGGCCTAGATAGAGAAAGGAAGGAGACAGCGGATTTCCCAGTAGTAGCTAATGCTAGCTAGGTAGCAAGGATGCTGTGACGTGCGCCCAGCAAGGAAAACGTAAAAACGCATCGCCGACTAAACATTACAGGAGAATTTCATCTGCCTGCCAATAATTCCCTGAAAACAGAGTAAAATCCTCCGTTTAACTATCCACATGATGGGAAAATATAAGGGGTATGACGAACACTTCTCTTTATTTCACACTTTCATTCACTTTCATTCTTTGATCATTGCAACTCCCGTTTAAAAGCAATTTATTTTACCGTGGATAAGTGATGATACAAAGCTTTATCGAAATGCAAATTTTATACACAAGTTTAATGCAATCCAGAATACTCCTAAATTTTCAATTGCTACGAGAGTAATAGGGTCATTAGAGCACAGCGAACCGTGCATATACCAAATTGCTCTGTCCGAAGTGCTGAAATCGTTCCGTTGCTTTAATTTCAGTAACATTTTGATTACTCCAAAGACGTTCGAGACATCTGACACAGGAGGTGCCACAGAGTCTGAAGCAGAGATTTTTGGATCCCAAAATATTCACAACTCCATCGGAATCCAGTCGGGGATGCCCACTGAAATGGAATGAAAAGCATACCAACACGGAAACGACTTCAACCTGCAAACACATTTCCCAACATCTGCGCTTTGTTTTAATGAGTACTATGAAATTAATGCAGTAATCTAACGTATTAAACTCACTGTTTTGCTATATTTGTCGACTGCTTTTGAGAAATGATTTTAGAAGTGTTAAAGTATAAATAATATTAAAGTACATATAGTATTAAAACACGGCTTCGTTTTAATTGAAATGACACGAAAGAAAACCCGCAAGTGATTTAATGCTTTCATGTTTTGTTTCGTGGTTTGCATGGGTTGACGGGGAAATTACGTAGATACATAATTACAACAACAGAGGGCGCTCCAGTCCCTGTAATCGACAACATATCAATCAAATCTCCACACACATCTACGAAATGAGAACAAAAGCTCCCCCCACCCCAACAAAAAGAGAAGAATGCAATTCAAAGCATTAGCTCTTTTCCCCATAGTTTATATGGGAAAACGTAGCTCATACTGTAGCTTTACTGACTGCTACATTTCACATATATTGTATATTTTATTAAAATTTGATTTCACAAATTGCATTTGAAATTAGGTTTTGCCTTCATGTATAAGTAATAGTTTTAGATGAAATACCAGTCTTTCATCACTGTTCCTTAGTGAAACTATTCATTTAGCATAGATCATCAGACTCAAAAACACCAATGGACAGGTTAATAAGCTATGACCCACGTTTTTGTGCTTTCATCAAAATCTCCAAATTGTATAGCATGAAGTAGCCATGTTCCAGTATTTAAACTCAGAAAAAATATTTATGCCATTATAGGTAGTAGTAGAAAAAGAACCTTGGGCATGATCTTGTCATAAGATTGACTCAGCTAGCTAGGTTGGTAAATTATTTTTGTCGTTTAGCATGCTTGACACTTATCTCCCGTAGCTAGCTATTGCTGTCTTTCTACTTTTGTTTAAGGAGTGGAACAAGCTAGCAGGAAGTTTAAGCCCATTGCTAGGAAGTTGTTAGTACATTGCCATCGCTCTTGGACATTGACATCACACTCCTTATATGTACACTATCTTTGTGTGTGAAAATCCACACCCAACTGCAAGGGAGAGTAGAAAAGAACTGTAATCTAACAGAGTGAATCTAATGAAGTATAGAGTAAGTAGTGAAGTCATCCAATGTCATACTCCCATATTTTATAAGCTCTTGAGCCATTTAGTTTACAGCAGATACACGGTTAGTTCTATACTACAATTACCATTCATCTAGTGTTTATTTTGCAAAACACTGCCTACAGTAGACTAAAATTGTGGAGGTACTTTCTTCCCCCAACAATTTCAGCTGCAAGAAACCCTTAACTATTGTTAATTGAACTGAATCCACAGAGTACATGATTAATTAAGTCTGGCGCTCTCAAAGCAAGGAATAGCTAACTGAAAATAGCACAATGACAAAACATTTGTATGTATTTTTATTTGTATTTCTATATTTCCTTCATTAACCGGCTTGCTTAAATGTTTTTCCTGTCTGCTTCCAAGAGATAAGCTTTCCTATCTGAATACAATATGGTTACTCTTCACAAAAAACTACTCCAAACTCCCCAAAATGTGCTGTCAAGATAAGTTTTCTATGGCAGTTTTGAGCATCTGACAAATGATTTCTTCTGTCCCAAAATAGGATGCCATCACATACGCAAATGTGGTTATAGTAGATTGACCTATCAGACTCAAGCCACCATGAGCCAAATTACACAGATCCAAGCATTTATGCACACAGGTACACACACACACACACACACGCACGCACGCACGCACGCACGCACGCACGCACGCACGCACACGCACCTCTGTCCTCCCCTCGTGGTTCATCACAAATAATTTAAAATAACAATATCTGAAACATACTGTCATTATTAAATTGCCTGGTTGAAGATTCAACCATGATGAAAAGTGTTGTGGGAAGCATATCACAGCAAAAGGAATAATGTAAGCAAAACATACAAACCAGCCTTACAACCTGCTATTTCTCAACTGAGTGCAATGTAATACAGAAGGTTATGCTTTAGCAGCATTGAAAGGGAATGAAGTGCTGAGACTTCACTGAAAATGAATGTGGAAGTGTTACTACAGGCCTGGGTTTTGAACTCTAAATGGAGAGTCTTGCTGAACAAAAGGGAAACTTCATTTTTAAACATAATTGCCTGAAATACATACAGTATTGAATCAAAGTACAGTACAGGGTTGAATCAAACAAAGCTAACTGTAGATTGTACCTATGCATATGACTAGCAAGTTACTAAAGCAAAGGGCATAGTGTAAGTCAGACAGGATGCACTGTCAATGATCAGTTTTCAACAGTAAACAGAAAATGATGCAAGAAAGCTCATGATGGAATAGTAGGACCCTTGTGAATGCTGAAAAAATCAGGATCAAGATGTTAAGATGGGCGGGACATCCCAATGCATCATGCTTCATAAAACACAAATATGAAGGAATTGTAAATGGTGAACATTTGCACTTGCAGTGCAAGTCAGTGACTATTCACAGTCACTGACTTAAAAAAAAAAGATGAAAAGTTGTTCAGCACGCACCCCCACGTGGCACACCCGAATGAGGAATTTTCCTCCCTTTGGGGTTGTGCTATGTGTCAAAGAGCAGTGGGCGGTCTTACTGGAAGCCAGCAAGCTGTCTGTCAGAGCTCAGTGGGTGGACCTGCTGAAAGCCCTCGAGCGCTCAGTCAGAAGGTGGTGGGCTGGGACTCTGACTGATCTGCAGTGAGGCGAGTTTTACTTTTACAGTTCGAAGTAGCATTCAGAGCTAGCGGGAACATGGAGCCTAAGCAGATAAGAGAGGGTTACCTGGTCAAAAAGGTAATATAAAGATTGCAATATAAAGATTGTGTCCCAGTCAGCAACAAAACCAACCCATGATGAAATGTTCCTGTAGTCTGTTACAGAATTAACTGTATTGTTGAAGTTTTCAAGGCTAATGCAGTCAAATGCTGATATTTTTAATTATGTGTATTTGTAAAAGTATGGACAACAATATATTGTTGGCTGAGGAGAATCTGGGGTTTGTTGCCGCATATCTTAGTCGCTCGAGATATTAGTAAGTTCATCATATGTTATACTGTCTGTAAAATGCAAATGTGTTAGTATTTAAATGAAAGAAAATGCAAGTGTTTGAAGGCTATCATGTCTCTTGGCCACAAAATAAGTGAATTTGGATTGTACTAGAATATTTGTTCTCTCCAGAATATGCTTACATTTAATTTTATTCTGTAAGAATGCTATTATATTTGAACTTTCACGTGTGCTCATTGAACCACAAACATTTGAAAAGTATTTTAAAAATCTTTAAATTATTTTTCATTGACATAATATCTCTGGCGCCCTTTTTTATTTCTGTTTTTGGAGTGCAGGGCCTTTCTGGAGGAAAAGGAACTGGGAATAGTGAAGTTAATGAAGGAACACAGTTAGCAAATAGACTTATCAAAACATTGTTTTTGAAAGGTTCATGTTCGTTTAGACTGACTCAGAGAAGAGTACTCAGTGTCCTTCTCACTGAATTATGCTTACATATTTTTTCAACAACCAGTGGTTTCTTATGAAAGCTGTAGGTGTGGCATACATCTACATTCCAGTCAAACCATAACAGCTACAACAAAACAGCAGTTACAAATTCTCTGTATTAATTCACCTCCTAGGCCTGCACAACTGTGCTTTTATCAGTGCTATTCATGAAAACATCTCATTTTTACAGCTGATAGACACATCTGCTTTTTCTTCTTGGCATAAGTGCCGAGTGAAACTTGAGTAACATAGTAGTAACATAGAGAGACTGTGTCCCTCAGAACTATCTGTATTACTCATGAGAAGCAGGTTGGTGTGTCAGATAGAGTCATATGTTGCTGATAATTAGTAAGCCAAAGGGGGAAATGCGGTAACCATATTATAGTACTCTACATTAGAGGAACTGTTGATAACAGTTTGTTTTGTTGTTATTGTCTAACTGTGACTTTCAAAATATGGATCCGCTGACACTATGTATCCTGGGTTAATATTAGAAATCAAAACAAATAAGTATGTACAAATAGATGGATACATCAAAACGTTAATGATGTAGTTGATGTCATTGCATTCTGTCATTGCTTTGCTTGAGTTTAGATTGTCAATCAACATATCATTACCATACCCTTTAATTAAAAAAGAAAATGTTTCTAATCCCAGTAGTAGTAAAAGTAGAAAGTGAATGAGGAACCTCTTGATCTCACTTTTGAGATCACAAGGTTCCTGTAACTCGTAACTGTTGAATTCACAGAAATGCACTTTCAGTTAGTTAAAATGTGTATAGTTTGGTAGAATGATTTCTTTTCAGAACTGAATGTTTTCTGACCCAAAAACACCAATAAATCAGTGCAAAAAAGAAGTGGTTCTCAACTGACCCTACCTGCTAAAATAAAGTTTAAAAAAATCAAATGACATACAGTACATGTGTGGAACTCAATTGGACATTTAGCTGAGCATTTATCCAACTAAGCATTTAGCTTCTGTGAATTAAGAGTAAAATCAATGAAAATGAACTAAAATAAATAAAACAATGGTGAAAAGCTGGTCACAGTGGATGGGAACTATCCGATAAATTTAACAAAGACATGCTGTTGGACCAGCTGATAATACTTTAATACATAAAATCGCTGACAATGTGATTTTAACTACCAGCAGTCCATCTGTTAAACTAACTTCTGCATAGAATGGATATTATTACACAAGTTGCTGAGGTTAACTATACTGATGTGACTAAGCTAACCTTAAAAATTCCCCTGCGTCTATTC
The DNA here is from genome assembly GCF_013368585.1 of Megalops cyprinoides. Classification (NCBI taxonomy): domain Eukaryota; kingdom Metazoa; phylum Chordata; class Actinopteri; order Elopiformes; family Megalopidae; genus Megalops; species Megalops cyprinoides. The sequence goes on from NC_050597.1 coordinate 10,786,096, forward strand.
TTGATTACTAGACTTCTCAGATGTCCATTTATAGCATCTCAGCCACAATGCATTGCACAACATTAAACAATGAACTGCAATTGCCTGCGATAGCAAGAAGAACAAGTCAGTTTGACATATTATGCAGTGGTTATTGAATTGTTTTCTTTCTGCTGTGATACAAGAGGATATGTAAGCACTTCCATTTTTCCTTATGTCAATGACCACATTTCCCTACCCATCTAAAGGGTACAATGCTGAACTCCTGGAAAGTGGTGTGGGTGGTGTTGTCAGATGACGGAGTGGAGTTCTACAAGAAGAAGACAGACAGCAGTCCTAAAGGAATGATTCCACTGAAAGGAGCCACCCTCACCAGCCCCTGTCAAGACTTCAGCAAGAGGACGGTCAGCAAATTCACATTGCATTACAACTACCTGCAATTTTAATTAATGGGAGTGGTATATAAATCATATATCGCTATTGTTAGATTCAGTTCAACCACCCACTGCTCTCTTCTGCAGCTTGTTTTCAAGGTCAGTACTTCAAAGAACCAGGACCATTATTTCCAGGCCACCCACCTGGAGGACAGGGAGGTTTGGATCAAAGACATCAAGCGAGCCATCACCTGTCTGCAAGGGGGCAAAAAATTTGCCAGAAAGTCCACTCGCAGGTCCATTCGCTTACCTGAAACAGTCAATCTGAGGTATGAACCTGTAAACAGTTTCTGTAACTGTAACACTTACTATAAAACAATAGCAAGTGCACAAAAGCTCAGTTCCTCATTAGGTCATCATTTTGGAAAAAAAAAATTCTACATTAATGGGCAAATCTTTCTCACCCTGCTACCTCCCACTCATGTCTTGGAATGTGTCACCACTGAGTATTGACTTGTATATACTATATACTATATACTATACTATACTATATGCTATACTATGAGTATAGACTATAATGCTCTGATAATCTTTGAAGAAAACCTCTCCCTCTATTGTCTGTTTTTTGTCAGTGAACTCTATGTTTCAATGAAAGACCCAGACACAGGAGTGAAAGAGTTGAAACTGGAAAAGGAGAAGAGAATCTTCAACCACTGTTTCACAGGTGCAAACCCACAAATATGAGAGAAATGTACTGACTCTACTGACTATTATACCACTTACAAAACCTATAAAATAATGACATTTCTGTCTTTCTCTGTGAGGTCTTTGGATGTTCTCTATGGGACTTGCTGGATTGGTTGACCATCTTTTCCCATTGGCAGGCAACACCGTGATTGATTGGCTGATCTCTAAAGAGAAGGCACGGAACAGGCAGGAGGGGCTAATGCTGGCCACAGGACTCCTGAATGAGGGCTTCTTGCAACCAGCCGGGGAGCTGTCCAAGGGGGCAGCCGAGGGGGCAGCCGAATCAGTCCTGCTGGACCAGCTGGATGCACTGTATTATTTTGTGAGTGGACGATGCCCAATGAAGGAAACGAATGCTGGTCTTTGAAATGAAAACTACCGAAGAGTGTTCACATGAAGAATATGAAATATGCACTTGGAATACCTTGCTAACAAGGGGTTAGCGTCTGCTACACACATAACTACACAGCAGGTTGAGGGACTGGGATGAAGTGAGCACGAGAGAAAAGTGTGTGTTTGCAGTTGTATTAAGGGATAAATGAAGTAGAATACAGGGCGCGGAGTGGCAGCAGGTCCTGGATTAGGGTCCCTATGGAAAGGCTGGTGAAAAGGTGGAGTGTTCAGAGATACAACAGTACATACTATTGTAGGGTCTGTTTTTGGAGTGTAACCTATTTGCCATGTGTTACAGGCAGACAGTGGCTTTTTCTGTGAGGGGTACTCCAGTGACGAGGACGTCATAGTCAAAGAAGAGTTCAGAGGGGCCATCATAAAACAGGGATGTTTATTGAAACAGGTAAGGCATTGCCTCGTCCTCTTCATTCCTAATCCCAAAAGCTTTTGTCTAAGTGAAGACCATTTAAAGAAGCTCCCGTCTTATCCCATTTTTTTGGTCAAAGTATTGGACCCAAGTTTATTTCAAAGCAAGATATGGTTCTTACATGTATTACAACATGCTCCTCCAATTATCTAGATGCACTTCTGTACTGTAATTCTGTCAGTCACTCTTGATAATATTATTTACTAAGTGACTATATGTAAATGTAAGCATTATAGGCCCAATACAATATAAAGCCTTTGAAATGCTTTCCACTTAAAACATTAAGTTTTTGGAATATGATGACTCAAATCAAGGTGTCCGTTAAACATTTAAAATATTCATTACTTTCGAGTGGCTCCCAAGTGGCTCATTTGGTGAGGTGGTTTTGAGGCTGGTTTCAAATGAAAGCTGAGCTCTATGGCTAGGGTAGCACCAATTGGCACCTGCTTCACTGCTATGCACTTGTAGTGCAAAGATTTTAATATTAAATTATTATTATTAGCTATTGTGTCATTTAAACACACTTTCACAGCTTTAAGGCGTTTCAACACAGCTTAGACCACTCTGTAATTCAAACACACACACATTTAAACACATATAAAAACAACCTAAAGTTCAATCCCTTTGTGAACTTTAGAAAAAGTCCAATTTATATGCTATCATTAAACCATGCAAGGAACAGCACATTCGATTAATATCTGTCACAAAACCCGGAAAGAGAAGTACTGAGACATTTGTGTGGATGTCTAAATATAACCTCCTGCAGTAGCTGTGGCCTCCGTTTACAGAGGAAGTGAAAATGTTTCACACTGCGCTATGGCTATGAGCAGAACAGTAGCGTTGCACTGAAGTTCATTCAGTAGTGTGGTACACCAAGATTGAGCTGTATAATCACTTGTCACTGAGCTGCCTTATACACCCGGGTTTCACTGTTTTTGAAGGGACATCGAAGGAAAAACTGGAAGGTGCGGAAGTTCATCCTAAGAGATGATCCTGCATACATGCATTACTATGACCCCACCAAGGTAGGCCTGTTAACCTCATCAAATGATCTGAGGCACATCTCTTCAGAGAGCTATGGCTATAAAAAGCATTCTTTAACGTCACGCATGTTCAGTCCTGCCCCCCTGCTAGTCATATTTTCACATGTGAGGGAAAGAATTTCCATATTAACGTGAGCTACATAATATTTTAGGTCACACACTGGACATGGCAATTATAGGTACGCACAAGAACTATGTAAAATGGTTATGTTCTGCATCATTGTGGTGTCTGCAATATTAAACATGCTGCTATCAGAAATTATATTGTTAATATATTATATTATCGGACAAGATCAGAAACTGTTTGTCAAACTATTATCGTCAGTGTTTATCTGGTTTGATTATGAGTGATGCCATACATTGACCAGATCCTGACTGTGTCAGCAGCAGACTGCAGTTAGCTCTACTCAGTTGCCTTCTTTGCTCTTCTGCCCGCCTGCCTGTCTGTCTTAACCAGGGTGAGGATGAACCCCTAGGCTCCATACACCTGCGGGGTTCAGTCGTGACTGCGGTGGAGTACGTCCCGGATGGTGAGGGAGTAACAGTGGCAAATGCCCTTCATAAAATTGAGTGCATTAGCACGAGCCACACGTTAGAGTATTATTTTCTTTCTTTTGTAATTAGGATTCTTCTGTCTCATTTCTTTCCAGCTAAAAGGTATTCTGTGGATGGCAATCTGTTTGAGATCATCACGTCGGATGAAACACACTATTTTCTGCAGGCAGCTACGGAAGATGAACGTAAAGAATGGATCAAAGCCATCCACACTGTGTCCAAGACTGGAAAGTAGTCATTAAATTAAAGACTGTTCTGAAATGGACTTCTAAATGGACGTGGACTTGCAAGTTAGACTGAAATATTATTCATCAAAAAGAGTTGGTTGGGCGAAAAGTGTTTCATCTCCCAGGAGTTTTAGAGAAAAAGAAATATCAGGGATTCAAGCAGACACACGCCTTCAGGGCAACTTCACTACTGCCACTACTGTTTGTGTACACAACCACTGGTTAGAGGAACCATACTAACTACTTTTACTACATGTGACTTGTTGACAGAACTCTCTCAGGGCAGTCCTGTTGTCATCACAAATTGTAGATTCAACTTTTTTGACATTGTAATTGCGTCTAATGCTCATACATAATAAATGGTAAATTGCTGGCCCTTAATTAACTCCTTCTAAAGTCACATGTTAGCGTTTGCACTTATTCAAACTTAAATATCTGTAGCAGACTTATACATTGCATAAACAATCATTACTTATTACAATAAGTAGTGATTGTTACAATACAATACTTATTACAAAATTAAGTAGAATGTAGAAGGCTGGCTTGATAGGGCAAGATATTTCTGTGCTGTAGTTTGCTGATATCATAACTTTAAAATAGCGATGTCCTCATGAAGAGTTACCGAGGATATTTATATCATTTGTTTATACCCTATTTATATCAATATTGTTTTTTTTTTGGGTCATGAACAGAATTGAGAGAGGGCGTTTCACTGTATCTGTAATCTATTTGATTTTTTCTTTTAATGTTCCTTCAGTTTTATCATTGATTTTGTATTGTTTGTATTGTTGCACTTGTTTAAAAGTCATGTGCACTTATTTATGTATCAGACTGGTCTGATTCAGATAGCATGCCTTTTAACTTGAATGAAAGACATAATGGAAGTGATCATGATAATTTCTTTAGTCTTTTATGGATTGTAGTTTCTCTTGTAAGGTTACCAATGCATGAAACAACCTTTTTATAACACAGTAACCTTCTTAGGTTTCTGCTTTGAGTAAAAGGAAGGCCCACAGACATCAGTAAGAGCCACAGTCAATTCAGTTTCCTCCAGACAACCTCTCCCCTGGCTGACTATAGTGAATTTTGAGTAGAACATAGCTGAGGACAGAGACTTATCTTAGGAGAATCACTTTGCAACAGCCAGTTCCTGTTGCAAAACAAACTCTTATCATATCCTGTCTTTGGAACTCCTGTCACTGTATTCAAACAGCTGCCATTTTATTGACCATAACGTCTACATTTTATCTACAAATGTCAGTTGTAATGGGCTTGGTGGTTTATGTGGGTTTCCTGACAATGTCTAGCACTGTTGCACAAATAATTATTCACCAAGAGTTTCAAAGCCACGATGAACAGTCGGCATTTCTAATCACTCCAAAACACAATATAGTATTTAACTGCACATATGCCTGATGGTTGATACAATGTGCAAGCCAAACCAATCAATTCATCTTAACTGTATATTAACTGATCATATATTTTACTGCAGTTATTTTTATGTACTATTAACATGTTCTTGAGTTCATGACAAAGAAACACACACGTGCATGTCCTCACAGATATGCATGCGCACAAACCTAAAGCTCAGGAAAGGAAGCAAGATAGCTGGATGCCTTAGTCTAATATAAAGTCTTTGGTAGTGTTCTTTGTAACAGTATTCTACACCCACTAAAAACCACCACACCAAAGTTGACAGAGGGACATCACAAACCACATCCGTCGCATTCAGTTTTCAGTCTAATGTGGTTAAACTAACATACAGCTTCCACATGCCTGATATTTTCAGCTGTATGGAGAGACAAAAACATCACACTCCAAAACAGAACAAAAAGTACTGGGTGTTTTATTACATATGTTAGATCATAAAATGTATATTTTGTGCATTGGATGTATTTGTTATATGAATGTATTTGTCTTACTATTTGCAGCTGAACATTTTTTTTTCCATTTTGAAATACGTCACTGGAAAGTATTACCATGGGGTGTATTCTACTCAAGTTTGAGACATTCAGACCCACTTCGAGTGCTTCATGTGAACCCCATTGTTGCGACATATTCATATTCTGAGCTTCTTGCACACACAGCCATCCTGCAAACCTACCCCATGCTCAGCTTCACACTTCACACCGTGCAGCAGTTAGCCGACACCCTCCACCCACAGATACACAAACACTGTTTTAAGCCTTCCACCCGTCTGCAAACCTGCTACCCAGAAAGCGAAAACAATGTGAGAGGAAGGAGCCTTAGACCTTCAATCTGATGCAGGCGCACTGCAGTTAAACGCTGTTAAGTGATCTTTTTTTTTTTAATCTATAGTGTAGCAAAATATGGTAGTTCAATTTTTCTCCCTGATTTTTCTCCCCCAAAAACTGCATTTGAACAATGGCCTTTATAACATTTTCGTTACTATTCATCTTACAACTGCTCAATTTTAACCTCTTTTTTAGGATCTTTTAGGATTTTAAGCTCTGGTTTGTCTTTTTTGTTTATTTGTTTTAAATTTCAAACTACCCTGTAAGACATGGAAGGAACGTGGAAGATGTTAGACTTCATTGCCAGGAAGTGAATTTTCTTAAGAATTCAACAGCACAAGCAAACCGTTGTTCCTCTTCTAATTCTCAGAATGGCAAACGTTCAGCAATCCTCTTCCTCAGCTTTAAAAATACATTCCTTTTCAGAAGTGCCACTCACTTGAACATATGACATTAGACACCTGTACAGCTTTTACCTTTGCTTGGGGTTCAGAAAGAAGAACGGATCCCTCCCCTCTGGCATTTTCCTTTGTTTCAAACCTATGCGATCCTGACCTTTTGAAAGTGCCATTTTTTAGTTCACATGCTATACCACAAGATGGCACCATATGCCAAAAATGTACCAGACAAACACAAACACCCATGAAAAGAATATTAAAAATTTTCACTTTATGCACACTCACATGCACACATTTTTATATATTTTATAATATGCAAAAAAAAAAAAAAAAAAAAAAAAAAAAAAAATATATATATATATATATATATATATATATATATATATATATATATATATATATATTTGTTTGTTTGTTAATATTACATCAGCTATATACATTTTGAATTTTGATTATTCATGGGTAGATAAGAGCTCAAAATGATCCACTTACATATGGTTTTAGGGGATTAAACTCATTCTGGCAAATCATCACATCCCAAAGTGTAAAAACAAAGCAATGTCCTTTGGAATAAAGAATAAAAGGAATAATTAGTGTATTTACAAGAATGATTGAATACTTGGAATAACCTGTGGATACACAACTAGTTAGTAATTCAATACGCAAATCAGATTTCTTTAATCAATCCCGTGCTAGCCAAGACTGGTTTTAGCACAAGCCATGAAAGATAACACCTCTGCTGTTGATTTGTGTCATGACAACAGCAGGACCAAACAAGGCCGTTTAGTATGTGTGGTGAATGCAGAATAGTCGTGACATTTTATAGTCCTTGAACTTTTCATGTTGTAAGTGGGGTAATTGGTAACGCACTGCCTTGGTCACTGGTCCATTCTCAGCTGGACATCACAGTGACTCTAAGAGCCACATGGGCTGTTCAACTGCACTATGTGTGGATAATGGAAACACAGGTTGAGTAACACAATGAAATCACATCTGTTCGAAAACAACTTACCTTCTTTGATACAGCACTGTGGCACAAACCCCTTTCCTCTTAGTATTTACTGAAACATGGGATTGCCCACTGCAGACACGCAACCACGATGAGCACACATTGCCCGCATATAAATGCCTCAGAAGGACTAGAACAATAACATGATTTTTTCACCCCAGTTTTCCATTGAAATTCAAATATGTTTTGATAAACCTGTATAAAAGACAGCCAAATGCAAAGATTTTTTTTCAAAACTTTCATGAATATGTATCTTTCAGACATGAGCAACCAGTTTGGAGGGCACTATCTTTTAAGAGAGGTCTTGTCATTCTTGTGCTAGTCTTGTAGTCAAGCGCTCGGACTCAAGTGCAATCTGAGCCACAATTTTCATGCCTCATGACTGGACTTGGATGTGAGTACCGATGACTTGAAACTCAATACAGACTTGAGGTGAAATGACTGGGCAACAACGCTGTCTTGCACAGACAGAGCTGAGGTTTGTTTTCAAAAGGCATTGACTGAGTGGCTAAGAAAAGGAAGGAAATCCTCTCGAATGGTTGAGCTTGCTATATTTGGGTGACTGCTGGATTCAAATGCTATAGTAAAGGGTGTGCAAATCTGTGTTGCAGTTACAGTAAATCTCATTTTAGTCATCTGTACAGGGGAGCAAGACTTTCCTGATTCTAACTTTACCGGTATCCAAAGGGGGGACATTGGCATGGAATGGACTTGCTGTCTGTTTTTCATTGTGGCATTGCTTATCTTTTTTTGGTTTAATGTCCCGTTGTATTTTTTACTTTTAAAAACTGTTTTTTTTTCTAATGCTAACACTGTGCATTGTGATAATGCACCAACAATAACTAGAATTAATGTACCATCTTGATTAATTGATGTATTTTCTTGCAAATGCAGGAATCCCATCTAAACAGATTATGTTACAGACAGCTTTGATAATTATAGGGTGAATGAGATCCAATCTATGTGCTGCCATTAGGGGTTCAATGGAAAAACACCTTTGAAGTATGATTACACAGAGAGAAAAAAGGATGTAGGCACATGTATAGAACAGGTTATAATTTTCCTTTGATTTCACACTGTAAAACATATTGCAGTTTGGAGTTGATTCCTTAAGTATTGGTTCCGCGGTAGGCTTCTCACCTGCCTTAAGTATATGGAAAATGACTATGGTGGACATTTTTGGATGAGGGTGAGCAACTTTCATGCATTAAAGTGTACCATGGGACACAAAAGGAGAACGTAACTGTTAGAGGTACAGTATCTTGTCTATAAACATGCACACAGTGGAATTCAGAAGAATTGACCTATTTTTAAAGGCCTATTTCTTTCAAGTTTCTGAGCTGGACTCAGACAGCCAGTGCCTGCTCTCTCCCAACTTCTCTTATGGTCAGTCACCTATTTGTCACAACATGACATCTGTGCAAACATCAATTCCAGGCTAAATGATAGTGCAGCTCTGTGGTAACAATGATCTATGGAAAACATAGTACTTAATGGTTCTCTCTATTTTGGCCTGATTTTCAGTACATGTAGCTGGTGCTCTGTACCTGCCTAGGTAAGTATAGCTTCCCTTTGCAGCATGTAACCTTTTGATTCTCTGCGCCGTCTTTCTTCTGAGTGCATTTTCAGTTTTCTCATCATTTGCTGTAACTTACAAAGAGTCACACAATTATGAATGCCTAAAAGCAGTACTCTTCAATTCTTATTCAAGACAGCCTTCTTAGAGGTTCCAACTTCCTGTGTGCCCGATCTTTGTGAATATTTTACCATTTTACTTGCTTAGCAAATGCCCTTGTGCGGTCAATTTACATGGCTTCATTTTTTTTTTCTTTATAGATTCTTTTATACAGCTGGACAAGAGATGAATACATTCAGATGGAGTATGCTGCCCAAGGGCAGAGCAGCACTGAGATGTCAACACCACAACAGAATCACACCTGCAACAATGTGGTTACTGGCTGAGTTTCTTAACTACACCAAACTGCTGCTTTGTTTCTGTTCTTCTCTCTGGTGTGGCTGGCACTGGAGCACACAAATTAGAAGGGAAGAGGTGCTGCTGTGGTCAAGGGCACATTTATGCCTCAAAGACCTGGACCAAGTCTTTGCTAGGACACTGCATGATGGTTTTATATGAGTAATTAAAGAGATCGGTGGCAATGTTACCATGAAAATTATAATAGTTTTAAAATAATAAGATTAAAATTAAGGCTTGGCACAAACCTGTCTCTTTTTATGAAAATTTGTATATTTGTAAACATTACCTGTGATTAATCAGAAATGCATCCGTTGCAGATAAGTAGGCTAGATTTAAGAGGGACACTTGTTAATCACACACACACACACACACACAAAAAAAAACAACAGAAAAGGTTAAGGTCCATAAACAGTTTGCTGGAACATGTTTGCCTCCCGTATTTCAAGTTTGTGAGGCTCCATTGTTACAAATGCATGAAGAAATGGGATCAGAGCTGTAGCCATACCTGCAGGGATGTCTCACAGAGCACTGAAAGTCGAGAGGGGAAGTAATGGAGAGATCCAAGCGATGAGGCCCACACTGCTTTGAGCCTGTTCCAAGACCAATACTTCAGCCTATCACTCCCACCATGGAGTTAAATATTTCCTTATGTTATTCCTCGTTGTCCATCTTAAAGATGGGGAAAGTGCCTTCAAGGCAGAACAGGATGTACAGTATGTTCACATTTTTTTTTTTTTTTTTTACCATTTCTCCTCCTGAAGAGATGGACAGCAGTTTCATTTACATATACTGTATAGAGGCTTGGAAAAAAGCATGATTCAGTTATTTTTATCAGCTGCAGAGTAGATGTCACCTAAAATGTCAGCTGTGGACAGACTGTGGACAGATGATGATAGATGAAAAAATTCCTTTGATTAAGTTTATTTATAGCTGGGAGATCACCCACCCTTCTGAAGGATTTGGAAAATGTTCCTACCTGAGATACTGGTTTGCTTCTTGCCCCAGAAGATACCATGCTGAGTGGGACACTGGTCGAGAGCTTCTGGGGTCACCTCATCCTGCTTGGCTGATGGGGAGAGGTACAGAGCAGCTGGCTTTTTGGTATGCAGATAGAGCTGCTGTTCCATCTGCTTAATTAATAAAGAATGAAGGATTGTTTAGTTGATGAGGAGGGAGCAAGGCAGCACAGGAACCACAATTAACAATGTGGGGAAAGGAAAACAAGGGTACTTGTTCAATTAATGCAGGGAAGGGAGTGATTTGAATAGAGGATGGTGATGGCCTCTTTGTGTAAAGATCAAGGATTTTCCCAGCTATCTGTGGCCAGGATCACTGAAAAACTCAGGGACGTTGTGTGTGTGTGTGGGTTTTCTGCTGGGGAGAAATGTCTCACATTCTGGTCTAATGTTTATTCTATCCCAACAAAAACCCTCCTCCACTGTATACAAATGCTAAGTTCACAGTTATTATCTATAAATCATTAAAATGTTGAATCATGTTAGCGTATGGATTAGAAAGAAGACAAAAGGTCTTAACTGACGCTTGCAACAACTTTTCACAACATTGTGAAAGCAAATGACATAATTCTTAGTATGTGGCTATTCATTCCCTCTACCCATTGTGTAATGCCAATTACATTAAATTACATAACATTCATTCAGCAGGCATTCTTATCCATAGTGACTTCCAGCACAAGAAAACAAATGTATTCATTCAAGTTGAAAGAGCAACAGTGTCAGACCAGACTAACAACACTGGCCAGTGAGTGTGAGCATAGCACAATCCAAGCCCTACCACAGTTTATTTTTTGCAACCTAACTAGGAAAGGGCAGTCAAGTATACTACCATACATCAGTCACTATATCATAAAATCCAAAACATATTGCAATACCACACGTAAAATAAACAGCAAGTAATACAAGTAGCAGGTGTTAGCGTGGGAACTGAGGATGCAGTATGAAGATGTGGGTCTGTTTTGGAAGATGGTGATTCCGCTGTCCTGACCCCTATGGAAAGTCCATTCCACTACTGCAGGACTAGTACAGGCAGGCAACAAATACTGGGGCAACAGTCCAGCACAGTCAGTTGCCCCAAGGTTGCAGAGCATAGTGATCTGGGTGGTACATATGGTTTGAAGACTCATTGTAGGTTTGAGAGGGCCATCCCATTTACTGTCCTGTATGCCAGCACCAAGGTTTTGAACTTGGTGTGAGCAATAACAGGAAGCCATTGAAGTGAGATGCGGAGGCATGCGATTTGACTATGTTTAGGGAGGTTGTAGCCAAATCATGCAACTGTATTCTGAATCATTTGTTGGGATTTGATGACACAGGCAGCAAGACAAGCAAAGAGTGAATTACAGTAGTCCAGATGTGAGGGGGCCAAGCCTGAACTAGGAACTGCATAGGATCAATAGTGAGGTAGGGACAGATCCCTCAGATGTTGTACAAAAAGAATCTGCACACCCAACTCACCACTGCAACCTGAGAGGAGAAGGACAGTTAGTTATTAAGCATTACCACAAGGTAATTTTGACAGTAGCAGTGTTATTGGTGAAAAGCTTGTAGAGACTAGGCTGAAGGAAAGGTTTTGAAATGGGGAGAACCTGGAGACGATGTAAAATATTAGCAATGGTCCATTATATCAAAGACCGCAGAAAGGTCCAGAAGAATTAAGACTGAGGAGTGGGAGAACACTCTGGCTGACTGGAGAGCTTCAGTAATGGACAAATGTATAGTCTTTGTGGAATGACCAACACTGAAGCCAGACTGGCTTCCTGCTCCTACAGTGTCACCTCCTGTTAATCAATCTCCCCAGACCATCATCCACTGAAAACGCACTGGAGTCAGCTGAGAAAAACAGAAACAATGAAAATGTACCATGACTAGCAGCACATGGATAGCAAAAAGTCACACTGATGTCACAAAAGCTATTTGTACTGTAAATTGTGGCCCAGCTATTGTAAGCACTAACAGTCATCTAACAGCTAACTTTGTACAACCACAGATATCATTGGATAATGCTTGTCCAATCCTTCTCTAGCACTGAAAGGGGAAGCGCTAACATTTCTGATACTCTTCAGCACCTTCTGCTCAGGTAGCCAGGCATTGCACAGCAACGTTAATCACACTTTCACGCTTATGAATAGTGCAAGTCAACCCCTACAGCCCAGACTCAAGGTAATGACCAGGTTATGCCACAGAGAATGACATTGACTAGGAGTCCACACAGGTGAATCGATAGAAGTGTACAAGGTAATCAGTTGCTCGCATAACATTTGTTGGAGATGCACCTATTCCTCATTTAGTGTTTGCTCTCTTGTGGTACATTGTGGGTCTAATGCAAAATACAGCCACACAAATGTGGCAGATAATTGCATTTGCCCTGCTTCTGAGTGACTGCAGAGAATGTTTTGGTTTTAATGTGTTAAATTGGCAGATCTAAATGTTGAAAAAAGGAAGCCATCAAAACTATAAGTGGGGTGACAGCGGGTAGTCTAATGAAGGCCACACTGTATTCACACACAGCTGAGAAATATAATACATGCCACATGTGCTTGATGTGTTTATTATAAAAAGCACACATTTCAAATAGGAATATTAATTGCTTTTCCATGGGCAAACTCACATGAGGCAGATGTGGAATTCACAAAATATTGCCTTTGGCTGATAATACAGATTAATGAACTTAGAATAAACAATTAAAGAACGACATGCAGTGATGTAATTTTATTGCTTTTGAAGAGATAATAGTAGAACGGCATGACTAATACTTTAATTAAAAAAAAAAAAAACCTGCTGACTTTCCACAGATGATTATCTAAGAGTGAGAAAAAGCTTTTGCTCCATATTCAGCCTAAATTGACTTCAAAGGGTACATAAAAACAAATTTGAGGAGAAATGATGAATTGCCTTGCATGAGCTAGCTTTGTCTTATAAGGGTATTTTAGATGTTTGAGAGAAACTGATTTCAGCACACTGTAGGGGCACAAAACTGCAGAATAATTTGTCTGTATGTACAGTGTCCTTCATATGTAAGCGTGACCATTAAATTTGAACAAATCATACTATAAAATAAAAACGTTACGATCATATTTACTCGTTAACAGCCCCCAAACACAATAAACTTCCAACAATATTTCACAGTGGGTGTGGCAGAGCTGAAGTGAGTAGCTCGTGTGAGCCCTGCGTAAAACCTGTGGGGTAGCAGGTAGTTGAGCAGTTACAGTGGTTATATCACTCCCTGAGAGATCTGGTTAACTAGTGTTGTTGCCAATACATTATTACATTGCATTACTGGCATCTAGCAGATACTCTTATCCAGCGCGACTTACATCAGTCACAGTTTTTCTAACAATGTGATCAATTTATACAGCTGGATATTTACTGAGGCAATTGTGGATTAAGTGCCTTGTCCAAGGGTCCAACAGCAGTGCCCCAGCAGGGAATTGAACTGGCAACCTTAGAGTTACAAGTCCTGCTCCTTAACCAGCATACTACACTGCCACTGTTAGGCTAGGGGCAAATTGCCTTTAGGTCAGTTGAACTAAATAATCAGAACAAAATAAAAAATATATACATTTTTGTCTTTTATATTCCTTCTGTCTTTCTATTTAGTCAGGGGTGTGAAAACATATTCTGGATGTTTCATAATGAGATTACCACAGGGAAATTTATTACACACAAATAAATTACTTAAGAGAACAGTACTAGAAAGATAAAGGATATTGTTGTTTGTTCTTTGGAATCTTCTGCCCTCACTAGATGTCCCCTGCTCTTTTAATGAGCGCTATAATTCTTATAAGCCCCTGCATTCAGTGACTACAAATCTTTGTTTCGATCTCAAGAACATAACAACATATGCTACACTGTTTTTTATTGACTTTTTCCAGTACTGGAGGTTTAATAGTACCACCAGTTATATAATCACAAATAGGGACATATGAAATTGGGCACATGTTTAGGTTCCCATCTCAATATGAATAGTTTCTTCATATGCATTTTTAAAGTGAATATATATTTTCGCTTCTATGAACTTGAATGATAATGTGAAAAGCTCTTTAGAATTTCTCACTTCACAAATAACCTTGGGCGGTTTCAGCACTGCTGGAACTGGGGCTTTGTGTCATTTTGCATTGTAACTTAGTAAAGGAAATGCATTCATACATACGGTATATTTCAGGTAAGAATATTCAGCTTTTCTGAGAGCAGAACAATTACGGCTGTCTTCTCTGAAATTCTATACAATACTGAAGCTCTTCAAAACACACTGAGAATGGCATCAAAAGCAGGACATAAATTTAATAATTTTGAAAAAATAGATGCCATTTTTGGCCTTAACACAGTTCAGCAAGTTAAGCCAGTTCAGATTTTGTTTTTCAATTTTTCAAACATTACCAGGGAGGCTATGAAGCTTCTGAGAAAGGGTATGTGAAAGTCACTTCAACACAGAAGGACCTTTCGCAGTATTCCTCGTTTTACGTCACAGATTTCCCGATTAGGTTTGTTCACAAAATAAATTTAATGGAAGATTCTGTTTGCATCCTGTTTTCCTGCATCCTGTTTGCATTCGGCAGCCTGTTCTCTTCTAATGGATTCTAACACTGGAGACACTTAAGATGCATTAACAAGGTCAACCTAGTTCACATTTTGTCTACAGACTCCTGCCTGTTTATGAAGTCAGATTTGGTTAAAAGTTGATTTCATTAACCTACATGGTAAAACTCTGGTTTGATTTTGATTACTTCTCCCCACATAAGTAAGGCGATGTGAAAGAAATCACAGCTTACCTTATGTTCTTTTTTGATTCCAGTGGGTGCACCTATCTCCTCTACACAAACAAAAATAACTTCATTCCAGGAGCCTGGGATATGAAAGAGTATTCCACACACTTGTATATGTTAGTCCTATTTTCTGCAATTTATAGAGCTTAGCCAAGGTAGCTCATGCAATTGACTCACATCCAGGAAATATCATTATCATATCTAACCTTAGTACACAGAACATTGGGAAGCACAGCTGTCATTTTAGATATTAGAAATCAGCTTTGGATGTAATCAGAGGTGTACTGGTGCTCAAAGCTGTTTGTACACAGAATGGTACTTGGATATTCCTGTCCTTTCCCTCCAATAGCACCAACATTCATTCACAGTTAAGCCTTGCCCAGCTATGTAGAGCTTTCCTAATTTACCACCCCCCCCCCCCCCCCCCCCCCCCCATGCTAAGGAAGGCCCTGTCTGATAAAACTTGCAAAGAAGACCAAGGGCCAGCTGGATGTTTCTGTTGTGAAAGTTTAAATGCCAAAATATGTTTTCAATGGAAGTGCTGTATCTCTCCCATTCAGACAGATGTGTCTGAGGTGGACCAGCAGAGGAGTGTACCAGTACATCCTAAAGCATTTAATGATGATGGGTAAAGGATTTAAGTTAGGCCTGGCTGAAGAGCTGTTGTAGTCAGAAGGTCAACTAGTAAAGTCGACTCACAGCTGGATTTCAGGCTTGTTATTAAGACAAAAACACTGTGAGACTTAAAATTTAAGCAGGTGACACAATGCTGAATATGATTTCTTGCTGCACTATGATTGGCATCAAAACATACATTTTTCTCACTGAAGAGTTATAGTTACTGTCTCCTTGAATGTGTGGCTAATTTTTATAAGCCATACCTTCTCACATTCACAGTGTAGCCACAGCTTAATAAGTAACTGATTTTTCACAACTATCCAGTCTTTGTTTTTCCCCCTTGGTGCTCACATCATGTTGAGGTGATCGTGTTTTTCTTCTTCAAAGACTTTCTCATTTCTTTGTTGTTGTGTTGGCTCTACAAGAAGCAGCTTGGGAAAACAGGTGCTGGAACCTGACATTGTTGAATTGTCATTTTTAGCTGTTCAGTATCCCAAGTTTATCATGTGACACCTAGTGGTCAATGTGATTACTGACTTGCGAGGAAATGAATTGCAGCCTGTAACTGCTTGTGAGAGCTTGTGAGCACCAAAAACTCTGCAAAATGTTGGTCTCTGTTTGACAAGAATTCACTACAAGAACTGAGCATCTGTACTATCCTATCATGGATACTGTTTGATAAGGGCTGTTTTCATAGATCATACAGCATGTTCAAAGCTTCATGGAGGGGTGGTTTGCTGGATTTGGATGTTTACCAACAGGTTCTCACTTTTCACTCTGTAGTCACTTGTGTAGTTTTAGTTTTGAACTGGTTGTGACCCCTAAACATATGTTTACTCTCTCGAGTGGCCTGAGGTTTGTATGTATGTGTATGTGCTTTCATGCCTGCATGGATGTGTGGTGGATGATTTAATGATTAAGACCAGCCAAAGCTGTGGTCAGTGCTGTTGGACTGTTAATTTTTCAGACAGGTATATACAAATTCATCTATGACTTCAGAACAATACATGTGAATCCTCTTCATCACAGTGTATTATTATCATAAGTGTTGATTTTGGTCCGTTTTGCAGTGCGAAAATTGTACTGGAGGATAATTGGTCATCTAAAAAACAAAATTTCAAAAATTCATAATGTGCTATATTTCTCAGATATGACTCTCTGTCAAAGTTTCAATATTTTCAGCCAAAAAATATATTAAACATATAATATTAAAGATATATTATAAATATATTGATGACTGGTAATCGTTGGCCTGAAAGCCACGTAGTTAACATTTGTGTTCAGAAAGTGAAGTTAGTTGTCCAATTATTCAGAGGCATAACTGTATACAGTTAGTATACAGCTAGCTATCTTAGTGATTATTACAGATACTTTCATTGTCTGCCAATGAACCATGTAAAATAGCATGTATAATATTTTGTGAATAGTGTTAATAATATGAGGGGAGTTGAATGCATGCATGTTTCATTTGACAACCCTGGGACTTATTATAGACACACTCCTTTGAAAAGATCAAAGGATTCATTTTCACATTCTCCAAGCTCACTCGCTGTCAGCCATTGTTTTTGTGTGGGCTTCAAACTGTAAATGTCAAGGGAATAAATTGAATACGAGAAAAGGAAACCAAATTGGAATGCTAGGGCAGTCGTCCCTAATATTTTTTGTTGCGAAACATAATAACTACAAAACAGGAAAACACTACTAGCAGTGACAAAAATCCGAAAGGGAAAATGTTTCTCTTTTTCCAATTTGTGATTCACAGAAGAAAAACATACAAATTTTTTCCCCTTCAGTTCATTCCCTGTAGAGTAATGGAATGAGTTATCAGGAAGTGCTTGACCTTATCCTCAATGAATTGTGAAAGCATGCCACAAACAACAACAACCCGAAGCAAACATGCACTTAAACATATTAGAACATTTCCTCTCTGGAGTTTTCATGTATATATTAATGGATCATGCAAGTGCAAAGGTATATTTGTGCATCCACTCAGGCTCCTTGTGTCATTTTTTGGACCATAGAGGTGAAAAGAAAAACAAAGAAGGGGGGGGGGGAGTCAAAATAGATCCTTCCATTTATGGGTGTTGTGTGATTGATCCACCTGTTCCTCAGCTCTCACTGATCAGGAATGATGTGCTAATAACAGCCGACCCCTGGGGATGTTGCTGCATTAGACAAGAGAGTGGAGGCCATCAATCCTCTTGCTCTGGGCAGACAATAGTATATACAATATGACTGGCTGCAGTTGCTGAGCTGAAGATGTGCTGATCCCTGAAAAAAAATACCATAATAATGATAAATAATTCTCCCTGGGGCACATGGGGAATTAATCAGGTATTTAAGAGACCTGTAACAAGTCTGAATGATGCACTGCAGAGTAAATTGCAGTAAGCGTGAACAATAAGACCTCCTGCCGACTAAACTGTAATCTGTACAGAGAAAAAAACTTAACCTTTATCTAGCACCTGTGAATTTTCAATCAGCTCTCTTGACAGTAAACACATAAAAGATACTAACTGCATTCAGCTTGAGGCTCACAATGTGTTTTTTAATCTATGGATTTCTTCAGGCATCAAAGCAGTAATAGTTAGGTATCCCTCAAGAGTCCTATGTGTTTGACACACACAGCCTAATTTAACTAAGACCACTGCAGCAAAAGTTTAGCTGTACACATGATCATAGATAAATGATCATAGATACAGATGCAGATGGGGACCAGGATGGGGTTTTCCATTCTAATTTCTTAATTTTTTTATAAGATGCAATCTGGCTACAATATCTGAACAGGTTTTCAATGTTCTGAAGGTTCAGAGATCACTCAGTCATTGGGTAATTTACAAATGTTCATGGTAACAGAATAATTTATCTTTATTATTGTTTCTGGTGGGCAAAGCATCAGGATGATTTAATACAGTCATTTCTTGCCTTGTTCCAGAATAAACCTCATTGCCAAAGGCTCTGGAGCTGTTTGCCTTTCCTTTTCCTGGAGTAGAAACATCAGACTTTCAAGACCAATCTATTCAAAACAATGTAGTACTTCATTGTAAACAGAAGCAGAAATATTACTACAGTTTGCTATTGATACATTCGATGAAGGTATTTTCCAGCAACGCTTTGTGTAGTATTAGGCTTGTTTAGTGGCATTGATCCCTGAATGTGAAATATTCCTGGACAATGACATTATCTGAGCTCTGCAAAGCTTACTTTGCATTACATTGGTGCTGCAATGACTTAATCTCTCACACCGAAACTCCTCATTTGTGGTATAAGTTAAGCTTTGCAAAGCTCAGCTCATGTCATTCTCCAGAAATATTTCACATTCAGGGATCAGTGCCACTGAGTAAGTGTTTTTATATCACTTTTTGGAGATGTGGCTGGAGGCTACCTTATTTTAATTTATTTATTTTTGGATATAAGAGCAGAGCAGTCCAGAAACACTGATATGAGAAACAACTGCACATCAATGAAAACACTGCTCGATGGAGTGCAATGGTGCAGAATTAATGGAAAGAGCTTTTGAATACTTGTCAAATCTCATCCCACAATAATTACCAAAGCCCCTAACAAATGCAGTGTTTTGAGGAGAAAGTTGTACAGTTTAACCAAGGATGCCAGTCAACATGACAGGGGTAAGAAAAAGTTATTCTGCATTTGTGAGTCTTACAGTAGTCTTACAATGACAGAAATGTGGCTCAGACATTGGGCATTCTCCAGCCTACACTGTCCAAGATTCTATGACTAAAGAGGCGTCATATCATGAATACAAACAGGCATGATATAGCAGGTCATTTATCATGGAGACAGTCAAAAATAATTAATAATATTAAAATATCAAAATATGATTTTCTCTTCTATTTAAGGATGTTGACTGATTGGCATTGTAGCTGGAGCTGCTCCAGGAATATCCACAGTGACATTGAAATAATTGCAGAGAGTCATGTTTTTTATTTTAGTAAATAAAATAAAATATTGAACACTTCAAACACAGAGAATGACGGTTTATGGAAATGTATGTAATAACAGAACTGTAAATGAACCACATGGCTTTATGTTATGTCACAAGGGTTGTTATCTAGGATTTACTCTTTTAGCCATGTGAAATTACTTAAAAGCTTAAAAGCAAGACAGAGCGGAAAAGGTTTCTTATTCCTTGACATTTTTGTTTGCTGAAAATCTTATGTAACACTGATATTTGAAAGATCACTCTGTGTTCAGGGCAAAGTGCCATAAAAGAATTTAGGAAATACTAGGTGACATTTCTTTGATTGCAACTGTCTACTTGACATGAAGTAATGTTGACAAAATTGTTAGCGTAAATTGATATACACCAGGATATTTACTATCCCTCTGGTTCTATTTTAAATACATTCTAGAAGCCATATACTTTATGATTCCAACATGACATCACCCCTGTGGTCCACATGTTAAAACTGAAACCAGATATATATTTACTGAAGGTCAGTCCCTTCCATCTGGCCTGACCTTTGCCTGGACACATTTCAAAGGGGCAGTTTTTGGAAGAATAACGTATATCATTTCTGCAATCAGGATGTACAGATGGGAATAGCAAAGCTGGGTAACAGTGAAAGGTATGACTTTCTGCCCATTCTGTTGTCAGACACCTTAAATAAACAAGGAAAGAAAGAGTCACAAGGAACTCCTTTTTATCAATTGATTGAATTTATTTCTGTTGCCATGGAGAAAGTGTGATGTCTAAAGCCTTGGCTATTACAGATGGGTGGCAAACAATCAACCAGCCGGCTATCTCTTGTTCTCCAGCCCCATATCTTCATCTATCCTTTCATCTCCAGTTCAACTGACAGAGGTATCCAAAGAATGAGCCTTCTGCTAAAAATTAGCATGATAGCTTCTTAGTTTCATTTGTACATTCAATTTGCTGGAATGCCTGAATCAAAATGGCGTGTATTATAACTGTTGCTTTGAAAGGCAGTATTTTCAAATCAGCGGTGTGTTGTAAATCAGAGAAACACACACCATGGGACAGTTTCACAGGCAGGTGCAGTCTGCAGGAAAAAAAAAAAAACATTAATTTTGATTTACGTTATATTTTGAGGGGTAATCATTCACAAGGTTTGAATAAAAAGTTTTTTTCTGTAAACGTGTTTGTCATTAACCATGCTTTCTGAGCTCTCTTCCTGGATATGTCACTGTAAAGATTAGTTAGTGTCATATTTCAGCACACTATTCCCCCGGCCTGTTGTGATGCCAGTATCCAACAGGAGTCCAAAGGTGTCTGCAGCTCCCCACAGGAACTATCAGACTGTTTTGTCATAGCAACAGGAAATGATTTTCACATTGAGAGGCCATTGCAGTTGTATTATAGCTATGACACAATTCATTAGTTCATGGACAGTCATTATCCAAACGTATGAGAAAAAAAAAAGAAATTGAAGGGCAATTTATTACAAAAATTAGCTCAGAATAAACCTCTTACATTTACTTACAAAGCAGACAGTCTTATTGAAGTTACAATTTTTTACTTTTTATCTATTCATACAGCTGGCCATTTAAAATTCTGAATTCAGTAACCTGCCCAAGGGTACTACTGCAGTATCCCAGCAGGAAACCAGCAACCATTGGTTAGAAGTCATGCTTCCTGCCACTACACCACACTGCCCACAAGTAAAGCTTGTGTTCTTATCAAAAATATGGTAAGGTATAGACTTATGATAAACCATTTGTTACATTTCTTTGGGCAAATTATTCTTATCATGTAGTTTGGGGTGAGGTATTATTGTGAAACTGACAAATTCTCGATGTCATTGGCCAAATAAAAAAAAAAAATAATTTCTTCAAATTGTAAAGTGGACCATCAGTAATGACATTTAAAGGAAAAGATGAATCGTCTATGACAATTATTTGGATAGCAATACTAATTTAGTTTAGTCATGTAATTTTTGAAATTTCTGAGGAATGTCCTCCTTTCTGGTGGTCTACTCAGAAATGATGATGATGATAAGTCTTTCTTTCGGCTGTCTGAATGGCAGTGGGAAATTCAAGTGTCTTCCGGAGCTTCTAAGAAGTTACCTTATGGTGAACAAAGAAAAATACTATTTGTGTTTCCTGGGGAATGAGGTCAGCCATGGTCTAATTTAGTGTTAAAAGCAAAGGCGGTGGATGGAATCACTGTAATTGCAATGACTGTGAAGGCTACTACATTCACCAAAACACAGTGTTCCCCTCCGTCTTGGATGCTATGAGTCATCTTAAGTGCATTATGCTGTGTAGCTCTCTCAGGTACAATTCAGGCCCTCACTGTACTGTCTCAGCCTACAGCAGCAGCATCAAATTCAATCCCTGTATGGCAGTATGCATGCTGTTTTTTTGCTTTGTTTTGTTTTGCTTTGTCATTTATCTGGAACTAGCTAATGAAATATCAGAGAGCAGAGTTTGGACAAAAAAAAAAAAAAACAATATGAACACAACCCACCAGGAAATGCCAGGATTTCTCTACTGTTGAGACATTTCTTTAGCAGGGATGAGGCTGATACTTGCCCTAATCTGCTGTTCACTTTTGTCGTGACAGTGGCTCAAACACTAAATGAATATGTGGTTAAGCCTTTCAGGGAATCACTTCTGTATTCACTGATTCTATGGGAAGTCAAAATGATGTACCAGCTCAAGTACCTTTGAAGTAATCACCAGTGATGAATTGCTTGTGCTTCACACATTGACATGTTCCTTACACTCTCAAGCACAATGAGTTTGCATTTATAAAACAGGTTAATTTTTTTCTTTTTTTGGAAAGCATTAGTACTAATAAGAAAATGGTTACTAATGCAGGCCATCTTTTCAGCAGTATCCTTGAGTTTTTGTTAAATTACAATGGAGTGTGACAGCCATTATTCTCAGTATTCTCATACTTTTCCTGTTGAGTTTGAACTTGAGGTGTGCTTTGTCTGCTGTGGTTGGCACTTTTCTTCAAATCATTCATGGAACGTTGAACCTAGAAAATTTACAAGAATAAATCAACACTTGGGACATATTGTTGACATCCTGCGAATATTTCCCCTGCATCGACAACCACCTGGATGTCACCTTCCAAGAAAACATGAGTAAAATGAGCAATCCACCCTTTATGGCTCTCATGTTCACTCCGCCATTGTCTCCACCAATACTGCTTACATGGATAAGGTCCCTTGTAGCAAGTGTAGTCTGAATACTGTACTGGCAGAGAAAGTTGCTGAATTATAGAGTAACATCCAGAGGCTGCACAAAATTAAAGACGCTGAAGGTTTCATAGCTTCAGATGTTGCAGGTAGGCAGTCACCTAGTGTCCCAGCAGTGCTTTAGCAGTTGTTGCAGTTTTAAAGACACATAGCTGCAAACCGAGTTCTCTGACGGAATCCCAACATCTACCTATAAAACAGATTTTCCCCCTCACCAGCTGAGATAGTGCCCCTGATTGGTAACTCCATTGTTAGGCACATAAACATAGGGTCACCAACCTAATCAGCTACCTCCCAAGTGTGAGAGTGACTAATACTGAAACAAATTTAGAGGTGCTGGTTAAAGGTAAACGTAAATTCTCTAAAACTGATATTCATGCTGATGTAAATAATGTCTGATTGAGGCAATGGGAAGTCCTTAGAAATAATGCTGTTTTGGTGTGCACGACTGCTAAAAGGTTGAGTCGGTCTGTAATTTGCTCTGGTCCCACTCCAATTTTCAGATGCGATGAGACCTACAGCAGGCTCATGTCTCTGCTGCTGGCTGGTTGACTGGTGTATATAAAAAATCTGGCCTTTACATGCGACTAGAACTTATCCTGGTGAAGAGAGACAGATTTCACCTGAGCTGCAGAGGTTCTCTTCTCTTATCTATAAATATAGAAAATTGCTTTGGGATTTTTACTGTGCGGTGATGGCGTTGTTTGTGGTGTGGGACAGAAGAGGGTGGTAACCAGCTGCTCTGTGCAGCCTGACAGCAGCCAGGAAGGGGAAATCAGACACATATTCCCGAACCCACCTGGGGAAGAGGGGTCAGCAGGAGGAGGGAGACCGTAGCCAACCACCCTGATCATGGTGGACTTACAGAAACATCTGGATGAGCTTGGAAAAAAAAAAAAAATCTGTTATCTTATTATTGGACATTGGGGGTGAATTTCAACAGCTTTTGTTCATGTTTTTATTTCAATGGTCTTTCATCTTGGGTGGTGGCTTTGACATCAGTTGTGTGAATTGTCTGTCTGTGTTGTAAGTGCTCTTTTGCTCTAGCTCTGTGTGCTTTAAGCAGTACTCTGCTGGGGAGGGGTGTGGGCCTGTAAGGGAAGCAGCAGTAGGTGAGGTAGTGCGTGATGACTGTCATGTTGCTAAGCTACTGAGTGTGTGTGTTCTTAGACTGAGGGGGCTGCACCGTGTGAGGTAACTATGTGTGATTTGAACGCCTGCTTATCTGCAGGGGGTGCTTTAAAATTCATATTGACAGTGTATCTGATATGCTAAAACTGTCCTTTATGGCTGTTCTCAACTCTTGGTTTTATTCAGCGTGTAGCTGAGCCAACGCTTTGTCAGAAACACATGTTAGATCTCTTTATCACGCTTGGTATGGCTGTAAAAAACTATTCTTTTGCAAAATGCAGTGCTGTTTGCGATTCTTTTCGCCTGTCTCAAAATCAAATAGTTGAAAATCCCATGGTTATGCCTTAGTTTCCCTCACGGTTCTAAATTTTATGAAGCTCTCAGATTTCTCTCAATAGACCTCAATAGCCAAATTTCACAAATGAGTTTTTCAGCAATACCTTATGCCAAACCCTGGCCTCTGTTAGATCCCTTAGGAAATAAAAAGCAACTTAGAGAACACTGGCCCCTTGGTACACAGATTACATGTGTAAACATAAACAAGCATCTTGCAAAATGGCACTAAACAAATCTAGAGGCATTCTGTCTGGCAAGGAAGGATAGTCATTTACAGTCATTTACAGTACAAATGTGTATTTTTACGGGCCCGATTATCATACTTTTCTACCTTAATTGGGGAAAATAAAAACAATCCTAGATTCCTCCTTAATACTGTTGCTAAAGAAACTGATGCCAAATCTGAGCCTTGGCCAACAGATTATAGTGGAAATGATCTCATAAACTTTTTTATTACAAAAAGAATAAATCAGAGATCCCCCACACACACACCTTTACTTTGTTACCTTCACAACAGCCTGGCATTTTTATTTATTTTTTAAGAAAATGAAAAATGGAATATGCTGTTTGCAAAAGTATTCAACCCCTTTCACTTTGGCAAACCTCAATTCAATTAGGTACACAATGTTACCTTCAGAAGCAACGGTTCAAATTTACTGTAAATATACCACAAAGCCCAATTCTATCAGAATAAGAAAAATTGTGATTTTAGATCTCTCCCTCATTCTTGCTGTGTTATGGACTTTATACGTGAGTTTGCTCATACGCTCAGCAGATAAACACCCTTTCAAAGTTTCAAGCTGTAAACTTTGGAGAGTGTTGTTTCAGCTGGTGACATTCTTTCTTGAAGAGATGATTAAACATGATAATTAAATAAGCTAATTTCCTCTCTAATTCATTATGGCTTTAAGAGCAAACGGTGTGGAGTGGGGAACCAATTAATTATGTAAGGATTATCTCTCTTATCAGGCGGATGAGTTGTTTACCAGTGCGTGGCTGATGTGACAGGTCTTGAAAAAACATAAGGTTGTAGCAAGGCTTGCCAGGATTAGATATTTATAGTTAATAACTTCTAGCAGATTGTTAAAAAACAGAATAATAAAAGCCCAAATACAGTAGTAGTGTGTGGGAAATTTTAACCTCATACCTCGAAGTTCATGCCTTCATACCATCATCATCATCATCATCATCATCATCATCATCATCATCATCATCATCATGTATCACCAAAAGGGTGTGTTTCCTTATTTCTAAAAATTTTGTTTCATTTCGTTGCATTTTCCATTAACACTACTACCAGGAACAACTGAATAAGACTTATTTTGCTGCTATTTGCAGAACAGCTGGAACTGTCATGGGACAGACGAATGTCTGTAATAAATACCACCCAAAAAATGACAGCAAATGGCTCATAGTTTTAAAATTGCCATATTCTGAATTAGCATAATGGAAAACAAATGGTATTACTCAGTGGAACACTAAATGAGCACCCTCTAATTAATGGGGAACATTAACAGGACTTAACCTAATAACATCAGCTCCTGCTTTGGCATGATTTGGAAAAGTAAGGTTTTTGAGAGCATCATTGTTACTTTGCTCGTAGACAGAATCTGTGCTTGAGCTTAATGAAATGGTGCCAACATGAAAAGATGGGGAAAAAAATGGGGAAAAGATGACGTGTCTGTCAGCAGCTATACCCCATTTGTAATTAGGGCAGCAGAAGGAAGGGTATAAATGGTCAGTGACGTTGTCTCCGTGGCTGTTGTCTCCCTGACACATGCATTGGTAAAGGGACAGGTGCCTTGTTTTTGCCTTTCCTTTGTAAGGGTACAAATAAGAGGTGTGTGTCTGTGTGTGCTTGTGTGTGTGTGTGTGTGTGTGTGTGTGTGTGTGTGTGTGTGTGTGTGTGTGAGCATGCTGTGTACCACATGATCACACTTGCCTGTGGTAGGCCATGTGAGGTCAGGGAGAGATACAGTGCAGTAGTAGGAGAGTTAGGAACAGAGCATCAGTCTTCCTGCCATTCATGTGTGTCATCTCCCTTTAAAAAATCGAATAAAGTTATGCTGTAATCATACATACTTGTCTGTTGCTGGGTTGGGTGGAAATTGCTTACATGGTGGAGTGGTGACTTTGGGGTAGCCCACAGTTTACGACACATCCACCCAGTGGACTGTAGGTTGATTTTCAGTAAGACAATGAGAGATATTAATTGAGGCTGAAACGTTAAACTGACGAACACTAAACTGTTGATTTACAAGCATATATACTGCAACAAAATGTATTTACTGTTTGGTTTTCACTAGAAACCAATATTAATTTACTGTAGGGTTCAGCATTAGGGTGCAAAGGACATGTTATTTTCCCCTTAGAAAAGCACATGAAGGTGAAGTTTCTTGTGATCAGTGCCCCTGACAAGAGAAATGCGACACATGTGCCAGTTTTCAATAAAACATTAGGGCTGTGAAGCAAGATTTATTGATCTGGGATGGGATGACTTTGTATTATCGTATTCAGTTGCATCAGACATCATGCCCTTGATTATACTCTTCAGATTAGTATTCAAAGCTCTCAGCTTCCTTGGACCTTGTGGTGATGACTCTTAAGTGCACCAGTGGCCTCTAAAAGCAGTCCAGATCATGGTGGTTTCTCACCTGATGCAATGTCTCAAGGTTTTTCTTTTGTGTAGAAAAGTGGTGGAAGCTGGTGTTCTCCCAATAAAGACTTTACTCCTTGCTGTCTCTACACCATCACTAGGATCATAGGACGACAGCAAAATGATCACATGGAGATGCAGGGCCCAGGAGTGTTCCCTCTGGAAGCATTACAAAGAGCATCTGTCATTGTACTTCAAAAGGCTCAACACCAAGAGGCTGTGCTGCAAAGACTTTCGGCTTGATCCACAATCTGGCAATAGTTCTGTGGGCAGTTGTTAAGTCTTGTTCCATTTGATCCTTTATCCACTGACACTTTCATTGAGACAGCCTCTTTGATAGATCCTTAACTAAAATTTATGTCTTCATATGTAAGCCTAACTATATTAAATACTTAACCAGGTAACTCAACCTGGGATCTTGTTCAGCTGCTCCACTCCATTTATGGATGTATGTGTGAGTAGTGTTTGACAGGTTGTAAAGATATTTGGCTGGGTTTTCATATAACTGTAACCAGCAAATGCAGTATTATCACACATCTAAATCATGGGCTCGAACCTTGGAAAAAAAATACGATTTATGAGACAGAATCACATGTATTGAACTCTGCTGCTAGGTGGACATGGGTTTGACTTTGCTGAAGTCTACAACTACTATCTTAGGTAATAGAAAATGTACAATTAAGGAACAGAGCCATTATTAGGGGTCTAAAGGTGCTTTGCATACATATTCCCATTGCATTAACATAAATTTACCCAATTTATATTTTCTGGTTCCACTATATTAGATTTTTTGTCATTTTAAGTAATATGCATATTAGCAGCAGACATACTTTCTCATGGACCATCCATTCCATGCAAATAAAACTTGTTACATCTCATGTAAAGCGGTGCGACCATGTGTGTCTGTGTCTGTATGTGTGCATGTGTGTGCATGTGTGTGTGTGTACTCTTGCCTAGGCCTGTTTGTGTTTTGTGAGTCTTTGGTAAAGATCTCTTCAGGTTTCTTTGGTTTTACAAACCTCAACAAACCTACAAAACTTTTTTCATAAAAAATGAACATGTGGGAACTAGGGGTGAAATTTATTAAAACATCAGCGACATTTCATGCAACAGATCTTTCAAAGTTCTGTGTTGTTGGTGAGATATGTGAAAATCACAACAAGACAGCACAGTATACACCTTGAGGGACAACCAAAAGAGTACTGTATGCTGAATATTAAATACTGTATTTTTCATTATTGTTTTTATTTTAAAAATCTTTTTTTCTCTAATTTAAGACATACTTGCCTCTGTTAGGGAGGAAGTTGTCCTCTTTCACCTGTTGTGGACATATTCTCCCAGAACTGTAAAATTAAGTCAGCAGCTATATTGTTTATACATTTAAAAAAAAATGTATAAACAGTAAAAAAAATGTAACTGTAAATAATACTGTAAGAAATTGTTAATATTCAATGCAATGTGCATAGTATGAAATATGTCAACTGTTATTGCCCTCTAAAAAATATTGCTGAAGCCATTTCAAACAGATCTTCGTTACAATATATGTATTATTTAAAGTCTTTACAGTATCACTAAAACTTCTAAGCCTTTACACATAAATAGACAACCAAACATGACAAACTAATGCATGTTTCTGATGTAATATCCAGCCTTAACCTCAAGAGAAATTCTAGTGATCATATTTTTCTCTGGCAGACAGCAGTGAATGTTCATATAGGAATAAAAATAATTTTGGTAAAAATCTAAAATAGCTTGCAGTTTTATAGCAGAATGTTCACAATATTCTCCAGAGAAATGAAAGCTGAATTTTTTTAGGTTGGATTCTTTTGCAGAATTGCAATATACTTGCATATTCAGCTATTTATTCTCTTTGTTGCTATTTCAGTTTGCCTGGATGGTAAACTAGGTGATGATGGTAATTTCCTTATGATTATCTTTGTTGTTGTTTTTGCTGTGTTCTAATTGCTTTCTCTTGCTGCCATATACAATTTAACTAATGTGACTGAAATTTTACTTTTTTTGTTATTACAGCTGTCCAGTTCAATGCATGAATAAATGACACTATGAGTCCTCTTTGAAGTCTAACTTTTATTTATTCCATTTTGTTTGGAACAGAAAAGTCACTTTCATTAAAGCCCTGTGTTGATATCAAATCATGTAATGTGAAGGTAAATAATGACATATCACTTGGTGAAGTTAAGTCCTGCTAAAGAAATAACCTTTCAGGGTGCTGATGGCTCAGTGTGGAATAGTTTGGTTTTATTTTTGCCTGGAGAACAAAAAACATAGTCAAAACACAACACTACATTTTTTTTTACCTCAGTAAACCACAAATTCCCTTAACAGAAATGATCTTCTTCAAAAATACAAATAGTAATGCATCATTTTTATATATTTAGCAAACAAAGACTCTTTGAACGCTTTTCAGTTATACAGACCATGACCAGAATACTATTTAACAATGCTTCTTGTTACATTCAGATGGTATACATGCCTTTAAATACAGTCTTTCTGCTCACTGTCTGAGGTTTTCTCAGTGCTGTATTAATGCAGTCCTTATGAAAATAAAATTCACAGTATCACTGTATAGAGATTCCCCTTTGAGTAATTACACAATGTAAACATGACAACTTTTGTTCCTTGAGTAGCCGCCATTAAACTGTCACTAACCGCACCCTTCTTGGTAATAATGCCACCCCCATCTTCTAACTCAATGTAAACAGTGTCGTCAGTCAGAGACCTCCCCTTTCCTGCAGACGTATGCAGTCCACCTCCTCTGTGACCCGCATGGAGGACGTGCGGGCGTCCATCTCCTCCACAGCCTTGCTGCCGGGGTAAGCAGACCTCCAGCAGTGCAGGACGATCCTCTTGAGGTAGCCGACGGTGTTGTTCTTGACGCTGACGAAGCAGAGGGTGTTGATCATGCTGTTGCTCATGGCGATGCACTCGATGATGTAGAAGGCCAGCAGGGAGTTGCGCTGGCGCGAGATGAGGGTGGGGTGGAAGTCGCGCAGGATGGTGAAGCCGTAGTAGGGGGCCCAGCAGAGGATGTATGCCGTCAGGATGCACATCAGCACCACCACTGTCCTCCGCCGGCAGCGCAGCCTCTTCCTGATCTGCTCCGTCTCGAACCCCGGCACACTCTTGAACCACAGCTCCCGCGAGATGCGCACGTAGCACAGCGCCATGGCCAGCACCGGGCCCACGAACTCCACGGCGAAGATGAACAGGAAGTAGGAGCGGTAGTAGAGCTGCTGGTCGACTGGCCAGATTTGCGCGCAGAAGATCTTGTTGCTCTGGGTGGTGCTGTGCGGGTACATGGTCTCGGAAGTGAAATAAGCGGATGGTATGGAGATGAGGACAGGAACAATCCACACCCCTGTGATCAAGCAATAGGCTGTCTGGTACTTCATGCGAGGCTTCAGTGGATGGACTATCGCCATATACCTGAGGGTGAAGGAGATGCAATCTGTTAAAGGATGCTTAGTGGATATCACTGGCAGATATTGTGTCATCATTTGAGGCATCAGTGACCAGACATTGCTAGCCCATTGATAAACATTACCATCTTTATCAGTTAAGTGAATTTAAGTTACTGGAAGGTACCAGGTTTAGCATGTGAGATGTACCCTGCTGTTGTAACCTTGAGTAAGAGACATTTGATCTAAATTCCTTAAAAAAAGACTTAGTTGTACAATACAAAATTGTAAGCTATATAAATTGCCCTGTTTAAGGGCAAATTAATAAAATAATTTTCCTTAGAAACAGAGAACAAGAAATACCTGTCTCTCAGCTACATTACAAGGCTTTCAGCATCTTTTCTTTGTGAGAAATACAGTCTTGAGGGTTTTTTTTTCAAATACATATTGTAATTCACAACACATGCACTATGAAATTTTATATGTTTTCGTGTTTATAGTTTGCCTTCAGGCATTTGAAACTATTAATTGGACACAATTAAATGCCCTCAGCTCAATTTCTGTCTTACCAAAATATTACATGGAACTCATGGGATTCCAAAGGACATAAAAGCCTGTTCTTTCTCGGAGGACTACCTTATGCACTGAGATAAAAGCTCCGAAATTCCATTACAGTAGATATCTGTAGTGAATAGGCACCTTCACATACCTTCAGATATTGAAGGTCATGTTTTGATTAAAGTTAATTTGACTTGGCTGAAAATAACAGTCACAACATAATGACAACAAGATCACCAAAATGTAGTTAATCCCATAGAAATTGTTCCATTTCCTTTTTATTCTGAGGATCATAAGGTGACAGTCCTTTCACTTTGGAATAAGTCTGCAGTCAACAAAAGCTGGATTACTGTCACTGCATACCTTAAAGTGATGGATTACATGAATGGGGCGCAGGGGAACGCGATGGACAGCGCAGCTGAACACAATATTCCTGCCATCTTAAATCAGGCTTTAGAGCTGCTCCTTTGCTGTAAAATGTGATTGAACCTCACTGAAACTGCAGTGAATCAATACAGAAAAATACCCACCTGTCAAAAGCAATGGCCAGCAGGGCATTGGTGGACACATACAGAGACACTGTCCGGAGGTAGTTGACGGAGGCGCAGAGCATGAGCCCGTGGTCCCAGGACAGCTGCTTGACCACGTAGTAATCCACCAGGAAGGGGCAGCAGACAATGGCCACGATGAAATCCGAGATGGCCAGGTTGGCGATGAGGAGGTTGGTGAGGTTCCTCAGTTTTTTATACCGCGCCAGGGTGGCGATGAACAAGATGTTTCCCACGCCGCAGACCAGCATGATACAGACAAGAACCACGCCAATGACGATGGTGGCAACGAAGAAGGCACGCCCCTGCGTGGTGTCGGGCACCTCTTCAGCTGGAACGCCATAGTCATAGATGTCGTAGTTGTCGGCAAAATAACTGGGCAGGTTCTCGAGCAGGTGGTCTTTGGACTCTCTATGTGCAGCAGCCAGGCTGCTGCTGTTAGGCTCGCCCATGACTTCAAGCTGAAATGTTTTTTCCCTTTGTTCTTTTGTTTGGCTCTTCTTTACTTGTAACTTTGATTTATTATTGCAGGCCTGAATCACAGGGTCTTCATAATGTAGCCGGAGTCTGGAGGCTTAGTGACAGAAATCCTGGTGAGATAACATCAGAGTCCACATGTAACTAACACTGCAAAGACATTACCTTCTGTACAAGGTACATCTGTACCAGCAACACCAGCTGTGGATGACAAAAAAAACTAACGAATATAAAAGAAATACATCTATATGATCTACTTTTCACTAGGTTCCACTGAAAATGCAGTAGGTGTGTTACAGTAAGTTGTACTGTCTTCAGATGATCACCCAAAACAAACTGCTTTAGAGGAAATAAAATAGCCTACATGTACCACCGCACAACATGTGGACATAGCCCTTAAAGGCACTTAAGAATAGACCCATTTTCAGACCTGCCAACATGGCAAAAAAAGTGAGTACCACCCTATGTCTGATAGCCAACCATTCCATGCCCCACCCCCAACTGTGTGCATATTGTAGGATTTTGCTATCAAGACCTACTCCCCTAGCCTAACCAGGTCTCCTATCTGCTGAAATATTGACATGTGATGAATTGACATGCAAGTTTACCTTTTTTGTTGACATGCAAGTTTACCTTGGCCATGCAGCGCATATGGCCCGTCAGTTGATTAGAGAGCATGTTCAATTATCAGTAGCTAGCTAATGTAAGATACTTTGATCTCTCATGTCACTGCTCACTAGCTAACTGGCAATAATGTAACTATCCACCATTACCAAATCATTCCCTAGCTGTTTAGGTTACAAGTATGTACCTCATCTCGTGCCTCCAAAAAATGCCCTAATTTTTATTCTGAGATGTTACAGCAGTCTGCCCAATTCATTTTAACATGCTCCCTTGTACTATTTGATTATTAGCCAGATCATAAACCACCAGAGAGTTCAACAATATTCTGAAGGATGTTCAGGACCAAGAAGAAAGTCTATAGTGTACACAAATTTGCTTTTACCAGCAAAGAAATGTTGTCACGAACCCATACTGCCCTGTGACCCTTTTCTGTCTGATGGATGAGACTGAGAGACCCCCTGAGGAGACCGCAAGTGGAAGTGGTGTTAGTAAGCCCACCAGCTGGAGGCATTGCAGTGATGGGGACACTGGGCTTTAGGAGATGCTGTCTTTTGGATGGGATTTGAAACCAAGGTCCCCCCCCCCCCATAGCCAATGAGTGGTGAGAGTTCTGACGCAAAATGGCTGCTGTACATCACACAGGGGATTCTGTGTATTGGTGATAGTTGAGGTGACTAATGCCCTCACTCTTCACTATAATGCGCTATGAGATCCATTATGATTATTATAATTATGATTATTGTTATTATTCTTGCTGGTAATAACTCAACACCAGTATATGGGACAAAAACCTCCAAAGCATCCAAAACTAGTCCCGTGGCGTTGCAATACCACAACTCCGCGAACTCTACCACGAGCTGTGCCTCTCTTTCTGCGCACACAATAAACCATAATTGTTTTCCTATAGAAAAGTTTTACAATGTCAACATCATTGTGTTACTCTCACCTACGAAATGCTGCAATGATACTTCGACATCCGTAGATGGGGTATTACAGTAATTCTGCATTGTATCGCCATTAACACCCTCTGACTTACCCGCCTAATGACAGTTGTGCAACATACTCGTTTCGAATTCGTGCCATTTAAGAGGTTTGAAATGTTAAGATAAAATACCCAATATCCTTCCAACCTCGTCAGGTTATTGCGTGCAAAAAGGAATGATGAAAAGTGTTTTCTTGGATGGTGAATGATATGAATACATTTTAATTTAAACAGCAAATATAACAACGACGAACATTAGTTTTTATTTATTGATAGAATTTACATTTGAGCTAATAAGTATCCAAGCAAAATGCGGCACGAACAAAATCAGTCAGAGAACATAATTTCCTTTTTATTTCATTGTGGCTGTTCCCACTGATGTTCACAAATGATAAAACGTTAACAAACAAACACATTTATTTGAAAGTAAAATCAACGATTTATTGATTATAAATTGAATATATTATTCTCTTAAATCTATATGGTATTATGGTAGCTGATTTGCATTTTCCTAACAGGTATGGCAACCCTAAAGTAATGATGCGCACAAGTCAACTTTACTTATAAAACAATGCTTTTTCCTGAGAGAAAAAATATGCATGTTCCTCTGCATTTGCCTTTGGCACGTTTAGCACTGTTTCAATAGTTGCAAAAAATATATATTTTTGGATCATGCACTGATTGATATGTATCTATTTAAGAACGGAGGTAAAGAACTACAACTATGAATGGAACTATATCAACTTAATTATTC
Organism: Megalops cyprinoides; assembly: GCF_013368585.1. Classification (NCBI taxonomy): domain Eukaryota; kingdom Metazoa; phylum Chordata; class Actinopteri; order Elopiformes; family Megalopidae; genus Megalops; species Megalops cyprinoides. The sequence goes on from NC_050597.1 coordinate 10,820,553, forward strand.
ATATTAGTCATACTAATAACACTAATAAAACTAAAATAATCCGGTTACTTACCAGCATTTAAAAAAAATACATCACCTTCCATGAATATCGTCGTTATATATTGACGTAGATGCCGCACTAAAATTTTCAGCGTTCACCCACTCTGCCTGCTCGTCCTTCTTACAGTACTTCTCTTCAAGTAGATAGCAGCACCTCTACTCAGAATACACCGTTCTGTATATCGCGTACAGCTTCTCTGCCCTTTCATTGAGAACACTTGAGTCGTTCCCTTCTCCCTCTAGTGGCGATAATGTGTGCACTTAACATGACGCAAACGTTTGCCTTCTAGTAATGTAGACATGTCGCTTTCTGCGAATATATCGCTGTATGGAATGACATGAGTAACGCCTGGCAGGTACAACCAAATAGTAAAACTTGATTGGATGTAAGTCTTAAATTTAGAATAGATATATGCAGCCTGTTTTAGAAAGGAGATGTGTCTGTCATTCACATTGCCTGCTATACCCATACATAAGGTATACACTAACACATCCTTATTCTGAACCAAAAATTGTGTCTGCATGTTACTGTAATATAGCAGATACTCCTACCGAAGAGACTTCATTTACAGTTTTACATGTTATCCTGAGGCAATTCCGGGATAAGTACCTTGCCCCAGGGCATAGCAGCAGTGCCCTAACGGAGAATCAAACCAGCAACCTGTCCGTTGCAAGCCCTGCTCCTTATCACTGTGCTACACAGCTTGAAATTGGTAGGCATCAATAGGTGAGAAGCCAATGAACATGCAGCTGTTTTAACATGACAGGCACTCACCATGCAAAACTGTAGGGGGTTCACATGCTGTGGATGGATTTTCAAAGCAAATGTTTCTTAGTAAATATGAAAGGCCCCTGTCCTATGATGCAATATTGCCTTTTTAAATGCCTGATAAATGCCTTTTTGTCCTAAACCATCTAAAAATTTTCTTTTTTTATTTATTAATGGCTGCCATGATATGTAATGTTCCTTTTCAGTTATCATGGTGATCGAAGTTGCAAATTGGGTCATCATCAGCACAAAGAGAATATTGAACATGTACCGTGCATTACATAGAATTTCTAATGTAAGTTGCATCGGAGGCTCATCTGGGTTCTATATTAATCACCACAGCAGTAACAGCACATGAGGGGGCAGGAGAAATGGAAAGGCAACAGAAGGGCTGATGTTAAAGTGATCTCTAAATCCCCACAGAGCGAACCCGAATACATGCTTTACACTTGGTATTACTGTGGTCCCTCAGAGCAATCCTGCTGCGTTAGAGTGCAAATGAACTATCTGCAACGATAGACAGGCCTTACCATGGATCTGTCATGGTGTGTTCAATTTCACGTTTGACAGACCACATACACTAGTAACATGCATGGCCTCTTGATTATATGTTCTTGGGATAACCCTAGAATGGCTTTTCATTAATGGAAGGATGGATTAAAAATCTCGTCAAAAAAAACATTTCTAAGAAAAAGTCAAGGACATATTCTTTAAGGGCAGTGGGCCTCACAGGGATGTGGAAGAAGCAGTAGAGGTGCATTTCCTTGAACTGTGTGACATTGTGACTTACACTGTCATTTGGGAGGAATATGTGGACATGCCTGCGCTCTGTCAGTCTCAAGAGACTGAGAAATGGAGGAGAAGATGTTGCCAACTCACCTGCCCACAAATGCACAGACACACACACATATGCTCACAGACACACACAATATCACACACGCAAAAATTGGAGGTTACTTTCATGTCAGTCAATGTATGAATGCCAGTGCCTGTTCTAATAGCAGCTACATTCAGGAGTGTAGCAGCTGGGGTGGCATGGGGGGCGGGTGAGAGGCACTTGCCCCCTCACAGACAGCCCACTGCTCCCCACTGCCTCCACTGAACATATTGTCCAACTTGTTGCCTCCAATTCGTTGTCAATTCACCCCATGTTTACTGAGAGAATGTGTATATAAGCTTGTCACCATGCTAGCTAGCCACTCATGTAAGGATAAGCCACCTTGCACGGCACGATATGTGATAGGACAAAGAGAGGTAAAGAAAGAGGATTATATTGTTGACCGGTCATTGTTTAGAAATGAACCATTTTCTTTCATTCTCAACCCAAACTACCTACTGTTCTAAATTATGCTTAGATTAAGAAAGGTACAATACACATACATATCAAACTGATATTATGTATCATTAAATATGTAGATAATATATCATTTTTTTTTTTGCATACAAGTGCATGTGATTTTTTGTTGTTGTATAATGTGCGCTGATTTAATAGAAAGATTTTTCCCGAGATCATATTGTTTAATATAATCCCATTTTATTTTAAAAATACAGTATTACAGTAATTATTAATGTGATGCATGATTGCTAGATGTGCACTGAAGCTCATTACCGTTGAATGCTTTAATTTTAATAGTGATTTTTTTTCTGTCATGCTCATTATGTTACAGGCTGCACTGCACCTGTCTTTGTGTCTGTTGCTCCTATGACATGCATTTCATATATTTTACCATATGCTTGTCAATCACTCTGAATTTGAGCATCTCTCCCAAATTCATAATTTAAAAAGGTGTGTAATAAAGTTTATAAATGTTGTAAATGTTATAATTCATTTTCAACAAGCAAAAAAGCAAAAAATCCTGGAAAAACTAAGTGTATAAAACTCAGCATCCCTCCTATCCCATCTATCATTGCTGGTACAGAAAATTATTTCATTCACATGCAAAATATCTACCACACTGAAGTGGAGACAGCTTTTTCCCTCAGAGAGTGCATGCTGTTGAAAACAAATGACTAAAAAGCCTGTGATCAATTTTACAGAAGTTGTTAATGCTTTCTGGCCCCATCAGGGATTCATCATTTTTCTAAGTATCTCTTATGCACATCTGTTTATATCTATAAAATGGATGCTCCATTAAATATCTTTTTTTGTGTCCGTAGTTTTGATTTTGGAATAAGAAATATAGCTATGCTCATTGGTGGCTTTTAACCACTTGTAAATATATGCATTTGTGGCCCTGGGAGGTGGATAGGTGCAGCCTTTCAGGGGCAGGATAGTGAACATGCTTGCATGGGGTACTGTGGCCAGAGGCCCTCAACAACTGCTTTCAGCTCTACCTGCTTTTTTTCAGTTCTCACCTGCACACAAATGGCTGATCAGCAATGCTGAGAGGTGCAGCAGGACTGGCTAGCCATGAAGTACAGAATTCAACGGGGATGCAAGCTCGTTGGAAGCTGTTGGAGGAATTGAAGAGTCGGAAAAGCATATGATTGTGTGAGGGGGCATATGGCTTCTGACAGGCCGTGTGCGATTCTTACTCTTATACAGCTGTCTGTCCTCATGTTGAGTGTGATGTCATCATTGTGAGCATCCATTGCTGTACAATGAGGGAACAAGACACAGCTGGGACTCATTTGACACTCTAAGAGCCCCCACGACTGTCTCTCCCCTTGCAGTCTTGTGCTCTCTTGTCCACCACTCCACAGTTGAAGTGGAAGCTCTCTGTTGGCTTTCATGCTGCCGTGACCGTATTAAAAAAAAAAAGAGAGAGAGAGAGAGCAATAAACAGCTCTTGAGGGTTCAGAATCACTGACATCATTACTAAGTGGTCATGTCGTACATTTCTGTATGACACTGAAGTAACCTTAAACCAAACACACCTCTGTCAATTAGTTACTGTGGGCCATCACACCCTTCCTGCCACTTTCCTGTCATGCTCAAACGACTGTCCTCCATATTTACCTGTGTCACTTCTTGCAAGAACCACACAAACTGCCTGCTCTGACTGATGGTATTTATTGCAGGAGTAGGCTGCAATTGCTGGGTCTTCTTTGCCAATTTAACATTTCAACTACTTTCAACATGTGAAATGACATGTAAAATGACAAAATGTAAAAAAGGAAGAAAGCAAAAAGTTTGTATTTGGAATAGATGTGTTGAGTCTTGTTCTCTGAATAACTTGTGCTTTCTTGTTCTGTCATAATTTCAGCAGTTGTTTATGTTATATAATCAGGAAATATAAATTACTGATGATTTGTCATTCACTCGGGGGAGGTGTAAACCATTGAGTAAACTTCAAAAGCTTAATGACATTCTGTATGTGCATTGATGAAACAGTGTTATTCCAGGACTTCTGGATTTTCTGGAGATGGAATGATAGAACTAAAAATAAGTTAAAGTAGAAAGTAGAAGTTAAAGTATTCATTATTTACAGCAGAAACGATTTATATCCTAGGGAATAGTGACACAGAACTGCTATATTGTTTTGACTTCCTCATCTGGCCTCTAGTAGACAAAGCAGGCAAAGAAAATTAGAGAATTAAAAAAGATATGTAAGTAATCTGGTTAGCATTGTGATTATGACTGAGAACTGTAGGAAATGTACAGTAACTTCAGTTTGTGTTCATTTTATATTCTGTCCAGCTTAAATGATCTCTCTCCAATTTATCACCACTTCCGAAAAGTGCGTACGTCAAATATTGATAGGATCTGAATTGATTAGTATTGAATAGGATTGTTTTGATGGATGAAGCGCAAACTTGTTGTGAAATACAGAGACACAGAGTCTCCTTTGTTGGAAGTATTTTCTCTTGTTATTGCTAGACCTGTGAATTCAGGTCACCAGCCTTTTGCCTCTAGCATAAAAATAATGTCACTGGACCTGTCATGGACTTGTCATGTCCTGAAACTAATGCAAAAAGAGGCAATTTATGTGAATATGTGTGAAAGGAGAGTAAGGCAAATTAAGTAATTAAAAAAAAAACACCACTCTTGCCTTGAGTGCAAGCTCAACTCTACAGCCTGGTTCAATCTCAGCCATGTCATTTGCAAACAAAAACCAGGAGGCCACAGCAGCATAACAAATTGGCCTCAGCACGCCAGGGATAGGGGTGGGTAGGTTGCCAAGGGAGTCCTCGTCTCACTGCTCTTAGGCACCCTGTGACTTGTCAGGCATCTGTGAGCTGCTCAGATGATGTCACTATCTGCTGTAGTACGCTGTGACTTGCAGTGCGAAAAATAACTGCCGGTTGCGTGTGAGTGTATGGCAGGAATGAGCACAGAGGTGTCACATGTGAGATGAGATTAGTATAGAATAGAAAAGCTTTCCCTACACCAAAATCTTTAAAAATGTTTATTTTAATTTATTAATTTTTTTTTTTAAATGTGCTTAAAACTGTTGTACGCTTTATGATCTGCATCTTTATTTCCTGGGGTTGGATCTGGTTAACAGGTACAATAGGTATAAAGCGCAACCTGTTTGCATTTGTTTTTCAGGGTATTATTCAAAGATCAGGTACAAAAATAATGCAGTAGAAACTGCATTGGTCCAAACTAGCTAGAACATCTTTTTCCACTAGCAGGTACAAAATTTCTTAAGAAATTGGGACAAAATACTAAATAATATCGCAGCTTGCTTTCCTCAGTCAGTGACACTGAGGCCTGTTGTTTGATAATTACATCAGCCGAATGGCAAAGGAAATTTTGCGTTAAAAGTTATTTGCAGGGTGGAACAGCCTACCAGAATGGCGGGCCACAGATCACCAATGTGGAAGGCAAATCTGAAGCGGTCTTTGACAGCTACTCAGAGAAGAGATCATTTGGCTTCCAAAGGATCCTTGCACACTTTTAAATACACCTAAAATTATCCAGGTTATTGAAAAATAAAACACACCGGGATCAAAAGAGGAAATATTAAGATGGCTTCAACAAACTGACTTAGAAGTAGAGAAAATTACATTTGTTAATGGTGATGGAATGCCTCTACTTAAGTCTAGTGGGAGTCAGGTCTGGCTAATATTGTGAGATAAATATATGAATAATTTCTTCCTGAGTGGGAAAATCTAAAGCCAGGCAACATTACAGAGGCAGGGGAAGAGACTCCAGGTTATCCTCAGGAAGCCTTGTTTGTGATGCTCCCATCTTCACACTAAGAAATACCAGGGATGTGAGGAGTATATAATGTGAATAATCATTCGATTCAAAGACATGGAGTAGGTAGTCCTCTGCCTAACTTGGTCACATTGTAGACCACTTGGTGTCACTATCGGGTAGACTTCCAACTGAGTTTGCTTTGCAACGTACAACCCCAACAGATGTAGAGAGACGGAACATAACTGGATTCCACCATTTTTTGTTGTACACAGGCCCATTTCATCACAAGGGGACCCTGCTTTCTGAAACGTTCATCCTCACCCTCACTGTTACTTTAGATATGTTGCTGGACACCACTGCTTCAAAAACAGACTACTTCTGCGAAGTGGCAAGAGGACGCTAAGGATTTTTTTCAGCTAGGTCAGTGAAAATCAACTGACATTGTATATAGTGTATTAACAACCTACAGAAACAAAAGTTTTAGAGAGAAATGCTACTGAAAGAAAAATAGCTTGCCTTCCTCATAATGTTTTGCTTCAAAAATGGCAAATTAATGTTAAGTATCCCTATGTTAAGAATATGCTCTTATATAACCTTTTTGATAATCAGTTTAGGTCTTCAAATAATACTGCAATTGATAATCTGCACAGCAACATCATAAATCTGACATTCCTTCTTTAACATGTTCAACATTCATGTTGTCATCCTTACACCATTAAATCTCATATTAACGTAATGGTGACTAAAATGCAACTGTCCTACACAGACATTGTGTTAATGTTATCAGACAGATACTGTATTCTCAGCTTTGCAGTAGGGCTGTCATATTTACATTAAAAAACTATTTTTAACCATCATGTGACACAAGTTGAATTGTCCTGTTGGTGAGTTATCAGGCCAACACTGAGCCCTCTCAGCTGTTGTTTAATATAATATATAATATAATATATATATTAATATATATAGCTATTGTTTAATATACAATGAAATGCAAATGCCAAAGTATAAAGAATAAATTTAATGTCAGTGAGTTTCACATTTTGCATTTGTAATTCTATGTGATTTATGGACTTGTGCCCTATTCCATTGTCTGTGCATGAAATAAAATATGTAATGAAAAACATTTAAAAACATTTAATATTCTGTATTCTGTATTCTAATAATGTGCAGTAAATGTCAGTATACAAATGTTTATACATGTCGTATACAGACATACTCCTTATATAATGGGAAATGTGTAGAGGTTTTTTTTAGCAATATTTTACTGTACATGCTAGTTTTTCTAATTATTATTAATTGCTTTCTGATCCTGATTGTCTCAATGCTCTCCCACAGAGCCTATTTACTTTTATATGCCTCTATTGGACCTGCATTAGATTATCTTTTTTGCTCACTACTACTGGATTGCCAATACATAAATATGACAGTTTGCTAATTGTACAAAATTAACACCCAACTGTGATTCTACTTGTTCATGTTAAGTGAGGAGTCCTTCTCAGAAAAGGGGTGCTGGAGGCAACTGTACAAAATGAAATCAGCACTGTTTCTTTTTTTTCCAAGGTTGACCTGTTATATTGACTGTTACAGTGAATAATATCATGGTAGATAAATAATATATGATTATGTCATCAGTTAAAACTTTGTGGATTCATAACAATCCTGACCTTTCTTTTGACTGGTAATTGATGAACAACCAGAGGGGAACTGTCATGTCAATGAGCCGATGATGACCAGAGGTTGGGTGTTTCTAATTATAGTATACAGTTGTGTGCTAAAGCCTGGAATGGGCAGTGGGCCATTTGGCACCTGTCATTCATATATCAGTGTTGGCAGCTGATAAATGAACAATCATTGGGCAACTGCCATGTACAGTACTTTCTGTAATCCGATATTGGAAATTGGCATATTACCAATTGTTTAGTTATTGTAAACTGCTGTACTGCTGTTGGCCCACATATGTATAAAAATCTGTTGGGGCAGTTGACTGATGATTAAGAAGTCTCTTTGGTGTAACATTATTAATTAGAACAAACACTCCCTCCTGGGTATTAAACAATATTGTGTTCTGGCAGAATCCACCATACTTCCTCAATGTATAACTCTAATCCTTATCCTCTATTCATAGCTGCTGTTTGTCTGTGCCAGAGATCATCACCCACCATATCCATTGTTAGATCCATTGCTAGATTGGATAGATAGACAAACAATATCCATTGTTTGTCTATCTAAGCCATGTTCACAAGGTTGTTGCTCTTACCGCAAGCAAGGGAACACAAAACAAACGGTACAAGGCAGTTTGCACCCACCAGCTAGGGAGAAAATGCCAGGCATAGGCCATCACCGTCAACCTTTCTGGTTTGCTCATATATAACAAAGGAATGCTTCCAAGGTATTTCATAACCATGTATGCTTTTCTGTGATGTATCTGGGCAAAGAAAAAAGCAGACATGGAAAACAGAATTGCTTGAATAATTTCTACACACTCATTCCTGGCAGATGGTTTACAAAGCCAATGAAAGCTCATTGCATCATAAACACAAATGAACAAAAAAAACACCCTTAGAAATGACACCTAAAAAACAAACCAAAACAGATATTTCTGAACACACTCAATAATTCCTATGTGGGTGTAGATGTGAACAACCTGTAGTTTAATGTCTTCAATGTACACAAAACAAATGGAGCCAAGCCCTTCTAAAAAGGCCAGAGGTTGCTCTTCTTCTTTGCATCTATGCCTTTTGCCACTCTACGCTGTAGTTTATGGCACGTGCAAGTTTGATATAGATAGCTAGCTGGCCAGATATTTTATAAATAGTGTCTCACAAGGTTGACAGGTATCCATTTTTGTGAAGTGTTTTTTTTTTACTTTGGGTTTTAAATTTGGTTCAGTACATTGAGCTTCTCCCTTTCTTGCTGGCAGCTGGATAGTTGCAGATTAATGTATATATTTATTTTACCCTTACATTTAAAAGTGATTAAACATTTTATTTACTCTGTGTGTGGTCAGATTGTGCAGAAATGTATAACATCGCACACAATCATCTCAACACCTAATGAAACACTTGTACTGTGTGCTATGTATAAGTCAATATTGTGATATTAAGAGGCTACATGGCCAGCAATTTTAAACCACAAATATCTGATCACAGACTTCCCTTGTGACCCAAGTGCCTTTATGAAATATGGACAGAAATACCATGAAGTGCTAGAGGGAAAAAGGGTTAAAAGAAGGCCTAATGGAAATTGATATTGCTGTACAACAACTGTAAGGTTTCTCAGCAAAGCTATTTGCTCAATAGAAAAACTAGGGATTTTTTTGCCAGATGCTGATTTAATATGGTACTGATTTAATATGGGTACATGCTATGCTGATATGTTGTATATTTTGATGTTTATTGAAGCAGTTAGTAAGCTCAACAAGTGAGGGATTCATGCTTAATGATGCATATGTTATCTGTATATGTATGCCAGCATACATGTCACAACATATTAGTATACAACCAGTAAACTAGTTGAGAGCAGCTTGCTAATGAAATGTATATTTCACAATTTAACAAATAAGAAAAAAACACCATGTTGAAATAAAGCCAGTCCTTAATAATAGAGGACTATTTGTAATTCCTACACATTTAAGTTTCCATCATTTTTACTATGTGTTAGCCAGTAATTAGCATTAAGTTTACATTAAGTAACACAAGTGAAACAAAATGGAAGCAATGAAGCTGCTGAATTTGATAAACGGAACACCATGAAGCTGGAAAAAGATTGTTGCGAGTTTTTAAAAAGTGGTCTTTCACTTAATTGGTTGTTCTGAATGGTTGCAAGCTGCCAGTATGGAAGGTGAATCGACCTATGCCAGAGGAAATTTTTGTTATGAAATTTTTTGTCAGGGGACCCAAAAAAGAGTTGAGGTCAAGAGCAGGCCACAAAGGTATGTGTGTACAGGGGCTGGTCTTTCGATAAATATTTATGACAACATGAATATAGCACTAATAATTATCATTTATGATAGTCAACATAGTAAGCTCCATATTATTTGTGTGATAATATTAAAATCACTAGAGGCATTCGTATGACAATGTGCACCATTGGCCTTTTTTGCTCAGGAGCGCAATGGGGTGTTAAGTACCCCTGTTTACTGTAGAAAAAAAAAATGACCAAAACATTTGACATTTGAGGAAAAAAAAAAAGCCTGCAGAGAATTTGAAGAGCGGATCTGGAAAACCATTACTGTTAAATTGACCAATGGGTATTCACTAGGTGTGTAATCAGAAGTAGCCTGAATTATGTATTCTGTGTCTCCTGTTCGGCTGAAGATCCATGCATCTGTCTTCACGCAGTAAACAACAAGTCACTTGATGATAAGGTCTGAATTTTAAACACAACCTTGAGCAATTATCTGCGTCCTTAAAACTTGCCGTTGAAAGTTACTTGCCAACACAGTACAGGGCATATTCCTGGGTAGGCTTCAGTTCAATCATTTCTTCCTGGTTTTCTCACATTATCGAAAAACACTGAAGTAAATGTTATGCAACCTATATACATTGTAAATAATATGCTTATACGTGTTGAAAATGTTTTGATATATTTCGCGGCACTGTTGGAGTATTGAATGCTTCAGTAAAGCAGCTACATCCAGCAACTTGTATTAATATGTTTTCTACAATCTTTAGACGGTGGACACTAGGCTAAAGGCAAAGGGCAAGCTAGTGTGTTCAGAGTCTCTAAGCGCACACACACATACAGACACACACACACACACACACACAAATTATGTATGCTCCGGATCATCCTCTTCTTCATCTCTGCCCTTGTTGAACTGGTTGGGTGGCCAGTGCAGCCTTCTTTGTGGAAGATGGACATGACAATTGTATGTGACAACAGCATGTACGTTCAGTTTCGAATTGCACTTCTCAGTAACATTTGCCTTGAGCATCAACTGTTCAGACGCACTCAGGGTCATAGCAGGACATGAAGTTCAGCAACTCAGAAAAAGGAATTGCTCTCTGTATTTGAACATAATCTGTCTGAGGGTTGCCTGCATGGTGGTTAAGATAGCAGTGAACCCATGGAAACATGGAGAGCAGATATTATGACAGACTGCCCCGTAAGTCAAGATTTGAGGCACCGGCAGATCTGATACACCATCCCTGTCTCCTACTCCTCCGTGCTGTCCTTGTGTACTGATGTAAAACATGATACTGCACTCTCTGACTCAATTTGTGATTTCTGGAAGTGTATTCAGGGAAGGGAAAATGTGATGTTTTACAATGTCTTGTGATACCAAGAAGCATTCCATTGATCTATGCTACCTGTATGCAATTTTGCGACACAGGGAGAAAATTCAGCGCAAGAAAAATCGAATGGTTCCACGAGACCGTAGCCCTCTCAGACATGAATGCATGATGTTGTTTGGCCTATAAAAATCGCTTCGCTTGCGTTTTGTCTACGGTGGCATTTTACCCAGACACAGCACCAACCCAACCCCCCACGTATAAAATAAAGAATGAGAATACAGCTGAGTTGAAACAAAACAAAGTCATGATGGACTGTTTGACACAGTGCAATGCTGTCTCCCATTATAATCTTTTAATCTTTTAGCCCTGTCAACAATGACAGTGCTTATGCAGTGTCGGCTACAATGGGCAACCAAACTCTGGAAGGACCGGGTGCATGGCTGGTTGGCATGGGTGGGGTAAAAGTTTGTTATTTTACAGGGGGGGAACAGGCAGCATTTAGTCTGGCAGGGGACAGCAAAGAGTGAGGTTTAACTCACTGAAGGTACTGAGGAGGCACGCACTGTCAGAAGGGACGTGCACTGCAAAGCAAGATGCTAGTGACCAGCTCCCTGCGCAAAGTCACCAGTGAGAGGACCGAGCGCTTCGACCTCCACGAGGAGATCGACTTGTCCACGGGCCTGAGCTTGAAGAGCTTGCAGGACTTCAAGGAGCGCTTCACCAAATACATCAGCCGGGCGCACGTGCTGGAGCAGTGCAATGCCGTCTTCAGGAAGCAGCTGGAGACCCTGCAGAGGATGGAGGAGGTCCCCAGCCTGGAGGCAGCCTTCAGAGAGCAGATCGGCCTCAACCAGCGGAGGATCCGCGAGCTGTCGTCTGACCGCGTCAAGCTGCAGAGGAAGCTGAACGATGCCGAGCGAATGCTGGAAGATTATAACAACAAGTACGGATGGTAAACCGAAAGCAAACTTTACATTCTGGGAGGGCTTCTCTTTGCAGATACAATGAAGTCCTGGAGTAAGTGACTGCAGACGGTACACAGTCATAGAGACATACTGTTCTCTGTGTACAGAAGCTATCGCCATACCACACACAATTGTCTGTACTCATAGCACGCATACCATGCTGTATTGCGAATGACTGTTTAGGATGGGAAATCTTTTTGGGTTCAATGATGATATCATGAAAATCTAGACTTGATACCGGAATAAAGTCTTAAAAGAAGTGATAAAAATAGCCATATTTATACATGATTATGTTTATTATAGTTAATCGGAAAGGGCAGGGGACTGCAAAATAGCATGACTAAATTACCAGTCTGGTTCTATGTATCATCCCCCCAGTTTAATGGGTTGAAATAAAGCCCTCTCTCCACCCTAGTTAATATGTGGAGAGCATTCTGATCCAAAAGGTCTGTTATACAGCACGCGGGTGGGTGCTATATATTGATGGAGGCTGAGGTGAGTCAGCCCACCTCTTTTCACTGTAAAGAGCTTTGAAATCTCTGAAGGAGATGAAGGATGCTATATAATAAATACAGCTACATAATAAATGTAGTATTTCACCATAGAAATAACACCTAGCATCTCAGTAGACCTATTGAACTAATATTAGACTGCAATGGACAAAATGATGTATGTATAGAAACCCTTAATTTGCAGGAAAAAAATATGGTTGCTCTTGGTGAGCACATTATTTTTTGTTTTAATGGTGAGTCCACTTATACAGAATCCTGACCCTAATGTTCTTTAGAATAAAAGCTGTTAACAAATAGTACTGTACAATGCCAAATTGCCCTTGCGTTGAACAGCCATGTGTAGCCTGACTTTACTTTTGTGGACTTTGACGTCATTCATTTTTAAGATGTTGTGCTTATGTTTTTCAGGTACATAGATGAGTGTGATCACCAGCAGCAACTGCGAAGGGCACTGGACCAGCTCAATAGGGTAAGACTGAAAAAGACAGAAATCAGGAAATAAAAGCAGAACTCATTAATTAATAACCTTACTGACAATAGAGGCCCTGATTTGACTCTTCTCTTATTAAATTGAACTCCTGTGATGACATTTTAGGATTAGTTATGAAAAAGGTTGACAGCAGGGTAGCACAATTTTCCTGACCAAGGCAGACTATCCAGTGCAATTCCTAAAACCTGTTTGATCTGTACACCTCTGTTTCTAACCTATTGGCTGGAATAGCAATACAATTTTGAATATTTTCAATATTCTGCTGCTTAATTACATATATTGTTTTATCACATTCCAGTTTAGAACACTATTCTGGAATGGCCTAAACTCTATGCTTACCAAATTTAGTAATTTTACCAAGTGGAGAATGAGATGAGCTCATTTGCATATTTACAAACCAAAAGCTGTAAATTGATTATCTTTTGACAGCCATGTTCTTTTAATGTACTCCCTATTGTTTTACAATTTAGAAAACAATTTTGTTTGTGAGGAGGTGATATCTGAGATTTGTAAAACATTCATAATGTTGGACAATCCAGTATGGTCAACCTAAGCAAAATTGTTCAGTGCAGGAGGCAATATGGGTAACAAGTTTCATGACTCTATGTCAGTCAGTAGCTCTGTATATTCAGGATCTGACCATTCATTAAAAAAAAAAAACTACAAAAGGCTTCCAGGAACTTCTATGCTTGGCCCTCAAATGAAATGTGTTATGCAACAAAGATCAAGACTTATAAAGAAAATTAAGCATATCTTGAATGACCACACAATTTCTTCCAAGTCTCTCATTTTAATTACAGCTTCCTAACAGTGTTCCAGTGTTTAAAGCAAATTTTCTCATGATATGATTCTTGTACCGTTATATAAGATCCCCCCCTTAGGACTCAATTTCTTGGAATATAGCTTCTTTATCAGGAACGGTCATAGCACAACTGGTGGTGGAATAAGTCTGTATTTTCTTATGACAGGAAGCAGACACTGCCCTGTTGAGAAACCTGGAGTATCAAATCCAGTCTCAGTTCCTGCAAGATGACATTAACTCCACCAAGGAGAGGCACAAAAAGGTGAGACATCGATAATAATCCAGTCAACAGCTGTAAGCAAACAGTGCCATTATCCATGTAATATGGAACCCTTGTCTCTTACTCACAAATATAGACTATGGATCACTGTTTGCACTACAAACACTCTCCCATGTTAATAAAAACAGATTTGCTTTTTTGGCAGTCCTAGGTACAGTATATTAATGACTGATTGAATAATGCATTATTTCGAAGCATGTGAAATCAGTAAATGCTCTGAATACACACACACACACACACACACACACACGCACACACACAAGCATAAGCAAGCGAAGAAATTAACAATGTTGTTCTAGTATTGAAAAATGCATTTTGGTCTCCTATGAAGTGAAGCTAGTTAACAAGGAAAGATTAGAACTGCTCAGGAATCTACATTTACTTATATCCCAGTGTCTCCTAATCAAGGGCAAAATGATCCCGTGCCTGCGCCTTATAGACACCATCATTTTCCCTTTCCCCACACACTGATCCTTAAGCGCAGTGAACACAAGCAAACTGTCATTATGAAAATACCAGACCTCTGTGTTTTGTAGGTACAAATATAACAATGTATATTAAAAGTATCAATGAGGTGAATTTTGGTTTTGATCCTCACTAATATAACAAGGGATACTGGATCAAAAGAATAAACATAAACAAGTGATGTGCCTATTTTAAGTTGTACAGGATAGAAACTGAGCTCAAATGTCCTTTCAAGCTTATTTTTTTTATTATTATTACGATGAGCTAATTACTCAAAAGTATAGGAGAGGTGATTTTTTTTCATAGAAAATACCTTCTGGGTCATTTTCACCTAAAACGTAGACATTGCTACAGTGAACTGCACAAGGACACGACACTTTTCCTTCATTAAGTAAAGCAATTCCATTATAAGGCAAAGCATTTATATCTATAGTCACCATTCTCTTCTATCTTAACTGGAAATGGAAGCAGACAAAGGGAAGGTTCTGGAAATGTGTGCATTATATGACATCAGCATACCCATATGATGTAACATAAAAATGTTCATGGCCCATCAATGCCACATTTATTAATTGATCTATAGAGGTACACACTAAACAACTCAGTGCACTATATGGGAGACCCTTGACAGTTGCTAGGGATATGTTCAAAATATTCCTGTGCATCATTAAATACTGTGCTGTACTATGTTCTATTGATAGGCTGTTTCATTGAGGAGGAGGTGTTCCCACAAAAAAAAAAAACAATGTAATTATGCCGCAAATTTGCGATTCACATTTATAATTCAAGTTATAATATGATAAATGGAGTATTAATCTGTATGTAATAATAGGCTGGGACTTGGAGATACTGTCTCGTGAATACTTGAAACCAGAGACTCCAAATCTGTGAATGGGGATGGTCCCCCATTCCTTCATTGCTCTTTGCTTCTTTACTTATCTCATCAATAAAACAGCCTTTTGTTTTAAACACCCCTTCAGTTTGCAGTTCGAGAGTATTAAAATGATACGTTTCATTATTTTTGTCTTATTTTTCTCCCTTCAGAATCTTGCAGAGATACAGACCTATTTGCACATCCTGCATCAGCTCAACCACACGCAACTCTGTGTGGCCAGCGTTACAGGCGGGGTGCTGGAGGTGAGGTGACCTTGCACAGTCTCCCTGTCCTGATTCTGGCAAGAGCTAATGCTGACGTGCATCACGTGCGGCGGAGAGGGGATGTCTGTAGCGTCAGTGAAATGTGAAAGGCACTTTGGTATCTGCCCGCTTTGATTATTGTCACGGAGTTCTATCCTTAGCCCGGTTATTGTGTCTCTCATTCATCTTCTCCTTCAGCGCTGAAATTGTAGAGGTGATATCTTCATAATGACATGTCTACAAGAAAGTTATGTGCCTTTTAAAATCTTTATTCAAGCGTGTCACGGAGATTTCCAAACAATAGATGGAGCTCTTCTGCCTCGCAGTTGTCCAAAAATGCAAATTGCAGAAAACTGGAATACTTGTACTTCGTACAAAATAAATTCATATCAGTGGTGATGCAGAAACCAATGCGCTATTATCTTGTGAGTGAGATACTTCATTGTAGACACCGTTTAGCTGTGTGATCTTTCTCCCCTCTTTTTGCCTTCTGTGTAGGAGCAAGAAAAACGTATTTCCCAGAGGCAAGTTCCAGCCCTGCAGAATCAGCTAGAGGAGTACAAGAACGCCATCTGTAGTCTGCAGTCCCAGAAACAACAGCTGCAGATGGAAGTACGTAACCATGGCAACCAAGAGTACAGGATTTCCACAAACTTCAAGAATGCCTCTTTGCACAACAAGATGGCAGTCTCATGGTTTCACACCTAGCATCATCATCAACTTAATGCTCAATTGCAGCCTATTGCTGTTACATTAGTACTTTTGCTCGTGGTACTGTTTTTATTTAATGTTACTGTCTTTTATTTAATGTTGATTTCTACTATTCCATGTTTTTTCCCGGACTGTCTTTCAACAAAATCTTTAGGAAATCTTTTTTCCAGTTTTCCCCTGTTTGGTCTAGGTTTTCTTTTTTAAGTACTTACTGAAAACATACTTTGTTCAGCATTTTGTGTCAATGCGACTGTAAACATGTGGAAGGACACATACATTTTAATGATTAACATATTTACGGATTAACTGATTGAATTCAACATTGTATAAAATATCCTTATAATATCTAAAAGCCCGCAAAGGCAACAATAGTTAATCAATCATAATCAAACACGAATTCATCACAAGGCTACAGCGATTCAAATTCTTGAAACCATCCTCAGTGTCATTACACCTGTTTCTTTATCGCGGTAGAGATCGCTCTCTCCATCGTGCTGGCCATAATCTTCATGGATGATTAAAGCACATCCGAGGTTTTTGGCAGCGTGCGTGGGGGAGAGAATTATGTGAGATAAAGCAGCATCTGCCCCATGTCTTCCCCTGCTGTCACATTAGACCTCAGCCTTGGAGCAGACTGTGAAGACCACCCAGGACAGCTACGACGACGAGATCCAGGCGTACGCTGACTGCATAGAGGCGCTGCGCAGGGAGATGGAGGAGGCCGAGCGCACTCTGGAGAGGTACACGGACGACTGTCGCCAGCTGGCCGTGTACCAGACCTCCCTGGAGAACGAGCTGGACCGCCACAAGAGGATCATCGAGACCGAGGACACCAGGTAGCTCCCTCGCAGTGTGCTCCGCCCAGCTCACCCTACTGCTGGAGCATATTGGGCTGCAGTGTAGCATAGGAGCAGGGCTTGTAACCAAAAGGTTACTGGTTCAAATCCCTTGTGGGGCACTGCCGCTGTACCCTTGGCCAAGGTGCTTAACCCAGAATTGCCTCAGTAAAATATCCAGCTGTATAAATGGATACCTTGAAAGAAACTGTAACCCGTGTAAGCTGGCTCTGGATAAGAGCGTCTGTTAAATGACGGTAACGTAATGCGGTGGGCCATTTCGGTCCGTGAGTTCTGCAGGGTTTTTAGATTAACTTTTAGTTAACGATTTAAACTTAGAGTTCCTGGTGAGATGACTCTCTGTCTAAACAACTTCAATCAAACAACTACGAGCTGAGGCAGAGGGAAAACCACCAGACCTTGTGAACCTCTTAGCATGAACAGCCATTAACTGGCAAGAGGGTAGATTCACCACAAGGTGGCAGTGGTTCTCCACTCATCATCATTCATGCTTACCCATTGTCAGCTGAGAAAAAGGCTTTGCAATTGCAAAGGTGTTTTACACAAGTCATGTTTTTATTTCCATTTTTTTTTTTTTACTTTAAACAGAAAGGAAGTGCTGGTAAAATTTATTTTAGGTCTTATTGTGCATACCATATATTTACATTAATGAACTGCAAGTGAAAGTGATTAATTGTACAAGGTATAATTGAAAAAGATAGTTATGGAAAATAATGAACGTGAATATTGAATTTCTGATTTTTTTTTCTCATTTTCTTTCATCAGACTCAGTACAGCAATAATTGGAACTCCCATAACCTTGTTCACAACCAGTTTCCCATGTACCCAGACCTCCTCAGTGACCAGCAGAGGAAAAGGTGAGATCCTACTTTCGGTTGCGCAGGTCATGTTTTTTTTTATTTTAGGATTCAAACACTGTGTGCCAGTGAACTCAGCCTGGTCAGAATGGACATAGTCCCTGTGCATTCCCTGAGATCCACGTGTGGTTGCTGACTCAGATATACAAGGGTGACCTTTCAGAGTCCCATCTTGTCACAAACAGATACCCAGCAGATTACTCCTGCGTATACATCACTGCTCAAAAGGCCATCTCTGTTATGCGACAGCACTTACGTATGAGGAGGCACAGTCTTTTCATAAGGTTATGCCGAAATAATATGAAGCTGTCAGAGACCTGCTTCATTTAATTTGAAGTTGTCAGTCAATTTGAGTAATTTCATCTGTCTTGTATTCTGTCTGTCTGTTGGGTGCACTGGCCTTTGTGATTCATGATTAATTAGATGTTTTTACCTCTTATGAACAGTTAATGTTGAAGGGATTCTTCTTGCTTTTTTGTGTAGATATTACCCAGATCATACAGGACATTACCTGTGTCAAACCTCGACAAAAGAACCTGGCAAAGAAAGGGCCGCAGACGAAGCTGGAGGAGAGAGCAGGGAGAGAGCAGGGGGAGGGGGAGGAGAGCAAGGCGGAGGAGGGCGATGAGGAGGACAGGAGGCAGGAGCTGTTGCTCCCCCGACGGTGGGGGCCTCTGGGGGATGTCCCGGACGGGGCCTACATCAGCAGGGCCTTCGACTCGCTGCGCAACATGATGAGACACCGCATGAGGAGGTACAACAGGCCTGAGCCTATAGCCGACATCTACACCAAGGGCCGCTATGTGCTGGTCAGCGGCGAGAGCAGCTACATGGACCCTTGTTTCTATCCCTCCCCTGCCTCCGGAGGGCACATCTTTGTCACCATCGAATGTGGCAGGATGCCTTACGAGTTGTACGGGCACGGCGCATCCACTCGCCCCTACGAACGCCCTGACCCCCTGCCTCCGAGTCCCCCTTTCTCTGCGGAGGACGAGGAAAAGGAAGAGGAGAAGGAAGACGGTGTGAGGGAGCCCAAGGTGGAGAAGAGGACTTTGACAGAAGAAGGAAGCAGTGAGAGGGGAAGTCAAAATGAGGGGACTGGGAACTCCCAGAGTGACACTAAAGACTCTGACACTAGTGAAGACTCTGGTCCAGACATGACCCTGAGCTCCAACGCTAACAAAGACCCCAGTCCAGCCCCAAACCCCTGCCAGACCTCCAGCCCACCAAACAACAATGAGGAGTACCTGAATGACACCAGCAGCTGCAGCACTACCTCCTCGACCCAAAAAAACGAGTTTTAGTAAGATTGCACAGTTGAAAAAACCCCCTCCTCCCCAGATAAACACACATACACACACACACACACACACACACAGGTACAACCACAAGGTTTGAGTTAATTGATATGGCCACCACTGCGAGTGAATCAATGTATCAATTTGATGCTAACCATTAACTGTTACACAGTTCTGATGTGTATTATTAATGACAATAAATAGTCCTTCAAAAATACCTGACCCATCCTTATTTGTATTGAAGGGCAACAATACAAAACCTCACCCTTTACATGTTCTCAAACAGCCACATGCTGGTCGGTTACATCAGTTGATGTCCTGGTTTTCAGGCTGAAAAAAGGATTATTTTTGAAGGCTAAATTCTTTGACCCAGATAAATGTACATGTTCAAAGGCACATTCGCTCATTTATCCATTCAATCAAAAATGTTTTTTTGTGGAATCTTAAACAGTAATTGGGCCCTGCAGTTATTGAAAGACATCATTAATTAATTTAATCATCATAGAAAACTATATAGGCAGCAGAAAAGGGGGGTATCCCCACTGGTCAGTCCTGCAGACTTGCAAAACCTCTTACCTATCACTCTCATACTGATGTACTATACTGCCTGCCCTCATGTTTCTGTGGTGAGAAGAGTGCTAAAATGAACATAAAAAAGAGGAAAATGACCCATATCTTAATTGAGACAGATGTAGATTGAGTTGAAGATTTGGAGGATGTGGGGAATCCTCTGATTTGTGGTATTTGTGTGTTTTTTTCTAGAAAGCATCATGCCTCCCAACAACATGCTTGCATCATAAAGCTTCTGTTTTACAAGTGAGAAACTAAAGAGACTTAAATAGTAATGATTCTTAAAGTGTGGCATGCCTGTTTCAATTAGTCAAGTGCTTTAGGAAACGACTCAATAAATTTATTCCTTTATGTGTAAGGTTATGAAATATGCTCGAGGACCACAGGCTGCAAAATTGATCATACATTCCTTTCCATTTCTTTATATAAACAATATCTGTCACAAAAATATAATGGGAAGAAATGTCACTGCTCTGTTTGCAAATATTAAACTTTAAGTAGAATGACACAGAGAATCATTTACAGTCACAATCTGTACAGCAGGTTCCTTTTTCAGGAGGTGTAGGGCTTGGAAAGCAACAACATAATATACAGTAGATATAGATTTAGTGAAGTGTAAAAATAAAATGAACAGTAAACAGAAAACAAAATTATTTGTTGTTTATCTGGAAGTATAGATCAGATTTTTTTTCTGGAAATACATTTTCATTGTCTGGTTACAAGAAGCATTCATTCACTCAAAGGAGGACTAATTGACACAGAAAAGAGCTCAAAATGCAGGATGGGAACTGGGGTGGGGTAAAGGGAAAAGGATTGTGGCGGAGGGGAAGAGGGGGGGTTTTGAGGTGAGGGGGTTATGACCTCTAGTCGTGCAGACGTCTAGTTTTTACTCAATAGGTTCTTCAGACTCCTCTCCACTGCCTCGTCCAGTTCTTCCTCTAGCTCCTCCTTTTTGGACATAGCCAGTTTGGACTCGTAGTCACGCACGATTTGGTCTATGTAAGGGGCACTTTGTGTTCCATGGAGCATCAGCGTCCACTCTTTCAGGACGCCCCTCTGAGGTGCCTGGCCCTGGAAGCCCACCTCCAGCAGCCAGGTGCCCCGGGGGTCCTCGCCCCAGGTGTGGGTGGTCATGAAGGGCCACTTGTCAAAGCCCACCTTGGCATCGTCGTCGCGGGGACGCCGACTCAGCAGGATGGATTTGGTGCCCATGGGTGAGGTCATGTTGATGTTGAGGTCACCGCGGCGGCTGGCGTTGACAGTGATGACGGCCTGCACGTGCTCCAGGTAGCGCACAAAGTTGTCCTTCCCTTCACAGGCATCTGTGGTGATGGGCAGGATCAGCTTATTGCCAGACTGGATCTGACTGCGGGGGAGAAGAGAAGGGGACTGTTAAGAGCTACAGATACAGGCTACAGATACCTTCATTCCACCTCAGGACATACTGTAGTCACTTACTTACAGCTATATAAAGTAAATAAAGCCACACGCACAAGTGGTGCCAGGTTTTCTCTGGTACTGGAGAAAAATATAAACAGTTCCTACACGTCAAACCCATATGACCCATAGTTTTTTTCCATCCAGTCTACATTTCCATCAAATATTTTGAACTTTTGAAGCTTATTAGCTTCCTAGTAAGATCAAATTTTATGTTAGGAAAATGTCAGATGACTGGTTCTATTGCTTAATACTTGAATAAACTGGTACTGTGACATTTATTCATGAGATCAATATGATTGCTTATTAAGTTCACTGACATGATCAAAATTCACCAATGAAAAAATAATTCTTGAATTCTCATTGCTTAACACATGAATGAAATGACACTGTGACATTTTTTCATGAAAATATTATTGTTTATTAAGTAGACAAGACTCATGACACAACATAAAGCCATTGACAGTTTATGTCAGTGAGTTCTCACCTGATGTTTGAGAACATCTAATCTTAATGAATAAGTGATTCAATTGGCTAAAATGAGTAGATGTGGCAATGAAGGATTGATATGGATAAATTAGATAAATATGGGGTGAGACTAATAGAAAGTATTGTAAATAGGGGACCTGGAGTATTACTGATGTAATGTGGCTGGGAAATTTATAAGGAAGAAAAGAAGAACAGGAAGATAACAAAGACTGTGGTTATTTCTCTAGGAAACTTGAAGAGAAGCCAACTCTCAACTACAGGATACCTACTGATTTAAGTAATTTCTGATTTTTTTTCTTTCAAAATGAACTCATTCAAATTGTCGATGTTTTATGCCTCAAAAAGCTCCACTGTTATTATATTTATTTTACACAAAATTGGCCAAAATGGACCTTTTCAAAACTTCTTGTTCAGTAGTAAAATCCATTTTAAAATGCACTAAATAAATAAATAAATGTAACAACCCTGTACTTTTATTCTTATTTTACCACGATTGTCACACAATATGGGCAAATTGAAAGGAAATAGTAATGAATTGGATTGTCACAAGTGGGAAGACATTCTGTCCAATCACACCACTTTCTTTTCCCAAAAAATTGGAAGGCTAACCATTAAAAATTTACAATTTCCAACCCCTAGACCACATGGGCAACACATCATTATTCCTGGTGACCCTTCAGCCCGTCTGAAATGATTATTTTCCACTGCTTTGAACTACAAGACAGGCAGTATGAAATAGCTTTGACCGATTAAGGAAAATGTAGGTCCATCCCTACAGGGTGGGCCAAATTGTGTTTTACAGGTACAGAAATGAACCACTGAATGCCTCTTTTGTTGCGTGGGGGGTCATAGCATGAGAAAGCTGAGTGCAAAGTGATAAAGTAGACATAATGCCATTGTCAGGTACAGGCCAGGATTGCTCTGCTATTACTGCACTCAGAATAAAATAGAGAAGTGCTCCTCTGAGCAATGAAATAACTGAACTCTTCAAAGAGTCTCCAGGAAACCTTAGACTGCAGGCTTCTGTGTGCCATGTTAAAATCAGATACATACAGTAAGACACAGTAAGCAAAGCCAAAAGCAAGCCCATGATCTTCCGTTTATGGTAAATTTCTCTTTTTTTGTGTCAGCTCGCAGAGATCAGGATGTTTGTGTATGATATATGGACTGTAATTCTTATAGTTGTTTTTATGTTGCGAGACTGACACCATATTTCAGTTCAATCACCACTCACCCCAAAGTGATTTTTTTTCTTATCTGTAATCACTTCACATTGATTATGAGTGTATTAATGTATGGTGTATGTATACATGCATGTACAGGACATGAACATTATTTATACATGTAAAATTAATATATATCTAAAATAAAATATGCACAAAACAAGGTCAATTAAATGATTACACTGTGATAAATTATGTGACATTAAATATGAAATGCTTAATTATATTGATTATTCCATAACCACATTTGCCCCCCCTCTCAAGGAATAAAAAAACTGTGTAATTGAAAATGCACGTATACATTAAACATCAGGCTGGCATGTGACATCAGTCCATTTCATTCTAACAGCTTCATCTTCCGGAAGGGCATTTTTGAGATGTGCAGCCAAGCTGCAAAACTAATGAGGCAGACCATGAACCCAGACCTCGCCTCTGTTTCTGAGGAAAATGTCACCGATCGCGACACGTCGAAGCCTGAAAAGTACATTGTGTCTGATGATTCTGACATCAAAAAACAGCGGGCGGAAATTCAATTTGGCTCTCAAAATCGTTTCCCGGACAGCAGGTGCAAAGATCCAGTCTGGAATTATATGGAAGTAATTAAGGGCCTCAGTCATAATGCCGAGAGGTAATTGATCTGGGGGACGAGAGCAACGGCTAAAAAATACAAATACTTGCTGTGACTATAAATCAGTGGACACGATAATGAGTTCTGACTCAGGCAACAGGCTCAGGAGGTGCCAATGCCCAATCTACAGAATTAGACTGATATCTTCTGTCGTGTATAACAGGCCTCGCACAGTTATTAATATGCATGTTCTCTTATTCTGTTTCAATGAGCTCTTCAGCACTGATGCTCCAGTTGTAATTACCAGTCAGTAACAAATAGTGCTGCCCTGCAAATGTAGAACATTACTGTCCATGGCAAAACAAGCAGTGACGATATGTCTCTCTTGATTTTAAATCTAAGTTGATTTCGTTGCAAATACAGTCCACAGGTTTAATGGACTCACGGAGAGTAATATCTGTTATACTGGAAAGCTTGAGCTTGGAGTAGAGGAACTCATTGCTTTCCTCTTTCTCGCTTGATAACGTGGGATAATACTGAGATAATACGTGGGATAATGCAGGCACTGGATCTTTGTAATTGTGTTAGACCACAGAAATAGTCAGGGTCTTTGACTTCAGCATTAGGCCAGGCCACATAGCACATTGTGCAGACTTAGCATTCTTTGTGAATACTTTGGCAAGATTACTGTTACTCATGAGCACAACTAAGCTTTACGATATGTCATATCTTTTTAACATAGTGAGTGGCATGTATGTTGCAGTCCACTGTGGTAGAAGGCTGTTGGTTAGGTGTGGACTACTACAGCCATTAAAGAGACAGAAGACACATCCTTGTCAGGGAGTGGCATGTCAAAGTAAACGATGGTGGCAGTGTAGGTTACCCAGTTCCTCTCTTTTAAGCAATATTGGGTTTCTTGTATATAGCTTCAAACCAGTTTTCATTCATTTCTATGTGTCCAGCACTCAGGCGAAGCTAAATAGTGGCACGTGTAACTAAAAAAGGTCAGTTTTCTGACAAACAGCATTGTTCTGGTGTGGCTACTTACCTCACCTCATTATTCAAATATTTTTTGTGATTATCCTGGAGCATTTTTATATTGTAGTTTTAGACAATGGTTCACTGAGCTCAAACACACATCTGTGGATTGTCCGGGTTCTTTCACAGCCAGCTTAAAGGGATTCATTAGGGAGCACAATAGAAACTAATCAGGGAACAGCCTTATTAGAATTCAGAAGCGCTTCCCTATCACTAGCACTACTTAATTGCCATTCCCGCCCATTGTTTGGGCTCCAGCTCATGTAGACCCACAGTTAGGTAACCAAAAAAAAGAGGACTGCATTCTGCTGACAGGAACATTCCATTCTGCAGCCTGGGTCTTCCACTTCAGCTCTGTATAACTGACTTTGTTGCTATGGCACAATACCCCGAGCAGCACAAGAGGACCAGTTACAGTGTATCTGAATCCACTACACATGGATACACAGGCAGATGAGGACGCTAAGGGTCAACAGCCATTCACAGGTTATGCAATACATGAAAAAAGGAAAGAGAAGGAAGGACGGAAGGAAATAGATTGGTAAGGTTTCCCTGCCATGTCACCTTAGCAAATACACTCACCTTAATGATGTACTGTAAGAAAAAAAAAAACACACTCTGCTCTTTGAATGCACTGCACTCAATTACATGGCAACAGCAAAACCGCACAAAAATACGTTTGATATTTTAAAATACATATAGTGGGGGCTCTTTGTGGCCTCAGGTTAGGTATATTAAATATTAAAGAGGCATTCCTTGTCCTTGTGGTCAACCTCCCATAACCCCAATCTCCATGTGTCTGAGGGGTGAGGCAGAATCTCACTGCTCGAGATGGATTCTTTGTCACACTTACTGCATTTCCTGGATGGAGCCGGCAACGCAGTGGAAACGCTCTGGCACGGTCTTCCACTCCTGGGCCATCCTGACCATGCCGCCGGCGTCCAGCACGCCGTAGCCAAAGAGGTGGTTGAACTCCAGGCCCACGCCGTTCCTGCGCCACTTGTGCACCTCATCGTGCAGCTGGTTCCGCTTGGAGGTGAGGACCGTCAGGTGCTGCATGTCCCGCCATGTCAGGTTAGGGCTAGAGACCCAAAGAGCAGGAGTGAACATTAAGCCCCATTATACAATGAGGCTTGCTTTAACTGGTTGAGCCTAATGTACAATTAGCAAATGCAAAATTGGGTGAAAACTGGAGAAAAAACAGAAAAGAACTCCTCAGATATTAACTCGCATTTACTAATGGGAGTATCTCTGTAAAAAAGCAATTCTTTAATGTCTCAAACATACAATACAGTTCTTTAATTTCCTTTACACCTCCAGTATAAATGGGAATTGTTTTTTACACTTTCATGTCAGAATCAAGGGAGAGCCTGCAGGACTGGTCCTGTTTATTCTTTCCTTTTTTCATTCATTCTGTTTTCCTTCCCCGCTTAACTTTAGTTTTTCAATCACTCTCACGTCTCATGGGACTCTTCACAAGAGCTCAAAGACACCAGCAGGGCAACTTGAAAGCCTTCAGACTGCTTTCAACCTCTCTTCCACTCTTTGAGCCAGACCTTGTGTGTGCAGTACATACTTTGCCTCCAGCGCCAAAGCAAACACACCGGCAGCTTCCGGTGCAGCCGCAGATGTCCCGGAGTGACGCAGAGTGCAGTTTCCATACAGATCCGTGGTGGCCTGCAATGTGACAGTCCGGCTCTGCTGTAGTTAAAGGCTATAAATTCTATTTCACATTCAATCATGTGTCTACTGATCACAAAGCCAAACTTCTATGCAGCCTGTACTATTAACATAAATAGTCACGCATTGTTCAGCTGTTACAAAATTCATCAAATAACCTGAATATTTCACAGGGACTTTGATAGATATTTTGCCTCTCTGATTAAAATGGAATATCTCTCTTCCATCGCTTTGATTTATGCAAATTATGGAGGGTGCTACATTTATCATAGCCATTAGTTCCATGTTAAATATTCTTCATGGTTTTAATGTTACGTGAAATGTTTTCATGAACCTAGTCTAAGTAGATGAAAATGTCAGTATCAGTGGAAATGCACTCTGCCTTGGGAGTGTCTTGATATTTAGAGACCTCTCCATCCTCTGCTTCATTGACTCAAGAGAAAACACAAAAGAGATTTCTGATGCTTCACATTTGACATTTTGCATTTTTTAATTACAAAATGCCGGTCTACTGTCCAGATTGGAATATGTTGACACGTTCATTTACTGAAACAAAGACGAAATTGCAAATATAATACATGTGCCATTTCTGTGTCAATTCATTTTATGTGCCCATGTACTTACGATGATTATTTTTTAGGTCAGTTCATAGCATCATAGTGAAAAAAAATATACACTCAGAAGAACGCTAGACGTCTTTGGGTGAAACACATTGCTAATATTACTAATAAAAAAGAATAAATGTCTAATGTAATGATTTTATTTCATACAACTTATGTAACTTACTCTTACATTTGTCTAGTAAATAACATATCACCACATTTACGGATATTGTTCAATAAATCAAACTGCATTTCTGTCTGAATAGGCCGTCAGAGTGCCCAGTGCACCATCCAAAACAATTACTAAATTGAAAGCAAAAGTGTGTGTGTGTGTTGAAAACACTGTGACCACAGACCTCTAACTGTTGTGTGTTCTGAAATTGACCCAACGTACACCCAATGTGCGTCATTAGGTCAATAATGTGACAAATGCATCAATATCTCCACCCACCACGCCTGCCTCGGGGTTCCTCTTCCTGCCGTTGCTGAAGGTGGAGGCCAGCGTGGATGAGCAGCTCTCGTCATAAAGCGCCGTGCGGCCGTCGTTGATGGCCGAGTTGATGGAGATGGTCCACATGCTGGAGGCGTAGCCGTCGCAGTTGCAGTCATCGTAGCTGCCCCCGTCACCAGATGCCCACACGTAGATGCTGCCCTTCCCCCCGCGGCCCTGGGACACAATGAATCAGATAAGCTCGCATACTCATAGGGTAGCTGAAACTCATGAAGAAGAAGGGGCTGTTTGTTTTCACCTGCATGAGGAAATATGCCTGTCTGCAGACTCTTTTCTGCTGAATATCTTGTTTAAGACACACACTCTGGTAAAAATGTGTTTTTCTTTCTTTTCTGTGTGCTTGTTGTGGCCCTGTGTCTTTTTTGTTTTGTTTTACCATTTATCAGTGTTGTCATTCTTTGTTTAGACTCAATTTCTGAGGTTTGGTCCTTTATTGCAGGAATATAAGGTTCAAATCCTAAAGGACTAAAAATGTATTCTTCTTGAAGAGCATGACTACTGACCAAAAAGTAAAGTAATGGTTATCAGGTAAATTTAAGTAAAGGTAAAGATTTCCAGGGAACACTAATTTGTGATAAATGTATCACACCTACTTGTGATCAGCTAGTCTTCCATTAAATGATTTTATTTCAGTTTGGATTCCATAACTGACAATGTGTGGACTATAAAGTGATAATATCAGTCCTAATATCACCATCATCAATTCTTAAATATCTTATCCAAGTGAGTGATTGACTGTACCTCATTGTCCTATGTCTTTCTGTCTGAATATGAATATGATATGATAGTTGAATTCTTACACCTGTCTTTGACTGGACTAATTGAGCAGTTGTTAATTTTTTTCGTCCAAAAGATGTTTTTTCCATGAAAAATAAGCAACAGACAAATGTCTTATTTCATAACACTTCTCAACTTAAACAAAAGACACATTATGTACAGTTTAATCTACTGTGAGAACATTGATTCACAAGTTTAACAGAGCTCCTTTAAAGTCTTACCACATCTTTCACTAACATCACTCTTTCTGAGCATTCTTAATTTGATTAGTTGATGCATTGTGAGGTGTGCACTCAAATGTCACATATCTCAGAGTTAAATCTGATGGTCACCATTACATCACAATCATTTCCTTATTAAGTCTTTAAGACACACATGGCAAATCCAGAAATACTCACCCATTAAAACTGATATTGCAACGCCACGTGAAACATGTGTGTATGAACATAAACATTAAAGCCATTATCTCTTGCCTTTCCTCTATCTGTCGTCAGCATCTACAACACTGCAAAACACAGTGAATACACTGTTTCTCCTAATGGCAGTCATCGTTATATAGTGTAATATAGGCTGTTTACTTTCTGCAGTAGAACAAAGTTAGTGAGTGTTAATCTAAATTGCTATTGAAAATGGGGACATGCATTTCTGTTATGAGCCTTGCGACTATGCTGGCAGCAAACAAATGGATCTCAAGTTTGGTTTAAGCACTACTTCAAAACACCCACCGTTCATAGGCTAGACCTCGGAACATTTCATTTGTCTGTGATTTACAGGGGCCGAGAGGAGCTCCTCAACTGCACTGAATTGACATCTATTCTTGTTCCTCTATTTAAATTGCGAAGGGCTGTTTGAATTCTGTCCACATCACCTTGCTCAGTGCACATGTGCTCAGTCCTGCCGAGTGAAGTACTCTCATAAATTCAGCACACCAGTGTAACATTCCAGATTGTTTATTTTTATCACCGAAGGCAATTTTTGAGGCCAAGCCGCACTTGATCTTGATGGATTTCAAGCGAAGTAGCCACCTAGGACAAACTAGGTCCTGTGAGAGAACAATTTATATGGTTGAGGATGGGAATTTCTATAAATTCAGAGCTAAAAAAAAAAGTAAATGAAATGCTTTGTTGCCAGGCGTCAAACTGCCATTATCACAGCAAGCATGGTAAACTTGGAAACGTTCTTGACATCTATATGTTATGACTGCACTGCATCACTTCCAACCATATAAAAGGCTTTGGGCTAGCAAGCTAGCAATGCAGGAGCAATCATGCCAACTTGAAAACTTAAAACATAGCTAGATAGCTATACAAAGCCATGTTCATCCAATATATTACTTTGTGTGGTGTTGCCCATTTTTAGATAACTAGCTAGTCATCCAACACTAGAATTAGTTACCTAGCCCGCTTGTTAAAGATGTAACTTTTCTAGCATTATGTCCAAAGCCAACGGCTATCAATAATAGGTAAGCACGTAGCATTAGCTAACTTCTTAATGTGTAGATTGTTAGGATTAATGCAGGATCACAGCTCATAACGTTACTGCTCCCAGGTTTGTTGACTGCTCCAAGGTTCCAAGATTTATATTTACATAATCTCTTGTGTGTTGTCGTGTATATAATTAAGCATGTAAAAATCGATAACATTAAAGGACTTGGAATTATGCTTTAAGACCTTCTATTGTAATTATATCTGAAGATAAACTGCTTACATGAGCAATTATCCTCTTAGCTGGGTGTAACTCAGCTTGATTGGTCGTATCCAGGGTTATACACAATTAGGTTGGGTTCCACAACAAGACCAGGTTAGCCTTAAGCTCAGACCCCTGTGAGGCTAGTGTGATGATAAATTGCCAATGTGATTAATCCTGTTAACACAAACATACTGAGGCATTCCCTTCTGATAAACATGGACTGCTGATTCATTGCATCTCTTTGCTGGGTGGTTGAAGGCTTCCTGCAACTGGGGGAAGAGCTTACTAGCTATACACTGTGGCCTTTTGAATTTCCACACCACCTGAGCACTCTGGGATAGAATCAATAACCTATTAAATCAGGTCTCCTTGTGGTTGATATACACAAGCCAGGAAAGCCTTGAGGTATCAAAAGTCTGTGACACAGTCAGATGTTTCTCTTTATATGTTCTGAAAAAGATTACTAGGCAAACGTTCCAGAGAAATCTGAAACCATACAGAGAGAAACTCTTAAACCTTGACTGAGCCAGTTTAAAAAAAAAAAAAAACTGTCCTAGTGCCTTTTAACTTGACTGCTGTAGCCTCTTCAGCACTGATCTGCCTCTCTAAGGTCTGTTTTTGACAGCTGAGTGGAAACAGTGCCGCTAGATACCTTGTTGACGCCGTCTGCCATGGCTTGGAGCGTCAGCTCGCGGGGGCCGTCCACAGTCTTGCCATCATCGGTGGGTCCCCAGCTAGCACTATAGATGTCAATGACCTGAGGCATGTGGCTAATCGACGAGGCCTCAATTATGTCTGTCATATACGGCTGATCAAGCATCCGAATGCCTGAGAACGTGAGGACAGCATAATTTAAAATCATAAAAAACACAATCATTACAATCCATTAAATTAACAGAAATCCACTCTCATATCTACTTCACAGGTGATACACGTAACTAATTCCATGGATGGCAATTACTCCAATGTCTCCACTGCATCAGTATCCATATCATGTTTCTCATTGTTTAGAGGGGGTGATTTCAAGCCACTTGGATGGCTTCACCTTGGGAACCATCAGCTCAGCACTCATACAACAATAGATGGAGATTAGCAAATTACTTTGGATTGTCTGCAAGTACTCTTTAGGATCAGAGATTATTTGGGCTCTTATGGTTCTTATTGTTGCTTGAGAGCAGGGCTGAACTTCAACATGGCAGTCTTGTCCTATTTTTAATATTTATTTGCATAGTTCTTATCAATGATGACTTACATAGCATCCATATATGAAGCCAGAATAAAAGCTGAGTCAAGTATGGTTAAGTAGATTGCTCAAGGTACAATGGCTATACCTGAACAGTGAAGGACACATGAAAATTGATTGTAAATTCATCTCCTTTGGCACTACACTGTGTTGCCAACCTCCTCTGTTGGATCACAGCAGTGTGTGCAAGCAGTATCTGCTTTCTCAATAGTCCAACAGCCAGTCCCCATTTCAAGGAGTTAGAATCTGACACTTCAAATACTTGAAACCAACAAACCGGTCTTTACAGCTCTATTCCATGATAGAAGCCTATTAATTCTAGTGACCATATCACTGTTGTTTACTTTAGATCTGTCAGGGGTCTGCATTTTTTCATAATCTGCACCTGTTTTCAAATCTTATGCTTAAACCCACCTGTCAATAAATAATTCAGCTTTACAATTATCCCATGCCCTTAAATGACTTCCGTCATCTTGGGGATTGATTTTATTTTTGTTTTTCCATAAAAATGACAACATTTAGAAGCAAACAGCAACAGAGAACACTCAATATGCCCATTCAGCCCATGCAGAAAACAATACATTTGCCTTTCTGTCGAACTGAAGAATAATTTGTTAAAAAGATTTAAATTTTTTTTTCAACAAAGAAAACAAAGGAGAGGATAAAAAACTAATGAAAAAATGTCATTATGACTATTATTAGCTGTAACATTATTATTATGTGTGAGGTAATCATTATAATCATCACCACTGCAATTATTATTATTAGAAATAGTAGCAGTACTAACACAATTCACAGTTAATATTTCTCCTTCATACTGCATCTGAATATACACTGTGTCAAGCGACATGGTGAAGTGAGTAATATCCAACGGTGTTTCTATAGGATAGGTTTTAATCAAAGAAAATGGGAGACTTTCAATCAACAGAGTAAATTAAATAAAAGAAAAACCTGACCTGAAGTGTCACCGTGTAGGTGGAACAGGAATATAGAGTGTGAAAAAATGAACTGAGAAAAACTCATGACTGCTAAACAAGCCCCTGGTTTGGAAACAGCAGCTGACCTTTCAAGCCTGTTCTCACAAATCTGAGGACACCATTGCAGAAGATAGCACAGAAATTGAGTTGTCAATGCTTGTTTTAGTTGAGAAAAGCTTTCTGGAGCTGTATTTTAAAAGCCAGTACAGTATGTTCAAGAATAGAGACCAAGGCTATTATAATTCTGACCTTACGCTGCTATTGCCTGTGCTGTTTATCAATCACACAAGACAGACAGGGCGGCCACAGAGTGAATTTGTTCTCAGTGTGGGTGTGTAGCAGTGTAAGTGTGTGCTGATGGGGCATACCTGCCACCTTAGAGTTGTAAGCTACTCCCACGCCACAGATGTTATTGTTTGCTGCTGCAGAAACCTCACCGGCACACCTGGTTCCATGACTGTAAAGAATACAGCCACACAAATGGGAGTTGTTAAAATGAACTTTTTAAAATGCAAAATGTAAGTTTTTATATATATATATATATATATTTTAACATTTATAGCATCGCTCAATGTGACTAAATGGAGGAGTCAATCCAGTATAAATTACATCTGTGAAACTGAGAATGCCTCGTTGTGATTGATGGACGGACTCCAAGATCCTCTGAAGCAGCGCTGGCCTCT
Source organism: Megalops cyprinoides (assembly GCF_013368585.1). NCBI lineage: Eukaryota > Metazoa > Chordata > Actinopteri > Elopiformes > Megalopidae > Megalops > Megalops cyprinoides. The sequence goes on from NC_050597.1 coordinate 10,853,548, forward strand.
CAGACGGGAAATCGATGGAAATTTGCATGAAGCCCATAAGCTCCATTTTTTAAAAAGCACATGAAATATGGTCTCGATGGCGCGCCAGTGGCACACTTGAATTTCAGCGGTAATTAAGTAAAGGGTGACTGATTTGTTTAGAAAAACGGTCCGTGTAGGTGAAAGAATCGCGCCCCATTACAGCGGCGGAGTGAATCAGACAGAGGTACGACAGAGGCCTCCCCTGCCAATGCGGAGGGGCGAGTGCGAGAGGCAGGCACAGGCAATGCACTGCGCTCTCCCCCCGACACAGGATGCTATTTATAAATAATCAGCTGATTAGTCTGCTCAGCGCACGCTGGAAGAGAGAGCCGGAGCAGCGGTGTTATTAATCAGAGTCAAATCGCACTCCTGCTGGGTCTGTCAGTTGTGAGACACAGAGAGATAGTGGGCCAGAGGGGGCTGAGAGGAGAGGACAATGTCTTGTCCTTGAGCTGCCCTTGAAAGCAGTAGACCATGCTGTTAGTGGTGGAAGCCGGTATGAAGCAGTCTCCTAGAGGTTACTAAGCATACTCTCCCTGCTGCAAGGGGTATGTCCATCGTGCTTTTGTGCACTGCGGCAGGGTTCCTCATCCTACAAGTCTGTGTTCTGGGTAACCCGTTGGGTGTGTTTGTGTGTGTGTGTGTGTGTGTGTGTGTGTGTGTGTGCATGAGCAGGGGAGCTGGAGGAGGAGGAGGAGCTGCCTTCCGGCAAGTATCTCCAGGGACGAGGGTAAAATCATTAAAAGCTTTTTTTTTAACCACCAAAGAATGACAGTACGAGCCATGCTATCATCTCACTGGCCTGAGAGGTGCGGGAAAGTGTTGAAATTAACTAATGCCTTTTATGTGTTGTCCCATGTTAACATTTACACAAATTTCCATGAGTCTCTCCACCGCCTTTTCCTGGGGTCATGGAATAATTCTCCAGGTTTGTCTCAATTAATTCCGTTTTTTCAGGTTTTTTGATTCCCTCTGGAAAACATGCAACGTTCTTTGTTCACAAATTCAGTAATTTATGACAATATGAACTGTTAAAATACAGATTTAATTTGATATTTTAGTACATGGACTGTCAAGAGAAGTGAAGATATGTGAAGCAAAAAAAATCTTTTCAGCTTCCCCAAATCCTCACATGCCCTCGTATCACAGCCAGTAATACAGCCAGGCCGAGTGCCCTGAGATATGACTTAATGGAGAGACGTGTAAGGAAAATCAATACTGAGGCTCGGAGTGCAGCAGCCTCTCCCTTCATGCCCTGGCCACCACGGCAACTGACCTTGTTACTGCCGCAGAAAGGAGTTGGGTCTAGCCCCCCTCTCAGGTCTCCACTAACAGTATTCACACAGGAAATAGGAGCCCACTGACCGCTTGCGAATTACCTGTTAAACCAGTCATCCGTGTAGCGGGGGTACGGATAGGGGTCATTGCTGCTGAAGTCATAACTGGCTTCTGCATTCTGAAAGGAGAGAACAGCAGCTGTAAAGAAGGTGACAGGGAGCAAAACAAGACGGAACATGAAATTAAGATGAAAAAAATGAACCCTTTCCTGTGGAGCTAGTCTGACACAGACCGTTTCCCAGAGCGGCAAATCAACCTCGGCAGGCTAAAGAAAATGGTGTTCCACGGCTGAAGAGATTGTGTATTTATTATCTCAAATAGAGGCCAATGTGAACACTCTCTAATGTCTGACTTATACCTTGTAAATGATTTGGTAGCTGTTCGTAAATTAAGAATCAGTTTTACTGGGGAGGTAATGCACTCTCACGGCGAGGATTATCAGTGCAGTGCCTGATACTCCAATTATCAACGGTATTTAATTTCACATGGAAAAAAGTAATAACAGTAAATTGAAATGCGGAAAAGCAAGGAAAACAGACGCAGGGGTGGTAAACATCTGTCTGAAAGCCATCAATTCGTCAGTGGTAATTGGTTAATGACTTGCGCGGGAGTGGAGCTACCCACACAGGGATTTGCCAACCAGCAGTACAGTCACAAACAGGAACCCATACATACACTCTCCCGCTGTGCTGGAACACGTAAACACTCAACAACCAAAGAAAACTGAAAAGAACCAATTTCACCACGACACAGTGACATTTACAGTGCGGGCCACAAGGGACAAAGACATGTAGGACATCGCTATCACCCCCCCCCCCCCTCTTTTTTACACGCTGAAAGGAATGTAGCAATGTTCCGAAGGAAGGCATGAACAGCTTATTAAAATGTCCTGAAGACGGTTCTTAATAGATTAAGTTGGGCAGCTGGGGAAGGGAAGGTCGCACCCCTGGCGCCAGAGTACCAGGAGAACCACGCCTGAGTGTTCTCCCTGCATCTGTCCTCATTTCCCCTGCCTCTCCAGCCTTGGTGCACTGGTCCATGCAGTGAGGGCGGACGGGCTCTAAAACGCTCATTAAGATGTCTGATGGAGCCCAGGCTTTGGCAGGGTTGTAGTAGAAGGAGGGGGTGGGGGTGGGGGGGGGGGTCCTTCTTGATGGCCAAATTATGGTTGTACGTGCTACGTACTATAAAGCTCACATTTTGTGATTGACAGCAAGAGACCTAACATTGACATGGATAAATATTTTGCTGGAAAAACTGGCTTGAACAAATCACAGACTCTGCTGAACCATTTTAACAGTTTGTTACAACTCAGATGTCTAATAAACCTCAATAACGGAGAAGATACGAGCAAAATATAATATAGTTGTTACAATTCTACATGATTACTAGCAGTCTAAAATCTCTATGATTTCAAAAAAAAACAACACTACTGTAATAGTTTGGTCTCACCAGTGAATACAGACGAAAGGATGCTCCATCTCATTGAAAAAATGAGGATGCGTGCATGCATGAACAGGTAATTACAACACAACACAGAAGCAGGGAAAAACTCAATTTATCATCACTGAAAATGCAAACATTTAAACAGAACTCCAAAATACACAGATTTGCATAGCGTCCAGCTAGCATGGCTACATATAGTTTTAGATAACAAAAATGAATATGATAAACTTGATAAATGTGTGTGCTATGTTTCTATAGCAGATGTATTGTACAGTTAACTAATCCTTTCTAAAATGTGAATACACATTCAGGCAATCAGGAATCAAGGAAAAACTGGATTTCTTTAAAAGGAATAGGACAATCCAACTGACTCTCACAGATGGTTAACTGCTGACAGCTGTAGCCTTCCTTCACAAAAGAAGTGAGAGATTTATTGAAGATCAGAGCTTTGCCATGTTTATAATTTGAAACATGATGGGTATTTCATGAAAAGCTACCTGTTGGTTTTCAAATGCATTCCTTTTCATGTTTGAAGACTGAATTAATAAGAATGCAAATAATACAAATACTTTTATAGAAGGATGGGGAATACACCCCTCATTCACAAAAATAAAGTCGATGTTCTAGTTTGGAAATTCATTTGCTCAGGTGAGTTGAAACTGTGAATATTAAACCCATACACATCATTTAGTTTCATGCAAGTATTCACCATGTAAATGGTAGTTCCAACCAAACACATTCCCTGAGCACATGTTTTTTTATAGATATGTACCCTTGATCTCTTTTAGAATTCAACATGAGTGAGTGGTAGAAGCATTCTGAAAGAGTATGGGGCTTTGTTTTTCTGCAATAACTATACTGCATATCCCCTCAAGAATAATACATACTGACAAAAATACACAATAAACATGCTGCCTGGTTACTCAAGCAATATCAAAGAAAGAGTGAATGCCTGCATGTACATTATGCTCCCATGGAAATGTACCCTCTGTATTGGACTATACTGTCCTTAACAGAGGACACCATGTCCAGTATGAAAGACTACAACACAGAAACAAAATGATCAGTGATACGGTAGCCATGCCATACCAAAATAAGACCAAAACAACAATCTGAACTGTATTAATGTACATTCTCTAATGGTAATGCTGTTCTTGGAGTTAATATGTAAGAAAGAGTAAGAAGTATTGTTTCATCAGATTTATGTAAGAAATATCAGAGAGGACTTAAATGAGATATAGGGTGTTCACATTCCACATTTACAGACAGGATAAAATCCTTTTCAACCACACAGGTACACACACAATGACATCCAATGATGTCATCACCTTGTTAAAATACGACCAGGACAGAACTGACATTTTTCAAATTTACATCAAAATGGCGTGACCAAAGCATTACCTCTTCGGAGATGACAGGACATTTTATCAGCTGATCTGTCTTTAGAGAGATTCATAAATGACTTCTCACACTTGAGATTTCGCCACTGTGGAGTTGAAACAGGTTCCCAGCAGGTGATGTCCAGCAATAAATGACTCATCGGTTAGCAGTCGCTCAGTAAAGTGCGAATCCTATTTTTCCTCTGTCATCTTTCTTCAACAGAAAGGAAATTTGTTTTCTTCACTTCTAGTCTTTCCTTTGATAAAAAAGAGGAACTTTTCACACTGGGAACCCTTGTCAGAACAGACAGCCCTTGTGCGGCTCAGCTTGTCAAAAGCCTAATTAAAGGCAGCAAGGAACTGATCATCAGGGTGAAAATTAATTGAAAACATTATGGAGAAGGTCAAACATTTAAAATGTGCATGAAAAATTGGAACAGTTTCAGAAGAAGAAAATGGGATATTTTTATGGCTTGCAGGGGCTACACAGTTGACGGTACTAGCACTGTCCATTCATTTGTAGATAAGTCATCTAACTTTTAACGATAAAGCAACATTCAGACAGCTCTGCGCAGAATATCTGTAATATATTATCTTTAATATATGTGTCTACAGTGCTGCTTTGTAAAACGCTGAACTGGTGGGATGCCAAGTTTTACAGAATCTTCAAATTCTCTTCTGATTCATGCAAGGTTACTTTCACACTTGAACAGCGGGCCAGTCGACAAAAACTGGCATGCTGTCAAAGGACCTGTGAGCTTTCTAAAGTAATGAGGTTTGGGGGCATTGATACCATTTTGTAAGAGTGGAAAAGGACCTGAAGAGGGCAATCCTCTAGCCTTAAACCGTCTAACTTTCAACCCATTCTCCATGCTCCAGGAGAAGGCAGAATATTTATGAAAAGACTGTATTAATTTAAAATCCCATTATATTTTTATAAGGCTGCATAAGACATGAGCCCTATGGTGACGTGACACTGCTATGTTGCCATGGTAACACTTCTACGATGGAGGCTGGAAGTCATATTTAAACAATATAAGGATGCAGTCATTTTAATGCCAACTGACCATGTTATTTTCCAGAATTTTCTCTCCTTGGTTCCGCTATTGAGTGGAATGGATGAACTGGAATAAAACTCCATCTCCTGAGAAGACTTTCAGATTATTACATCTGCAAAGCTTTTACTTATGGCCAGTTGTGAGTATATTATGTCTCAGTGAAGAAGAGGACAACAAATTACTCCTGGCCTTCCTGTACAGCTGCTCATCTTTGGTAATTTCACAGTAGTTAATATGCTTTATGAGATTCATTTGTGTTTCATCGTGATAAGACTATTCTGTCAATGATGCTCAAGAAGAAACTAACACATGGATCACACCCAGAGCCCTCATTAAAAAGCACAGAATCTTAGGATGTGTGATGTTATTCATTAGCTGGGAGAATTCCTCTCATTAAAAACAGACTGCAACACACAGACACACAGAGACATACACACACACACACACACACACGCACAAATAAACACTAGCTGCTTCAAAGGAATTAATAGTCCCTGATTGCACTGTCTGGGGTCTGGGGAGAAATGAGAGTAAATAAAACAATAGAGGAAGCTCTGGTGCACTGATGACTGTTTCAGTGCTACAGCACCGGAAACATCAGCCCAGTGGAGCGTGGGTTTGTATTCCCCCATCATCCCAGACATGGGGAGCTATTTCTGGGTCCCAACTCATCAAGTTCGATAGCAGCATGAGGGCATAGCCCCTGTATATTACAAAAGATTTATAAAATGATATTTTAGGATATAAAGGAACATACAAAATCAAAGTTATTCAAAAATGCACATATCATGTCCCTGGCACACTTCGCTTTCAGGCATTTCATTTTTTTCCTAATTTTCCCCCCTAAATTTTCCTTCCCTAAATCCCCTTTTAATATGTTAAATGCTGAAAGCTCTCCAGGATGAGTTTTGTGATGCCTCTTAATTGGCAGGATGCTGCATATTCCCATCTCACTGGCACAGCTCAGCCCTTCATTCATTTTCAGATTCTGCAGGGTCACATGACTGGAGTGTGTTGTGTAAGCCTCTATTTCAGAACGCCGTTTCAGCTGCTCACTTTCGCATTCCTGCTTCTGCTCAATACAGACGCAGGAAACACGCATAAGAATCGTTACAATGATTGCTGGGATTCTCAGCTTGCAATCCGAGGAGGGTGTTTCACACAGACGCGGCCTACTTTGAATTGTAAGCTAGCATGAAATTCAGACAAGCCTGGCTGGCGAGGTGCCTATGACTGTGTCCTTGAAGAGTACAAGGAAGCATGCTAACTGAACAGGGCACTTGGAACCTGATGGGCACTTAGCACTCAACCTGTGTTTCTAGCATACATCTTTCCACATCATTTTTTTTCTTCACCTGATGCCAACACAGGTGAATAATACATGAGAAGAAGTAATGTGTACTTACATAATTTGCAGCAAGATCTGGGTGTAAATAGTCAATTCCTGTTGTGAAGCAAAAGGAAAACATTGAAAATCTTTATCAATGAGAGGATTAGGGATATTATTGCAGAGCCACACAAATTACATGGTTCTCATGGTTCAAATACTTTTGTCAAGAAAATACTGGATATGTCCTAGAATGGCTTCTACAGATCAAGTCTAGTCTCAGCTCTTTATATTTCAGATCAAAGACCACACAGAGTCCCTTTTAATCAGATCTTTAATCCCATGAAAACATAAACTTAAATAAAATTTTTGCATACATAAAGGTACAGCACATGCATACACAAATTCTTACAATGAGCTGTTGCTGGCTTTCTGCCTCCAAATTAAAAAAAAAAAAGCAAAACGCCATCCTGTATTTATAACTGCCTGTATCGCATGAGATATAATGACAACCTACAGGGGTTCACCCACCATCGTCCATAATCGCTATGGTTACTCCTTTCCCAGTGAATCCCAGCTCCCACGCCTCTGCCACATTGAGATCCAATCCAGGGGTGCCATCCGCTTGCCCTGTATTTATCTAATCAGTCAGACAATATGGGGGCGTCACATGGGGCGAGAAACCCTGGCGCGTGTCACGAATAACCCCGCAAGGAGTAGAGGCAGGAATATAAATGTCACCAATATTGCGCTTTGTCGCAATCCAGCTGGGGAACATTTAGGCTGACAAGCTAAATAAAGACACATTCTGCAGATACAGAAGTCAGGTTTGCCATTCAGGATAGCAGCACAGAGGGGTGCACACGAGGTCAGACAACTCCTGTGGGTGATGAATCGGGCACAGTACACGGAAGCCGACTACCAAGGAGAAATATCAATGAAGGACACTCAGTGAAAATGTATACCAGACGGCATCACGTTGTATAACGGCACTGAACGCCAGACTAAATTTCTGAGATATGATTCAGTTAATTCAGAGGAGTAGTAGATCTTGATAAATAATTACTTACGAGATACCATTGCTTGGTAAATAATGGGTCATTCATTTTGGTGTCAATATCATTGATGTTTCGGTAGCCTCTCTTCGTCCGGCCAAATCCTTCCTGCTGAAACACTTTTTTCACCTGGTGGAGAAAATAAAAGTGATAAATGCATTTTATATACTTTCAGTCAAATTAGAGTCTTATCTAAATGTAAATATTCTCCTGGGAAAATTCAATAGAAAACACCTGGTTAGAGTATCTGCATGAAAATGTCTAGTTTATGTATTGTTTTGAATAATTAATGTAAATGCCTTTTTTGCAATTTCATGGAGCAAGGTGACAGAGATGAAATTTGACTGTACTGAGAAATGAGTAACAAACTCAAAATCACACCAGACATATGAATAAAAATCACATTTTTTACAGGAAATGCACAGCCTACCAAACACTGTGAGGTATAAGCAATCCATTTTAAATGTATTTCTTCCTCCTGCAATGGGCAGACTTTGCATAAATCATCCTCTCTTTCCATTTTTCATACTGAATCATGGTATGGGACGGTGACCATTTCAGCCCTGTATTTGGCTGTGCCTTTTAAATGGGTTTTATAAGAACGGTGCCCTGGAAAAAAGACTGCTCCATTTTCACTGCGGAATTTCCCTGTGCTGCTTTTCCATGACAAAGACCTGATGGAGATCAAAGAGGGACCCATGTGGCATTTTAAAGTGAAGTGTTCCTGAGCCCTTCAACAAGCCTTTGGGTAGGTACGAGATGTTCTCTGCCTGCTTTTATTTTCATCTTTATCCAATATTTCTGAATACGTAATTAGACTACTATAAGACATAATGAGCTGAGTTTATAGCTTTTGGGTCATAGCAAATGTGCCACACTATGTCTTGGTATGACAGTAAGAAGTCTAAATAAAATAAAATAAACACAGACAATAACGATTTTTCCCTATAATGGTCTCCCAAAATTCTTTCAAATTCCTGTTTGCACGTTCATGTGCTCGTCTAAACAGTAAAGATAAAGAATCATTTCAAATTACAGTGATTAAATATTTACACTACATTTCAGTATGCATTTTATGGCACAAGCTCTTCCCTTTACTAACTTTCATACTGGTACCATTATTTACTACCCACTCAAACAACCTCCGATATCTTAAGTGTACCACAAGGGTAAGTTAGGAGTTCAGTATATTTTAATTTTGACATTTACTACTATATTCTATTGTCCTAAATATAAGAAAAAATTTCATATAAGGCATATGCTAAAATGAACATCACAAAATTACACCAGCTATTTACAGAAAACTAAATAAAATCAAATACAGTAGTAATATTAGTAATATTTATGTATTAGTAATAATGCCAGTTATTGGTATTAATATTAATTCCAGCTGTGTCATTGTCACTAATTTTCTTTGAAAGTAATTATTGGTTATACTGTGATAGTTATGTTCCTCATGCTCTCAATGTGAGCTAGAACTGACACAGATGCCATTTTAAAAATTATTCACTGTATGACAGCTCTTCTCAACAGACATCCAGGTGTAAATGTGGACAGACTGCAAAAAGGCAATCAGAGGGGTGAGATTTTTTGAGAGCCCAGTGTCTGACCTGACTGACCTACAACCTGTCCAATGGAGTGGGACACCCCGTCATGCTTTCAATCACACCACTCAACCTGCCAAAAAACATGCTTCACGAGGCCACCAAGCCCTCATCACTGCCATCGAAGAGCTGCCTCACATCAGCTGTGTTGTACAATCACAACCAGCAAAATGTCAGCCACACGCCAATTATGTAGCAATCCTCCGAGAAAGGTTGATATCATAAACAATAGTTGACATAGCTCAGGTGCTCACATTACTGGGACAGACAGGTGTGAAAATGTTTCAATATAAATAGAAACAGACCATGGTGGCTTGGGACTTGATGTCTGAGACACTATTTTGCAGTTTTTCACGGCTTCAAGTGGAAATAGGGGGAAGATAAGGACTACGTAATGACAAATACACTAAAAGATACAGTGTGTTCAACAAGAGCCTTCAAAACCAATGAAGAAAAAAAAGCTTGCATAATCAAGAATTTCCAGTTTGAAATATAAACTGTCAGCAAAATTACCACAAAGGAGTGTAATTTAAAAGTCCATTCAGGAAGTCCATGCTGTGATTTAACTATGAGAAGAACACTGAAGCTAAACAGACACCCTAGTAAATGTTTCTAGAAAGGATGATAACACTATCACCACAGACATAATCATCTTAAAGCCCTTAAAGAGGGCAATAACCTGTCGTGCAGATTCGTATCTTGTGAATGTTCTTAGGTGCTGTACACAGCACACAGTAAAAAAAAAAAACACCTGTAAACATCTATCAAAGTGCATTCAGTAAAAGCATCAATGGCTCTTCCTCTGTATGGCCCCTTCCCCCTCCCTCTCTAGCCCACCTTATGCATCAGCAGCTCTTCCATCACATGAGCCTCACTTTGGTCTTTTCCCATAAGGCACTCAGCTGCGGCGGAGCGCAGCTGGTGAGGCCAGACCTATCCGCAACCCGTGTTGTAAAAAATGGTCATGACTCAGTGCGTGTGCCCACTCAGACGTATATCTGACGTTTCTGAAGCATGACTGTGAGGAAGACCATTGTTTTGTCGCTGTTTTTCTTGATCAAGAATGATATCTTTTCGCTGTCAGAGTAAGAATGCCATTGATACATGAAAACAGACAACGTAATAGATATACAGTATATACATACACATATATATACACACACATATATATATATATATATATATATATATATATATATATATATTGCGAAATACACCAACATGAATCATTTTGAACTTGATGTACACCGACACCTCCATTTAGGAATTAAATGTAAATATATGTCCATTTTGTGGAGGGTTGTGACAACAAAGAATTTGTTATGCAACTGCTAAAAGGACAGAGAATAAAGACAAGAGCAAACATTGTTACGGTAAGATAATAAATTAACTTTAGACTAATTAACTGACACATACTGGCATTTATATTGAGCCTTGAAGCCTTCAATAGGAACAAATGTTATTATTTTTCTTACAATGTCAAGAGAAAGTCTGAACCTGGGTCAACTTGAAATTCTCAAACATAACTCTTCCAAATAACAAGATGAACAATTTAAGGGCAAAAATTTAAGGCTCGAGTGCTCAATGATTTTACATCATATCCTACAAACACATTTTAATAGATCATACAAAATACAAGAGTGATCTATTGTCCTTACATTCTCACAGAATGTCAGCCTCCATATCTCCTGCCCCTCATTGTATATAATGTTGTACTGTGTTGTGTTGTGTTGTATTGTAATGTTGTAATGTTTTTAACCTATATAAATATACATATCTATGTTTAACGTCCCTTCCAGTGAAAACTACCATGCATATCATCCATCTTGTCAATTTAAGTAACTTTGATTTAAGCATCTTCAATCACCTTTAGTCTACCATAAAGCACAATTTTCTACAGAAGAAAAGCAACTAAAATGCATTAAAGGAAGGGGGTGGGAGCACCACAAATTCAGACCAGTTATGCATTTTGTTCAAAACACCACAATTTCTCAGGACAGACTGAAAGAAACTTGACCTTTAATGAGAATAGCAAGCCAATAAAAAACAAAAACAGAGGTAATCCTTCACAATAAACACAGCCAGATGACTTTTAAGCACAGAAAATTAAAGGCCATCAACCATGGAGGTACATATGTGCATATGAATTTATTCATTAACCATGAGGCTGCAGCACATCTCAATACCAGACCTCTTGTTGATTCTGTTTTGCAGCAATTAAACAGATTAGCACTCCAAAGTGAATTATATTCATTCTTGTTAAAACCGTGTGAACAGCAAAAATGCAAGAGTGGATCCTTCTGTGCATACGTGCCTTGGTTTGTACCTGATCCAGGTTGTGGAGGGCTTGGGGGTGTAAGGAAAATGTGTTTGGATGCTTATTGGTTTAAGGGTAACATGAACAATTACATGCATACATTCACTTGTCCATGTTAGCAATCTCTGGGCCACAACCAGTCTCCTCACTCAGAGCAGGAGTTTACTGGCCTTGTAGCAGAACTTTTCACCCTGACTCAATGAGAACCTTTCAATCTCAAACCAAAGACTTGGTAAAATGGTACCTTACGGCTGCCTTACAGGGACTCATCATTACAGAAAGGCATTGGCTTAATGGTCCTACAAGGCATGTATCTGTTTGCTAAGCTGCTTCACACCACATATATGGGGATGATCACCGGCCCAGTGAGCAAATCAGGCTCAGCTCTGGCTTCCATTACCACCATGCATTTTATTATCCTAATACCATCAGCTCTCTCTGGATGACTAAGTGCTCGTTATCTCCTCTGATTGCTACATGACTTTAAGTGACTTTTATTTTCACATGCTTGGGTAACCTTAGACTCACTGACAAATGTTATTAAGAGCACTGGCTGTCATACACATATTATGAACTTGTTAAGTAAAGCACAGAGGAACAGCACTGATACATTTTGCACTAAAAACAAAAATGAAAATGGGCAACATCAATTTTCCATCTATCCAATTTTACATATCAATCAGATGCGTACCAGTTCAGCTTTGACTGAAACAATTACAGATTATACCAATGCAGCTATACTAATTATTTAATGCGGTTAAATAACACTGTGATAAATTTATTTAAAAACAAATTATTCCTCTTATTATTCTTAATTGTTCACTTTTAAAAATCTCTTGAATGTACAAATGCATCTTTGAGAATATCAGGGAATGGTGATTGTAGTTGTCAGACTGCAATAAAATCTGTCACTGAAAAATGAGTTGTATTTCAACCATCTGTATTAGAAAATGTGAAAATAAAAGATGACTACACTGCAAATACTCAAAGGGATGCCAATAATATCACCAGTTTTACAATGTGTTTCTATCAGTTCCAAACACTGAAATAAAAAGGCTTAAATTAGCCATTGTTTTCCTTCTCACTATATACAGTGCTGTTTCTATGGGAACCAGAGTAGAAGTGTGGAGTATTACCCTGTGGTCCTTCTCTAGGCGTTGCCAGTGCTGGAGGCTGCGCTTCTGCCTGGCTTGGGGAATGTCCCGGGGGTAAAAGTGAAAAAGTCCCTCACCGAAGGGGAGCTAAGCCAGGAGAGAGAACACACGAGTCAGGCATAAATTACAGTTTACAACAGCCATCTCAAGGTGAGAGAGGAAATCTGAATTGGCTTGAATAAAACAATGAGCTGCATCATGGCCAATATGCACTGGGCACTTCCACTGAATAAAATTCTCCTCATATCTCTGTGAGAGGAGGTGCAGATATAAGAGTCTGATCAGATCTGTCTGTCTGATATGGTCAGTGCAGTACTCTTGATGTATGAGAGCAAATACACCAGTAATAAATTTGCAAATCTATGAGCAATTTACAATGCACATGAGAAACGAAACAGGGTAAAGGAACAGAACTATTAAAAGATCGTTGAGACAGAAATTGCAATGCTAGTACAATCTAATCTGAGGGACTTGAGTATTAATGAAGAGAACAGATTTTAAGCAAATAGAAGCAGAATGGTTGTAATAACAGAAAGCAAAACTAAAGATTTTTTAAATGGATAAATAAGAGCAGTAAGAGAGAGACAATACAGCGTAAGGAGAACCAGCATAGCAGGAGAGAAGCGAGGCAGAGAGAAAGCAAGGTAAGCAGCAGAATGCTTTTATAATTGAAGAGTATGTAGGAGGGTGTTAGCAAAGAGCTCCAATTGCTTGAACAGTCCAGATCATTCTAAAATTAAGGGCATCAGTTATTCCTGCCACACTTCACTTTCATTCATTGCACACTCAGCATATGTTTTGACATATGACATTTTACAACTGTCAGAATGATAATTTCTACATTCACAGGCAAATTGGCTTTCATGGGTCTTGACACACAGACACTGGTGGTGAATTTAAAGCGTTTAAATTTGTCAGAATTGGTATTTCCATTAACATTCTGTTCCATTTACTAAAATGTCGACTGTTTAAAAGTTAATTCCAAAACAGACTGATGTGTAATGTTCAAACAGCTACGGATTTAGGTGGCAAACAAGACCTGAGGGAATACTGATTCCTGTTTATTTGTAAATTCTTCATCCTCCAGTGTCACTTTCCACATTATCCTCTTTTCACATATCTGCATATTTATATCAGTTCACATATTTTAACCTTTGGCTATGCTCTCAGCTAAAATAACTAAGGTCATATACATCACAAAGACAATGCTTGTAATTGACTTCATGGACAGATATCAAGAAGATAAAATGTCACCTTTAATGAACGTTTTAATGTGAAAAAAGAGAGAACGTAGAAGCATGCAAATAACTGAAGGTATGTGACATTTGATTTGTTCTTGTAAAAGAAATACATTTGGTCAATGACTTGTATTCTTTGAAAACATTAACAGGTTACCCTATGTTCTTTAGATTGTGGTGAAGTGCCTGAAAACATTGTTTTGTCATAAAACCTACATTTATGCACTTATGTTCTGTTGTGTTGGAAGTCGCTCTGAATAAGAGTGTCTGCTAAATGCATGTAATGTAATGTAAAGCAGTGTGTTCTGGCCATGACAGAAAACAACTTCATTTTCAAAAGCCAAAAAGAGCTGATACTCTGAATGTGATACTCAAGGATGATAATAAAGTTTAGTAGAGGTGCTTTGGATGTATAAGCAAGCTGGCTTTTTATGACATCTTAAGCAGTAAAACATTATGGCTGTGTACTCCAGAACTTCAAATCTCCAAATATAAGCTTGGTTGAAATGCACGACAGCGCATGACATCTAATAATAATATTAATAATAATGATAATGACGTTTTCCATTCTTGTCTCGCAATTATGGTCATCATATGTCTTTTTCGAGGTTGCTGTTAGTTTTCAATTATCCTTTCAGGTCTCTCGGGATCCTTTAAAAACCTATTTACACGGACGGTTGTAATTCTCCACAGAATTGGTGGTGTGAAAAACTATTCTCCTTTTTGGGCAACAATCTCATACAGAGTTCAGGCTGCAACGTGTTTATATGAAATAGCGTAATTTCATGATTATAAAGCAATCCGTATGAAATCATATGAACGCCTTTCCACATAGAAACACATTTCCATAGAAATAATGTTGTTGTCTTCAGCCATGAGTATAAAGCATTTGCTTTTTAAAGCTTACTTTTCAACCTATAAAAAATTGTATTCAATTTTTTCAAGATTATTTAATTATCTTTGGACCGGCGAATGCCAGCAAGTAAGCTGAAAGTTTTCCATGCTACTAATACAGCCGAGACCGTTTCACTATTTCATTTCTGAATTCTGAAATTCTGAGAAGGACATGACCTAAAAATCATGACACAGAATGGATACAATATCACCTGATAAATTAAGTTCTAGCTGTGTTACGTGTTTGTTTACATACATTTCAGCCACATTCTCCCTGTTGATGATAAAATTTGTCTCTGGTATTGTTCATTTATGGGCAATATTATTTGACAAATCAAACTATACTGCTTTTGCCAAGCTCATTAAAGCAAAGTAGGCATGTGTGTAGGAATCACATCATGAATGCAATTCAAGTTCAAAATAATAAGGCGATTTACTGAAGTATATGAGTAAATTTCGAAAAACAACTTGGAAAATAGCGTCGCTGTTTAAGTGTCGGCTAGGTCGGTTTTAAACATTGCATGCTCATTTTGGTGGAGCGTTGTCCTTACCTTTCGGGCACTGTCAAACCCGTACTCCATTGCAAGTTGACGAGCCTCATCATTTACCCCTTCGTGCAACTGAACCAAAAGATGATTTGTAAAAACAACTTCTTTTGCTGCCACCTTTGAAAAGACCAACACATTTAATAATATCAAGACGATCGGTGTCCCATCTTTGCTTAATCCGAGCATCGTGCTGTTTTAAGTGTGCTGTTGTACTTCTGAGAGCGGGCGCCTGCAATGACCAACTGAGTTGAATCAGCGGCTTTCGGGATACATGTCCTCGACAGCGGATGGTTCTGAAGTTGGACCGTCCGTCAGCTCAGCGCAAGAAGAGACAATAGCATGTGTATGGAAGCGGATCTGCATTTTCAGCTAACCTTATTCATCTATAATTCATCAGCACGTTCTTGTAGGTCTCCTTCGGGTGACGTTCGGCTGATCGCTGCCCAATAAGATCCGGCGGGTGTGGCCGTCTGCCACGCCCTCTTGTTTAGCTGGGAGCCGTCACTCGCAAATGCGGGCGGTGATGGTCGCTTCAGCACCTTGGAGAATTCCTCCATTACACATACGGTGGTTTATGGGTGAGGTGGTAGAGGTAGAATTGGGACAAAAATAGTAACGGGAAAAACACTGGCGACAGAAAAGAAAAATCAATTGGTGTATATAAGGAGAGAGGCACTACACGCTTGTGTATGTTGACAGTCTTATTTTGTTATACTTCATAAAAAGCAAATATTTGGGAAGCCACTTGCGTTGCTGTTGCAATTGCATTGTGGCTACAAACCAAACGTTTTGTAGTCAAATACGCCTAAGTAATATGGAAAACCAAAATTGTTACAGTTATTATCAACATCATTCTGACTGTGATTATGCTCATTGTAGCTATGGACATGAATATGACAGGTATGACAACAATAATATTATTAATACCACTAATACTTTTGCTGTTATTACTACTACTAATATACTCTATTTTTAATCATAAAGATACAAATATGCTTGACTGTTATTATTATTATTATTATTGTTGTTGTTGTGTTTGTGTATTGAAATATAACTTCCCCTTTATCATTTAGTGGTTGAAAATACTGGAGCTATTGCACAGGAACGGAAATGTGTGTGTTTGTGTGGTTAATGCATGCAGCATTACATAGATGCAGTATTAGCATCTGAGACAGCCTCATAAAGTCTTATGGATCTTATGGAGCTGTAGTAGTAGGTGGATCTTTCGATTAGTGATTTCTTTCATCCACCAACCTATATCTCATCATTAGTAAAAACAGCATTTCTAAACAAACAGTGAACCATGGTAAAAAATAGTTCTTTTCTGCCTAAGCACTTTATACTCATATGCTTTAATTGGGTGTTCAGGGTCAGGAATGTCTGCATCCTGCACGCTAGAATTGTCCTTAGTGGCGACAGACGGCAGACACTGCCTCACATTCCCAGACCACAGGATCAGGAACATTGGCCGCAGCTCTCTCTACTGCACAACAAACATAAGTGCATTATCATTAGCTGAACTGCAATTGCACCTGCAACGGCTCACGCCATTGGGGCCGGCAGCTTGAGCGCTTTCAGATCAGGAGCTTTACAACAACACCCTGTCAGGTGGCAGCAGCAGAATGACAGATCGTCCGTTGAAGGAAGCTCCTCAGTGGAAGAATGTTTAAGGAGGCCTGTGACCACAGTGCCTGTACGTTTTCAGGGCTCATTCACCGCATGTCTGTGCAGAGCACGGATGACAGACCTTACATCTAGAAAATGTTTTGTGAAGTACGGTCATGATTATCCCCAAACCATCTTTCACCCAAGCTCTGAACACACCGCTGGACCACGTGGGAAAAAAAGACTTTAAATGGTCAAGGTGTTGCATGCCCACATCTTTGAGTCCCTCTTTAGGTTTTATAATTAGGACAATGCATAATGAGGACTAGAACACTGAGGGTCAGAGTTCTGAAAAATGTCACAGAACAGTATAGTAGCTAAGTTGAGCCAGAATACAGACAGTTCTGCAATACAAGCTGGTTCCAAAAATGCAAATTAGTCTTTAAGTTTCCTTGAATAAAGGTAATGAACAATTATGAGGACAAATATTCCAGGCACATTCTTTCATAAATATGTCATAACTACAGTACAAGTACTGGGATTTCTTATTTGTAAACTGACGTTATTTATGATGTTAGTTTAAAATCTGCTGCTCATTAAATTATTGTTTATCTGAATATGGCACACAGCATCAGGCCAGATGACAGCAGATGCTTGTTGTTGCACAGTGCTGTCTACAGTGGCAGGGTTATCTCTTCTCCTTTGTGAATAGAGTTGAAGAAGCACAAGAGTTTGATACATCACATCTGGCACCAGCACTGAAAAGAGAATAAAAAGAACACTGTGAATGTGTTTTCATCAAATCTCCTTTTGTGAAAGGCCCAGATATCTCAGAGGGTTGTAAGGAATTCAAGTGTACTGTATTTTCTTTCTTTCTGTATTTTCTATTTTTATTTCTAATATTCCCAGATTTCCCAATTTCTAATATTCTCCCATTTCATGTTTATTTTGTGTTTACATGACATTCTGTCTGTAAAAACCAAGAGACTCCCATGTGGAATGTTTCAGCCGTAAGAGTGACCTCAACACATTTACAGGCAAGTCCTCACTTTTCTGGTGAACACCATGACTGTCCATACTTGTTCAGCTGTTGTGTAGTCTTCACCACAAGTGGCTGAAATGATTCAGCTGATACCCAAACCCACAACAATCTTTCCATTTATGCCACAAACTTTTTCAAACTTTTTCTGCATCTCAGTACGTGAGACAAATAATATATTCCTTTCCAGCTTTCAGAGTTGTTTCTTGAAATCAAAAGGACAAAGCAAAATCAATTGACTCTGAGAAAACATGATGTGCAGAGCATTTCATAAATTTTACAGCAGAAGGAAGAATTGTTTTCATTCTAGTTATTGATATCGATTGATCATTTGGCTGCATTTCTAATAACCGCAAATTCAAAAGTACGGTACTTTTTTCAGTGGATTTAGCCCTTTCTGAATAATGCTACCTTGTGTGGCCCCAGAGAAACATGGTGGTACCAGTTGAAATAACCTTGCATACAAAGCCTGAGCAATCATAGAGAGAATAGATAACAAACCATTTATTTCTGCACCTGCCCTGTGAGCTGGCTGCACTTTATCTGCATGCACCTACAGACTATGGAAAGGCAAAATTATCCCAAAACACTATCATTCCAACTGTTTACCAACATTCAGACACCATCTTAATTTTCAGTACCCAAAACGGTAATTATCTGCTTCAGAACCTGCTGCAGAAAAAACATCTCAAAAGAAAGACAGGTGATGTAGCATGGCATTAATGTTCAGATCTCGGTGGTAATGAAATATTTGCATATTCATCACTGCTCAGTTGTGCATGAACAATTGAAACACATACTGGAGAGGTAAACAGAGTATCTCCATAATGGATCCACAATGGACCTGCATCACCTTATTGTGCCTCAGAAAAACGATTGCCTCACCTTACCAGTTCTCCTACCTACATCAACACTTCTTGTTACAATTTTATGTTGTAAAAGAGCATCTTGTGGTATTAAATTATCACAATTATGTGTCCAATTGAAATATTCATAGCTGTAATAATCTTGGTTGCATACTTGTAATATTTACATAATAACTCTTTTTGACTCTGACAGCAATGTTACAGCCCATGTATGCCTCTCACCTTGCACATTTGGCAATTAGTGTTTGTAATATATTTCATCTGGAAGAGCCAGCACTCCAAAGTGCTCAAAATGCACTGTACAGGAAATGACACTTGACAGAATGTAATCAGCTTTAACAGCAAACTGACCCATCCAGCATTACTCTGCATCAGCTCCACAGCTCTCATGCTACAGATCATTTGCAAGAGTAAACACGCCTTCACTGTGAATGGACTTTTCTATCAAGGTTTGGCCCCTCTCCACTGTTTTTAAATGTACCCTTTCCTGCCCTGTACCAGAGGCCTGCTTTGTCCCTGTGACTTTTTCATCCCTGTGCCAAGATCAACGAGTTACGGTCTGGCAGCATTTTAGAAACTTGGATGGTCAACCTCTGACTACAACTGAATTGCAGTGTGGTCAATGATGGGCCAGCTTCCTTTGAAAGTCACCCCACCAGCATCAAGGAACCCCATCACTTGAAGGGACAGGACGAGGGAAGCAGTAAAGAACTGAGAGGGGAGTGATTCAAGTGGGCTCACAGCAACTGTGACCTTGTTTTTATTGTGATGCAGGGGAGCGTGATACGTGCAAATCTCATAGGCCTCACAGCTCAGTTGGATGATGATTCAAAATGACAAGGGGAATGCATTTCATGTGTGATGCTGTATCATCTTGTTCTCTTGTATCTGTAGAAACAATGAAAACAAGCATGGACGCATCGTTAATCTAATGTAATCAATGTGTAGCTGTTCTGTGTTCTGGTTGTTTGAGCTGCTTTGGTTGATCCAGTGTGGGTGAAAGTCACATTAGAGCATTTGGTGAAGTTCTTTTTTCACATTTCAGTTCTTTTTTTCAGCACTTGTTTCATTAAACATGCGTGGGAGACTAAATATAATGTCTTCATTTCTTGAAACAAAATCTATTGACAGTACCGTCACATAGTCAGTGCTGCTGATTGAATGCTAAAACATTGAAGACTTGTACTCCAAATCCATCCATAATGAATATGACAATGGATTTAAACCTAATAATAAATGTACTCTAAATTATATCATTTTCAGATGCATTTTAGTAAGAGATTCTGGGGTATTCACTTTCAGTTTTACAGCAAGGTGGTTACTAAAGTCATGTTCAGTTATGCATGTATTGTAGGATTGTGTGTGTGTGTGTGCGCGCGCGCGCGTGTGTGTGTGTGTGTGTAATAGGCTTAATCCACTGTATCTGTGGACAAGGCTTGTGATGATGCTATCACATAGACTGTTTGAGTATCAGTTATTTCACTTAACTGGTTCTTAATTTGTACTTTTAGAGCTTACTTGATTTTTCACTTAAATATATAAATAAATATATATAAATATAAAATAAATAATATAAAAATATATTTAAAAAATAAATATATGAAACATAAATTTTCTATTAATATTCTGTTGAATACAACATAAAAACAAGAGGGAAAATATAGCTGTGGAAAAATCAATTTTAAAAAAATCTTACATTTTCATGACATCATTTCATAAATATTTACTCTTGGAAAACATCCTTTATTTCACAGCACATAATCAAGAATGATTTAATTTGAAGACAAATGGTGCAAATTGCTTTGAAGAGGAGAAAAAAAACACACACTAAAAGGCTGATCTTGCATGCTAATGAAACATTGCTCTTGATATCAAAACCTAAAGGATTACTGTACTTCTCTGATATATTCCTGTGTGTAAATTTGTAGAGAAACAAACCCAGAAGAAAGACTGGGGGAAAATCAGTGCCCTTAGAGTATTTCTTATCTGGTCCTCTGTTATGCAAAGTACATTGATTAGACTTCTGCTGAGCTTGAAGACAAAGTATATTATTCCCTCTATGTATGTAACACAAATTTTGAAATGTGTTTGTAATTTGACAAGGACTGATTTTCTATTGTTTTCCTACTTTTCCCACTAAAATTGGATTGTTCAGTTTATTCAAAGGTTACATACACTTCCTTTCCAAGTAATATACCTCAACCCTCCCCCTCCTTTTTGTTAAATGTCACAGCTCAAGAGAATTGCACAGGGTAAACGGAACTGAATATATCTTACAAATATTTTCTGTTTATTGACAGGTGTATAAACTGCCATGTATTATAATAACATAGGCCTTTTTCATATAGTACCAGCTATAATCCTTCTCATAAACACTCACTGCACGTAGTGCATAACGACACCCTTTAGCTTAAAAATTAGCTTTAAATGCCAAAACAAATGCCATGCTCTCAAACTGAATAAACAAATGACCAGTATTTTCATTTGCAGGAAGTGGAACTGGTGCCTGTTCTCAGACACAACACTCTATCCCTGCATATTTAACATAAAATAATGTAGACATAGACACAGCACTGATAAAATACAATTTTAGAGTTATGCTCTATGTCAAAATCTGCTCATTTATATAGTTTAAGTAATGTATATATATTCAATTCTACAAGCAAACAACACTGCCAATACAGTATGTTGAGTTCATTAGTGGGTAATCATTTGTTTCAGTAACTCAAGAACAGGCTTTCTTATAATAAGATTAGGATTGCAATTCAATGGCAGTTTATCTATAGACATTTATTTACACCGGTTTCCTTTCTTAGACTGCAAGGTGTCAGGAGTGGACACTGAACACTGAATGTGTTTCAAGGGAAAAATGCCGAAACATTGTACCATATCATCATGTGTCTTGTTGGTCTGGCCACTTCTTAATTTTCAGGATGTGGTGCTTCTGGATAATATGATCTTATTATCAATTGTGTATTCTGTCACCTGCCTGCTAATCAAAAGAGCTTGAACCTCCACAGGCAAACAGAGTAAACATTTTCCTCTTTAGCCTGATGCTGTAATTCAGAGAAGAAACAGGATCCCCCCCCTTAAGAGTTGGAACATGCCCAGTTCAAGATTTGGACTCCAGGAGTTCTAGGAGGATTTGCTTTTCCTGTTGCCTGGGAAACAAATATAACCTAAAAATAAAACCTGGTTCAGGCCACATGGCAGAGTCAAATCTTTTCTTTTCTGTTAAACAAACAAAGAACAAAAAATCCTAGCTGAGTATTTTCCTGTTGTCACCCCATGATATGCCCTGCTTCTGCAGTTTTCTCCCATTACCAGACTTTTTAAGAATGCTAAGGTCTTGTTCTCTTTACCAGGACTTGTGGATAATCAATGCTTTTACATCCTTGTTGGCTGTAGGATGGATTGTTTTACAGGGGCAGCAGAACCAGACCCATCTGACCTCTGAAAGGATCACAGCACTTTGTGACACCCACCGCAATTACAAAAGCCATGTTCTTAAGGGTCTACATCAGGCACCAGATAGCATCAAAGCCATCCTCCCAATCCAGAGCTGGGTTGTAACCCTTTGTCTCATGGCTGCTTTTGCCATCTGATAAAATCTCTGCTGTAAGACTATACTGAGTACATCCAAGTTGTTGCGACTGTCTGTTGGAGACTGAGTCATCCGTAAATCTTAAGATGTGTGTGGCAAAACCATGCACAAAAATACTTGGCCCCATCCTCACCAGACCAACACTTATATGTAAAGTAAGGCAATGTGACAATTATACAAATTATCTCAGACCTTTATTTGGAAAATTTTTCACACCAAAAAATAATCTCCAAAAAATTCTCATACAAAAATATGATTTTATCTTTAAATTTTGCTATAGTGGAGAAAAAAAAAAATCTGATCAAATTCTGCTCTGGATATTTGTCAGCTTGCATGCCATTCATTATTGCAACCCATCCACACCACATCCCAGATTAGCATCAAAGATAATAAGGTAATAATTCCTGCAAAAATCCACAGGAGACCATAATATCCTTCAATCCTCACAGCCACAGGCCACATTAGTTGTGGTTACGGCTGTGCGGCATTAAAGAGACACATGGAAGCTCATAATACCTGAAAACCTAGGTGTGTGCTGTAAGGCATTCCAGGAGCAGACAAGGCTGATGCAGATTTAGCTCAATCCAACGCCCCCACAGTTCTTTCACTGGATTCTAATTTGTCCTGTCTTTGGTTTGTCTGCTAAGGTTGCCACTTTCTCTCCTATCACAGGATCAGAAATAGGCCTGCAGGATGTTAACAGCTCCTTTTAGGCAGCCCACCGTACTCCTGTCATTTTTAGTGTTCACATGCATGTAATTGGTATGGCTGCACTGTATCAGTATGCCGTACCATCTCTGCCATTGCTAAATTAGAATGAGACTGAAATGTCATTACTTTATTTAAAACTCCAGTCCTCCAGCGACGCAATTCAGACAATGTAAATGACGGAACACGATTTACACATTTGATTAGGCGTGCAGAAATTATGACATGGTCCATGACCTGGTGCTATAAAACGTTTAGGTTCCGTTTATTCCGGTTATTTCCGACCAGTTGTTACTTGTTACTATTGGTAAATTTGCGCTCTAGCCGTGGCAATATTCCTTGAATGGATTTTTTTTTTAGATCGTTTCGAGTACCTCTCGCTTTTATTAAACGGAATCGTTTTTGAATTGAATGTCAGCTATTTATACATAAAAACAACAGAGACATAATTTAACAAGTTTTGTTGATTACATAAAACATTTGCGTAGTGCCTAACAACACCCGCAGTCGTATTCATGATACCCGTAATTAGAAAGGTAGCTAGCGAATGCAGCTGGGCTACTATGCTAGTAAGCGGCCATAACGCAGAGAGCTCGGTTCAACTGACACCAACCACCACTTGAGAGCATGAAACAGTGGAGTAACATCTTTTGTCTGTCCGAAATTTGTACACCCTCGATTGCAAGAACACAGACAGACTTCCAGGACACTTATTTCAGCAGCTACTTGTGCTTTGAATGAACGCTTACAACGATGGCATACTACGGGTTCTCGCACCATAAAGCTCTATGAAAACCTGCAGGTTTTACAAGCTGTAATCCCTCCACCTGCAAAGCTGTTCGGCCAAATACAGATCAGCTTTACAAGGAGAGAAAAAGAGTTATCATGATTGTTGTTGTTTCGTGTATGTCATTTATCTAAAGCCCTTCGCCAGGGTGAAAAACATGGCATATAAGACATATGATACAAAGCATATTACAATTCTAACCCAATAGCAAGCATACAATTTCAATATGGCTTGCAGTGTATATTCTCCACTTTCTCCATGCAAAGCTCATAGACACTTCCATCTGCCATACCCCTTATTCCTACAGAACAGGCAGGTCTGCTCATTCAGTCGAAGGCTGAGTAAATCTGAACATCTTTCTACCTCTGTTCCTTTCCGATCAGCTCAGTTTTCTCCATATAAGAAGTCTTTTCTTAGACGAAATAACCCCGATTAGATAAGATTATATCTCCTCTCCCTCAATCCACAATATCCACTTCTTGGACCTCTCTTGGATCTTGGGGATATGATGTTACACTGCTCTTTCTCGTCAAGAGCTATATTACTTGACCTGAGCTTTCTGTCTTTTTATAAACATTTGTTTAAACCTGAAAGGGAAGGCATATCTTGTATTCGTTCCCCCTGCTCTCCGCATCCTTCGACAAATGGTAAATGAAATGTAAACTTGCAATGCTCGCACCGCAGCTGCATATCAATTAAGACTGCGTACAGGGGAACCGAACTTCTAATCTACATTATTAACGATCACCGGTGGAGAAACGCTGAAGTAAATGGAAATAATCCTGCCATTGTTATTCTGGGCACAATCAAATTATGAACTCAAGACAATTTGAAAAGGGTAAACAGAAGTGAGATGTGGAGAGGATGTTTAATAAGACTAATTCCTTCCCCTGAGTTCATTACCTATTTAAAGCTGAGTACTTTGTGTACTTGATGAATGAACTGCAGCTGAAAACACAGATAAATGAGAACCAATCTTGGCAGAAAGACAGAATGAGAGAGAGAGACCGAGAGAGAGAGAGAGAGAGAGAGAGAGAGAATGAATGAATGAATAAATCCAACAAAAATCAAAGATATAAGGGATCATGACCACAACTGACAGCATTTTATAAGTCAAAACACTACAGTCAATATCCTACCAGTGACCATGTCACAGGCTCCAGCCAGCCAGCCTGTGATGGTATGTCAATCACATATGAGCAAATCCACTAGCAAAGCTGCTGGTGTCTCGTGAGCACCCACACACTATGTTTCTGCAAACAGCCAACAGTGCTTCTGAAAACAGGATTGCCATGAATGGCTGCTATACCTCACAGGCCAGCATCTGTTGAAATACTAACCTTAGTAAAAAATAGCAATACTGACATTAAAACCACAGAATTACATCTAGGATTCTGGTATATTTTATTAAAATCATTACAAGCAAAACAAATAATTATAAATACACAGTCAGTGGGAAACAATGATAATACATGGTATCATGTTGACTGTTATAATTTCTCCACAGCTGTGGTCCATGAAGACTTCAAATAAAAAGAACTGAAATGTCCTAAACATGTAGTGGTGTCCCTATAATTGAGGTATTCCCAATTAGTCCTTACTGTATGTGATGTTGTTACACCTGTAATGTAATAGAAAGTATAAAGCAACTTAGAACCAAACACATCTTTTGGAGGGTAATTATTACAACTACATTATATCATGTAGGTGCAGCTCTTTGCTCTATGTTATGATCTAAGCTACAGCTTTAGAAGAAAATAATGTGAATCTACGGACAACTTACAGCTAGGTAAGAATAATCAAGCAAATACATAACATCAGGAGTGCACTTTTTCATCACCTTGCACAGTGATGCTTCTCTGCATGTGAAATTCAGTTATGACAGTGTGATACACTGCTCCCTGTGGGGTGGCGTAATCAAGGCTCGATTCCTCCCTCCTGAGTCCGTGAGACACCGGCACACCTGGCCAGGAAGGTAACTGATTCTATCAGGATGGGCTGGCTTTGAAAGCTAAGAAGCAGTAAGAAGGTGAGAGAATGACTGACAGCAAGGGGTGGGAGGTGGAAACAGTGAAAGAAAAAGAAAGAATGACACTTTGGGTGTGTATACAGGAAAAAAGACTTGGTTCTCAAGCAGGAGAGAACTCAGGTTACTGGGTCAAAAGAGCGAGAGTTAATTCTTTTGTCCCCAAGATATTAAATCCACCTTACTACCCCTGTTAGCCTGTTCTGATAGCGAATATCATACAACACAAACCATATTCCTTATGGACCTTGTAGCAAAAAAGAGGAGAGCTTGCAGGTTCTAGATGAACATTTAATTTGTTACTGTATGTTATGGGATAGAATGAAACTATACATATGAATGGATGTAGTGAAATAAAGAAGAATGGTGGCAATATTGTTTGTCATTGGGTGTGAAATTTGAGAATGCCATGATGTCTTCACAGTCTATAAATTGGAACTTTTTGCATGTTAAGACAAAGGTAAAATGCGTTTTACATGTTATATCCAAGCTAGTTAGTTAATAACATGATATAGTTACCAAGCAACCATAGTTGACCACTGTCAACCTTATTTTCTCGCTAGCTGGCTACCAAACTCAGTACATTTTTAAGCTTATTCGCTGGCTAGCTAGATAGCAAAGTTAATACCATCTCTAATGTTTCTTTGTGTGGCTAGCTGGCAAGCTAGGTAATGAAAGAGCTAGCTAACTGTTGCTAACTAAAATAAAACAACAACCCTTTGTCCCGTTTCGAACCGCAAAGTGAATGGAGGCACTCTCAAACAAACCAAACTGCGAGTGAAACTTGCAGGCTTAATCAGCTGGGATTCATCCTAATGTCTTTATTGTTGGGGTTGGTCTGCAAAATCTGTCAATATCTGAGAAAAAAAAGTAATCGGCCTGTGTTTGTAATAGGGTGGGATTTACTGTGACCATCTCCTGTGCTTACATAAGGTAGAACTTTTTCTGTCTTGCTTTCACTTAGAAAATATTTTTGAATTTAATTTGAAAACATATTCAGAATGTTATCATGGGTATTGAGCGTATATTGTGTAAGGATGGCAGGGGGTAGTGTACTGACCATGGCTTGAAACCATGCCTACGTCACATTAGCTACATCAATCACTGCACACCACATGTAGGCCTGACGTTCTTTCCATTTTAAAATTACATTAGCCCTAATGCTAATTGCCTCTGCGGGTTTTCCGCCCATGAGATGCCTTTCTCCCTTTCTCTGTCCAAGGAACACCACCTGATTCTGCACTGAATACACTCCATTGGAAAAGTAAACAGGCTTTGATGCAAAGGGCAAAGGGTAAACACTGCTTTCCACTGCCCACAAAAGGCCTTTGAGGCTATATTCAGAAGAATATATTTCCAGAGTGAGGGATAGCAGAATGCTCAGTACAAGTAGAACATACTGTTAAACAGGGCCAGAAGGGTGAAAATGGAAGACTTCATTCAAAACAGAAATACTGCCATTGCTGTTCGAAGATTGGACAAACAAGAAGCTGTCACTCACTGATTGATTTCACTGGAGCAATGAGGCTATAAAACATAAAATTGCTGAAAGTTTGGGATTGAGTGGTGGGAGTGAGTGGTGTGCTCCTACAGCTCAGTGGGTTTTTGGGAAGTGGTTCCTAGCATTTCTGAAACCACAAATTTGAAATTAAAATCAGCATACATTGCACAAGAGTATTCTCAACACTCAGGCTCTCCAGTGGAAGCACATCTCTCTCAGAAACATAACATCAATTCCCTAATGTAATTTACTGGAATTAAATTTATATTAATATGGACTCCAAAGTGTGATCTGATTATTAATTGCCTGGGGATTTTGGTCATTTGATTTGGTCTATAAGAATTGTTAAACATAGCATTCACTTTGGGAAGTTTAACTTGCTTGCTCACATACACAATGATGTAAGAATAGATATTACGCATCAGACCACAGCGATATCACCATGCAACCATTTATTAATTTAAATACTTTGGTTGTCAAGCAAGCTTAATTAATACACGTAAAAGCCTAAACAGCTATCCTTTGTCTGCGTGAGAGACAAATATTTGCCTGCCTAATCTTGAACTTCATTACCAAATGGATGTGTCATTTCCAAACAGATTAACAAAAACAACCTTTAAAGGTCTTAGTTATTTGCAGGCTGTGTTTTTCCATTATGTGGCATTCATAGATAAACGGCCCATCCTGATTTGCTTGGGCATTATGTGTGAAAAACCAGGGCCAACAGTCTGTCTCATGTCGTTGAGGCTGGCAGGAGAAAAAGCAGTGATACTGAAGCATTCTGACAAACTCTTAGCAGGAGAGTGTGAAACTGGAATGCTTTTGGGAACCTGCTGCTGGTCACTGATCTCACATGACATTAGGGTTATAGGATTACTGTCAGACAGGGTAACATCATGCAGACAACAAAAGCCATTATAGATAATCACTGTATGTGTTAGGATCACATGTATATAACAAAATAAATAATTTTGGAAAGCGTTTCATAATAGAATTTGAAAAAAAAAACAACTGAAATTCCGTTGGAAAGGCTCCACTTCTTTACCAGTTGACATCAGTGTATATGCATCTTCTAAACTGCCATCAGCATGTGCTACAAGAAAAACAGCCTTCAACAAACCTATTACTTTATTTGTGCGTCATCTAGCTGGTACCATGATGGTATTACTCAAACCTACATTTAGAGAAGGGGAAATTCCACAGCACGTGAAATTAGCCATGCAGTAGGCATTTTCATCAGGCAATAAAACAAGCTGGCAGGCTGCATCTGGCAATACTTACTCAGCCTTGAATTGCTCAGTCCTTCCAAGTAGTGAGTAGGCATACACTGTTCAATCAATAAGGGAGCCATTAGGCTTAACAAACCTGACTAATCTGTAAACTGCCCATTGACTCAGCCAATAAATAAGAGAAGAACCTGGGAAACGCGAGGATTAGGAGATTTCTCTTAAGTATTTAAACATAATCAAGCAGGATTTGGCACTTGTTTGGTGAACGATTAGGTCCTAATAGCATTCCCATTGGTGCACAACCACACAGCTACACAAGCATGTGTGCTTGTGATTTTAATGATGTTTTACACAACATTTACACAACCTCCCCTAAAATTCACTAAGTTCACATCTATAACACTGAAGGGATCTGTATGAAATCATCAGTATGTATATCAATATGTTCGCACCACTTAAAATAGACTGTCTTCAATACATTGGCATGTACCTTTGTATCTGCATTCTACTGACAATTTGTTGGGCTGTTACATAAAGTTTGCATATCTTTACCTTTTTCTGATTGTATTTTTACATTCTTAAATCTAAATTAAATAGCACAATAGGCATTCTGGACATATTTTTGGTGTTTTAAGCTAACCGTACAAGTTTGTCTTTATGTCTTCTTTACAGCACATGTACTGCAAACCAAGTAACAACAGAAAACAGCAATATAATGTCTGCAGTAAGGAGGTAGGAAGCTTATTTTAGTCTTCTCCGTGCTGTATTTCCCTGCATCTTCTTCTCCCATCACAATATGGAGGGTAGTCAGTACTCATTGTTAAAGATAGCATAATGTCAGATGCTTTTCAGAAAAGAGTATGTGGCCTCTAATGAGCTGTTTAGTGTGCTACAACATTATAATTGTCTGACTCTGCAACCTTGGCAACAACCCAATAGCAGCACAATCAAATACGTAACATGCAAGGATTCATTTGAATGCAAATGACTTGAAAATTAACATTTCAATTAAGAAATACCTACAATACACCACATCACCAACAATTCCAGCCTCTAACATCACTGATGAGTATCACTGATGATACTATTTTCTTTTCATGGTCATTAGTTTATTCAAGGTCTGAAAAACACAAGAAGCCATAGTCTTGGCAGCAGGTTCCACAAAATAGATATTTTGGGCATTTTGGCCATTGAAGTAATAAAGGCATTTAAAACAAAAAGGTTTTGTGGAAAAAACTTCTAATATGTTGGCCTGTGTTTGTGATATTTTGAGGTTGAAACTAGAAGTAATTAGGTGCCATTTTTTTCAACTGCACTGCTGGTCTCATTGGCTATAGCAAAATCAATTACTCATCTTCAAGCAGGTAAGAAATTCAATATCAGTCACAAGTGCACTAGCACACAGTGTCGCTTTGCCATTTAATTGCCTGACTTAGTCTTCCTTTTGTAATGGATAATTGGTTGTCATGACGAATGTTAAGCAGCTCTGAGACAGGTGTGAACGCCACAGTGTCACCACAGCAAGAGGGATAAGGTGTGGAGAATCCATGCTGTCTCTGGCTGTCACATGCCATGCGAGTTCATCAAAACATAAGGAACTTTTATTCTCAGCTGACCTCTCATCCCGAGGAGGGCTTTCTGAGTGGATGCCATTGGGAAACACAGGGTGAAATGATGCCTAATGGCAGCCTTTGAGACGGCAAATGCAACTAACAGCCAGCGCTGGTGACATTGAGATTCATGTCATGCTATGAGTGAAGGCTCCAATCTGTTTAAGCTGCTTTGAGAACCATCATCATCGCTCTGGATGAAAAGCCACCAGATGTTTTTGAAAAGAAATGTGCCATCTTCAAACATTCACATTCATGGGATGTTACATTTGTAATAAAATGAACAAAAAAAACCAACAACATAAAATTCCCACTTCATATGGGTTAATGCTGGAACATTTCAAGCTAATTTCTTAAAAATGGCAGACACATTATTGCTTCATATTATAATATTACTTGTTGGGAAATAATGTTCTGAACATGTATAACTCAATCCCTTTGGATTCTGTAGTCAAGGCATACCCTTGACTACAGTTGCCCTTTGGGAAAATATTTTAACTGAAGTGATCCAGTCATTAGAACAGAGAAGACTGGCTTTTACATTCATTTGCATTCAATATTCAGATAATATTGAATTTTACAACTGATTCTTTTATATTTGCACATGTGCACACATATGCACACGTACATATGAGAATGTGCAGACATCCATACACTCACAGGCATATGCACATTCACAAGAACAGATACAAATCCATGTAGGATTAAGTACATAGGGACACGCACACACAAAGGCACACACGAGCGGACTCATGCACAGTGCTCTTTGCACAGTCCCACAGAATCACATTGCCCTCTGACCCCATCTGACCTGTCCCAGAAGAGGAAGTGATTTAGAAAGTGTAATGTAAGGACTCACTCCACTGCAGTGATCCAGCAGAAGCCCCGTGGGTGGGGCCTTTGACCTCGTGCAGTGTGATGCATTGTGGGTTTGTGTGAAGACGGTCAAGTGTGTCAAATGGACTTGCAAGGGAGTTGCCATCTGTAAATCTGTGCTGACAGGTCACCGACCTCTAAAACCTGAGGCAGTCTCCCCAACCACAAAAAATAACAACCAACCAAACAAAAAAAAAATCTATGTAACCAGCATTCAGACAGAAGGAATTCAGTATGATATATAATGTGATGACTGTCATGAAGCATGGGGCAATCAATACTGCATGATTGAAGAAATCACTGTTCTACGCAACTATTATATTTGATTATTTGTCCTGTCTCATGGGAGCTTCCACGTCATTCGATGTGGAAGGTACACTCCCTATTCCTGGTGCTGTACCTGCAATGATGTGCAATTCATCACATTTTGTTTTCTAAAGAAAAAAATAGGGATTGCAGCAGTGCCTCTCCTTTCTGTACCATTCTGTCTGTTTGAAGAAGCCACAGTTGGACTGCACTTTGTTTTCATTTTTACAGTGGAGGCATCATGTTCCTATGAAAAGACTTTTATTCTGTCAGACCCCACACAGTGATCTGTTCGATTGCTGCTTTCTTTATCTTGCACAGAGTTTAAAAATATCTTCGCCTGACACATTCAGTTCCATGTATTAGCAGCTCTCATAAAAGACATCAGTGATAGGAATCTCAGGCTTTTATAAACACTGTTGACTCCAACATAATATGCTTTCAGACAGCGAAATACAGCTTCCACTTTCATTCTCTATGAAGGTCGTTTTGAGATAAAGAAATGTCATCAGAGACGCCGGAATACAAAGGCTTTTAAGGCAGACAGACAGATGAGTGAGTGCCGTGTGGTGTCATGTTTGGGCACTTGGGTTTGTAACCTGATGGTTGCAGGAGTGGTATGCAGTACTGTTGCCTTTAACATGAGAAATATCCATCGATGTAATTGAGCAACATATAAATTATATCTGTTAGGCCTGTGAATAATGTAGCAACTCTTTTTGCTACCTATTTTAGCAAGATGTGTGATGTTGCATTTGCTTAATTGAAAGAGACCACTTGACACATTCATTCCTTTTAATTAAATGGTAGCACTCTTGGCAAAAAAAAAAAAGTAAAATATAGGGAGCGTGTTTGTTTGGATGTACTAATCCATAAATGTCGTCAACAATTACTAATACTCCTCAGGATGTGTATCACGGTCCAGGAAATTGATATAGAACACAGCTCCATGCTATGTGCTGCGATCACATGAGAGTGCTTTCCAGCAGGCCCATAAATAAGTGGACACATTCTGCAAGCCAGTCATTATCTCTGGCAGGTTATATGCTGTGTTGAGCATTTGCAGCAATATTTTATGTGAGTGCTTTGCTCCCAGCCTCTGTAAAATAGTAATAGTACCTTTATAATTATTTCCTATATGCCACAATAAATTATTGGTCAGTATTAGGGCATCATACCTAAACAGGTAGCAGAATTACTAATGCAGATGATGATATTTTTAGAAAATTACACATTAATCCAATATATTTTTTCTGCATTCATTTTAGACTATTCATGATGACTGTATATGGCACAGTACACCAACATAATAGAGGTACTAGTGAATTTGTTGCAACTGCAAAACAACTACAGTTAGGCATCTGCCCTAAAATTTGGCAATTGTTTCCAGTTGTAGAACTTATTTGTTGCAAAACACTTTTTGTTGTGGTCTGTGATGCCAGCTAATGTAATGTCATGCCTTGTTCATATCCCGTCTGTAACCTATTTCAGTTTTTACCTGCATTATGACGATATCATTTATTAACATCAGTTTAAAACAGACGCACCAAGCATTTACCTTTAGCCGTGGAAAGCCACCAAACACACTGCTGTTCAAGGATGAAATTTGTGGGACGTGAAGATGCCACATGGGAGCATCACATTCCCAAAATCCATTTCCATTATATGACACACTCTCTCAACACCTCCTATGCAATGAAGGAAATTAACCTTCAATGTAGTGGTGCAGTAATTGAACATTACAAGTGAATACC
This sequence comes from Megalops cyprinoides, assembly GCF_013368585.1. Taxonomy (NCBI): domain Eukaryota; kingdom Metazoa; phylum Chordata; class Actinopteri; order Elopiformes; family Megalopidae; genus Megalops; species Megalops cyprinoides. Next base: position 10,886,838 of record NC_050597.1, read on the forward strand.
AAGAAGTGAGCTGGCTTTGGGGAGAAAATTCTGCCTCATTACCTCTGAATTTTAGGGAGCTTAAGTAGTAAATTGCATGGGAAAAAATCATAAAAATGTTATAAATCATTGCCTCCCAGTCAGGGCAAAACAGACCACTTTGGGTGACAATGCATATACCTAGCAAAGTAGACATCAGTCTTTTTAAGTTAAAAAATGTTGCACACACACACACACACACGCACAAATAAACGCTAAATATATATACACAGAGAGAGATGTGTGTGTGTGTATATGTATGTATATATAGATGTGGACCAGATATCTGTTTTTTTCATGACAGGAAGGATGAAATTGCTTACAAAAGCTGGACAGTGGTTTTGTCACTCTGAAACACTATACTGCCATGGTAGGGGGAAACGTTTGGAACAGCACAGCTAAAAGCAGCCGGATACACCAGCACACTGCAGCATCGATCCTGCCCCTTCACAACTGTCACCCAAGAACAAACAGTGTCTGCAAATGCAAATGTCCCGCCGAACCAACTAATCAACATGCCCACTCCATCCGGCATCAGCTATGCAGCTGAGCCTGATTAACAGTCTGATCGGGTGTGAAACGTATTACCTCATCAGCGTGCAGACTTTCCTTCCATCAGGAGAAACTCGAGCATTTCTCCACAGCTGTCACGCACTTCCACTGCCACCTGCTCACAAGGGACAAATTACAGGGAGTATATCACTCCCTGTAAGCGCTTGAAGGTTGAGGCGAAATTTTCAATTTCACCCATTCAAAGCCCTTTCATACATGATAGCTACAGGTGTGATTTTTTTTTTTACATTGTATTGTGACACTCCCATTTTTTACCATTTTTACTGAATCACATACATCAAGTGCCATGGTTCATTAAGGGAAAAAAAAAGATCTTCCAAAATCATGTTACAGCTGTTTGTTTCAGAGAAAAACTGATACATCTGAGATTGAACCAAGAGCATGATGGTGGTGGCTGACCTAGTTGTGTGAAAGGTCAGAGCTGCTAAAATAAGGACTGGATATAGACAGAATTGTCCCTCATTTGTAAGAATTCCTGGCCAATTTCCATTCAAACAGGAGGCAAAGGTCATACCTTGTTTGAACCATGTCTATTTCTTGAATGCTTTCCATGGCCACAAGATAAACACTTGGAATGAAATAACCTTGTGTGTGAGGGGGTAGATTATTCAGGGGTAATGTCCTTGTTCTATATGGGAATTAATCTCCTCAGAGAACATCACATTTTAATTTTCCTTGAGACACACTCAAAGATTGTATGTCATTAAGGCCACCCTGATTATGCAATCATCTGATCTTTCTTTTCTCATCAGTGATATATGGCAGGTGTTTAACAGAGCTAAATTTAGATAAATGGTTTATAAGGCAGCAGCAAATACTTTGATGAAGGTTCAGAGGATATCTTATGATTTGTAGTGTCCACATAATGAATTAATTGTACTGTTTCAGAAGGCATGAGAAATGGTCACAATAAAAAAAATGAATGGACAAGAACAGCAGATGTAAATATTTCAAATGGTGACAAGGAAAAACAAAAAAACAGTGCAATGTTTTCATTACTGCTTCAGTTTTCAAAAAAATGTAATTTAAACATGTATTTACTTTGAAATTCTCCCATTATGACTTTAGTGCCAAGGTCTGTTGGTTTCTGTTACTTGGGTTGTGAAAAGCTATGGGCGCAAAATGCTTTAGTATAGATTCAGTTCCATGAATCTTCACATATTCTATAGCTTTCTATAACTCTGGTGTTTGTGTACTACATAATCTGCTTTAGATTTCATAACTGCTTTAAACAACTCCCTCCGACTGTGCAGTCTGCTGAAAAGAAAGAGTATCAAGCATATCACTACGCATAATAATGTAAATATACATTTTTTGAAACGGTAACCTTTCTGAAACACAAAAATGAAAAATACAAGAGCTGACAAGAGCACACCAACAGATGCATTTCAGAAAGGAATCACACCAGACAAAGCTAAAAAATGTACGTATGCCCTCACTTAACACCACATGACATCACAGTATGACACCAAATGATCATCATGATCTGAAAAAAGATTGTTCACTGAGAGGTGCTTTCAACAGGGAATGAAGCTGTAAAATTCTGCAGTTGCTCACAAAAGCCTTTTTGCTGTGTGCTTGCAGTGGGACTCCCGGCAGGGGTAGATGTGTTTTCCCCTGGAAATCGATGAAAGCCTGACTTAACTCCCTGATGCACTGAAAGCTTTTCTTCAGATCCAGCAATATTGCGTGATTTCCATTAGGAGCCAGTCCAATCTTTGTGCTCCATTGATCTCATGCCCTAAGAAGCCTGGAGTTTATGGGGTCGCTAAGGTAATGCAAACAGCCCATGAGAACAAAAATCTCTGCAGCATATTCAAATGTGGACTTGGTGAAAATAGAGAAAACAAACAAGAAGAAATTACTGTCCCAGTATGTCATTCCTTAGTATCCACCAACACAAAAAGGCCATGGTGTCTATAAATTGTCCTTGCAATTTACATGTAGAGGAGACCATGCTGATATACACAGAAATGTATATTTCTACATATCTTCCATGGAGGTGCAGAGGGATTAAAAGGGGACCATTTGTGAGGAACCTGCCTGCTGTCAGGTGGTGGATGAAGTGAGTACTGTTCCATGGTCCTGAGTAAATATCTCTTCCACAAGACAAAGCCCAGCATGTTTGCCCACTGGGAGAAATGAACTGTCACCAGATGATTACCACTCCTCCACAGCACTCAGTGATCTTTTCGCCCGGGGAGCACAGTGTTTGCACCTGCTCTTGCCTGTTGCTTTAATCTTTTCCTCGCCCAGCCTTCAGTTCAAACCAGTCTGTTCTGGGTTATGGAATCAACGGATGAAACCTAATTCGGTACCAGCAAATAATTACACTTTAGACCGCATAAACAATGGGATTTGAGTTTTCAGTCCTCGTCAAATTTTAATTGAACATCAAATAAAGAGCTTTTTCAATTGCTTAATTTTGCTTTTATAGTAACACAGGTATTGATGTGGTTCCATCATTCATTTCTTAAAAGAATATCTCCCAACATGTCTTGGATACAACCCCTACAGCATAAGAAGGTGATTTAGATTTTTCCTTGCATTGTCTTGGCATGAGGCTGGCATTTGAGCAGTAGAAAAGGCTGTTGATGTGAAGTCAGATTCAATCCCACATGGGGGTAACTGGGTAGGAGGGCCAGGGATGCAGCTGGGGGATGGGGGCGCTCTCTGTCAGCACTGCACTGCTGCTCCCCTTCGTCACACGCAGAGATCTCTGCCCATCACTCCCTGTCACTCTGCCACACAGCGCAGGCCTGCCAGTTGCCATGGCAACCTCCTTTGTGCTGATGCCGCCTGATTGGTCTCTCAAAGAGGCCGAATATTGGCCTGTCTAAAGCTGGACACAAACAGACGAAATAAACTTAGGCATATACACACAAACATACATATAGAAGAAATTGCTTGTGTTTGTCAGTGTGTGTGTGTATGTGTGTATATGGACATATAAATGCACTTTACACATGATTTCATATACACATACATTATAGAGACAGGACTTACGAGTTAAACTGAAGACACTAGGCATTAAAGAAAATATTATTTTAATCATAAATAAGTAAATGATTCATGTTTTGGGATGTATACTAATATACTAATAAGGCGTTCTATGCCAATTCATTGCTTATGACTTAGACAAGGAAGCGAACATTTCAAGTGTGTGTGTAACAACCCATTCATTATTAAAGTTTTGGCAAATATACCCCTCCAAGCACAAATTGCACCTTTCAAGAAGTAAATTTTATCAAACAAATGATTATGATCATGCCTTGCTTTCAGTCTTTTCCTCAACAGATGGCAGGTGAAAGAGAACCAGCAGTTAAGTGATTTCTGAGCAATGGCTCCCCCCACAGGCTGACCAGCAAATCTAATTTCACACAGCGGGTTTTGATAAATGTACTGGAAATACTGTGCATATGTCTTTGAATTTTAGAACTAGTGCAGATATTATCATTCTTCAAATGTTCTAGCAGTTCAACAGCTAGTTAACCTGACAAATTATTACTGGGCTTCTGCAAAATCTGGGAAGGCAGGTCTGACCCCACACACCACATGAGCTTTGAAATCAGAATCATACTGTGTCGCCAATTCAGGGCAACAATTTGGGCTGCTGCCCTCTTGTTACTGATGCTGCAATATATGGTTATATCGTAACACTAGTATACACTAACTTGCTAGCTAACTGTTTATATCAAGGAAGCTACATGGCTACGAATTTCCAATTCATAATGGAAGCCACCAAATAACAAGCACATTTGACAAATTTCATTTCATTTCTAGCTGATTAACTGGCCAGCTGATGAGTGTTTCAGATTTTGCCATTGCAGCGCTGTGTTGATTAGTGAATTTTGTTAGCTAACCATTTGTGAACCATTCAACATGATGGACAAATTCTCTTACACAGAAACCACCAGTGAATAGCTAAATAGAAGCACATAAAAATATAGTTACGTTTGTGTTTGTGTGTCTTTACATAGAGTTTGAGGTGTTGCTGTTCATGTCTGTTTGACTATTTGCACTGCTGATGCAATGAATAATTGGACAATTTCATGTTAATTCCTTGCAGCAGTGGATTTTTTGGAGGACATTTTAAAATTTTTTTAAACAAAATACAGAATGGCAGACTATTCCAATAAATGAACTGAAATGATGTATGTGGTTTACAAAAAGATTTAAGTTTGTTTTTTTTGTAAAAAATTAATATTACCATATTGGCCTCATGCTTTCAAACTTGTTTGTTTTATAACACCTTATAAGACTCCATACACCTTGTCCATACAGTTTGTCTTTGACTAATAAAGAGAATATAAAATAATTAAAGATTTAACTGACAACTGTTAAACGAATGATTGTACTGCAGCTGAAGTTCACTTTCTGAAAAACTGTCATTAACATTTACCTGATATGTTAAATGTGGTTTATAAAATTTAAAAACTAAAAAACTAATTGAAAAAAATTGCTTGCTTCTTCACCAGATGGACATCTGACTGTGTTGTTTTTTCAGCCTCCCTTCCCTTCCCCCCTCTTCAATATGGCTCACATTTATTTGCCAATTATTCCCCAGACCCAGTTTTCACAGACAGGTATTGATGTTGCAATATTGGTTCTGCACAGGCCAACCCAGCAGTCTCACCTATGGAATTAGGGTCTACACAGAATTATACTCAGAGGAGTTGCCTGGGATTGAAGACCCACAGAAAAACAGGGACCAATCATATATTCAAAAATAAATCCAAATAATAACTGCTAATGATGAAGAGCTCACTAATCATGTTTAATTGGTGGGTTGGTTGTTCTAAGATTAAGACCCAGACCTCCATCTAACAAAACACCCCTTTGCCCTTCGCTTTCCCAATTTCATGTGTAATAACTGCACCAGCGATGACGCACTAGAAGTTATATGAAGAATTTAAAACTAATCACTGTGTTAGTGCTGGAGGAGACAAAAGCCCCATTTTGTCCTGTAGAGAGATACTTAAATGAAGGAGGAAATGCCAGGCCATGCCTTAGTGAGGTGTAATGTATGCCCCAGCATGTGGCTCTGCAACTTGAGGCGGTGAGTCATACACTGCTGTCACTGACACTTTTTACATTGGATCTGCAATATGACTTCCGAATGCACTGCCATGCCTCCACTCTCCTGTGGTGAGATGTTTACTTTAATAAAACAGAGATCTCTTTCAAAACTGCCATGACCATTATGATTCACATGCTTTTAAATTTTATATTTGGGTGTATAGTTGTGGCAGCTATAATTTGATAGGCAATCGAAGTAAAAGAATGATCAGATCAGTATCAACAAGCTGCATAAAAGGAAATCCCACCACATTTTTATTGATTTCACATGTCCTCTTAATCCTTGATTCAAAACACTACCATTTGGTTAGCACCTGTGCAAGGCCTCTCTTACACGTAAAAACATGTCACAAACATTCGTTCATCTACAAAATCCGTTTTAACAAGGAAATGAGCTGAAAAGAGTATGTGTTGTCAGTCAATAATATGATGCTGGTACGCCCTCTGGAATTAGAAATTGTAATATATCACTGTTTGCTGTTTATTTTTTTATCTATTGTCTGTCTTATTGATAGATGTATAATATCACATTTTTAAGATGACCTATATAAATGATATGAGATGAGGCAAAGACATATTTTCATTTATGTACTATATAATTTTGAATTTGAATGCCAACCCACGCAACAGTATAGCTCTTTTTTCATGCAGTGGCTAAATGTGTATGCCACACTGAACAACATCCTCAGTGTCCTTTGATTGGAGTTACAGGGAGCTACAGCGACCTTCTTTATGCCCCTGAGAGCATTTGACTTTTTTCTTTTTACACTGAATTAAATTCTGAGTAGCAACTGATCTAAACAGGACACTAAATGCATGTAACAGTATTTATGTGTATATTTCATTATACTGTGTAGACTGTGTAGACTATCACAAATTTTAGCCATAATTCACATTGAAATCACTTGTGCTACTTGTGTAGGCATAATATTAGAATCTCTGTTGTACATAAAAAATAAGTACATTACTTTGTTAATTAAGCAATTAAAATGAGATTCTGCACATGACAATTCTCTTCCTATAAACATTTTCCTATAAACTCTCTTGGCATTTGAACTACAGAGGAAATATTGTCAGGGGCAAATAATTTACTATGACAAAGGCAAGTGTAAAGAGGACATCCGTTCATCTAAAAGAGGATGCTTAAGAAGTGAAATGATTCGTTTCAGATGAATTTTGTCCACTCACCAACCCTCATGCATTCTTTCAAGGTTACTTTTTTGTCGTCCTTGAGAACAGATGGACCATTTACATACATCATCTGTTGGCCTACTTCACCATTCAGCAGGCAGCGTCTTCCTTCAGTGAGTTGCAGCTTACTGTCCTTCCTTCTCATTTGCCCTTTGCCTGCATTTCAGCCAGTATTTATTATGCAGAAAAACACACCCTGCATGCCTGCCACTTTCAAACTTATGATCCTAACAAGGGTTTGTAAGGGAAAATATAATTTCATGGGCTTGCATGAGAAAAATTGGGTTTCATGTTTCACCTCTGGCAATGTTTATTCTGAATGTGAGGAGCTTCACACCCATAGAGCTCCATTCAAAAAATGCAGCTTTCATTTGCTAACACAGTTTGACCTAATGTTGTGAAGTCCATGTACAGAATAATATTGTTCTCTCATGTTCAGCTTCTCCCTACATTTAATTCCCTTAAGATTTTTGTTTACAGTTGTTTTTTAACATTGAAAATGCATGCAAAATGTATTTTTCAACAGGGTATATGCATACTGGAGGATTGAGAGTGAAAATAATGCACTGTTTGCAGTTACAGATTATATACTGGAATAGCCATTCATAGGAAAGAGCAGATGGAGAATACACAGGGGAGCCAAAAAGTCACACCTCTGAGGAATTTGGAGTAATTTCTTTTGAAAAAGGCTTCTCCCAAGGTACATCATGGCTGCATAATTAACACAGACAAAGAAGTGAAGCTGGTTATTGTGCACAGAAGGGATGAGTTTCACACTGATTTGTTGCTAGATTTTATCATTCAGTGAAAATATTTGAGGCCAACAACTGGTCACACAGAATTATGAGAAGAATAAATACTCAGTCCAAACAGACAGGAAGTGTTCAGACGTCATACATTAATTGAATAGAAAATTTACGCTGAGGCTTGATGTCCAAGAATTTGTACATGACTTATTATAACTTTTTTCTTGCATTTATTAAAATCCCTATGAGGAGAAATGTTTTGGCCACCTTCTATTATTAAACATTCTTCAATACTCCTACTTCAAACTTTTAAACCTCCCCCCCAAACACATGCATGCACACAAACACACACACACACACACACACAAACACACACACATACAATGAATAAATGAGAAGAGTTGTTCTGGGACGGTCAGTGCTATGCTGATTCAGAGCTTTTTCTTGGACAAAGCTCAGATTCCTAGGCACTGAGGAGTGACTCCCGGCGGGGCAGAAATCATTGTTGGACCATGTTTACATGACTCACATTCAATGTTCCTAATGGTGCCAGAGTTGTTCTAATCCCTCTTATATAAGCAATTGTGCAATCGTATGCCAAGATACAGTACAAATGAACTCTCTCAAATGTTAAGAGGTAGGCAGGTGTTAGATGAGAAAGATTTTTTTTTTATTATTCTGAAAAAAGAACATTCTGAGCTGGCAGCAGAAAGCTATTTTGTTTCTTTCTTTTTGAAAAGTGAGAAAGAATGTTCAGACTCAATGACAAGAATGATGTAAATCACAGAAATAAGTGCATTATCTTTTGTTTGGATGCACGAAATACTGCCCTCCAGAGGTAAAAGTGTAAAAATAATGAATAATTTCAAAATAATTCTGATAAGGCAATTGCACAACAGGGCACGAGACTGTATGTGCATAACAAAAGAAAGGATGAAATCATTTGCACATCCCTTATTTTTTGCAGGATGACACATATATAATTAATGTGTATTTTATTCGTAGTATCTTAATCTTTGATATTTTAATTTATGGTATGATTTTAGTAGTCAGCCTTGATAGCAATTTAACTCCCTTCAGAGTAATCATTTTGATATTATATTGCATTTTTTGCCGTGGTATGATAATGTTATGCATTATATGGGAAGTTATTTGAAAAGGACATACTGTACATTGACTTGAATTTTTTTTTTTTTTTTTTTTTTTGCTCCTTATTGTTTTTCAACGTTCTTCTTGCGCCCCCTGCTGCCCAATTCGTATTTGTAACGTCTCCTCTGACCGACTGCATTAGTCAAACATATTTCTTCTTCATTTATTTGACACTGGAATAAAAATGTGTGGACACATTATAGTGTAAACAGTGAAAGATCTCTTCACGATAGTGCTAATAAAATCCACCAAAAGGGTGTATTCTTAAACTAAACGTGGACTTATAAATTGTCCATTTCAAAAACACAAGGAGTTGCCTCTATAAGGAGTCACTTAGTCTTCCATCTTGTTTGCCAAATTTAAAACCAAGCAAACTTCCTGTTTTCCATAATTTCCTCCTCCATGTTTTGCCTTTGGATAATGTCCAATCGACATGCTTGAAATTTCCACTGCACCAAAACTGAAAAGCCCTGAAAAGCCTTATACTATATAACTATATTTCATCATTTAAAAAATAGGACAATTTTTTCAGTAACAAAACCACAAGTCGATATGAATTTGCCATCATTTGTGCACTATTGATACAATATTAAAATCAAAGACAGTTTTACTTAAACAATGAGGACAAAAATAATCCACTCCACTGACTGGAGTATTATCAATATTTTATTGAAAATGTGATTCATACAGAAGAGCTTGTGTTATTTTGCAAAAATAAGCTTCTCACTAAAATAAAACCAGAATATTTTCTTGCTGAAATAGGATTAGAGTTAGTGTTAAACATATTTTATCTTCACCACACAACTGTTTTGGCCAAAATGTACTTAACTAAATTTTCCAGACAAGCACAAGAGAGCATTCAAATGCTTTTATCATTATTATTATTATTACTATTATTATTATTATTATTATTACATGAGCTTGGCAAATGTGATGCGTTGTCCCCTTCTTAAGTTTAAACACAATAGAAATCCATGTCCTGTCAAGGAAAGAGAGACTATTAAAAAAGCAGAGGGGAGATTGGATATACATTCATATTAAAGCTTAATTTTCCATCAACACAACTGTCAAGGATGAAATTACAACACAAGTTCTTTATAACATAACAACTGTCTGCAGTCTCTTCATCCACCTGGCGTTCCTTTCAATACCAATGTGTCCTTGATCTCCAGACTCGTCTGCTGGCTGTGAAAATGAAAGCCATCCACATTTCCACTTACTGTTGTGGGGATCTCCACTGTGCTCTCCTTATACACTTGAGTCTCGGTCACCAGGTTCTTGGGGAAATAGCCGATGATTCCCATCTGGTCCACATAGCGCTCACCGTAAACCTGCCACAGGGAGGAGAGGAAGACTTTCATATGTCCAAACAGGGGCCTGGGAAACTAACAGAAACCAGACCCAGTGTCAAGTGATCTGGGTCTTGAGATGACAGGCGCCTGCAACATCCATTCTGCAAGAAGCCAAGCGAGCCGTGAGAACACAGGTCTTGTCTCGTCCCACACATACCAGCTCAAAATTGCAAAAACATGTTGCAGACGCAGCCTACAGCATAATACACTATAGGGCTATCTTCAAAAAAAACTGGACCATTGCCATTGTGTAGAGGAGAAAAGGATTGTGGGACAGAAAGTGATCTTTACGTATTCAATTTAAAATGTATTGGGTTAGGTTAATTTTAAAAATTCTAAGAGCTAACCCAATTTTTGCCAATTGGGTTATCTCTGCATTCCTTGCAATCTCTTGCAAGACAGGTTGACAGACACAAATAAGTGTCTATTTAAACATTTGTAATCATAGAACATTTAGATATTTCTTTTGAGTTGTGGATGAAAATGTTAGACTTGAAAAGATCCTATTTTTGCAATGTGCAAAGCAAAGTGAAGTACTTTGATTTATCATAAAACACTACTACGACCCAAGCAATCAAAAAAGACACTCGTAACACCGGCGACATACACTTCCAGACCAGAAGTCTCCAGCACCCTCGTCAGGTATCAGTTTGGAGTATATGAAGATCATCTGGCCCTTCTTGATGTTGATGAATCTGCAGTCAGGAGCAGTGAAGTCGTTGATTGCACTGGCCATTGATATGGCATCTATGAGAGGAATTGGATTTACCCACACAATACTAAAAAGCCTAACTTAGAGAAGCCTATGACTGAACAGAGCAGATAGGAATGCAAAGTTGTAAACATATCTGAGCAAAACGTAACAATAAAAAGGTGCATGTAAAGAGGGAAAACTGAGAGCAGGCACTGATGGTATAGCACCTAGGTCAGAGTTCTTCCACTTCACCAACATCGTATCTCTTCCAGTGTCCAATGCACTCACATGAGCAATCCTTGTCTGCGCAGAGCTTGCTGTTGGCCAGTTTGCCCATAGAGACACTGCTGGCGGGCTGGTAGATAAAGCCCAAAACGAGAAGCAGGAGCGTGAGACGGAGCGGCAGGGCCATCCTTACAGTACCAAGCCCGACAAACACCTCACTGCTGAACAACTCCCCACACACTCCCCTTTAGCAGAGAGGTGGAACCAAGACATCCTCACCCACCTCTCCAATCAGGGGGCCAGCTCGAAATTCCAGGGCTGTGGCTCCCACCCCCCACCATAAAAAAATTATCTTGGCAGATCCAGCTGTGGCAGTTTTGTTTTGTAAATACATTCCAGCTTTTCAGTAAATGCCTGATTTTTTTTTTCCGACCATTATGCAACTTGTGTATGTTCTGGCATATTTAACATTTTCAAAGGTGGTGCATTTGATCCCATCAGCCTAATTATTTTTCACAGTTGCACTGTTAATACGGACCCTTGGTTTCTGGGCTGGTGGAGTAAAGTCCGCAGACTGTTTTCTTTTTTGCCCACATCACATACATTTCTCTGCTCCAGAGGTTTCTCAAGAAACCATTACCCTTTGCCTGCCATCATTTATATCATATACCATACAAGAGATTTAGAAAACAGAGATTGTGAGTGAAATCTGCTTTATACACCTATTGATACAAGACCCTTCAAGTGCATTCCTGCAGAAACATTCTTCCTCCAACAACAACGCTGAGAAAAGTATAAGGAACTCAGGAAAATTACAGTTGTACCAATCCAAAACAAATGTGTTTGGTTTCTTTCTGGTGAATTACAAAGCAAATACAATTTCTGGCATTCAAACCTACTGCTGATGGGGTTACAAAAACAAATATTTTCCAACCTATTTAGTTTCACTGCCTCAGCCAAATCAACATGCCGACTCCTGTACAGGATAATTTGCTATATTTTCAATGACCGCAGGTCATGTACTGTCTTATATCTGCCTTAAACTAGAGCTGACTGGTAGGAACGTTCGAGAAACAGCACCTTGTATAAAAAAATGCTGGGGTACAGACACTAAAGCATCAGAATTATCTTATAGGAAAGCATTTTATTATACTAAACACATGAAACAACCTGTTTAATTAAAGAAATCAAAATCTCAAAATAAACAAAGACATTTCAGTTCACCCAGCTGTTTATCTCCAATATTTAAAGGGGGTGGTGCACTCCCTCATTCAAAACCAAAGTTCAAATCCAGGTCATCTTCTGGCTCATAAAGTACAAAAAAAAATTAAGGAACATCTCCAAAACTGCAAGTGTCCACAATATCCTGTAATCTGGTAGTGATGGGAAGGCATTTCAGGGCTACTTCTTGGCATAAGTGATCTTCATGGCGCAGGTGGAAGTGATGCGGAACCCTTGCAGTGCGTCCCTGGCTACTCCGGCTTGCCCCTCCGTCTCAAACTCCACAAAGGCAATGTCATGTCTGCCCGGCACCAGCCGCACCTCTTTAAACCCAGGAAACCTGGGTGCAGAAAAGCAGACCAAACCCCAACATCAGAAGATGCTAATCATAGGAGTTTACCCACATTTTGTTATATTTTTAGCCACCTCTTCAAAATGATAGAAAGTGCCAGAGGTAAAAGCAGCTTGCCTTAGATTCAAAGACAATAGTTTTAAGCAAAAATAACATATCTGACTATTATATGGGGTAGAGGAACCAATATCCAACATTTTTACACACACATTTATATCTGGCTTATTTCAAAACTAATGGTCACAGGGAAACAAATCTACCACTTACTGATTGAACAGCATAGACAGCATCATTTCATTGGTTTCTTCTGGAAGATTATTGAGGAACAAGATGTAGTTTGGTGGATTGTCAGGAGTCTGGGAGGAAAGAAATGAAATATTACGAATTAATATCATCTTGGTATAAGTAACTCCTGTCAAGTTAAAAAAACTGCCTTTACAGATGTGTGTCCTTAAATTCCTGTTTTTTTTTTTTTTATTGACTTTAACACCTCATCACATCTAGTGAGATCTTCAGAAAATTTAGAGCAGTAATGGAAGAGTAATTTATAAGGTGGATCTGATCATGCAATTTTGTTATTACCGATTATTATGATCATTCTTTAGAGAACTTCAGTGGCCTGATCTATGGCCTGATTACAAAGAATTGTCGCTTTTCTCAATTTGTCCACCCAGTGCCAGCCAGAAGCAGATGGGCTCCCCCTCTGACCCGGGTTCTGCTCAAGGTTTCTTCCTATTAGTCAAGGAGTTTTTCCTTGCCACTGTCGCCTTAGGCTTGCTCTGAGGGGGTATCAGGTCTGGAATACCGATGTAAAGCTGCTTTGCGACAACTCATGTTGTAAAAAGCGCTATATAAATAAAACTGAATTGAATTGTTAGTCACTACCAACCATCTCATTCACAACATGATAAGATATGACAATCTCAGTTCATACCCTCACTGAACAGTATTATTTAATAATGCTGCATGCCTACTTGCATTTATCCAGTGAATCCCTTTGTTACTGTTCAACAAAGATAGGAATATATTTGGACGTCATTGTTTTTTTATAAATAGCTCATTATTTAGGTGACAGCAACTAATTTACATAGTTACACCCTGGCCAGTTTTACTAAGCTCTCTAGACAGTAAGCAGACATTTTCTTTACCTTCAGCAATAAATCCTCATAATCTGCAAACAACTTTTATCATTTCTGAACAGACAGACATCAAGACGATTCTGATAGCATAGGTGTAATTAGAGAGGTAACAACATCTGTTTAACTGAAACACATACCTGCTGAACTGGGGCTGCATTAGGCTGCGCATTTGTAGATCCCTGTGGCACATGAAACACAAGTAATTATATGGTAAGATTTAACACGTCTGTAGGCTACGGCTGTTGAATACATCAATGCACCTGTGGCACATTTTTATTCTAAGGCCTACACAGGGAAAGGTATTACTGACACATCCCCACTATGTTTCATAACTCTGATAACCATTTCCTTGAAATCAGATCTGTAGGTGAAGAGCACTGCATCTTTATACAGAAATATGAGTTATATGACAGAACAGATCTACCAGAAAATGTTAACTACAACCGAATAAATGTACCAGAGCTGGCTTCTTAGCTGGATTTGCTGCCTGCTCTTGAGTTTTCTTCTTCTTTTCTTTCTTCTTGTCTTTGTCCCCAAATGTGCCACGCATTTTTGAAATGACCTCAGAGTCTGTTTTGGCATACTGAATGCGCTGAAGAGAAGGAGAAAATGGTGATGGTTATTTGAGTACCATCAAAAAAATGCGTCAATTTTATAATCTGTCAAATGCAACTCAAAGAAAACTCACCATGGGTTTGTTATAAAAAGGAAACCCCTGCAGCTGGCGAAGAGCATTTGTGGCAGAACCCAACTCTTTGAATACAACAAATGCCTGTCCTCTCATCTTCATGGTTTTCAGTGCCACAATATCAATGATCTGCCCAAACTGAGAGAACAGGGCATACAGCGACCTCTTCAACTCTGTAGAGAAGAGGGAATACAATCGTGCAAAAGCCATCAAGCAAACATGTAACAAGGATTTGAAATGCATCTGCAGACACCAACAAGCTAACTATATGTTTTAACTAGAAACATAACTAATGGCATGTGTGTCACCTTTTCAATAGTGGTAAAGAGACAATTAATTTTAGACAGCGTAAGCGTGTTATGTAGCTAGCTAAACAGTGGAGCATTTACAGCATTGTAAAAATGAATTTACATTATTAGAGATACATGGAACGACTGACGTGATATAACTAAGTACATTCTGTGTACATGGCGCAGGTCACATAACTTCCTAACTCAATGCATTTCTTGATTCATTACATAAACATATGAAATAATTACACTGGCCTGTTATATTTAGTTTGCTATCTTGTTAACTTAGCCTGTAGTAATGGTAATAGTATGAGTAATGGAGTTTACAAAACAGCATACCGTACCTTCTTTTTTAATTTTATCATTTACATTATTGATGTAAATGGTGTGGTTGGGCCGTATATCCATGATTAACTAGAATCTGGACCGTTACCCTGCAATGCAAAAAACAAAAAAGAATTAGTGTGTTGCTTATCGCAACGAGAAAGACAACCCTAGTACGTAATTTCAACAACGTTAGCAAGCTATCTTGAAAACCGTGTCCTCGAATTAGTATCTTTAGGCAGCGTTCTAGCGAACAACTCATATGTAACAACACATTTAGCTAGCTAGCTAGCTTAACAGCACATTTACCAAAGTTACATTTGCGAACATAACCACATTCAAAGGAAACAGAGCACTGCATCGGTTATAAAAATAACACTAACTACGCTGGTTAGTCATATTACATTTTAAACATAACAACAATCAGATTAACACCTGAAATAATAGGAGAATGGCTAGTTAACGAAAGAAAAAGAAACTCACGCCACTCGTTTTCAAACTATTACCGGAAGTGACCAACGCAACTAACTTCCTGTGCTTAGTAATATGAATTCCGGGCGCAACTAACAACTCGTCAACATCCTCATATATCATATAACCTATACTGTATCTCTTTCAACGGTGATGAAAAGAGGATAGGTTTTATTTCATTACGCTTACTATATGAAATAAATATCTTATAATTTGTTACAAATGTCGTCTACTATGCAGTTGGATGTTTACGGAACCAACTAAGGATAAGTACCTGATTCCCACCCGGGAAACAAACAGGTGTCCGGGTAAAATTTACCGGTAAATTCTGAGGAGTGTCTGTCGACTGGCTGACCGTAAGTCTAGCTAAAATGAACACAAAGTAAAGAAATAGAACAAAATGTAAATAACTAAATATACATGTTAGCCACCTTTTTTAGTAAGATTTACCTGTAACTTGTATATGCAGTAAGTCTCGTAGTCACCTCAACCCACAGTGGAGTATGTAAGAGCTAGTTTGAAAGACCAGTTTGGTACAAAGAACTACAGAAACTGACTAGGTGTGCTATTCTGATTTTGTGATGTCTCTAGTCAGGGAACGATGACACGAATGACAAACATATTCTGTCATTAACTTCACTTAACGGTACATTGAAAGCAAGTGTATTTATTTTTATGTCATAATTTGCATAACGTCAATTCAATTTTATTCTGTTCCATACTGAAATAATGACGCATTATGTGTATACACAAGCAAGATGTTCCATTTCTGAGGCCATTTTAACCACAAAACCTGAATGCTAGTAAAACAACAGTCACCCTCCTTTTCTTTTCAGTCACCCTACAATTGATCTGTTAATAAAATGCCATAGGCTGGAAAACAAATTTGCTGAGAAATTTGTATGTTGGGCTGAATACCACTCTTCTAAACAAAGAGGGTAATTTTAATATATTTCTTCCCTCACAAATGGAAGTCAAAGGAGACCTGTTTTTACGTCATAATAATCAATAGAATAGATCAACAACACTAAAGTACACGCTGCTAATTCTATCCAACTACTTTCCTCTTGACTCAGAACAACCAGAACTGGTTGAAACTGTGAAGGCTTCACTTAAATTAAAATAATCAGACATTATACCATATAATTCTCAATAACCTTCTAGTTAACACCATAATATACATAGTTGTGACAGTGACTCTTTAAATCTGTAGTAAAATCTAAATGAACAAATTTCAGTGGCTTCAATAATTTCAGATTAATACCCTATGATGGCAAAATGAATGCAGGGTAGAAACAAATCAGATCTCTCCACTTAATTGTTCATGCAATGCACTCAGCCACTGTTCTGCAGAGCAAATCACACAAAGTAAATGGTTAGGCAGATGTTTTGGCAGCTCCCTCACCTTCAGAACATGTATCAATACTTACACTTAAAAGAAGAATTCCTTTATTACAGGCATCAGCTGCAATATTACAAGTCCTTTATTATTATTGTTATTATTATTAATAATCTATTTCGTTTACAGATGCCATCTTGTACACTTTTCCTCATCGACTTTATAGACTTGTATTATGCACTTATATTTATGTTGGTCTCATTTTAAAAGAGAACGTGCTCTCAAAAAACTTACCTACCTAGTTAAATATTGTATCGGTCGCAGTGCATAAACTGACAACCACTTCATACACCATCAATTTCTCTCATTTCCTCTTTATACCTACCATACAATCAGAGAGACTGTGTAATTGTCTTAATCTGAAATCAACACAAACTTCTTAAATAACCTAACGTTCAGTGTTTATGGCTTTGAAACAGAATGATCCATGATCTCTTCCTCAAACGCGTCATTAGTTAGGTTAGGTAACGCTTGTCCTGTTTAATGAGTACAGAGCTTGTGCTTCGGTCGCTGTGGGCACTAAGGATATCTGTTATTTCCCTTATCATGAAATGTTGCAGATTGCTGCACAAAATGAAAAAAAGTGGCCATAGGTGGTAGCTATTGCCAGATGACAACATTAAGAAAGCAGAAATAAAATTAAACGTAAGATAACTAGCTGTACATCTAGCCATAAGTAGTTTCGATTGGCACAAGCATGCATGTGTAGCTAGCGCTTACAGAAGTTTAACGGCGGGTCGTTCAGTTGTCATTGACGGTACGGGGTATGCAAGATGGCATCGGTGCGTGTGGCTGTGAGAGTCAGGCCCATGAACAGCAGGTAAGTGCTAACTCAGAGAACTTTAGTGAGGTTAATAGCAAGGTATTGGTGTCTTGTTGGGTGGTAAGTTAGCTGTCTCGCTGTCATAACTGTTAGGAGCTAAGTGGCTAGCTAGTTTGCAGCGTACCGAAGTCACAGTAGGTGTGTTCAGTTTGTTAGGTCACGTTAGCAAGCTAAAGCGCTTAACTGCAGTTGAAACTAATTTACCGGCGATAAATTATCAACATTTGGAGAAAGAAGCGTATGTGGAATCAACAACGCCTGCTAACTATAACTTTTTACCACCCCACTTAACACCATACGTCTCCCGTTTTTAGAGACCGTATAATTACCTGCGGTCTATGTGGGAAAACAAAATTGACTAGGTAGTTAAAGTTAAGTTAGCTAATTTATCTGATTGACTTGTTTTTTGATACTTCATCCTGAAAGTCTCTACTGTGTACCAAATAACTTTGTATCGCTGACGAATACGTTAAACATGAAGTTGTTAAATATGTGAAGTACCTTACAGTGCTATCTGCGTCCAGATGTTATTATTATTATTATTATTATTATTAGTAGTAGTAGTAGTAGTAGTAGTAGTAGAAGAAGTATTAGTAGAAGTAGTAGTAGTAGTACAGGGCAGCCCTGTTTGAGTTTCTGTACAGTGCACTGGTTGCCATCTGTTGTAGGATAACCTTTCACACATTTCCCGTGATCTGCAAGTCCATCATCTACAAGAGCACAGCCAGTTGATTGCGTCTGAATGAAAATAACTACAGTACATTTCAGTCTTCTCTAGAGAGAGAAATTTTAACGAAGCACACAGTGGTGCTTCCTATGTAATCTCATTTTGTTCTCTCAGCTGTGTCTGTCCTTGTAATTAAAGTGTTTTATCTTCCCAGTTGTAGTCATGGTTTAAGCACATTACATCATCAGTGAACAAAATTACATAACATTTACCCAGACAACCTAAATTTAGTGGCTCACTCAACTCTCACAGTAGCTGTGCTTGGCTTTTGGTTTTAATGCACCTGTGGTAAACCATGATTACCTTTGTTCTGTCTCCTTTTGTGGTCAGATGTTGTACTGTTGTATGTCCTAATTTTGTTCTATGATGAGTCAATTATTATCAAAAAACTGCTGTCTTTAGTGAATTCCATTTTTTTTTTTTACTTTAACCCTTGCTTAAGGGCTTGTTTACTGCCGTAAGACATGGCATGAGAAGTGTAAATGAACATGCTGTCTGAATTTTTCATGCTGTAGAAAACAGCCTTACATGCCTGGGTAAAAATAAGGCTATTCTCCTGTCAATTGTATTGACAAAAACATTCCAGTTTGTGTTCATTTTACAGAGAGGAGGATTTATCTGCTAAGTTTATAATTCATATGGATGGGAACAAGACATCCATAACCAACACGAAGGTGAGTTGTAAATGCTGTGAAGTGTTACACTGTTTGGTCATGTGTTCTTAAAGGTCTCCACATTATTTGCTACATAGTGTTGCTTACATTTAGATCAAAAGTAGTTGAAGTTTCAAAACAGATGAAGACGAAGAATGTGCCAGCAGGAATTCGAACTCAGTACCTTCTAGTTACAAGCCATGTACTTTACCTAGCATATGAGACAGTTGCCTTCATTTTACTTCCAAATGAATGCGCTAATGATAAAAGTACTGAATGATCATAATGTGTGCAGCAGTGTTTCACAGAGACATGTAGTAACATTAGTCTGTGCATAGCATTAGTATGCATATATATATGACAATACAGATGCTCTTTGTCTTTTCACAGATTCCAGAGAGCACATCAGGAGCCCCAGGGCGAGGAAAAACCAAAACGTTCACTTACGATTTCTGCTATGATTCAGCAGATGCCGGAAGCCCCAGCTTTGCGTCTCAAGAAAAGGTTTAGATATAACACCGCCTTTTGTACTTAAAATCTGCCATTTAGTTAGAGTAATGATCACAACCACAAGGGTTTGTTGTGTTGAATGGTATAGCCTTTTAAAAATCTATTATTTGTTCATGCCACATTCAGTTTCTATAATTTGTTTTGTGGGGTCTGATTAAATAAAAATAACCCTTTGTTGATTTTTCAGTAGGGCTGTTGTTATGCAGCTTGCTGTCACTTTGGTGCTTACTGTCAAAGTCTGCCACCCACTGGACACTTGTAGAATTTGAGTTTTTTTTCTTTTTGATTTTTGTGTCAACAGAGGTGTTTTTGGGCTATTGTCACAAAAGTGGTGCTATTTCCTCATGACTTTGAGAAGGGCATATTATGCCTGGTGTCTTCATGAGCAGGAGTTTAGCTATAGACATGACCTAATGGCTTTTCAAATTAGTTTATATATGATAAAAACTTAGATAAGACCTGAGTGAACTTCCTCCAGCCATTTCAGTTAACAGCAACATAGGAAGGATTACTTGACTTTCCTGGTTTTAGTTAAGACTGGATTAACCAACACTCTCTCATTGGTACTTAGATAGATGTCAGGGTATGGCTTCTTAGGTTTCTACAATTTGATTTATAATGCATGGTGGTCATAAAGTCCTAGTCTATTGCTGTGAAAATATCTTTATCACAAAAGCATAATTTCCATTTCACATGTCCAAGAAAAAAAAGTCAATATACTATTTTTTATTATTTTACTATGCTCCTCTTGTATAACATCTCACTCTGAAATAAGCAGAGTATGAACACTTGCATGTGATTTTGAAAGAATTCTCAATTTTTAAACCAAAAGATTGGCACTTTATAACCACCCTGTGCTCAGTGTCCCTGATTGCATTAATAATAACTGCACCCTCTTTGCTTGTAATGTTTACACTCTGTGCAAATCATAAGCTGTTGCCGTGTCACAGTTTAATATAATTTTGATCACTTCGTTTTCTAAGGACGATTTGCCTGAATCACAGGTTAAATGTGCATCTGAAAACAAGTCTAAACAGTTTTGGTAGTTTTAAATAATGAACATATCAAATTGCTCATAACTGTATTGCTTGCAGTTGCGGTGAACGCTGATTAAAGGGAGTTTTTGGCAGAGGAGCTGCCTTTAATTAAAAACGCTCTTTCTGCAGAATGAAAAGAGAATGATAAAACATCCTCCGCTGGCGACGGCTGACTATCTCCGAACTAATTAAGATGTCTGTACCCCCCGCTGTCGAGCGGCAAGATTTGAGCATTTTAAGAGACAGCAAAGGAGCCTCTAATGTGATGGGGATTGAGAGTAATCAAGTGCTGAGACGCAGGCCCAGGCAGCGACGCGGATTCAATCTTCCACTGAATTGCATCCTATCTGAGAGCTGTCCGACTGAAACGCATGCTGTCAGTGTGCTGAGAAGGTGTAAACTGTTTTTTTTTTCTTTATTTTTTTTTTATTTACTTTACCTGGTTCCCTGGGGTTTTTCTAAAAATGCTTTGTTTTTTTTTCCCCAGCAATTAAAATGATTCCCGTCTTGGGTATTTACAGCACAGCAAGGTGCATCCAAATTGGGTTTTCAAAAGAAAACCTGTTTTGCTAAAAATGCAGTCCTTATAGATGAAATGAAAAGACAACTTATTTGAAGTCGGTGAAGGATTTGATTTGTTACACGCCGACCACTGTGGTCTTTCGTTTTCGAGCGAGGCCCAGTGTTTATTTGTGCCTGGCAGTTGTCCTCCGCTCCTATTTCTAGACCCAATTTGCAGGTGTGAGGAAGCAGCTGTTGGAGCGTGGTGCTGGCGTGTATGTGAATCAGAGGTATCAGACAGCTGTCATCACCTGCATCCGAGCACCTGGGCAGTCCTGAGTGGCTGTGAATGTGTGCTGTCAGGTGTGCCGATCCGATCACATCCCAGACAGATGCAGGCAGACAGGGACCAAGCAAAGCCAAGGGCACTTGAAAGATGCAACTTTACAATCAACCGTGAGAATGTTTTGCTCTTTCTGAGCATGTCACTTATGTGGGACTAGCAGGGACTATAGTTTTTTTCAGCTGTTCAGTACATGCACAAAAATTACATTTTGCATGCTGAGTACATTGTAAACAGCAGGTAACAACCATACAATGCTGCAGCCTTCATCTGTCAAACGGCTGAAGCTTGGAGAAACTGGGAATGGTTAGTGGATGAGAGACCAGGCAGCTACTAGAAGTGGTGTTGGTAGGCCAGCAGGTGCAATCACAGACAGCTGGCTCCCTGGCGTAATGATGGGTTAATGTGCTGTCGATGATGCAATCTTGCATATAACATGTAGTTATAAAAGGTATTTATTGGCCCTTTCTGCAAAGAGTAAGGTGTTCCCTGGTGTCCTGGTCAGGCTCTCTGGCCTTCTAAGCACACCCACCTTCATTGGTTAAATAATCCCCTCCCTCACCACCTCAGCTAACGTGTGCTAAAAATTCTGGCACAATTCATGCTGTACATCAATCCAGCTGTCACTGTAGTTGAGGTTAGTCAATGCCCCTCCGAACAGGAAAATTAACGTTGTTCGTTATTGTTATGATAACAATGAGAGCAATTAAGTGAACAAATTCCCAGAAATATTTGTATGTGTCTACTTTACACCCCTTTGAATTTTGTATTGTGCTGGAAAAACTTTGTTGAGTTGTGCATCATCCAAAGTATGCACAGTGTTGATCTAACTATGGATCTGACTCTGATGACCAACATGCCATGAGCTCTCTGTGATTGACCTGACTTGTTGCCAGTTCAGTCAGTTCAGTTATGTTTGACTGTGTCTGTATCTGTATCCCTTCTGATCATAACCTGTGAATCAGACTAACCTTCTGTTGTGGCATAGCAAAATTCTGATTCATCTTAGGCCTAATGAGACCTGTGGGCTTGAACAGATCATGAACAGTAACAAAAGACGGCAGGCACCAAGACACCATAAATTTTTTACTTTAATTTTAATTTGTGCCCATGGAGAGGCTTGATGGCAGATCAGGCTTGATTATGCATGGGCCCATTCATTTTTTAAGAATAATCTACATTTGGATATTTTTTTCTCATGCATACTTTTATATGGGGAAATTGGATTCCACTGATTTTCTCTAGAAGACAAAATCTCCTTCTCCTTCATTACAGCATTACAGCACTGATACGCTACTACACTTATATCCCCTTGCAAAGAGAAGTGATTATTTCACGGGATGTGTAAGGGCTTTGAGCTGAAATTGCTGTCCGAATCATAATCAACTGCACGTCTTGTCATTTCTTTGGGGTGCTGTGTATGCTGTAAGGCTTCCACTCTACTGTGTTATGACCTGTTTGTCTAGCATTTCACAGAACCATGATGAAAATTTTGCATGCAATATTTTCCTCCGGCCTCAATAAATCATATCAACAACCTTTCAAATATCAGCTGGGCACTTAGATTCATCCAATTTCATTCCTTGTGGTAACAGCTACTGCCAGATAGGCAGAGCACAGTACATGAGAATACTTGTTTTGGGGGAAGTTAGGGAGAAAGGAAATTAAACTCAGCAAGACCATGGGCTCTTTAGTGTGATGTTATCAATGGGTGAAAGGGTTGATATTAACACCATTTTATATTCTGCCTGTTTCCTGGGGTGTGCAAAGAAAGTCCTGACTGTTTGATTGGTAATCGACTAGAGCAACATAGAGAATGCAGGTACTTAAGATTCTGTGACTTCTTTGCCTTACAAACACAGTCAGTGAGTGCCCCAGGAGGTTGCTGACTGAGCTATCTGTGATGCTTATTTATGCCCTGACTTTAATTATACACCATCAGCCTGGATATGAACAGTTATTTGTCCATCCGCCTGGATTTCAATTATGGTAAATGCTTATGGGGTGGGCAGATTGAATTTTAATAAGCTCGCAGGCGCTGATATGGCTGCACACCGCTCAGTGTTTTTTGGACAAGTGAAATATGCAGCCACTTAAGTCGACCTCTCTGGTTAGAGCCCAGGTGATTTATACGTGCCTGTCCATGGTGGCCCCTGCAAGGTTAAAATTCTGATTTTGATTATTAATCCCAAGAGGCCTGGAAGCACCGGAGAGGAGGATGTCTGATGCCCCGAGTGCCAGGCCTTGAGCTTGGACGGCTCGCCCCCCTCCTGAAGCGGACAGAGGGCCCTGCCACTCACATGACCCGCAGTATTCATCAGTGCCACTCTCATTTTAACAGCCATGTCCGCTTCTGTCTGCTCTTCATTGGCCTGGGAGGCATCCTGACTCTTTAGAAATGAGAGTCTCTCCTCTCCTTTCTAATCTGTCGTACTACAGAGGTTTAGGAGTGATACCTGCATGCTGATTAGCATCGCAAAGTTATTCCTGTCTGCTTCCAACTTCCACCTCCCTCCTTGTTCTTTTAAATTGTCTTTTCCTTCTCTTTTGGTGCTGCAGGTTTTTGAAGACTTGGGCTCAGAAGTGCTGAAAGCTGCTTTTGAAGGTTACAATGCCTGCATCTTCGCCTATGGCCAGACAGGGTCTGGAAAGTCTTACACCATGATGGGAAACCCAGTAAGACATATTAAATTCTTATAGGATTTCCCTTTTGTTGCACAATAGCATCAGTAGTAGTTTCAGATTGGTTTCTTGTGTAATATCATATGGATATGTGTAGGTTGCCATTAAATCATCTCATTAGACTTAACCCATTTTTGTATTCACGATAAGGTAGGAGCTTCATACATACATGACATTCTATAGTATGTGAGAGAAGTATGGCATAATTATTAGAGAATTGGGCTTGTGAGTTTGCAGGTTTAAACCCACAGTAGGACGCTGCTGTTATATGCTTGAGCAGGGTACTCAATCTGAATTTCTTCAGTAAAGCATACAGATTTACATGTAATAAAATGCAAGCTTGGTCTGTTAAGCCAGTAACATAATATGACATTAAAGAGAGTGCTTGGAATTATCAGTTGGAGAAGCAGAGATGCTACCTCTCTGTAAATCTGGTGTAACCTTTAGGCCATGAGTCATAGTAATTTGTATTACAAGCTTAGCTCTGAAACGAGATAATGCTATGCAGTGAGAGTCACACAGGTTGGCATTCACAATGGTTTGCAGTAGCTTTAGACAGTGGGGGAAGTGGTGGGGGCAAGGTGCATTGTCAGTTATCTTTGTTTACTCAGCAGGATATGCTGATAAGTACAGAAAAATAGGTTGTTTTGAAATTTATGGTCTTTTTGCATTTTTATTTTAAAGATTTGAGCAAGAAGCATTTACATTAATCAGACACTGATCTTGGAAGAGGGCAGTTATTCCGCCACCCACTCCCAAGCTCACTGTACACAGGAAACTCCTGCTGTTCTTAATGAGATTCTCCCTGTTTCTCTGGTTACTGACTCATACAAGGTCATTTCAAAAAAACCATGTCAACTTTTATGATAATTATATCAGTCTCTTTAATATGAATTATCTGTTGTAGGTTCTTCAAAATAAAAATGTTTTCAGGTCACAAAGGAATACTATGAATCATACCTAACAGCACTTTTAATGGTTTTGTCCTTATATATGCACACTTGAAGCAATTTCTGTGAAAATGGCTTGAAGCGACGAACCTAGGGTTTGCTATGATCATAGTGTGGTTTTCTGTCACTGTATGGATAGCTCTCTACCAGATTTGAAACTGCCGTTCAATAGCGAATGTCACTCATGATGTCAAGAAAGGGTCTTTTATGTGTGACATCAGAGCTGCTTTCATGGGTTCAAGTGAATCTCTGAAGTCATAGGATTGGCTTTCAGGCACATTGTAGTTCAGAGCTTGCTCACGAACGACCCTTACATTTTTACATCTCCTATTAGCATTTAGGACAGGTGACGTGAAGATGCCTCCTTTAGTACTATGGGATTTTGTACTACTATTCAGGTCTTTAATAGAAAAATTATATTTGCAAGCATAGCAAGATACTAGAAGTTAAACCTCTAGTTCTGTTTTTCTTTTTTCATGAATACCCATTTTTGATCCTGCTATAGTGAATGCTATGCATTCACTGCATTCAGAATTATACTGAATGCAGTGAATGCATAGCAAACATGAATGTGATGGTAACTTGGTTTTGTACTTCATAGGGGGACTCCGGTCTGACTCCTAGGATCTGTGAAGGTTTGTTTAGCCGGATCACTGGAATGACACATTGGGACAAGTCGTCATTCCACACTGAGGTCAGGTGAGGAGCCACGGGTGGGTAGCACCATAAGCGGGTGAAGGGTACTGGAAAGCCGCGGCAAAAGCTGCAGGCGAAGATTATCAGGCTGCATGGCAATCCAAATGAGTAAGGAAAGTGTGACTGAATGAATCCATGCTTCACATCCAATCCAAGTCACACAAGTGTAAACTCAAGGACAGAGTGAAGGGTGGGTGTTTGGGAACATATTAGAGACATGCTCTGCTGTCATTGTTCCAGGACCCTAGCTTGTAATGGAACAAGAGTGACTCAAGAAAAGAAAAGAAAAGAAAAAACTAATTTTTGGAAATATGTGTCCACTCCAGCGCTTATCTTTCAAGTTATGACAAGCTCTGTTCAGAGACCAAGGAACTACACGGAGGCTATATTAACTCAACCTGTGAGAAGCACTCAGTACTATTGACGGAATAAAACATTACATCAGCAGCAGATTCCAGCTCCCTGTAATTTTCATTTTTAACAATATAACAATATGGATGTTACAATGTTTGTAATTCAACTCAGTGGTTAGTTATACATTGTGGTGAAGGTCAATTGTAAATCTCACTTTACTGCAAAAAAGGAAATGATAGTTATATGATGTTTTATTGTTCTGTGTCTTTAGAAATGCTATTTCATAACCAGAAAAATTCTGCAGTGATTCAGATTAGTTTGACCCTTGAAATCCAGCCTTGAAAGTCATTTGTCACAAATTCTTTTCACTTCTAATTAAAAGGCATTGGAATCACTCAGTCCAACATAACCACTGATAATGTGTAAAAAATGTTCATTCATACAGTAAAATTAAGTACCATCTGTGATAAATTTGACTAAAAAATGGGAGTTTTTTTCCTGCCTGTCTGGTTGAATGGAACTCGTAAAATTCAAAGAGAGGTCCGTGCAAATACGCACCCTGGGGTATTAAGTGAAAGGAATTCTGGGATATCCAATGTGAAGTGTGCGTGCAGTCGAAAGCGAGCATGACTCAGTGTTATTTGAGGGCAGTGCTTAGGGCAAGTGAGCAGAAGTGCCGTTTGAGATGCAGCCTTAGTCTGGGCACCAGACTGGGCTTTAGTCAGCGAGGTCTTCCTTCTTAATTACTGTGCTCCTCTGACAGATAGAGCCGTATGCTCTGTCCACTCTGGAGGCCGTGCTTATTTAGCAAGTTTCTAATGAGTTACAAACGATCAGGAAGGTCAGTGTCAAGCTTAACACTGCCGCAGGTCTCAGTTGGTATCTGGCAGGATTTCAGGGGAAGCTTGGAGCAAAGGGATGTTGGTTCCTTCTGAGCTT
Source organism: Megalops cyprinoides (assembly GCF_013368585.1). Classification (NCBI taxonomy): domain Eukaryota; kingdom Metazoa; phylum Chordata; class Actinopteri; order Elopiformes; family Megalopidae; genus Megalops; species Megalops cyprinoides. The sequence goes on from NC_050597.1 coordinate 10,913,964, forward strand.
AAGCTGAAGGTGAAAGCATTCCGCGGTCTCTGGCTGAAGTTTAAAGCCGCATGGAGGATTGAGTATAAAGCCCCTTTAAAACAGAGAAACTCAACCAAGGCACAGAGGCTTCTGCCAAGCCCCTGAAGGGACTTCTGCTTAACCCCTTTTTGCCAGTTGTTGCTCTTAAATGGATGTGCTCCTTCTGCAGTGCAAAAAAGTGAGAAGAATTAGCGAGACAGAACACTGTTAGATAGACACTACTGTGAAATAAATAGACAGCTGGTCTCCTCTGTGCAAATGCTGAGTTGATGTCAGCTGTTCAGGAGGGTGCTGTTTTCTTACATAATTTAGATTTCCTGCAAATATGGCAAATTAAAATAGGTGTTGAACACATGGAACTGCAGGATAAAGTTGAAAACTTTATACTCTGTGGGAATGTTTTATACAGTTACATGTATAGCGGAAGCAGTAAATCAGAGTGAGTGAGAAATCTATACAAGCATTAAATTATGCAAGTCCTTGACTTGATTTTTCCAAACAATTGAGCATACTTGTTCACTGTCACATTCATTCTAATGTCTGGCTACTCTCTGCCACCCACCAAATGTAAATTTGCACTGAAACAATTGGGTTGGAAGGGAAATCTTCTTTTATCTCTATTGATATGCAAATATAATTATGAATGCATGCTATATGAGGTAATTTTTTGTTGTTTCTTCCAGTCAGACTTTCTGATGGTTGACTTTAATTTCACTCTTTAGTATGTTATGTTTGCAGAGGTGTGAAGCATGTGAATATTTTCATTTATTTTATTGACAGTGCTCATCGGAGCAAGTCTTCTGACTCATTGCCTTGATTTATGGTGTCATTTCTAGTTAAGGCTCAAATGAACACGTTGTGCCAGGAGGAGTGGAGTTGTTAGACAGTACCTAAAGGATGGTCAGGAAGATTGATGGAGGTTTTTCCGCGACTCACATGTAGTTTTGAATTTTTCCTCCTTCTCTTTGCTGTTAGCTACCTGGAGATCTACAATGAGCACGTCCGGGATCTTCTCAGAAGGAAATCCACCGAGACCTTCAACATGCGGGTCAGAGAGCATCCGAAGACTGGGCCCTACGTGGAGGGTAAGGTGGCTCTGGGCAGTCGTTGTTGGGTGAGATGAACATACCTGACTTTAATGAAATGAATCAAGCAATGGTCTTTCTTCTCAGAATCCAGTGGGCAGGAAGGTTTGCTGTCAGTCAAGTGGTGCATTTTCCAAGCTTAACCAGGAACTATGGAGTCTTTATAATGCTGAAGTCTTGCTGATTTTCTGTGCCTGCACACTTGGGTCACACTTCTTCCTTGTATTGTTGTAGCCGCGATCTGTATTAGGGGTTGTGAGGAATGGAGTGATTAACTGAGGCGAAATGTAATTTCTTAACAGAAAACTCATTCCCTGGTGCAGCAGTATTACCCCAGACCAATCATTTATTAACCCGTGATTACAAAGAATGGCTGTCCTTAAATCTTTGCAAACTTTTAGGCTGCCTCTCCTTATGTAATAACAGCCTCTCTGCAGAGTGAAGTAAATGCAGTGTACAGTGTGTGGTTATACTATGAGTGTTTTTGCAAAAATGTTCTGGTTGAATTATGTTTTGTGTTAAAATGGGGAAAAAAGGGGGCCAAATGAAGCATGTGTTTCACGGAAAATCACTTTCAGACTGCAATTCATTGTGTTAAATGAAATCATTTTCAAATCAGCACCATCTTAGCTCTTTACTGGATTGCCTGCAAAGGGAAGCAGCCCGGTTTAAGCAGGATTAGCAGTTTCCAAATGGCTCACCAACCTTTGTGCTAATCCATCTGCTGGACCTGTGTCAGGTCTGACCAAGCACCTGGTGCAGAACTATGGCGATGTGGAGCAGCTGATGAAGGCGGGGAACAGCAACCGCACCACGGCCAGCACGGGCATGAATGATGTCAGCAGCCGTTCCCATGCCATCTTCACCATCAGCTTCACTCAGGCAATCCCACCTGTCTCTCTGTTCTAGCAGCTCAAATGCTGAACTTGGACTGTTTTATGTTCAGGGTATTGGGGATGGGATTTGGTTCGGGGCGGTTGGGTCATTGACCATGGTCTCGTGAAATTAGCACGTGTGCTACACTGTGAGGTTACTCCGGTTAAGTCCGCTGTCGTGACTTGTGAGACCGGGGTTGGATTTTGGCTCAAGAGCTACGGAATCTCACAATCCATATTCATTTCATATTGTACACACCATAGCCTCAAGGTTTCACTAAGCACCTGGGCTTATAGACTCCATTTAATTAGTGAGGTGCCTAACCTTTCTTTGACAGCTTTTGCAAGTGGTAATCCTGTAATACATTAACTCCTAGCTTTAAAAAGGCTACTGTTGAGGGTTTTATGTACGAGTTTGTCCCTGCTGCCTTCTTATAAAGAGCTGTAGAGGTTACCTTAAGACCAGATATCAACTTGTACTTTTTCTGCTGTTCTACACAATGTATAATTTATTTGAGCTTAAATTTATTTTGGGTGTTATTCACAATGAATAAAAGACGCCCTTACACTGCCGACCGCCCTGATCCCCATCGCACAAAGCTAAGCCTTTAAAACAATCGCCGTGCCCCTCTTACCGTTCGTTAAGTTAATGAGGCATTGTACCAGCTTGCACCCTTTGTCCTTTAAGTTAATTGCTCTGAGTTTTTGCCTGCAGGCCAAATTTGATGCGGAAATGCCATGCGAGACGGTGAGTAAAATCCACCTGGTGGACTTGGCGGGCAGCGAGAGGGCAGATGCCACCGGAGCCACGGGCATGAGGCTGAAGGAAGGGGGCAGCATCAACCAAGCTCTCGTCACACTGGGAAATGTCATCTCCGCATTGGGTAAATGGACTTGGCTCTGTACAGAGCAAGGCAGGCTGGTCTCCCTCAGTGCGACACAGCCAGGCAATTAACTAGACCCATCTGCTATTATCATAGGCATAACAAAAATCTGCATCTGAGTCACCGTAAAAGGCAACATGCATCCGATGCATATGTGGTTGTTTCTTTCAGTGCCCTTCCTGTGAAATCAAGTTTATTTTCAAGATTTTTTTGTGTTTTGCATGAAATCACACTACAATTAACATTCTCAGTCAGCAATAGAGTTTTAACAGTGATATCTGATTGTTTTTAGTTAATTTTTTACTTTTAAGCACCATTTTTGTGACTCTTTTTTGTTTTTGGCAGATAACCCAGAGGGCTAAAGGGTGTCTGTATTTGTTTCACCCTTGCTCTTAATTAGTAAACAACATTGATAAATTGATAGATGAGATTAAAAACAGTGTTCAATTGGACAAAGCTCTGTGTCCTTACAGTGATAAAAAAAGATTCCCACAAATGCCGCTGGAGTTTTGCCATGGCTTTTGCAAAAGTCATCAACTTAAAGGGGCTCCACTCATTCTGAGCTCGTCTTCTATTTAGCTTGTTCTAGAATAACAACCGTTACTCTCCCTCACTGCAGCTGCCTTGTCTCAAAATGGAGGGATCTCCCAGGCAAAGAAGAAGCAGGTTTTTGTGCCGTACAGAGACTCTGTACTCACATGGCTATTAAAGGACAGCCTGGGTGGGAACTCCAAGACCATTATGATTGCAAGTAAGATTGATTCAATTTTAATGCTCGTCAATTCCAAATAAGGTTTTAACCTAAAGCTGAAAGCTTCCAAACTCCTCTGGATACCTTCCTCTGCAGACCGTGACATGTTGCTCTGTAGTAACATACAGAGACAGGAAGCCCATCTCAAAGCATTCATCACTGACACTGTCTCCAATAGCCAAACACAGAGCACTCTGTCTTGTCCCATCAGGCCATGCCTGTAAGCCTTTGTCAGCAAAGTTGGTCTTCCATGTTTGATGTTCCCGTGTTTTTTTTTTTTTTTTTTTTTTTTGTCACGTTCTTGACAGCCATCTCACCAGCAGATGTCAACTATGGCGAGACACTGAGCACCCTGCGCTACGCAAACAGAGCCAAAAACATCATTAACAAGCCTACAATTAATGAGGACAGAAATGTCAAAGCAATCCGAGAGCTGACGGCTGAAATTGCACGTCTGAAAGCACTGTTGGCCCAGAGCAACCAGGTTTGGATTGGCTCACTGAAAACTCCTATCATATATGTGTACATATTTTATCTCTAAAAACCAAAATAATCCATAACTGAGATGTGTATATTAACATTTGAAAGCGTTTTTGTTTGTGTTTGCCCATTAAGACAGTTGTGCATGTGTTTGCCATGTTTTCTTTTCTTTTCTTTTCCCTTACTAGAGTACTGCGCTTGACTCCCCCACAACTTTGAGCATGGAAGAGAAACTGCAGCAGAATGAGGCTAGGGTAAGTTAATGTGTCTACTTCATTAGCTTCTCAGGTAATTGCTTTTTTGTGTAGTGCCAAAGCCTCACTGTCCAAAGGATTCATCTTCCTGAACTTTTGTGAGCTCTGGTGCCTTGAATTCTTCTCCTGTTAATTCCAGCATTAATTTAAAGCACGGGGAAGCCTATGCACCAAGAACTGCATAATGTGTACCATCTCTCTTGGGGGGAAAAAAAAAAGACGTGGTCTTTGGTCTTTTTTGTGCTGAGGCAGACTGTTAATCTACTTTTTCACTCTTTCTTTTGCTCAATTAATCCCTTTCTGGATGTGAAATTTCTGGGCTGTGTGAGACCATTCTTCATCTGCCTCTTAAAGGTATTCTTGCTCTCTCATAGGTAATAGATCTGACAAAGGAATGGACAAATAAATGGAATGAATCTCAGAACATACTCAAGGTAAGCATTGTCTTCAGACAGATAGCTCAGTACCTTACGCTGTCTGCGAGTTCACATAGCACTCACAGGATGAAGTTATTTTTCCTTAATGTGGTATCCCCCTAAGGTAAATATTTACTGGTGCTATAGTCATAGTACATTGCAAATTTTAAACATACATTGTAAATAGCATATTATTTCTATTTTTGTGTCAGCCTCTCCAAGAAGGTGACATGCTATAAGCTGAAACCTCTGCAAGTTTGCTTTGCATGTAGTTGTATGATTGCCCATTTCTGTAGACTTGCAGTAATACCCAGAGTTGAGAAACTGTTTTTGGAAAAAAAGCAAAAAATTTCATAAGCTCTCAGACAAACTGGTGTACACAGTTGTCAGTGTAAGTCATCTGTCAGGAAACAATGGAAGGTAAGTGGTCAGAAACTTGACATGTCAAGACATCTTGCAAGCTTGCGTTCTGGTCTTAATCCCTTGATTTTACATATAGGTCATTTTCTAAAATGATTTCCCATGTTCTCCATGACTTTGCCCACCAGATTCCAAAGCCTGGATATACGATATTTTTAATGCAGGCAACCTGCGTATTACAAGCTGTTTAGCCAGCACTTCTTATATTCAGAAAAATGAGCCCACACTATGTCACTTAATGTAAACCAATTCTCTGATAGAACGCTGTTTTCCCCATCTCATTTCTATGTTGCGTCTCTGCTTGAGGCATTAACAGAATGCACTACATGAAAATTGGACTGCTGCTTGAATTGCAGCAGTGATTGTGTTTCCTCGCCCGTCTCCTGGCCACAGACAGCCAGCGATATGATGCTGGCTTTGATTTGGAGCTCATTTGCGGTTTGCAGCGAGAGAGATATAGCAAGAACTCTGAGTAGCCTTTCGACTGGTTGTGGTTGAATAAACAAATCAATGCTGTTTTCTCAAGCTGCTGTACTGAAGGTATTGGCAGCTCGGGGAATGGTATACATCTGTCAGGGTACTGACCCTCCAGTTCAGTGGAGTCTGGGAGGCCCGCGGAACATCTGTGCTAGAAGAACAGCGGTGGCGATCGGCGCAGAACGAGTGTTTCTGAGGCAATTTCTGTTGATTTTTCGCCGGGTCGTCTGTGCCACAGGAACTGTCGGCACATTTAAATTGAAAATGAAAAGCGTGCGAGGCTGTGTGCCAGCTCGCTCCGTTTCTGTCACGCGTTCAAAGTCACATCAAAGTCATTCCGGAGCCCAAGTGTGCTTTCTGCACAGAAAAGAACAGAATCGCACAGCACCTCTTGCAGAGTTGGGGATCAGTGGGGCAGCCTCCCACTGGCATCCGTGGGAAACAATTGCAATGGCAAAATACTGAAACTGTTTACCGTTTCCTGTAGGTTATGAGTGCATATTTAACCTCATTAGATGATAGATCTTAGGCTTACATATTCAGCAATGTAGTCAACCTAACGACGGATTTTTTTGTTCTTATTTTTACCAGGATGTTGTTTGCCGTGTTTGTTGGGAAATTTCACATTTCTCACCACCATGTGATTAGCTGTGCCAGTTTACACTTGGAAGCAGTGCTATGAACATTGAAATATTTATATTTATAACAATGTATGTACCATATGCGCCCTCTCTGCACCTGCTCTTCCCTCTGTTTGGCTCCATTCTGTCTCCTCAGACAGTAATGAGATGTACTACACAATGTCACAAGGTTGTCTGTGTGAATGCTCCCTAAGGAGCCGGTATCCGCATCCAACCCTCCCCGCTTTCTCACTTATGTAATTGCCAATAACAATGCAGATAGGCAATTACTTGAAAACTAATCAAAAGCGAGTGGTGAACGTACATAGATGAGTACATTACATGGGAGAAAGGCATATTGTGAAGAGCGAAGTCTTGTTTATGTCACTTTTTGCATTCTGGTTTTGAAAAATAAGAGACCTTGGCTGTGTGTACCATACATAGCTGTGTATGTGTGCATCTGTGCTATTTCACAATGTTCAACAAAGGGGCGGAAGTGTAAGATCATAAGCTTCCAGAAAAAGCCACTTCAACATCCAGAAAGGAGGAGAAAGGCAGCCTTTGTACTTGTGAAAAAGTGCACATTTGTTCAGCGCAGAGGTTATCAGAATCCAAATTTCATTTATCTGCCATCACACAGAGAGCTGTACGGAGATATTCCCCCTGCCAAATAAAAGTGCACTTTGGCGGAAACATATGACTGGCCCTTTTCTTCCTTTTTTGCCAGAAGAGTTATATCAACAACATCAGTAGCCGTGGTGACGTAAATGGTTTTATAACATCGGCGATGCTTTTGTAACGTTCTCCCAGCGTTTCTCCTCCGGCGGAGGAAGTGCTCCTCGCTCTGCGGTGACTCATTGGTATGTGCAGTGGTGCTCGGTGCCCCTCGGCACCGGGGTCAGAGCGTTCTTCCAGCAACTCCCACGGCCTCAGCGGCACAATGCTCGCCGTCCCCCCCCGCCACACACACACACACACACACGCCGCCATGAGACCAAACCAACCCAACAGATGGCCCAGCACGGCCACAGAGTTTTGCATTAAAATCTGCCCAAGTCTGAGTCCGAAAGCCATTCTGACAGGCCAAAGTGAGGGTTTGATACACTTGCAGTTTCTCCCTGTTTTTGTCTGGGGCCTCAGACATTGAACATTGTTAAGAATGTCTTTTTTGGGTAAAGAAAAGTATAGATTTGAAAATGTCCAGGGAGCAATTTGTTGTTTGCCTCAAATATATGCATAAGTCCAAGGTGTTTTGGTCAGCAGTGTAATGTATGTAAATTGGTCAATGTAATATCTGCTGAATTTAACAGAGAATAATTATGTTCAATTTGACTGTGTTGGAGTATTTCATGGCTTTTGCTTACGTAATGACCTTGTTGATACTTCTTCTTACAGCGAGTGAATAGGGTATGTCCGTAAACACGATGAAACTAGATTCAACAAAAGAGACTTGCCAGTGATAATCGCTTTTATCGAACTCCTGGGTGGATATTGAATCAAAGTTCTTTACCAAATGCATGTGCCTCCCTTTAACCAGTCTAACTTAATTCTGCTCTGCAGTCTGGAACATTAAGAAAAAAATGTTTTTTCCTCCTTGAGACTGAGCTATAGGAAAGTGAATTGACTCCCTGCTGAGTAATTGGAATTTGTGGATGCAGCGCTAGACTGGAATACAGTCATCCCTTTCAGAATTGAGTGTCTCACTCTGTGAAGCTGTCCCGGTCTTCTCACGTCAGTCTGAAGCATATATCAGTTCTGCAGGCTACACATGCGATGCTTGGTCAAATGAACAATTCTGACTGATTTATACTGTGTTTGGTAACAAGTAAAATAATCTAGATAGGACATTCATTTAATGTTACATTTTGACTGCACAAAAATTTTAGTGTTGATTCATTTCCATCAAGTATTGTTAATGAATTTTCCTAAAAGCAGGCATTTTATGGATAGTGGTATGGACATTTGTGGTATGGACATGGGTTTGTAAGCAGAAGGAAGCAAGGTTAAGTCTGTAGAAGGGGACTACTGTTTTACCCTGGAGAAAAGTACATAACCTGAATTGCCTCAGTAAATGTCCAACTGTATAAATGAATAACATGTCAAATTTAACCTTTGTAAGTCATTCTGCATAAGAGCATCTGCCACCAAAAGGAATAATGATAATGTAAGGTCCCTATTAAGGAACTGCTGCTTCTGGGCTATTTGCTGGGCATAAACTTACTCTCAGTCTTTCTCTGACCTCTTGATTTCAGATGCAAAATTTTATATAAAGACACAAAAGCTTTGCAGAGTATGCATTTTGAAATAGGGGAAAAAAGAGCATGTTACATAATATGATCCATCTGTGCAAATAGGTTGCTTTCATGAAGGCAGTCTGAAGGGTGTTGAAAGTGGGGCGGATTTGTGGATGTGCTCATTTTAAGGAACCTAAATAAAAGCTGGAAATGCTATATGGGGGCCTTTAGTGAGGTGGTGCTCCTTCAGACAGCCAATTTCCTAGGAGCAAATTGGGGAGCCAGAGTCAACAGTATGAGCTACTGGTAATTCTGGAACCATCCATTCTGTTTTGGTGTAATTTGACACTGGTACCACTAGGTGTCACTGCAGCACTGTGGAAGTCCACCGTCAATCTAAGAGATACCAGGATGAATGTAAAAGTCAGCCCACTGTTTATATTTAATTTTCCATTTATTCAGATTAAAATTGCATCCAACAACCATTAAACCAGTCTAATGATCCAGAAGTCGGCATCTGACAAAGTGAACAGAATGAGAGGCATGGAACCAGATCAGAGATGTGTGTTTTCCTTCCCATGTAGTACTTTATTGTTTGTGAGATCTGCAGATCAACAGCGTCCCCTCCTTTGCAGTTTACTGTGCTCATTTACCATCAACATTCAGCCTCTGCACAATAAATAAATAAATTAATGCCCTCATTAAGAGTCTGACCGCAGAGCAAGAGAGATCTGTTCCTGGCTTTGCGCAGCGCACAGCCATGTTTCTGCAGTGCGAGGGGGGGGGTGTCTGTGTGCATCGTCCCCTGAGAAAGGGATGGCTGGGATTGTTGTATCTATGTGCGATGTGCTGTTAATGCCATTCTTATTGCTACACGGGGACTGGTATATGTTACCAGCACCTGCTGTCCACGCACGGCTTGTAGCTGCTTCTGAAAATTCGCTGTGATGACGATGATCCGTGGTGTTGAAGCCTAAGTGCTGCGAGTGGGAGAAAAGGCCGGCCTTGAGTTCAACTCATTGTTGAGGTCGCGGACTGTCTCAGAAACAAGCGAACATGCTGTTAAGTGGCAGACATTGACAAATATCACATTTCCTTTAAGTGGTTTTCAAGCGATGAAATAGTGAGATGTGAAAGTAAAAGTATGTTTACTGGCACTTTCTCTGCAAGCCAATTGATTACTGGTGCAATAGGAGAATGAATGTGCGTGAAAAGAGGACCTGCCTAAGGGTACGTTCCTCTGCATTTCTGTTAACATTTCAGATGGATTTTCCCATCACTGAGAAGGCAGTGGGGGGCGCTCACAAACTCGGTAATGTACTCTCTAGACTACCGCTCAGAAATACACGCGCGCTGTCCTGCATAAAAAAAGACAAGGTAAATGAGGCTGGGATCGTCAACATGAGTGACGCGTCCTTTAGATTTTAAGACGGGTGCTGCTGAAGAGTAAAACCTTGATTAAGTCAAAGCTCCAACCAGCTTGTTAACCGTCAGCTCATTAATGCTGGGGAAATGATGTAAAACCGCTCTTTGTTGGGCGTCCACAGCAATCTTTCATCACAAGAGTATCAAGCCAGCCTGCAGTGTTTAATTCATTATTGATGTGATCTGCATGCATGTGATTTGTAGTCAGCTCCAGGTAAGTCCTGGAGAGAGATGGAAGCTTCCATCGGTTTTGAAGTGGTCTGAGCACAAAGTCAATAGTTTTGTGTCATGCTTCTTGTTAAGTATTTACCGATGCACCTGGTTCGGGAGTACACAGAGCAGAAACCCTCCTTGATAAGGCAAGATGGAGGAGAATTGCACCTCTGTAGGTGTGGGTCTCTTGACTGTGTAGGCCCTTGAGTTATTACTGAACATCATTGCTACAGGTAAATGAGGGTTGTGTCAAGCCACATGTTGTACAGTCATCTTTAAACACCCATCGTCTCCATTGATCTGGTCTTGCAAATCGTACATCTGAAATTTCTTGTACAAATGAGACAAGGTTAACAGAACAGTTTGCAGTGAGTGAAAGTTTTACATTGCGTCACATTATTACATTGCATATTATTACATTACATTATCCAAACTCTGTGGGACTGTAAGGAATTAATAAACGGAACACAGTAAATGAAATGTGTCAGGAATTAGGCTGTAATGTGTTGTAAGTGATAACATTGACTCAGTGTGGCAGAGCACTGTTTGGTGTTTTCGATGCTTCCTGTGTGATGGGCAAACTGCATTGATTTCAGCTTTATTTTCCTGTGTGTACCATTCAGAGTGGTGAGTCAGATTTTTGCCTTCAGCTGCCCTTTGGAAAAGAATTTACCTCTTCCCGTATGAACACCAAAGTCCTGACATGGCCCGCACCATGCCGTACGGATCTCTGTATCTGTAACAGCCTGCTGGATATGGATTTTGCGTCCATTTCATGCAGCCTTATCTACAAAGCCATTTTCCCCTCTGTGGGAAATCATTTAGGGTCATTTCAAAGGCAAAGGCCAACCACTTAGATTTGCAGCTCAGGCTCCAGTAGACCACCTTCCACAGACCAGAGTAAAAGCTGTTTCCTGTCATTACTAGAAAGGCAGAGAGAATGAGAGACTATACTGTATACCTTTTAATTTTCTACTGACTAAACCTTGTACAATATATTACTAATTAAGCTGCTTAGTTATCCGAATACTTGTAAATAATTATTGTGGTGTTTCCAAATGTGAGTAAAGTATGTTAAAGATATTATATGAAACAAGTATGCATTTCAGTGTCATGACCAATACAACTATTGCTATAGAATATATAATTGCAGTTCAACTTCCATCTCTCTGTAAGTCACCCTGGAAGAGGGTGTCTGCCAAATGGATAATTGCTTAGATAGCGATAACAATAAGGGTATGTATACTGTGTGCATTTTGCTTATTTGGATTGTGGATTGGTGGGTATCGCACTGGAAGCCTGCTCATCCAGAGGGCGGTTCATTAGAAATGACCAGAAATTGCACTCGTCTCATTTTACTGAAGACTGCGCCCCAGTTCTCCTCAGCAGCGGTCATTAAACGGAGGTGAAACACAGTCCCGGGGCTCAGTCACGGCTGTCAGACCCCACGGTCACCACCGGGCGGAGGTGTCAGGGGAAATAAGGAACAGCAGAGCTGCAGGGAAAGAAGACTTCCCCCACTGCGAGCTGTCACCGCGGCCGTCCACCTAACCGTGCGCATTATCATTATCACACTCAAGGCTGGTTTCCCTGCTTAATGCTTCATTCAGCCCTAATTTAAAGCCTTTTCGTGGTCCTGACAAACACCGCGGCTTGTGTTTATTCTGTGGCCTTTTCCGAAGGACACCGTGGCCGTCGGATCCCCCCACACCACCCCCCCTGGCCCCCCGATCCGCGCGAGGAGGGTTAATTCCACTGATGAGCACGTTTGCTGAAAGAGAAAGTAAATTGCCGCTTTGGGTAAGAAGCAGCAATTCTTCAGAGGAATGTAAACAGAACTGTAATTCCGCATCCGAGGCAAATTTCGAATGCAAAGTTATGCGGCTGCGGTTTCGCGCAGATTGGTTACGGGGCGTGTGGAAAAGGCAACATGATTAATATGAGTTGGGTTCAAGAGCGGCCACTTCGCAAAAGTGGCCCGCGTCAAATTGTTTTCCCTCCTTACAATACGTTTGCTGAAGCGAGCTGTAATTCTCCCAGGAGGTTCCTTATTCGTTTTTCAGCATTTGTTAATTTTAAAGTGCACATGCTACAGGATGCCCGGGATGGATGGCAGACCCATCTCCCCTAACTGAGGTAGCTTATCTTCAGCAGAATTGTGCCATTTGTTTTCATTCTGGAGATGGGCGCCACAAATCTCGGGGGAGTAAACACAAACCTGTTGTAGCTTTTCCTAAACTGTCCGTTCTCATTTCGAGGCACTAGGAGAAGAAAATATCAGTGGTCTCCTTGAGGAAGTAGTGACTCCCCTTGTTTTTTTATCAAATGGTAACAGTGGATGAATGAAGATCAACATCAATAGTGGAGACAAATATTAGCAGGAGCGCAGTGCAAAAAAGTTCCCTCTGAAATTTGAGAACTTGCAGGCATTTGCCAAATCTCATTCAATCTCATTTTGAAAATAACATTTTGTTAAAGAACTTCTGGCTGGGCCAGAATATTTGTTTAGATTACAAGGCCAGAATACTGCTGAAATTACAGGAGTAGGTATTGTTTTTTGCCATGTGAACAAAAGTTTTTCACAGTCATGAAAACTAGTTACCTCAGTCCAAGTGATTCCAATGCAATTCATGTTTAGAAATGATCTGGAATTGTAACAAACGACATTGGGGCTGGAATCCAAGGCTCAAACTAATCAGAACTGCCTCAATATCTATCAGGTTGGTATGGAGCAACTTTCAAGAGTTAGTAAAACAAAAGGTTTTATACCAGTCCCTCTGGTCTTTTTTGCAGTATCAATGGAATCACGACCACTTTCTGGTACAGTGTGTATCCAGCCCACTCACCTCAGTTGTGAACAATGCCATTTAGAACAGCACTAAGGCTGAAAGACTATATCTTAGCAGGAGCAGAAATTTCTCGTAGACATGTTTTAATGTTTTTGTTTCGTACTTATAAACATTTTGCAATGCTGTATTTAGCATGACTTACTTTAAAACAGTACTTGTCAATAATTGCAAGTATCTGTGCAGAAAAAGATATGTTTTTTAGAGTAGAATGTTCATTCGCACATGTGAACTGAACTACTTCTACACTACTTTTTATCTACTCATTAGTGGCATGGTCCAAAACACTAACTTCACCACTTAAATGTTTTGAGGAAAATAATAATAGAAAGTAATAATAAAACATTGATCTGTCTACTGTAATATCATATCCTGATAGCTAAGAATGTCTGGGGGTATGAACACATTATGTGAACTGAGCTTGGTGTGTGTGTGTGTGTGTGTGTGTGTGTATATATATATATATATATAGTTCTGAGATTCGGATAGTGGAGGCTCTCAGCTTTCCCTCTGTTTCCCAGTATGGACCTAAGAATGAAATGAAATCTCATTTACCCAGTAATTGATCATGTGAAGTAGGGAATTGCTCACTTACACCTCACTCGTTCACTTGAACTGGCATGCAGGCTACAATTTCTAGTCCTCAGTAGGGAATTTTGATGCACCCTTGCTTTCTCACGGTCGAGTTTTGAAAACACAATTAATGTGGTGCGTAGGAACTTCCATACTTCTCTACTTACTAGATAGAATGCAAGTGTGGATATTGGAATACATTTCCGTTGGTTATTGAAATGCGTGACCTTATAATCTTGAATAAGACTGTAGGAGAAAAACAGCCTACTTTCTCCATTTAGCTTGCTATTCTTATCTTGCTATTTCTCGCCAGTAAGTAGATGCCTTTTCAGGGTTTTCCTTGAAAATCAACGGGGAGGCTGGCTATAAAATACAACCTTATGAATAGGTTTTTACATCTTATTCCCTGGGTTCTGACCATCCCTGGTGGACTTTGTGTCATTGCAGAACTGGTTTTTGTAGCTGTCTGTTGATTCTGTGCCTGAAAGAGCTTTCTCCCAGAAAGGCAGATAACCTTTCCGGAAGTCACCCTCCATTGCAGTGTATTTCAAACAAATGCAAAGATTTTACCATCTGGTGCCTTCGCCTCGAGATTGGACCGGCTGGGAAAAGTGGGGATCTCACCGAGGATCAAGTGACTGTCTCAGTTGGCCGTGGTGTTAATGCGACATCAGTGCCTCCTGTCCCCGGGGCTCCCTGGCTCCTCAGACTCAGCAGTGCCAAGCAGAACTTAAATCTGTTCATAGGAAGAAAAAACCTGTCACCTGCTCTGACACTTTCACAGCTCCCAGTGTCTGTGTGTGTGTGTGTGTGTGTGTGTATATAATATATATGTGTATATATATATATCTGTCTCAGCTTTTTGTTGAAAGGCACATACATTAGAGTGAGAAAATGAAACCTAATGGAAATGGCACATTGGACCATGAAGCTGCTTGAAAAGCCCATTTGCTTGCCTTGTGCTTGATCTGTCCAGCTGAAGATATTCCCTCACTTTCCCTACTTTTTCCCACGTCCAGAACACCTCCGCTTGATTTCCGTGGTGTGGATAGGTACGCTTTTGGTGATAATTGCATGGTAAACCGCCGACCGTTCTCCCACGGAATGGTCCCAGGTGCCCTTTAAGGCAGGGCGTAAATGGGGAGGGCGCGGCGTCAGTCGAGTGTTGCTGTACCTGAGCCAGGGCCCGCATCCGTCCTCCCCGCTGCTGTGTCTGCGGTGCGCGGTGACAAGGCCAAGATTTATCTCCGCCTCCACTCTCGGCTCACGCAGAGCCCTCTGCGGCAATAAGCTGTTCAATGAAAAACTTTCTTTCTCTCTCTCCTCCCAATCTAAGAGCCCAGACTGATTGATGATGGGGCCTTAAGGAGCCGGGAGGTGGGGGGCGGGGGGGAGGGAAAAATAAAGGATACGCTGGGGTATCCGGTCTGTAGGAGTGATTTTTAGCTGATGCTGATCAAGGCACTGTCTCGGAGTGCTCTACAGTGTGATGTGCTTAATTCAGTCAACAGCTACTGCAGGTCAGTAGCAGCTAGAGGTGTGCAGTCCCTCCATGGATTCCTCTCGACCCGCAGCCCATTAATCAAAGTTTTTGGATTTAGACTCATGTGTAAAGCATGCTCATTCCCAGACCACTTCTGAAATCTATCCGTCAACTGTTGATGGTTTGCCCAGAATTGTCCATTTCTGGTGATTTTTTTTTTTTTGTGCTTTTCTTGAACTGCTTCTGTGCCCTGGTATGGACTTATATTGATCATAACCAGTCGGCTCTGAAAACATTCGTGTGTGCTATGTATTTTTTAACCTATTACAATGCAAATGGAGTGTATTCAGGAAGATTATCTTCATTTCAGTTAAAGATTATTACTATCATAACTCTTTAATGCTGAAGTTTCCTCTCAAATAACATTCTCCTCTCCTTCTCTCGTCAAGAATGAACACTAAACGTTTAAATATGATTGTTACTTAGTCGTAATTGTTAGGGTTATCTGCATGATTGCTGTGATTTAGCTTTAATTAACCTTCTTGCATCAGCCACCAGAAGGTGAGACATAAATATTTAGATTGCAGAAAAGGTTACAGAGATTTAATGTGGCGTGCTTCTTATATTGTTCATTTAGACTTTTCTTGATTGTATTAATAGCTGTCCTCAACAGTTTATTGTCATCTTATATCAAGGCTGCTGATAGTTACACTGCAATTATCATTTGCTTAACAGATGTCTTTGTCGGCACTGATTTGGCTATGTGCCTGGCCTTTAGGCTACAAGCCGTGCTCCTAAACCACTGCAGTGCACTTGGCTCTACATTTGCTGAAGTCCACATTGTATCCAGTTAACAGCAGATGTGACCCCATCATCTTCCAGATCGCTGCCGCCTTTCCAAGGCTGTAACAAGTGGAGATGATGAATGACAGTCCTTCATCAAATTCCTCCATAAAATTCATATGCAGGGTGGTGCGTAATGTTATTCCCCAAATGAAACCCCAGATGGGTGCCAGATTTAAGTGACACCCTTTGTGGTCTTGACATTTCAGGATTTTGATTACTCACTTTGGATCCAAACCATCATAGCCTTGCTTTGTTACATTTAAAAAGTCAATAGCAGTTTAAAATGTCAATTTGCTATTAAAAGAAGCAATTAACTGAACCAGCAAAGCACTGCAGGAACATCTATGTACTCATCCCTGAGATCAGAGACCTCTCTTCATTTAGAGAGATGTGTGTGTTTATTGTGATGCCTCTTTTCTTATATACAAATTTTTGGGATTGTGACCTGAGACCATATCCAAAACCCTCTGAAAGAAGAACATCAACTCTTTTCATTGCTCCACAGCTAAAGAATCAGTACAGATTCACTTTAATTCATTATGTACGTTTCCTCATTATAGATTGACCAGAAGTCAACGTAGATTAGGAACATGCATTTCACACCTACTTGTGACAGGAAATGTTCATGACCTTCAATTTTGCACCAGGGATTCTATTACCACCTAATGAATTACTGGGCTGGACAAACACCTGAGATTTATTCATTAAAGATAGACACATGTCAAGCTCAAAGTATATGCCATTAGTGCTCTAATGGGCCTTTTAGACATTGACTAATTTGCTACGTCAATGGAATTTTCTCACTCAGGTAGATATCCTTTTGTGATAAACGACTGCTGATTTACTTCGACAAGACAACCTGGAACAAATTCACTCCACTTCACAACAAATTCACTTTATACTACCATATGGAATTAACCATTTCTGCTGAATCATCCTAAATATGGCTGAAAATGACGGACCCTCTGCAGCTCTTTGCTCAGTACATCAGATGAAAGGGACATTAAAATATCACAACATTCTGAATATCTGGAGATTCTTTCCTGAATGTGAAGAAATGTGTGTTGTTGATTCTTATTGCTGCTTTTCAATTGTTAGATCTTTTGGATGACAGTGGATAGGTAGAAAATGGCAAAATCCATCACAGGCCAACGGAGGTTAATGGCTATAAGAGCTAGCAGATTGCTTATCAGAATAACAGCTATTTCTAGTAATGTGTGTGAGTCAAAGATGGAGATTCACTCAAAAAGCATATTGACTAAAAAGTGCAATGTTCCTTACTGAAGTAATTGCTCAAGCTTACCTTTAAATGGCTTTAATGGCATGTTGTTTTGAATTTTGAATTTTAGTTTAAGATGTTTTCTTATCTTCACACAAATATGCTTTTAAATATTACTTTCAAATCAGGAATTCTGAATAATGCATGAAATATTTTTGCCCATAACCTTTCAAATAAAAACCATTACATTTTTCACAATGTTGTACCCATCCATTAGTTCTACAGTGCCTTTTCAAAGGGTATTTAGGTGCTGGTGGTGGAATTTAATGTACATAGACTATGCTAGAGCTGGGAGTGTTTAAGCAATCCAGAAATTAATTCTAAAATGACATTACTGCGGATGATGCTTTTAATGGGAATATAAACGCCACTCAAGCCTTACCGCTAGTCTAGAGCAAAGTTAATTATGTTCGCCACCTGCTTCCCTCAAAAGAGGCAGAGGGAAGAAGAAAGAAGGGAAAAACTAGACTTCTCAGGAGCGCAGAGGTGCAGCTCTGTGCGCCGTACACCCATGGTGTGTTAAAATCTCATTTCTGCTTGATGTTTCATAAAAGTGGCACAGTGCATTAATCTGTGAGGCTACACATCACCTCTAATGAAGCCTTTGAAGAATTCCTTTAATTAAATGCAGGGCTGCAGTCAGTGTCTCTCCCTCTTTAGCTGGGGAAAAAAGAAACCGCTTCATTCTTGGCTGTCGATGGAGTGGAAATGGAGGCATCTTTCACAGGCGTGGCTGGATCCAGTGAGAGGAGATTAAAAAGAAAGAGAGGGAGGGTGCCCCGTTTATGCACGGTGTTGACTCCTCGCTCTGGTGGCATTTTCACGCTGCTTCCGATTTCTGGAAGGTATATAAACGTAATGTATGGGCCCTGTAGCTTAGCACGAATAAAAAAATGTCTTGACAGGGCAGCTACACGCATTTCCAAGGTAATTTAATCGGAGCAGCAGCGGAATGCGGAAAAGGGCATTAGCTTCAAATCGAGGGTTTAAATTCTTACATAGCTCTGATACTTTGAAATCTCCCTTTTAATGATGCTTTGTTTCTCTTCAGTGAGACAGTTCTGATGCCATCCCTCATTCTTTGATTTCAGGGTGCACTTATTTTGCTGTTCTGCCTGTATATATATTTTTTTTTTTGCTGTCATAATTGAGAAACCTCCCTGTGTTATGCAGTCATGGGGGTGGTGTTGAGCTGTGGCATGGTTTTGTAGACCGTGAATGGAGCACGCTGTGTCACGGCTGAAATCACACAGCCTGGTAGCTTATCTTCTACCAGTCAGGATGTTTGTACCCGGAAGCATAAAGTGTTTTTATGGGGGAATGGACTCATTATGAAGCTCTTACTACTTTTAATGAGCACGTTTGTGTTGTGTTTGTTTGAATGCTGAGTGTGTTACATAACGTGACAAAATCTCTTTTGTCTAACAAGTGTGCAGTCTGTGTATGAGTGTGTGTGTGTGTGTGTGTTTACTTAGTGTATTTAAATAGCACATATTCCAAAGATTTCTTTCACAGGCAAGTATGCCTCTCTAAATACTTTCAGAATACTGACATTAATATTACTCTGTGTAGAGCAGTCGACATTTTTCAAATGGGTCTAGCTGAAGTTCTCAGGAACACTTTGCTATCCTCTCAGGGACATCACTGTACTAAAAGGAACCATTTTTTGTCCACAGCACAGAGGAATAATGACTTCTTATCTATGGCTGTAAGACCGCTGAATCTGGCCTAATAGATTCCTAACAGGGATTAATGGGAAATGTGTTAAATCTGTTTTTAAGGTTATACTGTGATAGGTTTAAATGATGATGTAAGCAACTATAGTCTTAATGTGTGCACTGTGGTGTCACATAAATGACACAGTTGTACTTGTATTTTGGACCTGTGAATCCTTTATATTCTTCATATAGTACCTTACCTCATATAGTTACTTACCCACTGCTGGTTGTTCCTTGCCAGGTAGAGAAACTGAAAGCAATCATATTATTAGTGTTAAATTTGCAGATCCATGTTTTTGCAGGAACATCAATATGGGTTAGTTCTCTAATGTATGTTTGACCACAGATAACATGAAAGGCAGAGTGAGCTATGAAGCTACTGTGAAATGATTTCTCAGGTGTGCAGTGGCTTTGATTTGGGGCTCAGCTTTGTAGGTTGCTCTTATGTCATTCATTTCCTTAAACAGACCGTTGAGCATTGGTGGGACTCCATGTGCAACAGTACCTCCATACATAGCCTGCCGTGCATTTCGAACTTCCAAGCACAACACCACCTCCATATACCCCCACAGACTGTATAACGAGGCACATGGATGTCCAGAAATACAAGCATGAAAAATTTGTAGGTACATAAAATCCGTTTGCCTTATCTAAAGGCGGATCATGTCTTTGACGGCATTATGCCTCGCGTTGCACAATCCCTATGAAATGATTC
Source organism: Megalops cyprinoides (assembly GCF_013368585.1). NCBI lineage: Eukaryota > Metazoa > Chordata > Actinopteri > Elopiformes > Megalopidae > Megalops > Megalops cyprinoides. The sequence continues at coordinate 10,933,579 of NC_050597.1, forward strand.
ATAGCCTTTATTGATGGCAGAATAGACCTGAGAAATGTCAGGCATGAATATTAAGGAGCTTGGCTGAGACATTAGGTGCTTAGTAAGGAAAACCAAAAAAGGAAAGAGGGGAGAGAAGTGCAGTGATTCGTAGCTGGTATTTAAACGGAGTGATGTGTGGTCCTGTGTGTCCTGAGTGATTTAGAGCAGAATACCATTACTTTGCTGTGCCCAGACTGTTTTGGATTGTGGTCCAGGCACTTAGGGCTCTGTTACAGATCCATCCAGGGATGGAGAAACGATGTTCCAGTCTGATTTTTACGCAAAGGAACTTGGCACATTTAGTTCACGACGAACCGGTACACAAGCCCCATGGGTGCACTGTGGCTTGTGTGGCAATCAAAAGAAAGTAAACCGTGTCATGTCTCCCGGCTATTGGTTGTGACTGGAATGCTACCTGGGGATGATTGCATTGCCGTAGAAAAAGGATAAAAAAAAAAAAGCGTGAGCGAGATGGAATAAGGTCATCTTTACTTTTCGTGTTGTTAAAACCTCTATTTGTAATCAGGTGCTGAGGTCTCTGCATACGCCCAGAAGGGGTCACCCCTGCCTTTCATTTTCTCACCAGCTCCTCGTGGCTCTCCCCCAAGAGGTGAAGCCTGTTCACAGTTAACGCTGAGATGCGCAAGTTGGTATCACAAGACGAGTTTGCGGTTACGTCTTGCGAACTTCGAAGCTCGGCGGCAGCCGACGCTGTTGAGCGTGCGGCGTCTTATGTCGAGACATCTGAGTCGCACCATACTTTCCAGCACGATGGCGTCTCCAGCGGAAATTTGCGACGCGACACCCCGGCTGGAAAGCTGTGAGGAGCAGGCAGCTGAATTCGCCCGCGTGGAGCTGAGCTCCACTGCATGCTGTGAACGAGGCTGTTAGAAACAAGTGTGAAATCAGGGCTCTGCATGGCTCTGCTCGATGACACCACACTTATGTTCCCATTGTCTCTCAGAAGTGTGCCGCCTGCCAAAATCCACCAAAAACGAGTGACCACACATCCTTTCATTGACTTTTACTGCGTTTCTTTCAAAGTCTGCTTGTCTGTGTGTCTGACTGTATGAAAATATGTGTTATACTTTATACTACTATATACTTTCCATGTATATTTATTTCAATATGTCTTGTCATGTAAATTTTATGTATGATCTGGTATGGATACATGCACTGTCTACCTTTGCATTTTTTGCAGTATGGAAAGCTCTTGAAAACACCTGAATATTCTTGATTCTCTGTTGAACTTAAGTAAGACAGATAAACCCACATTAAAGTAAATTTGTTTATTATGCAGGTCTGATGACTGCATTGAGGAAAATTCTGAAATGGAAATTATTCAGTTACGACTATGGCACGCACACAGTACGTAGCATGCTCTCCCCCAAGCCTTGGTCAGAGAAGTGCATCATGGAATCATTTTCAGATTCTAGAGCACAGTTATTCAAGCTGAGCAGTGCCACAGCAGACCGAGCAGACAACACATCAGACGAAAGCTGCCTCTGCTATCATTTCCTTGCTTCCTTGAGTTTATTCACTCTGGTCAATATGAATTTGCCGCAGCGACAGAGACAAATGGACGTACGTGCCATGTTACAGTCAGCGGCGCAAAATACCCTGGTGCCGCTACACGCGACGCACTTGTTTCAGTTTGCAAACACCGTGTAAAGTTGAAATGTAACAATGGTAATCTGAGTGATTTATAACAGCTCTCTTCCCTTCAGTCAGTTTCTCGCTTCATGGTAACACACGGTCGGAGGACCGCTATTATTCACGTTGGCCTTCAGGCAAGGAGGAGCGTTCTTAAAGAACGTCTGGTTTGTCATTGTATGGTATTAAATGTGTTTCACCCTTTTGTAATGGATGTGCGGGATTGCTGCAAGCTTTCTTTTTTTTTTCTTTTTTTTACCCCTAACTATAGGAAGAAGCGCTAGCTCTGAGAAAAGAGGGGATCGGAGTGGTTCTGGACTCTGAAGTACCCCACTTGGTTGGCATTGATGATGATGTCCTCAGCGCAGGGATCATACTGTACCATTTAAAGGTAAGTGTGGATTGCAGGTGCCATGCATAGTCGAGAGAAAGAGACCAAACAAGTTACTACCAGTTGACTGTGCTGCTGCCTCCAGTGTGATTTCAGCCATAACAGAAGCTTTGTAGTGGTTGGCATTTTTGGAATGAGGAAATTAAATGGTGTCAAGGCAGTCTTCCAAATAATTTCAATTTAATAATTTAATAAAGATGCTTAATAGCTTTTGTATCTCATGTCAGGAGGGAAGGACACATGTTGGCTCTGATGATTCCACAAATCAACAGGACATGGGTGAGTGAAGACACTGTGTGTCAAGTATTCCTTGAGCCATCTATCTTGAAGACTGACCTTGACAGGGAAAAAGAACTCTGTGAACTCTTGAAATTTCCTATATTCTGATACCAGTCAGGGAATTTATATGATCATACTGTTCAATTCTGAAACTGAAAGGGATCATTCAGACTCAAAAGGGACTGCCTTGCAGATTTTTGAAGGAACCCCAAACATAGCGAAATTAAAATCCATCTTTCCATTTCTTAGGATGGGCTTCGGCTCACCTTCAAAAACTCTTATTTTTAATGCTCCATTTGTTGTCTCTCTCTCTTGTTCACATGCTCCCTCTCCCAGTTCTTCACGGTCCGGGTCTAGGGAAGGAACACTGTGTGTTTGAGAACCTGAATGGGACGGTGACTCTTGTCCCACTGCCCGGTGCTTGGTGCTCTGTCAATGGGGTGACGGTGACTGAGCCTACACGGCTTAATCAAGGTAATGTTACCTGGAGCTCACCCAAGTCCCACAGAGCTGCACCCAGGTGCACCTGGTCCTGTTTATGTTTTATTATATTCATTTCTTTTGGGGTTTTTCTCCTTTATGCAACTATATAAAATCAGCCATTGTCTGCTTGGATTGTCTGACTGTGACAATATCCGCAGTTGTGCAAGAGTGCAAAAATGAGATGAATGCAGTCCTCTGGGACACTCACACGCGGCAGATGGCTATTTTTTGCACACAGCACAGTACAGCAATTCACATGTGCTTGAAGAATTGCAGGGTGCCTGAGAGTGGTGAGATGAGGAATCTGTGGCCTACCTTCACACCCCTATCCCTAGCAGAATGAAGTCAGTTTGTTCTGCTGTGGGATCCCAGTCATTGTTGGCATGAGCAATAGGGCTGTAGGGCTGCAGGGTTCAGCCTGCACTCGTAGTGAACACCTTACCACCTCAGCCATTCTGGACCCAGGCCTTGTCCCTTGCTGGATTATGTTATGATTATAACATCACTTTGCATGAGCGGTAGTGCTCCCATTAATGGAGACAAGTTTAAAAAATACATCAGTGAAACCTCTGTGCCAATGAAAAAAGTAAGGTTTTTCTTTTGATGTTTTTTTTGTTGATTTTCTGACATTGCACTTGTATGCCCTCTCTCTCTTTCTCTCTCTCTCACACTCACACACACACACACACACACACACACACACACACACCCGGCAGCCACACACAAGCACACATACAATGCAGAGCAAACTGTAAGCACACAATGGTCAAAATCCCCTTGTCAAGACCGGCTGTGTTAGATTTTAAGATTAAGCACAGTGGATGGAGGCCATTCTTTTCAGATGACTCCCAAGCAAAATCCATGCATGTGCTGTAAGGATTGAAGTGTTTTTCAGCTTTGCTTTCCAGAGCACCACTGAGATTTCTGTTGCCGAACATTTGTAAGGGCGAGAGGCATTGACAAAGCCATGCACCCTGCGGTTAATTGGCAGATGGAGCTGATATCGGCAAGGGGTCTTAAGTGGAAGCGGGATTAACCTTTCATAAGGAAAAGTGGAAGTGCAACTTTTGGCCCTGAGTGAACAGTGTGTCTGCCAGCAGTGGTATCTATTCTCACCAGATGCCATGAGATAGAAACCGGAGCACAGTGCATCAAAGAGGGACGCCGCACAGGCTTCCGTTATAACGATTTCAATTTAGCCAATATCCCCTTTAGAAATGGTTTTATCCTAAGCCATTTTCTTTGAACAAATGATAGTAATTTTCAGGCCCCGCAGCAGCACAGATCCATCAAAACGCTGTCCTTTCAGGTGCTTTGTCACTCATCAGAAGTCATTAATACCAGCAGGATTAGTGTTTGCTCCACAGCATGTGGGAGAGAAAAGCATAGAGGAGGTGGAATGTAGAAGGGAACCTGGACGCTCACTTTGCAATCGCTTTCCTGTCTAGCTGTACACAGATGTGTTAACTTACTCTGCAGCACTGCAGTGCATCTCAAAATGGCTTATAACGCACTGCAGTTTTCAAAGGCAGCTCTTTGACCCTTTTTATCCTTACCACTTAATACTTAACACTTACCACAACTGAAAGCCGCAGTCATTTTGAAAGCGTACGCACTCCGTGACCGTGAAAACGCGGAAACTTTTTTTCCCCCGCATTCCCCCAGAAGTTCCGAATGAGGACAGCCAGCCAGCCTTTGTCCCATCCGAGCCAGCTGGAGTTCTGTACCCTGTTCTGATTGGCACAGCACACGCCGCTCTGCGTTGTGCAGTCCTTTTTCCCCCCAAATCCACCCAGGCTCATTATCCGACGGAGCGGCGCTCTCCAGCTGCAGCCTTCGGGAGCGTGGGGCGCGGGCTGAGCCCTGGGGTTTGGGCCGCTCACAGGAGCCGCTGCAGTCCCAGCTTTAGAAATGTCACTCTGAGCACCGCAGAGGAGCATCACCCCGTGTGAATCCAAACTGACGCTCTCTGAAATGCGCCAGTCTGAGAGCCGACATGAGATCGTTTGAGAGTCTGAGAGATCGACATGTATGGTCGTTTGAAATCCCCGTGCTCCTCTGCTCTCACATCTGTATGCTTAAACAGTCATTTCCAGTGACTTCACATCGTGTAAATGAATGTACATTTAAATGAATTGTGGCATTGTCAAGGGTACTTAACCTTAAATCAGAAAAGCCTACCAAATACTTCAGTGTTCGACAGCCAAATGCGCTTTGCAGAACGCGACCATTCAAATCTCTTTTTGTATTATTTTTGCCATTTGTAACTGTTTGCTTTTTTTCTTGGTAGGTGCTGTCATTTTGCTTGGGCGATCAAACATGTTTCGATTTAACCACCCCAAAGAAGCAGCTGAACTCAGGGAAAAGAGAAAGGTGAGGTTGCCTTGATGGCTCTCAATGTATAAATATGTTCATTTTCAAGAATCACTGTACCTTTAGTTCCTCCTCAGCATTTTTTTTCATGCAAAGTATGTATAACCTGCTGTGGAAACCGCATGCCTCTAAAGATGACTTCCAGTCTCATTAGAATTTCCTTGCCTTTGGTGAAGTGCATTTCAGAAGTGAGAATCAAAGGATTCTTTTTAAACAAAGCTTCAGTTCCTCCAAGGGAAAACTTTAATTTGCTTCTGTGTTCATGGGATTGACTGTTGTCTCACAGCAATGTTTTTTTTTGTTCTTTTGGAGAAGGTGGAGGGAATTAATTGCGGTAAGGAACACTTTTCCCTATAAAGGGCTCAATAACTGTCATGCCTCAGAGGTTTTATTGTATTGTATCTTATATTCTGCGCTTACTGCCAGATGCTGTTTGTTTTGCAGGTAATTAAATATTTGCAGATAATTCAGTCTAATACTATAAAGTATTATTGCTTAGTCTGAAGTTGTTTAATTCCAAGAATTCTAGGCTTCTAAATAATGGGTTCTCAAACTATTTGATATAGATCAGGACCCCCTATGAGCAGAACCTCCAGTTTGCGAACCAGTATTCTGAATCATCTCCTTTGTCCTTAAGTCTGTTTTTTCATTTAATCGTAAAAAAGTAATTAAAATGGTTCTTTTATGTAGACCTGTCTATTTTAATTCATTAATGAAGTAGACTCGGTTGAATCGGCAGTTCAGTGTGTACAACTTTACTGCATTCTGGAATAATCTTGTGCTGTTTTGCATGAAAACAATATCTTAAGCGCATTAAAGGATTGACTTAGCTATCTCAGGTTTGAAGGTTTAATTTGAGAAAATGCCAGATTACCACAAGTAACATAGTGACTATTGTACAGATTTCAGAGAGAATGCTTATCTGATTTACACTGAATAACACCCTCTTGATTAGCTTGCGCTTGTATGTGAATATTTATTGAAAAATGACATTCAGGTTCTCTAACATTAGCATTTTCAAAAAAGTTTCTTTTCAGAGAAAATCAATATGAATGTCTAATTGCAGCAAGGGTAACCATTCTAACTGCTTTTTTGCGTACAGAGCTTAATTTCAGCATGCACAAAATTGTGCTCATTATCATCACTTTCTGGAAGGATTTATTTTCCTTTAGATTTAAATGCGCTCATCTTCCTTGGCGTGAATTCAGCAAGATTTATGCAGTAGGTTTGGTACTTTTCCAGTTTGTACTGTCGAACTTGAACCACTTTGGTGGCTGTAGGACTTCTTTCAATTCTGGCCCTTCAGTTGAAAGTTCAAACACATTATGTTACCTAACAACAAGTTTTGAAAAACCCCATTCTCTTTTGAAAAGTTCAGTCTGCTGCATGCTGAGTTTTCTTTGTAGGATTTCACAGCCTACGTTCTGAGGTTCATTAAATACTGAGGATATACTTTGGCTGTTATCTAAAGATGGATCAATTGTAATTAAATACTGATACACGTTTGTGCTAGATGTTCTTATAACATTACATTACATTGTTGTCATTTAGCAGATGCTCTTATCCGGAGTGACTTACATAGATTACAGTTTTACATATTATCCATTTATACAGCTGGGTATGGACTGAGGCAATTTTGAGTTAAGTATCTTGCCCAAGGGTACAGCAGCAGTGCCCCATCGGGGAATCGAACCAACAACTTTTCGGTTACGAGCCCTCTCTTTTCCAGTGAACAGTAGTTGATTAGCATTTGCGTTTACTTTTTTGTGTACATTTACATTTTGTCACTTAGCTGACACTCTTATTCAGAGCAACTTCCAATGTATAAATACAAAGTGCATTTAAAAGAAACAGCATGAAATGAAAAAAAAAAAAAAAAAACTACAGACAACAAAAAAGGGAATAAGGGCAAAAGGGTAGGGGAAATGAAGTAAAAATGAGGCATTTGGTTATGTTTTTCAGAGTGGGCTACTTTCCTCCAGTCTACCTGACCTCTCTCATACCTGCCAGGGCCTGTCAGCCATGATGCTGAACAACACAGGGTGAGTTCAAGGCATATAGAGTTGTGTGACCCAGTGTAACCCCTCGCTCCATGTCGCCTCCAGGAACACCCCTCCATGTGCACTTGTGTTCCCTTTCAAGATTTGCTGATGCCAGAGGATTTCCATTAGATTCGCCCCTCACTAAACTAATACTGAAGAACATTAACTTGAATGAAGCCAGGCAGTTGCCATGTGAGAGTGTCAATGAGTCCTGTACAGAAAATAATATATTGATAATGTCTTGTATTAATATTTTAAAATATTTTTGAAATATACATTTTCTTAGGTTAAACAACATATTTATCACTGTATTGCAGCATATTTAATTTTCATTCACCAGTTTTATTGAATCAATTTGAAATAGAAAAAAAAACAACAAAAACATCTAACTGGAGTTTGTGTAGTATTTTCCCTTCCTGTGAGTTTGTTTGGCCACGTTTATCTGTTGAAAGACAAGATTGGTTTAAAAAAAATAGTTTAAGAAACACTGGAGATCAATCATTGAGCATAAGAATGACATTGAGAAACACAAATGTTTTTGTGTTATGGAATTATACATAACCTATGTGTATTAGTGGGAGAAGGGGGGAGGAGAGAGCTCTCCTATCAAACATAATGGAGCTGCCTGCATATCATTGTTCAAGTGGCTCCAACCCGTCAAACTTTTAGGCACAAAAACAATAACTTGACTGTTTGTATTCTTGACTGCCTCAGGGATCTGTCAGGGTGCAGAGTCTCAGTGTAGTTCTGATGGCCTTTCCCAAGAAACCTTTTTTTAGACCCCGGGCCAGACTCAGTGTAAAGGCTGCAGGATAACCTTGTGCTCACCTAAACCGGTGAAGATATGAGAGGGCGTTATGGGGGAGAATTTTGTTCCCGATCGCGGTCTCCCTTGGCATGTGGATGTCTGTGAAATCACACGTCTCCGCTAATCCGTAGTCACACGCGGCAGGCAAGCAGAGGAAGTGCTGATAGCGTTACGAAAAGAAAAGAAAAAACAGTGGCAAGATGACACAGAAGAGGCACCAGGGTTAGAGCGTTCAGCAGTTTGCCTGTGACTGTGAAAACAAATAGCCTTCCATCCCCGCTGGAAAAGTTATTTCTGATATGCCACAGTTTGCAGCTCTAACTAAGCATGAAGACATGCATATTCATGGAGCTAAGCTCTCTACACACCTCAGAATTAAGAAAGAGAAAAAAAAACATACAGTCAAACCCCACAAACAGCCTTCTTCAGTTTCTGTCTTTATTTATAAAACATTTATTTTGTCGTCTGTGACGCTGTTGTTCAAAGCTATTTCTCTTGATCTATTATTGATTTCATTTTTGGTGAGGTGCTTGAAATGATTGGATAATTTGGCCTTCAGTTGTTGGTATTTACAGGGTAGAATTTCGCCTGTTGTAAGAGCCTTTCAGAATCTGAAGGCTTGAACTTGATGGACAGGTTTCTTAGCCGTAGGTGGAGAGTTCGCAGAGACGCGCTCTACTCTTCAGGATGGTAGTGAGTCTCTTGTGGCCCATCGATTTTGTGGGGGAATGTGGGGTTTTGCCGGTGTCTGTAGAGGCATTACTAGAACGGTAGACTCATCATACTGGCAGGCCTCAGCGCCCGCTCTGTGGTGATTACTTCACCTTGAGAAGCCCGGTCGGTGTGTCTTACAGGTGTCTGCCTCGGATGCCCCGCGGTTCTCGTCGGATCCATCAGACAGAAGGTGTGGGTTTATGAAAGTTTCATTAGGAAGATGAACAGATGCTTTTCTCTTATCTCCTCCTCCTTCTCTTCCTGTCAGATCTGCATTTGCATTTTCAGCAGCCACAGTCACTTATTCTTTTGCAAAAAGTTGCACCTTCTCCAATTAATAAGTGGAATCGGAGATAAATTGTGCCCCGAAATAGAACAATGAAGCTAATGCAATTAAACTGCATCCATCAGGCAATCTGGCTGCCTTGTGTGTTCAAGGGTACAGCAACTGTCAGTCTCGGGAGCTGAGCCCATGAGGCCTAGCTTCCATTGCATAAAACATTATTGAATAATTTATCTTTTGATATTGTGTTAAACATCACTTTACATACATTAGCTTTCCTGAATTTGTTTGTATGATGGCACTGTGTTGAGATTTCATGCGACACACTTGGCAGCCAGACAGAAACTGAGCAGAAAGCCTTGCCCTGTGTCCGCTGCTGCATGAAATATGAAGCTTTCTGAGGAGTGGAGTAAACAACGCATAGAGGCTTAACCGAAACACAACTTTCAGCACGCCTATCACAGAATGCCCCAGGGAGACCAGGATGTGGCCAGCTTTCAAAGCCCATTTGAAGTCCTTTCAGCTCATTTTCCTGCAAGCAGGTATCACACCCTGAACTGCAGTTTACTAGTCTGAAGTTTTGCGTCCCCTGGAAACAAAAGGCGGAGGAAATGAGCGCCTTAGACGACACGCGGGAGAGATTTCCCTGGCGATGGTGTTGCGTGGAATCAGATAGCTGGGCGAGGAGCTGCTCTGCGCTTGCAAAGTTGTTCGTCTTTGGCAGGGCTGAGATATCATGCAGCTCGCCGCATCCCTTTTCTCAGCTTGCCTTTGCCGTTTTACTTCCCGCTGTGAAAGTAGTGGCTGAGGCAACAAGCCTTTATTACAGGAATTCTTTAGCTTTTTTTTTTTTTTTGAAAGTACAGACTCTTTCGTTGGGATGGGATCGGCTGTACTTTGCCCGAACTCTGACCCCTGTGTGCTGAAGAGTCAGTAGCTGCTCTGTTGTCAGAGCTAAATGGCATGTGTCTGTATGTGGCAGGGAATGAGTTTGAATTACATTTTTGATATTAATTTCATCAAATGTGTATGTTTTGTTTATGTTATGTTTCCCTTGAACTTGTCAGAATTAGAGGGCCCCAACACAAATCAACAGGCGTGTTCCATGGCGTATAGTTATGTTTCACACGCTGTGAACCTAACTGTGTAGACTTAAATTTTGCCGTCACTGCAGTCCACTAGAAATCTTGATAATCGCTGTGTGGATTTTCAGGCGGCATGCTCCTCTTTGTGGTCAGTGGTGTGTCTGAGCATTAGTTTGTTTATCCTACCCAGTGCTGATGTTGGTGGTCTTTGCAGTATTGCCCCAGCGCTCTAGAGCTCTCCACTGTATGCTGTTAGGGCCTGATTGGTGCATGTAACACTCGGCAGAGTTTCCTTAGTAGAGCTAGGTAACACTGCCAGTGGAAAGATTGAGAGTAGGAAATTGGCCCTTTTATGGACTTTGTGGACTAGGTGCTTGAATTCAGAAAGTCCTGGGCAGACTGGCTACAAGAGTGCATATGAAGGGTTTTCAATTCTCCTTAGTAATTCCAGAAGGCACAGATGCAACATGGGGTTGGTCAGCGAACCAGAGAGCCCACACATAATATGGTTGATAAAACATGTTGTCTATTTTAATGTTTCTGTATATTAAAAAAAAATGTTCCTCTGTCCTTAATGAGTTGTCATCATTGTCTGCTGATTTTCGATACTTGAAACGTGAGGCAGAAAAATTGGATCAATTTCCTGGGTACGGATCAGGGAAGTGTCACTTCTGCCCACTCTCCTCTCGTGCTTTTGGAGTAGGCCTGATACGGAGTGATTAGCGCCAGGCTTGGAGCCTGCAGAGTCCTCTGATTAGAACGCTGCAGCGAGCCCCTTACCCCGCACCACGTGGTGAGTAAGCGCGGAAGGGGACTCCTGGCCAGCATGGAGCGGGTCACTCACCTTTAATTAGGAATGTTTGCTTGGTTCTACTCATCTGTGGGAAGGAAGAGGGGTAAGGCGTCTGTCTAGACTGGTTTATGTCTGTGAGGTTGTTATTTTATCAGCCATTAATGTCCTACACTACATTACAAGATGGATTTATTAACTGATTGATCTGTGTCTGTTGGTGCTCACTCAGAATCCACAAAGCCATTTCAGACAATCAGGTTTCTTCACCGATGTTCTTGTTATTATTAAAGAAATGTGCATTGTGCCCTTTTGAAATCAGTGTGAAGGTAACTCTTAAATATAGCTCAGTTAAAAACTTGAGAAGTAAAAATAGTGTTTTAAAGAATATATTCTCAAATGATGCGAAGAGAACCAGTGTAGGCCCAGCACAGCTAATCTGTGGTAATCCTCAAATGATTCAGCGTTGAGACTGAAACAGTCATGGTTTAATGTGATTTTCTTTGTGTCTTTTTTTTTTTACTGACACATTAAGTAAAATTCAGCTTTTTTAAATACAGGGAATATGAAGATTATACTTTATGAAATAAATCAGTGTTTCAACAGAAGGCATTTGTACACTTTGTTGATTGCACATATGGTGAAGATATACTGTAGATTCATGAGACTTTGGAGTACTTCTGCCCATCACCAAAATATCACTATGTACATATTCCTCTTTAGCAAAATTCCAGTGTTTCAGTCAGCCTCTGTCAGAGAGTGAGGTAGTCGTCAATATGTAACAAGTACTGCAGCATGCTGGGTTCGAGAGCTTTTAAAAATTAGCATTGTATCTGCCATTCTCTGCATTGAATCAATACTCAGTATATCAAAGAATAAAGTAGAAGTGGAAAGCATAATCACCTCATTTAGATTAGAATGCCTTATGCCTTTGGTTAGAAAGGGAAACCTTTTGCGTGTTTCTGGCTCTTGATGATGTCTTTGAAAAGAAAGGCTGTAAGTAGGCTTGTTGAACTGTGTGGTCTGTGAGGTTAATCTCTGACCTATAACCTATCTCAAGGGTGTGTTTGCTCTCTGAACGTCTTCTGACAGCCCCTTTTTCTGTGATTGACTCCATTTATCTCAGGTAGATATTCTCAAGCTATTGGAATTGGTCAGGCAGCATGCAAACCCAAGCCTGAGAAAGGTATCGATCTCTATTGATTAACACTGCAAGCAGCTTTTCATTTTAAAAAGTGAGGGCTTTCATGATCTTTTTCAATAACCCTCCCCCCACCCCCACCTCCAAGCTCCCCATCACAGCCTGCTGAGAAAAGACAACTGCAATTTGGATAACGCAGCAAGGCTCGCAGACTCCTTTAAAGAGCGTGCACAAAGCTCATCATCTCATTCGCCAGCTTCAGCAGTCATTTTGTGCGAGAGCATTGTGCTGTTCAGTACTTACTGTGCATTCTTTGTACGATGCACCTTGCCTGCCACATGATTGATAATAATGCCCCTGTGTGTTATTACTAAACTGGAGCCAGAAAGATAACAATGGGAGGAAGTGGGAAAAGCTGGAAAATAAAAGGTATGAGGAGATAATGCAGTTACTCGGAGTTCAGAAACAATATTCTGCGGCTTCTCATCCATCCCACCAATCAATGTTCATTGTCCTCATCTTTTTAGGTACAAATCTGAGAGTGTTTCTTTTTACCCCCCACTCATTATGACTTTGGCGCTGACATCGAGTTTGGTCGTTGAATGTACTCAAAAATATTGTGCATGAAATGACAAAAACACTCTGATGAAGTTTGTCGCTAAAAGTTAGGGGCAAAGAACTAATAAGTTAGTTCAGTTTAAGTGCAGGCCTTCCTGTTGCTTGATGTCTGGTGACATGTAGAACAGCTTCTCAAGTACAAAGCAGTAACAATGACACTTAACATCTACAACAATTATTAATGCAATACAGAAAAATATATAGTCAGCATTGAGTTATTTTTAGCAATTATTGTAATTATTTGCACATATACTAGAATAATGAAGGGTCTGCTTGCAGAACAGAACATGAGAGCATGTTAAACAGTTATCAGAGCTTAGTGGTGTTGGATGTGTTTTAATGACAAGGCAGCGGATTACAGAGGTGGAGGAGAAGCAGCTGCAGGTGAAGGCAGAGCTTGAGCGCGTCCAGCAGGAGGTCGAGTCCCAGCACGAGGAGGAGCAGCGGGCACATCCACGCTTCCGCGAGCGGGAGGGCCAGGGCGCGCTGCGCGCGTCAGCTGAGCGGGAGAGCCACCGGCTGCTGCCGAGCCCCAGCTCTACAGCACTGCAGCAGCTCCAGGAAACCCAGGAGCAGGAGGAGACGGGGTGGAAGGGGAAGGAGATCCAGGAGTCGCAGGGCAGAGAGGTCGTCGGCAGGCTGCAGGGCGGACATGAGGCCCTGCTGCACGGCTCCTCTGATGAGCAGGAGGTGGCGGGGCAGAGACACAAGCCATCCACCCGAAACACCAACTTGGACGAGGCAGAGCTCCCGGTCTGCCTGCAGGCCCAGCACAGGACTCTGGAAGAAGACAGAGACAGGTGGGCCAGGCTTGCAAGTCTGTGTCATTTCATGTTTGAGATCAAGTCAAATTCATGGGTACATGAAAAAGCTAGACCCAATGTTTCTAACCTGACAACCATTCTGGTCTTAATTAGAAAGTAGCAGAAAGTTTTATAACATTGTCTTAAATACATTCTATATGAGGGAGATGTTTTCTCATGAAAAGTGCTTATGGTAATATGTAATGTCACTAACTTCATATGTGCAACTTATCATATATTAGCACATTAAAACTGAACATTTGTCTTGACTCTATCCAAGGAAATACTCATTTCACACTCTTTAGCATAGAAAGCTGGAAATCCCATTTGGCATGCTTTGCTTCAACAGGCTTTTGATATGACACATAAACTTTAATGCACACCAGGGGTGCATGCACTGTTGAAAAAGTTAAATGCAAATTAGACTCATGTGCTTTGAATATGAAAGCACACATGGAAGTAGAGTCAATTCAGGGGCATTGTAAAAACTTTTTAGACAGATTTATTTGTGAGAACTAATTCTAATGACAAAAGTCTGTATTGCTATCACACTTTCAGTTATGTTTTCCACATGTCATTATTGGAGTTAGGAAATGTAAGTTTTCGAAAAGATGTAATTCATTAGGGAATGAGATCATTCAGTCACTTGGGTTTTACCTAATTAGCTTTGACTGATATTAATCACAATACATTCAGTAGTGCACTCTCATTAGTTTTCTCTCTTTGCCTTCATCTCTACTCAAATAAAGAGTAGATTGGTAGGATACCAATATTCTGTCCTCAGATTTTCTAATTGGCAGGAACATATTATGGATATTATTGCCAACAATCAAATTTCATGCTGTGCATTTTGTACAGTTAATCATATAAAATGTTATTCCACAAATGTTGAGTCAACACTGAGAACTGAAAGCAATCGTGTAAATAACTTCATCTGACGCCTGCTGACTCCTCGAAGGATTTCAATTTAGAAAAAAAAAAAGATGCATTCACAGGCATTTTCAGTTTCGTTTTTCAGTTTATGAGCCCCAGAACTAAACTTGTATAGTTACCCTCATATAAAGCTAACGTGTAGTAAATGTAACTGTGAGAGCTATTGTGTGAGTAATTTCATGCACCACACACCTCCTTCAGATGGACTGGCTGGTTGAGAGAGCTAAGAACTGGAATGGCGAGGTGTCAGACAGCGTCAGAGCCTCTGGAGTGGCTTGGGAATGTTTGTCAGCGGATTGGTCAGGAGTTTTCTCCTCATTCTTTTGGTCATGCTGCGGTGATACATAAAGCCCTGAAAAAGCTGGTGTTTGCTGTCATAAACCTATTGAGGTTTATATTAGATTTCTCTTTTCTCCCTGTCTTTCTTTATACCCCCGGAACATTCACAAATTTTGAATTATATGTAAATCCTCAAATCTACATGTGCAGATTCTGTTTAATTTCACAGCTAGTTGAGTGGCTCTAATCTCATCCAGACATTTGGGCTATTTGCTATTCAAATCTAATAGGCAGTTTGGAAAAAGGGAATTAGCAGTTTAGTCTTTTGCCTGCAAACAGTTTGAAATCTCTAGTGTCATACCATGGCAAATAATTAAAATTGCCTTTCAAAACAAAAAGAGGTTGGCAACATGTGTTTCAATATAAATCTAATTGTCCTGCCTTAATACGCTCCCTGTAAATATATTATTAAGATGAAAATTTTTCCCTCAACTGTAATAGAATTAGGTATATATAATTACTATATTATATCATATGGCAGATGATGACTTTCCTTTCCTCCTTCCTGGGCCAGGATCAATGCCTACAGTGAAGAAGAGGTGCAAAGACAGCTGCAGGAACTGAATGTCTGCAGCCGGGACCAGAACACCGGGTTCTTTCTGTCGTCTGAAACCTTCAGGGTATGTATGCATTGTGCACATTGCTGTGAAACATTTATTCTTAGCGTTGCAGCTCCCATACTGCTGAAATCCACACCGAGGACAAAGCTGACAAGGTTTGATTCGCGTGCGAAACAGGCCTTCACTCACTCAATGTTAACAAAAGAAGAATAAAACAAAGTTGAAGTTAGTTACTACCCTATTAAACATTCACTATGTGAAAAACAAAGTGCCATTTGTTAATCAGAAAATTCTGATTTATTTTTGTCAGCTGATCAAGCAGAACACTGTATCTGCGGGACCTAGAAATTAAAGTGTCAGTTGAAATATTTTAACCATCCTACATTCCAAAGTTAGGCAATTTCACTGTAGAATTGCATGGGGAGATGTGTTCTTTAGTGTGAAGAATAGAAATTATACTTGGCAGACCAAGAATGCCAGTGAATAATATAACGGCACTGAGACGCTTCTCATCATTTTTGTCCCATATACTAAAATGGAAGACTTGTAATAAGAGCTGAATGTATTCAGCGGTGACACCCTTCAAGCTCAGCGACATGGGAGATGACAAATGCAGCACTTAAGGCACTGTTGATGAAATCCGTTGTTAGTGGTAACCTCAAGTTTAACTAGGAACCCTCTCGAAAAGTTTAAAGTGCAATTCTTCTCGCATACTGCAGAATGAGAGTGATTGAAACTGACAGATGAGTTAAGTGCAGCGGGGGCGGGGACAGTCACACACACACACTGTACAATGTCATAATAAGGCATAGGTCTTAAGCTGCATGCATTACTCACACGTGTATGGTTGGGGGGGGGGTGGGGTTGTGGGACGTGATTCTGGGGGTCTGAAGCAAGAAGCACCCCGGTCCCACCTGCTTCGCTCCTTATAACTAAGCAAGCCACCTGTGTGACAGTTGATTTTCACCTCTATGTAAAATCCCCAGCTGTGAGCTGCTCCTTTACTGTTCTCTTACAGCATGCTCGATCTAAAAGGACTGCATATGTGCTTGCAGATTCGATTATTCATACTGCTCCCCCCGCCCCCGCCCAACACACACACACACACACACACACACACACTGCCTCCTTCCAAAGCCCTGTCCTCTCTGCTTGTCCTGATTTCACAGGCTGGTGGCATAAATGATAGTCAAGCCTAGGTTTTGTGGCATCTGTCTTGAACATATATGATTGATGCTTTGATTGCAGGGCTAAAAAAAATAGTGCTGTCCTCTCTTACAGAAAGATGAGAAATCTCAAAATGGGGTTGAGCCATGGAAAAGGAAAAACAAGGTAAACCTGGAGCTCTTTGTTATCTTTTCAAAGCTTGTCATTGGGGCCTAGAGAAGTAGAGCTATAATTATTTATGTATGACTTCGACAAGACTCTCGATCATGGTTGATTAACGCAAGCACGCGAAGGCAACATAAACCTCTCTCAACCTTCCTTGTCCTTAGACACTCATTGATTCTGAGTGGTGCTATGTGGGCTGTGCATGTGTCAATCAAAGGTGGTGACTGTTTTATGTCCTCTTCTTTTTTTTCCCCACTCTCATAACACTGAGCCAGAATGCGGGTATCCAAAGTGCAAAAGAATGCTCTTCTTGTTCTTTTTTTTTTTTTTTTTTTTAGAAAGGAGATGAAAGTATTTCACTTGCTGCCACGGCTTAACATTTTTAAAACCCTATTGCTTCCATACCAGGCCCCATGCGTGCCAAGCTGGTACGTTTGATCCCAATTATAGTGGCTGCAGATTAAGCTCACACTGTGAGGATGGTGGGGTGATGAGCTGAGCCTCCACACTGTGAAGTGGTGCTGAGCAGCAGTGGAGTCAGGACTGGAGCCAGCAGGTGCTGCTGTTAGCTGAGAATACCAGAATCACCTGTCTGCTGTAGTATAGGACGTACTATAGACAGTCCTCGCAGGTTGTTTCCTTAGGCAGAAGTCTCTACATATAGCGAGGTGTGTTATCCAGATGGATAGAGGGGCATTTTCTGCATGTTTACTACTTTTCTGGGCACTCTGGTATGATAAATATATGAACTGCCTGTTAGGTCTTTGAAGCGATTTACTGTGTGTCTGATTACAGATTGCACATGTTGACAGCACCGACATGCAGAGGGAGAAATTGCATGAAGTATTATGCAAAAATTGTATCTAATGCTGTTTACACTATCTGTTCAAGCATTTTCACCACCATCCCCATGAAATGGTTCAGCTCAAGTGATTTCAGTCAAATGACAGGGCTAGGGATACTGACATTTACGTTTCAGGACTAATTAACAGAGATTACTATCTGTCAAAGGTATCATGTTGGGTATTACTAAATGATGATTTCAAGGTTTTTACAACACTTTGCTCTAAGTAGTAATCACTGACCATTTGGGCCTACAATACAGTATCTGTATAATTTGTGTATAAATTGTTAGGTTGGATGAAATGAAAGAAGTGACATGAAAATAGGTGCTGAGGTATTTGCTGTCACATTGTCATGAATTCTTTTTGAGGAGCTCAAAAAAGTGGTAAAGCAATAATTGCGACCAGTGACACACCTTCATTAGGTCAGCTCTGATATTTAGGCAGTGAGTTAACTGATTTTAACTTCCTTTTGTGGAATATAAAATGCTAAACACTTTCTGGAAAAGTTTTTAATTTCATATCAAACAATCACCATGCATGTAAAATTATGCAGAATGCATAATGTGTTTTTCACAGTGGTTGCAGTTCTGCATTTTTCTCTTTCTACAAAATGATTTTCCTTCAACAAAATTTATGTGGAAATTTATTTTACTTCAAGTAGGGGGATGAGAAATGCACACACCTCTGACAAACATAGTTGAGGAAAGGTTTTAAATACATGCTTCAAAGTGGGAAAAGTGAGTAGTAGCCATACTATAAGTGGATTCTGAATTAATTTTACTGTGCATCTCACAATTAAGCATGGTACTCCCTCTTGCTATTACTGTGTCCATCATGTTTTATGCAATTATTTTTAATTATGCAATTTGTTAATACTGGTGGCAAAAAAACACGCAAACTCTAAAGCATCTGTTGTGTAATGTTATAAAATAATTTGAGCAGCAGTTCTTTCACGTTTGAACTTGAGTCAGAGAACACTCATCTCTCCACACAGAGAAACCTGCCTGTGCCAGTATTGCGGCCTAGCTTCCTGTGTCCCCCTGGGTTAGAGACCGCCACTCTCCGGGGTGGTGAGAGGGGGCTGAGCTCGGAAGAACCAGCGGGGACAAGTTGCCTTAATGAGCGCCTCTGGCTGGGGGTGCGGGGCGACACTAATGATCAGGGAGAGGGTCACATTGCCAAGGAGAGGGAGATTCGGACGAATCCCTCGACTGAGAAAGAGCGGGATTTATCGCCTCATAAATCAAGCGGGTGCGGGACGCCGGTGGAGTGGCAGGAGGGAGGGAAGGCGTGTCGGAAAAGCTCGGAAGAGGCCGAGGACAGGCCCGGGGATCAGGCCTGGGAGCACTTGCCTGTCCTGCCTGCCGGTGATGGATCTACCGGCGAGCCTTGCCGCGCTGGCGAGAGACGAGCTAACGAGAGCGGAGGCGTCCTTGGCGACGACCGCCGGGACCACCATCGTTCCCGCCGCGGACCTGGAGGGACCTCGTTAGATGATGTGTCCCGCCATTGGCTTGCTCATTCTCAAATCGAGAGAGGGGACACGGATAGAGCAGCTCTCCTGAAAGCTAGCACTCTCCATTCACTTTCTTTACACAGTCAGAACCAATCAGATCAGTCAACGGGGAGAGTCCATCTAAGGGCCCAATTTGGGCCAGCAGTGATCTCCAAGGTTTCCATCGGAGGTGGCTCTGGGAGAGGGCCGAAGTCCATTTCTGAGATGGAAGTTGTTTCCCAGGACCTCGGCGCGGAAAAAAACTACAGCCTGGGAAACATGACCAGCAGACTCTCCTGGATGTTTAAGGACGCCGGCCGTCTCCTGCAGAGCACTCAAAGAGTCATGCAGCAGGTCAGGGAGGTGGACTTGCAGTCAGCGAGCAGCTGGTACCAGCAAATGTACTCGGCCGTTAAAGAGCTGCCATTTGTGCAGCTCATACAGCTTGAAGTGACTCTTACACCAGATGTCAGGCAAAGAGGAGTGCATCTGGCAGATTCGCCCGGGATCCGTCTGTGTGGTACCAGTGAGCCTGGCGCAGAGCTGCCGGCACAGGGCACCGCAGGGGAACTCGGGTCACCTAAGAGCTCTGTGACAGTGTGTAAAAATGAGGATCTTCAAGTATACTGCCAGAGGCTTGTGGATTTTCCTCAGTGTCTGCTGGAGCTGCAGTCTCTACCTTTGCACAGCCTGCTGGCCTGCTTATGCCACCTGATACCAGGAGATGTGATCTCTTCCCAGCGGGTCCTCGACATCTACTGGCTCAGTCTGGCCACCTGCAAGCATCCCACTCCCCAGCCTGGTTTGTTACTGTTGTTTGACTACACCCTCTTTGCTGTGACCTCTGACCCTGATGTCAGGAACAGCAGACAGTCTTTAGCAGTGCTTTATCAGCTCCCCCTGGTGCAGATCAAGGACATCCACATTGGGTTTGCTGGGCAGAACATCAGGCTCATGAGCTCCACAGAAGAAACCATTTTAGTTGCCTACACCCACAGCAAGCACCTCACCCAGGAGCTGTGCAAGGCCCTACTAAAGGTACTGTGTCCTGCTGCAGAGAAGGACAGGACCAGAGATCATCCTCTCCTTCAAGGGGATCTCATGCAGCTATCTCTGGACTGGAGGTCTCACACCCCCGACCTCATCCTGGAGGAGGGGCCGAGAGTCAGCTGCCAGTTCAAAAAAGTCCTGGCAGACCTGGTCTACCTCCTCCACGGCAACATGATGAAGGACAAGCCCTCCCTGGGCGATGTCCGCCTGCTTCTCTACACCAGTGTGAGTGTGGGTGTGAACGTGACCCCCCACGCGCGCCTCGCCCGCCTGTCGCAGTTCATCCTGACGGACACCCATGTGGGCCTGCTCCAGCAGGACGCCGTGTTTCACCCCGCGCCGCGATCCCTCGCCACGGTGCCCAGACGCGCCCATTTCGAGGGGATCACCCTGCGCAGTCGCTCCGACGTCCGCTGCGTGCTGGTGGCTGACAGAGACGCCCCCACCAAGCTGGACATCGTCTTTGCCAGGGCTGCGTGCGGGAGTCACCCTGGGCACCCGGCCCAGAGAGGAAGTGGCATGGCGCTGGTCCCATCTGCCCCAGGCCGTAACTCATTCCCCCAGCCTGAAGTCTGGAAATTAACTTTCGGCTGTGCCATGGAAGCTGCCTTCCTGATTAATAACTTGTCAAATGTCTGATCAGGGACTCAGCACCAAATAATTAACGGCCAACCCAACGAAATAAGAGACTTAGATTAAATTAAGAGGGATGAACACTATCTAAGCACCATCTAACATATTTGTTCAATTAAATTTTAAAAATGAATATAATGATACATTACTGTATATTCAAGATGCCATGCTAAAGCCTTGTATGCCTTTCAAATGAAATAATCAGTTTTATAGATATTTTCCCCACAATTCCACTATTATTTTATTGCTCTTTTCAAGTCTGGTAAGGAATTGTCATTATTATAATCATGTAATGTTGCTATTATCACACATATTATAGTGATATCTTTGTTGAAAATTCAAAATACAGAATATTGACTTAAATCTCCAATCTTTGATCTGATGAAGAAATTCTCAAAACATGCCAAACCAGATAATGTGTTTACCAAACGAAAAATGCCTATTTATTGTTTAAGCCAGCAGCTGCTGTCCTAAACGAAATGGTTAGTTAACTTTAATGTGAAGAATATGCTGTCACACTTGAGAACAGAAAAAATACATTTTTTTCTGTGCCATCAGTTTGCATTCCCAGCAGGCCATGCGAATGAGGGACACCAAAACTGGCCTGAGGGAAAGGCATAACGATTGTCCTTTAAAGTCAGCTCACTAAAATTATCCTCTGGCTCAATTAAAACACCTCAATGCAAATAGTAGAATGATGTCCACACACCATTATGTTCCGAGTACAGCTGATTTATTAACACTACACAAAGTCATGTTTCAAGCTATACAGTCTTCAGTCTTCAGTCTTCATCTGACTTAATTCAAATATATAAAGATGTCATCACATCTTAAATGCCCATATGATTGTTGTGACCCCAACAAAACAGTTAAAATGATTAAAACACCTGGAAAAAATTTCAATGTCTTTTATGATTAGCAGCCATTAGGAGGGAAAGCAAATAGAAGTTGTCGACTGAGTTTATGTGCAATCGTGTAATCAGTTAGTTTTTTTTTTTTTTTTGTTGTTTTTGTTTTGTGTTTGATCTGATTTACTCTTTGATTGGGTTGACATATTTATGTACTGATAGTAATTGAAATGAATGTGCAAAGGGATCATGACGCACTTTCATGTGCACACAGTGAAATTGTGTAATCGGAGATCATGTCATGTTTACAGCATGTCAGTGCATTTTAAAATCCTCTTTGCTGCTCATCTTCCTCAGCATAAGTGTGCTTTGCGTCTCTGTTTCTGGCATCTCATTGAAAAGGAGAATAAACTGTCCGTTAGTCATAAAACACTGGGATAAATGACAGTTTAAATGCAAATCAACAAGTGACAGGCACACAGATAGACAATGGCATATGGTGGGGTGCTACTGTAAATCCAATTCAAGCAAATTTTCCTTGTGTAGACATAAATGCCATCCTCGGTCTCCTAAAGCGGGTTAAATGCATGCATGTGCTGTATGGTGCTCAGTCTACACTTGCAGAGCCTACAAAAATCTTCAGGACTTCAGAATTTAAGGAGGAGCGTTGCCTCCCCCTCCTCTACACTGCACACAGTGGGCAAATTTCACAGTTTATGCATACGATTTTTGTGCGTGTCCAGGCCGTATGATCAACGTGATGAACATTTTGGAATTCATCAATTTGATCTTAGCTAGAATTTGTTACTATGTAGTACATATGCATGAATTTCATGATTGCTCTAGAACACTGATTCTCAATCCTGCTCCTGGGGCCCCCCTGCTCCATACGTTTTCCATCTTTCCCTGCTCTAGCTACCTGACTGAACTCATCAGTGGCAATTTTGAGTAGCTGATTTAATCAAGAGCATGTTTGGAGCAAGGATAGAAGATATTCAGGACAGGGGGGCTCGAACACACGTACCACATAGGCAAACACACAAGTTTGAGAAAAACTACTTTAACCGCTTCAGAGAACAGGGCTACAATTCACACTCGCGTAAACTGAACGGAGTAGCTTTGAGCCAAGGAATGAATTACAGGTAACCTTGCGCTTTTTACCTCGGTTTACGTCTGTGAAATCTACTCCCACATACTTTCAGATGTGTCAGATACAAATTTCACAGTTGGACAAGCGGACATAAGGACAAACGTTTCGATCAAAAAATTAATTTAGATATTGGAGTCCTTTCAAAGTCATGCTTATTTCGATCAGTGATTTACCGATGTCTCGGACAATCCACTGCTCACTCAACAAAATAGGCCATATATTTTTCTCACGTCCAACTCTGCCTCTCTTACACTTCTGAATAAAAAAAAAGTTGTACTTTTTCCCTTTCGGCAGCATTTTTACCATACCTAAAACTCAAAATTCGGAATGTCCTATAGGATTTCTGGTTGTTTACTTATGCTAATTTCAGTCAACATGCACAAACATCTAATTGAACAGTTGGGATTCCTCATCATACGAACGCGGGCAAGAACAAATCTGGGTGTTTCTGCACGTTTAATGAGTCCAATGTGACTTTTTCGTATGCACTTTCCCCAAGAGCAAAATGTGTTCCTTTTTATGAACATTTTGCAGATTGTGCAGAGTGATTCTTCTCCATGATGTTCAGTGACAAGCTCCAATCTGTACTGGTAAAGCAAGTGTGAATATTATGTCAGGGTGCCCTATTGCAGAAAGTCTTCACAGTGCACTCTCAAACAGGGCAGTGTACAAGGTCATTTTGGAAAGAAAATATGAAATGCATACTGGAGCTACAGGTGCAATAAAAACAGCCTGTACCAAAAGCTGAAAAATGACCAAAATATAGTCAATATTTTTTCAGCATAAGCATAATGCCTAAAAATTATCCACTAGTGATATACCGGCATTATTATAGTGTAAATACAGCTCAATAGAGAATTATAAGAGTGAAATTACCCTTATATAGTAATGTTCACAAGGTCAACTGACCCATAAGAGCAATGTTATCTTGTGTCATACTCATGTGCTTATACTTACTAAAGTACTTACTAATATAGTGCTGAAATGTTTGGTGTGAGCTACATTGCACTATAGCAGATTTCATTTTGGCTGTTTAGTGGCCAGATATTGGAATAAGGTGAAGTGTGAGTAAGTATGTTTTTAGTTGTATACACACATAAACACATATGTATATGTATACCTGACCGACCTGCATGCTGTCTGCCTTATAAGGTAACCATCGACTCTATTGAGGACCAGTATGAGAACCACTATGGAGCCCGGATGAGTGTGGCTGAGGGTTGTGCCTTTGAAAAGAAATATTGCAGTCTTGTTTCTCTTCCTCGAGCATGTGTTCTGTTTGTACATGCCTTGCCCTCTCCATTATTGTTTTTTCACTGATGCCTCTCTCCCGTACTATTGTACTGCCCTCCCCCTTCCCCCTCCCCTTCCTTTGACGGCAGCTTATTTCCTGTCCTCAAGGACCCTGCATTGACAGCCTGGAGGCCTGAGGAGAATCGCTATTCCCCACCACACCTTATGTGGACAGGAGAAAAACGAGCAGTACCGATCTGAAGTCAAGGTAAACACCTGCACCTGCTCCTTACCAGTCCCTCCATTCCCTTCCTGAAAAGAGGGGAGAGATGCTTTCCATTTTAAATGTTTCCTTTAATACCACATCTAAGTGGCCATGATGTTTTTTTTTTTGAACATCAGTGATTTGCCCCGTCCAAAGCAAAGAAACCTGCATATTCAGCACTGATGTGCCATAGACAGGTCTTCAAGACTCCCAGACTTGTGGAGTGAGTGTCACCCCTGCCATCCGAGGGCTGAAGATTATGGGCTGAACTCGTGCAATCATTTTTCCCCTCTCCAGAGTGTGAGAGAGGGGAGAGCAGAGCGTGAATGCAGGCCCATTTCTTTCCTTTTGAGAAATCAAATGATTTTTGCTGAGGCGAAAGCCCTAGTGTGTGAAAGAGTTCCTTTCTCCCCAGTACACTTCTCCAGCTTGAAGACATTTAATTAGAGTATGTGCCATCGACTGTGAATCTCGTCATTTTCAGCTATTGAATAACAGACAAAAAAGGAAGAGAAATCATAACTTAATACCCTCATTTTCAAAAGAGTGGAATACATGAAGTCGTGGAGAAAGATTAGATTTATGTTTTAATTTTTGCCAGTTCTCTTTCAATTCCAGAATAATATTGGGGCTGATATAGAGCAAATATTTCCACAGGTTATTAAATGTGTCTTAATTCAAAGCAGAAGACAGACACTATTCTCCATTCCCTGAATGATACTATCATAAAAAAATGAATTAAAGTACGATAAAGGTGTGATAAAGTACAAGCGCTCATCTTTGAGGCTTCTTTTATAAAAGGTCTGAATTACTGTGTCATTGAGACATGCACCGTTTATTACAATGCATTGAGGTCTTTGATTCTAGTCAAAGTTCATTCTTCTCCGTGTCAAATGAAGCTGAAGGACTAAATGTACCATCTTGCTATTACTGTTTTGCTATTTTCTTTTAAATTGTCTCCTTTCAAATGTAGATACTTCGATTGGACACACAAAAGGAATTATCCTGTCAGATTTAGTATGAAAATTATTTACATTTTTTTTTTTTTTTTCAGTTTCAAAATTTTCCTATTGAGGTTATTGTTATTGTCTCTGGTGCTGTAGAAATCTCCAAACAAGCAATCTCAGTTAACTATCTTTTCTTCTCATTCAGTGCTCTGCTTGAATCTAGTCACAGACAATGTGCCAGGAAGAGAAGCTTTGTTGTGGATTAAAAGAAACAGGTAAAAGAGGAAGGGCACTGTATCATAGGGAATTTTTGATGTTAACTACAGTTCTACTCGTGTATGTATTTGTAGGCGAATGAGAACAGTTATCTTGATTGTCTTTTCTTTTTTCTCTTAAATGTTATTTACAGGTAATGTATTTTGTCTGCTTTAGTAAGTGGATTTTTCCTGCCTTTGCTCGTACTGCTTTCTTCTCAGTGCAACGCATTACTATGCAATGTCGATTTTTTTTTTCTGTGTTTTTTTTTTTTTTTTTTTAATAAAAAATAAACACATGTAAAATCACACCCCTTTGTTCCTAACAGGAGTTGATTACTGAGGTTGATTTTTCAGGTGCAGTGGTTTGATTGTTTTGTTTTTTATCTTGGGTTTTCAAAGGTCTTGGAAATATGCCAATTCGTAATACAGGAACTGTTTTAAGCCAATTCCTCATGCGTGATTTCTGTATCAGCCTTCTGTGCGCCTCCTTAGGGTGTGTGTATTGTTTTCACCCTTTAATAGATCGGAGCCCGGATGAAACGTGGAGAACGTTTAAGAGATTCAGTTGCTTGTGGGAGATGCACAAAACACTCAGATTGAAATATCCAGGGGTAAGACTTTGAATTCTAATCACTCATTATTTCTGTTTTGTTTGTTTCTGTGTTAATTTTCTGATATCAATCTTCCCACACCTTATAACACTCAATGCATGTTTTGTTTGCCCAATTCCATTTGTCTTTTGTTCGCGTGTTTTGTTGATAGTGAGCAGGGAGTCACAGAAGGGCAAAGAGTTTATTTTCCCTGACCTAGCTTAAATACCTTGAATAACAGACACTATCTGAGACAGTGTTACAGCAGATTCAATTATAAATAGAGTATGATCTTTGAAAAGGATGTTGAACATAACTACAAGTTTTTTTCTTTCGGATCTTTTGTATTTTTTTTGTATCTTTTGTATCTTTTTAGCCTAAGAGGTCAGCAGAAGTCTCTTTGGGCCTAGGCTGACTTCTCTGTGTTGAATGTATTGAGATGAGCAATCAGGAGCAATGTCACTTATTGGAAGTATGCACTGGCGTCATCTCGAATGTGGACGGAGACAGAGATGAGCGATCGGGAGCGATGTCACTCATTTCGAGTGTACGGCAGTGCCGTCTTGTCACGCCTCGTGACTTTGGAAGGCTCTAGGTGCTGTATGTGTCAGTCTGTCATATCCAAGCAGCATGTACCTTATATCTTCAGACAGGATGTGATGAGAGAGGGGTGAGTAGGGGTGAACGGGAAGATTTAGGACAGGTAGTTTGTTGTATTGGTTAGAGATTCTCTTGGATCAGAGCAGCACCCTTTTTACAACCCACAGATATCCTCTGGCTGAGACACATAATGAGAGATTCTTCATCCTTCTGTAACACAAAGGAAAACAAAATACCTTCTCCCTTTTAACAGACCTCATGAATGATCTGTTTCCAGTGCCTCTTTATCACTCGGACTTTGGCCCAGGGTAGGGATAATGGCTTGAAAAAGAGAAATGGAGGTTTCCTGCCAATTATTATCTCCAGTGTTTACAGCACTGCTGTTTGCCACCATTAATAAGCCCTGATTAGTGATTACGCTGTGCTCAAATGCAGCGCAAATGTGCTGAAGCAAGAGTAACTTTTTTTTGAAAGAAGAGCTACACACGTATGTATTTCAGGATGTATACTATTTTAATTGCTGTGCTTTCCAAAACTCTTGGTGCACGCGTAACTGCATGTGCACACACATACACACACACACACGCGCGCACGCACACACACACACACACCAGGTATTGGTCCAAGGTAGTATCACACTCGCCATACAAAATGGTCATTGTAAGAGCTGAAAGGCTGTAAGACTCACAGAACCAACCATAGAAGAAAACAATTCAGTTCATCTGGTTCCCCTCAGCCCTCTGCTGAATGTTGTCCTCACAGCAGTGAACTGTGAAAACATCACTAACAATAATCTCTTGATGGGATTCAACGGCAACCTGTGTGTTTATGGCTTTCTTTCTCTCTCACACTCACACACACCTTTGTGTGTTTACTTCAACATCACAAAGGATAACGGAAGTTATTTCATTGACTTCATATTCTTGAGTGGTTAAGTCCTAAGCATCTTCTGCAGTATCAGGTACCAATGTAATGCACACACACAGTTAACACAGATTTTGAAAAGTAAAGAAAGGAAAAAAGAAGCCATATTAACAAGGATGTTTGCTAGAGGTACTTTCTCAGAACAGGAGCAAATTAACCCAGGTCAACTGTGGTAGCAAGCCTTGAAAACACTGTGGTGAGGAGCACAAAAGGTGTGAAAATGTCAGCTCGACCTGAAAATTTAATTGACTTGTCATAATAATCCCTTGCTCCCTTTTTCGCGGCTCTGTGTGGTTTTGAATCGAGTGGGAGTGCTAGTGTCCTGATGACTGGTTAGAGAAGGGTCGCTAAGAGACACAATGCTCATTTGATGACGCCAGCCAATGGGCATTCGATGAAGCTGGACTTCACCACAGGAGGATGTTACATTAGGGTGTGAAGAGGGTGCTAAAGGGAGGCTCTTGGAAAGGGTAAGAAAAAAAAAACATTGTCTCTTTTTGGTCCCTATTTTGCTGAATGGGCCACATGCATGCATCCATTGCCCCCCCCATGTGACAGTGCATATGGGGAGAGCTTGCACTGATTGGAACAGCAGCACATCTGTCATTAATGTTATCCTAGTATCTTCAAGGTTCACAGAAAGTTGCTAGGAGGCACTAATAGAAGTGTCTCTTGTTTACATTTATATTTAAATTTATTCATCCTGCAGACGCTTTAATCCAAAGCGATTTACAATACGATATGATTTACAAATATAGATTTACAAATATAGATTACCACTATGGGATGAAGCCAGTAATCCCACACTTACACCGTCCTAATAATATTCACTCCTCTTCATAGCTGGCTAATGCCAGCTTAGACTCAAAGTGCAGATGAATGGGTTATATGGCTCAACCTGCACTTGCAGTGAGTGCCTTTGCAGGTTGGACCACTCAGGAATCCCTGAGAGTGCCTTGCTTTTTTCATACTGAGAATTTATTATTTTCATGTTTATGTTTGATGATTTACTTGGGTTGCTATTCTGCTATGTACTCTATATGCTTATTCAAGTGTACCAGTTTGTTAAACACTTTGGACTGATGTGATAGTTGATTTGTGAATTAATATGGTTAATTCACAAATCAACTGTCAAATCAAATATGGAATTAACATTGGTCTTTGTTCTGTTGGTTTAGTAGACCTGTACTCACCATCATGCATGCCCTACCTCATGCCAGTCCCTCTGTGTGTCAGGCTGACCCTCACAAAGTAGCTCCACTCTCTGAAATAGGCACATTCACTTTAGATGCATACGCTCTTTTCTCTTCACCTGCATGCTGCACAGGAGTGGCAAATGGCATTCCCAGTGGGCACCTTAGCAATAACCAGGTTAACATGTCTTTCATACCTCTGCTGGAGCACCGGAGCTAGGCTGGCGTAGTTGGCTCAGCATGTTGCATCCATCATCCATCCAATGCATCCATTTCCATCGTATTTCCCGCAACTAGAACTATAACATACGAGGCCACACGTACATGGAAAGTCCCAGGTTGTGATGGGTGTTATTATGAACCCCCACATTCTCTTAGACAGAAGAAGACAGTTGTGTAATGAGGTAATAATGGCAGAGCTTAAGTTGTTTTTGAGTTGTTTTTCTCCTTTGTTTAAATGGGAAAGGAATACAACAGTCAGTGATGTCAGCATCCTCCTCTGTTTACGTCTTTGGTTTATAGTGCCAGCGGAACCAAGCGAAATGTTTGTACAGCTCAGAGACTACACACGACTCGCTTGTAATCAGGCTGTTATCAGTAATGAGAGCAGGCAGAGCTGAGATGGTTATTTCTCAATCAACTTGGAAAAAAAAAAGTGGATATATTACCAGGAGCTGAACTGAGACAGGCTGTGTCTGGTTGAACAATAGCAAATGTTTAGCAGTGCCCCCCTGAATTGCATAGGGTAAGCAGAGCCAGGATTTTGTGATGCAGCACTGCTCCCTCCCAGGCCAGCAGGAGCTCATCCCACAGGCTTTCAGATTGCAGATCCACCCTCTCAGCTGGTTCTGACCATCATCATTACCAGCCTTGAAAAATGATGCCTTCTTCATGAAAATGTATTTACACATCTCCAGTCCCAAAGCCCCTGCTGGTTATGCCCCAGTTCTCTATCATGTGCTGCACAACAGGTAGGCCGGCACCCTGCGCGCCATCCAATTATACGCTGAGAAATGGCTGCTGATTAACTTGATTCCATGTCAGGTCAGTGCACTTAATTTGCCTTTCTTCCTCCCACGCACGATCACTCACTCTGGCTGGGTTCGAATTCACGTTCAATAACTGCTCTTTGTTATAATGCTGCACATAAATGTATGGAATGAATCGAAAAACAATTAAACAAGGTTTTATTGTGCAAACTGACTGTTTCCACTGACTGTCACGGGTTGTGTGCTCTGGGGTTTTTGCAATGGCTTGGGATGTCTACAGGAGCAGCATCAAAGCATTCCACACTGAGCTGGTCAAGCTATTCTGGGAATCCAAATGCCCAGCGTCTCTTTTGTACCCTATGGGTCACCTTAAAAGCTATCATTATCTGACATTTCTCCGGATACCTCTTCCCGCTGCCCAGGCCCAGAACTGTGCCTGGTGTCATAAAGACAAAGAGACTGTGTGTGAGAGACGCCTGCTGTAACCGATATTGACTGTGACAGGCACAAAGCCTCATTACCTGTAATTCCGAATGAATGAGCTGTGTCACTCCCAGCACCTACGGCATATTATCTCTCCGCAGCAGCTTTCCGACATCTTCTTTTTAAAAGGCATATTCTTTCAAATGCGTGATGTGGTTTGAAGTG
Source organism: Megalops cyprinoides (assembly GCF_013368585.1). Classification (NCBI taxonomy): domain Eukaryota; kingdom Metazoa; phylum Chordata; class Actinopteri; order Elopiformes; family Megalopidae; genus Megalops; species Megalops cyprinoides. Next base: position 10,963,894 of record NC_050597.1, read on the forward strand.
TTCCTTCGGGCTGTTCAGGGGTAGTTTAGGAATATGAAGTTGTGTATGGTAACTACACACAACAGTATTTGGCCTGGTTTTAGTTTGAAGATTTACTATTAAGGTTATGCCAGTTTAGGAATTACAGTTGGATGTGTTATGGTCCAATATTTTAATGCCATGAAATACCTCTTTATGACTACATAACTTACTCTTAAGAAGAATGGTAGCTGAGGTGAGAATTAACCTTCCTGTTTGTGAATGTCTGTTTATGCGTGGATGTAATACTCCTCTCTGTTGTAAAAAAGAGAACATTTAAGAATAATAAAGATTTATGTAACAAACTTTATTTTTAATTGTGTATAAAATGAAGTATATAAGCTAAATCTAATAATCTTGCAATTAAGAACAAAAGCGCATTCTGTGAAATAAAGTTAATGAGGGAAGCTGTGTTAATTAGCGTAGCTTCAAATGTAGCCATTAATTTACTTGTTTCTTGGTTATATTTACCATTAAGGGAAGCAGCACGGTCTGAAACAGCTGGCGCTTTGCTCTTTCTTTTCAGCTCTAAACATGTGACTGGAATTCATTTTCCCTCACATTGCTTGTAGCAGTGTTTCCAATTGTATGCATATGTGTGTATGAAAAAAAAATTGTAAAACGTAAATATTTCCACATGAAATCAGTAGAGCAGTATATGAAAAGGTTCCATGATGTATGGTTTGACAATATAAACCCAATCCCATTGGGTCAGTGTGAAATACAGCCAGGGAAATTTAACAATTATTTCAAGCGACTTTCTTCATCATCCAGGTTTGTATGTATGCAGACAACAGTCAGTTTCATCTTTTTTGGGCAGAACTCTTTTGCATGATGGTGATGAAATTTCTTGTTTACGGTGATGTTTGCGGTAGTGCGGTAGTTGTGCAGTCTTCACTCTGGTTTTCCATCTCAACACTGGCCATTGAGATCACTCATATGCCTGTTTTTATTCCTGTCACAGTTGGCCAGCACTTCGTGGATTCAGCACACTTGTCTTTGTGTGTCCATAACCTTGTTCATGTTCATACATATTGAAAGCATCATTAGCAAAGGCCAGTCATCTTATTTCTGAGATAATCTCAGTACTGGGCCATGCTGCTTTTGTAGTGCGGAGGCATTGTTTTGCCATAAGACATTTACTAGTGATATAAATGCATGCAGTACCTAAGTTAAAGATTATGAATAGGAAATACATCGCTTGTATGCTCATGCTACCGAAGGCCTCTGTTGAAATTAATCTTGTTTCAGGCATTTACACCTGAATTCACCATCTGAGTGTGTGTGTGTGTTTGCGTAAGTGTGTGTGTGTGTGTGTGTGTGTGTGTTTGTTTGTGAGGATTAGTGGGTGTGTGTCTCGGGGGGAAGGAGACATCTGTGTCCATGTTCTCCTTTTGTCTGGGAGCTTTGTGGCAAGGACACATTTGAAGCACAATACCAACTACTCAGACACATATCTTTAAAAGCCTAAATTCTGCAGTATTCTCAATCCATTTCAGTCAAAAGGCAGCACGATCCTTTTTAACTTCATAATTGTTCTCCACTGTGTCATTTCCCTTTAATGAAACTCAATCTGTGCCAGCAAAGACTGTTTTTATCAAGGCCTCTGATGGAATTTGTCCAGGCTGAGCCTCAAAGGAGACCCGCACAATGGCACCCTGAATGTCACTCATGTCTTTGAACCAGGCTCATTTGTGAATGTCTGTCTTCAGGCTAGAAAAATTTCACTGCCCTTTAGAATGTGATGTTGTCACACAGTGTCATTTTAAATTAAAATGTTTTTTTTTTCCTTGTTCTTCTTTTGGACCTCGCAAGAGTGATATTAGCATTTGCAGGAACCGCAAGACATTTGCCGCCATATATTGTGACAGATTTCACAAGCTCAGTTTTGCTTGTGCCCTGAGGGGGGTGTCAGTTTTCACCATCTGTTGATATCAGGGCTGAACGAAGATGATTCTTACGATCACTCTAGTGCTGCTGCTGAATCCCTTCTTTCTGCAGTCATCTCTGGGAAAACAGAAACGGCCTACAAATGTGCTCCACAAAGGCTGCAGCTTTCTTCTCATTTGATATTATAGTTGAGTTGCACCTTACCAAGTGGGATTCCAAGTGGGAAAACGGTTCTCACTAAAAATGAGGTTAGATTTTTTTTCTTTTTTTTTTTAAATCAAATAACACCTGAGTTGTATATTAGGACTCCAAGGTACTCGTGGGGATGTCCGCCTTAACGCGCATTAATATTTCAAATGGAGGGGAGTACATTTAGGTTGCTTTGTCGTGCAGCCAGGTGCTGGCTGAGTCTTGAGGGAATGGCAATTGGTTGTGAAACAGCACCTGAAAACCATCCTTTAATTAACTGCCTTCCCCTATAGAATCCAGGTCTGTGGCATTCGGATTCAGAGGTGCTAGAGCCATGGCAGATAAGGCAGCATGCAGCATACCAACGCTCATAAAGGCCTTATGATGCAAACATTGTGTCTGTTCTTCGGGGTAATTGGACCACTCTTACTCCAGGAAGGTCAGTATTAGTCACCCCGTGACAGCGCATGGTCTATATTATGTGCATTTTTCTTTACTGCCGTTGGGCCCTACTGATTTGTACAGTTTCCACAGTGTAGAAGAATCAGACCAAGATTTGGCAGTTGAATGTGTGCCACACTGACGGCAGAATGCAGCCTTTTCATAGAACAGCTGGGCTGTCTAAATACTGAAATGTGGCACAGTAAACATGGGCTTTGCTTTAATCAGAGTAATTAGGAAGATAAGTTGGACGCCCCCCATCTTCAAATGGATGTAATATGCGTAACATTCAGAAAGTGTGACTGAAAAGTTGGCCGTTCTTTCCTGGGTTGCATTTGTGTAACAGCAAATACGGTAGCTCTGAAGTCTGTCACAGGAAAGTAGCATGCTTGTAGTGTATTCATTCTCCTTAGCATCTACACAACCATCTTAGGCTCCGCGTTTACACGTTTCTTCACTGTGTTGTGATGTGTCAGTGCCCGGCATTGTTCTGTTTATTTAGAATGTAGGACTTTTGGTAACTTGAAAGAACAGCATTATTCCCTTAAGACTGTCTGGAGCATCTTTCACAGACTGTCTGTTCCCTGCTTAGTGTGGGTGAGCCTTTCACTGCTCTAGCTTTTGTCTGCTTTAAAATGAAACCATACCGAGGACTGACAGGAATTTCAGTCGCTATTTTCCCAGTTCCCATTTACTTCTTCATTTAGTCGGCACTCAAGTGCTTATTAGATTGTCATGGTTAAAAGCAGCCTTTGTTTGTCTCCGTTGTTTGCCTCTAAACAGCTCCTAATTGACGAAACGTCGATGAAAGGATCAGGAAAGTAAACACCAGGGCTTTGAAAGGTACTGTATTGGTAATATGAAACACAATAAAACATAAAAAATCATGAAGATGTACCCATGACAAAACAGCATTGAATCAGGTTGAGGGGAAGGGGATGTTGACTGTTGGTTTGAGAAAGACCAGTGTGGAAGGGATCCACAAATATACAATAAAGAAAGTAAATTTGCAATTGCACTAAGAATATTAACAATAAAGATTAAAAATATGCAGCTTGAAAGCAGTTCAGATTAATGGAGGTGGTCATGTCTCAACACTAAACCTAAAAAAACAAAGAGATCGATTACCTAAAAGGAGCATATTGACATGAGTGTTCTCTGATGTAACCTTAAGAAAATGATTGGCCTCTGAGTGTGACAGTGGCTTCATTTCTTTGTCAGACTAGAAGATGTCTTGTAACTCTTTTTAAGTTGTCCACCAAGGAAGCTGAACTGGAGCTCGGGGCGGGGGTGGCTCTCTGGTGGGAGTTGTGTGTAGGCTTGTAATATTGTGCAGTGTATCACAGGTGGATAGCGAGGAACTGGGCTTCACACGGGGTTAGCCGATGCTGAGCACTGTCATTGAGTCACAGACGGAGGCCTGAGTACGGTCATTATGCACACAGTATGAGAGAGGAAGATCCGTGCTCTATGAGCGAAGGGACACCAAATGTTTTTGGTTTGTTCTGGTTTTTTTTCCTTCCGTTTTTCTTTGTTCTCTTTGTCTTACTTCTTCCTTGGTCTCTGTCGCACACTGTGTGACTCTGTCTACTGACTGGTGTTCGGGTGTGACACCTGAGATGCAGTTGGAAGGGATGATGACATGGCTGTTTTTGGGAGATTTATAACCGTCAGTGAAATTACAATTTGATTTTTTTCAGTTTTTTTTATATACATACATTTTTATACCTTATGTATACTTAGGTATCTAAACAAATGGGAGCGCACTTTGCCTCACGATTAGTGCTGTAAAATGCACACTCTGCATGTCAGACTTATAGAGCTGCTCTTATTATGAGTATACATGTGCAATGTAGCAGTTATTTATTATAGGCAGTGATGGATCTCCCTGCACTGAATAAGAGCATAAAATATTTTAAACCTGGATTTGTTTATCTGTAAAATATGAAATATAGTACACAGGCCACTAATGTATGATCTGGCATGAGGTTTAATAGGGAAGGTCCCGAGAAGGAAAATGGTAATAAAAAAGAGAGTGATAATTATTCATGATTGCCAAAGTGACTGCTTTTCATGCTGTTCATGTCAGCTTGGTCATTTAAAATGTATCTGCCAGACTTTTGTTCCTTGAACTGTTTGGGCTTTAAATGGCAGAGTTCGTTATTAAGCAAATGATTTTTTTTTGTTTGCACTGTATTATGCTGATTTCAATCTATGCCCAAGTCAATGGGGTGCTATTAACTTAAATAGCAGAATTGTGCACGCAAATGGTGAGATACGTTCTTCCTTGACGTTTTAACACTCACTTTTATGAAATAGCTTAAAGATTAGACTACTTTTCTCAGACTAGTATTTTCTCAGCACTAAGCTAATTGTCCTGCTATTTTCAGGCTTGTAAAAGAACTGCCACCGTGTGTTACCCATTGAATATTAAGTATTTCTTGTGTCAAAATACTTTTTGCATGCTATTTCAAGCATGGGCACTTCCATGTGTATTTATTATCATCCTCTGTGTTTTTTTAGTTTTATTTTATTTTTAATTGAACTCCTGATACAAAGCTATTTATAAGGGTAATATACTCCAACTTATCTGTCACTATATATTTTTACAGTGTTAGTTTTTATTTGCATAGGATTGTGTACTTTGCAATTTTGAGAGCACCCTGCTGGGAGTCTGAATAAAATGAGTCCCCTAAAAACCCCAAGCCATATATCAGCCTAATTCTTACAGTAATACCAGGCACTCAAGTTAATTAGTGCAGCTTACTTAAGCAGAGCTGTTTTTATTTTTTATTTTTTTTTTTTTTGAGCAGCAAATCAATGTTTGGGATCTTAAGCATCCAAAAAAAGGAGAGGGAATGAAAGGGTGTTTTATCCTGACAGCCATCTTGGGTGGGAGTGTGTCATGTGTCATATATTCACATCGGTCATTAATACCTCCATGCCTCAACAGGGAGATGGACCGCGGTGGTCATGATGGCGCCCATCAGCGACAGCCTCATCTCCGTTCCTCTATGCTTGCTATTTATGACACACCTTCATATAAACAAGACAAGGTTGTTTTCCAAACTGAGCCACATTTTACTTTTATGGGCAAGAAGAAAAATCACTGACATGGGGAAGAGTTCTGCTGGAATGCTGATGCTGTACAAGAAAGTTTCTGAATGTGTGTGTGTTTTTTTTTGCCTCGTGCCTCTAGCTCTAATATGATGGCATTAATCAAACTGCAGAAGCTAAGTGTTACTGCAGGCGTCACAGTGTTATAAATTGCACAGGAAAATGCATAATTAGTTTGCAACATTTCTTTTACAGCTCTGCTCCGTAGAGTCGCATTTGTTCAGATTGCTTTTCTTTAGGGGCCATCATGCATAGTTGGTTCTCCAAGCCATGTTATGTATAAAGCTGTGCAGAGATTTCCTGACTTGAATAGAGAAGCCCATTCAAACTGTAACCAAGTAAAAAAACCCTTCCTCATCCAACCACTTTTAAGTTAAAACCTCTGACTCAACTAATTATGTGAACAATGTGATAACTGTCCCCAGGTCAGACAGCGCTCATCATTTGATGGGAGAAGGAAATCTTGGATTTATTTTTGAATGTCCATATCGGGAGTGGCAGTGACCCTGCCACCATTGGCATTTTGGAATAGGTCGGGAGCGTCAGTGAGGTTATCAGTGTGCACCAGAGGACTCCTGACCTGGAATCTTCAAACAACACCTCAGGAATTAAACCAAGGGCAATGGTGCAATCACGTAGCATGCAGAATGTCATGTGACAAGGGTTGCGGGGAAAGCGTCATTAGCTGTAATGAAATGCATTTTGTTGCCCTGTTCCAAAAGGACTGTGCTTAAAGCACAGCTGTGAAGACAAATGAACGGTGGGGAAAGCGCTGTTGCTATTGGAGGGTGTGGATCCTCTCAGTGTGCGACTGTACCCAAAGGGAGAGAGCACATGTGTCCCGGGAGAGGAGGTGCGGGTACCTGGCAGTGCACTGCTTGCTTTTCAATGGCTGGCACGGCGCAGTGCCTTCACAGCAGGGCAGCTCTGAGTGCACGGTGCTGCCAGGCTGGCACTCCCAGATCTGTCTCTCCCGTTCCCTCATTGCCTTTGTGGTCTGTCACAGACAGACAGGAGAAAAACAGCTGCAGCTGCGGAAATGGGACGGAAAAACACATGATTATGTTAACCCTGTTGTTGCTGAACTCGGTAGGCCTGTATTGTTTCCTCGCCTGAAGTTTCAGGTGTAAAACTAGCAGCCCCCTTCCCATGAGTGCTTGGGGGCATGGTTTTGTACCCTGGAGGTTGCAGGTTCAAGTCCCAGGTGGGGTATTGCTGTACCCTGCCATAATATAGTTGTACATGGTACTTAATGTGTTTCCATTAGCATCTAGTTCATATACATTGCTTACATTATTGGCATTTAGCAGATGCTCTTACCCGGAGCAATTTACATAGGTTGCAATTTTATCCATTTATACAGCTGGATATTTCTGAGGCAATTGGGGGTTAAGTACATTGCCCAAGGGTACAGCAGTAGTGCCCCAGCGGGGAATCGAACTGGCTACCTTTCGCGTACAAGTCCTGCACCATTATGCAACACTGCCGCTCCAAATTGATAAATTGTCAGGTAGTAAGTTGCCCTGGCATTAAATTCAGAAAAGAAGTTTTCAGACATTCCTTACTTGTCAGGAGATGAAGTTGAGCTTACAGTAGCATTATTTTTATTTCCCTGTGGACTGCTGTGGCAATGCCAGTAAACTGCTTTTCTCTATTTGAGATGTGAGAAGGCAGGGAGAAGCCTCCAAGCCCTCCGTGTTTATGTCTCGCTGTAGTACATCACTAGGCTTGTGGTGATGAAGAGTGGATAGGCTTTTCTCTGCCATCATTTCCTCAAGTATTGCCTTCAATCTTACTGGGTCTTCAAGCCCTTGGTGATTCATGTAGTGCCTTACAGGGAGGCTTGTTGGGGTTCCCACCTACATTGAAATTACCTGGGTGTACAACAGCACACTGATAGATAACAGTTACAAATATAATAGACTATAATTCTGGTGTTTTTATTTCATAAGCTACTGAACTCGATGTGTTTTTTCAAACCTGCAAATGTTAAAATAAGCCATTCAATTAAAGTAAGTATTTCAATTAATTGAATCAAATACACATAGAATATATCTTATAAATAAATCTTTATAGTCTTTATAAAGATTCTATATTTTTAAAGTTTGTAAAATTCTGAACAGTACATTAGTAACAGCAGGTTTTGTTGGGATGAAGGAGTAACTAAGATTTGAGAACAAGCATGCAACGCACAAAGGTCTCTCAACAGTCATTTACTGGTGATTGGAACTATAAACTTAATTAATGACCAACTGATTTATTCCAGTTTGTCAGTCCCTTGCCATGGTATTTAAAAAAGCAAAGCACACTAATAAAAATGTGTTGTAATTCATTGCACTCGTCTACTGGAACATATCATGCAGGTCCGATAAATCTGAGTACAATGCCAGTCTTTTGTCCACACATCAGAGGTTTTATTGTACAAGAGGTAAAAGAAAAAAGCAAAAGAAAGGTAAGAGCAAGGTAAAGGAAAAATCACAACTATTATTAAATCAAAAGTGTCTCAAAAGGCTGGAATATTTCTATGCCGGCACATCCCCTGATAGCTCCTACACTTGGAATGTGATCTGGTAAACATCAGTGAAAGCTATCATTTTCTTCCAAATATCAACTATTTCTTGTGGACAGCTGTCTTTACAGGTCTGTCTAATATCAGCCCATCAGTTCTGCTGAGCCAGGCATTCCTGTTCTTAATATATTAAGATCTATGAACGGTTGTTGGAACATGTTTTTAAAACAAATAAGAAAGTGGAGTACCCTGCACCTGCATTAATTGGACTGCAGTTCTGTGGGCCTTATCACAGTTAAGTAGGACATCTGTTTTATTTTACTTATATTCCCCTCGTCATGTGGGTCTACTCCTTTTTATATTTCACAATTCTTATCAAAAAATGAGAGCAGATGTTTAGTTAATGCATTGTTTAAGAATGTGTGATTAAGACACAACTGCTTCTTCCTGTGTGTAATGGAGCATGCTTCATGTCTGGAGCTGTGAGTCACTGGCAAACAATCTTGGTCAGTCAGAATGGCCTTAATCTCTGGGGAGAGGTGGACCGGTATCCAAATGCCGGTACTTGGCTTAAAGTGAATCATATCAAAGCTGGCCACTAAGGGTAAAGCCTACCCAGGCTTCTTTAATAAGAAGCAGGCTGCTGAACTTATGGTGGAGTCTTTAATTTATCAGTGGGAGCAGACCAAGCCTAGAAGCAACTTACCCTCCCATCTGTGTCAGAAAGCCAAAGTCAAGATACAGAACAGGCAAGACCTGCTGCAGTCCATCTCGCTCATCATTGTACACCAGCCCAAAAAAACCCTTTCCTGTTTATGTTCAGTGTAATTTTTGACACATTTTGAATTAATTACAAAGGTAAAAATGACTTCAGTGGTATGCCATTTAACAGCATTCTTCAATCCTTTGCCAAGTTTCCATATTACCCTGTAGGTTCAGAGGGGTTAATGCTTAATTTTTCATTTTCCTGTTTTTCCCCAGAGCTTAATGTTTCCAGATCTTACCATTGGTGGTGAGGGAAGGAAATTCAGTCTTCGTTCAGGGAATCTGTCATTTTTTCCAACTTTGCACCTGTGGACACATCTGAAACAGTCATTGCTCACTCCTTCTCAGTCAGCGTATAATTGTCATTTGGGAAGCTCCGGGTCACTTTTGTATTGTGCTGCTCTCGAGGAGTATGAACAGGGTGCGGAGTGCCTTCTGTGGGCTATGCAAATTGCTCCTCGGGGCTCCCTCGACACTCTCCGCAAGTGGATATTCAGCGCGGAGATTGGGCAATTTGTAGAACCCAGATGCGTACCTTTGGGACGCTATCTAAGTGTTAAATGACCTACCTGATCCAAATGCTAATCTCACCGAGAAAGTTATTCCAGCGGAGACAGCTTGCATTTATATCTCTAAACTTTCATTTGAAGATAGTTATGCAAATTCAAGGTGATCTGATTCCTCACTCTGTTTACTTTCCTTTCTTTTTCCCCCCACAGAGACTCCCCCAATCACTCCAGGATATTTCTAATGCAGCTATTTCTTTTTTTCCCCAGATACCCAAGTCCCTGCCTAAGGCCAAACGGATCCAAAGGACAATTGCTAATATTTTAGCGCCTCTTTTCTTGTCATTTAATCGATTCATTCTGCTGTTGTTTTCAATTATAAATGCAGACCGCTGTTCGGTCCCCCTTGCCCCCCCTGCGCCAGTTGTCTAAAGTGACCTGATGTATGGTAATGAAGCACTTAGCATGAGTTTAAGAAAGATCCACCGCATCAGGCCGGGGCTGAGTGGTTACCTGCGGAGTTAAAGATCCCTTTTCATCCTGGTTCCTTCTCTCTCGCCCCCTATTACTTCTCCAGGTCCTGTCATATGGGGCAGTGGAGCGTGGCAAAGCCTGAGTGACGTGTGCACACCCGGGTCTGATGTGACTGAACGCTTCGGTCTGGGGAACAGAGCGTTTAGGAGCTCCAGAGGCTTGCCCCCCCCCCTCCCCCCCCACCACCCCACCCTCCCCAGTGCTGCCGTCACCATCTCGCCCTCTTCTCCCCCTCTCCTGTATGTGCCAAGGTCGGATTCCCCTTTACATTTTTAAAATGTTTGACGAATGGTTCCATTGCCATCTTTTGATCTCCCTCCTTCCCTCTCTAGATGTTGTGGAATTCCCCATGAAGAGGCTGTTGTGGACAGGAGACAAGGGTCTGGCCACTGAAAGACAGAGGTCAGCCGGAAAAATGTTTCTCTGCCATTAAACTGCCATGGCTGTGTTCTGCCACTCGAATGCATTGAAGCAGGTAAGGAGAAGGGGTCTCAGATTTAGGGTCAGCACTTTGTGCCTTCAGATGGTGTGTTACTGTGCTTGCAGAAGGGGGCAGCAGTCAGCTTTAGATCTATCAGCAGAGATCAGCATCTCCATCTCAACCAGACTGAACTGCAGGCTGCTGTGCACCCAGAGGCTCGCAAAATGTGTCCATTTTATGTCTTATGCCTTATGTACAAGCTTTGATAAATGCAGTCCTAGATAACAAATCTTATTTCAGCATAGCGTGCATCTGTGCTGATGCACAACAGTTATTTATTATAGTTCAAAATGTATTTTAAAGTAATCTATTTTGATAATGCACCCCTATCTGTCTTCACCTTTCATTAATAGAACTGAGTGTTCCTGCATTCCCCATTTGCTCTTTGGCATATCTCTCTTGGAGAATGTACTATGCATTATAACAGCACATATTTTCAGCCCTGATTATTAAAATGTGTACAGTGGAAGAAAAGATACGCTATGTTTCTGAATTCAAGATTGCAGTCATGTGATGTAACATCGTAAGTCAAGGTTCTGCCGTGACAAATATTACCACAAATGCAATGCTCTCGTTTTTTTTTTTTTTACTTTCTGTAATACTCAAATGCTGTGCATGGTTAAAAACTCAGGTGTAACATGTTCTCAGAATGTTAACAGTCAAAAGAAACGAACATTTTCCCTGGGCCCAAGGTGCCGTAGGTTTCACTGTCAAATGTCGGCATGTGTTTATGCAGCGCAGGCCTGTGCTTTCCCACGCAGGGGTTAATTACCTCCGTCGCTGTGACGGCCTTCCCAGCTAAACACTGCGCAACAGACAGGAAGCTGCGGGGATGAGAGAACACGCTGTCACAGTCATAGACTCTGGATCATTAATTAATACTGCTCCCGGTTTGGAGGGGATCGATTCCACCCTAACACGACGCACACTTACACCCCCCAGTCCGCGGGGCAGAGACAAGGCGGGGGCGGGCACATCTGCCCTCCCCCCATCCCAGTTTTCCTCACTTTTAATTGCCTCTAATTGTTCGAAATGTCATAAAGGAAACATCCAGAGTAATTAAAAAGAAAACGTGTTGTCTCTGCTTCATCTCGTTAGAAGCTTTTTTTTTCTGTTGATATTTCCTTCACATTTATTTATTCAGCTACTGACTGTGTGTTAGTTTGATTGAAATGCCATTGTTATTGTACGTTGTTATTGTACATATGAATAATGAGATACCGTTCAAATATCCCCACACGTCCTGCCTGTGTCTTTACACACATGCACACACGCACTCGACACATATACAAATACATACTTGCTCGCTCACACACACACACACACGCACACACACACACACACGCCTGCATCTGCCTCTCCCTGCCTCAGTTAAGTGGTGAGACCCGCTGCCCGTTTCCTCCAGAGTGTGTCCATTATCTAGTCGGCAGCCAGCCCCCCACATCTTCCCGAAGACTTATTGCTGAGCAGCGCGCTGTCCCTCAGAAACACGCCACAATGTCCCTGACCAGCTATGGCGAGCGTGTCTGCTCAATTAAAGCAACGGCCGGCTGAGTTCCCCCTCTGCCTCCTCCTTTCCACATCGCAATTCCACAGTTTCTATTACCATTACCCCACAATCACCGTACCTTCTATAGGCAATCTCACCAAACAGGTGCCAGGTGCCCCCTTCTGTCGCCTGTCCCACTCCCCCCCCCATCACACTCCTGCATTCGCCCAGCATGGTCTGCTTTGTTTTGCTTTGCTCTGCTAGATGTGTTTAGGCTAAGCAGCTGGAGGTCATAACCATGTGTTATTGACTTCATATCTCACGGAGTGCAGCCTAGCAGCCCTTTCTGTATCCATTTTCAGCCCCAAGCTATAGCTGAGCTTATTATCAGCAGCAGGGCTGCCTTCGAAACTTCGGCCGCCATTTGATTTGCTCAAGGACTTGCGGGTCACGAAAACACATGGGGTCGGCATTGAGAGCAAATCTGTGCAGGTGGGTGTGTTTGTGAATATGTGTGTGTTTGATGACTCTGTACAACAGTCTAGTAGCACACAGGGGAAAGGAACTCTGCATTTAAATGAACATAGATTCCAGCTCCATACATCAGGGTGCAGGAAAATGCTGCAAATAAGCAAACTATAGAGTTATGAGACAATAAACATAGCAAATCAACTGTCCCAGCTTACCTTGGTGTTTCTGTCTAGAATCTAGACCACCTGTTGAGGTTAATATGTAGTTTTGAATTTCACTCCTCTGACTGCTTAATGATTTCTGTGAATGCAGAAGTAAAGTGCTTTCTCTTCAAAAAAATGCTTTCTCTTCACAAAGGCAGTCATTTCAGCAACATTCATTCAAATTTATATCTTTTTCATGTATCCTGTTCAAAGACAAACAGACAGGTAAATGTACATTAGCACTCACATAACCTCCACTCTGTGCACTGTGAAAGAGATAATGAAACAGTAGCCCAGCAAATGATTGATGAGGATTTAAACGTACAAGAAAAGTCAGCTGACTAACCACATGATGTTAATTAAACTGTCAAACCTCTGCTGGCTTGGGGAAACTTATTTCCAAATTAAGAATTGTCCTTTAATTAATTCATACTTGTAATTTGAAATCGAAGTGCTCTCCCATCAAAAGGAAAAGAGACTAAGGAAATTAAAGAAAGAATCAAGCTTGGTTGTAATGAGAATATATTAGGACTGGCTTAAGGCGCAAAAGTCCTGTGTCAGAATACCCTCATTTAGCAAGAAAGTGATGGGTGGGCCTTTCTGAATATCAGAGATTTACTTTCTCTGTGTGTGTGATCAATGGTTTTTCTTGTTTGCATATTTTTTCCAAGAAGCTGACTTTTTGTGGGTGTTTAACAGCAAAGTCACATCTTTGGACATGTGGACATTCCTTTTTTCCTCCTTCCCCATTCTCTGCACCCTTTCCCCTTACACAGGTGATCAATCATTTATCCTGTGCTCTAGATGTGGCCAAAGGAGGCTGGATCCTATTTCGAAGATGTCATGAGGGTGACAGGTATCAAGAGCGGAGATGGCCACACGTCACGCCTCGTCCTCTGACGGGCTGTCGCGCTGGTCCCGGGAGGCACGGGGTAAAACCCGGCCTTTTGTTGTCTTCAACAGCTTCTGGCGTGGCTTGTAGTGGTTACTGGTGGAGAATATAATTGATTTCTCTCCCAGCTAATTCCCTCCTGCTTTCACTTGCCATTCCCTCCTTTTCCAGAGGCCTATTTAAAGGCCCAAGGAAACAGATTAATAAAAAGCAGTAGTGTACAGTTTATAGCCAGCAGCTCCTGCAGTGACAGATGGTCAAAGCCTGCATTCAGGTGGATTGATGAAAGTTTCAAATGCTGTGATTCAATTCAGAAATTGGCCAATCATACGGTCATAGATATTAGAGTGCGGAAGCCAGGTGGAAGTAAATTTAAAGATAGACGTATTGGTAGATGGAGACTGATAGATGTATACTGTGGAAGGGTTGGTAAATAAATAGATTTGTGGAGCGCTACAGAAATGCAGATACCTGAACCAATGTTGAGAAATGCATCCTGACAGGGAATAGGCAGCTTTGCAGATATTGGCCAATATCTATTTAATAGAAGTTTCCAAAAGCCTATATTAAAAACTGCTATTTAGTTCAGCAATACAGTTGTGTTGAATATGCAGAATAAATTAATTAAAATGACTACTTCATTGCCTCTCTTGACCTGGAATTTCACAGCCATGCACAGTTTTAAAACCTAACCTGCAAATATCTGGTAATGTCATACTAATTACCATAATTATCATACAAGCAAACTTTATGAATGTTAATGTGGTCACGAAGATCAGTTTATTTAAAATGACATTCAAAATTTAAAATATGAACCACAGACTAAAACATTTTCATGGAGATTACCGTAGGGAGTTAGGTTATTGTTTGTGCATTATACATTATCTTTGAGTATTATAACATTGTATAGGTTGTGCATTATAATTGTGACCCTGTGATCCACTGACTTTGTGTCAGCGGCTGAAGCAATCAATTTGTGTGGCTGTGAGCTGTGACAGGTGGTTTTTAACTGTAAGAAAAGAGAAATGATGAGTGACATAACCTTTACTCATCACTGTCAAGCTGTAGTCTCATTTAGACAGCTCTTTTGTAGCAGTCTCCCAAACCTTGTATCTTATGGGGTTTTTAATAGATAAAGGAATCTGCCAATTAACAGTAATTGAGACAATCTTTTCCTGTAAGTTTTTAATGTCAGAATTTTTTTCCCATTCACCCAGTGTATATTTATTTGAAGAAAATCACAGCATCACATGACAAGGCAGTCTAGGAAAGCCAGTGTTTGGCTTGATTATAATAATCTCTGTCAGCTCCCTGGGATTGTTAACACCTCTCCAGGCTCCTGCTTTTGACAATGCTGCTAAATTAATCACTGAAATTAATTAATTATACCTCAGGTAATTATGCACCTGGAAACTGAAACGACAGCCGCTTCCTCTTTTTTTTTTCCTGTAACTCTTTGCATTTTTTTTCCAAAGATGTTTTAAGTGTTAATCAGCATACTGCTCTGTCTTCCTGTCAAGTGGGTGATGGTATGGGACTGCGCCCAGAAACTGGTAAATGCGTTTTGCACTTACAGTACATCACACAAGCATTACAGTGTGCTCCGCCATTGCTTTCTGGGATACTGGGTTCTCACTGTTTGCACAAAATGTGCGGAGAGAAATGGGCGCGAGGAAATTACATTCAGCAGAATTGCATTTCCCGGGGAATGTTCGGCGAAAGGAGAAGCCGAGTTTACCAAGTCCGTAAACAAGCTCTAGAGCCGGCTGCCTGGGACTGCACTCCAATTTATTAGAGCCGGGCTCCCACATCAGAAACCAGCAGCAGTAATAGCACGGTGGGTGAAGAGGAACACTCTCCTCCTGCTCTCCTTCCCTTTTCTGCTCTCTCTCCGCTCTCATTTGTCTGCAGACCTGCTCAGCTATACAGTGATTGCTTGGCTTCTAATTGCAAGCCAAGCAGACATGAATGGCTGATGCAAAATTCAAATTGCCTGCTGTGGTGCAGGACTTATTTTTTATTATTATTATTATTTTTTCTTTTACCTTGATGGTAATTTTGCTATGGAAATTTGTTGTGCATTAATGTAACCAGCAGGAGCACTGAGAAGAAAATAATGAATCCTGCTGGGAAGGAGATTTGCTTGCTGCTTTTATTTATGAATTAATAAATACATATTTCTTTAAAGCTCATGCTAACATACATGTGCTTTTGTATTCAATTTTCTGTTGTCCACTTAAGCACATTTGTAAGGTGCCAGCAAGTTATTACAAGCTGTAGCAACCGAGCTACTTGCTGACCCAAGAGAAATTAACGTAATATCACTAGCTAGCTCTACTCATGAAGGAGGTATTAAGCAATAAAGTTCTGTCTCACATATGAAGTCTTAAAAGTATTAGGTGAAAATAAAATGAAACAATTGCTGTTAGCAAACCGGGATCCCGGTTTGCTAACAGCAGTTCAGACCCATTGTGCTCCCCATGTGCCTGGTGTCGATGTTAGGACGTTATCAGTCTTTGCTCACTTTGCATCAAGTGTCCTAACCCTGACTCGATCATAAGATGCCAGTAATTTTTATAGCATGCAATAGGTGACATTCAGAGGTATCTTGTGTCAGTCATATTGTTGGATCATGTGTCACTCAAATATCCCCTCAAAGCATGCTTATTTCTCATTCTTCAGACAAAACAATGTTTTAACTCTACATCGCATTACATCATTGGCATTTAGCAGACGCGCTTATCCAGAGTGACTTACATAGTCTAAAATTTTTTCTTACATGTTACCCATGCTGGATATTTACTGAGGCAATTCTGGGTTAAGTACCTTGCCCTGGGGGTACAATAGCAGTGACCCAGCTGGTTACAAGTCAGCAGGTTTCCCCTTCTGGTTACAAGTCCTGCTCCTAGCCATTATGCTGCACTTACCTACCTAACATTGCTAGCTATGCAATATAACCAAAGCCATCGATTATATTTATCAGGTTTTTTCACAAAACACTAAACAAGGAAATTAATTGCAACATTCCCATTTTTAGCTGAACAGAAAAACAGTGACAGTCAGGTAAATCTCTCTAGAGGTGATTACACAGGCATTAGTATCAGCCTTTAAGACTACCTGCTCAGTTATAGGGTTTTACATCCACATACATGGAGCGATCTTCATTTTTTTTTTCTTCTCAAATGTCAGATGTAATACATTCCAATGATATGTTCTTTGTCGTCATGTGATTAATGTAGTACATGGGATTTATTTTTCAAGACATTCAGTGTCAGATTTGTAGCAAGTATCAGAATGTTGTCGGTGTGAATGGTAATAAATGCAGAGTGCCTGTTAGATGTTGCAAATCCTAATGATCACCAGTTTGGCTCTTTGTCTTTTTAGTTATGTCTGCCTGCCTCAGCGATTTTAGCGTTAAAACAGAACTCAACATAAGGTTACCATATTGGAATTTGTTTGTGAAACAATGTCTTAAGTGATTTGGCTTTTGCCGTGTTTCTCCAAGATAGAACTGCCCTGCTCATCTCCATGGTAAATTGGATTTATTTGTTTATTTATTTATTACTGAAATCTGCTGTCATTTCCAAATTTAAACTGTGCCCCCCTCTTAGGCTGTTTGTAACCCTGCTTATTTTGTGCTTGACAGAGGTATATGGAAGGTTTTTTCTGTGATTCCGGACTCCCTGTCCCCATCCACTGCACATAAACAGGGCCAGGCTGTTTGACACAGTGTTCACGCAGAGTTCTCTCCATTCTTTTAGAAGAGACTGTTTGGCAGTAGTCATGAGGTGGGCTGTTCCTCATAGTGTCTCCTTTTCAACACATGCATGAGCATAATCCGCAAATTCAGTGCATTTTGGCTCATTTAGTTTTAGGGGATCAATGGGCCAATTTGAAAATAACTGAATTGCCTTTTGCAACTAGAACAGCTCAACAGGTTCTGCGGGTAATTCGTAAAGAAGTGGCACCACTTCATGTCTTGAAATATTTGAAATAAGCCTGAGCCAAAGACTAAAACTGACAGTTAAAAGTGGAGAGCATCCAAGAAACACCTGCAGACTGTGCTACAAACACTCCAAAGTCTAGACCGTGACCCAGCTTTTCCAGCCACAGTTTTCAATCATGTCTGACCACTCTGTGTCCCATTCTCCGCTCTCTCTCCCTCATTGTCTCAGTAAACTTAGGATATCCCAGCAAGGTGGCAAATAAGAACAACATAGCAGTTGCCATTGATGTGTATCTCAGTAGCCTGCTCTCCCCCTCACAGAGTCAGCCATATGTAGTGAATCTCACTGTCTTGTGTGTGTTACTAAGGCAACTCCCCATGACGGTTGCCGGGTACCCTGCAGTCCACAGGATGCTAAAATCAAGAGAGAAATGAAAAATGGCCAGCTGTAAAGCTGTCATGCTCACATCAGTTCCACTGAATTATTGTTGATATTGTACCCGTTTAGGGAACATAAGAATTACAAACTTGTTTTTTTTTTTTTTCAAGACACAAAGATCTCAGCTGCGATCAGCTTCAAAGATTTGAAGTATCTGAATTTGTCATGTTTTGTTAACTAGTATCTGTGATAAATGTTGTTTTATATTAGCATGTAAGTGGGCGTTGAGAGAAAAACAGGATCCTTATGTGTATGTAGATAGATGGTATGGCCACTTTCACTCATTTGTGATGATTCAAGACTATATATATATATGATTCAAGACTAGTCTTTGCAGCTTGCAATGTGCATAAGCCACATCACTCTCTTCTCCTCCAGATGACTTTGCAGCACCGTCTTAATTCGATTCTGCAGAGAGAAGCCCCTCTGTGCTGGCACGCTTGACACGGGCAGAACACAGGTAATTTTTGTACTGTAGGCTGTTAATAGGCTGTTTCGCTGTCAAAACACAAATGTCCTGTTTAGGGATAGCCTTCGTTATAGCTATGTTATGCACATTATTACAGGACATTTTGACCGGCAAGTGTTTAATTTATCGTTTTTTAAATAAATTTTACCAGGTAAAAACCTGTAATTATCAGATAACGGAAACCCTGGTATGTATATACCTGTAATAGCCTGTAATATACCTGTAATTTTCAGGTTTTCGTGTTTCTTCTCAGCAATATTCTGAACAAAATGTAGGATTTAACTCTTTTGCACTTTTGAAGATGTCATGGATGATACTGTAGGCTTTACCGCTAGTCTGTCTGAGAAAGAACAGTGCCTGGGAAGGAGACTGGCATAAATCCATATTTAAATCGCACAGCCATTAAGTTTGGAGTTTTGGAGTTTTGCTGAAACAAACTGCAACTTTCTGAGACAGAGTTAGACTTTTTGTTGTCTTCTGTATTCACAAATGAAGCCCTTCTGTTGTTGTGTTGGTATACAAGCTGCCCAGTCTCCCAGTCTCACTGTACCTGTGAGCTCGCCAGCCCTGATAGTATTGATGGTTGTCTATGGTATAAATAAGCACACCAAAATGAGGTAAACAGAATGTCAAACTGAACATTACACCAGATTTATAAATCTTTGCTATTCACTCTTGTCCATGCTTTTTCACATCTTTGTTTTCAAATATTAACTTTTCTGCTCAGGCTGCCAAGTGGACAAATCAATGTACTATTGTACATTTTCTGATGAAGACTTTTGGGGTGCCTTCTTAAATGTGTTTGTAGCACCTTCAAGTAGAATTGATAAGAACTACACAAACGTAGTAACAATTATTGGCTTCCTCAATATCACGGATCCCACTGATATCCATGAACCAGTACTTATTCTTATTTATAGTACTGGTTCAGTACTTATACTTATTATATTAACCAGTCTCTCCAATCTGGGGTTTATCTTGTGAGTTTCAATCACCTCATAGCACCCTTAACCATGACTAGAGTAAAGAGCAAAGATAACAGCTAATACTGATTGGTGAAACAGACTAGCAGTTGCATTAGTGGATTGATGGGAAATAATAAACAATGGAGAGACATTTCAGTGCTCTCTCTCTGTGCATATTTCAACCACTCTCGTTTCATCTTCACCTTTTGTTCTGAGTCTGCAAGAGGATGACTTGTGTTCCTAAGTGCTGAAGAAATCAGCACACTTCCTTGTTGCCTGAGGTCACATCTTTTGTGTTAAAATCTCCACAAATTTATTCAAAAATGGATTACCATATTCATTTTAGCTGACAGAGAACAAGAACAACAAAAACACATTTTGAAGAATTAACCTATTGCATTAATGGGTGTCCACTTTAACTGCTGAACATTTTCAAAACTGTTACTTTTATTTTTTCCTTCATTACGTATTCAGTTCATTTCCCTGTTGGACAATAACCAGCAGGAAAGATAATCATTTCCTGTGATGAAACACTACTTGCAACAAAAGGTCTATGCAGATTTTAGTTATTTACAGCATTCCTAGTAAAAGCAGTCTTTGTTACAATTTAAATGTGTTTTCATTTGTTAATCTGAAATCAGGAAGTAAATGTAGTATATAAGCCTAATATTGAAAACCACATGGCATATAAATACATTTCTGATGAATCTGTGTGATATCTGTTTTGATTTTCACTGAAAAAAGAAACACAAACAAACCAAAAAGCATGGTTTAGACACTAATGAAATGAAAGGCCATTTTGTGTTCAAATTAGATGCAAGATGTCATGTTATTTATGGTCTATAGACATTTTCTTTCGCTCTCATTCAGTTGTACTGTGCTGTGTTCGATGCAGCCTCTTTTAACAGTTAGTGCTTTCAGAACCATACCTGGTACACATAGTTGTTTCCATTAGTTTTTTTTGAAGTAGCTCTTATTTAACTTATTGCGGATGTCAGTGTGGTGTTTTATGCTTAGGGTTGATTGAATGGTAGTAGATATGCACACTCTTCTGTGAGTTTGAAAAATCTTGTACAGTGCCATTTATTATACACTACTTACCTCATGTATCTTCTGTAGCTACCTGGAACTGTGAGAACAATCTGAAATACACAGTTTTCACATTTGCAATCACATTTGTTGATGCCATCTTTTCACTTGGGGGCTGCTGTTGTTACTGTTCTGCTCTTTCCATGTGAACATCCTGACTTTTGTGAACAAACTTGTTTGGTGCAAAGTATACTGGTGTCTTCCACAAATAAAATATGCATGTAACTAACGAGGTGTCAGTTCATTGGTGTTGTGGTGGGTGCCTGATCCCAGAGGGTTGTGGGTCTAATCTGAGTTGTTTAAAAATGTCACTGGCTTCATCTGCCCGGCACCCAATGTTCCTGTTATAAATAAGTTCTGACTGTTGAATAAATAACACATCAAATGCATTTAGGACATTCTGGTTGATTTATTACAAGCTAAAAGGGCCAGTAGATTTCCCTCTTTTCATTGCTCGATTTGTTATTCGAGTTCTGTAGAATATGACACTGAAGTCTTTCCTTGTAACCTCTTTTTCTGTTGAGAAATAGATATACCTGATTTACTCTCTGGCCAGGAGTGACTGTAAAATGATGAGTCAATAGGAGGGCCTTCAGAATTCTTAGAAGAATGGCTGTAAAATAGTCAATACTCTATATCGCTCAACCTTTCACAGGCCATTTAAAACAGTGACATTTCAATGAGAACTTAAGCTGTGTAGTCGGAAAAAAGTTTTTTTTTGCTTTGTATGCATTCTGCAGCTCAGCTGGGTATCCATTTACAGTGATCAAATGTATTATGGTTTTTATATGAGGGATGCTTCAGAATAGATGGCATATCTGAAGTTCAGGAAAGTTTGAAACCCCCTGAAAATCATTATTAGGACCACATTTTCAGCCTCAACTTTGCCTTGGCTTCTGTCGCTGTTCTGTTGCAACTAACTAATGCAGTAATGAAATTTATTTCAATAAAGTAATGTAAATATGTATAGGCATTTATTCCAGAATATATACCATTTAGAAAATGGAAAAAAAAATTGCTAACTTTTGTGTAAAAGAAACATGACAGCAATCCTATCTGCAAGAACCTGCTAATGCAAATCCCTGGCTTTGGTAGGGCCATACTTAGTTGGTGCTGCTTCTGTACTGAATGCATTTTAAGGCACCCATCTTGTGTTTTTTTAGAATCTCTCTAACTTGTGAATGGAATTTATAATATCAGTGTCAGACAAGGTAAAAAAGTACCCTTCAACTCTGTTGTCACAATGTGAAAATCACCACATTAATTTGATTCTCATAACTAACATGACATACCTTAATAGAAGGTCCATTTTAAGGGAGAAGACTTATATTACAGTGTTAAAAGAGTAGAAATTGCACAAAAGCACAGCTCAGTCTTCAATAGTCGAGGTGAAATTTGAATTTGCGGTGTTTGGCTCACACACTGTGTGCACATGAGTGTAACCTCCAGGGTGCTTCACACAGCTTTTTCGTGAATCTAAAGGCCTGCGAATTTCATGATGTGATCGTGAGCCTCATAAGCCGTGGCCGTGGAGGGAGGTACTGTATCACGGAGGCCCTCGGCACTGCCTGTTGTGTTTGCCAGGCCCAGCACATGCATGCCTGTGGTGAGGCCATCTATGATCATCAGGCTGTGTCACAGCATGTGATCAGATCTCTGTGGGGGGCTGTTGACTCAGTTGAATCTTTGGAGGGAGATATCTGTGGCTACTTTTGGGACTGTTATGGACCATACAGCAGTCTGTATGCCACAGTGTACATTGCCCTTAATATTCAGGTACTTAGTAAACATTCTTAAAGTCAGAATTTGCTTATAGGGGGACCTCAGATCAGTGAGGAACCTGACCAGTACAATATGAACACCAATATGATTTGTAGGCCAGTACATCATCAGCAAACACACTGGATTTATTTTCAAGGGAAATCGTCATGGTGTAGAACGTGGTGATGTTTCATCTAATATCCTTCATTGCATTTAATGGCTCAGTATACTAACTTCAATCACCTGACAATATGCAAATGCTTATGTTTTGAAGCCATTGTTGAAAGAAATACCAAATGGACATTGTGCATCCCCTACTTTGATGGATCCAGTACAGTTTTCTTGACCTAATCTGACAATCCTCTCTCAGGAGTTTGCATAATTGTATATGTATTTATTGTAGGCCCACAACATGTTCATATATTTCACTTACGGCAATGTTACCCAACTAATAAGGCACAGAATGAGTAAGGTAGGATTCAAGGGAGCAGAGTCTGGATACAGTATGTGAATGCAAACAAAATTTAGTTTAGACATTTCAGTATATCTCCTCAGTGATGAGAAATGCACATAGTTGTTTTTTTTATCTTTTACCCAGCTTTTGTTATTTAAGTAAAAAGAACATTTTTCACTGTATTTGTACATTAATAAGCAGCTTGAGACCTATTGATAATGATTATTTGCATTCCATGAAAACTTTATTAATGTTTCATGAGACAGAAATATGTATCATCAATTTATGCATGACATGATTGTTCCTAGAGAGGAATGTAATGATTATTTAATAACTCCCACATTTACAGGAACAGTTTGTTTCCTGTTTTGGCTTCACTAAACAAGAGGTTGGCCTGTGGTACAAGATTTAATGTGGTAATAAGTAATTGCCTACAGGACTGTTTTTCAAAAATGCATGCTGCCTCAGTATCTGTTATAGTGCTGGAATGCTTTAATTGTTCGCAAAATAAGACATGCCTCAGGCAGATGGTTTTTAATCATCGTTGTGTTTGCTTCCTTTGCAACAGCATTCAGTTGTCAAGCCTGGGAGGTGCTCCAGTTCTATAGAAGCAAGCTGTGGATTGGCCCACAGTGAGTGTGCGACCTTTTGTATTGTGTTTCTTTCCTAAAATTATGGCACATGTTATCAACTGCTCACGTGGACAGACTATTGATGTGTTATCATATTCAGAGTGGCTGCATGCGTAATTTTTTATGGCATTATGACATGCATATCATATCATCACATCTGTGTCCATTTTAACCTAGTATAATTGATGTTATACTGGATGATTAGTTATATTATTATTATTATTATTATTATTATTATTATTAAACCAGGAATATTCAGGTAAACTCTGATGGGATATTGTCACCTTATTATCACATCTGAGGTAGCTGCTCCAGTAATTCATATCACCCAGAATACGTTGAAGTTACATACAAAAAACATATGTAGTTGTAGGCTGAATGGATAGAATATACTTTACAGACAGGACAAACCAATGGAGAGAAGTTTTATTTGAAGGATTTGCAATGATGTAATGCGGTAAGAAAACTAATACCCCATTCACACCTGCAAATTTCATGCAGCACAATACTTTAGGAGACATCTTAAGTGTGAATGTTAAAGTAATTAACATGTGGCTTCTGCCAGGTTGTGCTGGCATATTTCAGAAGAGCAGGAATAGATTGTCTCTCCTCTCTCTTGCTGCACTCTCAAAGGCATGATATGACCTGCAAGTGATTACTTCTTTCACTGGCTTTCATATCATTTGATTACTTTCTTATTGTGTTGTCATGCACGCCATAATGTCCAGCATTAAAGTGCCATCACTGCAAGTTGCTCTGATTAAACTTATTTCAAGTTATATCATGCTCTTAACCTAGCAGAATAAATGCAAAAATTTGAAAGTAAAGAGACCTATATCTAGCTTGCAATACTGGCTTTATTTTTTTTGTTCATTTTCTTTGTTCAATTTTCAATTTTTACTGTTCAGACCTCATGCTTCAGCATGCCTGGAAGAGACAAGCACTGTATCTAGCTTGCCATTGCGTCCAATTAGCTATGAGACAAACCACAGCTAAATCATAGCAAAAATGAAGCATGAAAAAAGCAGAAAATAGTATAGCAAGTTAAATAAGTACAAAGTACATGTGCAAGTAAAAAAAAAAGATAAAAATACATAAATAATTATGAAGACAGATAACTAGGTAGAAAAAACAGGGGTTACTGGTGCGTGATAATCCATTCGTAGAAAAAGGGTGGCAAATCTGCACATCAAGTGCATTAAACCGATTCTAGATTTTATTCTATTTGTTCAATTTTCATTGATTTGGAAAGTAATGTTTGTCAGGTAGATAGATCCTCTTGAAATTGTGGATTTCAAAGGATTTTGGTGCACCTGTCTGCTTCCAGTTTTAAGATCAAGGCCAGGGAGGCTGGGCAATTTGAAAGACTGGTGAAGAGACACTTTTAGTGCTTGGCTTTTGGAGCCGCTGCATTGTCATGCAAGTGTGTTATGCTCAAGAGTGTCAAAAGAGCTGCTTCATTCCCTTGTGATTTAGGACAGTGTGAAATGGAGAAGCTAGGGGGAATCTCAACTCTATTGTTGTACATTCATCCTGGTCTCCTGATCATCTTGTACCAGATGAAGTCAGAAAAAAACAGGAAGAAGCAGAACGTTCCTATCATGTAAGTGTTGATACAGCAGGATGGTTTCAGATTTTTATACATGTATAGGCTCAGTGCACCTCCTGTTCAATTTAACAAATACCGCCATACATTATACATAGAAAGACGAGACAACATACATTCAATCTTACCTGAAATGGGGCTTGTTCTGTGATTGAGTGAACATTAGGATTTTTTGAAAATGCATTTCAGATGTCTGGATTGGTCCTGTTGTACATTACAGTACAGCCCCCAGAAAGGAAATTAATTCTGGAGGCTTTGTGTGTTTTGCACAACATTGCCATAGTACATGGATGCAAAGTACATTTCCCAGAGGACACAATAGTGGATTTAAGATGATGTGAGACAGAACTGCTTGTAGGATTGGTAGAGGACCGGGGTGCATCACCATATTACTGAGGGGAGGAGGGACCTTTTGGCTGCAAAATCTTGCCGAAGAAAGTGAGTTGCTTCACTGCTGTGCATGTTTAAAACAGGAATAAACTTCACATTGGTAAAGGGTATTGAGCATTTTTTAAATTATTTTTAACTCCAAAAACAAAAAAAGAAAAACATCAAAAATTTGATAATTGACTTTTTTTCTTAGTTCATTTCGGTGTGCCATTTGCTTTTAATGAATAAGGAGCTTTTTCAGATTGCCCAAATTGTGCCAAAAATGATTTTTGGCTTGTCGCTCCCACACAATTATCTCTGACTCCTCCATTGAGAATCTTGTACTACTGTCTCACAAAATGTGCTTCCTCCATAATTTTGGAAAGTGTGGAAATGGCAAAAAAAAAAAAAAAAACAGGCACTGGCACAAAGGGTTTTAAATGGTATAATTTGGGGAGATTTGATTGCCTATCATGGGGTCACGCCTTCACCGCACCCACTACTACTGCCACATCAGTGCCAACTGCTGGTATCTCAAAATGACTAAAGTGAACTCGGACACGGCCACACATGCTCTTGCAATAAGCTTGCATTCTTGCATTTGACTCGAGCACTTGAAGTTTGTGGCCAGTGGCTTGTTAAATACTACTGTGCTGAGCTTTTGTGCCAATTCAAACTTCGAACTTAGAACTAAGTCAGCTACTTCTGGACCCTGAAAGCTCTTGCAGACTGTTATCACTGTTTCACTGACATTTAAAAGCATTTTTGGGTAGGGGTCAGAATTCAAAGAAAATTTTGTGGTCAGGTTGACATCATTAGTGGGGAGGATAAAAGAAGTAAAGACAGCCAGCGTGAAACCACTTGAGCACTCCACAATGAGCTGGAGCCCAGTGCACTATCAGAAAGTGGCCATTTATGTGGAGTCCTTCGTTGGGCGATAAGGTGACCCTCTCCATCACCCACCATATGATGAAGTAGTAATGGGTTCTGGAAAGAAGAGGAAAAATGTGGAATGAGAAACTTTTTCCAGCAGACTAAAATGAACGATGTCATTATCAGCTATTATTTATTTGGCAGACATCCAGAGTGATTTACGAGGCGATGAGTTCGAGTTCAATGCACATCATGTGCATATCATAGGAGCATCCACTATCAAAGATGAGTATCAAGCCAAAAAAATATTATATTGTACAGTCATTCACATAGAATTTAACAATTATCTTGATCAAACATATCAAAGATGAAAATCCAAAATTGAAATTATACCAAAAACATTTTAATTAACTGATATGGTTCAAAGTTAACAATTATCTTAAAGAGGTACATTGTATTACATGCATTTAGTAGACATTCTTATCCAGAGCAACCTCCAACACAATAGAACATCTGTTCAAGTTAAATAAGCAACAGTGTCAGACCAGACAAACAACACTCCCAGAGCAGTGAGTGTGAGCACAACACCATTCAAGTCCTACCACAAGTTAAATTGCAACCTGACTAGGCAACAGAAGCCAAGCATACAACAATACTTCAGTCACTAGAACACAGAATCTAAAATACATCACAATACTACACATACATAACATAAATATATACATAACAAAGAGGAATATAACAGTAATATATAATTTGATTCTCAATGCTCCTCATTTTCATCCTCAATCAAAGTAGAAATTAGGGCTTCTTATGATCCTCACTCATATGTAAACAACATGCATACAGGGGAACTGAGTGAAGTTCTTTGACTGTTGCAATCATGGTTGAGATAATGGGGCAGTAGTGTCAGTATGTATATTAAATATGTGATGCAAAGGTCATTATATGTGCTGTTAGTTTTATTACTGTGGAACATATGAAAGAAAATGGCTGCACATGTCATTAAATGTGCATTTTTCTGTCTTTCACTTGCCATCAGAAGCTGTCAGCAGTTGAAATGATTATAGTTGACTAATAAGCTTATCAGTTAGCTTCAGGATGACGTTTTACCCTCTTACCTTTAATCTTTGTCTTCTGATTTTCCATGATCTGTAAATGGGAGCTTAAATTCAAAGTAAAGCTGGCAAATCTGAAAGTCAATTTTCCTCAGTCATTTCAATGGCCTCCCCCTGCCTTTGAACAGAGGCCAGATAATGAATGCCATCAATTTTCTTCCCAATTAAAGTGTTTATCACAGCTTAGTTCACCTATACTGTTTCCTTTGCTTGCAAGAGATGATGAATTTTCATGAAGGGCAAACATTGTACTTCAGAAAAAAAAGATTACTCAGTGCTGGGATTTAAGCTTTGGAGCAAGAATTAATTTCTCCAATTTGTTTGCCTTGTCAAAACAGACTTCCAGTGAGGGTCACTTAAGTAGGAAAGAGCCTTGGAGCTTTTATCTCTCCACTGCAATGATGTTGCTTTCATAGCAAGCGCAGATATCGAACATGAATATGAAAGGGTTTTACTGAAGTCCCTGAGGGTCACCATTGAAAGAGTTGTCCCACAGTCCCCAAAGAACATTGGAGGGCTTTGGCAAGGGGGCAAGGACGTGCTTTGACGTAAGTAAGAATAAAACAATTGATGGGTATGATTCAAAGCATTGTTGTTAAAGGACCAGGGATATCATAAGTCATGTTCCGCATTAGATAAGTTTGTGTCCCATTCAAGGAGGTGTATTAAGGGAAGTTTCCTAACCCCACATTGCTTTAATATCATAAAAACATGATATTACAAAAAGTAATTTTTTAACGTTTTAATTTGAATAACATTGCAGAGAGCAAATCCCAGAAAACAAAGGGTTACATTGACAGGATAGAGCTTATGAAGAGGACGCTGACACAGGATCAGGTATGTCGCTGTGTGCTCACATAATTTATGTACTTCACTTTAATTTAAGGGGGCTCAGTTGGTAAAGTGCTTATCTTGAGTGCAGGCTGAGCCCCAGGCTAAAGCCAGATGACCCATGTCATCTGCTGACAATGACCAGGAGCCCACAGCAGCAGAACAAATTGACTTTGTTCTACAGAGGATAGAGTAGAATAGATCAGCCATGGCTTCCTGGTCTCACCCTGTAGTTGACCCAACAATTCATCAGGTGCTTCCGTGTTGCTCGGATGACGTCCAGTTGGTGCCTGACCATTGGCTGCATGTGACTGTATCAGAGGACTGTATCCCATCCGTCTCACTTGAGTGACCCCCACATACGTCCAACAGTTACAAGGTAACTATAAAATTTACCTGTGGAATAAATCATGTTACATCTTGGTTTTCATGGTAACATGAAAGACATGGTAACCCTCATGTGTAATGTCTTGGTTGAAATTTCCTCAGGTTATTTCATAGATTATTTTCAGCCTGGTTTTTTCCTGCCACCACTTTGGTGCACCAGACCTGCAGGGCTCATATGTACAGATACAGATACAGAGCTCTGTATCCTTGTGTTTGACTTGATCTGACTCTGAAATTCATGTAAAGCAATGATACTGGGACAACAAAAAGAAAAAAACAAAACAGCAGTCAACATGTGTTCACATTATGCCTAACACTGATTTTGAATTTCCTTTGCCTTTTCTGGCCTGGTTTGCAAACATAAATCACATAAACCATAAAACAGAAAGGGCTGGGCCAGTGTTTACCACAAAATTTTAACGTTTTTGTGAGAACTGGAACAAGTGATGAAACGAACACATTGTGTGCTCATAAAAATTCATGTTATGCTTCTGAAAGCCTGTATAATGAAGCATCCTTTTTTTTTCTTTTCGAAGAAATAAATGTATTAGTGGAAAATAGGCCGTCCTTCACAGTATAACGTATCATTTGGAAAATAACACTTTTCCCCTTGGTGGCTAAGTTTTTTTTTTTCATTACTTGTTTATAGTTTCAGTTCAACCAAAACAAAACTCAATTTTATTATTCTGGATTTATTCAAACGCTGACTTTCAAGCAACTGGATTTTGCAGCAGTATAGTTTTATTTTGACTGTCAGAGGATGAAATATGGACATCATATTTATGATATACACAGATTGTTTATTGCTCTCCCTGCTTCAAAACCCCCTCACAGCATGAAATTTGGTAAACAATGAAAAATTAGGAAGACTGAGGAAAGTTAGAGGCTCACACTGAGTAGGTAATACAGCAGATGACACACATGAGGATAGCAGTGTTTGTAGCTGTCCATTAGCTGCTGAGAAATAGATTGATAACTGGAGTAGAGGGGTGCATTACTGAGGCTCCTGAGCTGGATCATTAGAGAGAATGACAGATGCGCGTGCACTGAATATGATCTGAAACAAAGTTGTGTTATCACAAGTTTGATTTTTTTTTTCTTGCACATATATATGCAGTTGTGTTACCTCATTGAAATATAAACAAAAAAGGTAACTGATTTATCTCTCTGTATATCCTTCCTTGAAGCCTGGTATATGTTCATGGATAGTGCTAAGAATTATAATTGTTCTACTATTGTCCCTCTGTTGTTTGAAAGCACGATAAATGGTTCTCATTGAAGTTCTCATTGAAATTGGATGGATGCATATTATTACTCAGTTTGCATTCAAATGTATTTGCAGTTCTGCTTAGGCAGTTGCTCCATATCAGAAAAAACAGAAGTCCATTACACTGTCAAATCAGGGGCAATGTCCTCTGCATGTTGCTGATGAGGTGATAATTTCTGTGAGTTCAATTACATATATAAAATACTCAGGGTAATATTATGAAGTGATTGTAGTGGTTCTTATACTATGCGCAGAATGAGCCAAAGCTATAAGGGTAGATGACATTATTGGATATATAGATAATTCAATTTGTACATGTGTGCCACCGGTAACAGCTTTATAAATGAAGTTCTGAGTCAGTGCAAGGTCTTCATGTCCATTGCAAACAAAAGGAAAGAGACTTCCCACAGTTGCCCCCCCATCAATAAAATCCAGGCAGAACGTTTCAGGATGTGCAGTACAGCACGCAGGCTGTCAAATATTGTGTGTTTTCTTTATGGGTGTAATGATAATACGCAGTACAACATCAAAAGAAGTCCACAGCCTGAATTCAATCTTCCCAGTATGATGCTGTTAAATTGGAATGGCTGACTGCATGTTCATTGTGACTGCTAAATAGCATAAACTTGTGGAAATGACAAAATAACAGGAAGGCTGTAATCTCGAGCTGTAGCTTGATAAAAGGATGGTAGGAAAACATGTCCAAAAATAATTTAGTTTGTGAAACTGTAAAATGTATTTATTCAAGTAGGAAAATAAGGTATGCCAAAATTGTATGCGTGTGAACCTGATTTATTTATTTTTCAATAAATTGGTCCTTGCATCCTTTCATTAGTGGTCATAAAAGCATCTTG
Organism: Megalops cyprinoides; assembly: GCF_013368585.1. Taxonomy (NCBI): domain Eukaryota; kingdom Metazoa; phylum Chordata; class Actinopteri; order Elopiformes; family Megalopidae; genus Megalops; species Megalops cyprinoides. The sequence continues at coordinate 10,994,459 of NC_050597.1, forward strand.
TAAAGCAGCATTCAGCACAAGAGTCAAACACTGATCCCTTCTAAGACTCCCAAATTTATCCGTTTCCTTGGACACACTTCAGTGCCACACATATTGACTCATCTGTTTGCACGCAAAGTATTTCAAATTAAGAGATTAAAAAGGCATTCTTTCCTTGATCTAAATATTGTCATTGATCCCCCTTCCCTTGGAACAATTTTTTCTCTTTGCTTTGGCTCTGAAGTGAATGCCTAGCCTGTTGATATTAACATGGTGCATGTTTGTTTCTGTTAAAAGACCCCCTTTATGTTGACATGCAAGCGAGAACTTGTTTTATTTCAGTGATCTGTGGAAACAGTTCAGAATGTCTAGAGAAATACCCTTTTTGAAAGGTATATTCACCATGGAATGCCATGTGCTGAAGCATATAGTTTTGAAGAAGGAATGTCTACTGACTGTTTAAAGAAAAAGGATATCTTTTACATGAAGATTTACCATTTTTATCAAATGTTTTATGTCTAAATATGGTCTCGTTAAACTACTCAGTGGGACTTTATTTGCAGTTCTTGACACTAGCCCTGCTTTTCCTCTTACATCCTCTTGTGTAAATGGCGCTGAAAAATCTGGGGGCCGCACAGAGCAGATGGGGTCAGAGCTTTATCGCCAATGGACTGATGCGTTCAAACAACGGATTTAAACCAAAAGAACTCATTCTGCTCTCGCTGAAAAGAGCAATTCTACCAGATGAACTGAAAACGACTCATAAATAGTCATTTGGCCCATGCGATTGATGTGTTCTTGCCCCTTTCACGGTGCCATTAGCGCTGATTTAGTGGAAGTGGCACCACCAGAGAACACATGCTCCTTGAAGCTATATGGGGGCTGCATGGGGGAGTGCACTGTCAGGTATATGATTATTCCTATCTCCTGAAGCGAGGTTCACAATCTAAAGGAGATTTACTTCAGTCACAATATGCCTAATGCAGATAGCCCTACCCAAAACTTTGTAAACAGAATGCTTTCCATGTAGGACTTTGAATGATTGCTTTTAGTTGCAGTGTCTTGTTTTATTTTAAAGAATAAGGAAAGGCTACTCAAATGTGATCCTGGAGGGCCGCAATGCTAGGCCACAATTTCTAGCTCTGACTCCCTATCGCTCTCAGAATTGGAGAGGAAAGCTGAATTAGGTCAACCAGGACAATGATTAGTGGTTAAGTACCTTACTGAACAAAAGCCTGCAGAAACATGGTCTCCAGGACATTTATCCAGGGAGAGTACCCAGTCTCAAATGAGTTGCACATATTTCCCATTACCAATATATCTGGGCAGCCTCCTGTAGATTGGCTCTCTCCACTGATCAGGGATTAACACTGAATGACAGACTGTGTGTTTAGGACAGCTTTTGAAATTGCAAATAGTGGGTATATAGATATGTATTCAGCGCATCTAAAACCAAAGCATAAAAAACCTAAATTGGACGATGAGCCCCTGTGGACATTGGAAGTTGTTGATGTCAACAAAGCCCTGCTCTTGAGCAGCAGAATCAATTTAACGGTTCTGTGCTTCTCTCTCCCGTAATCTTGCACTTTCATTCTCAAATCACCAGCGCTATTTAAGACACTCTTTGGGGCAATAAAGATATGTCTCTTTTAAAGCTGCTCAAATACCCAGTGTCCCAGTTATTTTTCTGTCTGTAGGGTTTTAATCTTATAATGGTGGCCGTGGGGTGTTGTTGTAGCTGGGACCAGAAAGAATGTTTTGGGGTCCTGTTGTGGTTCCCTCTAAAAAGACACGTAACGTTTTTTCCTCTGTAAATATTCAGTTGTATTGATGTATTGATGTACACTTGACATGTCAAGTGTAAAATACGTAAGCTTCTCTAGATAGCCCTCCTCTAATAAATAAATACTGTACATAATAATACAAGGAAAAAAAGAATGAGCAACTGATCAATGGAAAGGACAGTGTCTATGAGACAGCAGCGTGACACAGTATCTACAGTCATATTGCAAGCTTTTTTTGTATCCTATTCCATTGCGTGCTCAAAGGAATCCAGCACCTCTGGTCAGGTTAATGTGTGCTGTAATCACACAGATTTACATTGTAAATTAGGTGTTACTCAGGTGAAATGTCCAAAGATGCCCAGGGACATTTTGGGGTGGAGGACAGATCTTCAGGGATTCCTATGTTATATACAGGGGTGTCAGCTGATTTGGGGGTACGGCACACCATATTCCTCTGCCAACATGGGGGATGGTTGATTAAGACAGGCCTGTGAATGTTTTCCAATGTTGTTGTTTATTTTTGTATTCAGCAGATGTGCTGATAAATGCTTGAGATGGGGGAAACCAGATGCACAGTGCACCGCAGGGAGATACCGGTAAATGGCACTAGTTTCGTCTACAGTGCCAGAGCCAGATGATTTTTTTTTGGCTCCATTGTGAGGGCAATGCAGCTGTAAAATAACGATGGTCCTAAATAAGCAATCATTGAATTCAGGTCATTACAATGCAACCCATCGATAATTGTTTGAACGACATTTACTTGCAATGCAACCATTTTGAAAACAAAAATAACTGCAACCATCAGTTCATATATGTTATTCTTAAATTACTGAACATCATAAATAAAACTAATTTGTTTCCCTTTAGACAGAAATCAGTGCCTTTCACTTACTTTTGGATTCTGTGATCAAAAAAACATTGGCTTTGTGTTAAGTTTTGAATAGCACCACCTGTTTCTCTTTCTCGACATTAATTCTGACCATGTTCTGTCACACAGTCCAACTTTGCATCCTCTTCAAAAGCTCCTTTTAACCTTTTTTAAAGCTCTTTCATATCTCATTTGACACTTTCATACCCCTTTTAGCCAGAAGATTAAAGCTGGAATGAAAAAAAGCTTAGGTGCATATGCAAATGAATCACAGTAATAATGAATCTGGAGGATGCTGTCTAAGTGATGGAACGGTTTACAAAGTTAGGGATTTTTAAAAGGGTGAACTGCCATGATTACTTAGGGATTTTGTTGAAAAGGTTATCAGTTAAGATCATTTCACAGTATCTCAAAAGGACCCAAAACTATTCTCTGAAATACGCATTTTGATTATGACTGTCATTTACCATGTACATTTAATTGAAGCTTTAACCTGACATTTTCTGGAAAAAGTCAATAGTATTTTGAAAAGTAACCAAAAGAACAGTCAGTAACACACAATATTAAGTAAACTCAAAATCAGTGCTCCTCACAAGGGACATTTATTCATACTTCATACATCCAACCAAACACTTACTTGCTGGGTTTTGTTTATGATAGAACCATCCTAGTTTTGTTTTAAGTTTGTTATAGCCTATTTCCTATATCCTATTTCTTTGCACTACGTGGCCCCACTAATGCTGTTGTTATTGCTAACACAAATGCTATTGTTTCGTCAGAATGTACTTGGCGTAGAATACTTAAGAAATTTTAAACTGCACATTATTAAGTTATTCCTGCCAAGGTTTTCCAGTCTTTGAGAATAGTTTCACTGTGGAAAGTCATGGAAAAGTCCTGTGAAGTGGTCAAATGTCCCCCTGTCCTTGAAAAGGCATTGGGAAATTGCAAAATTAAAAAAGTCCATTTTTTTTTAATTATTTTACAGCAAGGAAAATAGATCCACGTGTTATGCACTACACTATCATAAACAACAATGCTGGTGTGCTGATATTGGTAATAGATTCGCTAGCTTCCCAGGGTGTTCATTGAGCCCATTGTCAAAAGTCATTTGCTCTGAAGGGAGACCACAAGCCTGTGTCTGTGTATAAACAAAATATCTTGAATTGACATGTCTCAAGATATATTTCCTCACAATTCCATCTTCAAAGAAATCCAATTTTAGGGGAATTTGATTGTTGCAGCAATAAAAAAAAATCGTCCTTGAAAACCTTACATGGATCTTTCAGACTTGATTGAAAAATGATAGAGAATATGAATCTAATTTAGGTGGCAATTCTGTTGTCTCAAAGTTCCTGTAATTCTTACACTGCATGGCTGGTTCCTAGCAGGAGTGCTTATTTCTTGCATCTAGTGCATTAGTGTGCAAACCGGGCAGGGATTTTGGACGGGGGGGGGGGGTTGGGCGGGGTCTCATTTCACCATGCAGGGAATTAGCTGGCACGTTGTAATGTACCAGTCATTTGTATTTCATCGGGAACTTATTTCATACACTTTTCAACCTGCCATTTTAGAGCAGACCCATAGTATTCTGAGCTTGTCATCTGTGCCGAGTCCTGCCCTCAGGCTATGCTGAAAGGCCAGACCTAAGAGGAGTCCCACAGCAGCAAGCCATCCGTTCCACCCGACCGCCTCCCAGCTCCTTGCCCTGAGCAAGCCTCATCACCTCAACACCACCCACCCTGCGCGCAACACCCAGCAGAAGAGAGCCACAGAGCCAGGAGCGCGGAGCCCTTTGATGAACAGGAAATAAAACCACAAAACCCGCATGCAACGCTGAGATGGCCATCTCTATTAATTTTATCATTTTCCTGCTTCGTTAAGGCAGACTCGTGCCTTTGTGGAGGTAATTTGTCAGCCTGCTTTTGTGAAACTAGCTAGAGATTTTTCTCATTAAAGGATTACTTATCTATAAATAATACAAGAATGTATAAGACTAATTAAAATTAAAGGGATGTGTTTTTCCTATTAAAAGGACATTTTGAATTTAGCCATGTTTTACCAACATAAAATATTTTTTAATCAGACTTATCTTTATTAGTGCATTGAAATGAGAATATTTCGGCAATAAATGGCAAACAGAATATCCTCATAATAGAAGGAAATACATTTACAAATGAAATACAAATACACACAATATATTTCTTAATCCATCAAATTCTCATTTATTTAGTATTCCTTGCGGTGCTGTTTTGAAGTACTAATACATTTGAGGGATAGAGAAGCATGGTGTCTATTGTCATTTTTAGGGTTTATTTTTTTACAACTATAAAAGAAATTATATTGCAATTACACCCAGGGTATAAGTCTGATCACCCAATGGCTCCCATTTATTCATTTTCTCTTAGGTTTAGGTTTGGGGTGCTCAGAGTTCCTATGGCCCTTGACAATCCTTTGTAATGTTATATGTAATAATGTAAATATCCCACTTCTACAGCAGGGTTTGACCTACCAATTTTAACTTCATAGGCTGCCTAGACATAATTTTGTACTGCATAGATTCCACAATTTTAAAATGATATAAACATTTCATAAAACATATTTGCAAGGTAAATATGCGTACTGTATAGTGAAGAGAGGATGAGCTGGTACTTGTGACATTATCCTTAACAAACAGTCAAAAGAGTATGTGTCCACAATACAACACTGTCACAGTGTTCGTTGTCACATTTAATCACGTTACACCATGTGATGAAAAAAATACAGAAAAGGAAAAATCATACATGCAGAACCAACTGTACTCCGACGATTTGTGGCACTAAGTACACACATGATCTTTCTTGTCAGTTTCTATAGAATGTGTCCCATTTCAGCAATAGCACTGGTTCATTGAAAGACAACTGCATATTACTTGTCTTGCAGCACAAACAGGTATGTTTTGGTCCCCAGTTTTGCAGCTTTGTGTACAGAACTATGACTGTGTGGAAACATGTGGCGTGATGAGGCCTAACACTTCTGTCACAGGCTTGCTGTGTTTGCATATTTCCCCCATGTCCTGTACAGTGTGGAGGTGCTTGCCTTGTTTATGTGCTGTGAGTAGGGGCTTGACACAGGTAGAACATAAAGTCAATATCTACTTCCAATAGGAAAGGCACAAAAAATACTGCTGTGTTATACTGTGTTATACCCTGGACAAAAAACCTGTTCTGTGAGCTTACATACTGTATGTATATGTAATATTTTTTTTTGGCTCTCTGCTCTTTTTCAAAGACTGATAGTAAAGAAATACAATTTTCCATGACTGTGCTACACAATTTCTGTAGATGGATGTGTGCAATTAAGTCCTTTTGAAAAAATAATGCAGAGAGGTAAGAGGTAATAAGGGCATCTGCAAGTGGCAGACTGAATGAAGCCATTGATATTCATTAGGAGCTCATTAACAACACAACAAAGTGGAAAATTTCCTATTTCCCATGTATTGCTCTACGTAGGAACAAAATCTTCAACTCTGTATAAGCATTTGACACTGTGGAATGCTGTTAAGGTCATAATGGAGTAGCTGAACTTTGTACTGTTTTGTTTGAAAATAGTTAACTTGATTCTGTGGTCAAGGATTCAGGGCTATAATAGCATAAATATTAGAGTGTAATATAACAGTGCACTATGGTGATCAAAAGCACCGACAGAATCATTCCCATGCTAACACTTTTTAAATATTCTGTTTGTATACATCAAGCAAAACACTTGGCCAGAAACAAACTCTCAGAGCAGGGCAGACCATCATAGAGATTTTAACAAAACAAAAGCAAATTGGCTGGGCTTCATCTGTATCCAGGTGCAAAATTCCTTGAGCAAAGTGAAATTTCATTTTAATACAGGCTTACAGATACAGTTCATCCATTGGTCATGAAGAGTTACTCTTGCCAGTTTGGGCCCCACATCACACTCTGTTGCTTACTGGAACAGAAGCTGAAGCATAAAACTACCTGCCACCACAATGTCAAGAACAGAAACAGAGAGAGCAGAAGGCAGGCTTTACATTTACCTTTGACCTTTGACCTTATGTCAGCTTGTAATATTAATTTCCCTATCAGACACCTCCTCCAGACCCATGTGAATAGATTATATTTTATCTTACAGATTATGCGTTTATGTAGCTGACTATTCACTATTCACAATATATTCTAGGCCAGTGCCTTGCTTAAAAATACAATGATGTGCCATGGTAAGAATGTAAATCTGCAACTGGATCATTACAAATTTGCCTGGCATTGCAGTATGCTACACTTTTGTTAGCCTATACCTGAGTCACCTCTCCATCTGTTCAATCATGGCTGCTTAACCACTTTTCTTTATATTTGCCATTCCCTGGAATTGTTCACATTTACTGTTTAACTGAGATCCGCTCTTTTGAATGAACAATTTAACAATAAGGATGCTCTTCCGTTGAAGTAATATTGTACACTGCTGCTGAAAGCCTGCCTGTGTGGTTGTGTTATTGTGTACATCTGTTAATTCCCTTCCATACATTTTTACATTGGATTTAAGAAAACAATTTTGTCATTTGTGTCCCTGTTTATACATGTGCACGTGTGTGTCTGTGCGTGCTTCTGCAGAATTCATCAATGGATGTATTTTTGACTGTTTGTTAGGTTTGCAAGAAAGGAATCCGTGCACATGACCTCAAGGCAAACAAGCCCAAAAGAATAGGATGAGACAAAGCAGATGGTTGGTTTGAAGTGGAGAGTGCTTACTCCACTGGGTTCTCAGTACACTTTGCTGGTAGCTAACCGAGTTTGCATGATAGGGGATTATGGCTCTGATGTGCAGAGTGCAGTAGGAATATTAATGTGTTCAGTCTACAAGGGACTATTTTTCATTTGAACAACTATATTTGATTTACTTACATTTTGCCGTCTCATATGCTTTAGAATTTGCTGAACTGACAGTGAAGGAAAAAGCCTGCAAGCCAATGTCTATAAATGGAATAAACAAAATGTAAATGGTTTTGTTAATGGCACTGAGTGCTACATTCACTGTAAAGATGATTTCCTTGTGACACCCTTCATTAACAGGTAATCACTAGTACCCTCAGACCTCAACAAAGTTCATTTTGACCTCAAAGGATTCCAATAAATTAGGCTGAAGAAATACTGATGGTGAGGACTGGTATTGCTCCAAGAAGTCTCCACCTGTGAATTGGTGAGGCTGCAGATTTGGATATAAAAATGTGCCCATTCATATATATATATATATATATATATATATATATATATATATATATATATATATATATATATATATATATATATATATATATATAGAGAGAGAGAGAGAGAGAGACATATGTAGTATATAGAGGAGTGCTGGGGTAGTGCATATATCACTATATCCACCTACTGGTTTAAAAAGGACTAGGAGCTCCCGATTAAAGAATCTGTGGTCTAACAGCTATGCACAAAAAACTTTTCTTCCGAAACAGCCAGGGTCAATAAACAACCAATGCACTGCAACAGTTGGCTGTAATACTGCAGTTTACATTTACATTTATTCATTTAGCAGACACTTTTATCCAAAGCGACTTACATAGGTTACAGTTCTTTACAATGTTATCCATTTATACAGCTGGATATTTACTGAGGCAATTGTGAGTTAAGTACCTTGCCCAAGGGTACAGCAGCAGTGTCCCAGCAGGGATCGAACCGGCAACCTTTCGGTTACGAGTCCTGCTCCTTAACCACTATGCTACACTGCCGCCCAGTTAAGGCAAGTGTCAACCTTATAATCAGACCCACCTTATATTAAGGCTGATATGGTAATAAATGGACCTGACAATCATCCCAAAGTGGCTTTTTTCAGCCGTTCCCTGTCACAGTCATTCACTGAAAATAAAGAACAAAATGCAATACTCTGAAATTTAAAACAGGATAGCAGCCTGCCCCACCAGTGTTTTAGCAATCAATCAATCATGAAACCTGCAGACTTGACTCTCTCTTTTCCTTAAAAGGACCTCTTTTCCAATGCTTCAGTCCCAGCCTATACAGACACAGACTATGTAGTCCTCATTCACTGCTACAAGAGCAGACTAGAGGCTACCATCATTTCCTTGAGGCATAAAAGATTTTGTGCTTGGGTTGAAGATGATAAGACAAAAAGCAGGAAAAGAATTTCCTGCATCACAGCACAACATTCATGCGCAAAAAAAAAAAAATATTACAAGCACTGCAATGTTAGAAAAAGTTTGCAAGTTGAAACAACATGAAATGGCTCACAATAAAGGAGAGAAAAATAACATATAACTACTGGGAAATGTCACCATCTTTGATGCATAAACACACCATTTAACTCTTTTTTGTCTTTATTTATATACTTCTATCTATCTATCTATCTATCTACCTATCCATCCATCCATCCCTTCTGTCTATGTGTGTTATGCAGCATTTTAGGACTATTTTAAGGTTAAACATAAAGACCTGATGTCGGTTGATGTGAAAAGAAAATAACTGATTGGCAGTGGGGTAGGAACTGTATCAGTCCAGGCTGGACATTTGACTGCTGATTGTCATGTAGAAATTAAACCTAGAGTGTGGAAAAGCTTTGGAATTCTTTCAAATTACAGACTCGTTATTGTGGAATGCTGTACAGACACTATACCACATTAAATTAGAATGATTGATTAGCCATTTCTGTTGGCAGCTTGGTACTGTTTTGACCCTTGTATCTGAAACTGGGTGTGACTACTACATGCATACTAATGCCCTTCGAGTAAACTTATTAAACTTGGCATTTTGCCTCTCCCAGCACTTCCTGCACAATTACATGGAGGCTTTCGGTGTGTTGCCCGTTCTTCGGAAGCGCAGAGTATTTGCTTTTGGATTACGATGAATCGCTGCGGTTCAGTCCTCTGTGGTGCCGGTAAATCTGCCTCTAGCCTCCGGCAGCTCCTCGTTAATCAGACCATTTCATGTGAGCAGTGTGCCATGACATGTTACTCCACCAATAATAACGGAACCTGTTACATTATCCTGTCAAATGTGGTGTTGACTGTGCAATACATTTTTATTATTTTTATTTATTTTATTGCTTTCTCAGATGACCACTGGATGAAAAAAAATGTTATTATGCCTGTAAAGCTACTCTGTGATTTTATCAGCAGGAACAGATCCTTTCACAGGTCGAGAAGGCAGATTCTGATTGGTGGTGACTGGACATAGGGATCAGAGGAAGGCCCAAGCCTGAATCCCTGTACTAGCTCGGATCAATACCAGGATATGGGTTGGTTTGACCTGTGGTGAAGTATAAAATGGAAGTTTAATTAACGTTCACTTATTGGAGGCCAGCTGACTTCCACAGATATGAGCACCTGTATTGAAAGGCTGACCACATCTGAATTAGAGATATCTTGCTGGACTGAGGCTTCACAGAAGCCACTTCCCAAAGGATTCTTCTGGCTTTATGAGGAGTGGCTAATTCTGAGACTTGCCTATTGGATTTAACAAAAATGTTCTGCCTGGAAAAAGGAAATAAAAGTATCCAGTTTATTATGCACTGATAGAAACTAGATTCTTACAATCTATTTAATAACAAAAACTACTTTTACATCCACGTTTAATGCTGGGAAAAGCCACAAAACACAGGAAATTAAGATTTTCAGCACGCTGATTTGATACATGCTATGATATTTTTAGCTATATTGGGATACTTCATACAACATGTACTCACAACTGGGCAGGTTGCTGAACACTTTATCTCAAACAACAAAATATATAGTCATCAGCGGAATAAGGGAAACAATCATATAGGTATTTGGTTACTATACATACTTAGACATTAGTTGCTATATAAAATTTACCAATTATGTGTATTGTCACTTTCTGGTGGCCACTACATAGAACCATAGTAGGCAAGTTTTCCAGACCCAGGGTTAATCTTGCCTACTTAGTTAACCGTAACCCTAATGCTAACCCTAACTTTATCAGCACAGTCAATTGAAAACTTTTTATTGTAAGATGATAACAAACTGCTGAACACCATAATTCAAAATTAAACTATAACAACAACTACCACACAATAATTAGCATGTACATGACTACAATTTTACAACAATTATTTTAACACAAATACATAAATAAGGGCTTTTTTGACTGTTGTCCATAATGGAAGGATATTACTGGTTTTGTCCCACCAAGGTAGGGTGGTCTTATGTCACGCAAGGCTCCTTGTATCATCACGCATAAGCACCAACTAGTGACTCGTTAGGCACCTATAGGGTCCTAAGTTGTTCTCAGTGAGAAATGCTCCATTCCTTCTCTTGGCATGACATGAATGCAATGCACTGTGGGCCTTGTGATATGTAAAATACCAATACTTGCAGGCTAGTGTGTCAGAGGATTACACATGCTTCACTTTAGCACTCCCTGCATAAGAGCAGGGCATGAGAGGTGAGGCAAGCTTAATGCTCAGTTGATGTTTCCCACGTTTGGATGAAAAACATGGCAAATAAATTTTATATTTTCATATTTTAATTTATGTGAACAGATGTTGTGTTGTATGTTGTAACTTCCCACACATACAGTCATGGGCAAAAATATTTGTGTGGAATGTTATCAGGTTTGGCTTTTTTCTCTGCTTTTTTGTGTTGTTCCAATGCAAACAAAAGGTATAAACGTGAATACCAAAGCATTTTTAATTGCAACAATTTTCTGCGAGAAGTGGTGCATTATCTGAAAGAAGTGCAGGAGTGCCAGTATTTTTGCCCATGACTGTATGTAGTTGCTTTTCTGAAATGTAACATGCAGCTGAAATCTTAGTTACATATATTTTCATTTATATAAAAAAGGGTTACATCAAAAACATCTGGAATTGTAGAATGATCTGAATGGTAAGCGGAAGCAACAGCGCTGGTAGCACATTTAATATTTTTAGTACCACCTGTCTCTGATTTGTTTCAGGGTAAATGGAACTGAGTGATTAATGCCTGGAAAATCCAACAAAACCATAACAGAAATGCATCCAATCAGAGACCATTTCCTTATTACCTTGGTGTCACTGATCATTAGGCTTGGAAATGTGACATAAAGACTCATTAATATCCATCAGTCTATGAGAAAATGCACACTTACCAGTCTCAGTCCCTTTTCAATAAGGAGAGGATATTCCTGTACTTTGGGTCTCTCTGTGTCATACATTAAATTACTTATTTAAACAATCTTTCTTGCACATATTGACATAGCCATTCCCTGTATAGGCTTTTTAGTTTGAAAAATGTACACCTGCCATGCATCATTCAAGTAATTACAAAAACTGTAGCTGAACTCAACAACTTTTCCTAAGACACGCTGATGCATGGGAAATCAATCATTTTTCAAATCTTAGAATGTATGGTGTTGTAAATACAGTATGTCTTATCTTTTTCTTGGTGACCCCCCCCCCCCCCCCATTCTGATAATTTCCTCATTATTTATGTGCCATTTGTTTTTATTAAGATCTAATTAATTAAATGAGATCTACAGTATATTCACCATAATATTTAATTGCTTACAGAAAGAGGGCAGGTTCTGCAGTTACCCAAGACTTCATACGGCTACCCTTGGTTGTCAAATGGAGGCTTTTGTCTATTTGACAACAAGTGTAATCAGTGACTGCAGACCATCACCATTTGACTCAACCTCATCCTCAATGTCATTAATGCAAGTGAAATTAGAATCACTATTTGAAGTAGGTAAGGTCAATTTTGATGAATTTTTAATCTATAACTCAGTCCCTGCAATATAATGTATGCCTTAAGTGCTATATCCGAATGTTTGTGCTTGGTTCCAATTGAAATAAAGGCAGAAATATGGTGACTTCAGTTTGTTTGACAGTCAGACATTATCCCGTGTCCAGAAATAATAGTACTAATACTGTCACCAGTAACAACAACAACAACAATATAATAATAATAATAATAATAAAAATAATAATAATAATAATAAATGACTACACAATTAATATTCCATTAAATTAGCCAGGGGTATTAAAAAAGAAAAAAGCCTGGCACTATGGTACTTGCATGAGCCATAATTAATTATATCAAAGGCTGCTCCTTTGAGATCATAGAGTTCCATATTTTCCCCTCAAGTATCAAACAGAAAGTTTTCATGTCTCACGGGCTATCTTGTGATGAGGACCCTGGCTGTACCTCACCCTTGGAGACTGTCTACTTTGAAGATGAACTTTATCACCTTTGTTAGATTTCAAGTTTCATTAAAGAGAGGTTAAGACTCTTACATTCCTGCCCAGAAAAGGATGACTTGCTAAAGCCTCCCCTCCAGAATGAGCAGACAGAACAACACGATGTAATATCTCAGATCACAAGGCTTAGACGTGTTTATATTCACTCAAAGACGTGTTTGAACTTCCTAAGTTGGTTGGAACAGGGCTGATCCATGGATTCTGAGACAGTGAAATGATTGATCTATAGTTTTATTCTTTCTTGGGAGAAGGGAACTTTGAAAGAAATTATTTTAATCTTGAAATAAAGATGACTTTTGAGAGTTGGTTGGCTGGGAATAATATTTCAACTTGAAATAAAGTTTCTGGAGTAACTGAAGTAATCATTTATAGAGATAAACTGAATTCAGACTTTCTCTCGTTTGAAAGCATTGTGTGCTATTCCCAGGATTTCCATTAAAATGTTACAGTTCAAACACAAAACAATATAATTAGAACAAATAATAACAAAACAGAAGAATGGAAAAAAAAAAACAATAAATCATTGTAGCCCCTTTGCACATAAATCCATAATTGAACTAATTAAACTATGTGGGAGGGTCAGTTCTATGCTATGAACATCCTTTTTTATTATAATAGTTCTATGAAAAAACACAATACATCAATATTCAGTGTGTACTGATGAAATAAACAAACACGCAGTTTGTGAAACCAGCCATAGAGTGAATAGGACTAAGATTTTTCCTTTCTCTCCTCATCTTATATTGTCCATTTATCCATAATTATGGATCTGACAAGCAGGCAAAAACCCTGGAGAAGCACCACTTATTTGTTCTCTTTGAATAAATCATTCATTTATTTCTTTAGCGCTCCTTTTAAAAGGCGAGGGAGCATGTGAAGGTGCCTGTCATGCTTTTTTAAAGTGGGACAGCCATACAGTAAAAAAGTAAAAAAAAAAGAATATGAAGAAAACCACAGACAGTCCAAGACAAAAAGACATATCTTACAAATCGCTAAACTAAAGATATAATATGTATTATACATATAATATATAAGGAGACCACAGGGGGAGCACTGAGGTCTGTTGCAGAGTGCAATGCACCCCTAAGCACCCCTATATTGGTCAAAGTTTGGCCATAACTTTGTAGACACACCTGCCATAACAATTGGGTTTCCAGATCTGAAAGCCTCTGATCTTCATTTAACCAACTAATCAGTTTAAGCAAGGGTGCATATACTGAGAGAAACAAGAGATGAGTCATTGCATGTGCTACCTTTTTTGTATAACTGAAACAACTATGGGATTTCCAAAATCACTCATGGAAGTTTTCACCTAAAAATGTAATAAACTGTTTTTTGGTTCTAAAATTCACTGCGGATATTGATTTGTAACTTCTTCCCTTATTTAAAATGTTTAGATTCATTAGATGAAAATGAGAAAATTCATTAGATGTGAGAAGTTATATGAACACGTATTATTCATACTTATAAAAAGGCCCCATAACACAGACCCCTGAGACTGTGTACAGCCAGGTGAGTTGGGAAACTTGATTGTTTGCGTTCCAATCGTCATTTAATCAAAAGCACAGCCTGCTGTGAAGAACCTTCTCTTTGTGCCCGAAAGTAGAACTTAAAAAGTTTGAAATGAAGATCTCACACACTGACATGCTAGGAGTAAAGAAAAAGCGCTGCTGGAGGCAAAGTTTCTACAGTGCCATCACATATAATTGCTCCTCATATCTTACAAAGTAAACAGCATTTCTAATTAATTATTGAGCAACTCAACTGAAAAACGGACGTGCATGAATTAATTAAATAATGTTGGAAAAACAACAAAACAAAATAAAAAAAATCAGGTAAAGAAAGTCCCAAACACAAAGCACTGTTGGATGAAACGACTTATGATGGATGGTGTGTCATTTAGAGGGGAATATTTATCAGACATTTCTGAAGTAGTTAAAACTTGCAAAACCACTGCAAGGTGCCAAAGTGATATCCAAGGATATTGTCCATGCCTGCAAAACAGCATTTGCAGTCATTAATATGGAAGTCTAGAGAATATCATGGTTCAATATGTTGCTCCTTAAACTTAAAACTTAAAACTGTTGGTGTTATTTCATGTTGATGATAAATGTTGTTTGTGGATTTTATGTAAAGCTGAGGAGAGTATTTCATTACAGTTTATTTCTGTTTGATAATTATGTAATGCAATGCTGTTGGTGTATTGCAGTTCACATGTAAACTGAATTAAAGCAAGGTTGTCCAGAATTTCCAGTAAGATATTAAAAACAGAGTATCCTCTTCAGTTACATCTTACCCTAGAGCACTAGCAGACTGTTCATTAAGCCCATCAGATTCACCTACTGACCTCATAGTTAGAGAATTTTAAGCCTTAAGCATTCGCTATTATTCTTAATTTCTCACTGTGCATTAAATGTCATAAATTCTCCATGTTCTGCTGCCATGTAGGGTTAATTGGTTTGATTGGTTTGTCAGGCTCTTTAATTTTCTCATCTCTGCATTTTAGCTGGTTAATGAAATGTATTTTTCAACAAACACTTCTACCTTACAGCCTCATAGTGGAGATACAGTATTACTGGTATCAACAAATAAAGCCTTGGGGCTGCAATCTTTTCACAGCTACAGAAAACGATTATAGGAATTGTTTTCCCTGTACATGACTGAACACATCCAATACAGTATTTATACAGCTGGAGCCAAAGTGTCCACACTGCTTCCTCAAACCCAATACGAACTGGAATAGGTAGTGAAGGGATCTCTCAGTCTCTCGGGTAGGCATAGCTACAATGGTAACCAGTGGAAAGCATGCTCTTGCTATGAAATAAGCAAGTAATTCATAACATAAGCGATAGAGTCCTTTTTTTATTGTTCACAATCGTTAACAATCTTAAAAATAATGACAGGCAGAATAATGACTTTTTTTTAAAAAAATCCATGCTAATTAATTTTATTTTCATAGCTTGTTCTTTGAGTTCGGTTACTGTGCGATGATGTTTTGAGTCGTGAATACTATGCACATAAAGCACAAAAAAGACTTGACATGCACATGAGCTCTTCTGTCATTTAATAAGCATGTTACAGAATACCACGCATTCAGGCATTGATTCATTTTTAGTTTATTTTTGTCATTGTTTAGCAAAGCAAACATCAAAGTATGAAGGCCTTTCTTTGAGTAAAATCTGACATATGGCACAGATGAAAGGAACCAATAAACCTTTGGGAAAAAAGAAAATAACCAATTTGTCATTGCTTACAATAAAAAAAAACAAAACAAAAGAGGCATTGGCCATCACAATGATTACAACTTATTTGCAAGCAACGCACTTCTAAGTATTTGCACTTACACCACCTTCTCTGAATTACTTTTTTGTATGAGCATGTTGTAAGATGTCGAATAAGGCAGATTCAAATGTAAATAGAGACAATCTGGTTAAAAGAGAAGACAAAATGAGAGTAAATGTTACCTCTGAAGTTCAAAGCAAAGCTGGCATGCACCGGAAATACATATTAAAAATAGTTCATCTGCTAACATACACATAAGTCTAAATGTAACTGTCTTTCCCAAACAGTGAGCATGTTCTCTTAATAAGCTCCACTGAAGACGTCGCCGCGATGCAGATCAAAACTAATCAATGCACTTTTGAAAGATGAAAGCAAGTTTCAGATGTATTGTCATTTTGAAGCAGGCTTCATTACAAACACGGGCCCCACTGAGCCTATTGGTGAGTGAGCTGAAGCAGCAAAGCTCTGCATCTACAATGACAACGGCCAATAAAAAAAGAAGACAGAATCACAGATATTTAGTGTGTGTTGTTTTTCTCCCAGGTCCCAACGTTTCAGTAAAAAAAAAAAAAGACAAAAAAAAAAAGCATGTAATAGTCACCCACCCTCCTGCCTTTGATCCTCAAAAATAAATCATAAAATCACCAGGTCATCTCTATGGTTTTACAATTCATCGAGATAGAAATGGCATAGGCTGTCACCTGTGCTGTAGAGTATTTGTGTTCTATGCTGGGCTCTGGATGTGGTAAACGCGCTCAACCTTCAACACTAAACAAGATCAAGATGTGGATGACGAGTGGGTTTGGCTTCCACAGACCCCCAGAATCACCAAGCAACAGAATTGCTGTGATACCCACTTCCAGATGGACTGTTATCGTCTCGCCCCAAGGACATTCAATCAAATCTCATTCCAACTGCGAGCCAGCACTCAGTATGGGATGCAGTACTCTACACTCTGACTCATGAAACCTCTGATATGTTTTTTTTTTCATTAGTCTATTTTCATTAACATATGTATATAGTTCATTTATATTGTCTTATGAGAGAGTGTGATTAGTAAAAAGAAAAGAAAATCATGAGGCATTAAAGTTAATGGATTAGTACTCTACTCCATAGCTCATCTCGTTCCTCCCTGTGTGTACAATATTGGTGTAATGTGTGCCTTCACACAGTCGGCCATCTCCGCCAGTGAGGATGATTGTCTTCTCCCCCCCTCCCGTCTCAAGGGTCCTCCAGGTTCCCTGCACCATCTGGGCAGAAATAAACAAGGAACATTTCTTCAAATGACGAGGCTGATATGTGTCTCTGTGTGCTGTGTCTCTGTATGTGTGTGTGTTGTTGGCGGGGGGGGGCACGGAGTCACTATAGAGGATATATCAGTTTGTCAAGCTGTGAGCATGTCTTCAGGCAGATTTAACCCTTCGCTTCGTAGAACAAGCTTACGACTGAGCAAGCTGGGCCATGGTCTTCTCAAAGTTGCAGGATGCACAATAAAGCACACAGCTCACCCAGGCACAGATGAAGTGTATTTCATCTCCTCAACAAAAAAAAAAAAAAAAACATGTCTAGTGTTCAAAAACAGCAAGCGCAAGTGCTGTTTTGATATCTGCAATTAACCAGATCTCAGGTTCATTGTGGCTGTTGCTGTATAGATAGGTATGAGGAATAGCCTGCCATTCCGTAACTTGGTGGATGGCATATCTGCCACACAAAGACTTTGCATTGCACTAAACTGTGTCGTGCAGTGAGTAATTCTTAAGGTTTCATGGAGTGTTATTTATACCAGTTGCAAAAGAGGAATATGGCTCTGTTGTAGTTAATTTCCATACACAACTGTCGTGCATGTGTGGAGACACATTCAACCCAAATCTCAGAAATGGGCTATGCACTTGATGTGGTGAGACAGAAAGGAGATCTAAGGACAGCCAAAAGATCAGATAAGTCTACCTACAGAAAGATTGGATTGGGAAAAAAACAAATAGACAAACAAAAAAAAAAAGAAAAGGAGAGAGCGCAGCCCTCGTGAGGCTGCTGTAGACTCTTAGAATGAGCTGAATTTTAATTCAGCAGCTGTGCCCATTAATTAGGATCACAGAGCTGATGGATGGAAGTGATTGAAAATCGCCTGCCTTTTCCTCCCCTTCCCTCCTTACCTTTGGGCTGATTGCTGTCTTCTTGACTTAATTCAGGTACTTGGGAGTCCTCACTCTGAGTTTTCATTTCGACTGGAGAAGATGAGGATGGAGGAGAAGAGTTAGACGAGTGAGCAGTATAACAGCAGCCTCTGTCCGGCATGCTGCAGAGCGCTGGGGCGAGATCAAACCTGATGTTTGATGCTATGAGCTATGACTAAAGGACATGGGACTGTGGACACACTCCTCCTTGTCAGAGTTTGCTCTCCTTGTAGTGGTGCTTGAAGGGGGCTGCAGACAAGCTACATTGCCTGATTTTTGTTTAAAACAGCCAAAGAGTAGACTTAAGGAAAGTGTTATTTTGCAGCGACAACAGGCATATCACTGAATGTTTACCACTATCTTTCACAATTATTTGTTAAATCAGAAAAAAAAAACATTTCTCATACAATTTGTGACAGGATGTGAGAATGCTGAGGATTGCTAGCGTCAACAATAAACTAAAACAAATGTAACACCCAGTAAAATATGACAAATGTCAAAATATTGCCATAATAAAGCAGAAGCATCAATAAAGTTGCTCATACAAGTGAAAATGCATATGCGTCTCTGTTCTTGTTTCGCTTTGTTTCATAATTCAGTTGTTGACAGGAACTGTCAGTAAATATATTCAGTTCCTGTCAGTCTGTCTATCTGTTTACATGCCTGCCTATATGAGTATGAGTGTGGGCTTTCAATTGTGGCCTTATGAACATCAGAAATATCTTTTTATGTTACCACAGTGCCATGCTAATATCAAAAGTTCTATTCAGTCCTCACTTCATATGTTTATTTCAGCCCTGTAGCTAACGGAGGATATACTTTGTCAGATTTGTGGGGTAGGGAATAAATCTGCCTGCGATGGTCAACATAATCTGTGTGGCCTTCCAGGACAGTGATTACTGCAGGTCCAGATGGGACCAAAAAGGCAGAACTGATTCAACAGGCTTCTGTGTCAAGTTTAGGTTTTGGCCTTTGGGGAGCAGAAACATGAAATATGGTTGTTCACTGAAGGATACTTGGCAGCTGGTGCCAAAAGA
This sequence comes from Megalops cyprinoides, assembly GCF_013368585.1. Taxonomy (NCBI): domain Eukaryota; kingdom Metazoa; phylum Chordata; class Actinopteri; order Elopiformes; family Megalopidae; genus Megalops; species Megalops cyprinoides. The sequence goes on from NC_050597.1 coordinate 11,013,813, forward strand.
AACATTTCCTTCTGGACGTGGAAAGGACTGCAACTCTCATATCAACAGTGATGAAATATAAATGGATGCCTGTGCTTGATGCACACTTACCTCGCACAAAGAGCACAGGATTAAATTTACCTTCAGCAGTATGGAAGCGGTGAACAAGTCATCATTTTTAATGATGTATGCACACCTTTTCCTCTTACAAAAGGTATTCTTAATGAGGACGTTTCATCTTAATTCCAAGGGGGTTCATATCGATATTTAAATCCCCACAAGCAGAGAAGTAGGAAAATATTCAATCAAAACCACCAATTCATCTTAATGGAAAGTGCTATTAAAATAATAAAAAAATAATTAATTCAGCAAAGTGACCTCTGAATTTAATCAACCCACCAAGCCCAATCTTCACAATCTGTTGGGAAAGAGTCACTTTGTTTTAACTTGGTGCACGATGAATCTGTGGAGATTTTCTTTCATCTTTTTTTGATGAAATAGCATTTTTCCTTAACAGTTAAATACAGTAATTTAGTGGTAAATGACAGTATTAACTTAACACTTATTTTTGGGACAATTTGCCACATTTGCTAAATGCCTGGAAAGTAAAGTCTGTAGAATACAAATGTACTAATCTATTACTGTTCCGCTAGCAGTTAGTTACAAATTACAATCTGTGGCCACCTGAGTGACATATGGATATAGGGGTTAAAAAAAGTTGTTCTTGTAAATTCAGAAAAAAAATTGGGGCAACCTAACAATTCTGAAACACGGGTGCCCTCCGAGAACTGGGTCTGGATTCTGCTGCCATGCGGGAGACTAAAAACGAGCTTCCAAAACACACACACTGACTGTCCATTCACAGCAAGCTTCTGCCCTCACCTTCTCCTGCGCTGGACTCAGCCTCCGTTTCGCAGACCTTGGTTTTTGGAATGAAATCCCCTCCGGCCACATCTGTGGGAAAACAAAAAATAAACACAAAAAATAAATATTCCATGAGGCCCAATTGTACACGGTAAACCCGTGGAACTTTCCTCTTAATCTTCTCTATCTTTGCCGCACATTTGGGCAGCCTGCCGATGCGAGACAGTTTCCTGATGCTTTTCTACCTGCAGCCATTCTCCATGACTTCAGAGGAGCTGCAAGAGGCAGTTCGCTGTGTTCCATCTCAAGTTTTGGTGGTGGGAACTTAAGGGAAGGGCTGATGCAACAGGCAGCAACATGTTGTCGTTCTGTCTTTCCAAACACGAAATGAATTGTTTTAGTCCTGACAAACCTGGAACCTGGAAGTCTGTAATTATCAAATAAATATATATATTAAAAAATTATTAATCTGCTTTCTAAATAGGCCTTCATTCCCCCCACCAAAAAAATAATAAACACATACAAATAAAAGCAAATAAATGAAATGTGTACACAAAATAAACAGTCAAGTCACAGTCACGTCAGACAAAAAGTCATCCTTGTTCAAAATGCGTGCTCAGGATATACTGACAGTGCCTCCACACTGTCACCAGCTAGGTATCAGGAATGCTCCATCTTCAGCTCTCCAGTAAGTCACTCAGCACAATCCTCCACAACCGACGTTCCATCCCATACTTCAGCAGGTCAATTAAGGCTCAAAACCCTGGCCAGAAACATACATGGTGTGATGGATAGTACTAGTAGTGCATCAAAGCCATTCATGCCTGGAAATTCGATACCTTTCCAAAAAATCATACTCTTACAGTCTTACTCAACGTAAAGAAAAGCACCATGCAGAAGTACTTCTGGTCTTTCTGGAGTTTCCGGCAAGATGAGCTCAGTGAATCCCATCGAATATTTTCATATCAGTATTCATCTTTGTTTTCTCCCCCCTCCCTGACTCCCCTAACGAACCACACCATAAAAATAATCCTCCTCCCGAGGCTGTCCTAAAAATGATGTAAACAAATGCAACTTAATTCTAGTCATGATAGAAGAAAATGTAAAAAAAAAAAAGTCTGTCTCCAAGTCTTGCATATGTAACCAATCTTGATGTAAATTAAACTGCAATAGAATAGAACTTTTAACTGTGCTGTTGTCTTTTCATAATGTTTGCCTTCATGGCATAGCTGCCTACAAAGCCTGCAGCTCGCAGAGATGGCTGTGGACGGACTCCCAGTGCATTTTTGCAAGGGCAGTATTGAGAAATATATCTCCACTTTTGTTTACTCCAACAATCATTTTGAGAGGCAGGACAAATGTAATATTCTTTGGGTAGCAAAAAATTCCATTCCATTTCAAAGATAAAACCAAATACTCTGATGACAGCCTCAGTGACATCTTTTTGAGTACTGTGGGTAGAGGCAGTTCTAACAACCATGACAAGGGCTAGGCAATGATTTCATATTACCTCTGACTTCACTGCTGCCGAAAGAAAATGGAGCTCAAATTTAAAGTTGTATTCAATCTATTATTACCTCCTTTTGAAAGCAACAATCTTCAATACCTGCTTTGGTTCAGAGTTCTAAGTTTCAATACAGATTTACGATGGGCAGGGAATTGCTCTTATAAAATAAATAAATGAATAAATACACAGATGTACATATGCTGTTCGCAAGGCAAAAGCAAAACATCCTTGTTGGTGTATGAGTGCACTTGAGCAAAAGCTCTCTTGTGTTTGCCTGTGGAAGTGGAAAGGCAAAGAGTTATTTGTTTTAACAGGCTGATTTTAGATTCCCTCTTATGTCAAATAACTTTCCTATCCGGTAATAATATCAAAGCCCGAAAGCAACCGTGACAATGCCTTCTAATAGCCAGCGCTGATCAAAACAAAACCAAAAAGGCCCCAATCTGAATAGCTTCTGCAGTCATTTCCACCCACACAGTACTGATTGAAGCAGACTGAGCTGTACATCTCTCTAATTTGGCGCCGTAAGGTGGAAAGATGAATGGAGTTTAATCTTTGATTTGAAGGAGATTGCAAACTATTCGATACAACTAAACAAAAAAAGAAGGCCAAAGTTTCAAACTTGATTTGAAAGAAATACATTGTCAAACAACAATCACATACACTAATCTGGCTTTTATTTATTAAATAAATAAAAATAGAATAAAATATTGAAATAAATATGGGGTTGGTGGGAGTTATTCCCCCTCAAGCACAAGGCAGGAAACTATGGGAGAAACAGAGTGGCAGATGTGGATTAATTATGCAATATCATTAATCAGGCCCTATCTATTTTAGCTATTTAGTGTGCCTTTAATTTGCAACATTTAAGGCATAGCTATGTTCTACTGGCTAGCTACTTTACATTTACATTTGTTCATTTGGAAGGCGTGTTTATCCATCCAAAGTGAAGCACAGTACAATAAAATCAAAAAGCCATTATAAGGAGTCAGCAATATTAGAAGTGCAGCATAACCAAGTTTCAACGGCTGGCCAGACAGGGGGCAAGCTAGCCGAGAGAGTGCAATGAGTGCACCTTGTTAGGCTTATATTATGGGAGCTTCCCTACTGCTGGTATAGCAGCAAAATAACATGTTTTTTTTAAAATAGCTATACAGTTAATAAAATCTCTGTAATCCTGCAAATGGCCAGCTGAGCCAGCCAGGTATCCAGTCCTCCCTCACCAATGGCAGGGAGACATTGAAATAAAATGGAACTACGGAGCAGAAGTAGCTGGCTAACTGAATAGCTTATTTTACAGCTTTCCTTCATAAACTGTGGGGGCAAGATACTCAAAATGTCCTTCCTTAACTCATCTGGAATCCACACTCACACAAATTATGGGGTTGAGAGGAAAGATCTTTCATAAAGTTCTTGTTCCCTTATATGGTTCAAGGATTAAAAATGGTACAGGATGAAAAATTCTCAAGAACACCTGTCAAGCAGTAAAAGAGCAAAGACCTGACCTGTGACCAGAAACAGTGTCTTTGGCAAAACAGGATTACACCAATCACCGTATTATGGAAGAGACAAGACAACTGCTACCAGATGTCCAACAAACAAAAGGGCCTTGCACCCTCAGAGAATCTCTTAGGTGATCACTGCGTTGCCAAGAGTATATTTTATAACCCTGTGCTAACTTAAGCAAAGATTATCTTTAGGCAACCTTGATGCTATCATGCATCTGCGAATAACATCCGAAGCAATATTTCCTAGCTGGAGGAGAACACACTGCCAGACAATTCTCCATCTGTTGCGGCAGCACCTGTGTGTAATGCCGACATATGGGATTTGTTTTCAGTCCTATTATGTGTCATTTAGGAAATTGGTTCAAAACAAATGGATCACAATTTACAGCTAAAGGTTACTGGAGCTACCCAAAATTTATGTTCCAAACCCCACAAACAAAAAGCAAAGGTGTGTTTCCTTGAATCATGTGACATTACAGCGTTTGCTTGTTATCAAGTGAGGAGGAAGTTTAGTAACATAAATGTCACCAGATACTTCATTCCTGAGTGAAAGATGGCATTATCGTGTAAAGCCAGTTCAACATCTCTGAGTATGAATACAAAACAGTTACTTGTAGTTTCTAACGGTCACTCACTGTGTGTCTAAATGAAATGTCCTATTAAGAACAATGTATGTTGTATTTAATTTCTTTTTTTTTGTATATTATATATTGGCACAGTGCTGATGTTTGTAACTATATAATACTGTTTGTCTTTTACAATGCTACAACAGTACAGTATGTATACCTTGAAAATGTTACATTTCTTTGTGTAAAACATATCAACATGAAGACTTTCATACTTTTCTTTTAATCTCTGACCGCATCCTTTCAATAAATATATTGCATTCATTCAACTCCTTCCTCACTTCCTGGTAAATCATTACATTTTCCCAGATTTCCAAGAAATGCGTAGCTCCTTTGTCTTGGTTTAGATCCAAATCAACCACTCCACCTTTTATTCCACGCTCTCCATTGTGCACCTAGTTATCTCCTTTCTTCTTTCATCTGATTTGGAATTTGATTTCAGAAAAGGAATATTGATCTGTAATTGATGATGTGCCGGCATTCCATTTGTGCTCCATGGTACCTCTTTTCAAAGAGAATGCCTTTATGTCACCTGAAGTGTGACCTCTTTTCATGCAACCAGATTGCATGCCCTTGATCCTACCACACGCTCTCAGGTGTCCCACTGTTCCAACCCAAACAATGTCACACACTGATTTTACTTCCCTCTGTCTGGTCTGCACAAATGTGTAATTCAATTTCATTTAGAACACAGTCACCCTCCAGTATCCAGTTATATCATTCTAAATGCTACCCCAAAATAGATCAAGACAGCACATCTGTCTAATTCTCTGGGATAGTACTGCAAGTCATCCTATTCAATTTTAGCCACAGTGAACACAAGAAAAACACAATAGTCAAATGATTTTGTTTTCTATCATCTTCAGAAAAGGTAATAAGCATTCCTGCCCCCCAAAAATGTCAGAAATCTGTCACTGGTTGCCACTATTGTCTAAAGCATGGGAAGAGTTTTATTTGTGCAATTATATTTTATCATGTGGGAATTAGATAAACAAACAGATTAAACGTGCAATGAGCATTATTCACAATGTATTCTGCAAAGAGATTTTACTACACCAGGTGAATGGGTAATCCCTTTATAATGGAAATGATAAAATTGCGGTAATATGACAACAGTGGAATGTCTTGTGTCTGATGCACCGCAAATGAAAGATCTCTGCCCTTTTATGCAAAACACAACCAGCCAGTGCTCCAAAAAGGTTCAGATGAAACAGACTAATGAAGTGGTACATTTAGAAAACAAACCATTTTCATATGTAAATGTTAAAAGGTTGTAGGTTTGGAGTGCAAATACCTTCCATGAATGAGCCTCCACGCTTCTGAAAAAAAAAGCACTTTGCGAAACACTTGATTGTGTATAGAGTTTTTATTGCTGCAAGATAATGTAGCATCTCATTATCTAAACCAATTACAAAGTACTGAACTGTGACCTGCTCAGCAGGAAGGAGGGTCGGCTTGCAAAGGCCCCAACCGTTCCCCAACATGCACCTCAAGTGAAAAGCAAGAGTCCTCATAAATATTCCGCCTTTTTAAAAGGAGCGGGAGGGAAAGGTCCCAGACACTGAGAGGTATTGTGCTCCCCTACGGATTTGCCTAACCTTACAAGCTTTGCTTTACAAGTCTTGTATTGAAATGGCCGGGGTCTTTAAGCAATCCCCTGCCTGGTCTGAAAGGGCTTGAGCTAATTACACAGAGCAAGGACATGCTTGGTAAGATGGGAAAAACACGAAGGCCTTTGAAGAGGTTGAAAATAGAAACTCGGACCATCTGGTAGCAGAGTTATAGAAGATACAATGAAATAGACAAGGTTGAGGGAGAGCAGGTAAACTACACAAAGAGAAGAAAAGGGTACAGAATGTGTTTAATTGGTGGGTTAAAGAGCCGTTACCATGTGCTTGGCAGACTAAAATAGCACACTCCCTCAGACAGCTGCAACTGAAAGCCATGTTCTCAACAACCAACAGGTTTGGTTTCAAGCTTACTTGGAAAGAGAACTGTTTCTCCATAGCTGTGATTAAAATTTACCATCTAATAACCTTCTATTATACCTTCTCTGTTTTGTTGAGATTTCCTTGTCATTATTTTTAATAGATATAGTTTCCTGATATGAGCAGTTTACTCATTGCTGAACCAATATGAAGATAAATACACCTACGGTAAAATGACAGGATATAAATATCTTTGTTTTGAAGTCTAGGATTTCTTTTTAATTGGTTTCTAACTGGCCATTATGTTCACCTATCATAAGTACCTATCTTATCCTGTGATTATGGCAGCCAGAACACAACTATTTCAAACTCAAGGTGATTGGTGTAAGGCTGTAAATGGGGAATGACAGTCAACATAAAATGCATGTTAGAGTCCTGTTTGAAATTAGCAGATTACAGATACAGATTTACTGTACTCACGATTGGCCTCATACTCTTAACAGAAGAAATATTTAAGGCTCTTCTCTTAAAAGGCTGATTTATAAATGATTTACATACCCAACCAAACACTTGGGTTAGATTTTTTCATAGAGCCACCATTGGCGTTATTTACTGAAAAACATAATACATCAGGCGTCTTTACTCCCAAAATGGGCTAATCTTGAATTACTGTAGCAAATCACGTGATGTAAAGTGAACTGATATATTCCAAATTTCAAAGGGCAAGGTGAAGAGAGGTTGGTTTTAAAAAAACCTCACCACAGTTTACACTGATGAGAGTGAGCTGATATGAGAAGCTCAGAAGACAACCAGCACTGTGAATGTAGATGAAGCGCACACACACGAAATCAAGCTGATCAACTCCTGGAAAAAAAGACGCTACAGAAATAGAAGCGCACATAAAATGCAAAAGAGGACACCCCCGGCCTGACCTACATACCTGCAAAACCCACCTGTCAAAGGCAGCCAGGCCTTGCCTCATCATTCACTGAATTACTTTGCATAATCCACTGGCTGCTTTTGGAAAAAAAAAAGCAAAAAAAAAAAAAAACCTACAGTATATGTCTCCTCTTTTATGCTGCTAGTCAAGGCTCTACTATACGAGGTCTAAGTCAGGAGAGGAGGCGGTAGAATGAACAACATCCACCAACAGATGCCTGCTGGGAGACGGGTCATGTTTAGCAGGAGACCTTGTGACCTTGGATATCCCTAAATACATCTTAAGAGGAAACAAGAAATGGCATCGAAAATGATTAATTAAGAGGACTCATATTGAAGAAGCTTGCCTATGAATACAACATTTACACATCTATTCGGCACAGATGTACATGCTTTGTTCTTCCATAACTTGCTAGATATTTGCTGTGATTTTTTTTTTTCTTCATTGAAGTACCACAGACTACTAAAGCTGTCAGCTGTGCATGTTTTGATTGGTATCGTGGGTCAACACCTTGATTCAGTGGGTGCTGTCTTTGTGAAGAAACAAGCCATTCTGGACAGAGACTCACCCTCACTTTCCATTGGCTCTCCTGATCCTGCCTCCTCCGCAGAGATGTCTGTGTCTGCTGGGTCTACAAGGAGAAGCAAAAAAAAGTTAAATCACGAGGCGGGGTGCTGACAAGGAGAAACAAGATGGCACTGCAAATGCCACATAACGTGCGTAAGTGTGAGTCCCCTGTCTCCGCTCTCGCTCCTGCACAACAAAGGTGTGTTTCACCACTGCTGGCAAACACATTATGCTGTGACTTTCAATAATGTTCATTTCTTATTTCCTCAACACAATATAAAAGGAACTGGGAGGGATAAAGCCACAGATCAAAAGAGCATCTTCAAAGCAACGTTGAAATGACGTCCCTTCCAGCCTATTTGTTCATGGATTATCCTGCAATCCTTCCTTTGATGTGAGTAAGGTTTGGGCCATGGGTGAACAGGTAATGGACCACAGACACAATAGCAGCGCGGCACTCGATTGCTGTCCAGACTATAAGGAATCCATGTTCCTGAACTCCTGTGCCTACCACCAGATTGGTGGATATCATTTCAATTTCAGTGGAAAGTGATGACACATGAGCATATTCACCTGTAAAAACATGCAACTTCCACCAGCTTCAATATTCTCTTATCTGCCTGTGTAACAATATCTAGTTTTATTATTGTAATTACTATTATTGCTTTACACAAACTGTAGGATATTTTTCTGGGAAACAGAAATTATGCTCTTTCATACACAAGTTAACACTGCAATGAAATAGGACAGCTGGGTGCATCTGATTTTCATGCACAATTCATCTTTTTTGACAGCATTTCTATTTTAGACTTGTATAAAATTGTAAATTCTCCATTTCAGCAAATGAAATATGAGCTCCTAATGATTTGTAGAGTCCAGCTTCCTAATGACCCACAGAATTCCTGTGGCATTCCCAACAGTTACATTCGTCTTACATCATTAATGCAAAGAGCAGCAAGTCCCATCACAGCTAAGATTGTTTCTTAATATAGTATTTACAAAATCTGACCATTCCATCTCCTGAGTATCACTCAGCGATATACAAAACACAAGGCAACTGATCATTTTGTTCTGACAACCCTCAGCCACGGGCAATTCCTACAGAAGTGAAGCTTGTGTCAAAGGCATCCCATTGTGCATGACTGACCAAAAACGTGGCATAAGAAAGCCAATTAAAGAGTCCTTCAGACCCCATGCTGGGAAGAGCATTGCTGTACAAGGGATCACTCATCACATGAGACAAGGCTAGAGCATTCTGAAGGAAATTGTTTAAAAAACAAACCAGAAAAAACCACTCACTTTGATCTGCAATGAATGTATTCTTAAGATTTCCTCCCTTGCACGTTCACAGAGTGTTAATAACTGAGGCTCAAACTTATTTGGAAAAAAGGCAGAAACTAACTCTAAAGCTCTGTGGACATCTCAGCTAGAACGAACAACTTTTATACAGCATGACACCAAAATGTAGGCAAGTGGGATCTTTTTCTATTTTTTCCTCCTCTGATGTAACTGTCCAGGGAAGCAGAGGGCACCCTTGTGGTTCCTTGTGCCATATGTCACTGCAGGATGCTGCTAGGTAGAATTCTTTGAGCTTCTTACAGTATGACACGGCAATCACGCTAAACATTACACTGGCTTCACAGGCTGACGCACTGAGACCCAGTGTAAAAGGTTACAGTCGAAGACACCAATTCCGCAAATTCCTTTGTGGAACCTGAGCGGTTTCACAAAACATGACTGTGATAATGTTGTCACCCTTGATATCGTTTAAAGGTGATAACGTGGTTTAGAAACAAAAAATCCTCCCTGGATGACAAAAGCCTACTTGTGACTTTACTGAGCCGTTCCCATGACCTCAGATTCCAATATGCCGTTCTCTTTGGGTATGAGCACAAGGTGGTGATGTCTCTCATATGCAGCCCTCAGGATCAAATTCACACCATCAGAACATGCTTGGCCGGACACTGCATATAATACCCTGGACAATCCACTCCTAGCGTAAATCTGGCTGAGTTACCTGGATGACCTTTGCTCATACTGACCAAAGGAAAATAGGAAAGTATAGGAAATAACTCTGCAGTATTAATACTGTTTTCCATTCGTTGGCTCACTGAACTGCAGTGATTACCTGCTGTGCTAAAATTTCTGCTGTTCCTGGCTGTCATGCCCGTTACCTCTGCCCACTAGCTATTTTACACTGTATAGGCATACCATTAGTGCAGGAGGCTGCATTTCCCCTTTCTCCTCACTCTGGGGCATTACTGGTGAAAGCACTTAAACAGAATATAATTTACCCTCACAGCGTGGGTAGAGACACATGGTCTAAATCAAACACCTAGAGCGCATTTCCATTCCCGAAGAAGGGTAAACAACAGGTAACAAATTTCAAGCTGATCATTTGGACTCAAAGTCTGCCTTTTTCATCAACTCTGATATGCGAGATACATTTTCAATCGACCCATGCGGCGTTCCCTAGGAAACGATTTGTAAATGAACTTCACGGGGATGGCTTCGAGAACGAGCATCTGTCAGTTTTGCTTGGTTCAATATTTCCTACTAACAGATTACTTAAGTGAGATAACAGGGCTGCTTAATCCAAGGCAATTTCAGCACAGCCACCTTCATTACCAACACAATGAGTGCCAGTTTACAGGTCTTTAGTTTCAGAGGAGAGTAATTAAATGGGGTGGCAGTAGGGGGCATGTGACTGGAATGTTGCAGGTTCCACTCCCAGAGGGAGCATTGAAGTTAAACCCTTAAGCAAAGTACTTAACCTGAATTGCTTATGAAAATATGCATTTGTTTAAACTGATAAAATGTAATATGCATGCTGTGGAAGTCACCTTGAATAAGAGTGTCTCTGCTAAGCAAATTAATAATGTAGACAATGTAAATAAAATATTGAAAAAAGGCCTGCAGCTTCACATAAGGTGATGTGCGTGCAATATATAAGATATCAGAGCTACTTCTCCTGTTTAATTTATACTTAAGTATTTGCGCCACATTTGTTCTCCATTGTTCTAATGAGGCTGATGAGAACCAGATTCATTTTGCTGGACTGAGCTGGTCTTTATCTGAAGTCCAGCGAAATTTTAACTCCAGCAAATGCTGAAACGTGTCATTAAATCAGTATTATTGGAGCTTCACAGACATTAGGTTTTACCTGTGGGAGAAATACTGCATTGACTTCATGCAGAGAAACCAAACACCATGAAAGTAAAGCCATTTTTATTTACAAACTTGGATTTATTTATTTGTTGCTGCAGGCTAAGAGTGGTGTATTTTAATTTATGAATGTCTGAGAAGGGTATTGAACTGTTTGTAGAAAAGTTTCAGGTGTAAGCCCTTGAAATATAAAATTATTCATGACATAGATTGTTCCAACAATAACAAAATAATTCTGTACAATGAATTTATGCATTTATTAAATGTGGAAAGAAATTCACACATTTATTCTACTTTATTGATCACCGCACTAGTAACAATACAGTGACTATCGCTAACCTTTTTTTTTCATTTCTGAATCTTCTTGAGACAATTACCTTTATATCGTATGCTGTCATTTGATGTTGTTGATCATTAAATACAAGAGTAAAGGCTGTATAAGTAATTTTTATAATCAGTGTTCCTATGCTGGTGTGCTGGTGCACTTCCTATTCCTTTCCCATGGGACAGCAGGTGTGAAAGAGATCTATGTGATGTCTGGATGGAGGGGACACAGGCATGTGCGCTGTTGATACAGTGTGCCGCCGTGTGTCTGGAGAACAGATGAGGATGAAGAGGACGATGAAAGCCGCACCAGCAACTGACATCACAGAGTCCAGGTGTAGGCTCAAAAAAGTTCCAAACTTCACCTCAACTCCTGAAGCCTCCTGAAACTTTTATTTCACTCCAACTAGCAGCCAGATTGCTTGGCTTAAAGTTCCGTCAAAGAATTGAAGTGTTCTTCAATCTTCACAGTGTGTTTGTGAGCATGTGTGCATATGTGTGTGTGTGTGTGTGTGTGTGTGTGTGTGTGTGTGTGTGTGTGTGTGTGTGTGTGTGTGTATGCGGATGGAAGTGCATATGCAAGGCATTGAAGTGGGTGACTGTGAGAAAACAGATGTGCAGCCTCACCCCCAGCTGCTGTGCAGTGAGCTTTATTGATCTTACCTTTATCCAGACACTTGGCTGCCCCTGCTGTGGCCATCTGCGTTAATTGAGTCTTCGCTCCATCCTTACTCGAGTCATTCTTGTTTTCTGTTATCGCACCATGGGAGAAAAAATACATAAAATAGTGCCAGTTATAGAATGTATTCACAAGACTATTATATCCTTTCTTCATTCTCTCAGTCCTAATAAGCTTTTTATAACATATTGAATGAAAGCTGTGAGGGTGGGAGGAAGTAATTTGTATGAGTGGAAGTTTAAGTTTACTTTTGTTCATATACTAAGTTAGTAAGTGTAGCGCTGTATCTAAGGATAATTTAATCTCAGAGCTGCACCAGCTGGGTGTATGTTCTTGGTTCTGACCACCAGCATCTGTCAACATGCATTCCGCAGTCCTTTGTTTCCCTCCCTTCTTGCTATGGTTATCTTAAATTTAGACTTAGGCTGCCAATTACTGATAAGGGCCGAAGATATAATGTCTATTTCTTTGGCACACTCTTGCCTTCACAGCAGAATCTCAAGGGAAACCATCAGCATTTAGGTTATAAAGATCCTTGTATCACTATGGTTATTGCTACAATTATCAGCGGGAAAGTGTCACAGCCTACAAGTGAAATACACACGAAAAGGTGGCTGTAATTGAGATTCAGGATTAATTAAATGTCATTCACAGAAATATGTGTGTGGAAGAGACGGTGACAATGCAGTCACTCAGAACTCTGCCTCTTCATTAGAATACGGCTGGACCTCATATACCAGGGGAGAGTTCCATTGCCCCCACTAAAATCTCAGCGGGGATTATTCTTAATTAACTACATAGTGGCACTCTATTTCACTCCCCCTTTGCAGAAAGTGAGCACAACCAGTTTGGCATTTAGTATTGGTTAAATAGAGAGGGCAGAGGGTGGGCTTCCAGTTAGTGCTTCCTCAGGCTGTGATAGAGTTAGTGGAAAGGGATCTCACCTGCACAGTCCTCTGCACTCTCCACCTCCTCAGACTGTCTGTCCCCTGTGACAGGGCTCTCCTCTTTCCTGCTCAAGTCTGACAGAGGGAGTGGAAGAGAAAGAGAGGGACAGTGAGTGACACAAATGCACTTTATTCACAAAGAAGGACAAAGGAACACTGTTGGCATTTGTAGACAAGCTGGATAGCATTTGAATTTTTGCAATAACACAAATTTCATCTTAACTGAATGCACTTTTAAAAATTATACACGACTTCTCTTCACTTGTAATTAGTAGAAAATAACAGGCTACAGTGATCACAAATGTCTCCATGGATTTTACTAAAAAACAAAAAAAAAAAGAATAAAATAAGCAATAATTGCTAACTGGAAATTTTGGCTCCTGGCTCCTGGCACCTTGCTGAGAAGGACATATTTTTGAGGTAGCCTGTACATTTGCTGGGGACTTTTGTGGCCATCAACTGGAGCATGACTGTTCCATGTCACAGTAAGCTGCACGTGCCTTGAGCCCTGATTGGTCACGGCCTGCCTCCTGACATACACATGCATTCTAGGTACAGAGCCCCTGCCTGCAGCGAGGATTAAGGGCTGCCACGGTGAAAGAATGGCTCGGAGGAAACTGCTTGGATGAACACGCCTTTCCGCAATTCTATTGGACAGGGAGGTGGCGTGTGTCCTCGCTCCTTCGGCTTCCTCGTTTTCACACACCCACTAATCTGTGAGATCGATGGCTTGTTCCTTTCAACATGCACCGGTCCTAGATCATTTCAGCCCATTCCACTGAATGCTCAGGCTCGCAGTGGCTGCAGGGTTCATTATCTCCCCTTGTACCCCCTTTAAGGTTCAAAGGCGAAACATTAAAAGTGTTGTCATGGGAGCCTGTTATTATAATGCAGTCCCAGTCATGATTCAACCATAGATGAGCAGGAATTGATTAATCTACAGAACAGGGACAAATTACATACAATAAGTAGAGACGACAATACAGTCTACACCCTCAATACCATGCCTGTAAATCTGATGAAGGAGTAACCCACAGGTGAACCGCACAACGCAATGCCATACTGGATGAGCAGCAAATCAACAGTAATGTTCCTGTGCTGAAATATTTTACACACAGGAAGGATCTGACATTACAGGTGAACACTTCAGTAAGCGGAGGGAGCCTGAAATCTTTAGCATGCGCAGCCACCCCCTTAGCTGAAGGGGGTCACTGGTGCACAGTAAAATGTACCATATTGTAGCATTTAAGAGAGCCCATTACAGCCGAACAAAGAGGAAAGCATGCGTGTGAATTAAAGAAGTGCTTGCTCAGCAATAGCATTGATTCATTGATCTGCAGACACCTGTAAAACGAAATTGAATATTCCACCTTTTTTTGCCTCTCTTCCAATCAAGTGCTCCCCCATCAATATTTCCAAGGCTGCGGCTACTGTGCCGAAGTGAGATATATTTCTTATGCCACAAACATGGGTGGGAGTACAATATCCACCCTGACACCCATCTCTGAGCGAGTTGCCAGTCACATGGGAGGAAGGGCACCTGAAATATTACCTCTTGCTCCTGGCCCCGAGACTGCACACGGCCCCACCATTTTGACGCTTTAATTACACTGAGAAATTTACAGTCTGCCGCCCTTCTAAACTTTCAGGTCCCTTCATTCTCCCCAGAGGATATTGCCCATCAAACATGCTTTTCACCAGACCAGGGATTTTATTTGATATATTTTTTTAAAGGTTACATTTCAATAACTGAAACCAATCTTTGGAAACTCATAGAGCCTCTTTAGCCAAAACTTTTTGAAAGGACCATTGCTGTATCTTTTCGTTCCTAACGGGGATGTTGAAACAATGATGAAAAGAACAACAAAGGCCGTCTGAATGCTTTCTGCCCCTTGTAGATTTCAGCCAGCTGATCAATCACAGCTTTCTTCTCCGTGCATTTTCTTCTATTCCCCATAACACAGACTGTACGCTCAGATAAGTAAATCTGTGAATGAAAACAGCCCTTCAACGTTGTTTTGCATTCCATCAAAAAATCACACACCCCGTGTCAAATGCTCAGTTCTGTCTCTTTATTCCAAAATTCACCATGTGTTACTAAAAGCCAGTTTTGGAGCACGGGCAGCTGTTCTGGGACGATATCTTTAACCACTTTGTGCGCACAGTCTCCCTGTGATGTGGTATGCAAACCCGGCTGGGCATCCTCCTCACGCTGTTTGGCGACTACACCTGTGTCAGATCTGAAGTGGGCTCCTTGTCTCTGCAGCTGTCAAAGGCATTCATTCTGTTATCCGCACACACATGGGAAAATCGATGGTGGAGTGGGATGCGCAGGCATTGATTTTGCGATTGTAGAGGTGCTGCTGAAGGTCTGGGATGACTTACTCCAACTGACCTCCCTCCATCAGATTCAATCATTAATTTAGAGTCATTTTGCTCCCAATTTTCTCTCCGCCTGATTGGGAGAGAAACATACCCATGCCAATAGGGAGCAATTGTGGCTTTCCAAATTAATCAGACGGTGACAATACTGTGGGCATGATCTCCAGATATCAGTGATGATGCACGAGATATAATGAAAAACAGTGCGATTAAAAAGGAGCTGAACTGGAAAGAGAATAGGCTTGATTCCACCTGCTGCATCCTGCTTACCTGGAGAGGGCTCTTTATCTTTCACTTCTTTCTTTTCTTTGGTTTCCTCCAATTCCAAGCCATCATTATCTGGAGGCAGAGGCAAAATTGCATAAAATCACAAAGATTCCTGGGGTGGCAGGTGGGAAGGGATATTTGTCATTGTCAATTGCATGTAATTCAAAGTGAGTGGTACCAATTTTTTTCTTGCACCATGCCCGAATTGAATCAAAACTTATTTGTCATTACATGGATTTTATTTCACCCAGAAGAAAATAGTGCTGTCTTATGAAATAGACCTGTTTTCATATCTAAGTGCCATTGTTTCTCGCTTCGAAACAATCCATCAATCAGTCAGTCACTCCGGCCGCAGAGCTCTTCGCATAATCACATGTGACAGAACAAACAGAACATTGAAAAAATAAGCGCAACAACAATACATAGCAAAGAGGACATGGGATGTTGGTGCGTATAGAAAAAAATCACGCAGCAGTTGATATTGCTTTTCCCATATATTAGCTTAATGGCACTACATTGTAAATCTCAGTGATATGATTACAGGTCTTCGGACAATTCACCATGCTGATTTGCATTTTGAGTCTGTTGTGAAAAGCACGAAAAACAACCACTTTGACATTTTTTGAGACATCCTCTGTATTCTTATGTAAATATTCAATCAAGCCACAATAAAACAAACTTGAATCTAGAAGGAAAAAAAAAGATTGAGTATACTGGATTTAAAAATGTATGCAAATACATGCATCCATGTCTCTTAATTAGACCACCAGTGCTAACAGAAGTAGCGAAAATGCCATTTTTCCCTCAAAAGCTACCAGCTCACCACCCACCACCCAATCTATCTTCTTCCATTTGCAATGTGCCTGATGAAAGTTTTCCAGCTCTTCCCTGTTCATAGCAAGAGCTAAAAAGGATAGGTACAGTGTCACAAAGATATCCGGGGCTTCTCGGGCGCTGTAAGCCATCTCATTAATACCTTGGACGTGTTTGTTTTTATGTCATCAGCATCACTGGTAATGGCCATGACTGTGGGCTGTTCTTTTATTGGTAATGAGATGGGTTCAAGGACAGGACTGGAGAGCGTACCCATACATTTAGACCATGCGCTAGCTTCATTGGCTTGTTTTAAAAGGATTTCGCATAAATTGGGGAAACAACACGGTTGACATCTTTCTTTTAAACATTTGATGAATGATGCTACAGAGGCCTGCCCATTAAATCTGTGGATCCTCTACAAGCTTGGACCCACTGAACAAGCCAATTTGTGCGACAAATTTATACGACATGGTATGTACATAAAGATTTATACAGGCTAATTGGGGATTTTATTTTTTTACTGTGATACATATTCCAAAGAAAGCAACTGTCTATGTGAAAGTCAAATAATGTTTGTGGATTGTGGACTGTGGAAAATCAACCAAGAGAAGAATGCATCGTGAATCATACCTAAATTCTGACTCTCCATTTCCACATTCAGATCGTCAGGTTTGTCATCCTCTTCTGAGCGTGAAAAGAGATTTCAGGAGGTGATGAAAATTGAAACAATCATATCATGTACCAAAGCAGACTTAATTTTAATCACACACAGGCTTTCCAATTTTAAACGATACCAGAGGTGAACATTAAGAGTGCTTTTATTTTATCTATTTGTTTAACTACAGACTACAGAAGTTTAATCCACCTCTACCGCTATTATGATAATAATCAAATTCTTAGCTGTGAGGTATAAACGAAAATACATTCATTCAAAAGTGAACTAATTTTCTCATCTGCTTCATCTGTTGCTATGAATAATTGAAGTTCTGCCTCTCATCCGCACTCAAAAAGTTCATCCAATATTACAAAAAGCTTACAGTAATGATAGAGAGGAAAAGGAGGACACGGAATAACTAAAGTTGTTTGGGCGTATTGATGCAAAAAACAGAAGGATGAACACAATTTAATGAAGATGTACATATTCAAACACCCATGTGCCACTGCCACAGCAGGAATTTCTGGCTCAGATTGCCACTCGTGTTGTGTACATGGGAATGAGATGTTAAAACTGACACATCACCATGGCCTGAAAAGGTGGCTGAAGCTCACTCAGCTTGCCCAGGTGCCGGAAATCCTACCTGGCTGACTTTCCATGTTGATGTCTTTGGAGTCCTCTTTGTTCTCATCGTCCTCTGCAATGAGGAGAAACACGAGAGGCGAGAGGCGTGGATTACTTCAACAGACTGCAGACATCACACACTGGGCCTAACTTTGGGTCCTTGCCTCTGCCCTTCAGCTCATTCACGACTATGTGGATGAACTCAGGCAATCAAGGGCACCTTATCAATCAAACCCAGGCCCTCTTTAGCAAAACCACGAGGGTCAAGATCGGCGATCCTGGGAAGGACATCTCTGGACCCACTTCATTTCCTCACTGCTTCCGTCATTGCTAGCAAACAGTGAAGAAGAGGTGTGTGTGTGTATGTGTGTGTGTGTGTGTGTGTGTGTGAGAGAGAGAGAGAGAGAGATTCACAGTGTGTTGGCAAAAACAGTAGCAGTTGGGGGATTGATATCTTTAATAACATTGTGCATGCACAGGCTCTGTGTGCAGTAACTGTAGTTAAGTGTGCAGGTGAACCAAGAGGATGAGGTGCGTGTGTGTGTCTGTGTGTGTGCGTGTGTGTGTGTGTGTGTGTGCATGTACGTGCTTTGTGTTGGCATGCTGGTTAACTAATCACATTAAAGAATGTCATTTATTGACCCATGACACCAGACCAGTCCCAGAACACGGTTATCAATAACTATGGGCCTGGTGGAAATGATGCTTTAGTATGGTGCAGAGGTTGTCATGTTTGAGAAATCGAGCAATTCACAGTCCTTGCACTATTTTTAATCTTTCTACCATCTGTACCAATCACAAATTGGTAAAAACTGACTAACATGACATCAATGCAAGCCACGACACAGGCTTGCACAGGCTGTGATGATTACTTAATTAAGCAGCTGGAGAGAAACAATTGTATATCGTTGTAATTTATCAACCACTCAGAGGAACGAAAAAGTCATTTTAAATTTAGATAAATTTCGGAGTGGGACTATATCCAAGTCCCTCGAATGAGATTGTGTGTCCTGCTGTATGGGTGTTGAGAGATGCATTAAAATGACACAGATCAAGCTGATAATGCTGATACCTTTGTCATGCCAAAACATGATCAACACTGGTGATACATGACCAGATGGATTGTCTCCCTCCTCAACTGTCATTTAAAATGTATTGAATGACTTAAAGAAAGACGGGATTCTATTTCTGTACCATTTTTTGCTTTTCTAATATCGTTCTTGAAATAATAGCTGCTGCACTACACCTTGCATGACACAGCCAGCTAAAATGCTGATCCAGTTACTCACCCAAATCTCACATGAGAACAGTATCAAAGAGGCAGCAGGATTTCTTTTTTCAATCTTTTTATTTGCTATGGGGGGCAGTGAGGTCATAGATGATGTCCTGTTTTACAGGCAATATGAATAATACTGGTCCGAATAGTTTCAGTGGAATAACAGCAGTAGCTTTCACGTCCAAACACTAAATGGGCTGAGGAGGAAATGAACTAATTGTGTTGGTTATGAAAAAAATGAGGTAGTGCTTTCAACCTTTACGTCTAATCTAAGTCTAATTATCTCCAAATGAAATTAAACATTCCTAAATTCTGCGGGTTGAATATGTAACCCTTTTTATAATCACTGGATTTGAAATATTGCATTTAAAGGCTTCAGTTTGACATTTCTTCTCAGGACGTTCTAATTGTAAGGCTTGCACATTGATGCCCTTATGTAAAACCTAAAACAAACTTTAATTTTTTTTTTTTTGGAGTTTTAAAGTCAGAAAGTTTATAGGAGCATAATGTCATTTCTTGCAGGAGTCTGTTTCAGCAACGACCTGGAAAATTATTTGGACTTAAGAAGGACATCATGCAGGTTACTGAAAAACATCTGACCCAACGCAGGACTTTTTGTCCTTTCTAAATAAGAGCAGCCAGTTCAAAATAGCCCTAACTAACTACACTGTGTAGATTTTGTTTCTGCCTGGAATTCCTCATCAGCTTAACCTTGTGCAGAAAGAGAAAAAAATCTGCAAAATAAACACTTAAAGGGCTTTGAAATATGAATAAGCAGTTCCTATTTTGTCTGTATGCTTTTTTTGCTAGGTTTTCAGAAGAATGGCATGAGAGTGGGAATTTTGACCATTTTGTGTCCTTTAAAAATCCTTTCCAGAACAAAAGGCCATTTGAGGAAAAACAGTGCTTTCAGAAGGCTTGTTAGACACTTAGACACCTCATGCAAATAACTGCACAGAAGAGCAACACAGACAGAGAAACAGTGTACTTTCAAGACGTTACATCATTCCATTTAGTGTGACAAACGGCAGTCTCATCCCTAGAATGGTGGAGACAGTGCCTGACTGTCTGAACCAAATGTGCACAGTGAAACCAGTATTTCAATCAGGCACTCAACGAGGAATTCGTTCCTTCAAGACGCAGTCAGACGTCCACTTGCACAAAATGACACGTCCAGCCAGCAGGTGGCAATAGTGTAACAGGGTTTCCCCAGCAAGCGTCCCAATTAGCCATGCTCCCTGAACGTGCAGTCACTCCGGGTTAGGCTAGGATTGGAGCTTTTCAGCTCGCCATAGGTATGGGCTTCTCAACTTGTATTTATTTTAATACCCCCCCACCCCCTGCCAAACGCTTCCCTGAAGAGAGAGAGAGAGAGCAGTTACAAACAGTGAAAGCATTGTTTTCTTCTAGATAGGATCTCCTACAAGACGGGACTGTGCTGAATTTGAAAAGGACATATAGGGAGTCTGTGATTGATGTGACAACCTTAAATGCACCCCTTTGCTCACGCTGCTCATCAAACACACCCCCAACACACACACACACACACACACCATCCGTATCTGCATATCATTCCGCACGAAGTCACTGGAACGAAACAGCTGAAAAGTTCACAAGGAATAAAGACCAATCCCAAGTGGCGTGGTTAACAGCTGTCGCTCAAACGCCTGGCGTGTGTGGCTGTGGGACATACTCCCTTCAGGATGAGAAGGGGGCTTTCATTCTCCTTACCTGTACTGTTCCTGTTTGGCTACCCGTGGGCATTCAGCTACTTGGAATAAAGCCACACTGGTCTGTACTGTTGCATCCTTCTCCCTCTCTCTTTCCCTCTCTCTCTCTTTCACTCTTTTAATCTGCATTTACTTGGGTATCTGTCAATTACACAATGAAAATATGACAAAAATAATACCATTACTTGCAGTCTGTCTCTGTCTTTCACGATCAAATGTGAGCCCAATAATAAAAGGGAGGTGTTGTCTATTTGCCCAGACTGGCTGCTGCATTAGATGTAACATGCTAAAGCGAACCTTGTTTGTTTTGTGTAATTTCTTCATGGATTTCATGTGGATTACATCACAAAGGCCTGGAGCTCGTGTAGCCCGCTGGCACACTGCAGCGTGGCAGCACTCCCCCCTCCGCTCAGGCTGCTAAAACGCTCAGCCGCTGCCAGCCACAGCGGAACACCGAGACGCTCTCTGCGGAGTTCAGGCCACGCCTGACGCTGCCCATCAACAGGGCGTGACCACAGAAAGCTCCTGACCCACCGGCCCTTACCGCATTCTTTTCCTGCCTTCAGCGGCGCTGCTAATGCAGTCCCTTTGTGTGGGACTGAACAAAGCCAGGCGCAAGAGACGCCGATGCCACTGCGCTGCCTCTTCCCCTCGCGTGGACTGACATGCACAATTTATCGTTGTGTTGCTGAGCGTGCATTCCCCCCCCCCCCCCCCCCCCCCCCCGACAGTAAAAGCTGAACAGCATCTTGAGAGATGCTCGACCCTTTCTGCCGACCGGGGCCCTGTCCGCCGTGCCGCTCCTGCCGACTAACAGTTGGCCCTGGGTATGGCTCCTCTGAAAAAATTGTAATTAATGATCGCTGTTAACAGCGGAGCTAAAAGCTCTGCGCTCACGACCGGACAGTTGTGAGTTCAACCCCCAGATGTCTAATTTGCGCAAGGTGCCAATTCAGTGCAGCTTTGGCGAAACCTCTGGTGTATTAATGAGCTGTGTAATTTGCAAAAATTATGGCTAAAAGCATCACGCCAACAAAGCGATTGCTACAAGCCTATATGGGCGTTTGTCTTGCTCTGATGCATTCATTTCCTGAAACTTAATGCTTTGGGATCTGACCAGCTGTACAGCCGAGCTCCAAAAATAATGCAGCGACATGAGGACTCAGATACAATGTTTAAGTCGGATCCAGCACAGGTATGCGAGGTGAGATAATTCAGTTCTATATCTCTATGAAAAGTTTCCTGCAAGGCGGGGGTGGAGGGAGGAAAAAACTCACATACAAAAGCAATTTTCTCTTAATTAACAACGTTCCCGTTTATGCTTTGATCACATAGCGAATCGGGAAAGTGCTGTAAGCCTGTACCTCAAGCCACGCAAACACAATGGTGGAGAAACAGGAGGCTTAGAAACGGTTTTGTCATGAGCTGGCAAAAGCGATCTCCCTCCTAGACCCTAAATCACTCTGGGGTGGACGTGATCAACTCCCCCCTAAAGGCATGGGCAAGATTGGTGTCGTTACGTCACTACCACCTGCACACGCCAAGGACCTCTGACAAAAAACCTCGATCTGCAGCTTCGCTCCCCAGATAATGACCACTACTATAGGTCTGCAGTGTAATCCAGTGGGAGGTTAAATGCTGCCCGGGGCGTGGAATGAAAGACTTTGTGAAGGGTAACTTGCTGACTGAGTAAGCATCTTGAGTCACTCTCCATGGCCGCGATTGTCAAGCCTCTCTGTAAATCTTGCAAATGGCAGATGCAGTGGAACTAACAGGGAGAGAAAATTTGAGATGACAGGCAGGCAGACACAGTTTGTTGTTGATATTTTGAATAGCCACAAAGGCGATGGTATGTTTTTTAAGCGTATCTGCAGCTTGGTCTGATCAAGTGCATAAGGGGATTGTAGCAGGAACCCCATGTATGGTCATTTCAACAGAAACCTCTGGACTGATGGAACCTTTAACAATTGTCTGATATTTGCCAGTCGTCACCCTTAATGGGATTCGGATGGCTACCTTAGGTTGCATTGGCATGATAGCAAACACAAGCCCGTCTGTGCACCAGATGATGATTTTTTTTTCTGCACTGCAGTATGATCACGTATTAAAAATGGAGCGTAATTATTGAATTAAATCCAACCATTCAGCACAGTACATTCACATCCACCAATTCCTATTTGGATTTAAATGGCTGTGCAGTTTTCCATTGTGAATGGATCAGTTAACAGTGATTTATAAACCCTGAAAAATTAGGATCTAGGGGTCTATAAAAATGAAAAAAATATATATATATACATATATATTTATATATATACAGTATGCAAACACACACACACACACACACACACACACACACACACACACACACACACACATATATTTACTTATACCCCTGATTAAACAAAAGGGCAAAGATGTACTATATTTTTTCTGCTTACTTGTATTCATATTTGTGTTATATTTTAATCTTAATATCATTGCACACAGAAATAGAGATAAGGATTTTAATCCAGAAAACATAAGAGTCGTAGTTACTCACAGATTTAAGAAATCCATGAGGCAAAATTCAACAAAGAAATCTACATTAGTATTCTGCTTGTTGAAAGTTCAGTGAAAGCTTCTAGAACTATATAAAGGCATCCAAAGGCTTTCTGTTTCCGTGTTGTATAGGAGGAGGAGACACAGAAGAGATTCATCAGCAGCATGCATTTCAGAGAGCTCTCTGAAAACTGCAGGTAAATGTTTATTCACCTCTATAAGCGGGAAAAAGGCTATAAAAGAATTCACAAAAGCTGAATATACTACTTTCCGCTGTAATGTCCATTATTAGGAAATTTACTGCCACTGGTACAGTGGAAACTCTGCCAGGCAGAGGATGGTTGTCAATCTTGCCACCAAAGGCTGTGAAACATGGTCTGTGTTTGGGGGACAACTATAAATCCAGAGGCAACAGTTGGAGATCTCCATAACAAACTGGCATCTTGAAGTTACTCAGTGTTAAAAAGAACCATGCCAAGTTGGCTTCTTGAATTTACCAAACTACATTTGAGTGACAACCAGTAGCATGCCTCATGCTTAGATGAAATGAAAACTGAGCTTTTTAGACATTTTAATCAGTTTTATTTTAGGCATGAACAGGTGAAGCTGAAGTTGATAAAGAACCCATGCCTCTCTCTAATTAAAATAGAAGGAGTTATGAACTCCAACTTGTACCAAGACGTTTTGGCCAAAAACCTGGTTCCCACTGCCAAGGACCTCAAACCTGGCTGAAAACAGACATTTCAGCATGACAACAATCTGAAGTATTCATAAGAAAAGGTTAACTGAGTACAAAATAAGTGTTGGCAACTGATAATCTCAATCTCCAGACCTCAGAGCAATTGAGTATTTATGGTTCAAACTCAAGAAAACTCTGCCTGATGGACAGCTTAAAAATTCCACCTCATAAAACCGTATACGAAGCATTTTGCAAGTGTAATACAGGAAGATTAACACAAATATTGCCAGGGTGTGAATAAAAGTTATCCTTTTGTTTTCTGGAATAAAATGTATTACTTAGGTGTAATATCACTTTTCTCTGTACAAGATTAATGTATATATTTTTAAATTGTGCATAAAAATATCCAGTAGGTGTATATGTACTTTACAGCACGTTTCTTGTTCCTGTTTATCCAGGGTTAAAAATGGGGCTCACTGTTTGCCGATTCTCTGTAGAATATAATTAGCGAATCTGTCCAACACAATTAATGTGCGCTTAGATTATGGAAAATTCAAATATTTTGCTGTCCTCAAAAAATGTCAAGTGTGACCACAGCTAAATTGGGGTTTGGATCAATTACAGAAAACACACTATTGCCTTTAGAGAGCCAGCACTCCTTCTTTCAATGTCTTTACAACTGGCTATGTGCCACAGTATATATTAAAAGTCTGGAGGCTACCTTCCCAAAGAGAGTAGCACAGGCTCTAATAAACTTTCACCCTCAAAGACAAATGCACATGTTAATTGTCTACACCCCACCTCCTCCCCCCCAGTGTAAAAATCTAATTATCTACGGTCCACCTTATTGGAGAGGCCAGTAATCGTTCCTACATCAACCAAATGAAGGGGCTGAGGTAGCAGAACAGACAGATAATGGCTTCTTAACTTTCCCTCAACATAAAAAAAAACACTTTCAGGATAGCTGATCCTCTCTGGAGCCACTTGTTCCAAGTGAGACGCCTACATTGGGGTCCTGAAGCCAGATAAAAGAAAGCCTGTTTGACAAAGTAAGTGAAGCCTGTGTACCTTCACGGTCCTCTTCTCCTTTACTCTGCTTCTTACTCTTGGGTTTCTTAGAAGTGGATGTCTCCTTTTTACCTGGTGAAGAAAAGTCACAGACAATATGCAGTGCAACCATCAACATGACTGTTATATGCATTGTCAAAACAACAATCATCATTATGCAAGTCTTTAACATAAACTGTCAACAAGCAAATGAGAAGATTTCACTTCCTCAGAAAGCTTTGTTACAAGTGTTAACAGGGTAACAGTGATCTTTGTATCACAGGGTATCAGATGATCATCTCAATATACAGAGTGTTGTTTTTCAACATGACCCCTGTTTTACCATAACCCAGCCTGCTTCAATTTCTGTCATATTTCTTAGTCATTCATACTCTACTAGGGTTGAAATCTGTTCAGTGCTCATGGGCCCATCTATGGATCCACCTTGAAATTGCTTTCTTTCTGCAATTGTGATATAGATACACAGTGTGAAAATAGTAGCTATCAGAAGGATGTTGTCACTGGGGAAATCTGGTTTCGTTGTGTAGCATTGATCTGTGACTTTGCTGGTCCTTCAAGGTCTCTGTGGCTTTCGGGTCATAGGCTAAAAGGGTATTCACTGGACTATTAGAATGTTTTAGTTTTCTTTCTCATACCTACTTGAGAAAAAATGACTCAACTGAGGCAGAGAGAAAAGAAAGCCCTGGGCTGATTCTTGACAAAAGCTCCACTCCACACGAAAACTGCAGTAATTTAAACCCTTCCACTGAATCCAGAATGCACAGAATCGAGCTCTGTCGAACAGACCAGCGCTTGGCTGGAATTCAGGCATCCATCAGACAGGGACATAATTGGACAGAACTGTTTGGGGGCGGGAGGAGTTCAATAATGACATGCCTTGATGGAATCTCCCAGCAACTGGCAACACTAGGGTTTTATATGTTACTGGAGTGATGTTCTCTAGGCAACTGGTGTCAATTCATGTCACTAAGGCCTCATCATAAAACATGAAATGGATGTAAAACACTACATTTAAATAAATAAATGAATACAACCTCATTCAATAAGGATACATTTACTTCTATTCAAACAGAAGCAAGTAAATGAGGCCTTTATTCAATAATAATAATAATAACACATCTACATAAATCAATAATGAGAGTGCATTGTTAAAGAGCAAGCTACAGAAAAAAAGCCTTTTTGAAAGCACCTGGGTCTTCTGGAGGCAGTATTCTTAAAACTTCCTTACTGTAGTAAAACTGACACTCTTACTTGCTTTATTGGCTGTACTTGTAGTGTGCCCAAAAGCAACTCATCAAATATTTATACATGCCTGGTTCTATTTAACTGGAAATGCATGCCAAACTCAAATTTGCTCTTGCCTTACCTGTGTTTTTATTGTGCTCGAAGATTTTGAATTGCATGGACATACGTTATTCATGAGGGTGTTTCTGCTCGCAACAAAAATATACTGTCTTCACATTCCAAAATGTATGGAAGGATAATGCATCGATTTATTCAAGTGCTCACCCGATCATCCTACAATCCTCTATTATAAATGCAGTAATGATAACAGCCTACAAAAAAGGCCCAGGGTAAAGCTAAGGTTGCTGATGCAAGACGTTCAGTCTTTAACTGTCTTTTTGGATGTCTCAGCCTCAAGAGAGGAGAGATGAGTAGCCCCCATTCCCTGCTGCATGGCACAGTCGTGGTGCCTGCTCCACACTGCGTAAATGACATGCACAGCTTGGCCTCAACAGAGTAATCCCACTCTCCATGTTTTTTGGTAAGATAAATTCAAAGCCACTGTAAATCTGAGTGTCTGCCAGACAGAGCCATTGGTACTCCGAGCCTGAGGGTGGCAGAAAACCTTTCTTTTCCCCCATTCATAAGAAAAGGAAAAAATCTTAATAAATGCCTGCATGAATTGCTACAGTACACTCATATATTGTAGAACATCATGAAAATCACTTTAAAATACAGGGGGAAAAGTCCCCTTTCTAAATATCGAAGGAATTCAGTACTGACACAACTGACCTAAATGCCATTTTCTGCTCTTTTTAAGATTTGCAGACAAGGATGACATGGAGACATGCTAAGGGAAATGGATGTGAGGGTAGGCAGTGTAAGTTGCTCTAAAGTCTAAACTGATTCATACACCACCTCACAAGAAAGGCATGTGTAACTGAGTAGCTGCAAACTGTAAAACATTCCATTTGACACCACTCACCTTCCTCTGTCTGTCCCTCAGTTCCCTCATCATTAACATCATTGTCTGTGGGGAGAAAATGACAGATAACATGTTACAGTCTAGCCGTGCCAAGACCCTTGCATTCCAGAGATTAAGGTGTGGCTCCACAGCCTGACGAGGTACATGGAGTAGCATGGGTTTGTAAAACTCGTCAGTTTAAACCCTTGTGGGGCTGAGTACAGCACTATCTCTTTACTCACAACGCTGCTCTGATGTCTCAGACTCACTGCACACCACCAGTCAGCCGTGGTTGCTTTGGGCGTTTGGGGTGAGAGAGCATGATGGTTTATTTGGTTTGATGAGGGACTGTGACATTGTTCCCTGGAGTCTTTGATAAGAGTTTGATTAGTCTGCTGCACAAAACGCATGGGTATTTCATGCAGTAGGCCAAATGCCCCTAGCATGGGGCTGATTTGGCATTTGAAGTTCGCTGGACCAACCCCCTTGGGAGTGAATGCCATAAACCATACCAGTCCCAGGGACACCAAAGCCTTGGGCTGCTCCCATGATGCACTGTGGTGTCTTTATCAGAGTCGCCATCGGGAATTCTGTAGTCCTCAGACATTCTTCTCAAAACAGGCTTTAGCAGGCATCACATGGGGCTGCATCTATTCCGACCTTTTCTGTATGCGGCGCAAATAAAAGCAGCAGAACTTCAAGGAAATGTTTGCAATTAGCTGGAGGGTTTATCATGGAATTAGAATGCTGTGCATATGCCCACAAAGCATGTACACAAGGATCAAGTCAAAGCTCCCTCGTTCATGTCAGATAAATTGTACACCAGGGTACGAGAGCGCAGAGCAGGGCACAGAGAGAAATCTTAATCATGCTTATTGTGCAGCTGTCTGCTAAATATGCACATCACCAGCGCACACACACTGCTCAGAGTGGCTCCACCCCTCTCTGTCCACACGACCAAAAGCCCGCGCCAGCACACCTCACAGAGACCTCATAGAGCACAGCCCAGAGCGCTGATCTGTTAGCTGCTTTCTATTAGTTAGCCATGACATTTTGAGTTATTACAGAAAATTATAGTGGTTCAAATGCATGAGACATTCTTTCGCAATTAGTCATGGTCTGGCACACCAGACACACGTGAAATAAAATCTTTTATTATCCAAAAAAAGGCACTATAAATTCTGTGTGAGCCAGTCTTTATTTCTTTCCAGAGATACCATTTTTGGACAGATGTAATTTTATTTTATTGTATTATAGACTATTGGTTCGGAGCAGTTCATTGCTCATGCAAATTTAATCCGCCCATGAACAAGTGTGGTATGAAGTAAAATGTTTAATTTTTTTTCTTTCAAAAGAAAAGAAAATTTAAGAGGTGGGAGTGAGGGGGAATACGTGAAGATAGAAACCATTCAAAAAAGTATGCAATAAGTCATATCATGCTCCAAGCATCAACACTGGTGTCAAAGGCATACTGAAATGTGCCTTTCCCAGCGCACTATATAGCCCTGAATGCCTGAATGTCTGTTCTGGTGTAGCATAGCTTTACAAGCTGTCTTTGATAAAATGCTGGTGTCATCGATTCTGCAAAATTCAAACCATCAAAAGGAGCCCCTGGGCTATACGGACGTGCTTTTCTCTCATAACTCACCACATAAAGTCATGGAGCACAGCGACGGAACCTTGCTGTCCCAAGCATTTGTGAGAAAGGAACAGCGGGAGGAATTTTGCTGATGTTTTGAAACATGTGATCATCCCAACATGAGCAGATATTTGAGGATATCAAAAGCATAAGGTGTTGCTCAGCCCTCTTTTAATGCACTGAAACCTTAACCTTTAAGCTCAGCAATGACATGTACAGAAACAAATCAAAAAGAAATGAACACATCTCTATGGATACTGCCCCAAAAGAGAAATAAATTAACAAGTATGGTCCACACGCCGGATACTGTAGGCTCCAGTCTGCCCTGTTCCCTATCCAATGAAGCCTGTCAGCAAAAAAAGTTTTTCATTTAAGACTTTGCCAAAAATGTATATGCCGTAATTATGAGTAAAAGCAGCTGGCAGCTGGCAGCGGGTTGGGATGCTTTCTGAAGTAGGCCTTGTACTTGGCACAGGAATAGATGGCGGTGAGTAGGCTGGGGGGCCTGGGAAAGATTCCCAGTACCAGCCAAGCAACAGGGCTAGACTGAAAACAAACTTCTAAGGGCAGTGTGGTGTTTTAAACAAACACGAGCACTGTGCAGGGCCACACTGAAAAAAAAAGGGCCTGCAATCTATGAGCGAGAAACCTAGCCAATCAGCAGTAGAGCTGCCCCCGTGGGCCTGGGGGAAAGACATCCCACTGTACTACTACCCTTTCTACCGAAGTGCCACGGCAACCACATTTAAAGGGATAAAGTAACATTCTCGGCGTAAAGTTGCAAAGTTACTGATGAAAGTGTTCAGAATGATCTGGGAAAGGGCACATCTGAAGGAAGCCTGCATTAATCATCAGTCCACTACACAGACCGTCCCTGACGCGTGACATTCAGCACAGCATGCGCATCGTCGGGAGCGCGTTGGCGAGTACAAGAGAATGAAACGGAGCTAAACGAGGCCCGCTTGAAACTTTACGCCGAGCTCTGTCAGTCTCGCAAAGGATCAAAACTGCTAATCAAATGTCTTTATCTTCTTTTCTCTGGTGCTGACAAAGAAATGTGCGTAGGCTTCATTTTCATCCCTGTTAGGGGTCTGAGTTCCCTCTGAGATTTTTTCAAAACATAATGATGATTCACAAAAAAAAGATTCTAAACAAATTACAGGCTTTAAACATCCCGACAAAAAATACAAATAGAGTCAGTGGAAGACTGATATTAGAGCCAGCAGGGTGCTTATTCAAGGCAAAAAGGACCATGCAAGTCCCATGCAAATAAGTAGCAATTTGTAAGCCATTGAATCACGCTGTAATACGCATTAGAAACAACATGTGGCAAAGTGAAGCAAGTGACAAGCGGCCTCACCTGAGAGGCTTTGCCACTTCAGCCCCATGTTCAACAATATTAAATGAATTTGTACTGGCGCTTGACATACATAAGCAGATTACAGGTGCTGAATGGGTTAACTCAAATTGTAGGCAACCTCGTAGGGGATAGCAGCGTGTGATTCTTCAAAATGAGTTTCGGCAGGCTAGGCTCACAATCCAGCTATGAAGGATTGCAGCCACAAATGCTGCGTATTTCTTTCTGTGTGCCAAGCCACACACTTAATTGTCTTTCACCAAGGTTACAGCCCATTCCACTAAAAATATGACAGCTGATTAATTAAATAACAGCAAACTGGTGAGAGAAGGAAGAGGAGAAGTAAAAATAAACAAAAGCAAGAAGGAATAGGTGTGAATGATTGCAAAAATTAATAAAAACATTACTGCATAAAGTTTATATGACATGTGGTTGACTCCTAAATATCTTATGTTCTCTACAGGAAAACTTCCCTCATTGAAGCCATACTGTACATTTTTCTAACAGGTCCCATGAGGGTATTGGTGTGACACTGAGTGTTCACTGTTGCAATAGCAGAGGACTTGCTGCAGGCTTATGTTCAAACCTGACCCCAACACTTCCACTCAGTATCTACAGTTTCTGGGCCTTTACAAATCAATGCATCACTAAAACCCACTCTGAGGAACAGGCTCAGCAAGGTTTCGCTTTAATGTTTAATGAGTCCTGAATGTTTTCCGTTAAATACGTATTCTTTTTGGAGGACGCATGTGCTGGATGCAAGCGCACTGAGGACTCAAGGCACTGCTAAATAGAGCAGACAAGACTGCTGCAGTTATCATAAACGTGACAGTTGTTTAAAAGCCTCTGTTTTGTGAGACCTCTGTAATATCTCTGTCAATGCCTATAAAACTGGATCTCAGTGAATGGAATCCCTGGTCATGGAACTTATTCAGCAAAAGCCACTTGGGTCCTGGTGGCGGGAAAGTAATCCAAGTTTATACATAAGAGAATTCATTGAATTCAATTCAATTCAGTGCATTTAATATTGACTGCTTGAGGTGTTGCAGAATGTAATAAAATGGTTTCCTTTAAGCAAATGCACCGCTTACATATCCCAGGTTGATCACATCTCTCAAGCTGCTCTTAGGATGGAGAAACAGCAGGGAAAACAAGATTATTAAAATGTTCCTGTCCACTTACATGCATTTTGGGAGCTCACTGTACGCTCGCAAAACCTACTGAACCTGTGTTGAACAAAAGAGCTTTTTGGGTAAATACTCAGATGATGTCATGGGCATGTCAGCACAAACCTTGTGAGCAATCATCTCAGCTTTTACCACAAAGTAATAGGGCATGCTGGCGGCTTCATGTAGGGCCTAATGTGGTTCTCTTGGAAGTGAGTGCTGACATGTTCAGGTGGGAGCACAGTTCTGCAGACCAGACTCCACCATGCCAGAATCCTACTGAAGGTATCATTTAGAACAGCCAATACCCCTTAAATGAATGGATCAAACAGTGTTCGGCACTACCAAACACAATGAATTAAGCAGATGGAAAAGAAAGATAAAAGTGTGTGATTGTGAAACAGCCTCTTCAGAAAGAAAGCTTGGTAGCGTTCACTTGCTGATGTTGGTTTCTTCCTATCAGAATACTCATCACGTATTGCATGTTTGATGCTGTGGGGAAAGCCAGTAGTGTGATGCCTCTATGGTCATTATCATGTATCCATGATCCTCTGTATTTTGTTGCCAGGGTTTACGTTCTGTTCATCGTGCTCATTTTGAAGAAATGAAGCCCTAACTCTTGCCCCGTGGCTATTTTTCTACATTAGACTCAGACAGACGCCTTCAAATGAGTATCTCAGAGGAGGCGATGAAACTTCACACGGTGCTCAACACTGCTTTTAAAGACCATCTGAGGAACCCAAAACAAACTGGAGTCTTGAAAGCTCCAGGAAAATATGACCATGACCCTTATCCTTTTCCTCACACGATTTGAAGATAAGCCTGACAGAGTGCTGTAAAGAGGAGTGAAAGCCTATCTCGTATTAAATTGGATGTTCTTGGAGTTTTTAGAGAGCCCTGAGTTCACAATTGGAGGTGAAGGCTGCTGGATTTATGTAAACATACTGTGCTTGGTGATCATGTCAAACATGTTCCTAAGACTCCTAGCGTGTAGGAGAATCAAATCCTGAGCTGTTTCAGACATTATACCTGACCCATTTTCCCAGCTGTGATGTAAGTTGCCCCTCATTAATAAGCATGTTTTGAGGCAAACATCTGCACAGACTAATCATCTAATGTGGTGATGCATTGACGAGGAGCCAGGATTAAATTCAATCCAAGAGCAATGCCTTTCACTCTTAAATTCTATAATATTATGCAACTGTTATGTTCGCTCATCTACAAACCATTACAGATTTGGAAGGAGCTGAAGAGAATCATGGGGGGGGGGGGGGGGAGGGGGGTAAGCAATTAAAAAAGAAATTTTAAAAACAATGCTATCCTGAATTGATTTTTCAAAGCACAAAGTGAATAGAGTGATTAAAGCCCTGATTCTCCTACACTCTTCCCAATATCTGGAAATAAATCTGGAAAAATTTTGGCAAATACACTTGCAGCACCCTTGTGTGAAGTAACAGCAAATGGGCATGAAACATGCATGTGAGCACAGACACTTGATTTGCAGTACTGGACATGTCAGACAGGAGCAGGCGAAGAAGATAGAAGATAGATGTGGGGAGCCAAACCCCCCCAAGCAAGATGTGAACCTGAGTGTGCACACGCTACCAACTCAGCTACTTTAAGTGGGGTGATGAATGGCATTAATCACATGGGTCCCCCGCCTGCATATTTACCATTTCCAAGGCCCAGGAGAAAGTAAAATGAATGGCCTCGCCCCAAAGGGTCAAAAAGCGCATTTAACTCCGACATTCCCAATGAAGGCAGGACCGCAGTTTGGAGGAGTTTTTTAGTCCTCCTTTCAATGACTGTATTTCATTCTCCGTGTGATGTCAACCTCTTGAACCTCTGTCTCATTAAGAGGAAAATTCACTCTGAATGATATGGGACGTCAGGTAACGTCAACAGTCCACCCTTTACCGCCACCTTAGATGTGATAGCACAATATTACAGGTATGCCTCAACATGGTGCCTGTAGCCATGGTAACAATCTTTGTTATCTGTTGTAAATTTTTCAGATGATTACAAAAACAAGGACAATGAAACCTCATTTCCTGACATTTTCCTCACAGTATGAATGGAGACAGAGGCAAACCATTTGTGGGTGGTTCACGCAGGCCTGTGTTATAATTAGAGATCTGGCAGTCCTAATGCACTCTCTCAGTGAGACCCAGGGATTGACGGGAGCTTGGGGGAAACAGAGCCCGCCTCATGTGGGAGAAGGTAAATGAAAGCTTGACGTCCTGTACTCCACTGGGGGCAACTGGAAGTTAATATGGGGCTTGTGTAAAGCAACTGCGCTTCAGTACAATCCTCTGCGGATCCCCATCAGCTCTGGTGTCGTCTCACGGCCTGGAAACATGCTGAGAGCTTGGTGGGCCTGGCAAACGCTGAGCGAAGGAGGAAAATATGCTTGTTTGTTTCGCATCAGAGTGACCCCGTGACAGCTGCGGGCCAGCTTTGAAATCTGTGCCCTTTTTTGTGCAATGATGACTTGGACTTGTTTTTCACAACAGCAGGTAGACACTACCAGTGCTGAGGGTTGGCCAAAATGCTAACATTATGATTGGAAGCTACATGGCTTATCACTGAAACGAATGAATTTTTAGATTCTGCTAGATCACAATCAGCAGTTAGCACAAATACAGATGTAGTGTACATGTGTAGATTTCTATTGGCCTTACATTAGATCTCGTTAGCTGTGGCACTCCAGGAGATTTACATTATATTGTAGTTGCTATCAGACTCTCTCCTACAGAGGAGCTTATAGAGCTGACCATTTTAATGTTATCCATTTACACAAATAGATATTTACTGAGGTAATTCTCATAAAGTACTGGCACTTCCAAAGAGTACAGCTGCAGTGCCCTACCAGGGCATTGAGCTAGACACCTTGGGGTTACAAACCCTGTTTTTTATCGCTTTACCACACTACTGCCATATAACACATAGTTGATCTAGTAAACCATCTAAAAAGACCAACAGAAAAATGTTAATTCTTACTACACTCATCACCCTCCGCCATTGTCATTGATTCAGTCACTAGTGCAGTGACTGAATCACTACTTTGTGTCTTTCCTTGATTGATCAATACATGACATCCATCACCACATCCCTACTATGTTGATTCCATTGCAACTGAGAGGAAAAGTGTCTGCACTTACAGTGAACAAGATATTTCTCTTCAACTTATACAGAATCTGCAGTGTTATATCTTCAGAAATCAATTTGAAAGGAGTCTGAAGTTGCTAGGATACTCTCTTGCTTACTATGTACAGTACAATGTTGGATGCAAATTTACTCGGCTCCATTTAACTCTAATAATTACAATTTTTCTGAATATTTAATTTGCTTGGCAGACTCTCTTAATAAGTCTGACTAATGTATTTTTCATTGGGCATATTATGTATTTTTTACATCTGGATATTTACAGAAGTAATTCAGGGTTAAGTGCCTTGCTCAAGGTACCACAACAGTCCCTCATGTGTAAATCAAACTGGGACCCTTCTATTTACAAGCCTAGTTCCTGAACCACTAAACCACAATGGACAATCTGTATGAGAGCACAGAAGGTACCTGTACCTTGGGAGAAGAAACGAGACATCTTTTCTTTGTAGATCTTGTAGTCAGTCTCCAGGAACACACAAAATATGACACGATCAACCTGTAAAGGCACAAAAAGAACGCCTCATCAGCACAGAGGCACATTTCACATCATGTTCATTGAAAATTGTGGTCAAAGACCCATGGTGAATAAACATACGGCGAAATCATGTGCTTGAGTTATATTAGCATTTCACATTCAAAAGCAATCAACCAACGCATAGAATGCATTACCAGAATAGGGGGTTCTGATACAGTTCTGGAAACAGCTGTCAATCATTGCCAGCTTTTACCAGTTCTATTTTAATTCACACCTTTTTTCACAGCAGACCTTTAACACATTATCTAACAGACTTTTTCCACATCACAACTACTGAAATATGAACTTTTTTCCCCTCAATAAAATTCAGTTATGTGACAAAAACCAAAGCAAATTAAAATAACTGCTATGCCTCACAGAAAATACAGAGCTATGTGTCTAAATATGGATGTGAACAATAAAACCCAAACCATTGATCTAACTTCACACAAACCCTTAAAAGAAACTGCAAGGAAAAAGGTTTCTTTTAGTTTGGGTTACTTAAAGCCCACCATCTCCCTAATCGTTTAGTAAATGCAGAGCTTGACTCCTGCACTGCCCCAGTCTAATTTAATTGTCCCATTTCCTGCTTGTTACAGACTTGGGCCCATTTAATAGGCCAATTCAGGTATTGGATGAGGGCCATTACAAATGAGACTCAATAGCACCTTTGAAAATTTAGAAGCAGCAAATTACAAGGAGAGCAAGGATGGTCCGAGACAAGTTATTGATACAACTGGAAAGCGTGAGCATCTGCAGTCATTACCAGCTAAAGGCCCTTCTGGAGCTCCCCGGGCCGGTGTGGACTATGCTGCTGGAGTGTGTTGTATCATTTTCCTTGCCAGGGAAAAACAAACACACCTAAAGTGCAGATGTAATCTAATTAGTTGGTTTCCATCATGATTTTCCACATGGGACCACCCAACCGGACCTGCCACGTGTATTTTTTAAGGATTACATCACTGCAGGGGGCTCCTTCCACACTAAACCTCTTTCTTTTGTCATACGGTACAGTGCATTTTTTTTTTTTAGAAAGTGAATGTATGAAAGCAATTATACAGATACCTGTGTTCCACACATTCACCTGTGGCTTCCACTGATCAAAACACATACAATATTTTCTAATCTGGGTTAATTCTATGTTAAATAAAGCCCCTTTATTTATGGCATTCTCATGACTGTGTCCCCTAAACTATTAAAAAATAATAATAAAATTGGAGAGTAATGAGTACTTTGGAATTGGGAGGGGCATGTGATTCTTTCACTGTGAAGCTTTACAAGATGTTCCACATAGGGATTGCTTCAAATGGCACAATTTGATGGGAATGTATCACTCAAGAGCAACACTCAATCTTGCAAGCACATAAATATACTAATCAGTAGTATACAGTATATAGTACAATACAATGCATAACTGCATTAATGAATCTCTTATTTTCACTTCTGTCTTTTTTTTTTCTGCACCACATCTTGCCACCTTTCTAGACAAGTTTCCTCTCAGGCATTACATCCTGGTTCACAAATCTACCATCACAGGTCACCGTACACCTCAGCTCACCATGAGACTTCAAATCTAATCCCTAATCTTGGTTATTTATTTTTATGCGTGTGCATTTGTCATTGTGCAACATAATGCTGGGCATGTACAGTACGGTTCATCTCGGCAGCAAAAGAGTCAATACCTTTACATATACATACAGGACTGTTTCCAATAGCGTTTTGATGGGCTCTGTTGTTCACCAAGCTGAGATCATGCCATCAGGAGGTCCAGATTTGCCTCATTAAAGTTCGCTTGAGTTTGTGATCCAAATGAGCTTAAATGCTCACACCTCTTTCCAAACAACATTCTCTGCACTCATTTCCCAAAGAATGCTATAGTGCAAGTTAACACCAAGTGTTCAGCCTATGACTACTTTTGGACAATGACAATCCATCATTGTCTCAGATACACATGTGCCCTTTGCAATAGCTATGAAAACTGTCTGACTGAGTCAAACTCTTGTACCAGAGACAGAAAAAGAGAGGAGTCCACCAACCATAAGAAAGAGAAGAAAAAAACAGTAGTAATCGGTCCTAACTCGGAGGATAAATTGATTTATGTGCCCTCCTCCCACACTGAACAACTCCCCGGGTAAACAGGTCTTTACCACAGAAGACAAACATGTTTCTTAGTGGGAGGAGAGATGATGGCTGTTCTGAATACCTTAATTTTACAAAAAGATGAATAATGGCGACCCTTAGAATTTCTGATGTGAGCAATATTCTGAAAAAAATAAAGTGACTGTTTCTGAGGACGCACGCCTCACAGCTACTGTGCAATAAAGGATTCAAATCAAAGAGCAAACCATTTGGGGATAAACAGACAGACGCCTATAAATAGTTTATGGGGTGTTCTTTGGAGTCAATGTTAGAGTGGAACCGAAAACTGGAAACAGTTTTTTTTGTAAATTGTCTTGGGGGCTTAACTCATAAAGTGTGGCTTCAGTCTGTCACCCTTACGAGTATCAAAAAAAAAATTAAAAAGGCTTAAGACTATTTTGAAGTCACAGACTCCTTGGCGGGCAGATATGAGAGATTTGTGATAAAAACCACATTTGGTTTACCTGCAAGCCACAGGCTGCTACAGAATGGCTACTTGACTGGAGTTTCCATTTAGATTTTATGGAGGCCATTTTATAACATGGCACCACTGAGAGACACAATGTGCAATAATTCATATCTTGCATTAGAGTGTACTGCCTCTGAAAATTTTCATGTCGAGCCATTTTTTGCTTTTATATTGTCACTAAACGACAACTCCCCCCAAGTGCTGTATGGGTAGTTCCACATAAATGTGACCAAGGTGGGGCACCTGGTTTCTTAGAGCACATGAAAATGCGCACACTCCATATGTAGTATTTTCCAGAGACTCCGTATGAAATGGGAGCGCCATACAACAATGTAACTCTTTTAAGATGCAATGCTTGCTAAAGATGTCAGTAAATACAGAGAGCAGGAAACAGGGGAAAACACTGCATGTCAGTACCTTTCTGTAAATGCTGATGTAGTATTATGCAGTAGTACATTTGGCACAGGCACAGTGTGACTAATGATTACAGAGGGATGGCGGCTGTCTGCATGTTACAAGCACCTTGGGTGTAACCACTAAATCATTTAAATCCAGTACAAATGGCACTTTTTTGTTAAAGTTATTTGCTGTAATTTTAGTTTAAATGGACCCAGGGCTGTCCTCTGGAGAAAAATACAGCTTAGTTGAAATGACTATATCAACAGCTAACTCTGGGTAAAGAGTTGTTTGACATACTAAGCGTACAGGAAGCAGGTGGTTGTCAAAAGGGTGCTTTGTAAGGTGACTGGTTTGCTTGTTTTGAGAGTATGTGCTGTATTGCAGGCCTTGTCTTAAACACAAAAAGTAGGGAAGCTTAAACACCAGTGAAAAATTCAAGCTCTGAGAGGAAAAGCAACAATATTGTAGTTTCTATCAGAGTTTTGCAGTTTGAAGTCCACACAAGCTCCCAAACCCGCAAGCTTTTGGAGTCTCCTGACCCGTAGTTTATGGAAGGTTAATGGGCCCTTTGAGGAACAAGCCACTCTGAGCTGTCTGAGAAATTGCTAGAACATAACACACTGTGACTTTGTGTTCACATTCCATGTGTTCACTCCCTCACTTCAACAAATACAGCTCAAAGCTCAAAGCCAAGGCAAGAAACACACAGAAAACAGTAAAGGATTATTACTCAAGTTCTGAATTTCACCTTCCTAATCCTCGAATGAACTTTATTGCTCTGCATTGCAATGATGAATCATTTCAGCATAATGTTCTGCCTGACCATCTGGGGTATTTCAACACATATGCTGTGTGTGACTGGCATGGTTATTGTCCACTCACATCTGAGTCCTGACAAGACTCTTCATAGGGGCAGCTATAGCTCATCCATATCACGATTCAACACTCACAGGAAATTCTTCAATTGATGCTATTGGTTACACATTTATTTAAAGAAGTACACATCAACCTACACTTTGTTTTAAATTGTACAAGCACACATACAAAATCAGGGAACCCTTGTTTCACATGCTTTTTAGAGTGCTCTCTTATATTTTTAGTATTTACATTTGGAAACGTGGAGCAAGTCATCTGTGCTGTGTGTTACATGCATATTCACTCTCATTAGACCTGATACTTATGACTAGAATGGGAAGCAGGTCTCCCTTCTGCTTGTGTTTATACAACAGTGTATACATTGATCTGGAGATCTACATTGTAAACACAAGATCATCTGCATTGCTCCCGCTCAATACAGACCAACTAATTCTGACACGAAAACCTTTTCTTTGCCTTTAAAGATCTCTTTTCACAACTTTGGGACTCTGTTTTTCACTAGGACACAAGTCACACTCAAGCCAGTACATTAATGCTTTTTATCAACTGACAGCCAAAATATGTATTTTGCCATTATGGTTTAAAAATGTAAATTCAATTCCATTTTAAGGAAATGTTTGTATAATGATTCTTGTCTCTTAATCCCCAAAAACAAAATAGTTTAATTAGAGTTGCAATAGTATAGAGACATAATATTTAAGGTTATTTAGTTGTTTTCCCCCACCTTTAAACCATTTGTGAAGTCCTTAGTCATACCAGACGCCGTGTCAGAAACTTACATATATTTGAGTAACTCCATCTATGTGCCAGAGACGAGATAAGTTCTGGACATTCACGGTCCGGCAATCTGTACTGACTATGTACTGGTGTATCAACACAGCAGCGGTCAGGAAGTGGACAGTGGAGTGCCGCAGCTTACGCTGAGCACTCCACACAAGCCAAGGTTGAGGAAGTTAATGGAAGACTAATTAGAAAGCTGGGATCACCACACATTGGGTAGCATGCTCATTACTCATCCCTGATTGGTGAAACGTTGCCAAAGGGAAAGTGCTAGACGATTGAGTCCCTCAGCACAGGCAGGTGGGGTCACCGGCTGCCATGGAAACAGGAGGCTGCTCAGCAAAATAAGGTCTGGGACTGAGAAATCGCTCATCGGGGTTTGTTTAGTGGGAACTTGATTGCCACAAGGCAAAACCTACTACACAGGAATCCACCTGCCTGCAAATTCCTTTGGTCCACCGCCTTTTGGTTTTATCATATCCATCTAAGCAATTTACTATACCCCTAGCTGGCAACATATGACATATGTCTCCAAGTTGAACAACCTTTAAAACAGCTACATTCGTCACACTCTGTGCACAGAGGAAATCACAGTGGCTCATATTGTTTTATACAGTAACTTTTTTGAACCACTTCAATTAAGCTCCAATGTCCAGGACAGTCTAATTTAATTTCGTGCATCCTCATTTCCTGTAGTAATAGGGGCACATATTCACCCTGTCTTTTCCAATGAAGCACATACTGGCCTCGCTCACCTTAAAAAATGCATCAGCTTGTCATGCAGGGGCATAAAGATTATTTATTCATATAAGACAGGCCTTGTAGACAGACACAATTTGTAATAGCTGTTAGCATTCCTTGTGTGGTCTGATTATGGAGTGTTCAGTTGTGTGGGCAGTGGCCCTCTTGCAGTGAGTTAAGGCACTTCGGCAACAGATGATCCATCA
This sequence comes from Megalops cyprinoides, assembly GCF_013368585.1. NCBI lineage: Eukaryota > Metazoa > Chordata > Actinopteri > Elopiformes > Megalopidae > Megalops > Megalops cyprinoides. The sequence goes on from NC_050597.1 coordinate 11,054,521, forward strand.
TCACCAGGCACCCATGCCCATAATTACATTCAGGGCACTGCCAGGGATTAGATGCAGACGTGCTGCACACACACACACACACACACACACACACACACACACACACACACACACACACACACACACACACTTTTTAACTTGTGTTACCATCTTGATTCTGTCATAGGCAATAATAGAGAGAGTTGTGCTGGCTCGTCTCCTCAAGCTTTCACAGGATGGAGCAGGAGTCCCTGCTAAGAAGGGCCTAAAGGATGCCAGGGTGCAGCAGCTGCACAGGAGACAGGCATTATCTGAGAAAGCCTGTGCTATAGAACACTGAGAAGGAAGGAAAATAAAGCGTGCTGAGATGGCCTTGCAATAAAGAATCCTGTACACTACAGTAAATGGAATGTTTGCAAATGCAACCGTTTGAAGGGCAACTACGGCTGGTCTCTAAGGAAAAAGGAAAAAAAGAAAAGAAACTAGCAGCTGACCTTACAGTGTTAATTTAACATATGTATCTAATCAAAGCTCTACATTGATTTACTTTTTTTCTGGAAAAAGTCCAAGCAACTGAAAATGAAACCCAGGGAAATATTTAGTTGGACATACTGACATTTACTAATTAACTGACCCTTACAGGAATGTTTTATAGTTGCTTTCTACCACTGAACACCTTTTTCTGAGTTTTATTTTCTCATGGAACCACCCACAAAGCATTTCAAATAAGCTACAATAAGGGTGTGTGGAACATTCAAAATATTTGATTTCACCGATTCCAATCTATGTTTAAATACTTTGTTTTTCCTTACACAATATACAAACACTGTACACACATCTTCAAAAAAATGTTACTCACTTCAAAATTCAAACACAATAAAGTTATTAAGAAGATAACACAAACAAACAGTGCAGTGTAGTGCAGAGTCTGACAAGACTCCCGATCTGAACACCAAATAAGGGATGCCTCCGATTCCTCTGGCAGAAGAAAAATTCACGGAAGAGCAACAATGCCGGCCGGCTGGTGGACCCTTTCCAGGCCTTATTAAGAGCACCACTACACACACCTGGGCCAGTGCTGCATGGGCCCAGAGTAATTAAAGAGCCTGAAAAGTAGGAGATGGTCCAGCCCGCACACAGCCCCCGAGGAAGCCAGGGAGAGGGAGTTTGGAGGGATGGGAGTGCACTTTGGAGATTATTCATACAGCATGTTGAACAATAATACAAACAATGTGGACAATGATGTATGAATATTATTACTCTGATGATCTTCAGAAGAAATGATCATACATGCAAAGACTAAATCTGAATTTTAGATTATATTTGGCAGTCCTGCACAGATAACAAAACGTTGACTGTCCACCATTTTTTATACGTGACATAATATTCCCTCAGAGGTATGACACGTGTAGCTATAGAGAACACGTATTGTATTAATGAACATTCAATAATTTCACTCCACCAGTGTGTTCAGTTAACTTTGCAACCATAATGTACTCTTTAGCTATAAGTGCTCCACATATTTACATCAATTACCTCAAATAATTCCCCCGTCATACAGTATGGCTTTCTATAAGAACAAATTGCCATATGTTCTGCAGTACATGCTCTTATGGTCTTGAGGTGATTGAAGCTAGCAAGCAAATGTGTCATTTTATTATAACAACATATTTTAATGCTCTTTAATGCTGTTAAAGGGGAGACCAAAATGACAACTCAATCCATCTGACAACATTCCCTACTGTTAATACGGTAGCTAAGTAGCTAGCTCCAAACAGGGCACAGTGCCATGAAAAGAGTAATTTCAGTCACCTTGAATATTCCAGTGAATGTGAACAACATCACATTATGAAGCAAAGGGGCATGAAAGCCCATTTTCAATCTGATAAAAAATGTGTATGACACCTTAGATATACAGCTTAACATTTGTTTCTATCTCACATTGGGGAGTGAAATGACAAATATTCTGTTAATCTTCCAAACACAGTGGTGATTACATCCTGCCCTTATAAGCCATACCATGATAATGTTCACACTTTCTTTCCCCAGGGTGCCCCCAGGCAACCCCCACATCCCCTAGGGCAAAGATGCAAACATACATTTGCTGCAGAACTCAAGGACAAGAGTTCAGCCCATGCTCATCTAACCAGAAGGCATGAAGGGTCCTGAAATGGCTGAAAGAACAGCAGGCAAAGATGAGCTGCCAGTTTCTGCAGTGAGGTCATTCAGCATTCACCGATATCTTTCACATTTGTAGATCATAATCACTGCCTAAACACTGGTAAAAATAAACATATAACCAGCCACGCTACAATGCCTGAGTGTAACTCAAATGAAAATGGACAGTATCATCCTTCAGACTAAAACAGGGTAAAACCAGTCTATATATTTATGCTGAAGGTGTTTAGATGTAAATTCCAGCTCCTGAATATTCATGTTCTACATTCAATGTGAAAGAACAAACATGTGTTTGTAGAAGTCCCTTAACCATGTCTCAAGGGGTTCCTGCAGAATTATTCTAAACGGAGAAAAAGCGATTAGATGCTGGTATTCAGACACTATTTGAATAACACACTTTATTCTCCTGTAAAGTAAAGCAGGAGAAAATACCGTTATATAATAAAGAATGTGGAGGAATCAGATCTGTTGAATATCTTCAATCATTTTGTCTCAGGCATACATTTCTCTTCGAGACAGACCATGTGTTTCTTTGAGTTATTAAAATTTAGTGGAAGGTTTCGCCAGTCTGCTGTCATGTCAAGAAGCAAATTAATAACATCTTAAAATATCGCCTCTGTGACATCAGTGGAATTTCAACAAATGCAATTTGATAAAGTTCATACAATGCTCTTTATTACATATTTACAAATGGCATACGCTAGAACCATGCATGTGTCATGAAAGGCTTTATTTATTCAGGGGAGAGACTGTGATGTCTGACTATTTTCTTCAGAGCTTTGTCCGAGGCATATATCCTCTGTCTCTTTATGCATGTCTGCCAGTCATGGAAAAGCTCTAATATGACTGACACCTGGACAGAGAGACAGGCAGTGGCCGCTCAAGTTAAGAGTGGGAGATATGGGACATCCTTAGGTTGACAGTGATAGACTTTGTCAGCTGCAGTATGGCACTCCACCTGCAGCAGCCAAATCATCATTTCAAAGTGTGGCTTTGAAAAGGTCAGTCCTTTGAACAAAATGCTTGAATCCATATATCAAAGAGAGGGCCTGACAACATCTTTTAAGAAAGCAGACGTGCTATTAAGTGCTGCAGAACAAAAGGGTAGTGAGAATAAATATTTTACTTTTTGAGGCTAGCTGTGTCTGTCCAACGTTAGGGCTATAAATTTGGCAGTGTGGCCATATTAAGTGCTTACTGTGGTAATTCTGTCATTAAAACATGCTAATGAGAGCTAGAATGCCAGTAAATGCATATTTGCATAATTCATTTCTGAGGGTTGCTGGGTTAAGTGTAATTTTTCAGGATTCTAAACAGATGTGCTAGCATTTATTTATTTATTTTTTTAATAAACTGTTTGGTTCAATACCACTGCCACTGCTTTTCATACAGTAAAACAGAACCCCCTCCTTTTTGAATTACATCCCAAGCCACTGCTGGATGCCTGAGACATTCTAAAATAAATAGGCTGACTGCTAAGAGCAGCTGAAATTTTCAATTTCCATGTTATTTCAAAATAACATGTTTGTTAAAGTAATCTGCGTGCAAACAGAATATAAGCTTTGTTTATTGTTTCCCTTTAACAGTTTCTCACACTCAGACTGGAGAGAAATTCAATAGGCCTTGGACTTGGACCAAATTAAATCTAAAACTAAGCAAACATCAAACAGCCAATGAGAGGACATGGCATAGTGTTGCCAGTTTATTTTGTGGCTGAGTCATCAAGTGGTTTGTTAGCCTTCACATTTAAACACTGGAGCACTTGCTATAGCATTTCACCGTTGTTACTTTTTTAAATTAATTAATCATTATTAAATGCAATGAACATGGACAGCATTTCACTTTCACAAGATTTTGTTCATATTACAAGATCTTACCCCTGCGTTTGTTTTGATCTTTAAATTAACAGCATTAAATGTGGCATACCTGTGGCAAAAAAGTCAACCACATCACTGAATTCTGAGAAATTTTAAAATATGGATGCCCTTCAAGATAAATAAATAAATACATAAAAGCATACTTGAGAAGACAGACAACCTTTAAGAGAAAGCTTCCTTTATACTTCCATATACAATTGGCACAAAGAAGAAAAATAGTTTATATAAGCTGGAACATTTGTGGTTTTCAAATGCCACAACAAGGCAGCAGCCTCCTGGGCCTCTTTGAAAGCTTCGTTTGGGGAAAAATCTGCCAGTATGTAAATGTCAACTATGATTCTCTTCAAGCGCAAGTGAAGGAGTCCCTCCCACTGCCAAAGAAACACTCAGCAACTCATTTTAAGTTCCAATAATGGACTGACAGCTTTCCCAAAATAACCAGCAGCTGCTGAGGCTTTTGATGAGTCGTGGCATCCTTTAAAAAAGAATGGACTCCTTTAGCCGTCATCTTAAAGACAAAATGCTGTTTATGAAGACTGGCACCCAGGTCTGAGGGACTAAATTGCCAGATGATGGCTCCGGTCATGTAATTATGATGATGAAAGCCTTTTCTATCAATCAAGCCTGAGGGAGAGACAGAGGAATAAAAGTTCATCATCTAAAAACAGAAAAAAGGGGGACTGCTGTTGCTGATACCTGGATCTACAGAAAATTAGAAAGGAAGAGCTGATGTGTCTGAATCCATAATGGCATTTTTAATGTGCTGACTTTAGGTAGTACTGTGCACTCCCTGAAGGTCAATTCATTGTGCCAAGATAAGGGAGTTACTGAATCTGATGTGCAATAAGGAGGCTGCTGGCTGTCTGATCGGCCGGCTTTAGGACTGAAGCTATTTATTCATCCATTAGCTTTCCTCTCCTAGAGTCCGCAGGGGCCCGTGCTCCAGTCAGCCACTAAATTCACACTGCTGGCCAAAGACGTGCAATGCGTGGGCTGGCCAAACTGGGACCACAGTTTCTTACCCTATGGACACACACCTCACTGACTTTGATCACATTGTGTCCCCCCCTTTAAATCAAGGGGAATCTGGAATGTTCCCTTTGATAGTTGTGGTGGCTGCAGAGGTTCATTCAAAAGTTATGATGTGAATTTATTATTAAACATACAAACCTATTTGTTTAACGAGTTAGAATGGGGGCTACATGAGTATGCTAGCGCAATTTGTCAGACAGAGTGCTTACACCGAAGTTAGCGATAATTTACATACATATAACACCACACATTTCCATCAGACTTTCAGAACAGAACAAAAGCAGAAAAAAGTTGAAAATAAAACCCCAAATTGTTTTTTTTTTTTTTTTTTAATTTGCATTATCCAGACTTTTGTCAGACAAAAAAGTATTGTACTGAATTCTAATGCAGCGACAAAACCTCAGACAAGAGTCCAACTAGACTGGTATTTTTGGTAATTTCTCGAGTGCAGCTTGGTGCTTATATATGGCATTTATTGCACTTTAACAACAGAACAAAGCGATGCACCTTCAGTGCTCCAACTACATGGCATACTGACAGGAATGCCAACTCTACATAAAACCATTAAATGCATTTGCATGTCCACGCATACTGAACAAGTTCTGCATAACCCTTAAAAGCATTCAAACATTAATCTGTCACATTAACTGTAAAATAGTTCTGATCGCTGATATTTGAATGCCAACATTTTGCAAAACAATAATGATGCACCTGTTTAGGATTGCTCGTGAAAGCTCTGATTTGAAACAGGCAATTGAGCTCTGCAGTAAGAGTCAGAGGCACTCTACAAGCCTCTGGATACAAGGCACATGACCTTATCAAGGTTTAATTGGAAGCCTGTGGGTGGAGATTGCTGTTTCTGTAATCCCCCTCATCAGAGCACTCCAGGAACCCTAGAGGATGAGCGCATTGGTATTGAAAATGATCATATTTCTCACATTATTATTCACAATGGATTAGCACGCATGTTCAATGCAGGGATCTGTTTCCTTGACAATGGTGACTACTGAAAATGCTGTTTCATTATTTTAACATATTCAATGTTTTTTTTCTTCTTCTTTTTGGCTGCTTGCACATCTCGGCCACAGAAAAAAGAAAAAAAAAGATGGAAAACCACTGACAGTGAGCAGAAAGAACATAGAAAACGGAGACAGGCAGATCTCTTAATGAAATATACACTTAACACTTTTCTCTACATCTGATCTGGTGCAGCAGAGGACAGTATGCAATGAGCATATTGATGTCAGATTGAGCAGATGGGCCTTTTTAGAACGGTCCATCACAAGGCCACTAGTGTTAAAGCTCTCTTGGGAGCCCCCACTGTTCAGATGATGCCCACCACACCCCAACTGTCTGCCTTTCTGACAAAATCAGCCTACTCAGCAGCACTGACACTGACCAATGACCAGGCTCAGTACCAAGGACCTGACATCAGCAGGTGGATGTAGAGAAAGACTCAGCATACAGATGTTAAGTTCGCTGTTTTTTTTTTTTTTTTTGAGAGTTTATCCAGATTTCCCCCAAAACCACAGTGCTATATGGTACAACATTTTAAAGCTGTCAGAACAGTCACAATCCTCAGAAATGGCAACCCTCACGAATCTGTATCCTCTAACTGCAAATGTTCTCTACAAACAAAAATGGCAACAATTTACAAAGAATTTATCTGAAATCTGCAAAGAGCAAATTATGACTGAATGTAGAGAAATTACTGGATATTTAAACAGTAAAGACATAAAGAACGAAAATATGTACACTGAACTTGTCTGTCTGTGTGACGTACTGCACTGCCGACATGTTTATTTCTCTTTAAATTATTGTGGCGTCCCTGCTGGCTTACTTTTCCCAATTGCAATTATCCTTTCAAGGAGTTCAGCCCATTGCGGTGAGAGGAGTCAGTGGGTCGTTGCATTCTAACACTTTCCCCTTGTTCTCAATCCCCTTTATTGACTGCCAATTGAGTTGCATTAAATGTCAAGTTGAATTATTGGTGTGCGAGTGCTTGTACACTCCAGACTCTGCTTATCTCCCCAGCACTGAGGGTCTGAGTAATCCTGCGTGGTCTCTGCATTCTCAAACACTTTTCCTCCATGGGTCCTTGGACACAGCCAAGATTCACTCAATGCACAAAAACCCCTGGCAACAAAACAGTATGACAGGAAAAAAAAAACACAACAGAAAAAAAAAACCTTTCTGAAAGAGCTCTTCTAAAAAATATCCCCTCATTTCAATTATTTCTATAGACAGGTATCCTGTTACCATGATCCCAGTTTGTTAAAATCATTATCCTTTACTACCCCTCCAAGACAACACTAATTATAGCTTAACAAGACAGAATGCACAAGCAGAATGCTTAATATTGTTTTCTAACTGTAAATATTGAGTAGAATTACCTACTCAAAACGTGAAACGTGTAGAAACTCACTTATGGGGTGGTCTGAGCCTTGAAAGCTGCTTGACTATAAACCAGTACCTAGGTAAACAGCGGTCCTACAGTACTGGAGATGGTTCTGCGTTTAGTTTTATCCAGCCTCCTAGTGACGTTACAGAATTAGCTGTAACATAAAATTAATACAGGTGAATATGTATCCAAGGTGCTCAACCTTTCACAAAATGGACAGATTCACCAGAATTAATTTAGCATAATAGCTGATCCAACAACATAATTAATAGCTTGAACTGAAGTAAAATAAATAAATAAACAAATAAATAAATAAATAACTCTGTGGTACTTTCAGAACTGTATATTAGTTGTGATCAAGATGTTAAAAGCACTTCCATGAGATGTTCCATGTCTTGGATCTGCCAGTGTCTAAAAAAGACAGGTTTACCTCCAAAAGACTTTGAAGCTTAAATCTGAGGAATATAAAAGTGCACCCAGTGAAGACTTGATAAACCATGATAACATTTTAATGTGGGGGAAGCACCAATATATTTCCTTTAAAACACTTTTTCCATTCAAACTCTTCTTTCTATTATGTTATACAGCTTTTCTTTCACAGTATAAGTGCATTTAGTAATGTTTTTTCCCCTAGAGTGTGAGCTGAGGGCTGAGAAATGGTGTTAGCAGTTCTGCTGTCAGTTTGCATTCATGTCTGCTAAGGCATGCACACAGAATACATAAAGAGTCAGACATTCATGGTCATTATAGAAATACAATTTATTTTAGTTTTAAAATTGGGACACTCCACCTACTGTAAAAGTGAAATTACTATGGATGAGAATAACAATGAAATAATACTCAGAGAGAAAAAGAGCCTGGAAAAACACTCAGTATTTCCTCGATATGAATGAAATAAAAGGTCATAACATCACTGGAGAATAAATGCAAATTCTACATGATCAATTCTAAACGCCATCAAATATGTTAATAATACCTATGGTGCACCACTTTCAATACTTTTAGTGCTGTTTCTGCCATGGCTCTAATTCCTCTTTTACTCCATATTTATCTCACCATGCAACTGGATCATCAGTCATTTCTATAAGTCCATAGCACAGCCAAAATATACGGTGCCATTTAAAAGAGTTGTCACAAGTGAGGGGTATTAGGGTATCCGAGCTGACTAGAGCCAGCCCAATCAAGGCATCCCATGGAGTTATTACAGGGCTTTATTGAAGGCCAAGTGGAAATAGGGAAGCAAACTGGATAACAGACCACATGAGCCAATTGACAACAGCAAAGAAATCAAGGGGATTCTTTTCTAAAAGCCCTGAAACTGGGCCAGCCCTCAGAACATGATGAAAAGACCTGGCCCTTTCAAATGCACAGTGTTTTTAATGCGCGCTGCCTCTTCTGTTCCCAATTTACTGCGGCACGGCGCTAGACATGCTACCACCACTTAACTCCTGGCTTCAGCGAGAAAACTAATAATAAAGGGGACCAAGAGAGCAGGGTCTGTGGTGTTTCACAGACTGGGTCTGTTAAAATGCTCCCACGATGGAAAGGACATTATTTCCATCAGCCCTCTGAGGTTTACCAAATGTGCAATTTCTGTTCTGCAGCTTAATTCAGGAGTGCCTGAGTCAACTCATTAAACATCATTCAGTTCACATGCATCCTTTTGGTAAATGCATAACCCTCCTGTTTATGGGAGCGCACAAGTACACTGGGATGTAACACATCCTCATTCTGGAATAGTGATTTTTTTTCACAGTGGTCTAATCACTCCATTGCTTTACAAAATTGGGGCAGACATCTTTAAAAAAGTAGGCATTGCACTAAAAGAAATGTTATTTTTCAAGGTGCCTGCAGAAATCTTATGGCAGACATTGGGGTGCAGAATAATGCAAAGTTACAGGTGTGAGCTTTAAAAGACAGAAATACCATTTTTTAGTGTCAGCGAAAGTGTTCTCACAGTAAATGGATCCAGCTCAGAGGTCATAATGGTAGGTGCATTTCATTAACTTTTTTTCCAACTTGAAAAAAAACACAATTTTAATTCATGTTTAAAACAAAGGAATGACTCCCTTTTTAAGTGCCTTTTGCCCTTTTTCACCCTGACTGTGGAACTGCAGAGTTTATACATTGAGATTGTCTCACCATACTATCCTCTGTATTTGCATAGGAGTGCTGAAGCTATTTTTCACACTGCGAATCCTGAAGTGCACCCCAGGAGAGTGAGCTCAAACAGAGAATAGGCACAGTTCTCACTGATATCATATGAGCAACTCATAAGCACCTGACAAGCCACTGCGGTGTCCTCTTGAGCAGTGCAGCTAGATAACTGACCCAAGCCTGCAGAACTGATTACACCCTGCCACTGTGGCCTCCTTAGCCAGCTAATGACACAGACCAGGCTCAAACTTGAGTCAGGGCTATAGGACCCAGTCTGCACTCAGGATAAACGCATTAACAGACTGAGACACTTGGGAGCCCTGCACCAGCTCACTTTTAAAACTGGTACAAGTATGTTGGCTAATCATCGTTATAAAAAATGCAATGTGTTCTTTTTTCAACAGTTATAAGATGATATCAAAATGTTCTTGCACGGTCCTCCTGGTGTGACTGCAAAGAATTCTTAACTCTGTTATTTGATATATTCTTGCTGTCAATAAAACTGGTAAAATATATTGCAAATCATATGGTTTTTAGAGGTTAATTTTTTTAAGTATTACATATAGCAATTTTGTAACATGATTGTTCTTGCTAATGAAAGTGTATTATATGGGGGATTACTATGAATGTACACCTAGCTGCTGCTCAAGGAGCCACTCGAGAACAAGATGTTGCTGTGTTCCCAAGGGTTTTTATTCTTCTGTGTAAATACAAAGAAGAATAAATGAACAAGTAAATACATGTGCAAGTGCTTTTGGATTACACCATCAAAGTTGATTTTTTTAAGATTTGTTACATAATTAGATGTCTGAAATACAGACACATCCACACTTCCACAAGTTTCAGGCAGATTTACCAGTCAGTATCAAATATGCAGTGGGCAGGAGAGCATCAGACTGGTAAAGTAATATTGGTAGAGTAGGAGGGGGTTAACGTAAGGAAAATGAAGATCCACTCAGAGATATGACTATTAGATATGGTCCACTAAGATCATTTTCAGAACTCCCCAGGCAGAAATACATGCAGAACATAAAAGCCTAGCCACCTGATGAAAAATCCCTTGCATTGCTTTGAAGCCATTAACACTGTCACAATTCATACTGAGGGGTAATAATCTGGAGTACCCATGAGGGGCTGAGTTTGAAAATGCCTGAAAATACACAGTGTGTCTCCTCTCTAATCAATATGTCCAAGTGTTACATACCAAAATGACCTCCCACATCAACAAGTAATACATAAAATGACTACAGTGGGACTGGAATGTGAGATATAGCCCTCTATATCTCTACCCCAAACCCCTCCTTGATAAGAGAAATAGAATAGAATGTGAAATTGCATTTTTTTTTCCCATTACTTTAAGGTGACCCAGAGTGTTTAGCCTTTTCTAATAACTTCTGGACTTAAGCTCTCATTTGGTCAATGAGCAAACATCTTGGACCTATAAACGCCCTTCCAGAGGTTAACACATTACAGTGTTTGGCATCTGGGTGTACTACAATTTCACACGCACTCAAGGCCTAATCCCCTGGAGCCATGCATCCCCACACACTCTGATATCTCACAGTGAAAAATGAAACACATTCTCCTTCTCTCCCACTCCTTTCTCCCTCAGGGAGGCCCCAGCAGGCGAACCCTCTTCACTGTTCCTCCACCCCCCCCCCTGCGGGTGCCGAGAACAGATCCAGGGGTCTTCCTGAGTGATGACTCACCTCTCCGACTCCCTCCCTCCAGCACCGCCTCAGAGGAAACAGACCATACATCCGGAATAATGAATTTACAGTAATGGTATTTGCTTTGTACTCAAACAGCGCGAGGTTGGAGACCAAGTCATCGCCTTACTCTGCTCTGGCCAGGTCCATGCAGCCCGCCATCTGACACTTGCCTGAGCTCAAACTGTATGAAACCTAAATGGTAAAATGCAAAACTATGGTTAGGCTGCTCACTTAGCAGGCTGAACCTCTTGGGACATGTTCATTTGATGCAAGGCATAGAGATCGCCAATGGTTGGGTGACAGCTCTTTAATGGAGCTTTCGCTCAATAACAAAGGTTAATTGTACACAGCCCACTATGTTACAGAACCGCAGACAGGTGGGTTGACATCCGCTTTATTCTGGCTCAGTGCCCAAAGTATATGATGTGCCAGTATAGACAGCTCTTGTGTATGGATTACTGTAGATGGACAGGATGTTAGTTCAGTGACTGCAAAGGGACTGCAGGGAATCCCATTTTCAGCACAGAAGCACATCATTTAGACTGAGGATGAGTGGTTTGAGAGTTGGCTGCCACACGCAGCAACAGATGTGCTTTTCTCACCCTCTGCATGTTTTCTGGCTGGGACTATCCCAGCAACCTCTTGCTGTGACCAAAATCGATAAGTAAACAGCATACAGAACACCTTGTCCTACCCTCCAAACACGCACCGCTACCCTACCCTGCCTGCACCCTAAACGTGGTTCTGTCAGCTTGTGGTCGCACATTCACTCAGAGACACGAGCAATTCCTTCTTCTCCCTAATGCGAGTATGTTCCTCCTCAATGTTGGGACTGTAAGAGTAATTAATAACATTGATAGAGGTTCACTTTATAGCCTCATTTAGAGAAACTGTGGCAGGAAACCTTGATATATCAGCACTTCGGTAAGTAACACGAGGGGGTGAGAGGATGTTTTTTTTTTCTATTGTTAAAACTATAATAAACAGGACCATCAACTATTTTCAAAGTAATGCATGCACTCAGGGCACTAATTAATGTTCTTGATAAATACACACTGTTAGAGGACCGTCGGGGGACTAATTACGGCAGCCTTTGAAAGCCACTTGGCACTCTGCGCCTTCACGAGAGAAAGGAAGCAAAACGCTGGAGCATACACTCAGTCATTCGCCTCGGCACAGACTCATGGAAATATGCGCGTTCCGTGGAGAGAAAACCGCAGGCTAACTTAATACCTTGAGATCTATAAGTAGGACCCCTGTTGATAAATCTGTGGTGAAATAATTAAATGTAATTCATCTTTACCTGGCAAATTGCCACTTAAAACAGTACCTGGACTTGTGAGGAGAGAGGCAGAGGGGAATGAGAACAATGGCACGGTGCTTGGGGACATAGCTGCCTTCTGAAACACTGCCTCCAACCTGTCTGTCTTCTTCAGACCGGTAACCAAACCTGCGCGGCCAAAGTACAAATGCTATACTAGAAACAGTCTTTAACACTAGCTGGCTACAAAGTGGGTCATTGCATCTGCACTGTTCCTTCACATAGAGATTCTTATCTTATGCTTACCCCTCCGCACACAACCAAAACGCAAACACATACACATGCATGCACGCATGCACGCACGCACACACACACACACACACACACACACACACACACACACACACACACACACACACACACCTGCACACACACACACACACACACACACACCTGCACACACACACACACTCACACACACACACACACACACACACACACACACACACACACTCACACTCACACACTCACACACACACTCACACACACACACACACACACACACACACACACACACACACACACACACAAAAAGACAAATGACAAATAAAGATAATTCAATAGTATTAATGAAAGGCCCTCGGATTGAACGTTAGACTCGGAAATAAACTCCCATTTGGCCTCTGACCCCTGGAACCGAATTCCTTTATTACAATTCTGAGCAGTTGTGCTTTGACCTTTTCAAATCCCTTTAAAGGTTCTGTGTTCATACATCTGGTGCTTGTGTGAGAGCTGCAGGAAAAGCTGGATGAATGAGCCTGCCTTTCCTCACCACAAAATGACCTACAAAGCTATTGTATTAAAAGAACAGTATATATCACTTTCTTTCATGTTGTTCTCTTTTTACCTGCTACAAAGCAACTATAGCCTTAACTCAAACCTAAGAGCACCCTAACTCAGCACCAAATATGATTTATAGGCTCAGTACTCGAATATACAGTAGGCTGGGGATCTCAAACATAGATACAGACAAAGGCGAATATCATCGGCTTCATGCAGTTGTTTGCTGCCTTGTTTAGTTCCATACATTGCAAGGCCCGGGTCTATCCTTGTAACTCACAGGCATGTGTTCTGAGTGTTAGGGGAGAATAAACCTGTTGTAATGAAATATCACACTACAACCTCATGGCCCATTCCGACTGACTCAATGACCATTATAAGGATAAAAACATTGTAGCAACGAAGAGAAAACCAACATGAGCACAACAGGAACATGAACATACTGCACAGACTGAGTGCGGAGAGGTTATATTAAAACCAGCAGCTCGAGCCACCCCTCATTACCACGGCTATGGATTCATGGGACACATGTTAAATGCATTTCCATGGTAAGGCCAGAAAGGTGCTGTATGATGCTGCCAAGGTGTGAAACCTAATATTAAAAAGGTTAATATCCTACTTAATATCTTCTCATATCCTTGGGCGCTGTAGGCCTGACGCTTTGAGAAAATGAATGAGTCATCCAACACGCACCCTTAGAATGTTTTACATAACATTCTAAAGTCCCCCATTTTTCACTGAAATGGTATCATCTGACACAGATTATATTTCCCCACAGGAGTGGCAAAGCTTTTAAGAATTACATTCCAACAGCTTGACAAACTGTTGACGGTGCACTTCTCTTCTGAAACGCAAACAGAGGAGCCAGGGTTAATCCCGGGGTCTCCTCATGTTGGGATGATTGTGTCCTCTGGGTTATGACCCAGTCATGGGTGTCTGAGCGTGTATGAGCTGTCAGGGCGGGTACATGTGATGGTCCATAAAACATGCAGCCCCAGAAGTCCAGTCCCTGTGGTGTATTAATCATAAGCGGTAGCATCCACCGTCTCCTGCTTCCTCCATGAGAACAATTGGAGATGTATTTTTACTCTTTGTGATTTCTGGCCCCCGGATTCTCCTAGAGGATTTCAGAATACCGTTCAAATATTCTAGACATGAGATGGACCGGAGAAAAATCAAATAAATAACCGGAGAACTCATGTCAGTCATTCACTGGCTGTCCAGGGCCTTTTCAGCACAGATAATGAATTATCTGGGCCTGGGCAAAGCAAAAGCCCTCACTTGCCTCCACACATCTGAATTGAAATCCACTAATTACTCCGTCTAGGAACAGATGCTGCTTGTGCAGGCATTTGCTGAGTGATCTTTGTTGATGACGCACCAGAGGACGGTGGCCAAATCGGAACAGCTGGTAATCTGCACTGCCACCTCTCCCCAGACCGGACTGTGAAATTTGCGATCTCAACGCGTGTGAGAATGGTCTTTCGAGGCGCCCAGAGGAGGTCATTTTTCAAAGGGGGGGAGGGGTGTGTGCGCCCCCAGCAGTTGCAGCAGACCTCCAGCTGTGCAGAGGCCCCGCAGGCCAGGGGACAGAAGGAGGATAACCCCTTTAAGTCCCCCCCTCAGCTCTCTGTCACCCCTTTTTCGCATCCTGTGGATGTGCATCAATAACTCATTGGACGTCTGTCCACAGAGGAATGTGGTGGGGCTCAGTATTGTAAAGTCCTTCACCCCTGGGTTCCTCTTGCCATTGAACTACAGTGATGTATGATACCTCCCTACATTTAGGTCCACGCACTCAGTGTAAACACTTGCGGACATCAGCAGTAGTGTGGACAGCCGGGGTGATATAACGCCTGAACCATCCACTTTCCTGAACTATCTTCTCCCACTTCCCCTTAATGCTGTTTAATAGAACCAGGGGGGCATTGCAAGGGAGTCAGGCTCATTACCATTTTAGGTTCTCTTGCATTATCTTGGAGGGAAGCAAATAATAATAATAATAAGCTTGTTTACACGAGCTGATATGTGTTCTGTTATTACTGCTTTAAACTGATTTTTGTTCTGGTTCACATATCTCATCTGGCAATCTCTACAAAAAAAGAAAAAAGGAAAAGTAGTCTGAGACTTGTTAACAATACTTTTCCGGTTAAAAATAAAAAAAAGGGTTTCTGAGGTCTCAAGTTGGTTAAATGCACAGTGGTTCATCAAAGGGCATATCATGACAATGACCGCCTTACACGCACATTTCTTGGCAACGGAAAATGGACCCAGATTTGTTTTTTTCTGTCGGAAGTAAGATAGTTGCTGATATAAAACTTAAGAAGCCTGTGCTCTCTCTCCATGATGTATTAGTCATCCACATGCATTCTGCTGCCTTAATGAGCATCAAGAAGAGAAGTTCTGAAAATAAGTGTCTTGAAACATAACCAGCGAGACACTCTGAGACCAAAGCTGTCCCTGAGTCAAAGTTCAGACAGGCGTCCCTGGATATACAGCATTGGTTTACAAGTTTGCTCTTGGCTTGCTGTGTTTACGTGGTCCTTGTCTAAGACCAGGAGACACCGGGCTGGCCCTGTGGTGCCAGCCTGTATGGTGCCAGTTTGTATGCTATAATGGTGGCGAGAGCAGGGGGTGGCAGGACAGAGACTGGCGGCAGGATGTACCTCTGTGCTGGATTGCCCATCCTGTTTTGCAGTACAAGGTCAGGCAGGGCAACAAACAGCTCGCCCACTGCATGGCCCATACGCCCATGCTGCTCGGATGTGACTTGCTCTTATCGCAGAGACATGGCGAGCAATGGATGAGATCACTTGCAAAGCAGGTTTCCAGACTGAACAATAATGGCCACTTCTCTTATCTTCCTGCATTTGCAGAGATGAGGAAACAAACTATGTGAATTATCCTGCGGCTGTCTATTCTATTGTGATTCTTTCTTTAATTGGCAATGCTGTAAGATCTGGATCAACTGACCTGCTTGCAAGTCTTGGAGAAACAAAGTACTTTTAGCTGTTGGAGGGCCACACTGGTGGCTGTTGTCTGTGGCTTCTTCCATTTGATCATGGTGAATGCTGAAAGGTTGGGACTGTCAGGGGAAAAATGCAGTCTTCAGAAATAACTTGAAATATTTTGGCAAGCAATGAAAACAAAAAACAAAACAAAAAATGTTTCCTACATAAACAGTGGTCATCAGGAGACATTTCTTTTGGTGGGAGAAAGAAAATATCTTGCATGCATTTTAAATTTAACTGCCATCTACTAACTACTGATTTTTAAAACTTGGATTTTATCTTTCTATGATTACATACTAGCCCCCCCCCCCCCCCCCCCCCCCCACACACACACACACACACACACTGCATTGAAATATGCTGTCCTGAAAAGGTAGTAATTGTGAGAACAGAGACTATTATATAATTGTGCCAAACATAAGACAAATTAATTAGTTGTAAAGCAATACTCCATTACAGTTTACATTACACACCAACAGAACATTTGACAATAAAGTCTCCCATAGATAAACAGTGACAATGGGCTGCATAGGATGTGGCTCAGTGGTATGTACTTTTCTGGTATCCCTTTAGGATTTAGGAGCTGAAACATTTATATTGCAGAAAAAAACTGCATAGAGAAATATGCAGCCACTCAGTTTAATTGTGTGGTTTATGAAAAGATCATATTAGGCGGACATGTTTAAATTTTAAATGAGAGACATGTGCATCTACAGCACTTCCCTCAGAGCCATCCGTACAGCACAGAATACATGTGCGCGTATATGTATTTTCCCTCAAAATTCTTTTAGAATTAATAAATCATCTCACATGTTTGACACGTCAAAATCACTCAGACTCAACTCTGAGAAACAGCCATCACGGCCAATGTTCTAAGAGAAAAGAGGGTCCTGAAAAAAGTACATCTGAAAGAAATTTACTAACTGTTTAGTTGACGTGTCTTCGACACAGTCATTAAAACATCCTGGGTTACAGTGTGTTAGAAAAATCAACGGTTCGCCAGCTGTCAGAAGACGTTTATAGTAGTCCCTGGGGCACTGCGGAGGAAAAAATACGGATTTGGAAGCCATATGAAAATGATGATGGAAATCCTCATGCTCGGAATGGTGGGAAGGCCTCCAAAACAGGGATTAAGGTTCAAGTTCCATCTGTGTGAGAGACATCAGACAGAGCACTTAGAAGACAATTATAATCCGTTAAAAGGTAATAAAATCGCTATCACACCGCAGCTCTTCCTTAACCTTTCCAACATAAGCTGGGAAGGACAACTGCTCTATCAGCTATGCATCTATTTTAGCATGGAACAAAGAGGAAAGCGAGACAGCCGCCTCTTCACTTCCTCAATCAAGGCTGACAGCCAGAGTCCGGGCAACTGCTTTTAATTTTAGAGTTCATGGTTCTAACCCTAAATTAAAGGAATCATGGCTTTAATGTGCGCCCATTTTATTTTATTTGGAGACTAATTTCTATAGGAGAGGTTGTAACCTCATCTCGATTTACCCTCCTGATAAATCAAAGCCATACATCACTCGTTTCTATTCCTCCACACTGATGACATAAAAAAGTTGAGCTCAAAACTCCTGTGACATATTGCGTTAAAAGTTAGATCAAAAAAAAGTTCCTGCTTTTTTGATGTTGTTCATAACAGTGGGACAAGTATTAATCAGCCGCACATCAAAACTACGAATTCGGGGATGTAATGTACTGTAGGACAAGATCTGTAATCCAGGATGGGCTGCTGTTCCGGGACTTTCATCAAACCTGCAACGGTGCACCAGGGACCTTATTAAAAGAAATTCTCGTGTTTTACCAAGCTGAAGGTCCCTCTTTTCCGGTCAGAGTTGTCTGCCGCCCAGTGGCCTTGGAAGCCTTAATGACAGTTGCCGGGCCCCACACTGCAGCCTGATGCCCTGGAGGTATTCCCTTTCCAGAGATTACTGCCGCTGATGAGAGCAGGGTGGAGACCCTGACCACACACTGACCTCCCGTGACTCCTCTGGGTCTGTCACCACACTGAATATTGTCCACATCTTTAATCATTGAAACAATGTCTAGGATGCTCCCAACAACTACACAGACTTTCTGGACTTTGAGTATAACTGAAATCTTATGAAAGGTATAAATCAATAATTATGAAATAAATAATAAAATTTTCCTGTCTGGCAGAGATAATTGCGTGAAAAGAAATTGGAGGAAAGCATTCACAATACTGAGTCTCAATGTCAACACAATGTTGTTCATCCCTGACTTTGAATAATAATGTCTGTTTTGAATGTTTTTAATATTTTTCTCAAAAACATTTTTAATGAAACCTAGCAATCAAAGAGTTATAATGTTCTGTGAAACTCAAAAATAGTCACACTGGCTTAAATGCATTGCTGAACGTTAAGGACAAAGTGCATTGCGGTTAGATGGAACCTGGTCCTGAGTGGAGAGTTAAAAAAGAAAAAGGAAATAGGACACTTTATGACAACATCACACCTCAGCGCAGCGAGTGGGAAGCCTGCATGTTTCAGTGAATTACAATACAGGCATAAAGCAGAATAAGTCCTTGGCTTTTATATTCACAGAACAAACCACTACGAGCCAGCACTTCCATTATATCAACATCCTTAATCAGACCAAGGAATGGAAATGAATTTGGCGTTAAACATGCTGTGGTCAGTAAGGTTAATGCAGTGTGAACGCAGGTCAATCCCCAGGCAGGTAGGGTAAACAGGCATGTTTCTGAATAGCTTAAAAACAAACAATGAGAGGGTTACACAAACAGGACAACAAAGCCAGGAGGTGAAAGGTAACTGGATCTGCGGACAGGTGAATCTAATTCACCTCGTTGTTTGCAAAAATACAGGAAGCCCTGAAGATACTCTTTTCCTGTTCTTTTCCTTTATTCTCTCAATGTTAAATCATACTCATACCATACACCATTGTCCTTAGGGCTATGACAAACTCCTCCGCTGCACACCAAGGGTGTACTATGTTATGTTACCATTTTAAAAAGTGTACCATGGTCAAATATCTAATATCAAATATCTAAAAAACAGAACAGGTAATAGTCATGTGTTTCCACTCATCCTGCCCTTTTCTGCCAGGAAACTGAAAGGTACTCCTAGTTATGATTTCAGGAAAAATAAATCCTCCCCATTTCATGGGGAATTTACTTTTTATATCAACTGCCAACATATCATAAATAAAAAAGAAAAATGTTGAAGTCACAGAAACTTGTATTGTCCATACCAAAGTGGCCCATAGCCAGACATGGGAACTGGAAATCCACAACTGTCAAGAATGGCAACAGCAATGCAGGGAAAAAGTCTTGTTCCCTTAAGACTTAACTTACTTAGGTATAACAACTTCTGTGCTGAAAAGTTTAACCTCTGACTATTTATGATTACAAATAAATAAATACATGCAGTCACTTTAAGATTAGCATCCATTACTCTGAAATTCAAAGACAGACCCTTTAAATTGTCTTCTTCATCTCAGGATTAACAATCACATAAAATCCAGCCACCAGTATGGAAACATCCAATCACTCTTTGTGACATATAATCCCCCAAAATTTAAGAAGCCTTATCCTCTGGACATGAGCAATTATTATGTCAGTACAGCTAACTGGCAAGAACAGATGGCTGCAAGCACTGGCATCCCCTTTATTCAACAGTTTTTACATACATTTACTTTGCATTATGTAGTCATTTGTTTGACTGGATGACTGCATGTGTGGAAATTACCAGAGGAGTGGAAATAGACTAAAACTGCATCCATCACCTAAAACAACTACAGCTCTCTAAATGAAAGGAGCACACAGCAGTACCTAAATTGGAGTGAGACGTCTATGATGCTCATCCTTTCCTCAATGAGAAATGAAGCAAATCTTTTATTTTCTCTTAAAATGTATGCTCAGACAGGTAGCTGGACCACAAGAATTACAATAACGTATAAAATACATGTATATATCAGCAATAAAGCCAGCTTTGTTTTCCCTCTCCTATTGTGGCTGGGTAACACGTGCCAAAATCAATGTCAAAAGAAAACTATGAACTGCTGATATTTGCTCTCATTAAAGTTGATTGTTAACAATGACCTGATACCACAAAGGTTTATTGCAGGCTTGGTCAGTCAATAATAAAAAATTGAGACGTATAGATGTTTTTGTGTTTTCCACACCAAACACAGACATGTTTCATATTGAATTTTGGCAGGATTTCATTTATGTACTACCATGAGTAGAAGTCCAATCACTAGACATTTTTCCTCTGCATTTTCATGCCTTTGATGTATCATTAACCTCTAAAACATGTCTTTGAGCAGAAGTCTTGAAGATAGTTGAGGACTGAATCCCTAATTGACTGTGTAGCGTGTTAAATACAGTGGAAAATGACAAGACTGTTTGATCTTGATGTTTAAAAGCTTGATGACAAACAGCCACAAAGAAGAATCAGTACCCACATCATCCAACACAAATCACACAACATACACTCACAGCAGTGAACATGTGGTAACACGCTGACCCACCTTTCACAAGTAAAAGAAACTGAATCCTTTGGAATATTGTGAAATGCTTAAAAATCATGCTGACTCCCATATAAAATTATAGAATAGGTATTTGTCATGTCCTGTAATGTGACAGGCATTTATGCACAAGCACATGCACAAAAGCATGCATGAGTGCATGCGCGTGTGCACACACACACGCACACACACACACACACACACACACACACACACACACACACACACACACACACAAGCCATCCAGTGTTTTGCTTATTATCATTAATGTAGATGACTATCTGAAAAGTCAACTACATGAATTCTCTCAATCACAGCACTTTTACCAAATTCAGCGTTTATGGTTCTTTTACCCTAAACATGTTAAATTCAATAAAACCATGATACTATTTTAATAACAGGAAAGGCCTGAGGCTTAAATAACTTTGTTTCCCTTTCACGGAGCCCACGATATCATATGTCTGAGTTTCAGACTTTTTTTTAATAACCCCGTCCCCTCCAGGAATGAATCTATGTTTCACTCAATACTCACTGCTTTCATGGGTTCACTTTGCTAACAAAGACCACATGTTCTTTTACTGTTTATAAAAAGAAAGAAAGAACGAAAAAAAAACAGTCAGGCTAACCTAAGGACAATAGCCCTTGTGAAACAGCATTATCTTGCATGTATCTGCAGTTATCCTGAAAGTCAATTTCACACACATTTATTAAATTAATACATTTAAAACTGTATTCTAAGGTAAGATTGTTATCCTCAATTTGAATATACACTGCTGATGAAATACCATTTGGCAGGTGGGAATTGTACAAATAAAAATTTACAAGATCTGAAGGATAATGTGGTTAGCAAAATGGGTTGATGAGGAGGCAAGATAAATACAGAGCCAGCCGCCCGGTTCCTATGCAGTGAAACGGCTTTAATATGAGAACATCCATGCCGAGAGCTGAGCTGCCCTGCTTTTAGAGAATACTATTTGCTTCAAACTCAGTGGCTTTATAAATGTGAAGCGTTCCGCTTGGCTGCGGTGCAGGCTGTCCTGTGCTCTCCCCCTGGGAACAGGACACTTTACACTGGATGCCCGTCTCATTGCTTCACAGACCTGTGGCACAGAGGCACCACTGACTTCCAACAGCAGAGCGCACTACCTAGTATTGTTTTAGTTATTTCCACCAGGGTCTGCTGGGCCAGGTACTGTTTAGCTGACAGGTCATTATTGTTGCTTAACATTCTGCTTTGCATATCGTCCTTCATTAATTCTGGCCAAATCCCAGAGTAACACTATAAATACAGCTCCCTGTACAGCTCTCTCCCTGCTGTTACTGTGGACAATCACACCGCAGTGGTCCAGCTCCAGGCCAGAGGCCTCATAGGAGAAGGTCTGCATCTCTTCTGTCATAACTGCGGTCTGTCAATCAATTTTTCTTTCTATCTCTGCCCTTGAGATTTTGTTCAATAATTTTTTAAGCAAGATCATAAACTTTCATGGCTTCATTAAAAAACGTGCGCGCGCTATTCAACAGACTGCTTCTTATACATTTCAGACAGTGGGGTGGTACTGTGTGTGTGTACACGCATGTGTATGTGTGTGTGCGTGCACGAGTGAGTGTGTGTGTGCACGTTGAGGGGGTGAATTAGGTGGAGTAATAAAAACAAGCATTTAAAAAATAAATAATCTGTCTCATTACTTTCAGTTATACTGAGCTCTAGAAGACAGATGTTGAATCAAAAGGTAAAAAAAGGCCATTCGACAAACATTAGAGGTTATAGAGATGATACAGCATTTTGTATGAAGCTTTAGTATTTGGAAGCCAACCGCATTGCATTTTAGAAAGGTTAACTTGCATTATTGATAGTCTGTCTTTTACAACTTAGGGTGCATTTCCTGGAGGAGGGTACATTTGGTCCATTCTGTCAACTTTATTCCCTGTACCAGATTGTGAGCATTTTTACACAGCCTGTCTACAGCTTGTAGCTGTTCTGTACTGTGGGTGGAGAATGTGTTGTTTTCAGTTTTAGATGGGTCACAGTGCTGATGCTTAGGTGTAACCTGAATTGGGTGGAATTCCTTTCTCAACAAAAAAAAAAAACAAACTATTGAAATGGTTAACAAGGTTACAGGTAGATTCATTACAGTCACTACAGTGACTGTCGTAAATTGCTATGCTTTTTGAATTGTTTCTTGTCGCCGCCTTTACCCTGACACTCATTGCGCAGTTTGAAGTTGTTGAAGTTTGCTGTTTGAAGGTGTATCGTATTAGTTGCCCTATATGCTGTAGTTGTACAAATATGATAGTATTGTGTCCTCAAACAGACCTTGCTCTCAGCTGAGAACTGTCTCATTGTGGAACTGTACACATTCTGTCCCTGTACTGTCGCCATACTTACTGTATGCACTTTTGTACGTCGCTTTGGATAAAAGCGTCTGCTAAATAAATAAATGCAAATGTAGATGTACAGGAAACAAACACCTTAATTCATTGACTGTATAGAAATCAAGCGGTTTGATCTCAAAGATGTGTAGAAGATAAATCTTTGATATCATCCTTGTACAGAGCAGGCGGTCTCCATTTTTATGACATAATGCATTTGTGGAGTCCCTGTTGGAAGCCAGATTGTTGAATTTTATCCTATTTTCCCACAGAGGCAATGTAATCAGGAGGTCTATAAAGCATTTTGTAGACCTAAAAAGGACATTGTTCACTGGGTGGCTGAAACTGCACATAACAGTAGCAACACGTGTGGCATTGTGGTTGAAGCGCTAGATTCTGGACCTACGGGCAAGGGACAGAGTTGAGGTATTGTATTCTCTGCCAAGGTTGCTGTATTTATTTTTTTAAAAAATACAAGTAAATCTGAAAAAAAACACATCCGCCTCTGTAAACGGGTTATAGAAAATCTTTGGTGTAAATCTGTAAACACTGAAACTCACCCCAGACACAGTTTTCTGCCGAGACTATAAATAATACAATCATTCAAGGAAGGGGAATCTTTACTTGCGTCACTAGCAACATAAGGGGAATGCCAGATAGGAGCACACCAAGCTGACACACGTACCAGTAGCCACCAAACACCTGAGGGTGTCCAGTCCACCTGAAATAACCTGCAGAGCTGGACTGTGTTGGGGACTCTGGGGAACTTCACAGCAGACAGATACAGCAACTACAGCAGATGGTACATGTGACAAAGACACAGCATGGAAGTTAATTTGGCTTTGAAATTACACAGATCTGCCAAAAAGATCCTCAAAGCCTACTTATTTATTTATTTTACCACTTTTGTGTGTTGATATGAATTTCAACCAGCAAGATTATTATTGGGGTTTTTGTTTTCTGTTTTTCTCATTATTTTTAGACATTTTGAGAGGTCAAAAGCTACGTGAGAAATAATACTGAAAGAAAAAAACTGAACTTGGTCATAGGTAGCGTGTGTTATATGTGGAAAGCTGACATCATTTGCCCATTGTTTTGCTTTTACTCATTTGTTTTACATTGTGAATAAGATGTTCTCTGGCTGTGCTGCTTTACTTTCAGAAGTTAAAGGATTCATGACTATTAAATCAATCTGACAGGGTTAATTACTTGTGCACTCACTTGGATAACAGTATTGGCTAGGGAGCAACACTGTAGTCCCACTGGGTCAGCTGTGACAGTCACAGTGCTTCCCTGAACCCATCACTCCCGCCAGACCGCGCCCACACACCATTATTCTCCGTTTCCCAGTATTCAACTCCCATTATTTCCTCTTTAAGCATCAGAGACCAGCAAAGATGTTACAATGGCCTTGCCTTAGTCCTGACCCCCATGAAAAAAAAAACAGCTAGACGACTATGGCACATACAGGATCACACACAGGAGACAGAAAGGGATAGAGTGATTTCCTCCCAAATCTCCTAAACAAGGAAATTGTGTGTTCTGCCTAATATACCCACTGAGGCCTGCTGATTCTGGCAAATATATATACTCCCAAACCTAACATTTGGCAGTTGAGAGATGGGGCACTGCTCTTGGGCCACTGGCAGAGCTGGCTGAACTAAGTGGCAGCCTCTGGTAGGAGAGGCAGAAAACTACTTATTATTCTCAACCTATTGTTTTACAGATTTAAAATAATGCTAATTTGAAATAAGGCTGACATTTTAGTAGCTAGATGCATTTGACTTGATTGCGCATAATACCGTATGGACACTTCACACAATGTTGTTTTAGTTAAAATGTACAAATCATGATTTTAAGCTAAAAATCTATCTCCACTCTCCAATCCTACGCAATATTATCAGATTTTTGTGAGAATTAAAATGTGAAAGTGCAGACACAAATACAATCAATTGGGTTATGAAGACGGGTTATCTTTACTACAATGAGCAAATAAAGTTACAGGTCCATTTTCAGGGTAAAGGAAATTTCTTTGCCTTTCCTCTTGGAGCACCACTGTAAACGTGATTGCTGGGTTATGCCACTTACATGAAACTGTGCACCCACAGCAGATCAGTGTTTCCCAAAGCCAAAGCAACATTTACTATACTCTCTGACTGTGTTGTCTATGAAATTGGTGGCTTCACAGTGCCAAAATCAATATCCTTAACATGCATACTCTTTTCACACATGCATACAAAATATATATTTTAACATTATTTTATTTTTCTTTAATTTTATCTTTTTTTTATTCTATTTTCAACCATGTTCCAAAAGTTGTTGAATGGCTGAAAATAGTCATCGGTACTGAATGTCTGACCTTCATGCAAAAGAAACTCCACTTGAATGAGTTTTCCTGGTGTCTGACACTGTTGCAGAACAATACTATCTTGTTAGCAGCTCCCAGTGACAGTACCCACATGTTAAATTGCCCATAAGAACAGCTTGAACTGTTGCTAAATAAAGTGTTTGTTTCTTTGGATGCAAAAGGTCAGGCTCCTTTTTTTACTGTGAGAGTACAAAAGGCTTGTACAGGTACACCTTTTAGTCTAAAGAACATCGATAAAAAAAGCTTGGTTCAAGCTTTAAAAAAACACAACAATGCTATTTCTATTTGAGCAATGTTTCCAGCCCAAATGTTAATGACATGACAGGGAAATGTATTATTCAACATAGTTAAGCTTCTGATATAATTATGTTTTCGTGCTATACGATACATTTTACATGCAGATGCTTATGGTATAGTTATAGTTGCATGCAGATAGTAACTGACTTTATTTGCTTTTTTGAAAACACTGATCAGAAGTCTGATAATGTGCATTTCAACTCGACAGTAATAGTAGCAATATTCTGCAACTAAGGCCATGCACTATGTATTTGTTTTGCTTTGACAGCCACATCAACTTCAGTGTAAATCAGTTCTGGATCACAGGGTCTGAATATTATTCTGTATTTTAGTCTGTGCTTAGTGTTTTTCAAGCTTATACACCATGGCTGGCAAAAGAAGTTCTCAAACAGTCCATCATAAACAGGCTGACTGGGAGAAAATTGTTTTTATTGAACTCTCCAAAACAGGCCTTTTATGTGTTCCTGCAGCCAAACAGACCGTTTGACCTCTTGATTTACTCTCCAGCTCTCTGTAGGTCAGGCTGTCTGTCAATACCCAGCACCACAATTCAGATCTGCATTAGAACTCAAGGACAGAAAGGGAAGAATCACTACCATTTCTAGGATGTGAAATGCAATCACCTTTCTGCTGTCTTTGATAGATAACCTTCAACCAGTCACAACCAGAAATGAAGGCAATGGAACCCCTTTAGGCCATTTTTCTCAGGTATTTTTATCAGTACGAGTCCTAGAACCAGTTGTTTATCAAAGCATCGACTGAAGAACTATCATCCCTTTAAATTAGAAGATTTAACGTTCATCATTTTCATTCCTACAATGATTATTGGCAAATGCTTCAAATGGCATCATACAAGGTATGTTTGAAAGGAAATTTTGGTGGGGGAAGAGTATGTTATAACTGCTTTGTACGAGGTGTCCTATTTAGCCGAAAACCCATGTCAGAGGGAAGTCTTTGTGCACGAAAAGCATGACCAGCGTTCACCTCTCTCCTGGTTTCCAGTTGAACAGCAGACATGCACCCGCAGGGCAGAACAGAGCATTGTGGGCAGGTGCGGACTCTGGTGCCAGCTGCAGTCAGGTCCAGTGGGCATACGCTGCCACTGCACACTCTTTGGCTAAGACTTCTCAGCTCGATTTGGTAAAGCTAAAATAAATAAATGAGCTGGTACAGTGAAAACAATATTGGCAACAAAGTGGCTAACACAATTTCTTTTGCTGAATACTCACAGGGAACATTTAATTAATATGGAAGATTGATGTTTTGAACAGCATATAATGTCCCTACGGATTACAAGCAAAAAAACAAGTCGGGACAAACATCGTATAAGTTCTTTGCATGAACAATATTACAGATTACATCTTTTAGTGGCATTCTTAACCATTTATCTGATTGTTTGACTAATGTATTGGTGCTGTAACTGAAATTAAGTGCCTTGTTGTGCTGTAAATTGTACATGATAATTCGCTCTTCAAATCTGGTTCTAATCTTGATCAGGTGTAAATCAGTGCATTCTAATCTTTCTAATGCTACAAATGTGTCTTGAAACATGACAGAAATTGTATCTAAATGTGTCTAAATGGTGAAGTACACCAGCCAGAAAAGAACTACCAACTACTGCAAGTAAATACAATCTCACAAAACATTGCATAAATTACTAGGGTCAGGTAGACAGATGTTTGTGTGTGTGTGTGTGTGAGGGGAGAGAGAGAGACAGAAAGCGTGCAAGAGAGAGAGAGAGAGAGAGAGAAAGAGAAAGAGTGTAAATTAAATAAATAATTGCACTGACATAAAAAGCTGATGCCTAGCAGCATTGGAGGAGGCCCCAGTGCTCTCTCATCATTCATTCAACAGTGCTGCTGCACACTGAAATGGCCTTAAACACACAGCAGAGGTGCTTCTGCTAAGATCTGTGAATAATGGATCAAAAGACACACAATGTTCATTTCTGAACACCCAGTACCGAGGACGGGAGGAAAAAG